>NC_089681.1:15475400-16765400 GCF_031753505.1 Anomalospiza imberbis | reverse complement strand
CTGTAGGGCTTAATCAATAAGTGAAACATAAGAAAACAGATAAATTCCTTAAAAAATCAAATGGTGTAGTAAGGATATATCAGTGTTTATCCTCATCCAAAAAATTTTAGGCTATTTGTTTTCTAATAACTCTACTTTTGTCTCTATTTATTCTTGGAAGGCTTTTCTTACTCATGGTTTAATCACATCCCAGAAACCTGGGTTATTTAATCATCTCTTTTACCTCTCCTCCTCTCAGTTATGTGTTCTCTTCTTCTCTGTTTTAAAGAATAAACTCGAATCCAGAACCACAAGGAGCCTAATGCGAAATTGGAGTAATCTATTTTGTTTTCCCTATACATGTAAAAATTCATGTTTTTCAAGGTATTTTTTAAAAATCACCAAAAAGTAAAACATGTATCCTAATATAATGATCAGAATTGTTATAGTATTAATAGAATATAATATTATCATATAATGGGTTTATATTTAGCTATTATAAAATTTCTAAATATATTGAGATAAAGAGACCTGCGAGAAAGGCTTCTGTACTAACACGCATTATAATTTTGCCTACACTCTATGACTGTTCCCATATTTTCCCTTGGACTGGTCTCCTGCATTTTTCAAGAAAATTTTCATGTAATTTAATGAATCAGCTTTGCTAAAAAGATTCCATTTGATAATTCAAGGGTTTTTTGGATCTAAAAACAAGCATGATTTCAATCGTACAAAAAAAATTCCCTCTATTGTGTAGCAGAAATATACTCACAAAACCATCCATAGCCCATTTTTCCTCTTTCAACTTGCTTGCAGATGTATGGGACGGTGCTTTAATGAGATATATGTGGAGCATTAACCGAGCTTCCTGGCTTTTATACACTCCTGTAGAATATAGTTTAAAAATTCATATTTGTGTTGACCAGAAAAATAATGTTATCTTTGAGAATAAACACTTCATCTCTTGTCCTTAAGAGGAAAAGCAGGAAGAATAGGTACCAATTTTCAACATTGTTTGTTTAAAAAGATGCACTCTATTTTGAAATTATTTCAATAATCATAAGATTTCAAGAGAAACAGATTTTAGCTTAGCCTGTTGAGAAGAGAGAAGAGAAACTCCATACACACAGCTGTTACTTCAAGCCTTAGGCGGAACATTGACAGCAATCTGATTTGAAATTGAAAATATTGTTCTGAATCAGGAAGAGTGTATTTAAACCTCACATATTTACTTTCAATATATATAATTTAGTCATTACATAGAAAATGTGATAATAGGAACATCCGCACACAAATTCAATTCCAAAAGCTGCTGCTAAATTAAAACATAATTAATTTGAATTTTTTTTTTTACAATTGGATTGTTCTTCATGAGTTAGTATGGTCAGTTACAATCCAGTTTCTTCCATAAAATGAGAAGAGTTGTAAGCAACCCTATTTACTTTGTAGATATAATTATTGACTCATTCTTGTTCCTGAAGAATAATTATTTAGAACCCAAATATCATTCCTTGTTAATTTGGAAATGAAAATTAAATACCACAATATGTTTAGTGATTTAGTCTTCCATTTCTAATTCATGTCTCTTGTGTACATGCCTATATTGAAAAAACAAAAGTCTTCTCCACATTGAGGACTGGTGATTGCCCCGTAGGAGGTATCATTACATATAAATAATCTCTGAGCTAATGAGAAGACTTACTTTCATATAAACATGCACTGAGCTCAGATGAATGAGCTTTGGCAAGATGTGTTTATTCTATGTATAATTACAGCAAGCACAGGTGTCAAAATAAAAAGAAGTAAAGATAGATGCATCAAATGATGGAATGCAAAAAAGTAAATTATGCAGGAAGAGGGAACTACTTTTCATTTGAGAAAACTACAAATTTAGTGTAGGTGAATTCAGCTTCCGAGCATGTAAATGTATTTTTTGATCCATCACTACTTCCCTGGCCCTAATATACCCTTTCAGCATACAAGATCTCAGTGTTCTATTAGAGCAGGGAAATAAAAAAATACTAATTACCTGACATGTGTATTAATATTAAAATACTAAAAATATTAATTTTTATTATGTGTAATGCCTGTATATAGAGTGGTAAAGGGCATTTGGAATCACATTTGTGTCTAGTTGAAGGGAACTTTTATTTGGAGGACGAGTGTTTTGAGTGAGAAAACACAGTGGTTTACTTTTCTAATTCTAAAAATACAAAATGCTATATCTGTTGTTCCTAATATCATCAAAGAAACTACATGGATGAAATTAATACAACACAAAAAATTCACACACAGCCAAGACAAAAATGGTTATCAGTCAGAAAACATTCAGTCCACTCTCAAGAATGATTCTTCAAAGAACACCTACAAAATAATTTAAAAGGCAAACCTAGTGATAAAAATTCACCATTCTACTCAACTCAGAGGAAACACAGATTCTGAGGCTCATTAGATCCTTCCTGTAGACCACCCCTCTCCGCAACCAGGAGATCAGGCCCAGCAAAATAGGCTTATGAAAGGCAGATCTTGCTTGACTGCTCTGGGCTCTTTCTATGATAAGGTGACTTAGTAGGTGAAAGAAAGGCTGTGGATGTCGTTTCACTGAACTTTAGTAAAATCTTTGATACTATTTCCAACAGAATCCTCCTGGAGAAACTGACTGCTCATGGGTTGGACAGGTGGACTCTTCACTGAGTAACAAGCTGACGGGCTGGATGAGCTCAGAGATATGTAATGATTTGTGTTACATGTAGTTAGGGGCCAATCACAACTGGTATTCCACTGAGCTCAGTGCTATGGCCAGTCCTGTCTAATATCTTTATCAACAATCTGGATAACTGACAATCTCAGTCAGTTTGCAGATGACACCAAGCTGGGCAGGAATGTTGATGTGCTGTGCTGGAGGGTAGGAAGGCTCTGCAGAAGGATGTGGACAGTTTGGATCAATGGAACTGCACCTGGGTCACAACAACCCCAGGCAACTCTACAGGCTTGTTGGCCCTGGAGGTGCTAATCATGGCTGAACATGATCCTTCAGTGTGCTCAGGTGGCCAAGAAGGCCAACGTCATCCTGGCTTATATAATAAATAGGGTGGTCAGCAGCACCGGGGCAGTGATCATGCCCCCGTATCTGGCACTTGTGAGGCCACATCTTAAACCCTGCATTCAGTTTTTGGCCCCTCATTACAAGAGAGACATGGAAGTGCTGGAACATGTCCAGAGAAGGGCAATGGAGCTGGAGCACAAGTCTTACAAGGAGAGTCTGAGGAAATTTGGGTTGTTTAGTCTGGAAGAAAAGGAGACTGAAGGGAGACTACATCCTCTCTTCAACTACATGAAAAGAAGTTGAAGCAAGGTGTGTTCTGGTGCTTTTCTCAAGCAGCAAGCGGCTAGATGAAAGGAAATGGCTTCAAGTTGTGCCAGCAGAAGTTTAGATTGGATCTTATGAAAAAATTCATCACTGAAAGGGGTTGTCTGGCATTGGAACAGGCTGTCCAGGGAAGTGGTGGAGTCACCGTCCCTGGAGGTATTCAAAAGATGTGCACATGTGCACTTCCAGAGGCATGGTTGAGTAGTGGATTTGGCAGTAGTAGGTTAACTTGGTTAGCTTAGAAGTCTTTTTTAAACCTAAATAATTCTAGGATTCTAACTTTTTTTTTCTTTCTTAGAAAATCTAGTAAGTGTCAGCTCTAGTTCTTTCCAGGTTCATTAGGTATCTCTGACTTTCTAGGTCAACATTTATCAATCTCATCATATTTATTATTAGTTATTAGGCTACTGTGGGGAAATTTTATAATTAAGAAATAAGAAAATCTCATGAACAGTACTTGAAGTTTATTTAAAATGTTTAAAAGAGAAACATGGTAATTAATATGATTCTTTCACTCCTTATTGACTATTAACTCCAGATATAGTAAAACCGCTAAAAGTTAAAAAAACAAAAAAAAAAAAAACCAAAAAAAAAAAAAAAAACAGAAACAAAAAAAAAAAAAAAACAAGGGGAAGGAGAGAACTGGAAAAATCCCTGCCTTTGGAAAGGAACTGAAATGCAATGAAAATTTCTCTGATAAAATAATAAAATTTAAGTTATGCAGAAAGTTACAGGAAACCAATGTATGCAAGACAGAAAAATAAAAATTAAAAAAAAAGGAAATTTAGTTTTCCTTAGCTCATACCTGATAGCAGCAATTCCATATTGCTGTTTGTAAGTGTTGCATTTACTCTTCCTGAAGTTGCATTGAAGCTGGTGACTGTCAAAGTCATGGGTTGCTTCTTGCTTTTGTAATTGTAAGATCCTTTCCATATATAATTTTGGGCAAATACATCATCAGGAACTATACAGATGAAAACATGTTTCAATACATTTTGTGATATTTAGTACTTAAAGAGTCAAATAACCCACAAAATGTATGATAAATAACAGCATTTTCCTTCCTTTACTCTTTATATATCTACTAGGCATAATCTTCAGATATAAAACATAGAAACCTGGCATAAGCTTTTATGAAAGAAATGTATTTGCACTGAAGAACACAACCACAACTACACCTTCATCTGCCTTTGTCCTGAAATGTGGCCCTGTCCCAGAGTTAACCAGTTTCACAAATTCTAAAAGCTTTAGCTAGAAGAGCATACTCCACTCACTGTAGAATCTTTTCTTTGCCAGCATAGGCAGCTAGGGACATATGGCTAACATGAAATTTTATAGAAATTCGTATCTATTTAGATATAAAAAATTTTCATAAGTAATTTCTTTAAATGACATCAAAACCTATAATAATTTTCTTTATTACTAGTCAACTTTTCTAATTAAAAAAATATATAAGTTTTGTCTTGTCTTCAAATGCTTAAAAACATTAGGAGATTTACCAGGAGAAAAAAATTAATTCTCTAATTTAAGATTTAAAACAGATCATAGTCTGCCAGGAAAAAATATGCTAGATTTATAACGTCACATTTAATACTTACAATTAGTGAACTGAAAAATTAATTATTTAAGTAATGCTATTTCAGCAAGAAAATAACCCCACCAAAACAACAAAAAGCTACCTGTGATATAAAAAGTGATAAATGCAAATCTTTAAAATCTTAACATGAGATACCTTTCGAACAATTAAATTAAAAGTGATTTAGAATGGGCTAACTGCACTTTCCAAAGTAATATACCAGAGTTATCCCTTTAAGAATCACTATTCAAAATCAGCACTTCCACATTATTTGAAGTGTTTCACACTGGACCTAAAGCTCAGTGGTCATGTGTGCATTGGCATCTCACGTCAGATAAGCAGAGAAGAATATTTGCCCTTTTCGCTCTCAGGATATCCCTAAATCCAAGACTGGGGCACACTGGAATACCCACAGTTTTCCTTCATCATTTATTTTATGCCATACAAAGACAGGACTTCTCCATGAAGGGTAAAGGATCTTTTCTAGTTTTTTTGTCTCTGTACATGTATGTATATTTGTATATGTTTCTTGAGAAAAACATTTAGATACTGGTCCTGTAAGCAAGGTGGAAATGCTCTGATGCTGTTGATTTATAGTCTGCCTGGAATATATTTTCCTACTTTTAGGAAAACTGATCTTTACGTGCTATATTGGCAGTTAACTGCACAAAATGATTGAAAATTTTCTGAATTAAAAGCTTGATGTCTACCATTCAGCAGAACATCATTGAAAAACACTGTTTTGAATTAGTACACAAAATGTTAAAAAAAAGCCCCCAAATCTCCATATGCTGAAGTACTACTTTTGAATCTTATTCATTATCAGTAGAAATTCAATCGGTTTATTATAGCCAAAGGCTAATTTTAATTAAGAAGACTGATCTTTTCAAAAAATCTCTTCAGTGGACAGAGAGCTCCTCTTGTCAGGACATCCTAATATGGTCTTCAGCAAATCAGTTAAAACTGGAGACTTGAGCCAGAATTGGAGAGATTACCTTGTCTCAGCTAAAATTAGCTTTTTTTCCTAAAGGCTAAATTCAAGGCTAATACTAAGTATTTAGGTAAATCAATTTAAAATAGAGATATGGAAAAATAGTGCAGGACTGAAGAAAAATGCAAAACATCTTTAAATTATTTCAAGGTGAGTAGTACAGCTTCTAAATAGGTAAATTGCATAGAATCTTACACAGAAAACAGTGATTTCAGTGAAACCAGTAAAACTCTCATTACATAACAGAAATTGTATATAGATATAAATTACACCATATGATAGATGAACTTCAAAATTAGGGAATAATTAAATTATCTTTTCCGCCTTGTTAATCCAGTGGTTAATCTAATATCCTTTACACATTCTAAATCACATAGTGCAATCTCACTAAACTGATCCTCACTGTTTTTTCTACAGAAATGGTTTATAGCTATACAAACCTTGGAGTACTTACCACTTAGTTTGGGACTTGGTGTTCCCAATGCGGGTCTGGGATCCTTCACTAATATTTTAGAACCAGCTGTTAGAAATAATAAAAGATATAAAGATAAATCAATAGCAAGATGTTACTCAGAAACAATAAAAATAATTTCCATCATGGAATTTATTTGTTTAAAAGCATATAGGATGATGTTTAAAATTCAAACATGAGTGAGATCTCAGTTGGTATCAAACCTTAGTATCAGAGGAGCACTGGCACATAAATTTCTTCTGTTCCCCCATATCCACCTAAATAAGGCACCTGGATGTTATTAAGTCATTTTCAGCTGTCAAACAGTGCAGGGTTTCACTTCAGAATCCATGTTTCAGAATTTACAGTCCTGGACCATGCACCTAATATGTGAGCTGCCTTCTAATATAGCATCTAATCCTGGCTATGTCACTTGGATTAGGAACAGTGAACAGTGCATTGACTGCAATGTAAGACCAAAAAGTGAAGACACACATAACAAAAGGAGCTTGAAATAATTTCTCTCCAGGACTTAACTATCTTCAACAGTACTGAGTGAGACGTCTTATGTTCAAGACTGACAAACCATAAATACTGTTTTAATCTCTTAATATTGAAGGAGAAGGTCCCTGATTCTTTAAAAGATCACAACAGAAAGAAAGAAACAAAAGAGGCTGTCCAGAGTATCTCCAACTACTCAGGTGATATGAGAACTGGAAGTTGGAGAATATAATTTCTTCTCTGCTTAGAGCAGAAACTCTCCCACCACTGAAGATGATGAACTAAATGCACTAGGACTTTATAATTTCCTAGGGATTAAGCTATTTTTTTTAACTAATTTGGATTCATTGGAAGATAAAGAAGACAAATAATTCTGCCTCCTAATGTAAAATATTCTCATGTAGCAGTAGACTCCTGCTCCAACTGTGATTTCAATATTTTGTATTTTGGGTGTTGGCCTTGAACCCAGGCCTTTTCTCTCCAATCCATGTTCTAAAAAAATACATAAGAAAAGAAACTACCTTGTCCCTAAACTGAGTATCTTTCTGTATAAAAATGAAATTTTTGCAAGGAGGACTGAGAATATTTTTATTGAGAATAAATTTTAGCTTTTTTAAAAGGTGTTTTCTTGTCGTGTATGTTAAAACTGTGAAGAAGCAAGGGTGGGGTTGAAATGCAACTGAAGGTTCTCATGGACTATTACTACTGATTGATTAACCTCCATTTCCTCTCTGTTTTGAAAGAAACTTACTAAGCGTCACTGTACATTGTTGACCTGGTGGGCATGGTTCAACAGTGTATGCTTTCTGACTACATTAAATTCATGTTAGAAATATCTGGATCACACTTTCCAGCTGGGCTTTAGCATAAAAAGATGATGAGTCAATTTACTTTGTCAAGTTGAATAATTTCTAGTCAAGTTCACAATTGAAATTTGAAATACAAAATAAAACTTAAATATGAATGTTAGATACAAATCCAAAACTAAAACTAGTTAACTATGAAGTTTAAGTTTCTAGGTACAGATACTTGAGTTGGACTCTTAAGATTTCAATTTTGTATTTAAAGCATCGAATTCTAGTTTAATTCCCCTACACATCCCTGTAGAGCTCTCAGCTCTAAACATTTTATTCCTTTTCATGTATTTCCAAGTTATTTTTGTGAAGTTCACAATAAGAAGTGAACTTCTAACAGCAGCAGCAGAAAATTCTTGAATCAAAATACAATCTATGAATCACATTTGGCCTGCCATAATACTTTCCAACTACTGAACAAGTCATAAGCTTCCTGGCTGCTAGCTTTCTAGCACTTTCCCAAAGCTCTGCTTTATTCTCCCCCAGCACTTGCCTGGCATGCAATTCCAGGACACCTGTTTTTTAGTAATACAAACTATTCATTTCCTATTTCCCTTCCAAGTAGCAGTGTTTGGCTATAAAGCCTTTGAATGCCTCTGCAAGAGCCCTGGGGATAACCACATCTGAAACATTAGGTAACAGTAATCTGAAAAGGCCTTTAAATATTCAGGAAATAAAATTCCAAACAGTTCCTACAGTTGAGTGTATTCTTTATCTCACATGTAAACCTCCTTGCTTGCCATGACTTGGCTATGGTGTTTTCCATGTCCTATCGTGACAAAATGTGTAGTAAAAATTAGAAACAAAGGTGGGAACAGCAAGGACAAAGTAGATACACTTTATTTCTAGTAGTATACAGTTCCTTACATAAAAATATAAAGTAATAAGTAACTTTTTGGATTAATTTCACGCAGTGATTCAGACATCTTGGACTTTAGGCATCTTTCTCAAAAATGACTTCAAAATCGTTCAATCATTTAGGTTGGAATAGACCTCTACGATCTTAGAGTCCAATAGCTAACCTAACACTACCAAGTCTTCTGCTACATTATGACTCTAAATGCCACATCTACACATCTACACATCTATCTCCACCACTTTCCCAGGCAGCCTGTTCCAATGCTTGATAATTCTTCCTAATTTTTCCTAAAATTTTCTCATAATGTCCAACCTAAGCCTCGCCTGGCACAGCTTTAGGCCATTTCCTCTCATGACTTGTTAACTTGAAGAAGAGACCAACATTCACCTTGCTACAACCTGTTTTCAGGTACTTATAGAAAGCAATAAGGTCTCCCCTCAGCATCCTTTTCTTTAGGATAAAGACCCTCAGCTTCCCCAGCCTTTTTTCATAAGCCTTCTGCTGCAAACCTTTCACCAGCTTCATTCCTCTTCTTTGGGAACAGTCCAGTACCTCAAAATCTTTCTTGGAGGGAAGGGTCCAAAACTGCACACACTATTCAAGGTGTGGTTTCACCAGTGCCAAGTACTGAGTGACCACTAAGCAAGTCAGTTTGTTGTAGAAAAAGATTTGATTCATCAAGCAGGACCTGCCTTTCATAAAAACATGCTGGCCAGGCCAAATCAAATTGCTGATGTGCATGTGCCAAGTGCAAGTAAAGAAAAGCACTGAAATATGACAGATGGCAGATGCAGTGGGAAACAGAAGAGCTTACCTTCACAAACTGGAACCTTCCCAGTCCATGTGCCATCAGACCTACAGGCTCTGTGCTCTGATCCTCCTGCCAAGAAGAAGCCTGGCTGACAAGTGTAAATCAATGTATAACCAAGTGACGGAAGATCCATTCCTGCAACATTAGCATGACTTGGTGTTTCTGGTTGTTTACAGCTGTGAGCTACAAAGAAATGATAAAATATCCTTCTGTCAAAATGGTGAAACTATTTCGGAAAAGATAATATATGCCCATTCTGACAGTTAACTAGCAAAGTAAAAAATCATTAGAAATTACATATTAATATATTTTAATTCACATTATAAATTACTATATAGTCTATAAAATATCACCACGAGTCAGTAAATACATCCTTAAACATGGACCTTCCAATTCCAAGGGACCAAGAACAGACTGAAATGCACTTTCATGAGCAAAATTAATTGTCTGCATATGAGAACAGAAAGAGCACACACCATACCAGACTTAAAAGCGATCATGGCTTGTGACTTATACCACTTATGATATCTATGTAGCATTGTATAAGACTAAGTAAATGGTCAATTGCAAAGCATGGTGAAAGGTCAAGGAGAAATTTAATGTGAGCTGTACATATCAGAAAAGTGAAGTTACCATTTCTAATGTCATATGAAGGGTCTTATATGTTTAACAATCACCACAATGTGGGATTTATGTGCTATCTCAAAGACAGCATACCTCCAAGAGCAGAGTTCGCCTTTCAACACTCTAAGCTACTGATTTGCTGTTTGCTTAAGATTAATGCTAGCACCAGCTGAAATAGTAGTAACACTGTTTCCTCCTGTGGATATGTTCTCCATTCACTGAAGTGTTTCTATAGGGTCAGACCTTACAAGGTAAGACTATTTCCAGAAAAAATTCCGCTGACTAGCTGAACTAGAAAGATTATCCATGATCCTATGTCTTCAGTAAATTATCATTATTTAACAAAGTGTAAAAGATCTATGAAATGAAGTGCTGCTGTCTGTACTCAAAGAAGATTCTCTCTATTTCAGATTCAAAATTTCCAATTGCAAACACTTTTTTCTGATCTTAAAATACTGTGACTCCTTGATTGGGAAACAGTTCAAACACTTTACTAGAACTGATTTTAATTATATGCTTTCCTGTGTATTTTAGAATAGGGTCTTCTGATATGTCCTATTCTCACCATCTCCTCTCTGAGTTGGAAGGGTTGCATGCTCTTAGATAGAAATTGACTTTGGATGAAGATCTGCCTATTTTATCTCTTTTTTTTTTTTTTGAGTTCTATTGTTATATATAAATGAACTCAGAATCATATTTCTAGCTGCTGTAAGCTAGTAATGCAGATTTCTGTTAACTTTCAGTTAATAAATTCATATAGATTAACTTTATGACAATATTACTGCAGCTAAATAATATAGATTAAAAATTTGAGGAAGGAAAAAAATTTATAATTTCTTACGTATACATTCTGGCTGGATGCCACTCCATGTAAGATCAGGAAGGCAAGTTCGTGTTGTTGAGCCATGGAGCAGGTGTCCTTTTTTACACTGAAATTGAACAACATTTCCCACCTGTTGAAAAGTAGAAAACACAGTAATATTGTTATGAGCAACTATCAAGCTGGGATTTTTTTTCCTAAATTTGATCACTCCTTCGCATAATACAGACTTGATAAGTTGTGATTCCCTTTTTCTGGAAAGTAAATTAATTTTAAAGAACAATTTGATATGAAATAAAAAATTGCTTCATTCTCAGTAGAATTACTCTCCCCACAAAATTAGATCTGTCATGGAAGAAAATCGAATACTCATCTTCTGTGGTCTCTCTAGTGTATTGTTTTGGGCCTGGAACAGTTGATGAACAGTGAGTTTGGAAACAAAGCTTATGGTGCCTTCCCCACTCTAGGCCAAAGGAGAGCCAGGTGGGCAAAATTGCCACAAACAAGGGAAGTCTCAGAACTGAAATGGGTATTAGATTATGCTGGTCTTTTGCTGAACTAGATCCCCCTTTGGGGAATGCTGGATATATTCAGAGGTTATAATGAGAAATATTTGATTAGAATAGAAGGGGCTGGTCAACAACACTGTCTCATGCTTCAGAATGTTCCTATGATATTTTAATTTTGTTTTTTGATGAGAGGAGGTAAAGAATAACAGCTCTTCATACCACTTTGATAATAGAAACTGGAACACAAGTACATTAAAATTTACAACAGCAATTCATCTGAGATTAGCTTTTAATTACTATCCTCATTATGGGTATGTGTTGCATTAAAAGGAAAATAGAATTCTTACAGTTTCTGCACAAACATAAAATGGAATAACTTGTTCAGCATGTCCAGTCATGGTGAAGTTGATGAAAATGCAAATAATTCTTAGTTTCCGTCAAAAGTGAGGAAATTAGATTAAAAGTACATCATTCAGAGAGTATTGTATTACATAGTGTGAGTGCTTAACTCAAATATTAAGGTGCATAGATCATACCTACTGTTCTGCAGTGACCTGTATTAATATATTTATCAACTCATGTTTAAACAAGAAGTTGAATATATTAAACTATCTGTGACAGCACATTTATAGTTCTGGTTTGGGTATGATTTTTTAATTCTTTTGCTTACATGTGTAACACTTGATTCAGGCTGATGCCCAAAGGTAAAATGTGGATTATTTCTTGATAGTTTAGTACCGGGAAACAGCATTTCACTGCTACAAGTATTAATTTGAAACTTTATAGTACTATTTCATTTCAGCCCAAGTTTCTCATCAGAATGAAATTTAATAATAACTCGTGAACTACAGATAGTAGCTCATCAACACAGATGTGATTTAAAATTAATCTTTCTTTATTTTGCTCTTTTCTGTGTTCACTGGACTATGTAATTACTTTTAAAAGATTTGAAGGAAATACACTAAATCACTTGCATGATTAAGCACAAAGTAGTAATGTACTACAAATTTTAGAAATTGCACCAAGTAGCTATAGAAGCTTTTATTTTTAATTTCATGGTAAAGATCTTAGTTAAAACAATCACCATCAATATATTACCTTTAAAAAGTACTAGCCTTAAGAAAGATGTGTTCATATGACTACATCAGTGGACAAGGGAAGCACTACAGATATCATTTTTCTGGACTTCTGTAAAGCCTTTCACAAGAATCCCCCAAAACGTCCTTCTCTCTAAATTGGACAAAGATTGATTAGATCGGTGGACTGTTAGATGGATAAGAAAGTGATGGGACAGTCACATCTAGAGGGTAGTGGTCAATGTGTCAGACCCCCAGTGGACATCAATGACACATGGTGTCACTCAGGGTTCAGTATTGGAACCAGTGTTATTTAATATCTTCCTTAACAACCCAGGTGAAGGGATTGAGTGCACTCTCAGAAAATTCACAAATGACACCAAGCTGAGTGGTGTGTGTGACACATTTGAAGCATGCGATCCATCCAGAGGGACCTGGACAAGCTTGAGAAGTGGCCCATAAGAACATCCTGAGGTTTAGTAAGACCAAGTTCAAGGTGCTGCACTACACCTTATAGCAGGCATGTGCTGGGATATGAACAGATCAAGAGCAGCCCTGCTGAGAAGGACTTGGGGGTTCTGGGGGATGGAAGGCTGGACATGAGACAGCAATGTGCGCTTGCAGCCCAAAAAGCCAGTTGTATCCAAGGAGGCACCAAAAGAAGCGTGGGGCAGCAGGTTAAGAGAAGTGATTTTGCCCCTCTACTCTGTTATGGTGAGATCTCACCCAGAGTCCTGCATCCCACTTTGAGTATCTCAGCAGAAGAAAACCATGGATTTGTTGGAGGAAATCCACAGGAGGGCCACCAAAATGTTCTGAGGAATCCTCCCATAAGGAAAGCCTGAGAGAACTGTGTTTGTTAAGCCTGGAAAAAAGAAGGCTTCATTCTGACCTCACTGTGGCCTTCCAGTAACTGAAGGGAGCCTACAAGAAACCTGGAGAGGGACTGTTTACAGACACATGTAGTGATAAGACAAGTGGAAATAGATTCAGAAGAGAGTAGGTTTAAACTAGATACTAGGAGGAAGTTCTTTGTTGTGAGGGTGGTGAGAGACTAGGACAGGTTGCCCAGAGAATCTGTTGATGCCTCATACCTGGCTGTATTCAAGGCCAGGCTGAATGGGGCTTTTAAGTAACCTGGTCTACTGGAAGGTGCCCCTATCCAAGGCAGAGGAGGTGAAACTAGATTATCTTGAAGGTAGCTTTCAACCCAAACCATGCCATGATTTTATGGTTTTACAAGAAACAGAACCTTTATTTATGTAAGCACCAAAGCAGCATCAAAAATGCAACAGTTGCCCAAGGGATTAAGATGTTTAAGAAGCGCTGCCATGCTATTCAAGATTACAAATAAATGAAACTAATATTAAAATCAATATGCAATAAAATATTGCATATATTATATTAATTGCATATGTTATATTAATGACATAGGATATGTATAGTAATTATTAAACAAATAAAAGTAATTTTAAAAAGCTTCGTGGTCTACTTTGCAATATTCTTGCGTCAGGGGCACCAGATGGCGCTACAATACAGTATTGTGTGCTGAAAAAAAATCCCAGTCCTCAGATGTTCAGGTTTGCTCTAAGTTTTATTCTACAGCTCAAGAAGAGGCATTAGTACTCTGGGCAACAGTATTTGCATCCAATAAAAAAAAATAGTGCTTGATGTCTGTTCTATAGCTGACTTTTCTATAGTGTCAGTTATAGCTTGGATAGTCCCAAAATTAGCATAATAATTACTTTTTTTTTTTTTTTTTTTTTTTTTTTTTTTTTTTTTTTTTTTTTTTGCTAAACCCCTAAGAGGGTATATTTGTTACTCTCTTACAGGGTAATCTGAGAAGAAAATGCATAAATCTGATAAGAAAATGCATAAACATAAACTTGCATCCATTTATAAAGTACACTAGACCATTTTTTTCACCAAATAAAATGAAAATAATGTATAACAATTATCAAAATAATAAGTTGTTATCTTTCTTATTTCTTATATTTTTTTTAAGAATGAAGATACTTCTAACTCTCATGAGTTACTCCACAGTCAACTTTTTTCTTAGATTTCAGTTCACCGAAGAACATGAAGATACACTAATAATTTCTCTATCCCCGGTAATTTGTGCTGAAGAATTGAGAAGTTAAGGGAATGCCAGTTATTTACCTTCAATAACATTTAGCATCACATTTTAAGTGAATGAAAATATGCCTCATTAACTCTTCACTATATCTGTAGTTTGGTAACCCACTAATACATTATTACTCCTATAACAGGGTTTTTGAGTTTGCAAGACTGCTAGGCAGAAGCTTGACAGGCTTTCTTTGTCTGAAAGAGTCTTGAGCTGCCTGGAGTTTTGTGTTTGTTTTGGTTTTGTTTTGTTTTGTTTCTAAACTTGCTTTAGCTGTAAAATTTAAATTTCCTGGATCAGGTAGCTATCAGGTTTTATGCCTTTCTTTATCTTTGTATGGTACAACCACAGATTTATATCCATAGCAGAAAAAAAAAGGAATCTAATATGTGCAGAAAGATATATTTCCCACTAATGTGATGAGGTACAGGGAAATATAGGCCTGGTGCTGGAACGACAGCAAAGCCTTTGAGAAATGCAGACATCAGGATGCTGTGAGAAAGACTACAGTGTGACTATGATAAAATAGTGCTAAGACAATACAGTCTTAGCACTGAAGATCCTGTTGCTGTGAACAACTCACCCTTAAAGACATACAGGCCTGGACAGGAGCAGATTTCAGAGGTAAAAAAGAACAACTATATAACAGAGGTGAAATGTACCTTATAGTATAGATTGAAATATATGTGTATAATAATGAGCTGTAGTGTGAGTGATGTAAAAGTGTGTTAGAAACATTACAAACAACTTCAGGTGAAACTCGAATGACAGAGACTAAAAAAAAAAAAAAAATCACATTCGTGCCAGTGAAGCACTCTAGATTGTGACACTGACACACAGACACCAGAGATCTCAGGACAATGAGAAGCAGGGAAGCAGGAAAATACATGGTGTCTGATATGGCTTAAATTACATTTTCATTGATACAGTGGTGGTGCCAACTGTGCTAATGGAGAGAGCTATATTGTGGTAATACAGCACTTCTCTGGAACTTCATCTTACAATTTAATCAACACTGAAGTTTTTATAAGCATTACATTCACAGAAGGAGATTATTTGCAAGGCTGCTCAACATCTGCAGATCAAGTTTCATATAGAATTTCATAAAATATAACCCAAGAGCTAGCAGAGGTATATCACTACTGCATTGTGTCTATTTTCCTTTTGAAATTAAGACTGCTCTTTGGCTCAGTTTAGGCCTCAATATAAGGGAAGATAGGTGAATTTCTACAAAACATGTTGGAAAAGCATGAGAAGTAGTAAATCTCATATATATGACTGACTGATCTAAGCAGTTCTAAACTGTTTCTTCAATTGAGTAGTACCTTGTGTTACAATAGCTTATGGTGGAAGTGCTATAAACACTTTCCTTTTTCTAGCAATAGAGCTGAAGAAGTATTTCAAACTCCACAGTTTCTTCCCAAGGAGTGATTTATTTTCCAGATTAGAGATGAAGGCAGTATTCACTAAGTTCTAAAGTTATATTGTCTCAATTGTAACACACTGCTGAAGTAGATCTGTCAAATAAAAATGGCTCAGATGAAAGGTAAACATTCTAGACTTATGTATTCATAACAATTAAAGCAGATGATGCTACTCATTTCCATGTCATGCCAGATATCCAAGTAGGACTAAACTAGTATTTTGATGTTATTTGAGCACATAGGAAACTGATCTGCTTCTGCCTGAAGAATTCAATACTGAACAATAAAGTCCATGCAAAATTATGTTGCCTCTTTTTTTACAAAGCTCTATTTTAATAGTTGAAGCATTCAAATGTGATGTGGTGATACTGGTGCTTTTGTTATTGTAGGTTTCAGAAGGTCAGGTTTAGACACGCCTTTTAGTCAAGCCTAGAATTATCTTGTGTTTGCCTGAACTTTCAGTGCAATCAATGAGATAGGAAAACAGATAATCATGAGTAGCGGAAAAAACAGGAACAAAGCAATGGTGCTGTGGAAGATCATAACTTGACATCAGTGTTGTGAAAAGCAAATGTCAGTGAGTGATTTTTGTCAGATAAAAGAAGAAGTAGTGCTATTAATTGAAAAGTACTTAAAACAGGATTCCACATATGAAGACTTGAATTCCAAGTGTGAGGCTATAGCTGGTATTTTTTATGAGACAGAGAAATAAATTTCAAACTTGACAATTAAGTTAATTAAGTTACTCTACTAATATTAGTTTAAATATAAAGTATCTAAGAGAGCTAAAAAAACCAAGCAAAATCCAAATAAAACGAATAAAAAACCCACATCTGTATTTTGGAACAATTGATAATTATTCCTTACCTTCCTGCTACAGAAAGAAGCAAAAATCCCTATTATTCCATTCACACAGGAAGCTAATTATAGCATAATGTCCATTAAATAATAATATTTTTGTGGTTTTAAAGGAGTCATAGCATTATACAATATATGATAATGCAAAATTTCTTTCTGGGATCTACAGACAATAACTTGTCTAAAACCAATCATTTTCACAATTGTTTCCACCCAATCAAGAACTAAGCTCAGCTTCATCTGTATGATTGATAATTCTACCCTGTTATATATTAACTAAGCAATCATTCTTAGAGTAACCAGAAGCTGCACATTTAGTTACTACATAAAGTCAAATTCACTGTGTGAACATGAGAATAAGTTGCTGGCTGGGTAAGGAGACTATAGCACATACACCTTAAATACTGGGCACTAACCTTATAACTGTTTACAATTTTTAAATTTTTTTAATTTACAGGGTTGTAAACTCTGCCAGCATTTATACTTATTTTAAGAATGATTTGTTAATTGATATTTTGTTTGATATTTTTAAAGTTCTATGCTAGCTGTGAGTGATATTTTACTCACAAAAACTACAGCACAAATGAGAGACTGCCTTACCCTCTACAATGAAAGCTCTTTAATATGTGAAACTGTGATAATAAAATTATAACAAATGTTTAATAAACTATTTATTTGATACATAGTTGAATAAGGAGTTGTCCTCTAGGATAATACTGTATTATAACTAAACAAAGTTAGCCCAAGGTCTGCCCCTACTTATCCTATCTTGGCACAAAGCTGCACTTTTAGTTCCTAGAGAAAACTTAGACAATTTTATTATCACTTGCATATGATCATGATCTAGCACAATCTGAAAACCCAAATATTGTTAAAAACCAAGCCAGAGTAGTACTGCATAAAGGCCACCAAAATGATAAACCAAAGAAATTTTTTGTCATGAAACTTTCATAAGTCTTTAGCTACAATTTGTTTTTAAAAACTAATTTAATTTTGCAAATTTGTTCAAATTTCACCCAGCCCATTCTTGCATTTCCAGCAAACTGCAGTTTTTTATTCTTCTCCTGCTAGACAGAGACCCCATACAGCTGTGTAGCTGCTAGGTACTCTTCTGTTTATACCTTTTCTTGTGCCTGGATCTTTCAGCCCTGACATCAAATGCAGATGTCACAGGATAGATTAGGCTCTCTGTTCACAAGATTCCTAGCAAATTATAAGATACATTTTTGCGCTTCTAAACCATTCAGTCATGAAAACATCTCACTGACATAAGTGTTTTGTGTGAATCAGAAAATCAACAGTTCAAAATAATTTTCAGTTTCACAATTCTTTTTCCAACAGAAACATATGTAAGCACCATTTGCCACAACACAGCCTTGTATAAAATGTGGTCAACCGTCTCCAGGGAAGCATCAGGCAGAGCACTGAAAACAGGTCAAGGAAAGTGCTTATTCTCCTCTGCTAGCCCCAGTGAGTCACAAGTGAGTGTTGGGTCCAGTGCTGGGCTCACCAGTGCAAAAGAGACAAGGACATTACTATATTTGGTCCAGTGATGGGCCACAAAATTGATTAAGGGACTATAGCATCTGAAATACAAGGAGTAGCTGAAAGACCTGGGTTTATCCAGCCTGCAAAAAAAAAAAAAAAAAAAAAAAAAAACTACCCTGGGGGCAGGACAAGCAACAGAAGTAGATATTCTTCAGTGGAGCCCAGAGATACAACAAGAAGAAATAAGTATAAATTGAAACATAGGAAATTTTCTTTAAAACTAAGAAAAAAGTGTTCATTTTCACTGTATGGGTGATCAGTTTGGAACAGGATGCCCAGAGGCATCAGTTTGGAACAGGATGCCCAGAGGCACTGTTGAGTTTCCATCTCTGCAAATATTGAAAACCACCTGGAGACAGCCCTCATAAACCTTTTCTAGCTGACCCTGTTTTGAGAAGGGGGAGTGGACTATAAGTTCTCCTAACAGGTCTGAGACTTTGTCATTCATTTGTGGTTCCAAACAGATTTTCTCTCAAGAAAAAAGGCCTATTTTTTAGAGTATGTCTATACCAACAGTTTGACACACAGTATACGTACTTTTGAGGAGAAAAAAAAACTATTTAATAAATTGCAGGAAGCACTTATATATTGGCAGGAGATACTGGAAGCCTTCAAAGTGAAATCAAGTGGAACTTGAACACGAGTTTTTCATGTAGTGCACTGCTGATAGGGACACAGGGTTAGTGTAATCTAACAGATAGAAATAAGGAAACAGAGCAACATGGCAGCAAACAACTCTTACAGAAGCAGTCTCTGAACCTCTAATCGAATGTTTTTAGACTTCGAGGTAGTATGAAATATTTAAATATTTATGCAAGTTAATATAAAAAAGTATAATCTACCTGATAGCCAAATGTGTTATTTTGTGACCCGTGCCTTGGGACTCCTGGATTTTCACATGCTGTGCGAGTAGGTTCTAAAAAAAAATTGCAATATATTAAAGACAAAATAAATTACAATATTTTAATTAAATACATGATTGTATGACAAAATTAAGCTTGTTCAGCAACATGCAATAAGCCAATCACAAAGACAAAAATAAAGTGATTTGATTCTTAGAGAGTATAATAACACCAAGATAATTCAAAATAATGGAAAAATCCTAGATTGACTTTGCAAGAAGAGGAATAATAAGCATTAAATTTCAATTCATGGGCATAATCATACCTATGCATCGAGGAGAAGAACCACTCCATGTTCCATCTGCTTGGCAAATCCTGGTGCTAGAGCCAACCAAAATAAAAGGAGGGTTGCAGCTGAAAGAGACTTCTGATTGATAGATGAAGCTTTTGCCTTCTCTTTTCCCTTGAGCAGGTACTCCAGGGTCACCACAAAAAGTCGCTGTGAAAAAAGACATGATAGAAATTGAATGTGGAATTTATTTAAAAAAAAAGAAACACTTAACTGATTTTAGTGAAGAAATTACTCCAAATTTTGTATTTATTTTATTAAACATGGGTCAAATATGGAAACATTTAATAGGAATTCAGAGAGACTAGATATATAATATTTAGTCTGCTAGATTGTACTAGTTCTGATAGTTGTTTAAAATGACTATATAGTGTGCTTGATCAGTACCTCACACTTAATAAATCAAATTGACAACTTATTTTATTTAAGTCCAAATATTTACAATTCCTTCATGCCCCAAACCACATCAATCTGCAAATCTTTAGAGAGCAATCAAAGAGTGTATCAAACTTTCATATTAATCTTCCCTCGTCCCCTACGAGGGAAAGGTGGCTTTATTGCCACCTACCCAGTGCTCAACATCTTTGTATGACTAAAGGATTTAGCAGATAGATTTTAGGAATTATGAAGTCCTGCTTCCTCATCCTTCACTGAAAGGTAAGATTTGGTACGCATGGAAGTACAATACTTCAAAGTTAGAACAGTTAACAATAATGAAATTAAAAAAAAAAAAACATAATAAAGTAACTTCTGTAGCAACCTAAAAGTCAGATACTCATAAACTGTTATTAGACAGGATAAATTTCACTCATAAAAATCTTTTCTTAAATGAATATTTTTACCTTATTCCTATCACCTAAGGATTACTTATGTCTATAGCATGTCATAACTGAGTAAATGTACTATTAGCAAATTTACTGGCCTTCTGCAGTATGAAGTATTGAATAATGTCAGAAGCTGGATTTTGAATAACTGATCCAGGAAATTAAATCAGCTATGGCAAACCCTATGTCATCAGACTATATTATTCCATGACACATCAAGAATTCCAGTATTGTGTAGTCTAATTTCATATCAGACAGAAAATGGTGTAGTAATAATAATAGTAATAATAAAATCCCCTAACCTGTGCATGTTCAATAATGTTACTAAATAGATATGCTGTACAGACAGTGTAATTTGGTACTCCATCTTTCTCGTCTACAAACATAAGTTAAATTACGTCTCTCAAACAACAATCTTCAAAATACATTTGTAATGTTTCTATCTTTGTCACCCATGTTTTAAGCTTTCCAAAGGACCTGCTCACATGAAATGTTCCTGCTCTCTGCTTCTTTCTTCAGACACTGACTTGTTGCATCCTGGGTTTGGGTTCAAATTACGGGTTTCTTCTTTGTTAGTTTTCCAGTTCTCTGTACCCTCGTGCATCCCCCGGGTTTTCCCCTACTCCTGCAGTTTCTGTGCCCGTCTCCCTGTTCTTGCGGTCCCACTCACCCCAAAGCCCCGTGTCCACCCCTGCCATGTTCCCATTGGTCACTGTAGTACACATCATCACCACGATGTTTGTACCCATTGGGCGGGAGGACTCCCCGTCCGCCCTGTCCCTTCCCTATTTCATCCCACTCCTCGGCATGCTCGAGGCCATTTGCGTCCGTGCGAAGCTGGGAGCGGCTGCAGCTTTTCCACCGCAGCTCTTGCAGCCAATAAAGCATCCAGCCGCCACGCGGACGGATTTGGACGAATTCCCTGCCTCTTTGTTTCTTCCCTCGCGCCGATGGCGAAGCGTGGCCAACAGCCCACCCCGGAGTGGTGCGGCAGCAAAAGAGCCCGGGAACTGCGGCGAGCCCCAGCCTCAACAAAAAGCTGAGACACCCAAGCCGGGCGCTCGAGAGCTGACCGGGGCCGAGAAAAGTAACGAGAAGCTGCAGGTGGCGCCCAATGTGGGGCCACGGCCAGCGCAAGGCTGCGGAGCAGGCAGAGAGTCACCACAGAGCTGACTGTATGGGAAATCCGTGCCCACCCACACTGGTGAAGAAAAAGGGCTAAATGTGCAACATACCACAAAGATATGCAATTTCATCACTTTAGGTGACAGGGGACTGTGTGCAGAATTCTGGGCCAAATTCTGGAAAGATCTATGAATTCGGGATAGTGCCACATAGTGTACACACAGTGTACTTCATTTGTGAATGACAGATCATGGTTTTTATACTTTCACTAGAAAATTCTGTGTCTTAATTTGAGAATACGTGAAACACTTAAAATTTTTAACACAGGGATTTGAAATTGTCTCCTAACAGTTCTTTGCACCAACAAAGTAACAACAACTCTGAAGCGTAAAACAATTCTCACATTTAAAAATGAGGTTTTGGTAAATTTATTCTTTTTTTCTAAAATTAAGTAAACTCCACCACTTAGTTGTCTGTCAAGCTGACCTAGTCATTGAATATCTACTGAATATCTTCTTTTTATATCAGTAAGTATGGAAAACAGGCATCATGGTAAAACACAGCAGCTTCCCTCTGATACTAGAACAGGTGACTACAGAACAAATTAAAGTTGCAGTGAACTGGAACTTTATGAGTGTTTCCACTCTCAATGGAAATATTTTCCTAAGGACTCTGAGAGCACTGAGACTGTGAGGCTAGTTTCATTCTTAGAAGAAATTTAACTGATTAACAGCACACTTCTTGTCAATGTCTGATGGCAGCAGTGAGTGCACCTGTCCGAGATGTGCCCAGGCAGAGGAGATGCTCAGCCTGGTGACTGAGCTGACAAGGAGATTGACTTGTGGTATCATATTTTACCACCTCTGAGATGAATATACCAGCCAATCTTGACACACAAAACAAAGGATCCCCTAACCTCTCACCACCAGGCAGAAGGAGGGAATCTAAGAGAGGAGGGGAAATGGAAGTAGGATACTACTTGCAGGAACAGGCAAATCCAGCCTGCTTCATCTTCCCAGGTGCCCTAATACAATGGGTATAAGATGTTGGAACTAGATGGACTGACAATTTAAGATGCAGATTAAGGTCCTTCTGGAATTGGAGGGCAAAATAACCTATCCCCTGCATCATGACCACCTCTGTCAGGTAAAAAGCATAGTGGTTTTCACAGGTGAACCCCTCTGAGGTAATCTGAGGACCCAATATGCCAACCGGACCTTACTTACAGAGAAGCCTGCTGCCTCTCTGGAGCCTGGGACACTACCAGAAAACTCTCTAGTCTGGTACAACCCTGTGAATATTATCTGCTGCTGCTTATGGCCACAGCAATGAGGTAGCAAAGAGAAATCCAAGGGTAACCAAAAGAGATTTCAGGCCTTAGTGCACTTGTTTGTAGGATCAGGAGGACATCTAGTGTTTTCTTCAATCCTTTCAGTTTTAGGGAAGAATACCGAAAGGAACAGGCAGACCCAACTGATCAACAGATGGCTCTGAGGATGGTGTCCTCAGAGCAACTTTGGGGGTTTTGATGATATTATACTCTATACAACATCGGATCAACTGCTATTCAATGGCAGTCAGAAGACTCTCTTCTCAGAAGAGATAAATGTTTTTTATGCAGGAGTTTGAAGGACTGACCAGTAAAGTTTTAATCTACACTGGAAGAGGGAAAGAGACAAAATCAGTTTCATCCATGATAAGAAATGGGAAGGCATGACACAGTTTTAGTACTAGTGAGATCCTTCAGTCTTCTCCATGAAGACCTAGAAGCCTTAATTCAGTCCATGAAATATGACATCCTTGGCACAAGCAAAAGCTGGTGGGATCAGTCCTGTGACCAGTGGGCCAGTATGGAGGGTTACTCTCTTCAGGAGAGATAGGCAGGGCAAGTGACTTGGGGATGAGGCAGGGGATAGAGGTGTCAGAGATTGCTGTTTGTTATGTGTCTTAATTTAGGAATGGTACTTCCCAATTCAGGGTCGCCCACTGTGATTCCCCAAAAGCACCCTGCTGCTCACTTTTACTCCTCTTGGTCTGTGTTGGGCTGGGGTTGAGAATTACAGACACAAAAGGCAGAGATTGAGGGTTGAGATAAGAACAATTTACTGTCAATAACAATAAGATAAGAAAACAAACAGCAACGATATTAATTACAAAACTGTACAAAAGAGAGGGTGATTTACTTGCAAAATATTTACTGCAGAACCCAATCTGAGCCGACCACAGTCATGTTTTTCTGACTGGAAGGACCACCTTTCTCCTCAGAAGCAGGAGTCCTTTCCCCCACACCTGGCAGTGAAGTGAGGTGTTATAGAATAACACCTGGGACTAAGCCCTGCCCCCTCCCAGCTACTGCAAAAAATTTACCCTGTCCTGACCAAAACCAAGACATTATGGCATGCTCAGAGCCTTTGGTAAGGATTAAGGGACACACAAACAAAGCAGATGTTGTTATGGAGGTCTACTATAGGAATGTCTACAACAGTAAGGATGCTGTCACTGGCAAATTATTCTTCAAAAAACTAAGGGAGACCTGTAAATCAACTTCTGTTGTCCTTTTGGAGGACTTAAACCTGCCAGATGCCGCTGCCGTGGCTGTGCGTTACTTTTCTCGGCCCCGGTCAGCTCTTGAGCGCCCGGCTTGGGTGTCTCAGCTTTTTGTTGAGGCTGGGGCTCGCCGCAGTTCCCGGGCTCTTTTGCTGCCGCACCACTCCGGGGTGGGCTGTTGGCCACGCTTCGCCATCGGCGCGAGGGAAGAAACAAAGAGGCAGGGAATTCGTCCAAATCCGTCCGCGTGGCGGCTGGATGCTTTATTGGCTGCAAGAGCTGCGGTGGAAAAGCTGCAGCCGCTCCCAGCTTCGCACGGACGCAAATGGCCTCGAGCATGCCGAGGAGTGGGATGAAATAGGGAAGGGACAGGGCGGACGGGGAGTCCTCCCGCCCAATGGGTACAAACATCGTGGTGATGATGTGTACTACAGTGACCAATGGGAACATGGCAGGGGTGGACACGGGGCTTTGGGGTGAGTGGGACCGCAAGAACAGGGAGACGGGCACAGAAACTGCAGGAGTAGGGGAAAACCCGGGGGATGCACGAGGGTACAGAGAACTGGAAAACTAACAAAGAAGAAACCCGTAATTTGAACCCAAACCCAGGATGCAACAAGATGCTAACTGTGAATACCACACAGCTGGTACAAACAGGTCCAGAAGAATCCTAAAACAGCTAGACTCAAAGGTACGAAAAAACCCGGGCAGATGAGAGGACTGGGCAATCACCATTGACATGAAGTTTAACAAGAACACTGCACCTGGGATGGGACAACCCTAGATGTACATCCAGAATAGGAAAACACTGCTGGAGAGCAGCACTGCAGAAAGAGACCTGGAGGTCCTGCTTGGTGACTTGTTTAATATGAGCCAGGAGTCCTGGCAGCCAGGATGTCCTGGGGGTATCAGGCACAACATTGCCAGCTGGGCCAGGGAGGGGATTGTCCCACTCTGCTCTGCACTGGGGCAGCCTTGCCTTGAATGTTGTGTGAAGTTTTGGGTGACACAATATAAGGATGGAAAACTATTAGAGAGTATGCAAAAGAGGGCAACAAAGATAGTGAAGGGCCTTGAGAGGAAGCAGCACAAGGATTGACTGAGGTCACTTGATTTGTTCAGCCTAGAGGAGAAGAGACTGTGGCAAGACCTCATTGAGATCTTCAGCTTCTTCCCGAGACAATGCAAAATGACAAGCACTGATCCCTTCTGTGTGGTAACCAGTGACAAGACCCAAGGGAATGATATGGAGGTTAGGGAGGTTGAGGTTGTATATCAAGAAAAGGTTTTTCACCCAGAGCATGGCTGGACACTGGAACAGGCTCGGGGAAGTGGTCACAGCACCAAGCCTAACAGGTTTTGAGAAATCTTTGGACAATGCTCTCAGATAAACAGGTACAACTCTTTGAGTTGTTCTGTGCTGGGCCAGCAGCTGAACTTCAATGATCTTTATGGGTCTCTTCCAATTCATTATATTCTGTGATAATTCTATGATTCAAAGTTATATCTGCAGTTAGGAATTTTTTGGCACAGGTCTATATTTTTGCCATTTATTGTCAAACATAAAACCAGTAGTACTGAAATTACTGCATGAGTAATTAAGCAAACAAATTTACTGGGTAATAGATGACAAATACTCAACCAAGGACACAGTCATATTCCACTCTGAATAATTATTCTATATCATAACTGTACCTTGCATATCTTCATCTACAGGCTCTGTGGAACCAAGCTAGGAAATAAATTTCTGATGACAGGAACTGCTTTTTGAGAATGACTTTCACCAGCTCCCCCTCATTTCTGCCAGATGGCAACTAGCTTAAGCTCTTCAACAAGCACTGGCTGCCAATTGTTTTCTCTTGCAGGCCAATGGATAACCATTGCCCATCAACAACTTTCAGTTAATGTAATCTGCATGAAATAGCCTTTAATTCCCAGGCAGCTGTATTCTGTGCTAAATATACCTTTAAAAAAGTTTAAAGGTAGAGCCCATTTTTCA
Source organism: Anomalospiza imberbis (assembly GCF_031753505.1). Classification (NCBI taxonomy): domain Eukaryota; kingdom Metazoa; phylum Chordata; class Aves; order Passeriformes; family Viduidae; genus Anomalospiza; species Anomalospiza imberbis. The sequence goes on along the minus strand of NC_089681.1, from coordinate 16,739,338 downwards.
GAGTATACTGCAGTATTGAGCATTCCAACTTTAAAAATCATAAATAGCTTGTGGTATCCAAAATGAATAAAGGACACAATTTTTCAATCAAGAACAAATAATGAAAATAATTTTTCATAGTTTCTGATATTCACAGTATAATGGACTTTAAAAAAGCTCTGCATAGAGAATTTAAGCAACAAATAGTGGTCTTGTTATTTTTCTTCCAGAAAAAATCCCTTTCATCATGTTCCACCTCTGGTACACAGAGTCTCAGCAGCAGTCATAAATTGTTGATGATATGAGAATATAATTGGAAAAAAAAGGAAAAAAAATTGGTGATCTATATATGCTTTCATGGTACTGGGATATAGCCAAAATGGAGAAAATTTTTGACAGGAAGAGATGAAAAATGAAAAAAAAACCAGTAAAATAACAGAGAAGTTCATTTTGCAACATATAGCAAGCTACTTGGCAAGCACAGCTATTTGGCAAGTTCAAATTAAATTTCAGAGCCATGAATAAGAAATTATCCTCTTCCAGTTAGACTCCTTTCTGAAGACTATTACAGAGTGGTATAATTATTCGGCAAATAACTACAAAACTTCCTTCTTCAGTGCAATCAATCTAATATCTCTCAGAAGAATCACAATCACTTTTAATGAATGGGATTGGATACTGTAATGACATTTGTAGCAATACAAAAATCCATCAATGTTATTTATAATGTTCAGATTAATAAAATTTACTGCATACAATATATCGGTTAATTTAGTGCAGGGTGAAAAATAGGTAATTGTCACAGAATCATCCAGGACCCAGTCAACATTACAGCCAGAAAAATTTCTCTGTGACATCACAGGAAGTATAGGATGAGTATGAGGAAATAAAGGAGATTATAATGAAAGTTACCTTATCATATATGTAGTTGGATCTGAAAACAAGACAGCAGCTTTTAATCTTGAATTGCCTTGGATTATGTTGCACACATTGCCTGTAATATTTTTTTTGCGTCTGTGTCTAAGAACTCCTATATGCTCACATAGGGTTTACAGATGACCCATGACCTTCTCAATCTACTAGAAACATTAAAATTTTTGAAAATTTTAGAAATTTTTAGAAGGATTCTAATTGCCCCAGGTTTGAAATTAATTGAGCTACTGGGGGAGGGAGGGGGAAAAAAGTGAAAATTTTAAAGAGAGAAAAACCATAATAGTTGAACAACAAAATACAGACTATGATATGAATACATACGTAAGCACTGAGGTACTTCACCACTCCATGTTCCATTCCCAACACAAGTCAAAACAGCAGGGAAAGAGAGTTCATATCCTGGAGAGCAGACATAGCTAATGCTAAATCCCCAGTCCAAGTTTGTTCCTTCCAACCTTCCATTAGAGATCTGCGGAGGAGTTGGGCAGGTAACAGCTGCAATAATATTCAAAATAATTAGGCCCAGATGCTGTAAATATCCCTGATGTACACAATTACTAGAAGAACCATATGGGCTAATTTCACCTTTTTTTAGAGGACAACACAGTCAGGGCATGCTATCTTTCTCACTATAGTCTTGCCACATTTCCTGAAGTTAGCACGTCTGGTTTCCTTCATTTAAGAGGCAGTGGATGATTGATGAAGTGTCTTAAATAAACCAGGATGCTGCATCAAACCAAATAGGAAGACTACCTAAAAATCAGTATGGAAACTATGACGTGTACATCATTTAAGATATGTCTGGTAATCTACTACAATTTTTTTTTTTTCTGTTAAGACAACATAGAGTACAATCATATTTTATTAGTGTTACAATAATAAAATATTTTCTTCCTGTTGACCAGCTTAGATATTTGCTAGATTTAATGCATAGGGATGAAATTCCAGGACAACTGTTCCAAAATATTACTTGAAAGCCTGTTTCTAAGTAGCACAGTTTGATTACTATTTGCTTTGTGAGTAGTTCATCACCAAAAAGCATCTAGTTGCCAGAAATAGGGAGAAAATGTAAGGATTTGCAATTCCTTGAAACTGTTAGTATTGCTACATCTAAGAGAGCCAACAAGAAGTATTTCAGTATATTTTGTAATTGTCAGGTCTCCTAGGAAAAAATAGAAACATCTTCTATTTGCTTGTAGGAAGAGGACTGAAAAACAGTACAGGAAGGCAGTAGAAATAAAGAGATACAACTGTTATGATAAAGATAATAGTGTTACTCACTGGATAGTAGTGTAGTAACAGACAACTCTTAATTGAAAGCTTAAAGGGAAAAGGTATTAAGGAAATTAGATGAAAGAAAACCTGAACCAAAAAGGGAAAGGACGAAATTTAGACCAAGTTGATAGAATTAATGCAACAGACAAAAGGGCAAACTGTGCTAGGAAAAGAGAAAGAAAGCAAAAAAAAATCTAATACTATTTAATCTGGTAAAGCCAGTTGGGATAAATGAGAAGATGTGGTGATTAAAAATCAAGCAGAGAACACACAGGTCACAGCAATGGAGGAAGTTAAATGCTGCATCCATAACCTTTAAACTAATGTTTAGAACAGCTGTCATCTTGAAGGCTTAAAAGAATTCAGAGGTACTAGGTGATGAGTAATATGTATTTGAATGCAACCTGCATTCACTATGCACTATATAGGGTTCACTATGAACCATTTTGACATTCTTATTATTCTCCTCACTGAGAGAATCTCAGTTATGTAGGCCATAAAATCCTTTACAGCAGCATTCATGGCTGTTTGAGAATACTAGTATCAAATAATTCTTTGCCAGTCAGTAAATCAAATCTAGATTTTGGGACCTTAGTTTTGTTCCAGAAAAGGACATGATAGTTTTTGCCACACTTCTATGATGTTTTTAAAAAAGTAATTCAAAATTAGTGCTCTAAGCAGAAGAATTCTGTCTTCATTCTCCAAGAGCTTCAAAAATAGTCCTTTTAAAAGGGTCTATATATTTTAACTCCTGAGCTGACTAACAAGGGAGGAAATATTGGTGGATAACTCGGAAAGGAGAGAAGAAGTAGAAAAAAATAGATGTAACATCAGAATTTTAGGGTCAGAAAAGGAAAACAAAACAATACCCAGCCACAAGCCAGAATGCTTCTCTATTTTAGTCAGAGACTTAGACATAAATATATACCACGACATTCTCAGTTTAAGAACTACAAGTATATTACAAATACAAGTCTGTAAAAAAGACAATGTTAGAATATTTGAATATTTAGTTGCAGATGAACATGCATCCTCTTCCAACTTGGCATAGCAGAGCAGTATTTTTCTTCTCTTACAATGGCACAGTGACAATTATGCGTGTGTTTTCTGCCCAGTTCATTTTCCAATTATTTTATCTCAATAGTACCAAAGGACCCTGACACTTCATTCTGACAGTAAAAACTAATCGTTACACATTTTACAATACTGCATATTATACATTATTTTAATTAAATTATTAACTTGCCTAGTGTACTTACACAAACTAATGTAAAGTAGAATGAAGTTCTGAGAACACTAAAGATTCTTCACAGGATTATTAATTAGCATTTATACAAGCCTTAAACATGTATGACCCAAAACCAGAAAGACTCAAATACTCAAAGATAAAATTGACAGTAAAATTCTTTCTTTGTATGATTCTGCTTGAGTCAAATCAGAGTTAGATCTCCTGGTCCCAGTTTAGTGTCCTGTAGACCATAAGAATTTGAGGCTGAGAAATTTTATCAAAAACACTTGTTCTGTCTTATGATCTTCTAGCTGTTGACTTACAGCCACTCTTGGAGACAGACAGACTCTTGGTCAATATTACCACTGTGTCCATTCTTCAGTTCTTAAAATAATTTTTAAATTGAAACTGAGGCTATCTATGAGCACAATGCAAATAGGAAAAAAAAAAGTGAAATGTTAAGAGGATTTCAATGCTTGAAATGTCTTAAGGATTTTATCCTTAAGAATGCATCAGGAAGATAACTTAAAAATTGATATTGTCAAAGGTGAATTAGAATTAAACTGGACTTGGTAAGATATTGGGAAAACTGTTCAGCAAGAAAAATAATTGCAAATGTGGTGGAGAATTGAAATTAATTTGATCTAGTTTGACAAATGAATTCATGGGAGGAAAATGAGCGCTGCTTAGCAGGTATGTTACTTTACTTCCTTAAAATGAAACAGAAGGAAGATGGATAAGAAAAAGTAAATACAAAGGTAGCTAACTAAGTTTTGAAAGAATAGAGATCAGATGGACTTAGTGTGAACCTAGAAAAAAAACACCAAATGGTAATGCTGCTTTTTTAGAGATGTATTATCAAGGAGAGAGAAAAAATACTCTAGAGAGAATTTTAGAGTTGAGCAAGTGAGTTTCTCAGAGAAAATATTTTTGATCAGACAGATAAGTTTGTCTTTCAGTTATGTTCAGATTTTTTGCTGTTAAAATTTTAACAGGGTACATTAAAAAACCCCAAACTCATCTACAACAAAAAACCCCAACAAACAAAAAACCCATAAAAATCAGGTATGCAATTTGAAGAAGAGAAAGAAGGAATAACTTGAGATTAATCCTTTCGACTTCCACAGTAGAGAAAATAACATGAAGCAGAAAAATCTTTATTGGGAAATGTGAAAGAAGGATTTAATCTTTTGGTAGCAAGGTGATGCTTAAAGGTGCCCATCTAATGAAGGAGGGATCAGGGAAAAATCTTAGTATTATAGACAGAGTAATTCAGCTGAATTTGCCTTTGACAAAGTTCAGTTTGTATATATTTAGATCTATCCCAGAGGTGTCCTTTACATGTTTGAGTGTTCTGTTTGTAAAAGCAGGGACATATATATGGTTATTTTCTTATGGCATGCTAACTACAATTAACAAATCTAAACCGTCCAGCAAAGTAATAAAGTATTCTACAGAACTATAAAAAGCTTTTCAATATACTGTGTTTGTAGGAATATAAAAGAGAAAAGAAGCAAAGGTTGAAGTCATTGTTTCTGCAGCCAAAGAAATCAATTCAATATATTCATACTAAAAGTAAGTTTGATTTCTGTGGAAATACACAATAAGTTAACAATTTGCAACAAACAGTGCAGATAAATGTCATAGAAAAATTAGCTGACAAGCAAAATAAATGTTGTACCTTTGCAAGTTGGGATTGCTCCACTCCACGTGCCATTGCTAGTACAAGTGCGAATTAAGGAGCTATTTGCTTCCATTGTGTAACCGGGTTGGCACATATAAGTAACATTTTGTCCAACAACATAATCGTCACCATATCTCATGCCATTGGCTGGGACTCCTGGATCTCCACAACTGATAACTGCAAGTAAATAGTTGAGGAACATGTTTTAAAATCTATGTGAGATTTATATATTTGTGAGGGGAAAAAAAAAAAAAAAACATGACAAAACCAGGCATTGATTGGGAAAAAAAAAGGAGAAGAAAAAAGTAACATAAATCTTATCTCCACCAAGAGAACATATAGATATGTCATCTTAATTAGCTGTCAAATATATGTGGAGCTATATAACAGTTATATTTGGAGAACATTAATACTTTAGTTCAACAGTAGCAGCAAAGGACTGTACAATTCTTGATTGACAAAACTTCAAGAATACAATATAAAAAAAAAAAGAAAAAAGGCAAGAAAGAATACATATGCCACTACCACCCTTTCATATGCTGAAGTTTTCCTATCAATTCAGTGTCATTATTAAAAAAGTAGATGCCCATTACTTACTTTACTTTTCTATGGTATCCTGAAAGGAAACAAAATCTGGAAAATTTAAAATGTATGCCTGCAAAAGCCTCCCACTTTATAAATGCTCACATAGTTGTTAAGTACCTAAACAGGTGAGAATATTCAGGTGAAATCTATTTCATATGAAATATAGCATCCCATGTGTTTTATGGTTTATTTTATAGTAAACTTGAAAATCATCTGACGGCATTGCTATTTATTCTGGAAAAGTGTGAGAAGCAGTTTTCTGGACAGAGTACACATTCTGGTCACTTCTAACTCCATGCCAAATCATGGCTGATGTGAATGTCACCCTTTCTGGATCTGGATCTCCAAAATCACAAAAATCCATGACTACATATTTGTGGTGTAGCTCCCTTGACCTAATAACTCAGGACCTGAGAATCTAAGATATATATAGTATACCTTCTCTACAGTTTACCATGGTCTGAGTGAGCAGATACTAATTACACAGCATATATCAAATCTTTAAATGTCCCATGCAATCACTGTATGGACACAGAAGAGACTAGAAAACATACCACAGGGTTATTTGGATTACTGTAAAGGTAGCTAATATACTGTTAATGAAAACTGGAGATCAGTCTATTTTAGTTTACCTGGTAACAGAATAAATCCAATTTTTTCAAAAATTAAAAAACCATAGATTTTTCCTGGTCACTTTTCAAACAATATAGAACTGGGAAAGACAGAACTGTTTATCTTATTTACACACATACATTCAAATACTCTGAAACTTTATTATTTTAAATATTCCATTTACTATAATTAATGTGTAAATTTTACTGAAATAATGCTCAATATTTTTACAGCTATACTATTGTTTTGACTGAATTAAAATATAAAGCTAATTCCTTTATCCTTTTTTCCTCTGATGTTTATTTCATTTCAGTTGGACCACCTTCACTCAAGTCACTATTTTAGGCAAAAACATTTTAAACTATAGCAGTGATGCTGACCAGAAGGGCATTTCCTGTTTAGAGCCTGTGAATTCCAATAGAATGGAGGTGGGGAGCCCCAGGCCTGCGCTGCACAGCCAGGGTGGCCTTCAGAGCTGAGCTGTCCCATACAGATCTCTTGTCTGGGCACAGCCTCAGCCAGCTCCTGGCAACAGAGGTGCTGCAGGCACTCAGTGATTGCACCTTGCTGACTGCACGGCCTTGCTTTTTATTGAGCAGTGCAACAAGAAGCTCTCATGGGAATGTTGTTTCTATTTGGATGCAGAAATGGTAGGATTGTTTCTTTCTAAGAAAATCCTACAATAGGTTGCTACAGTCTAGGTCTGCATGACATTGCACGTGTCAGTCCTGTTTGATGGTACACTGCCCAGGGCTCCCAGCCTGTAAAGGAGTATAAAATTATCTGCACTATTCTATTCTCACAGTGTCAGCTCTAAACCCTCTAAATTTTGATAACACCTCGACTAAACAAAAGTGGTATATCCTGAATCCCCTTCTCTTTGTTTTACTATGATACTTCCTCTGTCAACATATTTCAAGTTAAAATCTCATGTTTCTACCTGAGTAATGTGTCTTGAGAAGACTGTTTTGGCATGTATTTCAGTAAAATGTTATTTTAAAATACAAGAAAAAAATATAGATGCAGTTGGCATCACAAACCACCTTTATCTTTGGTACAATTAACCTGGTTCTCATTCTAATTTGTAAAATAATAAATAAACAAAAACACTGGGCTCTCTCTCAGGCTTTATGACTGCAAAAATCCATTGAAGATGAATTTAAAAACACAAGAAGTTTTATTATCTAGCTTTTAGCTTCTATTTAGGTTGCTGTAAGTGTGTTCAAAATTTAAAAAACAGTTTGCTATACATCTGATGAGGATATGTTTCTTCAAAATGATAGGCAGTCTCATGCATCACATAAATGTAAAATTTTCATAATTACTACTAAAAGATGAACTAGGACATGTAATAAAGAAAGAACAGATGGGCTCGAAAATAAAGTGTTGCAAAATGCTCATTATGAATGTTAGAGATTCTGTAATAGCTTCTGTTAGTTGGGTAGCCAAAGGAGTTTTAAGTTTAATGAAGAGGCCAAACAGAAGATAATATGTCAAAATGGGACAACAGTTTTGATCTTGGAAAGACCTTTTCACTATGAAAAGAATCCTCAAGTGTTCATTACAAGGTTTTTATTTTCTACTCTATGGAAGAACGGAAAAATATACTGCTAATTTTTCAAGATGAAGTAAAGCAATAAAAATAAAAAATCTCTGGATATGTCATACCACAAAACATAAACAAGACTGACTATATATACTAGTAAAGAATTAAAGTAGGTAGATCATGTAAGCCTTAAACTGAAACAGCAGTCTACACATTTTACTACACTCTTCCTTTAAAAAACATATTCACATTTGCATAGAATTATTTTTTTTAAGTATTTAGCATACAAAATTATGTAGGAAATAGTGCAAGAAAAAGCTGAAAATTTATTGGCATGAGACCTCTATACTTTACATTATTTATTAATTTCAGAGGAAAAGAAAAACAAAGACTATTCATTAGAAATGTGTCTTACTTGTGCAGTTTGGCAAGGATCCAGACCATGTTCCATTGGCGGTGCATTGTCTTACAGATGATCCAGAAAGTATATAACCTTCCATGCATGAATAAATTACTGAATTAGAGAATGTTGTTCCATCAATACGAAGTACTTTTCCGTTAGCAGTTGTTCCTGGATTACCACACTGCACAGCTATAAAGGAAGATGTGGAATATTTTCATAACATAGTAAAGATGATTTCTGAAATGGGAAAAAATGGAGCAGGAACAATCCTTCTTCCAGCAGTGTTACTCAGTAGAAATCCATTCTGTTGTCCTTAAAAATGTAAGTTTCACCACCTACTGATAAGGCACATTGAATAGGAAAAAACTGTGTGCATGAATTACTATTTTTCCTCCTCGGGTTTGTAGAGAAACAAAACCTACAAATTTAGCTTTATAATCTGCATTAGTGAAAAGGAAAATTTAGCTGCAAAAAAAAACCCCCTTCAAATTATAAAAAAAAAATTAAACCACAATATATTTGTAGATTTAATTTGAATCATGTGTTTCTAACATCAACAAAATATTTTTCCTAATTCAAAGCATTGAATGGATTCAACTTTACAGGCAGGTAGAATCCTGATGTATCCCAGTTCTTTAATGTTCAACTTGCGAATTTGAATGTGTCCTTCTGATGTGATTACATACATATACATCTAATCTAGATGACCTAAATTAGAACAATATACCTGTGCATGCACTACACACACCTATATTTATCTGTGAACTATATTTATAATTTAAAAAAAGAAATAACATCAGAACTATCTTAAAATGTATAAGAGCTGATTTATTTCTGTAATAGATAATGTCAAAGGAAAATAGCAGATGGTACAGTTGGGCAAAGCATATCCCTTTCGATACCAGCATAAATATATATATATATATATATATATATATATATATACACACACACGCTATATTTTTAATGCAGTGTAAAGTTGGCAATCATTCAGCAGAAAGGATATTATGAAACAGGTTTTTAAAATTAAATTACTAGTCCATACAGATAACACAGTCAATAGCGATAAAGTAGAAAATAAGAGTACAGGTCCTCAAATTATTTTCTTCTTTTCAAGACACCTTGTTTTGCAAAACAATCTCTTGGGAAGTATTTCCTATTCTGAAGCAAGGTAATTTAGGCAATAAATGATTCTTCAGAAATGTCCTGTTACAGCTTTCTTTTATGATACTTCATCTACCTTGAAATTTCCAGAATTATATTTTACAAATAAACTTGTTTCAGCATTTTGTTTTCTATTGAAAAAAAAGTACGTCAAGAGTATTATTAAATGACATTTTAAGTCAACCATTTATACATAGATGAATAAATATAAAGAAATCCTGACACTAACATTTTCTTAAAACTAGGGATGCTGTTTGAAATTCAGGTGTTATATGGTTGTTATTAAAGGTCAGGTTATGCTGACATTTTTAAGTGAAACAATATTCATCAAAAAATTGAGTTCTAAAGTCTTATCTATTTTTTCCTGTAAACATTCAGTTTCATGGGTGCCAGGAACTGGTTTCAAATTTGTCACCTGATGCTAAGCTGCTGCTAATAGTGCAAAAACTTATTTGAAAAAATTTGTCAGTCCAAAATAACTGCACCCTGTTCAGAACAGAAAACTGGCAATGCAAAATTGGTCTTCTGATCAGCAGTATTAATAACACGCTTTAAAAATTGAGTGGATCTTTGACTTACCTTTGCACTCAGGTTGTCTTCCTGTCCAGCTTCCATTTGCCAAACAGGTTCTTTCTTCTGAGCCATGCAGGATATATCCAATATCACAGCTAAAATGTATCGTGCTTTTAATTTTAAAATTGTTTTCTTCCCTAGACCCATGGCCTGGGATACCTGGATCACCACAAGAACCAGCTGTATCACCTAGATTTTAGAGTACAAAGATTAGAATAAGTATGAAATATTATTATGATTCTGCATTTATAAAGCATGTCTCTATGTATTTATTAATAAATTTATAAATATATATAATTTTTTAAATCCCCATATAAATCTGTGGGTCCCTAAAATTGCAAAATTACTTGATCCTCAACAAATTTTCTTGTACTTATTTTATAGGAATACAGAAAAAGAAGTATAATTTTCTCAAATTCCCCTAATAGCATGCTAAAATTTTGATAATAGAATTATCAAACAAAATAGGGAGGGAAAAAGACAAGCACAAAACCTTGGTAATTTTTCATTTTAAAATAAGGAATTCTGAGGAAAACCAAGGTCCTGATTGCAAAGACAATTTTCTTGTTTGTGTATAACTCTTGTTCATAAAATATTTCTTAGTTTTATGATATCACCAGAGTTGGAACAGATATGAAGGATTTTCCTGAATTTTAGAAATGTTGAAACATCACTTCAAAACTGCCTGACAGCTAAATTTTCCCTCAGATATAAATGTTTCAGAAAATTCTAAGATAGAGGGTTAATGTTAAATATGTTTGTATTTACATACAAACAAATTAATAATGTTAAATACTATCTGTTGTATATAAATGTTAGAATAATCAACACAGTAATAATGATAACATTAAAAAGTAATAATATCTAAGATTATACATCTAAATCTTCCAACTATGGTAAGAACTTTTAGGAAGTTCTAGCTAACACTCTATATGAGCAGCAGCTCATTGAATCTTTTAATATTTACTTAGGATCATCTACTTTATATTTTTAGAGAACTTTAAGATCATTTTCTATGTAAAAAGAGATGAAGGTATATTATATTCCTGAGTTTCAATACTGAAGAGTTGAATTCTAGAATTCTTGGAGCTCCACTGTTCTGGTTTCTTCCCCATAGCCCATCTGTTTTTCTAACAACTTGCAAACAAAATTAATGTCTTCTAGACAAAAAATATGTCAAACATATCAAAATTTTTGAGAGAATATCTGCATTACTTTGTAGTTAGTTACACTATTTGAAATAAAGGTGAAATATTTCAATAATCAGATAGAAAGAATAAATCCTACTATGTATATAATCTGTAATGCAGATTTTCTGGGGTTTGTCTAAGCTTAAATAGAAGTAATAAGAGCAATTTTTACAAAGAAATAGTAAACAGATTTGCAAACTCTAAATATACAAAAGACCAAAAATGACAAACTCACTGGAGAGGGGTTCTGTGGGAAGTTAGCACCCTGGAGTTTTACATGCAGAGAAAAACAAGTGTTCTGCTGCCTTAGTTGGCACTATGTCTACAAATGCTGTTGGGAATGAAGTGTGTACAGAACTGAATAGTGAAGGCGGAAGAATAGAACTAGATTACTTTGCTTTGAAAACTACGGTGCATGAGAAAATGCTTGGTTTAGTCCATTATGTCTAAGTATGTGGTACTATGTATTTAAATTATTTCATAAATAACAAATGAACTCAAGTAAGTAAAAGGGTTAGCTGTCTGCTTCAAAATTCCAGACTCAGAAGTTAGGCTGTTCTCTGTTTACCCATTTCATTATGTGACACAGATCAGTAAAGCAGATTTGCAGTCCTGTTTAAAAAGAAATTGCAAAATTGCAAATAGTTCCAAATTATAGCAGAAAACATTTATAAGCTTTCAAAATGATTTATGTTCAAGGCACTTAGGTGACTTAACAACCTTCTAGTTTGAAAAAGACTGCTTCATATTTTTGAAATCATTAGAAGAAAAAATCCTCGATCAAGCGTGTTTTTTGTTGTTTTGCGAATCTGTATCTTACATTTTCTAGTAGTATTTAGTCAGGCTATGACAAAATTGGAACAGGGCCTACTCATCATTCTACACTTGTAAAGTCTCCACAATAACAGCTTAGTTTTGGCATATTTAACATTATGCCTAAAAGAATTTTATGATGAAAAATAAAAATGGGTTATTTGCTATACCAAATAGAAATCACATATTCTTCTTCTAAGCAAAATCATGTGTTCTTTTCTAATGCCTAATTATTACTATGGATTATTAGACTTTTTATTTTAGGAAGGTTAACCACCAGCTTTTTTGATTGAAGGTTACAGAAATAATTTTTCTAAATTACTAATCACATCAGATGTGATGGAATCAAAGAATCACAAAATAAGCTGAGTTGGAAGTGACCCACAAGGATCATTGAGTTCAGCTCCTAGCCCTGCACAGCACTATCCCCAAGAGCCACACCATGTGCCTCAGAGTATTGTCCAAACACTTCTTGAGCTCTGTCAGGCTGGAGATGTGACCACTTCCCTGGGGAGCCTGTTCCAGCGCCCAACCACCCTCTGGGAGAAGAACCTTTTTCTAATATCCAACCTAAACCTCCCCTGCCACGGCTTCAGGCCATTCCCTCAGGTTCTGTCACTGCTCACCACAGAGATCAGTGTCTGCCCCTCGTCTTCATCTCATCAGGAAGCTGTGGACTGTGATGAAGTCTAAGAGAACATATTTTTATTACCTCATGCAGACTCAACTAAATTGTTTTTACAGTTAGTTATGAGCCATCCTTCACTCACATGTGCAACAAATTCTCAGTTGACATTTAATCTTGATGAAATGGAGGATATTTAGACTATTTATAACCCTTGCTACATTTATGAGGAATTCTATATTGTAAAAAAATTCTGACTCCACCTGATGTGCATATGATGATTGAAAACTGTTTCTGAATGCCAGTATATATCAACGGGACATGAAAACTCCTTCTAGCTCAATGTCATGTGACAAGAAAGTGTCATAAGGATGATGTTACAAAATTTAGTTACCTTATGTTCACTGATCTAGCATTTCCATTTTTAATTCTTTTTCATATACTAAAAGGACAGGTATGCTGTATCTTTTCTCAGTTAAATATGCTACATTATATAATATGATAATATCAAAAATCATGCAAATTTTAATGTTTTAATATGCATTAAAATTAAGAAACCAATTTAAAGTCTAATAATGAAAGCTGATGGCTTAACGTATTTTAAATGCAAAATATAGAAATTCTGTGTCATGAACTGAAAATTATTTCATAATGAGAAAGCATTTCAGATATAAGCTTTGAAAATAAAATCTCAACATTTTGCTAAGAATTATAGTTTTGTACAGTACCGTTAAAGAAAATAAGAGTTTTATTCTGTACAATTTGATTCATTATGATTAACATTAAAATGTTCCTATGTCAAGGAATTTTTTTTCATGTATTAAGAAAAATTAATTAAATCTGATTAGAGTTTCCTATGTGTAGGTAGAAAAACAAGAATTAGAAAAAAAATCATGTACATCCCTCATAATATCCCAACACTTTCATATTTCAACACTTATTTAATTTAATAGGAGAAATACTATAGAATAGTCCTATTTCCAGTAGGGTTGCTTCGATATTTTCATGTGTATTTTTAGGCTGTATTCCTTGATAGTTTTGTCTATTTCTTAAATTATATTTGCAATTCACAATTTAGATTTTTAAATATCTTTTTCTTATTAACACTATGAAAAATTATAAGTAGCCTTAGTTTTTATCTAAAGAGGATTTTTTCCCCCAAACAAATATGGATTCATGCTAGCTGTAAAATTACTTTTTATTAAAATGGTTCAATTTGCAAATACATGAACATGTCATTATTTATTAAATAAGATTATTTTACATTAGAGTTTGATTTCTAGTGCATACCTTTAAAATTACAGATTATAAGAACTTGATCTTTGCTTCATTGTGGCAAATTTCCTTCTGCTTTATTAATAGAAAATTTAAGGACTAAATTAGGTGTACATTATTCTAGGATTTGTAACATTCTAAATTCTTGAAAATTTGCAGGAGAAGGTTCAGATACTGAAAAATTCATCCAACACTTAAGAATTTAATGTAATATTTTAACCAAGAAGCTCTATTTTAATATTTCATAATAATTTTTAACTATGTCTGTGCCTTGGGGTGTAAAATTTTGCATTCTGAAACTGCAGCTGAAAATCAGTTTATAACTGATTATACTGAAGAGATAAGGGCAGGAGAGAAAAAAAAAATCAAAAAGACCTCGACCTGGACTACTGTATCAATTTTGGAGGTTTCCAATACAACAGAAACAAAGACCTGTTAGGGCAGGTCCAGAAGAATTTAATAAATATTGTCAGAGGTCTAGGACATGTCTGCTGTGCAACAAGGCAGAGAGAATTTGGGCTCTTCAACCTGAAGAAAGACTTCCTGAAGATCCCATTGTGGTCTTTAAATACATAAAATATAGAAGAAAGATGTACAGTGGCTTTTTATCAAGGTCTGTAGTGACAAGAGAAGAGGGGACAATTTTAAACTGAAAGAGACTAAATTTAGATTGGGAATAAAGCAGATATTTCTTACAATGTGTGCAGTGAGTCACTGGAACAGGCTGTCCAGAGAACTTGTGGATGCAACATCCCTGGGAGTGTTCAAGGTCAGGTTGAACAGGACTTTGAGCAACCTGATCTAGTTGAACACATCCTTTCTCATTGCAGTAAGGGAGGACTAGATGATCCTTGGAGGTAACTTCCACCACAAACCATTCTATGATGCTATTAAGAAGATGTCCTTATTTACATCCAGAGGTTGGACTAGATGATTTGTAAAGGCCCTTCTGACTTCCACCCAGCATTCTAGCATTTTATGATGCTATTATTTGCTAATACTCTAAAGAACCTTGGATTTTGAATGTGAAACTAGTGGATCATATTCAGTCTTACACATCAGTTATTTTCACTTCTAGTTTTGGCATAGATCTAATTTAAGAAAACCATGTAACTTGTTTTCTTATTATTTTCTGTCATTAAACATGTCTAAGTTCTCTGAATTACATTGGTTTAAATAAGATTCAAAACTTTTCTGATTTCTTCAATTAAATTATGAAACATATGCAGGACAAGAAAGAACTTCCACCAGTATTTATTGAGAATTAAAACTGATAACATGGTTAACCTTCATCACAGTATTTGTTTACAGTCTGCAATAACAAAAGGGATTTAACCAAATCCCAAATTAATGTGTGACTTGAATTTCTGTTTTTCACTTGATCACTGTTCTTAAAGTGAATCAAACTGAAGTTGTGAAATACAATATTCCTAAGCAATAAGTTTTTCAGAAAACATATGTTGACTTCAGTGAGGGCTAAACAATTACGAGGATTAGATGGTGTTCCCTCAAAAACTGAGCACCCTGTCTTGAAATTATGTGAAGCCTACCTGGCCTTAATATACAGATGGATGTATTACACAATCAAGCTATATTTGGGGTGTCATCAAGCCAGTAGATTTTTTGCAAGTTAAAAGAAAAAAATAAGAACATTAACCCATCATCTTGTAGAGACAATGTTGCAAGATTTCACTGTGGAAATGAACACTTGCCAGAAATCACATAAAAAATATTTCCAAAGCAAACTGGTTTCATTAACAGTCAATTGATTGTGAAATTTCTTGTTCATATTAACTGCCAACAAGAAAGTCTACTTCTTCCAGATTATTTTCTTTCTAATACTTTATGCTTTGGCTTTACTTTGTTTTAACATCTACTGAGATGGTAATTCAGCTTGATACATAATTTTACAGATTTTTAAAAGGCCTTCTGAAAAAATAAAAATGTATTTAAAACAACTTCAGGATACAGTCATTAATTCACATATATTACCTGAGCAGTGAGGAAGAGATCCACTCCAGTGTCCATTTAACTGACATGTGCGAGATGACTGCCCTAACAGCGATCGTCTCCCTGTGCATGTATAATGAACAGTAGAACCAAAGGTGTATTTATCTCCAGACAGGACCGCGTTAGGAGGAACTCCAGGATGTCCACAGTCAATCACTACAATGCATAATTATTGGAGATAAAAGAAGGTTATTATCACTGATCAAAAAATTTTAAGTTTTCATTTTCATAACTGCACACATAAACTTTGTGAAGGGGTTAACATTTTTAGGGTTTGGGGGAAGGGGGAAGATCATGGGATTAGAATGCAAAATATGCTTCAGACCAAAAGATGTGAAAGAAATTATTTGAGGTGTCAAAAAAAGATATTTTAGATACATATGTTTATGTTCAAAACCACTCATTCACTAAGTTGATCTTTATGTCATGAACACATGCACACACCTTTTACTCTTCAGAGAAAAATTACCGGAACACAGTATCTGCCAAAGTCACTTCTGTGGTAGAGAATATACAGAACTTCATCTCTCTTTTAATAATTCAGGGCAAGGAGTTAATTTAAAAGCAAGCTAAATAAATCAAGTTTGGAAAATGCACAAAAATTCATAATCCAAAATTTCATAAACCGATCCACTATGTACACAAAATTAATCTAGGCCTGATGTTTGATTTTTTTTTCAATCTTACATCTGTCCATGGTATGTATATTATCTTTGCCACAGATATTTGTATTTATGTATCATGTATTATTCAAAAAAGCAGGACTTTTCTCATTAAAGAAAAATCCAGATCAGAAGCCTGATCAGGGTCGAGGATGTGTTCAATTCCATGGTATTTCAGATACATGCAACAGTACCATGATTTACAATACAGCATGAGACCAAAATCATATATGGCAATTTTTCTTTCTTAAATTATTATTATAGTCTTAGAGCTTTAATTTATGTATATAATGATTTGCATTTAAGGACATGTTCTCCCAAAGGTCCAACCTTCACAGTGCAGAACCTTCCTGACAGGATCACAAAGGATTTAGGAATGTGGTAAGCTATTGATACAACTTTGATTCCTGCGTAGTGTCGCTGACCCCTGTGACTGTTTTGATTTGAGGGGCTGAAGCCCCTCAAATCAACAGCCAGAACAGTCAACTTTACATAACAAGCACTTGTTGTCAGCCTGTTATTTTTTAAATCAATTGCTTCTAACTAAAATCTACTATCACTTATGGATGATTACTGAGAATGAAAACACAGAACATTGTCAATAAAAAGGCATGTTGGTCATACAGGCTTCAACAAAATGAGACCTTTATCTTGTGAAGAACATTCACAATTTTTCAGAATATTTTATTATCTGTGGTATTCTTGACTGATTCTTTTGCCCTGGTCAGATGTCATACAGGACACAGATAATTTCATACTGGTACCTTACAGTTTCCACCTTTGGGCTTTCCTGTACACACTTTTCTGTTTACATTTATATCTAGAATATTGGATCCCTAATAATTGACTTAAAAAATTATAGCACCCTTAATATTGCCCTTAATATGATTATGCATACTACACAATTTAATTTGATATTAATGTTTTCAGTCTGGGATTTCACATGAGAAGTTGATTGAATTTCTTTTTTTTTCTTTTCTAATACTAATTTCTTCCTTTCTACTTTACCACCCTCATTAAAAAAAAAAAAAAAACAAACTCTATATCTAATCTAAATAAACTCTTTTTAATTTAAACCATTACTCCTTGTGCTATCAATGCATGCCATTGTAAAAAGTCCCATTACAATAATTTGCAAAACACTACAGCAGCTCTTAAAAAAAGACTCTTAAAAACTTTTGGTAAGCTTACAATTAGAAAATATCATGGATACCACTTAGGTAGAATTCACTGACCCCTCTATAAAAATGATACAAATAAAGCAAAAGATGCCCTTTCAAAAATATATACATCACTTTTACTCCCAAAGCTCTTTTAAAAGAAGAATAAAGGCTGTATTATTAAATTGCTTGTGACAATCCAGATAAAAATGACTAAGAGATTAAAATATAAATGTAGAAAGAAGAAATCTTTGCAACTTTACCTTTAAATTCATTTCCCTTTGGAGATACTTTAATATTATGGAATATTTATCTTTTTCAAATTGTAATGTTGCCTTTAAATTTACTTTGAACCAACAGACACTTAAATTTAATTGTGACTTGCAATCAAGCTGCTAATCCTATCAAAGAAAGGGACAAGTTCCATAACTGAAATTTTTATCACTAATAAGAAAAAAAGTTTATTTTTTTCTTATTTTTGAGAGGTAATAGTAGAACTAATGAAGCCTCCTGAGAACAAATAGCTACAGTATTGCAACTATAAGTCCATGGTTCCTGAATAAGTAACCTTTAGACTGTTTTCCCTTTAATCTCTAGAAAAGAAGCCTTTCTCAGTGAAAAATGTTGATCCTAAACGAAACCCTTTTCACAGACTAATAGAGAACCAGGTATATCAACTGTTCCAGCCAATTAAAAGTCTAAGAAACATCTCTGGCTATATCTGCATCACAGTTAGAAAGTTGTTCATGACAAAACAGAATAAAAATAACCTACTTGTGTTGATCCATTTGCCTTAGTGGATAGGTTGTATATGAATATGATGTTCAGGTACATCTATTAGTGTGGTAAACGGAGGACACTGTCCAGAGGACATCTTAGGTGTTCTACAGCGCTGTTACTGGTGAAGTCAACAGATGCGTTTTGACCTTGCATCTCTGCTATCAGGGATTATTATGCTGGAGCATTCAGGAATGTTTTCTGGCTATTGCATTTCATAAGTATTCAATGTTATTTTCTACATACAAGAACAATATATATACAAGAACAATACATACAAGAACTCCTACTTCAGCAGCTACTGAGACCCTCCATCAGTACTGCACACAAACAAATGTATATAAATATGATTATTGTATTTGCTGTCATGAGACGGATGAAAATGTTGTGTAAAATAGTACCTTATCTAGTCATCCACATTCTTTGTAGAAGCAAACTCATTATCTACTTACTAATGCATTCAGGTAGAGGCTTGTCCCAGTGGCCATTTGGCTGACAAATTAAAACTGAGGAGCCAAACAAAAAATATCCAGGATTGCAGTCATAAAATACCACTGTGCCATACGTGAAATTGCCATGTTCGATTTTACTTTCTCTTATAGAATTTGCAGGAATTCCAGGATCAGAACAGTTGACCACTAAAAAGAAAAAGAGCACAGACTTGAGAGCCATACTAATACAGTCTCCTAAAATAGTGTCCTATTCTTTGTATAAGGAATATCCAATGTGTTGCTGGTTTTATATAACCTTACTTTTTATGTAATGGTAGTGGATTAAGAAGAAGAACTAAAATGACAAGACACTAAAGCCAGAAGATGTTAAACCTAGAGCAAGTAAAAGGAAATGCTTCTTTACAGTGTGATGATACCGTAAAATTATTGGCCACTAAAAGTTACTGAACATAGCAATAAAATGAATTTATATTCCTGTCTTGACACACACTATTGTCCACAAATAGAAACATATTCTGGGGCTAGATGTGATTTTGGTCTAACACATACAGAAATGCAAACACACTTATGTTGCTATACCAACATTTTGATAATGGATCACCTTTAAGACAGATGTTTTGAGCTAAAGGGCACAAGGTCAGTTAGGTAAGACTGTGGTGAATCTCATAGAATAAGAACATATCCCAACAAGTGCGTAGGAGCTTTTAAAAATAGAGGTTAACTTTAATGGTTAAGAATAGTGATGAATTTTTTGAGTCCTCAGCACTTTAAAAGTTATATTTTTGAAAATTTCTGAATATGGATTTTTTCCCCCTTTGTTTGTGTCTTACAGCTACCTGTGAGTTCAGTATAATACTTATTTTGTGGGTCATGAAGATTATTTTTACAGTTTTCATATGGTTTCCTCTGGTCAAGGAAACTCATCATCACTTATCCAAAGTGAATAAAAAATTTTTTTTAGAAAACCAAAATTCCCATAAAAATTACTATCCCTATATCCTTATAATCAATTGCATGTTTATATGCATACACTTGCACACATCTGTGTGCAAATCCATATATCTGCATGTGTATTCAGGTGGGATTTCCTGTGCATCATTTCCCACCCATTGCCTCTCATCCTTTTACTTGGCAACACCATGAAGAGCCTGGGTCCTTCCTCTTGACACCCTCCCTTCAGTTACTGACAGTGATGAAGTCCCCTCTCAGTCACCCCTTCTCAAGACTGAACAGGCCCAGCTCCCTCAGCATGTCCTTGTAAGAGAGATGCTTCAGTCTCTAATAATCTTTGTAGCACTCCACTGGACACATTCCAGGTTCTCCAGATGTTCCTTACCATGGCTGAGAAGAGGGGCAGGATCATCTCTCTCAGCCTGCTGGCAATGCTTTTCCTAGTGCACCCCAGGACAGCACCGGCCTTCATGGCCACAAAGGCACTGCTAGGCTTGTGGACAGTTTGTTGTCCACCAGGACCCCCAGGTCCTTCTCTGCAGAGCTGCTTTCCCCCCAGCCCGTATTGGTGCATGGGGTTACTGGGGTTACTCTTCCTTCGCCAGGTGCAGGACCCTGCATTCACATTTCTTGACTTTCAGAGATAAATGTGCATGGATGTCTGTATATAAAATTATTAAAATATGCTGAAAAGCTCTGTAATCTTCAAAGGAAAAATGGTATTGCCAGATGTAATTCAAGATCATTTTCCATACCTAAATCACTTAATGTATTTTATGGCTCATGTCCTCTCTAGCCACTATTCTAAATGTTGTAGCCTGCTTGTGTGCTTCTTCTAGCAGGTCTCAAATATTGATTCTACAAGCCTAGGAAACATACCTTTTCCAAGGACAGAAATAGCTTTCTGCTTGTATTTGACTTCTTCAGCAGTAAGGACAGGACGATTTGTTAGCTCATTGATGGTCAATATTGATTTTTTTCTTTCCCAAGAGGAAAGCCTGAGGTACATTTCTGACTTTTTTTTTCTGTTTTTCCCCCTCAAGGATCATTGAAGTCTAGCTCCTGACCCTGCACAGGACAGCCCTAAGAATCACACCATGTGCCCAAGAATGTTGTCCATGTTCATGTTACTAAGCATATATTTAAAGTAATGAAAAGAATTTATTCATTATTCAGGAGTAGTGAGCTCTTGAAACAAAATACAAGGAACTTTGACCATTTCAAAAGTTTTGCACAATTATTATGGCTGGCTAAGAAGCTAGACATTTAACAAAGTTGTAAATAGTATAACAGCAAGTGCACCAAATTTATATGAAAAATTTATAGGACAAAAGCAAAGTCTTCACAACAGTGTGCAGCGTTTTCTATAATATTGCACTTTTGGTAGTTTACAAATATGCAAGGTAACAGTTTATTATTATTTAACTTCAAAGCAAATGAAACAAAATTATATTAGAATGGATTTCACTGTACATTGCTGACATGATTAATGATGCCCAAAACCAGATTAGTATTTATTGTTTTTAAACTCTCTCCTAAAACCAATATACAATTTCAGGACTGTGTAAAGTTTCAAAGAGTAACCTGATCAACTTATTTACCAATCCCTACATGCCAATAAGTTGTCAGCACTTTGGCACATTACTCTGCAATACGAGAATACCAAGGTGACTGATAGCAACCAGATTGAAAATGAGATTAAGTAGGTACCCTAAACACACAGTACATGTTTAGTATTGTAAATTTAGAAAATAATGTCTTCTCATCAGCAAAGAGTCCTTGGAAATTTAAGTTGTGCAAACTACTTGGCAGTATCTCTTAGGGGAAAGTGATCAAATGAAAGTGGAGAACACCTATTGAAAAGAAAATACAGTCAATAAAACTTCAATAAAAACACATGATTTAGTTTATGCACAGATAAAAATCCATAGAAGCTGCAGAGAAGATGCTGAAAACCAATCATTAGAATTTCTGCATATATACATGCAGATTACAGCAAAAAGTACATTTTTCTAAATAAAACCAATTATTTAAAAAGCACATAAGTGACAAAACCTTCCTAAAACTGTTTATGAAAACTCAAATAGGACTAATTTCATTGTATTATTTTTCTAAGTGAAAGGATTTTATATATAATATCTAGAAGCATTGAGAACCAACACAAATGGACAATGTTCATAAATTAGAATAAAAATTTTCAAAGTCATGATGCTCAGAGGAGCACCAATGGAAACATAAAAGGAAGAAAAGTAGCTTTTCTTATGAGTCTGCTAGAACTATATTGGCTAAAAATGCAGAGAAAATTATTTCAGCCTTTAAGCTCTTAATTATCTTTCCATAATTTTGCTTCAGTAACTTGCAGAAACAATTTTTATAAAAGCAATACAATCTACAGACAGGTAAGAAAGTTTCTCTGCAACTGTTATCCTGGCAACCTGACTGTAAAAAATCATAGCATGACAAAACATCTTTAATTATAAGATTAATATGTCAGTTAATCAGTCCCTCTGTTGGTGAGAAAGGAATCATTCTGTCTTGTATTCCTTTACCCTCTGTTTCTTTTTCAGCCTTAATTTTACAACATTTTGTTAGAAACCTGAAAATGCTGCATTCTTACCTTTGCATATTGGAGGTGAGTGGCTCCACTGCCTATTAGCTTGGCACTGAGCTTTGGTTGGTCCTTGCATAACATACCCAGTATTACATGAAAATGTCACAACATCATTGAAGTTGAAACCGTTTCCACTTGTTCTTCCATAAATTGGACTACCAGGGTGACCACAGCTGACCGCTAGCATAGCACCAGTCAAAAAAAAACCCCAAAAACAGAGCATGTTATCACTTTTCTTTAGATATTATACAATAGATAATAATCACATAATAGTATTTTCAAGCTTTGATATTATAAGATACTGCATATTTTCCATTATGTATTCATGTTCAAGCACTTAAATTTTTTAATAAACTAAATAGAATTTGACATGCAGTAATGAAAGCAAATGAAGAAAAGTCTTCTGAAGAAGCAGGAGAAAAGCAAGCACTAGATTTTCATTATGTATAGGCTGAAATTGAAATATTTCACTTCCTTAGTTCCTCAGGTATTATTTCTTACAAATTTGTCTTATTATCAACTCAGTATTTTATCTTTGTGGCCTAAATACTTACTGAAGTTATAAATTTATTTGTTTTTTTGAAAAAAAAGCCCCAGAACTATTGTCACAGTGAAATTTTTCTAATGTTTATACAAAATCTTTCTAAAGAGGGTAAAGTTTATTTTCTGTGTCTACAAAAACCAGATGAAAGAAAAGTAAGGAAAATTGGACACAAATTAATATTCACAAAATGATCCAAAAACACTTAGCAAACATTTTCTTCTATTTTGTAACAAACTATTGGTAAAAAAAAAGAAAAAGGATAATAAGTAATTAAAAATAAATATTAAAACAGAATAAATGAATTAATATTGTGTGTTATGACTTGGCATTAAGAGAATTTCTGCTACAAAGATAGAGCTATTGAAAAATAACTTATCCTATCCTATCCCATAAAGATGGAATATTTTGAGACAGATTAATACAATTTCAATACACTAATATTACTGAACCTGTAAAATAGTGGTAATTTACTTTAAAGTGCTTAGAGAAATATCAAATTTTCCTAAATTAAATGCATCATTTTATGTTATTACTTAAAGGTCTTTCACGTGATGGTTTGACACACTGATCATGCAAAAGAAACCTCATTAACAAAGCACAATATTCACTTAAAAGAGCACCAAAACTACAAATCAAAGTAACAGCATCTCTGTGAGGAAGAAGAAGAAAAAAATATTGGTAAAGAAAACATTTTA
The DNA here is from genome assembly GCF_031753505.1 of Anomalospiza imberbis. Lineage (NCBI taxonomy): Eukaryota > Metazoa > Chordata > Aves > Passeriformes > Viduidae > Anomalospiza > Anomalospiza imberbis. Next base: position 16,715,591 of record NC_089681.1, on the reverse strand, counting down.
ATCTGCATTGTTGACAGTTCAACAGTATTTACTTATCTAACTGAAACAGTGAAAGTAAATATACATTAAATATTTCCAAAAGCCACTATAGGTTATAAAGACATTTTCAGATTTGAGTAGTGGCATTCATAAGTCTTATCACTTTCTGAAGAATTTTCATATCCAAAACAGCTAAAAGATGAAGTGGAAATTTTAGATGACAACACTTAACTTCACCTGATAGATGAATCATAAATTTTATGTGGCCCCATACTTTTGAGGACTATTCAATCTTCATCTCGTTTGACACAGATATTCCTGTAACATAAATCAGTATGTGTTGTCATGCTTACTTACGCACACAGGATGGAAGTTGGCCAGACCAGTTATGATCCTGTTGACATATTCTTACAGAAGAGCCAATCAACCGAAAACCAGGACTGCACTGGTAAACAACTGTGTCTCTATATCCATAATTTTCTCCTATTACTTGTCCATTGACTATAAGGTCTGGGATACCACAGTGACCAGCTAGATTTATTTATAGTAAAGAAAAAAAAAAAAAGAAAAAAAAAATCAGTAAATTTGCCATAGAAATTTTAAATAAACCTCCTTAACTAAAACAAAGAAATGGTGAATATCTTTCAAGGTTTTTTATTGACCTAATTCAAAGTTTTATTTTTATTAGCTTGGTGAAAACTGCAGTTATGCATATGTATAGGTATAACTATATACATATAAAACTTACAAAAAGATGATGTAGCAAAGAGATTAAATGTCTTATATATAATCAAATTTCCTTTAAAAGTATGAGTAATTCCTTTTTACTGTGACATGTAAAAATATGTATTATTTACCTTAGTTTTATTTTGGTTATGATTAAGTGAATAAGGTAACATTAAAACATCATACATTTAACTAAATAGAAAAAATCCACATAAATAAAAATAATGCAAATATTATAGATCACAAACCATGTGGAATTTATAAATATAGCCTTCAAACAATATAAAAAAAATTAACTTGAACAATTTATTGCTGGAATTTGACTCTCTGTAATGTTTTTCTTTCTCTCCTTCCCAGTGGAATCCCAAAGAGATTAACATCCTTCCATTGAAGGCAGTTAGCACAACAGCCTCCAAATCTTTCAGCATCCAAATGGCAACCAAAAATCTGTCTATGCCCAGTCTTTTACTCTGTATTCTCAAAATATGAGAAATATTGTATTTTCACCATGAAAGTCATAAAGAGACATTTAGTCTACAGAGAGGCTGGAAAAAAATCAAACTCTTTAGTTGCTATTTTTCATAATGAATTCTGGAAAATGAGCACTGATTCAGCAAAAAATGTGGTAATGGGAAAGTCTTCTAAGAATGATTGACTTCATGAAGACTGTGATATCTCGTAGAGAATTCACTGCCAAAAGAAGAGTAAGACAGGCAAAAAAAAGAAAAAGAAAAAGAAAAAGAAAAAGAAAAAGAAAAAGGAAAAGGAAAAGGAAAAGAAAAAAAAAGAAAAAGAAAAAGAAAAAGAAAGAAAAAGAAAAAGAAAAAGAAAAAGAAAAAGAAAAAGAAAAAGAAAAAGAAAAAGAAAAAGAAAAAGAAAAAGAAAAAGAAAAAAAAAGAAAAAGAAAAAGAAAAAGAAAAAGAAAAAGAAAAAGAAAAAGAAAAAGAAAAAGAAAAAGAAAAAGAAAAAGAAAAAGAAAAAGAAAAAGAAAAAGAAAAAGAAAAAAAAGAAAAAGAAAAAGAAAAAGAAAAAGAAAAAGAAAAAGAAAAAGAAAAAAAAAGAAAAAGAAAAAGAAAAAGAAAAAGAAAAAGAAAAAGAAAAAAAAGAAAAAGAAAAAGAAAAAAAGAAAAAGAAAAAGAAAAAGAAAAAGAAAAAGAAAAAGAAAAAGAAAAAGAAAAAGAAAAAGAAAAAGAAAAAGAAAAAGAAAAAGAAAAAGAAAAAGAAAAAGAAAAAGAAAAAAAAAGAAAAAGAAAAAGAAAAAGAAAAAGAAAAAGAAAAAGAAAAAGAAAAAAAGAAAAAGAAAAAAAAGAAAAAGAAAAAGAAAAAGAAAAAGAAAAAGAAAAAGAAAAAGAAAAAGAAAAAGAAAAAGAAAAAGAAAAAGAAAAAGAAAAGAAAAAGAAAAAGAAAAAGAAAAAGAGCAGTGTTTCAGCTAGTACTTTTTAGGGAAAAAACCAAAAAAATACCAGCCAGCCAAACTCCTCTGCTCTCCTTTTGTCTTCTAATTTTCCTCAAACAGCCCCCCACAAACAAATTTCCAAAGCATGGGATTGCTAATAAGAAAAGACATAGTTTGGACATATTGTTTGGACTATTTTTCCATTGAAATTTTAAGTGCTTCTAATACCCTGGTGTATTTTTCTGCATATTGCCTCATTCATTTGAGGTTAGAAATTAAAAAAAAAAAAAAATCTTACATTTTCTTACAACTTTAGTTTTGTGTTGCATTTCATTTTACGGATCATGATAAAACTATCAGAATTTACCAATTCACCAATTCAGTATTAGTAGTATATGGACCTCCTCATATATTAGATTGATGACTGCAATTTGACTTCTGTGTAGTTAGCAGGAGTCCAAATCTGGTACTGTTCAAGGCTATATTATCCCCTCTTTGTTCCCTCCCTGTTTCCTTCAGTCTTATGTAAAAAAGGGCATACATGAATTTTATGTTTTCCAGGATAAGATGGCATAACATGTTTAAAAATTTTTGTCAGAGTATTTCTTGATTTTCCAAGAAATTCATAATCCATTCAGCATGTAGTAGACTATTTTGAACACGATCCAAAGGAACTAATTTCCCTATCCTATCATATTTCTGACTATAAACAGGACTAACCAGATGAGAAATGAAAACTAAACTGTAAAAGTCTAGTTTCTATCAAAAGTGCAATCACACAGTCTGCAATGATTCAGATCATGCTCAAGGAAATATTTTTCTAGTTTCATTTAATTAAAATATACGGTTTGGTTCTTAATTAAGAATTTAGCATTGCTTTATGGCAGAGTGGAAGCAGAATACTTCACCAGAAAGGTCAATCTCTGTTTCCTGTGCAGAAAGAGTAAAACTGAAGCAATTCAACATGAGGTAACTGAGATCATAGTGCAGTTTCAGCAACTGTGTATGGACTTTACAAAACCCATACAATTTTAACAGGTGAAAATTTATTACAAATCATCTGTATGTCTTGCAGCAATGTTCCAGTCTTGCTCCAGAAATTTAGTCATTTAAAAATCCCATCCTCTTACCCTACTTCCTTTCTTTGTCATAAACCTCTCAAACTTCTAAAACCTAGTCTTCATTTCTTTTGCCTTTTGAGATCCTTTGTTTCTTTATTTTCTTATTTTCTTTTGAATTTCTTCAACATCTACTATATACAAGGAGAGGGGTAGTGGATGTTGCTTACCTGAAATTCAGCAAAGTATTCAACACCATTTCCCACAGCCTTTTCCTGCACAAAAAGGGCAAGATACAGATTGGATGGGTGGTCTTCAAGGTGGGTAGAGAATGGGTTAACAGGCTTCACTAAAAGGGTGGTGATCAATGGTTTGCACTCAGGCTGGAAATCTATCACAACAGGGTTCCCTAAGGATCAGTAATGGGCCTGATGACACTGAATATCTTCATAAATTATCTGGGTGATGGAATTGAAAGCAGCCTCACCAAGTTTGCTGATGACACCAGACTGGTGGTGAGGCAGACATATGAGAGAGACCTGGGCAGGCTGGAGGAGCAAGCTAGAAAGAACTGTTTGAGGTTAACAAAAACACCTGCAAGATTCTGCTCCTGGGATGATAGAACCAAAGAGCCCAAAACAGGCCACGATCTGTGTGGCTGAGGAGCAGTGTCACTGAAAGGCACCTGAGGGTCTTGGTGGACAAGAAGCTGACTGTGAGTCAGCAGTGTGTGGCTGCAACATGGATCCTGGGCTGCTTCTGCAGAATAATTAGCAGTCGTAGAGATGTGATCATCACACTCTACTCAGATCTTGCCAGGCTGCCCATGAAAGATACAGAAAGATTCAGACAGACTGCAAAGGCAGGTCGTGAAAATAATCAAAGGCTGAAAAATCTCTCCTATGTGGAAAGGCTGAAGGCATTAGTTCTTGAAGAAGAGAAGGCTCAAGCAGAGGGGGGCTCATCACAGAATTCCAGTACTTAGAGAGTGGCTATGGAAATAATGGAGGCTCTCTCTTCACATGGAGTAACACAGAGTGGATGAAGAGCAGTGGGTGCAAGCTGCACTGGGAAAGGTTTCATTGTGACATAAGAAAGAATTCTTTTGACAGTAAAAACAAGCATTCCCTGCAACAATCTATTCAGAGATGTGATGGGAGTCTACATCCCTGGATGTTTGCAAAATGAGATTAAACAGGTTGCTAGGTAATCCCATCTCAGCTCCCTTTGCCAAGAAATGTTGGATCAGATAATTTTTCAAATTCCCTTCCAATTTAGGCTATTCTATGAGTCTGTTACTTCAAAACTCTCTGTCTTGATTATTTGTTCTCACTCTGTATAACAATTATATCTTTGGAGCACTAACTATATTGCATGACCAATTGTGAACTTCCCAATACTAGTAATGAAACATATTTTTAAATCAGTAGAGACTACTTCTATCCCTATGTAACATTTTTAAACTGAGAAATAAAGCTGAATTAATGAAGAATATTATAATGCTGTATTATAAAACTGTACTTCTGTCATAACAGAATTCTAAATCAATCAGTGAAAGTGTTAAGTAAATATGATTTAAAAACAGGATATACCAGACTCGTGACACATTTTTTATCTCAAATCTAAAAAAGAGATTCAAACAAACAAACAAACAAACAAAACTTGGGAATTTGCGGGATTTTTTGCTAGTTTTTACTCTGCTTTCCAGAGGAAGTATGACTGAGTGATATATAAAAAAGCATTAAAACCAAACCAAACAAAAGAAAGAGGAAAAAAAACCCCCAAAACCAAAACAATCTAACACCCTAAAATTATGGGTTCAGCATTATTTGTTTTATTTTCAAAAAAACATACCTGACAACTGTCATGTAGGTGCATGTGGTAAGAAGTTTACTATGTTTGCTATGAAAAGTCTAAATAATGGTGTATATAGTTCCTGTTAAGACAATATTGGAGAACTTTACTGGAATTTCCACTGACTCATGCAGATGAGTAAATTCCATAGGATCCAAAAATTTAGAGGCTCATTAATATTTTCCAGAACTTATATTTTTTGCTTTATTTTCCCACTCTAGTTTACACAGCCGTAGAGATGTTCTCTGCCAGAGGAAATTAAGACCTCAGCTTATAATAACTGCTATCATTACTTCTCCAATGTCAAGAGAGAGAAAAGAAAACATAGAGGAAGAAAAAGCAAAACATCTCTCAAACCAACAAATAACCTCTATCACTATCAACACTTGTGTTTGGAAGAGCAATTATTACTTCAATTCTATTCTGGGTTTGTTGCATTTCTTTTAATAGTAAGGTTATTTATTTTTCTCATGAATTTTAGTAGAATTCTTACCTTTAATATTTTTCTATTAAGCTAAGAAAACAATTCCAAGATATTAATTATAGATTAAAGATATGCTAATATTATTGCTGTATATTCTAGCATTTTTTATTATCAATTCTGATGGTAATTGTTTCTCAGGACTTTCATTTAAACTCTTATTATAAGGGCTTTGTGACAAATAAATATATTCTAATATCCTGGTAGTAAATAGCTGACTTCCCACTAAATTAGGATTATAGACTACGTTAGGCTAAGCTATTCTAGACTGTTTTTATTACATCTTTGTCCATTGTCAATATTTCTATTTTTGTGCTGTACCCTAAGACCAGTTGTAGTTCCATTTTTTCTTTGATATAGATGTAAAAGATTTTTGTAGCAGTTCTATGAATCCAGATGAGACCCATGGGTCTTAATGTAACCTGTAACTTGTAATACTGAATCAAAAGATACCACTTTTGCAAAGACAAGTGAAAATTACAAAAAAAGAAAAAGTATTAAAAGAGGCTAAGTGAAGGTTTTACTGAGTAGCAGATTTGAGAGGAAAAATAAGAAATATAACAATCTTAATTTCCAGTATAGCAAAACTTGAGAAGAATAATTCAATGAAATATTATTAAAAACAAAATTAGTCAAAGATTGGGAATGAAGGATATGAATAACCTATTACCACCAAATAAATTACCTAATTTGACATAAAATCCTGTTCTAGCAATGAGGAATGAGCATAATAACTTAGTGTCAGAACCTTTCAAACCATAGCTGTAAATGAGATTTCTTTTCTGCAGGTTGTTCTATGAGAACAGGAATAAATGAATACAGAATCTTTACATTAAATGGCAAAAAACATGCCTATACTTACTTTAGTTGTCAGTAGTGTCAAAAATGAGCACAGTAGTGAAACAAATGTGCATACACATGTATTATTGAAAACAGAGATTTATGTTATTTATTATTCAACAAAGTTAATTAACCTGTCAAGATTACCTCAGCTGAAAAGGGAAGAATAATTTCCTGTCTTTTTTTTCTTCTTTACAGGGCTTGCATTTCATAAAAAGATATAAAAAGGCACAGCTCTGGACAAAACAGGGCTTGGGGCATTTCTCTTGCTATTTTCAGAAGAGTTTCATTTTGACAGCTGTTTAACCTGTACTAAAACTGTTCAGGATGAATGGTAAAGTTATTTTAAATATTTTTTAATCCATGGCCCACAGAGGGAAATTCTCTGCTGAATTCCTTGAAACAGCTGAATAATTCTTTAAAGATGAAACATCATACACCTAATTTGAAAGTCTAGTTATTATTACATAGTAGTACTGAAGAACATAGAGAAGCATATGGCTAACTGGCTAACTCCAGATATATTAATTCAGTAACACTGGAGATACAAAATCCCCCTTAAATGAAATACCAAGAGTTTAAAAAAGAGATTTAAAAACAGTGAAGATGAAGAAGGCAGTTGCATACATATTTTTCCAGAAGTTTCAAGTATGAAAATAGTGGCAGAGAGGGTACACTTCAGAGGTTACATAGACACAAAAAACTTCCAGTGGCTGAAGGCTTATTGAGAAAATATTAAAAAAATCACTGATAGGTTAATGCACTAAACTTTCTTTGCTGTTAGCTTACATGATTGCTTTGCCCCAGATGGTATGTCTGCTATTTTTTTAACTCCATGGACAACATTGTTCTCAGAGTTGATGGATAACTGGTTTTTCCTTTACAAGTAACAGGCTGCCAACAATGACTCATTATCATTTTAAAGCAGTATTTTTATATGAAAAAAGAGTTGAGTAAAACTGGGATAAATATTCCCCAGCTAATAAATCAAAGCTTGTGTTCATATTAGGCCTTCGGTTCAGATCTTCCTTCTTTTAAATGTGCTGAGTGGTTTTACTATGAACAAATTAGCTTCCTTGCAGAGGAAGCACACTAAGAAGTTCAACTAGGCGCACAAAACATGTTTCATCTCCCTTTGGAGAAAAAATTACTGACAGATCTTTTTGACAACTTAGAATCATATAAGTAATGTTGGCATTTAGCCCAGAGGACTCGACCAGATATAGTCCACAGAAATTTCTCTGAACCATATATAATGCAAATGTAGATAATTCCAAATCAATTATTTGTTTCATGATCTGCTCAGTCTGATGGATTATTTTTTAATTCAGACAAAGACACAGTATGCGAAGTGTAGCCTTTCTTTTAGGGGAAGAGATGAATGGTAGTCCTGATATTATTGTTTGGGAAGTGAAAATGTTGACATTTAATGTACACACTAACCTAAACAGCTCTTTTCTCCTATCCATCTGCCTTTACTGAAAGCTCCTCTAGTATTAGCCATATATGGGAAGCACACTTCCTTATGCCTTATTAGTCAAATAAACTTCATTCTTCATTTTTGCATTTTAATTCATAGGGACACTTTATAAAGGTGCTCTCCAAATGAACTGAATTAACATCATTTAATCATGTCACAATTTACAACAAAATATGAAATCTTACAGACCTTTAAAAATTTAATCATATTTCATCATTTATCTTTATTTGAGATTTAATATTAATATGTAGAAGAGAACAAAACTATTTTTCCAGAAGTTGCTGATTCTATCCCATATGAAATAACAGTAATGACTTTTGGTAAACAAGGGAGCGAATATCAATAGATCAGTTTTATCAGGATGTTTAGATGTAATGAGGAACTGAAAAAGAAGAAGGAATTAAGAAACAAGTATTAGGTGTTTTACAGTTCAGATGAAGGGGATAGATATATGAAATATTCCAAGAAATATGAAAACCTGGAGTTAGCTCAACAGTAAGCAAAAGAGAGAAATGTGCATAAAATATCTTTGCTCTGAGTTAAAGTATTGGTTGAAAATCATATTTTTTGCTGTCTTTTCATGTAGTTTTCATTGATGAGATGTCTAAACAACATTTAAAATTACTATCAGTCATGTAACTAGCACAAATGAGAGAAGCTCAGTTAGATAACCCCCAAAGAGAAGTATGGAATTTTGTACATTACATTAAAAATGAGTACGGGCCTAGGAAGAAAGCAGAATTCTTTGTAATAATCTAAGAAAAAAGCTGCTCCATTATATATAAGAAGAACTGTATCTAACATTAAGACTTTTCAAAGCATGCTATACTTTTCTCTGTTTTACTTTGTCAACTGTTTTGGACTAAGTTGTCTAAAATGTTAACCAAAATATTACATAAAACATTTTAAAAGGCAAAAAATACTCAGTAATGTTCTGAAAATAGGGAAAGAAAAATCTGTATGATAGAAATCTTAGGAAATGCTTTTCACCATTCATATACTAGTTAATTCCAAAGTTTATCTGAAAGTACTATAGAGTTATTAAAGTAGGCACAATTTACTTCTACTCTAGGAAATGCCCAATTTACTAAATACCTGATTACAGGCATTAAAATAAATACACTAAAAAAAATCAAAGTATGATATGTTTTTATGATCAATGTTATTCCTGAACTTAAATTAAAGCAAACAAAATCAATGCCATTAATAAAGGAAATAATGCAAAATATGCAAATAACCAAATAAAACAAAACTGTTAATATGTAATCTGTAAATACTGTAAATATACAACGTTTTCATGCAAACAGACAAAAGAATAATCAAGTTCTTGTTGAATATTTCAGTATTTCTCCAAGAAAAAAATGTATAACAAAATCACAGATTTGTCGGTCTCTTTTTAAAAGTAGGATATTCAGTAAAAATCTATTCCAATGTTTCTCATGATTTATTACATAGACAATTTCAGAGTTACCAAAACAGAAAAAGATCCAGCATAATAAATAGGGAGAGACAGTTTGTAACCTAGGAGACACACCTGTCGTGATTTTAGTCTTTGCTTGTTATTTTATTCTAAAAGACTAATGTGATTTTTTCACAATAAGATGTCCTGAAACATTTAATTTTTTAAACTTTGACAACAGAATAACTTCAGAAGCTCTACTCTGTTTTGTTTCATTTGTTTTTTCAATTTGAACATTGTTTCTTCTCATCAGCTATGGAGAATAAGGACCAAGAAATCAATTTCCTACTATTATAATGATGTGATTACTCATTAAGTACTACTTTGTCATTTAGGTGTTATTTAAAGAAAAAAAAAAGTGGGATTGAGAAAGGAAGGCAGTTGGGTTAAGTGTTCTGGTTTTTGCAATGTATTCATTATCTATAAATTATCCATCCTTTAATAAAAGAAGTCAGAATGAGAAAAGACAAAAAAGAGCTGAGAAACCTATCATCAAATTCTCACACTAGTATGGCTGTCATCAAAACCATGCACTATTGTTCACAATGTCATGGAATAACATAACTTGGAGTTTAGGCAATACTTCTGGTGATTTAAAGCTTACCTCATTTCTAATTCTCATCTATATCTGATTAGTTTCACCACAAACTACTTTAAAGTTCTACTGCAGATATTTAGATTCTTGTTTGTTTTAGCTTTCATAACATTTTAAAATTATACATACCTGGAGTTAAAATCAGGCTATCAAATACAACAATTAAATGTAATTATTTCAGTAGCACTTTCAAAAAAATAAGTGCATTTTTAAACAAAATACATGAAAAGGATATTATTTTATCCTGTAGGATTTAATGTATATCATCTATGTGTATTCCTAAGGGCATCTTCAAAACTAAAACCAGAAATACATCGGTAATCACTTCAGTCCAAGAACAACCACGTTTTTCAGAAAGTAAAACTGGAAAGGCTCAGTTGTAAAAATGTTTACAATTGAGAGCATGAAAACATTAGAAGAAGATAGTGAATATGACTGATAAGTTGCACAAAAATTAATTTCTTGAACCATTAAAATAACCACCCTGTAGGTCTTCCTGATGTATTTGATCTCCTTTCTCCCACATTCTAACACTTTAATTTCCTCCATTTCCTCCACTTTCTTACAACAACTTTCTTAAAAATATTTATTGTTTCTGATTTGCCATTAGCTGATCTCATCCCTCTGTCTTAAATCTCAAATTTATTATGGAAGAAACAAGAACTGAACAGAGTCATTCAGAGTCTGCAGGGCGCTCATTCCTGCGCAATGATATTACACAGTAGGCAGCGTTGTTGCAAGAGAAATTATGACAGCCATAACTCCCTTTTATAAATTTAGTCTGTCACTAGCTTTTCTTTTTTTCTTTTAAGCAAGGTATATATTTTTTGTGTGCTGTATATGATGTATATTCTAATTTTTCTGAGTAATACTGTTTTCATGCTGTCTTCAACAATTTGCCATAATAAACCTTTAAAGATATGCATTATAAGATTTACTACAGTACTATCAGTCTGATACTATAGGTTTGGTTTAGATTACTGTTTTTGTCCTCTAGTTATATAGTTGTTTTCTTAACTTTTTATTGGTACTGGACATTATAGTGTATGAACTGAATAACAATGAATCTCTTTCGAGAAGTATCAGTCCTCTTTTAAGTTGCAAGTAAAGATTATGTAATCTGTTATTATTATTAAATTATATTACAATTTTATTTCTACAGGCAAATGTAGGAGAAATTCAATTCATTCTGTGCTGATCTTCACTTGGCATGAAGTTATTTTGGCAAAATTCTTAAATGCAAATATTTTTCCAACGTGCTATTCACAAATAGCATCCAATTTGTCTGTTTTTATATTATTATTTCTCTGAAGAAAATTTTTACATTTCTCTAAACTTATCAGCTGTAACTTTTGCAGAAAAATCAGTAAAAATAAAAACAAACAAACAGGCAAACAAGAAAAAAGCAGAAAATTTTGATTACGCGCATAGTATGATGCTTCAAAAATTTAGATTTAGAACATCTTGTGATTGCTGACAATTTGGAAGATGAAGAATATCAAGGGTTTCCATTGTTAAAATGAAACATAAACAAAGCCTCTATCCCTCTCTGCTGTATGTCAGGGAACATTCCAGCTGCAGACTTGTAGCCTGATAAGCAACACTTTTGCTCATTCATGAGTCATTCACTTAAGTGAATATTAGCAAATAATGCTGTTTTACAGAAGAAAAATTACTTAGGATTAAAAGTAGTTTAAAAAGGTGAATGTACAATCTGTACAAAGATGTATTGCAACAAACCCCTATATTTAATGTATATGCTAGTTCAGTTTTCTGAGCGTATCATTTTAAGGATATTCTGTTATATATCCATGCTTCTACAAATGAGATACAATATGACTTATATATTTCATTCTAAATCAGAATACTAATATACTTTTGATTTCAACTGAAATTAAAATTTTGGTTAAATATAGAGTTAAAACCTATGTCTCTACAGTAAATACAATAACCCAGCTCAAGGTATACATGATAATGAATCAGAAAAAGCCCTGAAATTGTTTTATGTGTTCATTTTATTATAAATAATTCAGGCAATAATGTCTGAGTATATTAAATAAGAGAAGATGCCTAACCTTGTACAAATAAAGGGTCTCAAATTCTGTAAAAAGCATCTGGATAGTGGCTTTCTCTCATAAATAAGGCTTCACTGGTCCTGTCAAAGTTTCCACAATTTTTTTTGTCTCCTTCTGTATCTTTTCAAGAATACAGTTTAATTCTATGACACAACCACTTAGTTCAGACTTACTATGCAGATATTTTACTGAAGATATTTATTAGAGCTGGCACACATGGAATCAATCTGTCTTGCTGCTTATGTATAGTTGTACTTTAAAGACATATACAAAAATACAGTAACACAGATTTTGCAAGTTGCAAAGATAATAAAATATTTGAAAATATAAAAATAGTTCTAGTTTGATGAGAAAAACAATGCAGCCCAGCCACACACATGCAGATCTCTCTTCAATGTATCTGCTAATAGAAAAGGACTTTTGCCTCCTAGAGAGAAAGAAAATTGACAAGTCATGACAGTAATATCCATACCTAAACATCTGGTCTCAATTCCTCTCCAGAGTCCAGACGACAGACATTCCCTCACTGCAGAGCCAACTAGCATGTATCCTGAATCACAAGTAAATATAGCTGTAGATCCATATGTGATCTGAGTTCCAATCTTATTCCCATTTGGAGGTGTAGGAAGTTCTCCACAGGAAATAACTTCATGGCAAAGCAAAAACAAAACATAAGTGTACAGCTGAGAATCACAAACACCCATACAATATTTCCTATCAACCAACAATACTTATCAACCAGTCAATCAGATAAATAATTTTCATACCTTCAAGTATTTTGGAGAAATCTGTAGAAATCATAGATTAAAAACCTGCAAACAAAAACTATTCCTTCCCCAAAAATGATACTTAAGAGAGGGGAAAGAACAATGGAAATAATTTCTGCAAAGTTAAAAAAGCCACTCAGAACATTATTGAATGCTGTTTAATTACCTTGGTTTTATCAAGTACATTCTGCATACTGGAACATCATAATTGCTATTAGATTTATTTATGCTTATTTGGTAAGGGGCCATTTTAGTCTTCTATATCATAATGAAATGCATTCACACATTACATTTTTATAAAGAGAGAATGATATTGATGGAATTTACTGCTATTTATTTACAATTGAAATCATCTTTTCAAACAAAATAATATTTTGCTCTGTCAATTTTCTTTTGATAATTAACAAAACCATTTTATTAGTAGTAAATAAGAGGCTGAAATTAGGTAACACACTTTATGCCCAGGAGAAAATAAGCCATAATATTTCAAACAAATCTTCTCAAAACATAGCTAAAAGAAATTTGTCTTTTAAAGTAAAAAAATATACAAATACAAATTTAGTATGTAGAATATACACAGAGATATAGATACAGACACATACACCATATTTTTACACCATATTTTTTTATTTACACCATATTATATTATTACACCATATTTTTAACACTAGAGAGATTAAATATTGCAATTAGCTTTTAAAACTTCTCTAAATTATATATTAGATTTCCAATTATAAAGAACTCAAAATTAAGGTTAATTTCCAGTATAACTAATCTTTGTTTGAAAATGCATTTTTAAACCTCTTTTTTTATATATATTGTCAATAAATTAGAAATGTATTTTAAGCTACAGTTATCTAGTTTATCTACAGGCTTTTTTAGGTATTTTTGTATTTATACAAAAACATGCAGATACACACATTTTTGATATAGGAACCAAAAGCATAGCTGTATCCCACTGTGTCAGAGCGTACGTCACACCTTGTTCCATAAAGAGAAAGAGTTTTGCAGTTTCAAAGTGTAACCAAAACCCCACAGTTTTGAAAAAGAGATGTCTAAATGTAAATTTATAAAGAAATGTGCTTTTCATGGCAGTATGGGAGGGAAACAAAATTATAGCCACATCTTTAGCTGATTTAAATATCTGAATACTAATTTTTTTTTTTAATTAACTATTTCAGGTTACCAGCATACCAGCTAATGAAGGAATGATGTAGATATGTGCAAATGCACACTACATGGTAACTACCTGAAAGGAGAGATTATTTTATTTATCAAGTGTGCAGACAGGATACAAAGGTTTTGCATTTTTCAAGACTTTACAGCATTCCTCATCTAAAATAAACATATAGGAAAATATTTTCTTTGTACCTTTATAAATTTAGGGACCTTTAAACTCCAGAAGTGTGCCTACAGGTATGTCCTTCTCACTAAATCTAATGTATTATATTTGTAAATAACAATCTTTAGGATACTCTGGAATTCCAGCCAAGAAACACTTCTTCTAATTTATGGTTTTGAATACTTAAATAGTTAATTTCTAGTTCACCCAGTAAAGTATTTTTTCCTGAAATCTGTACAGCAGATGCAGATAAAAGATGTACTCACTTTGGCAGTAAGGCCGCTCATTTCTCCAGCTCCAGGTGCCATTAGCAAGACATTCAATAGATGCTGGTCCCAAACCATAATACCCAGGATCACAGCTGAAAACTACTTTTGTTTTATACTCATAGTGTGAACCATTTACTATTCTCCATCTTCCATGTTCCAGGGTAAAAGAATTGATGCTCGGACATGTAACAACTTCCAAAATAACAAAAAGACATAGATATTGGTGGCTTAGTACAGGCAAATTGGGAAAATCTATATCATTATTAATCAAAAATGTATTTTAACAGTGATACAGTGTTAAAGATTATGTCAGTGACTGCCATAATCTTTGAAAACTAAGGCTGTACTTGAAATTGCCTGTGCTAGAGGGTATGAGTTGTCTCATTGAATTAATAATCATCCAGAAACAGAAGGGATTGTGTATGCAGAGTGATGCAGTTGGTGTAGATAGGAGCTATACCATAGCTGAATTCACTGTACGTGGACCTTCTGCGACATTTTATATCAGGCACCAGAATCTTTACTAAAATTTTAAGTGCATTTAAATGGAGAAATTATTTTTCTTCACAAGTAAACTCAATATGAAAGAGTTCTTTGAGAGGCTGCACGCTGGTCACAGAAGAAATAATATCCATATACAGGTTGTTTTTTCAACAGCTATATATTTTTGTCTAATTTCTTAATTCTAAGTGTTCTTCCTCCAGAAATGGAACAAAAACTCTCTACAACACTAATAGAATAAAAAAATAGTATAAGAAGCATAACAATTTTTCCCACTTTGTTTTTTTCTATTTTCATTGGTTCTTTGGAAAGAGAAAAATTCATGGCAGAATGAAATTTTCAAGAACAAGAAGAAAAAAAAAAGGAGAAAGGGGAAATCCTTTAAAAACACTCCAGTCTTAATTTACTTTCATTTCCAAAATTAATTGGGTGAGATAAACCAAATCCTAATGTGCATGAGAAACTGACAACCCCATATCTCTCTTACAATCACCTGGGTTTTCATATCCCATTTGCAACTGCTGATATCCACTTCATTTTGGGAATTAAATGCATTTTCCCTGTAGTGATGTTCCCCCAAGTTTAGATGGTGTAGGACTATAATGGGATGAATATAAATAATAAGCAGCAGTTTCTAACAATTATCACAGGTTTTGCAATTCTGGATAGTAAAAAATGTTTGCTAACAGTGCATGAATTATGCAGCTATTGCTGAAGAGATGACTTTTGTAGAAAACCTCTGCAATCATTAGCTTTGAACTGTAAATTAATTATTAGTTTGATTGTATTCTATAAGCTCTAGCATATTTATTCTGCTTATGCTGTTAAGTTTTGGCATGTCTTAATTACATATACTTCATATATGTATTTCATAAGAATTTAATACCAGCAAATAATTAATAGATCAAAGTTACCTGAATATGAAAGTTTAAGTCATGTGAAGATTTGTGCCAGAGATAAATAACAAAATGTATAGACAGGTTTTTACTCACCAGAGACTTTTTACATGTTACTCACCTACACAGCGAGGTGTTTTATTGTGATTGCTCCAGGTACCATCGGGCTGGCAGACAGCAGTAGTAAGCTCTTTGGCTGATAGCCTGTATCCATCATTGCAAAAATAAGTAACGCGGGTGCCAACCAAGTAATCTGTAGTTAATATTCCACCATTTAGGGGAGCTTTAGGAATTCCACAAGATATTGCTGAGTAGAGAGAAAGACAAAGATTTTATGTCTTCAATATAAGTTTCCACTGACCTCAGAGAGCTTATGCATTGCAAAATCACTAGTCTTAAATTCATAAAAATTAATTTTTAACTCATCAATGTGTGTTTTAAGCATGGAAATAAATTTTCTTAAAATTTTAGGGAACTGAGTCCAATGAAGCTTTTGCATTTTGATAGAGAAAGTAAAAAATACGAACATTGGTTCATAACTCTGCAGCTAAGAATTCAAAATGCAGATGATAATAAAGAAAAGGAAACAGAAAATATCTGGAAAAAATATGACCAGCATGGTTGAATCAGTAAGGCACCAGTCTGAGAAACACTCTTTCTGTGTTTCTGTGTCATATGATTTATGTTCAGATTTCTTCCATCAGTTGTTTTTTGTAACCTCTGGAAAAGCACTAAAATAAAATAAATAAAATGATAATAAAATTATAATGAAATGACCTTTCAATATTCTATATTTTCTACTTGGAAAGCAGAAGGAAAATACCCTTTTGAAAATATTGAATCATAGAATCATAAAGAGCCTGGGGTGAAAGGGGTCTTAAAGATCTAGTTCCAATCCCTCTAAAATGGGCAGGTACATCATTTACTACATTTACTGGGCTTAAAGTCCAGTCCAGCCTGGACTTGAACACTTCCAGGGATGGGGCATCTACAGCTCCTCTGGGCAACCTGTTCCAGTGCCCCACCACCTTCACAGTAAGGAATTCCCTCCTGATGTGTAATGTGAACTGATCCTCTTTAATTTTAAAGCCATTCCCACTATCCTATTGCTGCATACCCTTGTGAAAAGTCCCTCTCCAGGTTTCCTGTAGGCTTCTTTTAGTCCTCATCTTTGTCATCTGTGACTTGTGAAAAGAGACTGAAGCACTTGTCAGCGAAGACTGAGTCAAAACCACTGCTGAGTACCTCAGCTTTCTCCATGTCCCAGATAATCAGGTCTCCTGTATCCTTCTGGACAGGGCCCACAGTTTGCCTAGTCTTCATTTTATCACCAATGTATCTTTAGGAGCTGGTTTTGTTGCCCTTGACAAACATGGACAGGTTTATTTTATCAAGGCTTTAGCTTTCCTAACCTTACCCACAGCTGCTTGGACAACTTCTCTGTATTCCTCCCAGGATGCCTGATCTCACTTCCACCCTCTCTAGGCTTAGTTTTTGTATTTTGTTTTGTCCGGGAGCTCCTTGCTATCCAGGCAGGTGTCCTGAAGTTTCTACCCGATTTTCTCTTTTACAACATTTCTGAGAATGCAACATTTCTGAGCTTGGAAGAAGCAATCCTTTGACTATTAACCAGTTATCTTTGTCTATAAAGCCATAAATCTAGAGCTTTAATCCATGGTACTCTACCAAGCAAATCCCTGAAGTGGTCAAATTCTGCTCTTCTGAAGTCAAGGCTAGCTAGCATCCACCCTTCTCTCTTCTCTAAGGATTTTGTATCCTAGAATTTCATAGTCACTGCACCCTTGAGCTTTATATTCCTCATCAGCCCCTGCCTGTTGCTGAGAAAAAGATCCAGCATAGCACCACCTCTCCTTGCTGGCTCCTCTATCTCTTAGAGAAGAAAGTTGAAAACTGCAAAAAAAAGTATAAGCTACTATTTTATTTATTTTCTTTAACAAAAATAATTTACCAAGAGAAGATGTGGTTCTAATAAATTCTCTGTCTGTTTTGGGGCTAAAAATAAAAACTAATCCTTTTCTACATTCTGAAACCATATATCTAATGTAGGTCAGATCCCCCCCCCAAAAAAAAAAAAAGAAAAAAAGGGCTTAGACATTTAAGTCTGAAGTACCTTACTTTGAAGTCAAATCTTGAGCCCTAAGAAAGTATCTATCTTGCCCACACAGGAAGGTTAATCCTCTCAGACTATGTATAAATACTTGGGGAAAAAAAGAGTGCAATCTATTTTTGCCCCTGCTGGGAGCTGATCTAACATAAAACTGATTTGCTTCATAAGCAATATAACAACTATGTGGCACAGTACCAAAGCTAATAATCACAGCTAAGACACAGGTAAAGCACCAATCCTATAACAACTTGCAGAACAGAGGTGCAAGAATCAATGTTAAAATATGCTTGCATTGCCAGAAAAAAAAACTTTGCATATGACATGGAAATTTAAGAAAAAGAAAAACCATAGTACAGACACATTTAGCTGAAAAGATCACAGAAAACTATTTCTAATTTGCTGTCACCCTGTCTTGGCAACCATAAGAACATATACCAAATAACTGTCACAGTATCTATTGGCAAGTAGAGACAAACACATATTTAGAAAAAAATAAGAAAACCTTGATTAAGAAATTGAAGACCCCAAGAAACTATATTTGAATTCAAAGCTTTAGAGGGTATGAGAACATGACCCCAGAGAGATAAAAAGTAACAAGTTAATTAAACAGAAATGTTCTCCTTCCATCTTTTACTGAACATCTGATAAAACTACTATTTCACTTGTCATCACCAAAGAAAGAAACAATTTATATGACACTGGAATGAAAACATGTGACCATGTTTATTACTTCTTAAATTCCTCAATATCTTGGATTGCAGATTAGGCAAATCTATCCATTCCAAGATGATAACTATATGCTTGTATAACCAAGTAACACTCTTCACTGCATAACTGGCCTAGCTTTACCTATTCCTTCAGAAGCACGTTAATGATAATAAGAGCTTTGAGACAATTTCAAGAGTTGCCTGAACAATGCCCATTGGGTTGCATGAGGGCCAGTATTCAGCAGTGCATAAAATTAATATCCACTTTCAAAAAAATTGTAACATGTAAACAGTGTTGATTAAAATCCAAAGCACCAACAAATTCTACAATATTGCTTATTCACATAACGCACATAATTCACATCCCGTCTCTATTACCAGTCAGTAAAATAGATACATTCTAGCTGCAACCTGAGATGTTCTATATCTACAATTGAAATTAATTATTCCTTCATTATTAAAAAAATCTCCTTTAATGACTTGATAAATTCTGAGTCATATTATTCATGTTAACAGTCAGTCTTGTGGCACAAGAAAAATATAGCTGTCCCTTAACCCTACATTTTTAAGAAACAAGATGCAAACCATCAAGGCTTGATAACAAACTTTTAAATAAATAAAAGATCTCCCAAAGGTCACCCAATGACATTTTAGTTTACAGCAGCTTTGAGCTGAATTTCACATTTGTGGAAACTTGCACAGAAAAGTTGCCCAGAGAAGTTGTGGATGCTCTATCCCTGGAAGTGTTCAAGGCTAGGTTGGACTGGCTTTAAGCAACCAGGTCGAGTGAACAGTGTTCCTGCCCATCTCAGGGGGATTGGAACTATATCTTTAAGGTCTCTTCCAAGAAAACCCTTGTATGATTCTATGACAATTACTTTTTAGTTAGGGGAAAATGTAAAAATAATCAGGAAAAGTTCTTGCCACATCAGATACTTTGACAGGAAAAAAAATGACAAATAGGAAATATCCAAAATTCCCTAAAAATAGATTTATCATAGAAATGTTTGGTCACTATATGTCAGCTTGGACAACATTGTTAATCAAACTGAAACATTAAAATATATTCCTTTTTCACAAACTTCGGAACATAGTTCCAGTTCAAAAGATATACATTAAAAATATACACAGTCCTTGGAAAACCTTAATCATATTAGTTCTCAAAGAGCACCAGAATTTTGAAGAGTTATGTGAAATTTCAGAAATTATTATTGGACCAAAATGAAGTTCTTAAATATTCTTCACTAAATGTTAAAGCAGTGGTATTTGTATGTCAGTCTTATTTCCTCCTCTTTAAATACTGTTTCTTAAAAATGCATTTGTTTTTATGAGGTTGAAAAATTTTAGCACAGAAGTATGACGGCAAAACATTTCCCTTCTATTCATTTTAAGTCAGAAAACCGATGGCTTACATTAGATAAAGAAAAAGAAAGTTTCTTTGAGTGTATTTTTTTTACCCAAAGAATTTACCTTGACAAGCTGGAACTGGAACATCCCATGAGTAATACCCATATGGAGACTTCCTGCACACGGCAGTGCTTTTCCCAATGAGCCGAAAGCCGCGGTCGCAAGCCCAGCGGACCATGCTGTTGAGCTGTCCACCTGTCTGACTGACAATGAAACCGTGCGGGGGCGACTCTGGGGTGCTGCAGTAGAGAGCTTTAAACATAAACATTAAAGGAATAAAATATGTATTCATAATTCACATAGCAATTCTTGAGAAATTCTTGTTGAACTCAGTGAACATCTGATTGGACACTGAGAAAATATTGCTAAAAGTTGTAATTTATGTAAAATAATGCATGCATTGACCAATTTTACAAAATATAAAGGTGATAAAAATAGAGCTTTATAATCTATTGTCATGGTTTGACACTGGCGCGATGCCAGCACCTCCATGAAAATGTACCTTTTTAAATAATTGCTGTGAGATGTGATCAGGAACAGAGCAGAGCAGGCCCAAGCTTAGTAACAAAGTAAAGAACTTTATTAAACTACTTCTACTATAAAAACTACAAACACTAAGTCCTGGATGAAGACTTTCCAAAACACCCCTCCTCTTCCCACCTAATTTCTAAACAAACTCAACAGTGAGACACCACCCAGGATCCTGATCAAGTTGCTACCCTTCAGATATTCAAATACTCAATCTTTCAAGGGAGACAGGAGTCTCTCTTGTGCCACAGACTCCCCAGGAAACACAATTGCCACCCTTGTGTTTCCATGTCACACATGGCAACCGCCCGGAGAAAATCTGCCATGGTGACACTCTCCTTTCCATGTCACAGTGCTCTCACCACCGTGCATGGACAGACTGCTCACAGGGCTCTTTTAAGGATGCTTTGCCATGGACCAAAAGAGACAACAGTTCAGTTTCTCATTTTGGGACTACAGTCCCCCCCATTTTCCCCTGGGGCTGAGGGTCCAAGAACAGAGGTCTTCTGCTCCTCTTCTTCTTCCTTGAAGATAGAGGGCTTCTCCACACCTTCCCTCTACTCCTCTGCTGGTAATCACTGAAACAGGTCTCCTGGCACACCAACGCACCACCCTAAGTGCAGCTTCTGTTAGGAGAATTTGGTTCAGTCTATGGCTAACAAGAAAAGTCCAGCCACAAGCCACTCCATCATCTCCTTCCAACTTGAGAATTTCTTCTTCCATCATCTCGGATCCCAGACTGTCTCTCTTCTACTTCAAATCAAGAAGGAGTAATATTTTACAAAGCCTTCATTTCTCAGGAAAGGGTTAAAAGCTCAGACTCCCTGGACGGCTGATATCTCTGCCCAGCAGCCGATTCCCAAGGCCAAGACTGGGCGCCTTCCCCCCCCTCCTCCTTCTCCTCCGCGCTGGCAAAGTTAAAGGTGCCGTCCGGACTCTCTGTCTCTTCCCTCTGTGGGGGGATGACAAAGACATCTCCGCTTCTCTCCACCCTTCCGTCCACAGGAGCTGGCTCGGTTCCAGTCCTTCTACCCCTCAGCTCACCTCGACCAGGCCTCATGGCTTCCCCTCCCCCACCCAGCCCCATGGCTGGGCAGGGGAGGTCTGCACAGCACCCTGTCCAGAACCAAAGAGAGCGAGCTCTTGGGAGTTCTTGCTTTTAACCCCCTGTGTTCTCAGAGGCGTATCCCTATCTTCAGTGGTCACTTCAGGTGCCAATATCCAAACTTGACCACTGATTGGTTTGACTCAACTTCCTGAAAAAAATCACTTCCATGTCAAACCACGACATCTATTTACAAGATTCAGGTTTCAGTAGACTCCAAAAAACCAGAGTGATAGAACACTTTTATAATTGGCTATAACTTTGAGGTTTGGGGTTTTTTTACCATCTTCTTTTTAAATCAAATAACTACTGAACTTTAGTTTATGATGAAATTTTTTGCAATTGTATACATTTCAGTAGTATATAAATTTTAGAAAGAAGGAAACAACTAGTGCATCCTGAACATAACTCTTTTTAAATAGTCCTTTTTTCTGGTCCTAAATAAGTTCTTTCATTTAAGTTCTGTGATACACTGAACTGAAGTAAAACATTAAAAATAGATTTTAATGATATTTATGACTATCACCATAAATCCATGGCAAAAATACCGAATCTGCTATTAGTTTTTGATTTATTTAGAACACATTAAGTCTTAGAGAATTCTTATCTAGAGGTTATGAAAAAAAATCATAACTCAGTATGAGAGCAAAAAATATATCTAAGAATTACAGTTATTATAATCTGAAATTATTTATGTACGTAACAACTCTGACATTAAATACTGGTTACTTATTATGTCTCCATTATCACTCTTGTTTATTGAGTACCAAGTAACTTAGGTTTGGCTATCTCGTCATAGGAGTGGACCAGAAGGCTCTTGTAAGCTGATAACCACTTTAAGATGAATTTTGATTGTGTAAAAGTTTAATTTGGTCTCTGATTAATTTGATTAATAGTTGCTAGCCATAGAGGCTGTTTTCCCTTTTTGTAGGAAAGAAAAATGTGCTGGAAGTTTGTTTCCAGGTGCTTCTTTTATGCTTTGAAGATAGGTTGATAACTTGATTTTTGTTTTCTCAGGAAAATAGAGAACTGCTGCTTCAGTTGCTCTTTAAACTTTTCCATATCTCATGAGTTACTTCAGGTCAATGTTTTTCTCACGTGAAAGCTTCCTCTGACCAGAATGGAGTCATATAGCTGTTTGTTTACAGAAAATATTTATTAAACATACTAAAGCAAAGAGCAGAATTCGAACTACTGATATATCTTTCAGACCACATACTATGAAAGTATTTTCTTCCTTACACTAAATGTCTCCTGACTTACACTTTTTGAAAGAACCAAAGATACAGTGACATACCAGTATTTGCTATGTGAAACCGATCACAAGAAAATATTTCCTGTCTGCCTCTCAACAGTTCTCTCACTGCCTGTAAGGAAAGACTTTGAAGAATTTTCTCTTCTTTCTCTTTTAACAGATCCAAAATGGACTACAGGAAATGAAAATCGATAGCATATATTATTTTATGCCTAGTAAACAGTGAATTTTACCTAATGAACAACAAACATTTTGTTTGAGAAAACTGTCCTCTCCTAAAGGGAAAGATGGAACTGATACACTTTTGTGGTATATATGATTGTAATTATTTTTCACCAATTGTGAAGTAGCCAAAAACTGAGGAAAACCAAAAAAAAAAAAACTCAGCAGGAAGAATTTTATACTTATTCTTTATTTCTTTATCCACCTGGTGAAATGAAACAGCTTTTATGCCAATAACTTCTCTAATATCTACAGATACTATTCCCAGTATTCTTCTTTTTGTGTATTTCATATCTTTGGTCATCATCAAAAAATTCAAATATAGATTTTGTGCAATTGCTGTAAATTGCAACAAATATACTTTAGCTTAACTAATTAAATATTTTCCAGTAAAATAAATATTATATAATAATTCTGTAAAAGCAATTTTACTAAAATCTGACTTTGTCAGGTACCATTTCCACACACTATTTATAAATATGCTAATTTGAATTAATAACACATAAAATACCGGCTTTTTTACATACTAATTTATTTCTTTTAATGTTGATTGCTGCTTGTGTTGAACCTTAAATTAAAGAGCTCAACCCTTCAGGGTCTCATATTTTTCTGCTTTCTAGCTGTTAACTCCTGCCTCGTTGCAATGCTTTTCCCTGTCCCACCAAAATTCTTAATGATGAATAGCATGAAGATCTTGTTAGAAAAACACCCTAGTGTGAAGAGGCACCGAAGTGCGAATGAATGGGAAGTAGAAGGGGAAAGCTGCTTCTTTTCTCTTTAGTACAGGCTTATGCCATTTAAAGCCCTGTCTTTTATTAATTCTCTTCAGAGCACATGTGTGGGGATTTTTTTCCTCACAAGATAAGGGTCATTAGATTCATATATATAGAACAGATTGGATTTCCTTTCAGTTTGATAATTAAGGATGCCAAACATAGCTTATATTACCCTTTTCACATAAACAAATTGTTGCACATTAAAATTTTATGCATATTATAAAAAGTCACATTTGCATACCTATATATCTTATCCTGAAACCTTTTTTATTGGTGCCATGATCTGCTGACCACCGGAGAAATACTTCATGGCCATTGCTGGTAATATTTAGAGAAGATGAATAGTCCCCACTGAGAGATATGAGCAATGGGCTATGACTATTTGGTCCTTGGTACAAAGGAAGGAAAAAAAAAACAAGGGAAGAAGTAGTTACAAAGTATAAAATAACATACAATAAAACATATGAACACAACATATATGCAAAACAATCTTCAAGCAAATGGCAGAATAATTTGAATTAAAAAATTGAAATACATTATAACTGGAAGTGATATATTTGCTCAAAAAAAATTATTTCTCAGTATGAAGTGCAATTTTAAAATAAAGTAATCCAACAGTTCTTTTTAGCATAACAAATCAAAAGAATGGCCTAAGATTTTTTTATACTGAAAAATTATGATATGCATAAAAAATAGTAATTAGACAGAAGCAATATAAAAAACAATGATATAGAAAAGGTATCATCCAAAGTTATGTATTCTATAGTTACCATCAAAAACCTCAAGTATATCAAATTCCTTTTCTGTCTGGAAGAATTCAAAGAACATGCTGATATTATAACCCTTTTCCACAGTAATGGTCCATGCACACATCTGGAGGTTTGGGTAGCTGTCAGGATATCCAGGGCTCAGTATTACGCCTGTTGAATCCAGACGCATTTCGTTGGCTGGACAGAGCACTGTGAAACAGAAAAATTGGCAAAAAAATCTAAAGGCTATTATTTCTATTGCATGTGATTGATGAGATTTTCCTGAATTATAAAGAACTGCATAATTCATTCTATTTCTTTAAATTGAGCAACATGGTTCATTAAAATATGATGAAGGGATTTAAATTTGAATTTATTTGGATTCACTAGGTCTACAAGAATAACCATCTCATTAAATAGAAACAGTTAGCATTATCATGTTATTGGAAGTTTTTTTAAAAAAATATGTTTGCCTCATGATATATGATCAAATGCCTTCAGTACATTCAGAACCTAACACTGCTAAACAGGAGCTTTGAAATCTTTTTATACTGACAACTAACTCCTACATGAAAATGAGTTAGTCCTGAGTTACACAAGAAAAATAAAAGGATCTTAGTTTTCTCAAGAACGCTGGAAATAACCTTGTCTCATTAATTATAAGAATCAGGTTTTATGTTGAAAAAGTAATTGTATTAAAAAGAGAGATAAAGAACATAGGAAAGCAGAAAAGAGTATTTATCTTCATAAAAAACTTTGTAAGAATCATATAATATTTGGGTTGGAAGTGACTTTTGAAGATCATCTAGTCCAACCCTCCGCAAACTCATCCAAACTGATCTTGACAAACTGTATCTGCCCACATATTTTAAAAAATATTTATATATCGGTTGCAAATTACCATCTAGTTGCTAAACTTCAAAAGTTGTTTCTCATGTCCTGTGTTTGTTTCAATTACTCAAGAAGAGATTGAATACAGCACCTCCATCCCACTTAACAAATCTCATATGGCCCAAATCTGGCTGTCAAATTACAGTGCTGTACCACTTGTGACACATATCTCAAGAAAATTAAGTAATCCTCTCAGCTTTATACGTACATAGAGACATATATTTATAAAAAAATATGTGGCAGGAAGAGCATAACAGTAATCTGGCTACATTCATCTGCAGCTGGTTTTGCCTTACCAACTGTCCTTAATTTCAGGCTTTTCAGCTAAAGAACCTTCAGGAATTGTATAGAGAATTTAAAGACTGTTTCTGTTGAACAGATTCCCTTGAGAATTGAGTAGCTAAGTTTCACGTGAATCAGAAAAAATGTATCTCTGTATACATAAAATGTATACAGGTAAGAGATACAATTAAAGAATATTCTCAGCGTCCCCTTATTATGATGCAAAATATAGTTTGAATCTTCTTACTCTGAAATTTTCATTTTATCCTGTAAGTAGAAGCAAATTTGAAAGAAAATTAAAGGCTAAGTCCCATGCTCTGTTAGGAAAATACTCTATTTTAACTAAGTAAGATGATAGAAATAGGCTAAACTAGTGGAATTTAGTATTTTCACATCTAAAGGAAATCTACAAGAATTTTAAGAAATGCTCAATCAACTGGCACACACAGAAGAAAAATTGAGGAAAAAAGTGACATAGTTTTCAACAGTTCTAAATATGATGTAAACTAACATGTAATAACTAAAATTACCAAATAAATATTAAATATAGTTTGCGTCAATTTTTTTTTTTAGGAATTCCTAATTTATCTAGTATATATTTACTGCAATGTATTGGATTCAAGACTGATAGTAGTCTTATGTTACTTAAATTTTGCTCAGCAGCATTCTTCAGATTTACTTATGGATTAATTTTGAATGTAGGTATCAATTAATTTCAAGTCAAAAATTAAAGAAAAATTAATCTGAATGCCACTATACTGGCTAAAGCATATAACATGTGCGCAAGATTAAAGCATCAGGAATTAACAGTATTAAGTTAAAAAAAAAATGCTCTACCCAGTGAAAAGAATTCATAAACTAATATTAATATGAACCAACAGAAGAACTGAGACTTTTCCTTGAAAGTGACTCCTTTGTAGTGTGTTATACTCTGCACAATGAAGTATGGTAGCTTACTCATAGACAAATGCGATATAGTAAAATCATGAAAGAATTTTTTTGGCATGTATTTTTGCTGCCTTTAGATTCCACAAAGCTCTCTATTCATCTTTCATTACTGAAATGTAAGATATATTGTGATCCTCAAATTTAAATATCAGATTAATAAAGATAAAAGAAAATATGCTACCTTTTTTTTCTAGGTTGCCAATAGGACTGGTCATTTTTAACACAATTTGACAAATTCTTTTGCAAATTTTTTTTTAATTTTCTGAATCTAACTCTGAAGACCATGTTAATTTCATTCTGCTTTAAACAGAAATTATTAGAGCACTGAATTAATATTTAGCATTGAAACCAATGTTTAGCATTCATATCTGGCAGATAAAAGATTAGCTATGGTAAATGAAGTCATCATTCTTGAGATTTTGTCTTGGATCTTGCATTGAATACAAATATGCCTTCAGCAACATGCACTGAGAGAACATTTCAGGATCAGCACATATGTCTCCATTTTCCCTATCTAATATTACATCATTTTAACATTTAAAGCAATGCCTGGAGGTTACTATGGCTTTCCACCTATTAAATGCTATACATCTGCCAAGTTAGGATTTAAATTTAAATTGGGCTGTTGGAAGCTATTTCTAGACACATTTGTATCTAACTAAATGTCTGGATTTTCAGAAATTATCAGTGTAAAAGTTCTTATGAAGCTCACATTTCAATTTCATTTTGAACTTTTAAGAACCACACATAGTGCTGTGAATGATTTTGACTTCAGCATATTTTCATCCATAAAATCAGGGGAAAACAGCTTATTCAGTTGTAAGTGTAGACCCTTCCAGCTTTCCAGGAAAGAAAGCAAAAGTATATTTACATAACATTTTTTTTAATTCTCAGCTGAAAGCTTAGGTGAATATTATAGTAATAATAAAGTCCTAAAAATTAATATACTGATGTTTAATTTCTTAACATCTATATTGTGCACCATTTTGTAATTTTAGAAAATGCTAAGAAACAGTAAAATACCAAAGATTTACTTGTAAATTTAGTAGATTTATTCAAAATTAATTTATTTTGCCCAATAAATCTTTCATCATGATTGTTTAATGGATATGTTAATGCATTAAAATTACTGGAGAAGGACACACCAAAATGTCAGATTGGTAGAAAAAACCAGATGGCAGTATTTTTCGTATAATACAAACGTAAATCAAACACACTTATTGTGACTGATTTGGTAAAGTATTTTAATCCTGCGGTAGATGTTAGAATATTAAGCTCAGGAACAGATGGATAACAAAGGAATATCACAGAAACTAGCAGTATTCAAAATGGCTTTTGTTTACATAATTTATACTTTTATGAGGCTGTGGTGTTTTGGTTTGATATTTTTTTCTTGAAAAAGCTTTATCATACATGTTTATAACTCTAGGTCCTTATTTATCCTTCCAGATAAAAATGCAAGAATTAGTAAGAGAACATAAACTCATGCCCATCACTAGAATCACAAAGAGATTCCATTTTTTAATGAAACATGTGCAAGGCTGATGTTTATTTGTTCCCTAAGCACTTTGGTATGAAAGAAAAATTATATTCTATTCTACCTTAACATATCAAATTTCAGCTTAATAAAGACTCGTTTAAAATGTGATGTTAGTGGCTGGCAGGACTGTAATCGTTTTGACCTTAGCAATGAGATGGCATTATCTCTCTGTTTGCAGTTCTCAATAAGAGAAAAAGTGAACAAAAACGTGCAAACACACACGCAGAAAACATAATTTTTTAGAATACATTGAATAAAAAATGCAAGTACATAAAACTTCACTGAAAAATTATTTTGTGAGCTTGTTCACCCAAATCCATGCTAAGTTAATTTAGTGTTTTTGAAAATTCCCACATAAATTTTCATACTATTATGCTGTAGAGAAAATGAGTCTCATTATTTAACAGACTCCCTGAAAAAAAAAAGGAATTATGAAATTATTTTCACAAAGTAGAGTAGCAGCCTTTTTTTACTTGTGAAGTTTATTAAAAGATTACTAATTATTTTGCATTAATATCTGACATATACAAAACAAAACAAAGAGTGATATATTGTGATAAATTATCAAAAGTCTGAAATTGTTTCAGTATGCTGTCTTATGTAAAGAGATGTAGCAGTTATTTAAGGAATCACTACTGAACTGGTCTGGCAGCAAGAAAATAAAAAGGAAAAAAAACCTTGACAAGTAGGTGGTGCTCCATCCATCTGAAGTCTTTCCCCTAGTCGGCATGTCAGAATCTCGTTACCAACCAGTGTAAAGCCTGGTTGACACTGGTACCTTATTATGTCTCCTGTTCAGAAAAACAACACAGGGCAAAACACACAAACAAAAGAAACATTAAACAGCAATTAACTGGGACTTTTAGCTTTGAAAACATTATTGATTAATGAAGTTTCTTACCATCATATTATACAATGGGCTAAATGACCTCTGGCATAAACAGCTTTGATTAGTCTAAGAAATGTGGTAAATGAGCTTTGTGTTGCACACTGTGCTGCATCTATCACTCCTCTCTACCACATTATTTATTAGATAGTTTGCTAAGTTGTCTGGGTTTGACTAATGCTATGTGAACCAAATGTCCACAGAGCTTTAAGCAATATAATTTATAGGATAACCATTATGGAACGAAATAAAGGTCTAAGATCAAGTCAGTAATTCATACAATCCTGAGGGAAAAAAAATTAAATAGCAAATGGATTTGTTGATGCTATCGAGATCTGACACTTGAAAAGAAGACATTTCCATTTTTTAATTAAGAAACCAAAAATTCATACAATTTTATATACCAATAAAAGTAAAAAACTGCATATCCCAGCAGTTCTCTTTGGCCCATAGTACAGAGAAAAAAAAAAAAGTAATTTGCCTTTGTGACCATATAACTCATCATATATTGGTGCATATACTAAAAAAATTATTTTCTTTGCCATCACATGAGCCAAACTAGCTCACCAGACATCTGAAATCAGATCATAAATGATATTTCTTTGAAGTATAGGTGGCTAAGTAATATTATTAACATGTCTCAGAAAGTCAATGTCATCCCCTTCTCTGATCCTCATAACTTTTACAAATTTGATTTTACTTTTTAGGTCACAGAATCTTAATTCTAGCACAGAATATACCATTTTCTACATGTTTTCTTATGGGTTTTGTTTGTTTGTTTCAGTGTAAAATAATGTTTTATATTAAATACTATGAAAAATGTATCTTGAAATTAGGTCAATTACAAAGAGTTATTGTATTACTTATGTGTTATCTCTGAAACATGGATGGGATTCAGGATGCTTAAGGAAGAGGAATGATTTCTTAAAAAATGTATTTTCAAATAAAAATCTAAAATATTACAAATACGATTTCCATTCTGAAAAGCACCCTGTGCACAGTAAGTTTATTTCGTAAACAAATTGTGTGCTTTTATTTTATTTTGTTTTAATATTACCTATTTCAAATTCGTCATCCTCAGCTAGAATTTCAGCATTTGGTATATTTGCTGGAGGCTGGCAGACACGGAGCTGATAGGCTATAAACAGGAACAAAGCACAGTTGACATTCTCAAACATAGTTATCATAGCCATGAAATAACAGATTTAATATCCACATTAGCGGAATAAACATAAAAACTCAATTTATATTGAAACTTTCAAAACAATCAAAATAAAGGAAATGAAAACATTGGACATTGTGTCTGCATTCTCAATTAGCTATTTAGTTTTAGTGGTGAAATCTTCTTTATAAATAACATAAGAAGTTTAGAAGTGGTTGCCAATTTTATCACTTGAGCAATTCCAGTCAAAAATATTTTTGCATTTTCAATCATTGCTTTGCATGGTTTTCTTTTCATGATACAATTTTACTTTTGAACTCATCCACTTTTGAAATTTTGCAATAAATACAAGTTTTGGAATCCCGAAGATTCTACACAGAGGCATAACTAATGGACAGAAGCATTTTGAATGTGAAATTTCCTAATAAATAAACAGTTGTGGAGTACACATAACCTGTAGATAGTATCAGAGAATAATCCTGCTTTCAAAATTTTCATTTGAAGTTTGACACGAAATAATGTTCTGAGATTTAGCACATGATGCAGCAGCCAGGCAAGGTAACCACATCAAATAAATTAAAAATAAATAGGAAGTGTATGTAGAAGTGGTATAGACTGATTTTTTTTCCCCCAGAGATCCAATGAAAATGGGCCCATGTTTGGAGACAGACAAAATACAACCTGATCTTAATACAATCAGGACATAAATCTGACAAAAGAAATCACTTTGACATATTTTTTACCTACAGTGGAGTCTTCCCTGTGTTAAAGTGTACGTTCAGGATGAAGTACGCTTGGTTTTCATTAATATTACATTTTCATACAGCATTGGTTTATAGCATTTCTCTTCAGCACAAAATACCATCTATTTATAGCAGATGACAGTTCAGCTTCAGTAATACACATTCTTGGTTGCTTCATGTGATTGGATCCTTTAGTACTCTAATTGGTCAAACTTTTGAAAATCACAAAATTTATACTGTAAATAAGACCTTTTGTTACTAATGAGTCACCCTTATTTGATATCTTCTTATTACACTCCTTTTCTGCAGTCAGGTAATGAAGATCTACTTAAATCAGTCAGTCAGAAAGCCAAACCAATAAAACACACCAATTAAACATGAAACAGCTGTGCTGTTTATATCTTAAGAAAAATAATAATAAAAATCATGAACATAATTAAAAATTGATTTAATAAAGAACTCCTACAATTTATCTCAAATGTCTCTCATTTTAGGGTATCAGGAGTATCATTAATTTTAATAGAAAATTATTTATTTTAAATAAATTTTACTCCTTGCATTCATTTGACTCCTTGACTGCCTTTCCTTTATTACTATAATTTTTGTTCAGATATGATCACGGACTCAAAGATACAGAGAGATTTATTTATCTTGACAGCATTAGTACAAAAATAGTTTTAAGTTTCTTTATAAGTAATCTTTGTGCTGCTCAGTTTGCATCTTTATTGCGCATTAGGGCCCACACATGTGTATGACAATTTTCACAACAAAAGAAACAAGTAAGAGGAGATCTTTAGAAACACTTTAATACTAGCAAATTACTAAACCAGAAGAAATAGCCTCAAGTTACTCCATATGAGATTGGATATTACTAAAAATGTGTTAACCGAAAGGGTTGCCAAGCACTGGAACAGGCTGTCCAGGGAAGAGGTGGAGTCACCATCCCTGGAAGTATTTACAAGACATGTAATGTGCTAATTATCAACATGGTTTAGTGGTAGAATTGGCAGTCTTGGGTTCATAGTCGGACTTGATGATCTAAAAGGTCTTTTCCAATCTGAATAATTCTATGATTCCATAAGCATTTTAGCATATGTTTGGTCATATATTGACATATTAGTAGATATATATGGATTCATTAATTAATACAAAATGTCATTTTGTCCTTTGCAATTTGTTATATGCAATATAGATGCCAAGATTTGGAATGGAAATTCTGATTCCTCTCTGCCTAGCCCTGCTGGGGTCTCTACGCCACAATCAATTGCTCATGGTTTTTTTTTTCATTATAGACTTTATGTATTTTTCTGTTTTGTTTTGCTTAGCTTAAAGCTCCTTTAATCCCATCAATTCTGTCTATCTATATTCACCACTGTCTTTAATAAGTCAAAACCAAAGTCTTCTAGTCACAAAACTGGACCAGGATCCAGAAAACAGGATGTAGTCTGTTCGTGTTTCCTAGGATGTTCAATCCAATGGGCATTCACAAAGCACCTAAACCCACCCTTACTTCTCAATCTGTTTCCTTGTAATTATAGAAATGTACAAGACACTTGGACACAGAGGGTCTGGATGACTACAAAATGAGGTAGAATTCAGTGAATTAATTTATACACATTTTCATTCAATCAGTATTTAATTCAAGTTAATTAACATTAACTACATTATTTAGCTCACTATCATTGAACTATATAGTGTAGTAAAGAACATATCATAGGTATAGTTCACTATTACTGGCATCTCTACAAAAAGAAAACTTACTCCAAAATATGCAAATGTCAAAAAGAAATTTAATGTTCCCCCAAAACACTTAGGTTTCAAATGCTTTTTAGAAGCATTGTAAAAAGTAAAACTATGTGCACCTTGAACTTTAGGGTCTTGATGCTGCCTTCTTTGTTCATGTCTCATCATAGTGCAATCTTTTTATTTTTGCTTGAATAATAGTAAGTTTTAATATCTGGTCAAGAAAATAACTTATTTTCATCATTCATGTTAGTCTTTCATATGTTTACATTACCCTAGTAGCGGTCAATCATATTAATAATAGCAACTCTTCTTAGAAAAAACAACTGATTTTTTTTATGCCTTGTCTTCCTACAGTGACCAGTAAAAACAGTGAAAAAGTTTCATTTGTCACACTTACCATGATAACTAAGTACAAAGAAGCCACTGGTAGTAAAGTCACTGTGAAACTTTATCAGAATCTGATTGGAAGTGCTATAGACTGATTCTAGTGCAGTGTTGCCACTAAATTGTCCAATTTGAGGGGAAGTTTGGTCTGGTCCATCCCTAAGAAAAACAAACAGAATAAATTTTTTGTTTATTTTCTTTATTTCTTTGCTTCAAAAAATTAATATGATTTCTCCAAATTTTAAGTGATTGCAGTAAATTTTCCCTAGATTAGGCTAAAAGGCATGATACAACTAAAATAAGATAAAACAGACACAAGCGCTGAAGACCTTCCTGTATGTAGACTGAATACTAATTCAACCACCTATTGAAAGTCAAATTCTTATTTTCTAATAAAAATTTCAGCCAACTCAAAATTACGGACTTTGTGATTGTACTTCATCTACTTGCCATACAACCTCTGATCACATTTTTGTATCTATGCTTTCAAATATGGCTATCAGAAAAAATATAAAACTAATAACTGCTCGTGTCCTCCAGTTTTTCGAATCTGATAATTTCTAGGAAATTTAAGAGATAAATAGTGCTGTTATAATTAATTAATAACATAAATTAAAAAGACAAGAATGAATATTGGCTTTAGCAAAAATAAACCCAAAATGCTCACAGACTACTGAATACAAGATTCCCCTTGAAACCTGGATGTTGACATTAATAAATGAACATTTTATTTGCAATTCTTATTCTAAGTTACTTTTAGATATGCTCTGTTGACAGCATTTTTTAACGTAGGTTTTCCCGCCTAATTAACAGTTTTAATGTTATTATTTATAGTTTATAGTATGTATGGCTAGATAAGAACTGATTTAAAGTTTTGTTTTTATGAGTGATTCAAAGTTTTCTCAATCAATGTGCTGCTGTGTTATGAATTTTATAAATTTTTTGACTCAGATAGTGTCATGGTTTACCACTACAGGTAGGAATTAATATAATTATTGGTAGCTTTAACCAAAACTGAGTATGATATGCAGCTGATAAATTTCTTGAATCCTTCTTCATATGAATGTACTGATATTATTTTGTACTATTTATTATGATTTAGACAATACATGTAATGCTCGAAAGATCATTACTACCTTATGGAGTAGTAGTATTCTGGAGTAGAGTATTTCTATTGAAATACTCATTTCAATAGAAAAATTGAAACAAATTTAGTACTAAACAACAGTGGAACAGCACAGATACAAGAGTATTAAATGTTCATCCTTGCTTCCTTCCAGATTAGAATTGTCAAATAGTAAGCATTAGATGTTTTAATTTAAAGTTATTTTTTCAATAGTTATTAGCATAATAAATTTAAAAAATCAAAATAAAAATATGGATATATTTTATTTTGAAAATTTTGTAGCAATATGTTTGTCCAATTTATGGCACATTGAACCTTTCCCTTCTTTTTTATCAGGGAAATTGTATGTTTGGAAGCATTTGAATTGCGAATCAAATAAGGGTTTTTTGCATTGGAAACTGCTATGAAATTTTTGATCTGCACTATAAATAAAAAGTATCTCAGAAATGGTATAGGCTACATAATTAAATAGCCATCATGTATATAATACATTTTTTACACATGTGTACAAATGAGGACTAAAGCCATTAAATGTCTTGAAATATGTGGTAGAGGGATTAATGTGATAGGCTGCTGCTGAGAGTCATCATGCAGAGCCATGACAGATGTGGGTGGATCCAAGTACACAGAGAATAGAATTTGTTTACAGTTATTGTTAGCTTAATTGATTTTTTCACAGCCGAATACAAAAAGAGTCTCTCATTTGATGTACTTTTGAGAATAAAAGAAACCAGCTTGGAAGAAATGAATGAAGTGTTGCCCTACTTTAATTTCTAGTAGTCCTTTTCTAAAACACTAATACATTCATCTAAACTCCTTATCGCTCCTTTCTTAAGTGTTATTTCTCTTGATTTTTGATGAGCTATTATAGCATACCTCTGTATGCTTTTCTTTGTTGACAAACTGAGAAACACTATTATTGTTTTTGATTTCTTGTCCAGGGTTATCTAGAGAATGGTCCATTGGAAAACATGGATTGGTGCAACTCAGTCATTTCTCCTAGAGAGAACACCAAGTTTCAAGGGGAAAATCCCAAATCTTTTAAATTCATATTTGGTTATATAGTGCTACATGAAGATTAAACAAAATCCAAAAGTGTTTTCTTACCAGACAGTTATGAAATCATATATTGGCTCTGTTTGGAGAACTGTGAAATTGATGTAAATTCCGTTCCCAGGTGGTACTCTTACAAGCCAGAAGCAGTCTTGAAAATTTGGATACTCATCAGGGTATCCTGGAGAGTATATGGTGCCATTCATTGCAGTTATGTTTCCTCCACACAGAGCTATAAAAAAGACACTCTTTGAAAATAGCCAGTAAATGCTTCTTGCATTCTACTTAGAATATATAAAAGCTCTAGTTTTGAACACATTTGGTACATTAAACTTCATTGCATATGACCATTCCTGTGCAAAGAAAACAGATTTATTCAGCTTTGTGCAGCGTCAGAAGTATATTTTGACAGTATTTGTCAAATATAAAAGTAAAAAAAATAATAATTCTAATGTAACAAATACTATCAGAAGTGAAATTAAAGAAATATATATACATATAGGGGGAATTTCCCTGCCCAATTGAAAATTACTTTGTTAGGGATTTGTGTAACCTCCAGCTACAAATTAGCAACAAATCACACTAATTGTTTTCATGTATGGTCACAAGAAGACAGCCAAAAAAATTAACACATGAAAGAAGACACATACAAGTTTGAGGGGTAGGTGAAGATTAGAGGGGAACTTCAAAATTAAAACATTGTGTCCAACAGTATGAATAGCAATTTTGCATTCATGGATATAAATTCTGGTACATAAAGTAAGAGTCCTTTCTGTAATTCATGTCCAAGAGTGCTAATTTTAGACATCATACAGTGCAAGAGTGACCATACAGATTCTGGACTTTCCTAACTGTATTTCTGGAAAACTATTAGTCCAAACTAGATTATTTTCTGCATAAAGATTTCAGATGTATGTTGAATATGACACCACCCAGTTATTACAGAAGAGAAATGTTATACAAACTTAGCTCTGGAAAAGTAAGCAAAGCTTAAAATTGTATAATTTGCTTTAGTTTGCATACATTTATTTTGCCCACTCCACCCCACAAGGTGCATGGTATGGCAACACAGATTTTCTAAAATATGTTTAAAAATCTTTAACCAGAGCAGTTTTGACATATAGGTTTAACATATAGGAATTATGCATTGTTTGTATTTAGCAAAAGCATATGTTATGGTGTATGTTTATAAACTTTCGTGCTGAACTGTAGGGTAAGAAGTGATGCACAGTGACACTTCAACCATTCAGACTCAACAGCTTGGGCACTGCTTTTCTTCAGCTTTAACCTTAAAAGCCCAAGGGGGTTTGAGTAGTACAGACAGAAATGGTTTTGCAATCAGCTCTTAGGGGAGTGAAGACATGGTCTGATGGCTGTCAGAGAACAAGACTAGGAAAAGGAGAGGGAACAGAATCCAAACACGTTAAAGCAAGGGAGATGAGTTAAGAAGGGTGAGAGAGTGTTAGATGATGCTGAGCACATATTAGGTGCATGGGTATGCAAGAAGAGAACAAAACTGTTTAAACAGAAGCAGGTTTAGTCATATTTAATTCAAACTGTCTGCTTCAAGAAGTCTGAGGAATTAAAAAAGCCTTGGTATATCTTGTCTTACAATAAAGACATTAAAGTAAATACAAATTTAAGACATGCTGCGTATTTCTAGTACTAGGCATACACAAAAAAGCCAACTTCATGTTAATGCTTTTGAACAAAATCTTTTATCTTAAATAAAACTGAGTGAAACTAGAAGATAACTCATTATCATTTTCCTGCAACAATAAAACAAAAAAACAAACAAACAAACAAACAAACAAAAAACCTCAAAAATATCTGTAGCATATCAAAATGTCACAAACCCTTTATTAAAAATACCACAGTAAGTATCAGCACAAAACCCCATGTAATTTAAGAAATTTGTCTAGGAGCTGAGTAGTGTTGACAGTCTGTAATCATGCAGCAAACATGCATCTTAGATCTCTATTATCAAGGTGGTAGATTTTTTTTTATCTTCATTTTTCATATGAAATTAAGTAGAAACAAAGAACATTCACCTACTGTTCAGGAACTTCATCAAAATTGATACTCAGAGAAACAACATGCTTTGGACATCTTAGAATTTGCAAATTAAATTATTGCCTTCAATAAGGTATTTCAAAGAAACAGAATCCCTGCATTCAATAAATTGTTTTGATTTTGGGGCACAGAAAATACAGCTAGAACTAACAGGAAAAGTTAAGTGCTTAGCAGGTATGACATGAACTATGAAAGCATTACTATTCCACAAGATCCAGAAAATAGGTGGAGAAACTTAAGTATAATGAATTAACTTCTTCCCTTTTCAAAAAAAGCAGACAATGTAGGTGTCATCTGTCTTTTATATTATAAGGCTTCCCCTTCTGAATTCAGTACCAGTTAGGTCCTAATTTAGCTACCACATCCCCCCGAAATTCCTAAGGCTCATTTGAGTCCAGCAGGAATTTTGAATAATGAGGCTTCTCATTTAAGTATCTAAATTTGGGTATATGGTGCACGATATAATGAAAAAATCCAGAAAACAGGGGAGCTTTTTATTTTCTATTTGGGTGGATGCATTTGGCTTTGTAGGTTTTTTGGGGATGAGGTTCTGTTGTGTTGTTGATGGGGGTTTTTATTCGGGCATTTCTCTCTTACATGATCATGAGGATCCCATTCTCAATGCTTTTTCACCATTCAATATAGAGGGAAACTAAGCCTTTAAGTGGAGGACTGACATTCTTTGGCCTGCTGCTTAGAGACAGGTTCCTTTCAGCATAGCTAGGGAAGAGATAAACACTTCTACAGAACCATCACAGTAATTCTCCTTAAAATTATAGCTTGAATGTCTCCTTAAAATTATAGCTGTGTGCAAGTCACAGTTCCTTGAATCTTCTTTTTTATTTCAAGCACAAGTGAAAAAAACAAATGTAAAAGGTTAAAAAAAAGTAATTAAAAAAAAAAATCCCATTCAGAAAAAACACATGTACAAACGATTTCATGGAGCACTGGCTGGAGGACAATTTCATTATAGACCAACTTTAATATTTCTTTCTAACTGATAAGAAAGATTATAAGTGGCCAGAATTGGTAAATTCAACTTCTGAATCCTTTTTTCTTAATTTAGTCCACAGTTTTTACTGTGTTGCCTCACCTAGTTTAAAAGCAGCATGGGTCTCCACATTCCAGAATTAAAGCTTAACCTTCCAAAAATAAACTTATTATCTAGGATAAGCTTTCAGAGATTTCATATCATAAAACATTTCAGCTTCTCTGCTAAAATTTTAATGGGCAAAATCGAATACTTCCTTTGCAAAGACCACACTCTAAAAATACGGGCCACTGTAAATCAAAAATCTGAAATTACTTCAGTTAACAGTCTTAGGAAGAATTTCTAATGATGAAGGTTTTATAGATCACTTGGAACATACCTTCACATCTGGGGAGAGGATGATTCCAATTGCGGCTGATGCCATGAAGACAAGTCAGAGCTGAATTTCCAATCAGTGTGTAGCCAGGAAAACACTCAAATGAAATAGTTTGTCCCACAGTAAAGTCACTTCCAATAACAAAACCATTACGAAATGGTCGAGGATCAGGACAGCTTTGTAGCTGATATGCTGAAATAAATAATAGTAATGGTGGAAAAATCAGTAAAATAAAAATTCTGATTGTCTCAAAAATAATAGATTTTAATTAGAATAAAATTAAAAGTCATGGACAGCCCATATGTTGGGAACTAAAGTTCCTTTATGGTGGTGATCAAATTTTACACCTGGAGAAGTATGGTGAAACTAGCTACGCTTTTGTGCTGCTAAATAACATTTATTTTTGCTGTTTGAAGATACTATTCTGAGATAGATTAAGTGTTTTTCTGATCTAATAGGAGTTGTCAGGTTTGACATTTTTTTGTTTAAGGAAAAAGAGAAATAAATATGTCTATACTTTTATTTATTTTCTCCAGAAGAACTAAAAGGCTCTATATTGAACTAGAATATCAAAGACTTTATAGTGAACAAGTTTGTGAACTT
The DNA here is from genome assembly GCF_031753505.1 of Anomalospiza imberbis. NCBI lineage: Eukaryota > Metazoa > Chordata > Aves > Passeriformes > Viduidae > Anomalospiza > Anomalospiza imberbis. Next base: position 16,676,192 of record NC_089681.1, on the reverse strand, counting down.
TATAGTGAACAAATTTGAAAACAAGCTTTTCTCACACATCTTGGTGATTTTTTCCAAGAAGATTTGAAGCATTGTCTTCTTATTACCAATGTGAGAACAAATAAGCTGTGTACTGTCTGAAGTATAAGAATTTTGGCCACAAAAATCCCCTCCAATGTTACAAGCTGGGGACAGTGTGGCTGGACAGTGTTCAGGTGGAAAGGGACCTGGGGGTCCTGTTTGACAGCCGATTGAATATGAGCCAGCAATGTGCCCTGGTGGCCAAGAAAGCCAATGGCATCCTGGCCTGCACTAGGAATTGTGTGACCAGCAGGAGCAGGGAGTCATTCTTCCTCTGTACTCAGCTTTGGTGAGATCACATCTTGAGTGCTGTGTCCAGTTCTGGCCCCTCAGTTTAAGAAGGACGTTGAGATGCTTGAGCGTGTCCAGAGGAGGGCAACAAAGCTGGTGAGGAGCTTGGAATACAAACCCTATGAGCAACGTTTGAAGGAACTGGAGTTGTTTAGCCTAGAGAAAAGGAGGCTTAGAGGTGACCTTATTGCTCTTTACAACTTCCTGAAGGGAGGTTGTAGACAGGTGGGGGTCGGTCTCTTTCTCCAGGCAGCAACTGACAGAACAAGAGGACACAGTCTCAAATTACATCAGGGAAGGTTGGATAGGTTGGATATTAGGAAAAAACTTTTCACCAAAAGAATAATAAAATATTGGAATTGTCTTCCCAGAGAGGTGGTAGAATCACCATCTCTGGATGTGTTTAAGAGACTGGACATGGAACTTGGTGCTATAGTCTAGTTGAGATGTTAAGGCATAGGTTGAACTTGATCCTAGAGGTCCCTTCCAACCTCATTATTCTGTGATTTTGTGATTCTGTAATATCATGTTGTATATGTTTGAAAGAATCAGTTCTGTCTTCTGTGGTTAAAACCAGACAGAAAAAAAGAAAAGAACTTACCAGTGTTTTAACAAATGACAGGATCTCCAAAATTATTACTGTTACTATTAATAGTATATGGTCTTAGGTTTTTACTGTCCTTAGCACTTTAGGCCACAAATTGACTTTTTCTTCAAAAGGTAATTATTTTTAAAGTGGCTCACTTCCAGAATGTTACACAGAGTTCAAGTCAATTTGGACTTGTTACTATTAAAAGAATAATAGGGGACTGCTCTAATGCAAAATCTCTATAAATCACTCTTAGGTGTTATTCATATAATGAAAACAGGTCTACTTTAAAATACACATTTAACCTTTTTTCACGAACAGTGGTGATCTAATCCCTTTTAAATGAAAATGCAATTCTATAAATAGAACTATGATCTCATGATCTTCACCAGCTCAGCATGACCTACTTGGGTACAAAAGAACAAGAACCTTCAGGGAAATGGTGAACTAGGAAATAAAATGGATTTGGAGATTTTTGGGTTGGCATTAATTTGCACAAACCTACATCCATCCAGTAATACAAAACAGTTTTTAGAAGTATATCTTCCAGAACTCATTACACAAAATTAAAATTCCAGTATGCTTCTAAACATTGAATAGAGGTGTTTCTTTTGTAAAAGCATGCAATGTAAATTAATATGCCAGTCAGCTTCAGATATTGGTAATTATCTGTTTGCTGACATTTGACCTGATTTTAAAGAAAAAATATGCAATTAATTGTTTTTTTCATCTTAACTTTCTTCAATCTTCTGTTTTATCTCAATGTTTAAAGCTTGGCACTGAAGCACATAAAACCTTTCATATTTATTTTTAGAAATCCTCAAAACCCCATAAAATCTTTAATAGCCACCTTGTTCTCTCATAATAATGTCCAAATCTCACCTTGATATACAATATGAAATCCTTGTTTGTTCTGTGAGTAATCACTGTGAAAGTATAGGCTGGTTTCATGAGTTGTGCTGAACAGAGAGGCTGGTAGCTGAGGGCCACTTAGTCTCCCAATAACAGTGCTAGTTTCTGTAGATCCACTCCTAACTTCTAAGTAATCGTGTATGGTCTCCGTTGAGAAATTCAAAAATTGCAAATGGACACCTGAAAAACATTGTCAGTAAATAAACACCACTAGAACCAAAACCAGGAGGGAAAATAAAGTGTGTATATCTTACACTGATAATTGCAGAAAACAACCAGGTGCTACCTGGCAAGCATCTGTGTATTTCGCAGTCCTGACGTGTGTGGGGCTGCACATCTGCCAGAAAACTTTAAATTGGAGTAGGTGGTGAGCAGAAAGGCCTCGGATCCAGCTCAGGGTACCAGGCAGGCAGAACCTCTGCTGGTACCGCAAGGACTTGTGAAAGCAGAGTGCATGGGGAACACATGCGAGTGCTCCACACACTCACTCTGGTCTATAATAGTTATGGTGACAGCAATTTCTGATTATTTGGTTCATTAAGGAATAGGAAGGCAGCTGACTATCCATTAGAAAGTTATCTCTCCTAACCAGGTGATGGATTACAAAAATTATGCAGCATGAGTAGAAAATTCTATGCACTGAATAGTTACAGGGCTCTTAAACATTTTCCTGTTTATAACATATTTCTATCTAAGTTACAACCAAGAAAAACTTTGTGCTGATTGTTTTTGCCAGAAACTCCAGTAGGACTCAGTCATCTTTCTAATGAAACTACTGCATTATCATGCCACAGTTGCAATAGATCCAGACAAAATACAATCTCATGTAAAACTGAAAGTAAAAGATATAATGTCAGATAAATTATTGAAAGTCGTGAATAGTTCTGTAACTCCTGAACTGTAATACCTAAATAGTGTTTCTCACTGTCTTTTAGAACTTTTCCCCAGATACCATGCAAAGTTTATGAAAGATTTTCTGAAGCATGAAACATTTTATATGCAAGTTAGCTGCATAATTAAATTACACTTACCCTGATAATTTCTGTCTTGCTTTATCTAAAGAGAGTCTATAAGTGATAAGAAAGCTTTTTAAGTGTCATTCTTTGACTTTGTCAGCCTTCCAAATATTTCATATATAGAGAATCAAGCTGTATTCAATCTTTGCTCTTTCTCTGTCATGATATTTTGGCCTTTCATTTGATCCTGTGAACCATACACTTTTCCAAATTTTAAGCCATCATTAATAATGGCCAGCTCATATGATCTTGCTGTCAGTTCTTTCCTCTTTCACCAACTTTCTTTGATACAAAAGTAGAAATATATTTTCACAAATCATCCTGCTCTCTGTATTGCGCTGTCTTTCTCTTCAAGTTTCTGAACCATATGAATCTTCAAAAGTATTTATCCATTGCTCTGCCAGTAGTACCTGCCTTTATTTGTCTGAGACTTCAGCTTGTTAGACAGATTTTTTTTTTTCTATGCCTTTTTGCAGTTTGGACATCCTGCTTGAAAGAGTAGCTAATATATTTATATATGCACAGTGTCCTTGGTAAAAACATTACACCATTAGCTAATATACAGTGGAGAAGCATATGCTATGTAACTTATAACTGCGAGAAAGTCTTCCTAAAAAGAGTTAAACAAATGAAAGTATATGAAAGGTTCCCATGATGGTATTTTTGAGTTTTTTCTATTTACTCCACAGAAGAGCTGGATGTGTTTCCATTAGATCAGAGTCACAGCATCACTAAAACCAGTTTTAGCCATCACTTCTTACAATATAATTTTTTTTTTCAGTGAAATTTTATTTTAATATTCAATTTAATTTCAAACATATCTCAAAAAAGGTAAAAAACATCAAGCATATTTCAATCTGTGCATTCCCTAGTTTTCTAGTAGAGACTGAATAATTTCATTTTCCTATACATGAACTGGAAAACAGTTCATAAATCCAGTGAATAAACTTCAGTTGGTACAAAGCAGTTCAGAACTATTGATTTTGGTAGTTAAACTTACTTATCCAAGAAAATGTTTCAGTAGTTGAGTCTCCTGCCTAATGGAAGTCAAACTAAAAAATTTGTTAATAACATAGTGTGTAAATAGCAGTCTGAAGAGTTAAGTTAGAGTTATTGGACACATAAGCCTGGCAGAATGCAAGCAAAGAAAACGGAGTAAGGAGTCAGTACAGGAAGAGAGACAGGATAGCAGTAAAGTGAGGGAAGAGGCAGATGCCAATGTATTTGGGATAAAAAGACAGCAGGTTCTGAAAGCAGGTGAACATACCATGTTATTAAATTTGAAATTTAAGAAATATTTCAGATTTTTATTTCTTCTTTATTAGCAAATGTCTTTGGAATCATCTGTCAAAATATTCTGTTCCCTTATATCACTGCATATTCTTTTTTCCTGTGGATTTGATCCAGAAATAATGCGCCTACTACTGCTATAATTTTTTTGATAACATAAGAAGCAGAAATCTATTTGTGATTCTAGACAGGACTGTGACTCACAATGAGGAACTACAAATTGTCCCATCAGGCTATCTAAAAATTCAGGTAGTGGCAGAGTTAAAGTGTCAATGTTATTTCTATAAAATGCTAACTCAAAAAAATAATCAATTATTGACTGTAATCTTGTGTGTTTTGAACAAAATGAAAATAAACAAATTGGGTTCTATATAGAAATCCCTATTTTAATATAATGAATTTCCCCCAGATAAATTTGGTTAAATTAATTTTATAGAACATTTAATATTTTTCAATATAAACAACCCATGCAGAACAATTGGCTTTCATATAAATCATAAGTTAACTAGGCTCATGGGATTTCTAATCAAAAATACCACAGAATTGATTTTAAAAAGAGGAGGGAAAGAATCTGAACGTATGCAAAAGAGAATGCTATTTGAAATGTCACACTCATCCTGGAAGACCCAGAGATTCTGTATCATCAAGAATATGGCAGAAGAGGGCAAGTATAAAATAAAAAACAACAAGGCCTGTCTAAGAAAACCAACATATTAAACTAGCATATTAAGAAAAAAAAAATCCAAGTGTACATGCTCCTTAAAAAAGTGCCACGTGTTAAAAAATTAGATAGGATAACTCTACTGGCTAGCTTCAAATAAAGATTTCACAATAAAATATGCATAGGATTCCCCAAAGTCGCTCAAGGTGTTAGCCAATGTAATTAAAATGCAGATAGTACCTATACAAAACCTTAGTGAAATAAGAGAAGTTCTAGTGACTTGAAAAAGTCTGAATATATACTCGTCTTTAAGACAATAAAAAGGACCTGAGAAATGGCAACTACAGGTTCGCTGCAGTCCTTGGAAAAAATATGGAACTGGCTTTTTTGGAGGCAATTTCCAAACATATAAGAGACAAAAAGACACTTAGGAGCATTAATTATGGATTTTCTAACAGAAAATAACAGTTAATCAACCATTGTAGCCTTCTATTATTAAACTGACAAAGGGAGAAAAGTGTATATAATATACTTTCACCCTACTATGGCTTTTGACTCGGTCTATAACGTTCTCATCTGAAAGATGAACATATATGAGCTTGATGAATGGAAAGGAAGTCAGTTAAAAATTAGCATAACTTTGAGGCTCCAAGGGTGATAATCAGCCATTCAATGGTTGGCAGCCAGTAACAAGCACATGTTTCTGTGGGTTGCTATGGTAGCTTACCCTGGTTTATGCCATCAGAAGAGACTTAGAAAATGAGAATGCATCCTCAACAAACGTGTGGAGGATACTAAACTATGGATGGCTTATGGATGATATATTAAATGGCACAATTTTTGTCTGAAGAACACTAAAAAACTTATGGACAGTAAATAAATGCTTCTTAAAGGTTTGCACAAGAAGAGGTGCAAAATTCTACATCTGGAGTACAACATCCTTATCTGTTACAGGCTGGGGTTTTATTAGGTGACTAGCAGCCCCAGTAAGACAGTTGCACCAGTCGTGGGATTGATCCAGTGTTTCTGACAATTCTACTCTGAGTGGGAAGTTTGAAAGCTTTAAGTGGGAGGCTTCTACATTTCTATGCTGCTATGAGTTTCACCCAGGATATACAAAGAAGCTTAATGATAAATTAATGCTTAATTAAAATGTAGCTTTAACTTCTAAATTGACTTGGTGTGAAATACTCATGAAAGCTATTTTTTTGTTGGGTTTATGATTTCACAAAAATAGAAATCAGTCTTGTAAAGTTAGAAAATTGTGCTGAATTCTAATTTTGTCTTTATCAAACAATTTTGTCTTTATCAGAAAGTTTTGACATATATTAAATGAAAACCCAAGAAATTTGTAGCTTTTCTATTTTAAATCTTTCTTTTAAGACTTTGTTAACTTTTTCAAATGAATTATAATTACTTTTGGTTTTTTGCTGGCATAAAGAACAGCGATATTTTAAAATCTATGTTCAGTGTTTTACACCCATAAACAAGCAATTTTAAATCCATAAAACAACACATACCAAACCCAATAGGCAGTTTTATTGTCCATGTGCAATCCAAACTGCTAGGATAGTTACCAGGAAACCCCGGACTGAGAATCACTCCACTGAAGTCCGACATGCCACCACCACATTGTGCTAAAAACAAAACAAAACAAAACAAAACAAAACAAAACAAAAATTTCAGAGGAGTGAAATGAGCAAAAGATTAATCCATAACATTGAAGATCCTTAGAGCATTATTAATATAATAATACCTAGGGTTATGTTTAAACAAATACACAAACATATCTTTACCACTAAATATCTGTTAGAAATTAATTTACAGGTAGGTACCTTGCAAACTTGTATCTGAATTGAGTAGATTTTAACTTGGGGGATACATGCACCCAAAATAGAACAGATTACAGAATCTCAGAATCATTTAGGTTGGAAAAGACCACCAATATTATTGACTCCAACCTCTGACTGATCATCACCTTGCTCATTAGACTATGGCACTAAATTCCACATCCAGCCACTTCCTGAACACCCACAGGGGTAGTGACTCCACCATATTCCTGGGCAGCCCATTCTGTGAAGAAATGATCTGAAATTCCTGACCACCTTTCCCATTAAGAGATTCTTCCTGATGTCCAACCTGAACCTCCCCAGGTGCATCTTGACGCTATGCACTCTCATCCTGTCAGTGGCTGCCTGGGAGAAGAGACCAATCCCACCTGGCTACAGCCTCCTTTCAGGGAGCTGTAGAGAGAGATAAAGTCTCCCCTGAGCGTCCTTTTCTCCTGGCTAAACATCCCCATCTCGCTCAGCCACTCCTCATGAGGCTTATGCTTCCACCAGTGTCATTTCCCCAACGCTCACTCTGCAATCTGTTTGCAAGAACTGTCCTTGTGAGATGCAAGCAGCACACACCAGCTTACAGCAGCACTGAGACAACTGGGCATGTTTGTAAAGCAGAATCTTAATAATATAACATAATACATTATAACAAGACTTTGTATTGAAAGCTATTCAAGACACCTTTTAAAAACTGCATTTGTATCCTTTTGTTCTAAAAATGAGATAAACAAGCTTAGAGAAGTAAACATACAGATACTTCCAGAAATTAAGCTAAATTCATATTTAAATTTTATTTTTGTTTTCAGGCATGATAACAGTAAATAAAATTACTTAGGCATCCATATTACATTTAAAGGTGGTAATTCTGATAAATAGAATTTTGTTTAGAAGTTTTGTCCAAATAAAATTTACTACAGCATTTGAAACACAAGTAAAAATCATTACTTACAAAAAAAAAAAAAAAGGAAAAATATATGAAAAAACCTCTAAAATTTCAGCACAGCATCTTTATCTTCAGAATTTTCCAAGAGCAGTGCAATTATAATATCACACTTCCTAACCATATGTTAATGCATAATGACAAAAACTGAAGACCAGCTCCTTAAAAAATTCTTACAAATATCTCAACCTTGTTGAATATTTATAAATTCTAAGCTGAGGGGGCTCAGTACCTCACAAGAGGTTTTTAAAACACTAGAGTATTAAGAACAGGATTATGTGAGGCAGCTGAAGAGGATATATGTTAACTGCCTTGAAGAAAAGCAAAGCAAAAAAAAAAAATCTTTAATGAGATCTACAGCATCCTGCTTTCCATACATTCAAGATTACAAATCCTGATAACTTTTAGTGCTAAGAGAATCCAAACAAAAAGGCATTTCTATGCAGTGAAAGAGATTACAACTAGAAAGAGTTTCACATTCCTCACATTTATTTATGATATAAAGAGTATATTTAAACACACTTCACAGGTTTCATTTCGGTTTCTGACAGGTTTTCAGTGTTTTTACCAATAATATTATGGACATATATATAATTTAACTTGAAAAATAATGTATCTTCTGAAATTGGGTAGACATACTTATGCTGAATTAATTAGAGATGAAAATGTAATACTATTCTAATTTTAGTATCTTCTACAATTGCCATACTCTATGTGGTGTTATATTTTAGTTAAATGCTATGCTCTGTCTCACCCCTCAAAAATGTATGGTTTATTCCAAGCCTGTGATCCTCCCCTGCATTATCCTGTGTCTGTAATCCCATTGGCCCAATCTGTTCTGCGCCCACTTTGAATCTCCCTGTTCAGTGTGCCGGGGGGGCCGTTCTCTCTCTCTCTTCGCCAGCTCTCCTGGCTGGTGCTGGCTCAGCCCCTCTCTCCCCCTCCCCTTTCCCCCCTTCACTCCCCTTTCTCCCCCTCTCCCTCAGAAACCATGCTGCCTCCCGGGGGTAGGACCCCCACTAAACCCTCATCTAATGAGGACCTCAGAAGCCGTGTGGAGTCTCCTTGCCTGCCTGCTGCTACCAGAGAACTCACAGCCTGGGGGGGCTCCCCCGGGGACACCCCCGGGGGGTGCGTCACCCTCCTCCCCGAGACGCGCCGCTACAACACTTCAGGGGAAATGAGTCCTAAATAAATTAGCCGTGTTGCAAGGGTCTCTGGAGGTGTCATTCCTGATAATGGATTGATGATCTATCCGACTAGAACATATAGATTCAGATCATAGAATAGTTTGGGCTGAAAGGGACTATGTGTATTTCTTTTACTGCTTAGACATTTCAGAAAAGATTTGCCAACCTTAGTGTGCAGCAGCCTTTGAAAATCTCTAATTTAATTTGACCATTTTCACATTAATTAAGTTCCTCCAGTTTACCCAGTTCTTTCCACTACATGTGTCTATTATTTTTGAGTTTTCTGGTTTCCTCATTCTGGCATATTTAAGAAAAATTATGTAAGCTGAACATACCTAAACATATTGGAATGGGATAATTCCATCTTCTTACTGGTCCAGGCATACAAGTGATATGTGAATGTCCCTAAAATGACACAATATTTGCTAATTAATATAAAAATATACAGTATACAGCACATTAGTATTCAACAAAAAGAATGTATAATTTAAAAAATCATCAAAATACACAAAAACAAAAAGGTAGAATATTTACATTGTACACTGAATTGTATCATGCCTTCAATACAGCAGAGAAGATTGTGACTGGTAGCTCACTACATGATGGTGTCTATGCCATTAATATTATTTCTTACCGTATCACAGAATCCAGCTGAATCTTATGCTTGTTTCAGTATAAAACAAGGGTCTGGAAACTACAGGTCTAACTGAAGCAATGTTTGCATAGTATGGATGTCCATCATTTGTTCAACATGATTAAACTATACATACTATATAAATTATGTAAGTGCTGACTTTGCATCTTAAACTCATCATAGACAGACCCTCTGTGTTGTTCATCGGCCTCATGTAATTCTAATTGTCTTCCAGAGAAAGCAAACAAAAATGGAAAATCTTAAGAGAAAACTGTACTTGGGATATCTTCCAAAACCATCTAGTCAGACTGCATATGTCAGAAAAACTGTATGGTGGGAAGAAACTTTACATGTGTGTTTGCACAGTCTATGCTCTTAAATGCTTTATTTTCTATATTTTTTATTTTCTTTATTTCAGGCATTTACTGTGGCTTATCTGTTCACATCCACTTGTATTTAAGGTGGGAGTTAAAGCAAAGAAGCAAGAAATATTTCTCAGGCTGTTTCCAAGAGTGGCCAGTTAAAACCAGGCAACATAAGAAGAAAACTTCAATAGTCATTCTCAGAGCTGCAATCACAGAACATGTGTTTCATCTATTCTTGAAATGCTAGAAATCTGCAGGCGTGACTAGGAATTCTATCTTGAAGGAGAAATTGGGATACAGGTCCCAAATCCAAACAGCGGCTGAAATCTGGAAGCAGACAAGACTACTTTGTTTCAATCACTATACATAAACTAGGCCTTTTTTTTTGTCAAATAATATAATTCAATTTCTATTTTTGATGCAGCACATATAAACCCAGTATCTAGGTTTTCATAATATTATGTAAAATAAATGTTTGAAATTATTAGCATTTTTAAAACTTAATTTAGTCTGACATCAACACATGTTATAGGTGAGACTGATATTAATGGCATTTTGCTCATTCTGGCATCTTTTGCTATTTTGCTCCAAAAGTATCCATAACTCCATTAGCAATTTATAATGTGCTGTTATATAGAAATTATTTTCTCCCTATAAGACTTTAATTTTTGCAGTGCTTGGGTAATGTAGTCATTTTCTGTCCTTTTGGCTCTCAAAGAGCTAAATAATAGAAGACTGTAGAATCTGCAAACTGTTTTTGGGGAGTCTCAAGTAAAAACAATTATTGGTTTTGGATCTGATTCTATGGCATAACTGTAGAAGCTTTTGAAAATATTTTCTACTTCTTTCCTAAAAGCAAACAGGTTCCTACTAGTTTTTTAAAATCACTGCATTTCCCCTGGATATACCTTTTGCTAGTGCAAGGACACTGCAAATTTACTTGGCAAAAATGCGCCCTTATTTGATAAACATTTTGGAGAAAAAACCCCAAGAAATTGCTGAAAGGAAACAACTGACACTATCTGATTTACTAAGACAAGAAATTATTTCTTTCCCTATTTTTATTCTTAGTACCCCTCTTTACTCTCTTTTTTCCTCCTGTGCATACAGAAATACTGTTAATTGTTCATCACGTGATTATAACTTAATTTTGCCATAATGGTTCAGCTATAATTATCAAAGACGCTATCAATAATAGATAACAACCTATAATCACTAATGCAGAAGAAGCACCAAGCCATACACTTCTGTTGGAATATTTGGATAGTTTCTAATTTACTATCTAGAAGAAAAGCAAACAGTCCTGTAAAATTATCATGTGTACACAATTCCTGAAGAGTCCAGCATCCATTTTGCACTGACAGACCCAAACATAGCCATGTTAAAGAATTGAAAGGCACCATTTGAAATAGGAGACTTGGCTTACCTGCAGTGAATAACCCTGGTCACACTGGAAAGACACCACGTCTCCAACCATGTATCTGTCTCCAATTTTGATCCCATTACTTGGGGTCTGCGGTTCAGGACAAGAGTCCAAACCTATAGCTGAGAAAAATAAAGACGTTTAGTCATTCTAATGAACATAAAATTACTGTGTACAGTGCACATAGGCACACTGATAAGCTTTAGGATGCTTTTGGGAATCAGCAGTTATCTGTGGACAAGTCGCATATTATTTCAAAACAACTGTGTATAAGGAAAAAAAAATCTTCTTTCCCGAGTAAAGGAAAAGGATCAGTGTGACAACAAACAATTCCCAACCTGCACTCTCAGTTCTAAAATTCCACTATCTCCTGGCACAGACTTATTATTTTCTACCTCCAGTCTCACTCCTAATTACAGCCTTCATCATTCAGACTGGGAACACCTCCACTATGCTTCATCCAGCATGTGTTCTAGGGGAGGCTGGCCAACACCACACCAACTGCAAAACACTGGAAGAACAGTGCAAAGTAAAAGTGCTCTCCGGCATTCCATCCTCCACAGGTCTGACTCAACTCCTTCATTCATTTACACATACACACACACACACACAAACACACACACACAGAGAATAAATATTTGCATCAGACTTCATCTAATCTGCTATGTTTAAAGAAGTATCTATAGAGATATAAACACTAATATTTTGAATTTCTGATTACAATGGAAGCTTGTTTGCCAAGATACCACACACTTTTCTTCATGATCATCAAAATGAGAAATTTTTTTCCTTGCATCTACCCAGGAATGTCCAGGAATGTAAGAAAGTATAATCAAAAGAATTGTTTTCTTTGCCTCCTGTATGAATCACAGCCTACTTGTCCTACTTGTGCAGTAAGGACTATTACACCACTAATCATCAGTACACAGGATAATAGAGAAATGTTGTGGGATTCAATTATGGCCACTTACTACCTCAGAACACTATCAAAATCTGCATGTTTTAAAACTTACTAAAGTAACTGATCACTTCATGTAAGATTCTCCCTAAGTAAAAACTACCATCTTAAAATAGTGCATTTTTATACAGTATGACAGATGAAAGTTAAAGAAAATTTTTAGTTTTCAAATTCTATTTTCTGTTGTCTAGAGAAGATCAAAGAACCTGTTTTGGAAGTGACTGTTGTACTTAGATCCTCTTTTTACATTTCAGACATCTAGAGTGTGATCCAGTTAATGTGCAATGCACAAATGCAAAATAACAAGTGTTCTTGGCTCACATAGATGATTGCTTATAATCTGTTTTGAACAGTTAAACTAAGAATTAGCAGGTTTTAGTTTCCAGTTACTGAACCTTCAGCTGAAATGCGTAACTGTGTGAATACTCAGGCCATGCAAAGTTAAATGAGTTCATCTAAATGCCCTTCTCAGGCTACCTTAGCAGCCCAAACCACATTCACAGGTATTCATCCTATTGTCTCTCACTTTAATTAATAAAATAATATTTGGTAAAAAAAATACAGTCTGAACATCTACAATACCTTTCAAGAAACTGAAACAAATTTTGACATCTTCTCAGCTGAAGATTAGTTAAGAACTTGTGTCTTTGGAGTGTCATGATATTTATTCAGGTCATAACTGTACTCATAAATATATTAATAAACTGCAGTCTGTTCATTACTGATTTATTTGTGGTGTATGAATACTTTCTTGAACTACCTTGTACTACTCTCACAGTAAAATGTGCTAAATTATTGAACTTTCATAGCCAATGGCAATAAAAAGAGGTTTTAACGTAGGCATTAATTGAAAACATACTTTCAGTATCTTCTACTTTTCAGATAAGAATAATTGTGTATAAACAAAAAGAAGCATTTGATGCTGTCTTGCCCTTCTTCAGAAGCTCCTATGATGCTCAACTCAAAAACATACCAATAAGATTTTCAATAATACAAAACCTTAGTTAGAGAAAATGAGCAATAAATCAAAACTGTTATAGTGGTGTAAAATCATATAAACATTATGAAAGTGTTTAACAAACCATTCTGTGGCATTCTTAGTTAGAAAAGTTTAGGTGATATAATGTATTTTCAATGCAATATATTTTTGTATTTAAGATATTCAAGGGAATACAGAAAATTAATGTTATGGATAAAATAACAATTAAAGAATTCAACAGAGAAGTAAAAATATGATAGAAAAAAACACATTAGAGATAAGAACACTATTACACTTGAACACTTAATTCTTTATGTCAAAATATAATTTACTTGTGTCAAAATATTTCTTCAACAAATAAAGTTCCTTTTATTTTCTTTTATATTCACTTTTTTTTTTTTTTTTTTTATAAGCTCAAAAGATAATCCCTAGCAGACAGGACAAAAAACAATTCATGAGAGATGGATGAAAAGAGATATTGGAAATGAAACAGAATGAAACCTTCTCAGAGAAATCTATTGCTGAAATGAAAAAGTAATCATTTTGGCAAATGGGGCGGACTTCCCCTCAGGCTTGTGTCTCCTAGAATAGGTGAAATAAACTTGGAAGATGAACTACAAATTGGACAAAACCAATCTGTATGGCAAGCTCACCTGAAAAATGCTTGATATAAGTTTTCCACTCTGATGGGATTTTGCATGAGAATCATGCACCAATACTTCAAAGACCAAGACTTTAATTTAGCTGACTCCTCATGATGTCCCTGGCCAGCATGTGCTCCAATTAAATGAAATAAATTTATGAAACCCTGGCATTAAAATTTGGCCATTACTTTCCATTTACTAACTATCTTTGTAAACATAATCACAGATTTTAGTGCAGGAAGTGCTGTCTAAGAGTCAGATATGTCTAGGACAATTGAAGAGAGCAACTCTGCATCTCCTTCTTTCTAGAGAAATTTCTTCATAAATACAGCAGTTTTGTGAGTTCTGGAATTGCAAGCAAACATCCTATTTGTTGTAGAAAAATGCAAGAGACAAAAATCCAACAGATAGACAAGGTACAGCTTCTGTTGTCTTTCTTCTAGCAATGATGACAAAGTGTGGTCCCTTAGCTTAATCTCCCATACCAATTTCATCATTCAGATTAATGCAGAATTTTCTATAGTCTCTTCTTGAAAAACAATTGAACAACAGATGGGAAAAAAATCATAAATCTTTCACAGGTAATAGAGACTATGTCTTTCTTGGAGAAGAGTGGAGGAGTAAGAGTCATGGATTCAAGGAGTGAAACAGCTGGTGCCTAGGACTTGAAATCTACATTAAGCAACTAACTATAAGGTTTCAGGACAGCTGACCCCAACTGAACAAGTTCCATAGAATATGAGCCCATACTCAGCATATAAACTAAGGGGAAAACTGGCTGGGGACTTTTGCTTGTGAACTGGCTGGGTATCAGTGGGTGGTGAGCAACTGCATTGTGCTTCATCTGTTTTGTATATTTTATTTCATTATTATTATTTGTTTTATTTTCATATTATTATTATTTCCCCTTCCTTTTCTGTTCTTTTAAACTGTTTTTATCTCAACCCACAAATTTGACTTTTTTCCAAATCTGTTCCCCATCCTACTTGGGAGCAAGGGGAGGGAAGTGTGCAAGTAGCTTTATGGTGCTTAGTTGCTGTCTGAATTAAATCACAAGAGACTGAATAATGTTTTAATCACATATCTCTATCACTTGCACAAGAAAAGTAAATTAATCATTTATCTTGCAAAGCAGCATATTTCACTGAACTACTGGTTAATGGGATATCTACTGAGAAACATCAGTATTATTTCCTGAATCACAGATTTTCAACCCAAATATACTTTGGGTTTATACACTCAGACAGAAAACATTGCTTTTGTTCAGATTCACACCTACATCCCTTTATAAATCCATACACACGTATTTGGTTATTGTTTTTGACATGGACCAACACTTTAAATAGTGTATGGTTAATATATTTTTTTAAAGGTGGAAGTTGTACATGGGCATTATATTACACATATTATTTGGACATGTGGGAGTACAAAGGTGCATTTTCACTTTCACTGGATTCAGACTAATTTTATTTCATTTTCATAACTTCCTGACGTTTTTTCTCATCTGAAGTTGTGAGCAGCTGAGAGACTATCCGCATTTCAAGGAAATGGCAGGATAATTCTACCTATAATTAATGTTTAGTTATAGACAAGCGATCAGGCAGTAATTTTGCAAGGCTGTGTTCTCCAGCTGGCTAGTCAGACAACCAGAGCATGGGATTTGCGTGTGGTAAAAACTGACAAGAAATAACTGTGACACAATTATGCAGATCAGACACCAGAACCAATATAAGCAGAAGGAACCACACAGCTGGTGATTGCCAGAATTCCTGTCAGTCATCTGAGACAAAGTCATTCAGACAAAAAGCATGTTTATAACTACAGCCTTTTCCACTGGTGGAGTACTCAGCAATAATAATAACTATTTGAAATAATTCAGTGTTCTCACCAACCTGCAGGCATTTCTCACTTAATATGCACAACTGCTATTTTCAGATTATTCCTTCTCTCCTCTTTGCCAAGGGTGACTAGTATTTGTATCCTACACATACATAGTGTATAGTACATATGTTATTTGTATTGAGCATAATTTGTAGATTTTGGCAAGGAGTGGTGGGGCGTGGAGCTGCAGGGCTGGCATCTGTGGGAAGAGACCAGGGCTGCACTGGACACAATGGATTAGGATTACCACATGAGCAATCTGCATTTATTTCTGTCTGCTGTAGGTTCAGAAAGTTTTTCAGAGAGCAAAAGTAATTTAAAGATGAAAGCAAGACAAACTAAATTTCCTCAGTGCTCACAGTACAGTCTTCAGGCCTGAATTTCATCACTTGGATATAAATGAGGATTTTACTAATGACTTTCAAGTTACAGTATGTAGCTCATTATGTGCAATAGGACTAAATATTCCTCTATTATATAATTTAGACAGAACTGATGTCTGAAACCAGCAAGTGTTCTTTATTAATTTAATATTTCTGAATTACCTGTATACTCAAGGTGAAATCCAGCAGCTGAAACACTGATATCAGACTGAAAATTGAGGTACAGATTATTTGATGTGCTATTTAGAAGTGGAGGTATGGTTGTTCCTGAAAAGAGAATTCAAAATATTATTGAAATGCACAGAAAGTGACATAAATGCAGACATAAGGGTGTGATGTCTGTGTGTGTATATAAACAGAGTTAAGGAGAGAAAAAGAGAAAGAGGGAACAGGGGAGAGGGTGGGAGCAGGAGATAGGTCACATAAACAATTCCTTATTTTCTGTCATCATGGATGCTATAAAATACCTTCCCTCTAAAAGTTTTATTACATTTTCAGTGCACCACAATATCAGACACATGAACAATAGACAAGGAAAAGCTAATATAAATTTATATTATTTGCTTTTACCCACAAAAGGAGAAATATTCACTAGGGTCTTTTTAAAAGCAAGAGCAAATCCTGTCACCAGAATGATTCTAAACATAACAGTCACATATATCAAGCAGCTCTGAAAATATGTTGCTGGACTGTTCTTATAAATGTGATGGACTATTTATTTGTGTTTCAGCACAAGCCAAGATAATATGATTGCCTCTGGTCTCTTAACATACACATATATTTAGTATAATGAAAGAAAAGAAAAGAAAACAAGAAAAAGTAAGGCAAAAAGAACTGTCTTCTTTGTCTAAAACAAAGATAAAGAATGCATTCTTTTTTCATGTACAATATCAAGCGATACCTATTTTTGAGGTCTGTTTTTCGGATCCTACTACAAGTGTAAGAAAAAATTTGGATTAAGGGAGGTCTAGTTTGGAAGCCTCTGAGTGTTATTTCATTTCTAACATTTTAAAATATACAGGCTTATGAAAGTTTCCTAAGTGATGGCTTATTAAAAAAGAACTAATAATACCTGTTGCTTATTATAGGAGAAACAAATATACATACCATGCTCAAGCATGCTTACACACATAGAAAGAGCTGCATGTTTACAGTAAAGAGTTGAATCTGTGAATCATTTATTGTAAAATCTTCTCAGTCACCTGAATAACTTCCAAGCCTTGGGGCATTGTTGTCAGCACCATCATAAAAGTCTAAGGAATCCCAGTTGTGTTCTGTGGCAAAACTCACCACTTGCACCTATGAAGAAAAATGTAAGACAAAGAACATAAACTTATTCCTCTCTTTATTCAAGCTCAAAGATGACTCTAAATTGTAGCCTTGTAGCCTCTGTCACTCTCAGTCATGAAAAGTTGTCTTGCTCCCCTTGTCAAAGAGAATGGAAAATCATCATTAAGTAAATAAAATGGCAACTATTTTTTATTTGATTGCCAATTCAAACTATATTCAAACCCTTAGTGATAACCACATATTACCTCTGTCAAGAGTCACAGCCATGAAAATCAGATAGATATAGAATATGATTCTCTTGTTTGGAGTACATTGAGGAGAAGATGAAACATGGTATTTTCAATACATGCATGTTTTTTCTCTTTATTTTCTCCAAGACTAAACTAGTCCCACAGGGATGCATGATGCTTCATCTATTTTGCCATTTTAAATTCTGCCTCCAGGTAAGAGAAAACTGCTGTGTTTGATTACCTTCATTACCAACTCATCTCCTGAGGAGGAGTAGTCACTAGCATGCTACAAACAAAAGGCAGAATAGTCACTTCCTTTCTTCCAGAGGTGAAAACATTCTTCCACTCATATGGAGATGTAAAGTGGCAAGGACATAAACTGCAAGAGGGAGGCTATACTGTTCTCATATAGTGAAATCACACCTTACAAAGTAGAGAAATATCAGCTTCTTGTTTCTGATTAGTAGGGGAGAGTTTCTGGTGTTAGCTTTTTGTTTGTTTCAACTGTTTACTGAAAAGCTTTAAAAAAGAAAGAGGCATGATGAAACCCCAACAACCATCAAAAAGGGGTGCCTTAGTCATTAAGTTAGAGAATAATGTTTCTTTTTCCTCATTTTTTTTTTCCCAGAATGGAATAGTTTCAGAAGAAGAAACAAACACCAGTTCCAGTAAAACCAAGTAATGAAGTAATTTTTCTATGTGAAATATATGACTTGGACCTTGTTCTACCTAAAATAAATATTCAGTTTGGCTACCTATTTCTTGGATGGGGACCTCAAATACTATACCTATTTTTGTTGGAATCGGTCAGATACTGTAGCCAATGGATTTCTTTTTCTTAAGTGAATCAGTGAAGAGGGCCTCACTGTTAGCATGCTTTAGATACTTGGAGACAGTAAATATATTTATTTGTTTATTACAACTCTGGGGCAAAAGAGTATCATGAAGATTAAACACCTAAATTGAAATCAGAGTTAGTAATTTAATCACCTCATTAATGATTTTGAAAAATGCAGCCTGTGATAAGAGATAAGCACTTTCAAAAAGCAACAGTGATGGCCTAAGTCAGGAGGACAGTTACTGCCTAATTTAAATCCTCTGAACTATCATCCTAGTATAAGAAATGCAAAGAACAAAGTATCCTAACTGTGAGCTGTCTTAGTCAACTCTTTAGGCTATTAAATATTATTAAAAGTTCTGTAATGAAATTTATTTAAAGGCTTTAAAGCACTGTCAAGATTTTTTCTGATTTTCTTTGTTAAGTCTTTACCTACATAAACTGAGCCCTTTATTTGTTTTCTACAGCAGTTATATTTTGAACTAGGATAGACAGAAAACTTGTTATCATTATTTCTTGATATGCGTTTTGTTAGGAATTTGTTCAGATGATACTTAGAAGTTCTAATTTACTAAATTCAACTGCCTGTGCAATAACCAGATTTCTGTTTCTTTAGTGAACTCTAGAGATATGCATGACTAAGCTTAATGGATACTTTCCTACTATGTGTTCTACGAGGCTCTTAATCTATGTAACTAAGCAATAACTCTGAAACTATTTAAAAGAATAAATTCCCATCTCATGTTGAAACATAATGAAGCATCTTTACATCACTGTGAACTTCCATAAACAAAGAGTAAATAGCAGAGTTTCTAGGAGAACATATATAACTTGTCCTCGAAAGCAACTCTCCTAATTTCACTGTGTTAAAGGAGAGATATAAATCTGGGGAGAGCAAAAAAGAATTACTAGGAAGGGTCTCCATTTCCCTTGGCTTATAAGGAGTCACTGATCTATCGAAATACATTTGGAAGTTATTGTGATATTCTTCTAAGTAAAAGGCTACAAGTACATATTTTAAGATTTTTAAAAATCTTATAACTTTCAATCATGACATAATTAAAAAGATGTGCAATAAAGTCAATTTTCAGAATCATTGATGAGATAGAAAAATTGTACAGATAAATGATCTTTTCATCTTTTGCGTCAGGAAAAGCAGTTCTAAATATGATGATAGCAAGCAAATAGCATGTAAACTTACTTGAATCCCAGCTCCCTCTGGTACTGTGATCTTCCACACACAATTCAGATTGTTGTCATAAGGCTCAGGATAACCAGGAGATAAAATGGTCCCTTTGCGCTTTGTTAAAATACCACCACAGGGCACTGAAAGGATATGCATAAGGGAAGAAAAGAAGTATGAAGCTTCAGAAGTGAGAAGACATTTTATAAAAGCTTATACTATGGCTGAAAACATTTTTAATTGATGCTACATTAAAAAATACATAATATGCCTCAGGAAAATAAAATTATATATCTCAAAACTCTTCTTTTAACTGACCAAAAAAGGAGTAGAAGAAAATTAGAATTATGTCAGTTTCTTACCTGACAGAATCATGCTAATATTCCCCTTGTTTATTTGACCTTTACAGAGTGAAATCCATTCTATTGTCTCCTGGTAATCTTACAAAAATAAAGTATTTTTTAAGGCTTAGATTGAAGTATGAAAAGCTATGTATTGTATTACTATAAAAGATAAAAATGTCACAAAAAAAGGGAACCATCTTTCTTCTTTCTTTTTAATGTTCTTTCATTCTTTCTTTCTATTATTGCTCCTCTAAATAATTAATAACACCAGTCTCAACTCCTTGATTGTTCTGTGCTTGTGTGAGTTATTTCAGCACAGTCTGTGCATCTACTGCACCAGTAAAGAATTTACAAGATCCTTGCAAGACTACATTCATCACATCTGTTCACGGATTAATAAAAGTGTTATGCATGAAATAGTATAGGCACATTAAGTACCATCAAGTTTCTCTTTTGAATGTTCAACTTGAATACATCTTGTCTACATCATTAGAGGCTGTAACAGAGACAAATAATATTACATCTTAATCTGCATACAGATATTCTGTTGGTATTTTAGAAGTTGAAGGAAAAGATTGATGAGATGGTTTATCAAGTCCATTAAAAGCTAATGTATCACTTCTATGCAACACCACTAAGTTCTGAAGGGATTTCAGGAGCTGCAAATATAAGGATTTAGAAAATAGATAGGATGCAACTTACCTTAATAATAAATATTGTAGCTACATATTGCATGACATAAAATTAATCGAATTGGTTTGGAACTACATGGATAAATTAAAAGCTAGTGCCACTTAAAGTTTTTAAACAATTACTCATAAAAGGATGAACAGATGGAATGGTTGATGCCAGGCTGCACCTTGAGTATTGTGTTAATTTTTGGGCCCCTCACTACAAAAAAAGACGTTGAAGTGCTGGAGTGAGTCCAGAGAGGGGCAACAAAGCTGGCAAAGGCTCTAGAGAGTACATTATCAGAGTGGCTGCAGGAGCTGGGGCTGTTCAGCCTGGATTAAAGAAGGCTCAGAGAGATTTTATCACACTACAATCTGAAAGGAGGTTGTAGCCAGGTGGGGTGGGGTTCTTCTCCCATTCAAGTAAGGCAAGAGGACATTGCCTTAGACTCTGCCAGGGGAGTTTCAGACAGGACATCAGGTGAAGTTCTTCAAAGGAGGGGTGGTTAAGCATTCAAATATGCTTCCCAGGGAAGTGGTGGAATCACCATCCCTGTAAGTGTCCCAGAAAAGACTGGATGTGGCACCTTGTGCTGTGCTGTAGATGACACGGTGGGGTTTGATCAAAGGTTGAACTCGATGATCTTGAATGTCTTTTCTGACCTTAATGATTCTATGATTAAATGATTATATGTCTATTATCTGAATATGTAATACTAAAACATTCACCAGAATTAAGGCAATTTAATATGGTCATGTCTACCGCTTCAATTATTAAATTGGTATAGTTTAATGCAATTTTCATCTCATAGGTATTTTATCACCTTTACTGACACAGGAATTATCACACAGAAGGTGGCCTGTAACCCTTCCACAATTTAGCTAGTCTAGAGACAGGTAGCTTTCTCTTAATAGACTAAATCATGTACTAAAATAACAATAATATATTGTGATCATTGTCCAAAAGAAAGACTTCAAAACTTTGTCAAGTTGTTATAACTGAAAAAACAAAGGGAATATAATCCAAGGGGAAAAGTAGTACAATTGTACTGATTAAATTGTAATCTATGAGACTAAATGAGGTACATCTATATACTTCACCTTCTTATTGATATATAAATTGTGGTTCTACTGCTAAGCCTGAAACAGTCTAAATCAACAATATTTGTTTAAAACTTGATTAATCATATTTTATCAATAGTACCCCACTGGTACTTAGCCTTGATCTCTATCAGGATTTTGGTATTTTGGACATAATCTTTTAATTTACTAAAAACCACTCATATTCTACCAGGCACCATCAGTTAGTTAGCATGGCAGATGAAACATCAGCCTACTGAAAATACATTCTTTGTTTTCTTTTCATCTGCTCACCTAAACCTCTGTTTAGGTACTCTGCTGGAGTCAGTATCATAATGCCATTTTTGCAATGGGTTATGATATTTTTTATAAAAAATTATCTTTCCTATCAGGAAAAGTAAAGTGGGGAATTTCATTACAATTACTAGAATTCCAGTTGGTCCAAGTCAATTTATAAATATTAATGGATGCACCTCAATTTAAGAATTTAATTTTGAGAATTTAATCTCAAAGTGACTAGAACCAGAAAAAATATGTTTTCTCATCTGAAAAGCTACCGGCCTTTCCCTGACAAGTAACAAAATATTAATGTAGCTATTTCTAAATGTTTAATATAGTACTGTTCTTCCTAATAGCTTGCGATATCTTGTTAGAGATCTGCAGTGTAAAAGCATCTTAGTCTTGCAAGAAGTCAGGGCACAAACTAACATATCTGATTCTTGATTAAAGAGGGACATCCAGGAACTTCCAGGGATGTTAATGTAAGAGAAGCTATCACATAAATTATGGCAGAAGAGCATGTTCATGAAACTTTTGAAAGCTTACAGCAAGGTTAGAATAGAAATAGAATAGAAAGGTTAGAATAGAAAGGAGAATAAAACTTAACCTTGAATAAAAAAGAAAGTAAATTAAAGTAAGTAAGAATAAAATATTATACCAATGACAAAGAATAAGCATATTCAACAGGAGAATAGTCTACACTTTAGGCAGTAATTATTTATGTTAAAAAGCCTTAGGAACTCACCAATGCATGTAGGGAGTGAATCATTCCATTGTGCCAATGCATTTGGTACTGTATCACATCGAATTGCTGTTGACCCGTGGAGGATATAGCCTGGATTGCACTCAAAAAGAACAAGTGAACCAACTGCAAATTCATTTCCAATCCTTTTTCCAAATCTTGGTTCAGGCACAGAGCTACACTGTGTTGCACTTGTTCTTGGAACAGCTGTGAACATACAAACAATTGTGGATTCTTAATTTTGGATTTGGTGAGGGAATACAGATATTGAACCATAAATATTTAAAATATCTGGAAGAAACTTTCAGCTATTTCCCAGCTGGGAACATTTCCATAATCCTCAAATGAATCTTCACAATAGAGATTGCTTACTTTTGATGGCTGAGTTACTATTTAGGAGAGCATAGCACTGATATCCTTGCCAAGATTGGAAGTAATGCATAAAATCCACACAGAAACCTTTCTAAAATGACACTTATAAGAAATACTACCATGAGATACTCAACTAATACAGGGTTTCAAAATAACATTTTGTGTCAGATATTTACATTTATTCATGTGGATTTTTAAATGTGTGTTCTGACTGTCAGATGAGGATTTACATGCAATGAAAGAGTGAATTACTGTTGCAAGTGTTGGTATATAAAAATTTCCCATTTGACCCATAAAAAGGCAAATAATGTAAGCCAAGAAAAATATCTTAATAACAGTAAGATCATTTTTAACCCACAGGAAATAACATTTACAGCCATTCATATTTAAATTGAGAGATAAACCAGTTAGAGAACCCAGATGGATCTAACATTTGTCAATCAGATTAGCAAACAAAACCAGCAGTTTTGTATAAGTATCTTCTTAAATCTGGAACCCCTCTTATGTTTCTTAAATATTTGATCTCATCTTTAAAATAAAGATAAAATAACAGTTTAAAACATTTTTTAAAACATGTAGAAATAGTGACACATTTTCTATTGTTAAAAGGCTATCAGTTTCCTCTTCATTCTCAGTCTGTTTCTCTCTGATGATTTACAAACCACTATGATGAACAGAATTCACATTTCTCTAGGTCGTCTCACCTTGATAAACAAAATGAAATCCTTTAGCTGTTACTGGTCCAACTGAGGTAAATCTGACTGTGATCTGGTTCCCCGAGCTCAATGGAAGGGATTCACCTACTCAAACAATGAAATTACAAAGTTATCATTGCCACTTTTTACTAAAGAAAACACCTGTCAAAATCTTTGCAACTAGAAATAATACTCTCCAAACCTTGTTCTGCTTCAGTAAATTTTGCAAGACATATGCACTTTTAATATTTTATGTTGACGGTATTATGTCATTCTAGGAAAGGGGAGTTTAAACTCATCTTGCTTTTTTCCTTTACCAAAAATAAACAATCCCTCCCAAAAAAAAACCTAAACCAAGCAAACAAACCAACAGCAACAACGATAACAACAACAAATACCCACACCACAACACATATACTCCCCAAAATAACACAGAAAACCTAAACGAAAATGGAAAAACAAAGAAACAAGCAAACAAACAAACAAAAATCCTAACCCCCCCTACCTCTTAAAATAGACTCAACATGTAACTAATGTATTTAATTTTATTTTGGTACAAATATGCCCTGCTTGCCCTTTAAAATGTCTACTACTTATTTCAAATTACTTGCTAGATAAAGCCATAAAGGCACAGAGTAAGAAGTCACAAATACTGACAATATTAGCTAAATATAAAAAGAAAAAAAAAAAAGTGATTTTATCTCATTTCATTCATCAATGCAAATATTTTGAAGCCTTTAGTTCAAAATGTGTATTTGACATATTTACCTGAGATTAATTTAAGCAAATACAACAATCCTTTTTCTCTCTTTTTTTTGACTACATTTTATTTCTTGATTCAAAAAATAAGTAAATAACGATATACTGATAGTCCTCTTAAATGATACCTGAATGAGATCCTGAGAGAGAGGATAACAAAGATGACTGTAGAGCTGGGCCATCATATACTTCAACAACGTCATGGAGTGATGTCTGGAAAAACACAAACTGGCCAAAAACAACTGAACAAATAGAAAGGAAAAGAAGGAAGAGGCACCAGTAGCAAAGACAAAAAAATAAATAAGTAAAAGAAAAAAGCCAAACACATGGAATTCAAAAAGAAAGGGGGAAAAAAAGAGAAAGAACAAAATATATATTAAGGTATGTTTTAAAAATAACTACATCACCTGTCCTGGTGCTGAATATAGGTTATTTTTCATACCATTACAGCAGTAAAAGGATGAAAATACATCTAAAAGAGACGATGAAGGTACAGAAGCCATACATATACATATAATCATTAAAATATGCTAGTAATTATGGAACAAAAAAACTTTACTGATGTTGAATTCTTTTCTACATTCAAATTCTGTGCCCTCCACCACACATCTAAGTTCTCAGTGCAATTTTCTCCTTTTTAATTCCAGGCATATTATTATAGCTTTATTAATAATTTTTGTTGATAACCCTCTGTAACTTTTACTTACCTTGGAATGTTTCCTTTTTTTAAGAATATCAACATTCCATATATGTTTGCTTTTGTGAAATAAAGGAGCAACTGATTGAAGGCAACAAATACTTCTTGTTTACAAAAGTATTTTAGAATACATCTACTGAATCACAAACATCTTTATTTTTAAAGTCATTCTAGTAGAGCAATTCAATGCAAGATTTATTTATGCACTTAAGTTAAAAGGTTTGCACAACCCATTTGAATTACAGGTGTTTTCCCTTTCAATACAAGTAATTAGTGAAAAAAAAAAAAGAGATTTTTGGGTTAGTTCTGCCCCTAGTACCTAGAAAACATTTATATCCAACACTGTAAGCAGTGAAGGGGAAAATTACTTAGGAACTATACATATATAAAGGTGGAAGCAGTAAGAGATTTTTAGGTACTGGAACACCTAAAAAGAGAAACTGAAGCATTTATTATTCATTTTCCAGGTTAGACATTTTGGAATAAATATTCCAGTGTGCTCCTACTAGGTCCTCTTTGCCTGCCAAAAGTTATGCAGTATCTTCATTTGGTAGTTTTAGTTATAGAAGATGAAGCTCTCGCCTCCAATTCTTTCAAGAAATTTTACACACTTAAAGCTTTAAAAATTGTACTTTAAAACTGCATTATCTTCAAATTTTTGAAGACTTTTTTGACTGATTTTTTTTTTAAAGGCAGATCCATGTTCCTTACTCATGATCTCATCATATATTTGTTTTAGTTTTTAAAAGCCTTTTTTTGAAGAAAAAGACTGAATGTTATATTTATGAAAATTTGAAACAAAAGTTTTTTTTGAGACACTTCCAAAGATTCTTGTCCATATTTTAAGAGGAACTGTAAGAGAGATGCTGAATTATCGTCATAATTTCTCCTTCAATTTCCAGAAAATTAATAATTGATGTTTTTCATAGTTCTGCTTATTTTCAAAATAATATTTATCTGGATTCAAGTCTTTTCTTGGTGTTGTTAAAGACAACTAACAAGCTTGTAATCCAGTGAATTGTTTCTGTCACGTTTTGACTTTAAGAAATCTTTTTTCATACTCTATGAATTTCATTTTGCCATTGAGAGAAGAAAAGTTCCTTGTGACTTCCACTGCTATTTCCCATTTTGAATTAAGTTTCAAACTATGTATAGAAAATTCAGGCAAGGCTGAGGCTCATGCAACAAGCACACATAGCTGTTATCAAGAGCTGTATCCTGGGAAAATTGTAAAAATGATATTGTTAAGCTATATTTGTATTTAATGTGTTATAAAATAAATACATAAAATATTTATCCACAATTTCACCATATAGTGAGTCAAATTCCAAGATATTTTTGTATGTTTTGTAAGTATTTCAATATTGGTTTTGCCTCTAGTTTTGTCCTGTGAACCCTTTGATCTAAAAGTATGACACTGAAGAAAGTGAACTAATACATGATCTAAAATCAGCCACTTTGGAAAGAGAAAGGTCCACATATAATTTTTGGTAACTGGGTTTTTTTCATTATCATTTGTGCATTTCTTAATAAAATATAGACAAAAATATAAGAGCATAACCAAAAGTTTTCATTGACTTAAGATAAAATATATTTAACAGAGATTTGAGGTGGCTGAGACATCAAAAGAAGTGACAAAGAGGAATTACTGTCAGAAAGGGGTTAACATGGAACAGCAGAAAGGTCAAGTGGTTTTGAGCCCTTTATGAGCAATTTAAATGAGTCAAGCTGCTTTCTGAAATTAAGCAGGACTATGCTGCAGCCACTGGGGAAGAAATAATCTAGACCCTGTTCCTTCCTTTTTGTGTGCCAGGATACTTGCTTTTTATTAATTAAACTGCAAAATGTTGAAATGTATAGTGACTGATGCCTGACTAATTGACATAATGTCATGAGAAACATGACATTTTAAATTAAGAAACATTGATAAAATATTATGTAAGCATACAGTACAGTCTGCCCTTGGGAAACAAATCATTGAAAACTATTATCCAGCTCAAATAAAGATCAAATCACTTCAATTGAAGAATTTGGGTGGGATTTTTTTTTTCTCTAATGATGAATGGATAAGCATTCTCTGAATAATGACTTAATCTTCTGCTATCCCCTGTCAACTGAAAGTCATCTGTCCAAACTTGACATCTAATGTTGGGATGCATATTATTTCTGAATTTATGTTCATCTTGGCCTTCAATGCTTTGTTACAATTCTATTTAAAATAAAATACATTTTTCCCTGTGTTTTGTAGTTTAACATTTTGCTTATACATGTAGTTGTCTTTTATTTTGCCAGATAAACAATGCAAGGTTTTTCAAAAAACACTTTCTCTCGAAATTTTGATAATTACTGATTTATGTATTTCTTAAAAAATAAACAAAGTACATTTTTAAGGTTTTTTTTTACATTTCCATTTGTGTGATTTTTTTAAGTTTGAAAATCCCTGGTAAATGATTATGTTAATGCTGCCAATAATTTAGGATAGTGAGGGAATCCATTAATTCAAATTATGACAGCACAAGAAAGCTCCCTCTTAAACAGGCAAGAGCTAGATGAGCAGACTTTCCATGCATCTAAATATCTAGATGTTTCTGTGGCCTTCATCACTGTAACATGTGGACACTTTCAATGAGTTTGGAAAGTAGCTAACAACAGATGGAATTGCCCAAAATACTTTGCTAGTTAAAAATTTCATCAAAGAAATTTTAGTTTCATTTTTAGAGTAAGAAATAAACATGTATAGAATTTACATCTGCCTGTTTAAAATAAAATACTGGTATAATTTAAATAGTATTATATTATGAACAATGTTCTCAGAATAATTCCTATCACAAAATTAGAAAATAACTGAGACTAGAAGCCTTCACCAATTATCTAGTACACTCCTTTTTCAGACAGAATGGCCATTTAGATTGCTCTGGTCCATGTATAATCAGGTTTTGAATTTCTGTGAGGATGGAGAACCCACAACCTCTTTGAGCAACCTGACCCAGCATCCTGCCTCCCTTACAGTTTTTATCCCTTGCCTTGCCTTGACTTGCCTTTCTTTCCCTTGGCTGAACAGTGACAACTCTCTACTTTTAATCATCTTGGTCATGTCCAATATTTGCAGAAGGTGACCAGGACTATTTTCTCTATCACCTTCCCAGGTACAGAGGTGAGACCAACTAGCTTTTAGTTCACTCAATCCTTCTCCTTGCTCTTCCTGAAGATAGGAATGTTGTTGTCTTTCCAGCCCTTGGGAACCTCCCTCAGCTGCCACAACCTTCCAAGGGTAACTGGCCTCCCATGCACTCCATCATGTCCCATGGGTTTGCCCAGTTTGTCCAAGTGCTCCATCACCTAGTCCTCCTCTAAGTCATCCTTACTCTAGACTTTTCTGCTGATCTCAGGGTTCTAGGATTGTTCAAGACTGTAGTTAAGAAGAAATTTATTAGTTCATGTTTCTCTGAATCATTTTTATTCAGACACTTCACCCCAGATTCAATTCTATATGGATTTTGACTTTCTTAACTCCATCTTTTAAATGTATTTCAAGTGTTTGTATTCCTTCTTGAACATCTGACCTTGTTTCAACCTCTTGAATTTTTCTTTTTTTTTTTTTTTTATGTTCAAGTTTATCAGCAGCTCCTTGTTCATCTGTGCAGGGTCTTTGCCACATTTGTTAGTCTGATCATTGACATGGACCACTACTTTCTTGAAGCAGTCATCCCTGAAAGGAAATGTATTTCCTGGACTTCTCATCTCTCCAGGGCCATGTACAATCAGATACTTCCAAAAGAGACCCCTCAATTGTTCACATATCTGACTGTATTGGGTCTGACTGAGATAGAGTTCATTTTTCTTTAGCAGCCCTCACAGTGTTGTGCTTTGCATTGGTAGCTGGAAGGGTGTTGATAACACACCAGTGGTTAACAAGGGCTGGGAGTGGGCAAGATCCTGGGGGAGGAGACAGAACCAGGACAGCTGACCCAAATTAACCAAAGAGATATTACATACCCTATGATGGCAGCACAGATACAGAAGTTAAGGGAGAGAGGAGGAATGAGGAGTATTTTTTATCCTACAGTGTTTGCCTTCTGGAGCCACCACTATATGTGCTGAGGCCCTGCTTCCTGGGAAGTGTCTGAACATTGCTCTCTGATGGGAAGTAGAGATTAACTGTCCCCTTTGCTGCAGACACAAAGTTTTGCTTGACTTTTTTTTGCTTTAAACCTGCTAGTTGTTTTCCATCTTGTTCTCTCTTCCTTGCCCTGCTGGGAAGGAAACTTATAGAGTGGCTTGGTGAGACCTGACATCCAGCCAAGATCAACCCACAACACTGACCCAGTAAAGACTTAAACCTAACTCAAAATTCAAACATGTAGCATGTAATTGCCATTAATGCTAGTACTGATCAAGCAGTATTTACCTGGATAAAATATATTTATTTTATATATTATGCCATCTAGGGGATCTAAAGAAATGCTCTTACAAACTTACATGGATAATAATGGAATAAGATGATAATATAATTCTTCACCCTGAGTTTTCCCTTCTTAGGGATATTTTGTGTGCCTAATGATTTATTAAAATCAGTAAGCTTTAGTGTAAAATCAAGTCCACTACTGTTGTAATTCACATGCCTTAAAAAATAACCACCAGAAGGACTAACATGGTTTAAGCATTGTTATTACAGAAACTGAAATGTGCAATTCATATAAGTCCTGCTGGTGAGACTTTAGGTATTTGTTTAAAGGCCGAATTAGCATTTATAGTGATAGGTCTTAGTAATTGACAAAGAAATATGAAAATCAGCAATATTAACTATAATAGAACCCAAATTACCTTTACAGTTTGTAATATGTCTCCAGTCAGAATCTATTTCAGTCTGGAAAAGACATACATGATCTATATCATGGCCATTATTTTCTCCATATATATGTCTCCAGTCAGAATCTATTTCAGTCTGGAAAAGACATACATGATCTATATCATGGCCATTATTTTCTACAATAACTTCACTGTTTTTCTAGCACCAACTTAGTTGGAAGAACTGAGCAATCCCAACAATCAAAAGACCCAGATAAATTAACTTATTTGTTAAGAATGAGAATTTAAAATTGTGCTTTAAAATAGTAGTTTAGATAACTTCCTCTAAAAAACAGGTTTCTTCTAACTGTGAATGAAAAATTAAGGTGTTCAGCTGTCTACCACTTGTGGTATAAAATAGGTCTAATTTTAGAGCTAGAGGTATTTCTCAGAATTTGAGGTTACTCTGTAGAAGTTAACTTTTCATAGTTTCAAAAAAAAAATTCTGTAATCAGTCCAAATAATATTTCCAAAATAGAGTTTTGTTCACAACATGAACAAATAAATTATAAATATTTTATTTCACAAAGAAAAAACCCCATAAAAATCTGTCTGGCCCACTGATGATATGCTCTCTTTGCTTATGATCTAGCTTTTTTTTTTTTTTCTTATGAATGCTTATAAAGGAATTACTATACCATATTTAATTCTTTTTTGGGGAAGAAAATAAAAAAGAGGAAGAAGTCCACATTTTTTAGAAACTTCTTTTAAAAACAGAGAATTCTCTCACTAGAGAGATAGTCTCTTTGGTGATTAAGGATAACAAGTGTGCACTAAGAAAGAAGAAATGCAAATTTCTCATGCATCTTAACTCCCAAGTCTGGAAATCCCATTCACTGTGCGAAGTGGTGGTTCATGGTCAGCCAGCCATGAACAAATGATAAATGACAAAGGAGAAAATCTATGCTTTAATTAAACAGGATTCAGGCATAACTCGAGGAAGCAGGAAACTACTGTGTGGTGTTTTCTCTCAATGAGAAAGGCTCAGCAAGTCCTTGCGGTTGACCTTGTTAGTGTCATCAATCAAATGATCAACTGATAGCAAAAACCTTGTGCCCATTCTCATAAGAGATGGCATCTTCACAAAATAGACACCTGCATTAAGATTTGACTACCCTAGTATGATTACAATCACTTTCAACTAGTTTTCTTTGCAAGAATTACAGATTTTTTTAAATTACTTTTTTTAGGAAGAGGAGGGCAGAAAAGAGTATTTTAGTTTGGTTTGGTTTGGTTTGGTTGTTTTTTCTTTTTTTTTTTGGTTTTTTTTTTGTGTTTTGTTTTTTTTTTGTGAAAAATTGAACTTTTTTGAATTTTTCACTTCTACAATTTCCTTTGGATGTCACTTTCAAGACATTTCAAACCAGCCACGGAGTAGCCTTGAAATAAATAAAATGCATAAATGAATAGCAGAATATCTACATCTAGAAATATTTTAAAGGTCCATACATTATATATGAAGTAGTTCTGCAAGCCAAGAGTTTTGCATAACATAGTTTAATAATGGAAATTGCATTTAATAAACTCAGAGATTATCTACTACAAAGGCTTGTTATGACCCTTTGCTGTCTTAATCTATGAAAAAAAGCAGAAAAATTACTTTTACTATAATGTTAAAAAAGTCAGAGTCTACCTACTGTTGCAATTTATATCTGCCCCTCTTATTGGAACATAGACTTTCTCTTTAAATGCCTCCCTTTATTTAAGTATTCAGCTTCGTAACAAACAGCAGATAAGAAAAAATTGATTACATTTTCCTTTGTATTTAGGATGAATCAGCAATACACTGTGATGCATTGAACTAGAAATACAAATGACAGACTGACTCACTATTTTAAAAGTAACTTATATTCGTGTAGACACCAAATAAACAGATATTTGCCCTTTCTGCCCATCAGAAAAATGTCCAGTAAATCTGCAAAATAATCTGAGTGTTTGTTGGGATTTTTGAAGTGAAGTAGTTCAATAATCTCTGAGAAGGTTTTTGAAGGAAAAGATTGAAAGATGACACCCAAAAGAGATGATCTTGCAGAATTCATGGGTAGGAGTATTGTTCTCAGTAAGGAAACCTAAATTAATTTTGACCAGCTCACATAAATAATTAGAAGATCTAATCTTTTACTATTCAGTGTAATACTTAAGTTTGACATAACACTGACTATGTCTGAGTTAGCACTGCTGCTATCATTTCTAAATGAAAATAGTAGCAGAGGTCTCATTTAAAAAAAAATGTTCCTCCTCTTACATTTCCAAACATTTGGTTGTCTGCCAGTTATTGCTAATACATTCAGTTTAGTCTGTGTCTGTAACAGTGATCTTTAGTGATCATTACATTTCTCTGTAATTGTTGACACTTATCATATGCTGTAACAAGAAAATTATTAATTGTTTGTGAATACAAAGTAGAGTCTCTGCTAATAGTATCCTGTTGTGTAAATCTTGATTCATTTCAAAGCAACAGAATAAAGCAGCTGTCTAGTGTTCCTGATCTTGGAAGAAGTAAAAATTATTCCACCTGTATGAGCCTCTTGGGTGCACTACAGACTGGATGTCAAAATAAGGCTAGAGAGGGGTTTATGTGTAAACCACTGAAAGGGATATTCTTACTGGCATGAGTTAAGGACAGAGAGGTGCTGAGTGACTGAGCAATGAAACTAAATTGAGCCGATATATTAATGTTACAAAAAATAATCAGATTTAAAATAAAGAGAATAATTATATAACTGAAAAGTTGCTAAAGCTGCCAATAGGTAAAAGGATCCCCTCATATATATATATATATATATATATATATGACAAATAAATATATATATATATGCATTTTCTATAGTAACTGAACTGTAGATTAGTACAGAAACTTTATACAAATTTCCCAGTGTAAAGAAGTATGACTATACAAGACAAACCTACAAAAGTCCTCAAAAATAACAGAATTCTATTTCAACATCATATGTATAGCACACATTTACTGTTATTAGCAAATTATTATGACTGATTAACAGAAAAGTCATGGAGGCTTTCCAAACCTCACAAAGATGTGCCAGTTAGCTGTACTTGAATATGGTGAATTAATTTGAATATATACTATTTCTTCCCAATGTTTGTGACTTACACTACTGTCTAGCCCTAATCTCTGTGGAGACTCTCATTAAGGTCTGGGGAAAAAGCCTTTACTGAATTATCTGTTATTGGTGCTCCTTTGGTAGTCTCAGCTGGAGATGGCAAATGGAATCCTACATTTCCTGGCATGATATCCAGATGATTAGGGAGGAAAAGGCAGAATAAATTATTTTCTCTGCAAACAAGGAAGAGGTAAGGAAGGGCAAGAAAGAGTTCTAGTTCTTAAAGCTCACATGTGCTATTTTCCTCTCACAGACGAAGGTGAAGAAAATAGCTGTTCCATTCTGTGATCTCAAAAAACCAGAGCACACAGATCTAGACTGAGCTGCAAGCTGCAAGCTCTGCTGTTCTTCCTTTGTTGTAATTCTACAAAGGAAATGTTGAACAGAAACATGATGATTTGTCCTCTGTCCTGTTACTATATTCCTGCATTTTCAGGCTGAGAGAGGAAGGAGATGGCATCTGCTGATTTCTCATGTTTGAAAAAAGGAAATATTTATCTGACTGTATAAAAAGACAATAGGAATATATTTGGAGACAGAAGATGGGGCAGTTATTAACACTAGAAGCTCAGCATGAGGAAGTGATGTCAAACTGCACAGGAAAAAAGCTTACATGCATATTTCCCCACAAATGAGCATAATTCCACAATAAAATGTGAGATTTAGGAGTTTTCCTGGAGCTGGAAAAGGAGTGAACTCTCCTAATTAACACATTTTCTGCTTTCTCCTAAAATCAGCAGAGTTTATTACACTACATAAATTATCGTTCTCCTCTGGCTTCAAACCTCTGCCTCTCTTCTTCTCCCTTCCTGCAACTCACATCCCTCTCTCCTGACCTGAATCATCATGCATACATGTAGAGCTCTTTCAGGATCTGCAACACAATAGTAGAGGGAAAACAGTTAAAACAGTATTTTTTATTTATTGCTAGTTATATAATGTTATTTTATATTATATTATTAATCACAGAGTATATTATTTGCAATAACCTAAAAATTACTATTGTGTACATCTGCTATCACAGAAATCTGAAGGAAGCATCAAACTACACAACTTTCTTTTCTCTATATTGATTTGTTTTGATTTTACTCAACTGAAATTAAACACCTATTATTATAATTCATTTAAAAAGGTAACACAGATTTATTTATCCCTATGAACAAAAAAATTTGTATCTTATAATTTTAACTCCTTTAATACTGTTCAGATTTATTATTTTATATCTGAGATGTTGAATTAATCACATTTTGCCTTACCTACCTAAACATAGATGGCTTTTGTGCCTTATTATTTAATATTATTGCTAGTGGAAGGAAATGTAACACCACATTTAAAAAGAAAAAAGGCCTCTGTTCCCATCTGTTCTGGACAGGATTACATTTTGCAGTCGCTGGGAGGGGCATGGCCAGGACAGGAGGTTTTTCTTTACCACCTCATGTGATTGTCAGGGGTTGGAGGGAAGGAAGGCTCTTTGAGGAGAGGGGGTTCCTTCAGGTCCAGCAAGCCTGGCAGAGAGAGCCATCTGGTACTGTTTATTATCATCTGGCTTCTTTTCCATGTGAATTGTTTTTTTTCTTATGCCCCCTGTCATTAATACTGTTTCTGTTACTGATCTTATTCTTATCTCATTGTTGTTTACAGTAAATTGTTCTTATCTCAAACCATGATCTATTGAGCCTCCAGTTCTTATCTCCAGTCACCCACAAGAAGGAAGGGGGATGCAGTAGCAGGTGGTGGTATGGTTTTAGTGGAAGCACTAAATTGGACCAAATTTCCCAAATCACGACACTGTGAAACTTGCTTGACTTCCTTTTTTTTTTTTTTTTTTTTTTTTTTTAATTTTTAAAATAATGTCATTCTCAATGTCTTGCATGAAAAATATACCTCTCATATGTTGCCAATGTAGTTTCTAAACTAGGGAAAGAGGGTTGAAGTAATTATGCAGCTGAAGTAGAACAGTTTGACAAAAAAAAAAAAATACAGCTGGCCCTAGGCAGTAATTATATTTTATTTAATAGACTGAGAGTGAGTTAACAGACCTGTAGCACTGACTAGATTGAGAATTAGAAATTTAATTTGAATAAAAGCTGCATGGAGAAAACCTACTAATAAATAAGGCAATATATTGCTCGATATAAAAGTATACTAGTTTCAAAACATCCTACTGAAAAGCTTTAATGAAGGTGTGTAGACATTTTCCTACATTATGTCAGTCCCATATG
This sequence comes from Anomalospiza imberbis, assembly GCF_031753505.1. Taxonomy (NCBI): domain Eukaryota; kingdom Metazoa; phylum Chordata; class Aves; order Passeriformes; family Viduidae; genus Anomalospiza; species Anomalospiza imberbis. The sequence goes on along the minus strand of NC_089681.1, from coordinate 16,640,763 downwards.
TAGTCTTTCTTAAAAACTAAAGTAGGTCTTTGGTCACGACAAATGTTTTTTAATTAGGTATTTTTGTGATACATAACACAACACATTTTAAATCTATGATAATGCCTAACAAATCCATCAGTGATTAATGCTGTAAACCTAAATAAAAACAGAAGAATGTGAGAATTATGCTTCACATCTACTTTGCACAGGCTGTGTTTTCTGAGATTATTTTACCAAGGCAGTAGTCAAATCTGTGGACCAAGCTGCTAATTTGAAATTAACTGTTTTGTACAGTTTACACTTCTGGCTTCAAATCTACTCTAAGGGGAATAGCAAGGGAGACAAAATTATGCGTTCACTTCTCTGAAAGTACATCAGTGAGCAATACAGTAGTGAAAAAAAAAATTGAAAGTATAATTAATGATATTATTTTTCTTCTTCTAAATAAAAGACTGTTATGATGTGCAAGTATTTAGGATTATCTGAAAGGGAAAAGACAATTAGGTGGAATGCTTTTCACTTGGGCCCAGTGATTGTAACCTAAAGATTTTTTTTCTTTAGTCTCTTACAAAATAGTGTGTGAAAAGGGAAAGAATCCAAGACTGTACAGCTAACAACTAGTGACATGTACTTTATCATGAAGAAGGTACTACTCAGATAATAACATTCTGAGACCAGCTGTGCACATTGCATGATCCATCACTTCATTGGTCCATTATATTGAGAAAAATGAGTGGAAGAGGTTAGACGATGCATTCAGTAAGGAGGCCATCACCCTGCTACTACAAAAGTGTTCTGAACCACAGAAATGTGAATATCTTGGTAATCTTGAACATGGGCAGCATTTTCCAATCCTGCTTCATTGTGTTCTTACACAATTGCTTACATGCTTTTAGAAAACAAACCACAATCACACTTTGATAGCATCTGACTGTCTAAGTAAGATTTTCTGAAAAGAAAAAAACTGGTAGAAGTAAAACATCTGAATTTTGTTTATTGCTAATTTTTCTATTACAGTCTCTGTAATAGAAAAGATCTGTAATAGGAAAGATCTGCAACTTTATTGTTTTTTTTTCCGTAGATCTTAACAGTAGCCTGTATATAACAGAAGGGATATCCAAAGATATAACAGATCTAGAAAAATTGTTTTTGTTGATAACTCTTGTGATGGTAATAACAAAATAATTCATAAAACTATTATCTATAGAAACACAAATTACATGAAGTTCAAATTAATTGTATTTTTCAAACCCCTTTATTATAGTTCTGGGAAGAACTGACTTTTTAATGTAAGAAAATTATTTTTAAAAAATGCAGCAAGGGACCATGAAATGGGTAAATAAGGTATTTAAATAAGGTGCCCAAATTTGAAGGCTGGTCTTCCTTTGATAAATTTGTTTTTAAGTCTGTCTCTAATGCTTATGGAGGGACCACAGGGAGACTAATGTCTTAGTAATATACATAGTAGAAGGAATAAACAATTTAAACTCTGGAGTAACAATAGTAATAATAATAAGAATGCAACAATAGAACACTATTATGCCAAAATAAAAAATAACTTTATTAATATAGGAGGTTTAATTCAAACCATACTAATAATTATGTAATAAGGGTTCTAGATTTAATGGCAAAGTCCCTTTGAAAAAGCTCTGTTTCTTCAGTCATCTCTCAGCTAATTTAAGCTACTAATTAAAAGTACAACAGCTTTCTACAAAAAATAATTATCTTTTATCATCCTACTAGTAAATGTTAATTTTTAGATCAGATGATTAATCACTTCATTCTTCTGAAGCAAATTATCACTTCAGTTTACTGAATTGTGGAAACCCAGGGCAAGGGGGATATCCCCCTGTCTGCTCTGGGGTGCTGTGACTCCCAGGAAAATACTGACTTTGACCCTCATTCATGGAGCATGCCTCTTAAGCCTCAAAGTAAACTAGAGACCACAAAAGGGTGAAACAGATTGTAGGGATTGTAGAGAGTAGTTTAGTATGTCACATGGGTGAGAAATTTAGATTTTAGGATTTTTAGCATTTTGTAGATAGATGCAATATGGAGGATGCAGGGTGTTGTCTCTAATTCCTTTCTTTTTTCTTCTTCTTCTTTCTTTTTCTTGAGTTTTGGTGGTATCGTGTAATTGGGCAGAAAAATAAACATTGCAGGCCTTTAGGGGTCAGTTATTGGGTTAGAAAGGGAAATAATCTATGTGTCACTTCTTAATTGGGTAGTTTAGTTTTAGATTAGACTTAAAAAGACCTTGTGGCATGAGTTGGTTAGCCATTTTGTGCTGTTTTCATGCATGTAAAGTCTGAGTGCAGACAGTGTGCTGAAGTCTTGATAAGATAACAATAAAACAAGAACCTGAAAACCAAAAAAGTCCTGTGCATCTGCAGCTTTGGTTTTTCTCTGCCCCAGTCCTGGACAGCTGGGGTTCCCGGCTAGGCATGCTGCTTTTCGGTAAGACCGGGGCTGCCGTGTGTGCAGAGCTCTAAAGCTGAGCCTCCACGTGGGTTTGCTGCCTTCGTAGCCTCATGCTGAGAGGAGATAAAGGGAGAGAGAAGGCACACTTTGCCCTGCGTGGCTGAGAACTGTTTATTTCCCACTTGGCTGCAGCAGTGGTCAAAGCAGCTCTTCCTAGGTCGCGTGTGAGGACAAAATGGCGGTTTGAACAAAGAAAGCATTGAGTTATACAGGGGCGGGTGGACAGGGATGGAAGCCCCCCTCGCCCAATGGGGACAGACGACAAGGGAGTGATGTGAACCACGGCAACCTATGGGAACATAACAGAGGTGGGTACAGGGTTCTGGGACAAATGGGAATGCAGAGGTGGGGTGACTGACACAGAACTTTCTGTGAGGAAGAAGAGGAGTGGTTACTAGATTGACAGGTAAAAGCTCCTGTAGCAGACAGCTTGGAGCAAACCATTTTGAGGGGAAAATAGGGGTACAGAGAACCAACCTAAGTAACATTTATTAAGACCCCTAACTGAACCAACCTGGCATACAACATGCGTCTGCTTTTCCTAACAAAGAACTGCTTCAAGAGGGTTTCCCTCTGCCAGGGGAGCCCTCAAGGAGTTGCTCGATGTGGGGCCCGCAAACTCACACTGAATCATATGGATGAAATTAATATTTCAGTAATTATTTTTCTTTTCATTAGTAGGCAAACCCAATAGAACTCCCAGTGGAACACAAAAAAAAATTAAAAACAAAGAGAGAAAACATTGAAATAATCCTTCATAGTCAAAACCATCAAAGTGAAAATATTCCAGCCATTTGATGGCAGAAAATACGAGAAGCAGGACTTCATAAATATGATCCTTATAGTGAATAGAACCACTTATGAGTTACCAGTCTGGCAACAGATGTGTTGCCAGTCTGCCTGAGTCTAGGGAGGGTTTCAAGACCTAAATGAGAAACTTTTTTGTTTTTGGAGAAAGCAAATCTTGCATAACAATCAGCTTGTCATTTCAGGATCTACAGTCCTTTATAGAAAATGGGAATGGGAGAAAGGAGGATGAGAACAGGAGGAACAGATGGCTTGGAGAAACAAAAGTTTGACTTGGTGATTCAATAATGAGCAACCTTACAAAACACAGGCTTTTTAGAAGCCTATTTCTGATTGTCTATTATAATTTCTAAATAGCGCAAGTGGATGCTTACCATTACATGTATCTTAAAATGATAGGTCTCTCCAAGCCTCAAGTATTAAAGCAAAAACAGAATATTTAATCCAAAGTTACATATAATACATACACTGTTAGAGTGGAACTTGAGGTGTGATAGTCACAAAAAAAGAATCACATTGCTCTGGCATCATCCCAAACATTTACAAAACCTGGATAGATGTGGTACACGCACTTTATCAGACCAGTGCTCTTGCATGGTCTCACCCCATGTCAATAACAATGTTTATGTTTGCCTTTTTCTTCTCATGCAACTCTCACATAATCAGTTAGAGCTGGGCAAGACTCATTAGCCAAGTGTTCGTTTCAGGGTGGCTTTACACTTTCACAAAATATAGGTATGTGTACAAGTATATGTGTCCATACATATATAGATAGATATATATGCACACTACTTTTCCTACTCTTCCCATTTCTTCTTTCGCTATTCATCCCTTGTAATGATCAAATTATATGGTCCTCCTCCATTTTCCTGCCTTACTGACATACACTAGGTGCTACCTCTCAGAAACAATAGGACTTTCATCCTTCAGTTGTTTCCGTGATGGCCTCCAAAACCAGAAATTCAACATCTTCACTAAGTAACAACTGAAAATAATTTAATCTCACCAAATAGCCATATTTGGACAGTCTTTCAATGACTTCCCAAAGTACACCTCAAGTTCTAAACTCTTATAGACAGGATTATTTTTTGCCTCAAAATATGGGCAACTACCGACTTCCAAATTTTTTCCCCCTTAGAGAATTTATTCACATTTTCCTGAAATTTACTCATGTTATCAGAGCAGATGCAATTCATCTCTACCTAAAATTCGATTAGAAAATGTCTTCAAAAATCACTATAAATAAACAACTGGATACAGACAGCAAGTGGCTAATACCCCCCTCCCCTTTTTCCGGTAAAACAGATTGTTCAGGGATTCTGTTTCTAAGCAAGTGGAATAATCAGCCCATTCTGCAGTCAGGAATACATATGGAAGAAACACAAAGCAAAATATAGTGGGGACTGCAAAGACCTTTTTATTTGTTTTCTAAACAAAGGAAATTAAATAGAAATCGCTGAGAGAAATCCCATATCTTTGAAGTTTGTATCTGTGTACACAGTGGTGAACACAAATATTTGAGTCAATATAGGTAATCTTACTTGAGAGAGAACTGGCTTATATCCAAAGGAATATAATGAAGAGGAAAAGTAAGAAATATGGATTACAAGTATGTAAACAGGGCCTAACAGTGAACCATTTAACAAGCAGATGTTTTGTAAGAGAAATTTTTGCAGTTTCTTGATCCTAGTGTGATCCTAATGAGCTCCTTTCCTGAAATATATCAGAATATTTCAGGATGGAAATTTGGCTATGGTCACACTAACTTTCATGGTATCTCTGTCCAGATCTCACTGTCTCTTACTACCAACAAGTGAAACATGCATCAGGGAGGGGCATTTCTGCAGTTGTTCTGTTAGGATGATTTTCCTACTCATTTTTGGAGCTACAAAATAGGAAAATCCAGTAAAAGGGGAGAAACATAGCAAAAACCCCCAAACTACTAAAACCAAAAAAACACAAACCCCAAGGGAAAGAAAGGCCTGGTCACCGCAGCTGGGCAGGCTTAAAGACTGAGAAAGCAGCTTTTTTACTCATGCAGAGATTAACAGTAAAAATGACACCTTCATTACTAATATAACTTTGTGATAAGATTTCCTAACAAATGGAGATTCAAGATTTTGCTTTCAACTTTCCAAAGTACTGCAATCTTGTCCTAAGAAGTAAATCCAACAGAAACCAGAATTGTTCAGAATACGTTACCATTTAGTCTCCTCCATGGGACAGTAACATGTGTTGAAAAGCTTTAAGCAATGATTGCAATGTAGTCTTTCCTCCAATATTTTGAATAACCAGAAACCCAGACTAATTTCAGCTATTTTAATAACAGCCTTTTCTGTGAACAAGATTTGATGATTAAATATTTGGAGCAGCTGGAGTCACAGTGCTTAGAAAATTAAAAATAAAAAAAAACCAAGAAAAAGTCTTTAGAAATCTTTCATCAATTCAATCACATTACAGTCAAATTATTTTACTTATTGGGGAACTGTGAATTTCTTTGAAGACCACAGATGTGGTCTTATTTGACTTTGGGTTTAGGGCATTAAAAAGACAGCTCTATTGGTGCCATATGTTTATAGTCAAACTCAATAGCTTAAGCTATTTTGTCGTCTGTATTTAATTGGTCATTATTATATTCAAACACATCATTAATATTTGAGCCAAAACTAATCAATTTTATTGAAAAAAATCTAAAAACAGCACAGAAAAACTGACTTCAGATCATATGAAGTGACTAAATTCTTTAAATTTCATTTCAAAAATACATTGAATAGTTTGAGGTCTATTAAATGTCACCCAATGGTGACTTTTTTATGGGCATCTGCTCACTTGGCAAGCATGGTAAGCACTGAACCAATGAATGAAGTACTCCCCAGCTGTGAGTTTGAGTACATAAAACCATCTAGTTCTTCCTCTCAGAACCTAGGAGATTCATAGTTAAGTGGAAAGTGATGCAAAATGACCTTCTGGTACTTGTGTAATTTATATTGTTATCATCATAATGACACAAACTTGTCCTTGAATTAGAAAAGCAAACCAGAAGTTAATAGTTATACAACTAATTCTCACCTCTATTCTTCAAAAAATCTTAGGCTGCAAGCTCTAGCTATTCTATTGAAAGCCTGTAGCACAGTAATCCATGTATACTTGAAATTATGATAAAAAAGCATATTCACTATCTATCAGGTATGTTTGATAGACAATATTTTGCCACTGGACTATTCCTATTTAAATAAAAGTAGTCAGTATTTGTGTTTGAAATACAAGGAAAAATAAAAATATTTGGCACAACCTTGTTAAAAGTAGCAAAATATTCATCAAAGTAATAAATTCTTACATTAAAGAATAAAAAAAATTCACATTTTGTGCATTTAACTTAAATTCTTGTACTATAACTATTTTTATACCAAATTCTGAAAATATTTATATTTTAAATAGAACTTTAAGGTACAAATATTATATATTCTGTAAAAGATAATACTTAATACTCACTAATGTCCCTCCCAGAACCTCAACAAAAATTTTTTCCAGCATATAATCAATCCTGCCTTTCATTTTCCTTTTTCAGGTGGAAACATAAACCATTAGGTATTCATTCTGAAATCAGGCTATAGGGCATGGCTTCCTGTACCTGCAGAAAAACTAACATAATGCAGTCCATCACCTGAAATTCTTATTGTGTCCAACAACACTCTAAGAAGGAGAAATATTATTGTCAAATATACACTTAATAATAAGACACACATTTTGTTCACCTGCACCATTAGGTTTAAAACATTTGAGGGCAAGGAATCACTAAGAATAGCTTGAATTTGAATCGACCAATCCCAAGACACTAACTGACTGCTCAATGAAACATATCAGAAACTGCCAGCTTGATCACATACGCATAAGATAAAATCATGAAGTTATGTGTGTGCAGTGTGACTGCAGGATGGATAGAGATCACATATGCAATGTTCTCTAATTCATTTAACCCTTCATAGCTGCCAGAACAAATCTGATAAAATAAGGCTGTGCTGTTTCTTTTAAATTACAAATAAATTCTGTTCTTACAAAAATTGCAGATAGATGTTTTAGATGGGTTGAATCACACCACGGGAATATATATTCCTATTTGTTGATTAGAGCAAGGATCTGAACGGCTTAGATTAGATATCTATTTAATTAGGTGTATAACTAAAACAAGAGGAAATGTATTCCAGCATAAGATTCAATTACATGTATACACACGTATTTGCTTTGCATTCAAACCCAAAATTAATGTACACATAAATCTGCAGTGTTTAAGGGTAGCACTTGAAGACATTCACAGATTTAGATCATCCCCACTTGGATTATGCAGATTAAAACACAAATCCTGTCACTGTATCTAACTCCAAAAGTCCAGAATTTACATTTATGGATGAAGATTTTTTTTTTTTCATTAGGATTTTCATGTCCATTTAGTATATAAAAGATAGACTTCTAAGCTTTTTATTTTTGGCTCAACACCAGTACATTCTTTGCTTGCTAAATTGCGCAGAATACAAAGAGTCAGATTGTACCAATTTTTACTGTATTCATTATATAGGTATACAATCCTTAAGGAAGAAATGAACCATGTCTTTGTATGGTTAATTTTATGCATTGTAAATTTCAGAAAAATTGTTCGTTTATCATATTTAGTCAAAATAATAGTGGAAAAAAATTCATAGTCATTCAATGCACATTGAATGAACATTGAGAATATTCAATTTCTATTGTGGTAGGAAGGTGCATTAAGTTGTTTCAAGCACAGTGCACACAATCTACATTTTTTCTGGCCCTAAGCAACCTGACTCCATGCTTAACCCTCTTCTGTGCTCTTCATTAACTCTCAAAATTAAATTTGAAAAAGAGTCAAATGAAAAGACATATACCTATCATGTTAAGTCCACTCAGAGAATTTTCAAATTCAAAGAATATTCTTGCAATGAGCTAAACTAACATAAAGCTGCATTTATACCAATCTTGTGAATGTTTCCATACTGAAACACTCATTTTCATTAATTCATTTAAAATAATTACTTCAGCAATTGTAATTAAATATTACATATAAATATTACCTTTATTAAGCTTATTATTTCTGGCATGAAAGGTACTTCTGTGTCTGCCTGATATCCTTTGCACAACAATCTCTCAGTTCTGGCCAAAGTTTCTAAAGTCTATCACAGATTAAACTCCTGCTTATGTACTTTTGAATGAAGCTTACTGGAGAAAATTGAAGAATTTGCCATAAAATTTTTAATGCTGAGCTCTTGAAGCTCAGTATCAAGAATTTACTAAGAATCATTCTAATCTAACTAATATAAGATCCTTTGAAAATATTGCAGTAACAGAATGGTGTTAACAAAAATGACAACATGGCAACAGAGTTAAAAGAATACCAAGAAAAAAGGATGAGGTATTAATTTTCTATCAACTATTGGTATTACTTATACAGCAGGTACTTCTTCCTATTGTTCACAATAAATATTTTTATGTACATTCTCAGTATTCCATGATGCTCACTTTATACTTTAGAAAGCTGAGAAAACAAACCAGAAAACTGAATTATTCAACTAAATTGGATTCTGTTAAATTTCTGGATTAAGTGATACATGTCTTTAAAATATTTTTAGTTTTTATATGGAGTGCCCTCTGACAGTTTTTTATGTTTTTATGAAAAAAAAATTGAACAAATACAAAAATATAATTTTTTTTCCTTAAAAACAGTTTTATGGCTACATTTTAAAAAAGATAAATAAATAAATGGTCCCTTTTCTTGGAAGTAATTTTGATTTTAAGTCATTTTCTTTTTGGGAAGGAAAGGTGAGTTGACTGAATTTTTATAAAATACAGGGCACAAGCTGGATCACTGTCTCTGTCTTCTGAAATTAGTGTCTTGAACCTTTATACAGTTGGACACTCAAGCATTTGGAGCAGTCTTTGTGGCTTTGCTCCATCTTGTTGACAAGTAATCATTGTTTGAACAGTGCAGTCTCACAGACTTGGAAGTGGTTGCTTGTATAAAAAGAGGGTAGAAGCAAAATCAGATTCCTGCCTATGGTGGCATTTTGATATTTTAGATAATATTCTTTCTTTTCTATCTCCATTTCAGCAAAGTATTGCTTAATTCAATAATTGTTTCATTTATGCTTAAAAATATTGACTCTAGCTATTTAGCCAGACATTCCCATCTGGTTTTATTTAAGATGGAGAGTTAAATCCTCCACATTTTAAAAATATCAGTCTATATGCATCTTTTACAATTCTTAAATTATATTAAGATGTACACAGCAGTGATGATGGATTCAAGATATTAAAAGAGATGTTTTACTGTAATTCAGCTAAGTAGTATCATAAATACAATTTTGGTTTTCATTCCCTCTTGATGTGAGGTTGCCATTTGGCACATTCTGCTCCTTATGATCTGTCCTTACCTATCTTTTTCTTTCCAAATGTAAATTGAGTTTGTAATCAAGTCAAACAATACTGAAATAACTTTACTGTGACACGACTGTTAAGGTGTCTAACAATTGTAGATGCAGTGAGCTGCCTAACAGAAAACATATGACTGTAGCAGGGCAACGTATGATAACACCATTGTTTGCTCAGTATATTTTCACTGTATCAGTGTATCTTCACTGGCAGAATAAAATCTGTAGGTTTACCTTCCAGTAATTGGTAATTTTTTTTAAGGATATTATTAATAAAAATAATTAACAATAATCCCAAAGTTCAGCTATTCGGTTCTTCTTCTTTCTTTCCTGTGTTTCTAATATGGAATAACTCAGGTCTATCTCCTAGAAATTCAAGACATAAGCAAAAGCTGAAAATGGCATAAATGTGTCTATGAATATAAGCCAGTTATTTGGGAATTGAAGAGAATAGTGGAATCAAATTTCCCTGTTTACAGTAAGGAAACTGGATCTACCTTCATTGCCATAATTCTAAGTCTTGTCCCAAAATATCATTCGTATCAATAAATTTATTGAAATTTTAAAATTATATTTGTCTTTAGGTGTAATGTGAATGATTCCATGGAAACTAGACATTTTCCCAATTAATGTTTTAGCTTCTAGGTAGGAATAGATAGTTCTGCTTTAAATTTCATAATTTTTGATGGCAACTGAGAAAATATATTTATTATCTGATAGCATAGCTCAAGACCACACTTACATACCTTACTGTGTATGTTCAATTGATCTTTTTGCTCTAACAAAAAGGAAAGCCATTTGCTGAGGCCAGCTGATATCAAATCTATTTTACTGTTAAAAATATTAATTTAAAAAGAAGTATAGATGACACCATAATAGAGAGCAGAGCATACAAATTAGGTCATGTTCATCAGGGAAAATAAAGTCTGAAACATCTGCATTTTAAATGAAACCAAAGCTGTATTTCAGGATTGAACAATTAACAGTCATTACACCACTTTAAAATATCAGTGGGAGAGTGTCAAAGAAGCTGAGTTTTCCATGTTTACAGAAGATTTTGCCTGTGGCACACTGTGTGCTTTTGTGAATCATTTATCTTGTAGCTTAAACCTGTCATGGTATGAAATATTGTAACTGTGATTCTGCATGACAGAATAATGAAACACTGGGAAAAAGTCCACACTGAAATTACTTTTCCACAGAATTTTTGACTCGAGAACTTGAGATGCTGCAGATGAAATAGGTTTTCTTTTCAGTCCATCAAAAACTAATCCAGGCCAATGAGTTCCCTTCTACACACTGAATATGATATTACATTGTTTGTGGGTTTTGTCTCTATTGACCAGGTTTTCAGTATTTTTTCTCTAACTCTTCTTTGTTTTAAGTTCTCATATACTGTATTGGATTCCAAAAAGAGTTCTTGAAGAGCTTCCATTCAGCAAATATTTCATTGCTGTATTTCACAATGAAAGTTGGAGCCACATAGAAGATGACAGATTGTTGCTGTTTTCTTTAGGAGAATCAAATTATCATATGTTACCAGCTTTGCTGGAGTACCCCTTTGTAGCAAAGTATCTGAACAACTTAGACTACATTGTGCACCAGACATACTGCTTGTAGTTCTTCTTATCAGAGCCCTCTGGAATGCATCAAGGTTACAAAGACATAAACTGTCCTAAAATAAGAAAGAAGAGGCTGAGAAACAGAATATCAAGACTGCAATAACTGAGTAACAGAGGGCTGTGAGCCACCTGGGCTGTAACATATCACATAGTCTGGAGAGTCCGTGCAGAAGGCGTGGACAAGATAGAGGCACCAATCAAGAAATGTGCGATCAACGTGTGCAGTAGTTGTGGAATCTCTCAGTAAGTGCGTAATGTAAACAATAAATGGCTTCTGTTCAATCATATTGGTTAGTCGCACAGGAGTCCTGTTTTCCACACCCCTTCATTCTCAAAAAGGTTATTTTGACTCTTTTTTGTTGTGAGTAATCTCTGTCAAATCTACATGATGTGGTGTGCATTACCAAGTGAATTAAATATGAAATCTGGTGTCTTTTTCCACAAAGGCCAGATTTTTTGTGACTATTTGTCAGTGAGTGATCCCTACATAACAAGAATTGCAAGTGAAGACTCTTAATGTAATATCTTCTATCAGGACTCAAAACAACAGGGTTACAGGAACAAAGATTCTACTCACTAAAATTGATCTGAAAGACCTCAGCATTGCAATTTTATGGCTATTCTTCTCTGAAACTGTACTTACCAAATTTTGATGAGTGAGAGGTAAAAGCTATTAGATAAAAAAGATTCATTACTGTAAAATTTCAGACTGAGATAAATAATTACATCATATGTAAAAAACTGCAGTTAAATCAATTGTCAAAATTACTTTACCTTTCTTAATGGTTTTTCCTGGAATAATTTTTGTAAGGATAGATTACAGAAAGAGTCCAAGTCAGGAAAAAAATCTATATTAATAACTTACAAAAAAAAATTGCACACCAGTGTACAATTTAAACAAAGACTCAGATTTTAAAATGTGAGCTTCTGGGTGCGAGGAATTCTGCTTCCTATGAGTATGAGTATGAGTATCACTGGAAAAAAAACAGTGAAAATGGAAATATCTGTTTTGGCGCTTGTTTCAATGTGTCATGTCATCCTAATTTTGAGTGGTTATTACCAGATACCTTTTTCTTTCAACACACTTTTTTTTTCTGCATTCAAAAAAGTGGATCAAATATCATCCATGATATATTCTACAGGTACCTGAACTAATTGTCAAAATACACTATTTAAATACAAGAAAAATGTAAAGGTCAATCCAAAGGTAGGACAAACAAAAATTTTAGGTATTCTATAATATTTATATTCCACAATATGTCAATGAATCCTTGTATGCTAAGATTAAACATATTTAAACCTTTTTTTTTTGCACCAGTGATTTTTTTGTCTAATCACTGTGAAACAGTTAAACAGAATTCCTTAATACTGTTTTTTAAGGAATAATGTTCAGTGTGTAAGAAAACCAGTATTTCTCAAATTATTCCAAATAACTATGCAGAGCAGTGGGATTTTTCCCCATTTCCATGTGCTGTTTTGGGAAATCTGGAAATCACAAAACTACACATTTTGAATCCTTTATTGTAGTAATTTTAAGGCTTTACATTATGACATCTGTTTCATAAACTAAGAAGTACCACTATAATGATATTAAATTAGTAACTTTAGATTTGATGAAAATGGGAGGATATAAACTTTACAGTTTATCTAAAAACAGCAGTGTCAAACATCCATGTTTATAATAGCTAGAAATAAATCAAGAATTATGCACATCTGTTTACTTTTTTCTTCATATTTTTGGAATAAGGAGAAATTGGCATGACTTAGGAGACAATACTTTAAAAAAACTATATATTTTGTAGTAGTCTATGCACCTCTACACTATAATCAAGAAAAAGCTAATTGGATATTAAGGGAGTTCAGATATCAGGAGTATGGCAGATGGACACAAAGCAGCTGAAGCACTGTCTTTAATTTGGCTAAGATGTTTGCAGAATCAACATGAAGGAAGGTTAAGAAATACCCATCCCCATCCCCAGGCACCTGTTATTTGACAAACTGAAATGTGAGCTGGGGGTCATAATGAAGTCCTGTTTATCCAAGCATAAATCTACAGCATGGATATTTAAAGCTTAAAGGATATTCAATATGTGGCATACTGCTCACCATAAAGTCAAAGTGAACAAAAAACCCATCAGCTGTTATCATAGACATTTAGTAATAAAGTGAGATAGAATAATTCATAAATCCAGGGAGGTTAAGCTGTCTTTGTATGGGACAGAAGACACCATTAAAATATTTGTCTAATCAACAGAAAAAATGTTAGTATGGGAGTAGAGTTTTGATGGAGGATCAGAGAATCTACAAAACCCAAGTAGACACCCGCTGCTCTAATTTCATTTGTCCATAAAGACTATGACATTGCCTCATGATGCAGAGAAGCCAAGGGGCAAAAGAGCAACACTATCAAATATTTAAGATAAACATTGCTTCCCCTATTTACATTGACTTACTGGAACTATGCTTCAATTTCTAGAACATAGGCACATGACCTGGGTGAAAAGAAACCTGAAGTGGTACCACAAATATATTTGGTTAGTAGCATAGCAGTATTCTAAGTTACATGCTAGTTATCACAGTGAGACAAAAATACTGAACACTAATTTCAAAAGATAAAGGCAAACATAAGTGCTTTGAGAAAATAATGCACTATAATATGATAAAAGTGTTAATAGAAGTATCAGCTTAAAACAGCTTATTCACATTAATAATGTTGTGTAAAAGCAATCATACAAATCATCCAGAATTGTTGAAAGTATCCAAGCAATAAAAAGATATGAATGAGACCAGACCTACTTACCAAATTCCTTAGGAACAGTGATAGAGTAAATACAATTGTGACCAACACTGTAATTCTTGGGGTAATTTGGTGATAATACAGTCCCTTCAGAGCCTGTTGATCGGCTTCCACAGGGTGCTAGAAAGTGAAGATAATTGGTTTTTAAAAATGTAATATCATTAAAAAATCAGTTTAAATTGTGTTACAAAGCAGAGCAATGCAGAGTCCCCAGGCAAGTGCATTTGTTGTATGTTGGTATATGATATTACAGGAAATTTTATTACACTTCTACTCTGGATTGAATTTGTACATCCTGTGACATACCGAGTATGTGCAATTTTCTCATATATCAAATGAAAATTGATGGCACTCTGCAGTTTTCCAGATCAATTATTTTTTCTTTAAAATTTATAAACCATCTTAATAAAAGTAATCATATGGTTTATATGCAGTATGCTATTATTTACAGCATACAAAACTATTACTCATTCCTATGATGCTTTATACTATGTTAAGATTATACAGCCCTTCTGCACACTAGTAAATTCTTACTCATCCCAATACACTCATCATGCAAAATAATGTCTACAACTACTGATATAAGAAAGTCAGGTTTTCTTGACTGAACATGATGTACCACTTACTTATATCTCAATTATTTATAACTTTATATATAAAAAGTTATGAGCACATACTTTTCTTTATCACAGAAACATCATGTTTATGCTACCACAGCCATAATACTTGATCAAATGGAAGATAGATACAAATGCTTTTTATCACAACAATGTATTTTTCTAAGGTTTATAACAAAACTTATCATTTGGCATTATTCAAAAATGTCAAGCAATAAACTGTGTTATTTCTTTTTTTTCATCAGATGTACAAGCGCAATTATGTGAAACATTATTCAATGTTAGTGGTTTCCTATGTCTATTATCTGCTTGTCACAGAGACTTTGTAATTTAGGGGTTTAATTTAGATTTAACCCTAATCTCTTTTCAAGACTATGGCATCTCTTTAGAATAATTTTTCACTTTTAGACTATAAAACATTTTTAATGAGTTTAGTGTTAACTTATCTATTTAACAAATTTATTTCCTGTTAAGACATTAATTTATAAATGAAGTAGTACTCAATGTTTCATTTGCTAAGCACATCTGGGGTTTTTTTGTGGTATTCTCTCAAAACATTAATACTTCATTAATTGTATTAAATAAGAAAAAGATGGTTTTCTTAGTACTATTTCAGAAGATTTTATCTCAGTACCTGTCATACTAAATTCAAGATATTTATTAGTGTAGCTACAAATTACATATTTTAACACTACTTTTAGTTAATTTACACAAAAACTTTGGTGGAGTATACCATGAAAAGAACACATCTTTAAAATGTAGCGAGTTAAGGCCCCAACACTTTGAGAACAGGTTTATGCAATTTGCATTAGCATGGATTCCTTTCAGTATGGTGTAACTTTAGAGTTTGGCAGGTTGTGTACCTGAAAGAGGAGCAGATGGCACCTATTGCTCCAGTTTGCATAGGCAATTTGGAAATTATTTAATGGATCATCGTGAAAGTCACGGTATTTGAAATATGTCAACAGAAGGGTCTTGACTTTTGCTTGTGCACATGTGTACGCATGTGGTAGATGTGGCACATGCACACACATGCTCCATATATACTGGAGCTAAGCAAATCCATCTGGACCCAGATCAGGATGAGAGCTTGGTGAGGTGCAGTACAGCGAGCGGATGGGCACACACCCTGACACATGGAGTAAGCACTGACTTCTATTTGTACACAGAATATTGCCCTCTGTGGCTAAAAGAGTAATCTCAATGCCTTCCCTCAATCCACCACCATGTGAAATATTAGAAATTCATGATCTCTTGTGAAAACATATTTAGATAATAGAACTACTGGGACTTTTTCAAGAAGCAGTGAGTGTCTTGGCTGAGTCTCATTTGCAGAGACTTATTTTCCACTGGAAAAACACGAAGTAAAAAAACTTCACTATTGAAATGTGGCAAATCTTTGTGATAAAAACAGATCTGTTTACCAGCTTGTAAATACTCAAGATTTTCTATTCCAGATTTTGGATTAAACAGAAGTGAATATGGAAGAATATAAGCAACAAAAGCATTAAAATAAGAAAAATAAGATTGTCAAAAAAAATCATCCCCAACTCCATTTCCCTCTTTACTGTTTGTGAGTTGAACAGTTAAGCTACAATCACCAATACCACTGTCCCACTCTAGAACTCACATCATTATTGCACCTTCCTAATCAGCAGATATAAATAATGTGTAAATTTAAGGTAAAACTACAATTCCACTAAAGTCAATAGCATTGACACAAAAAAGAACATAATTTCACCCTTAATGAAATTTGAAGTAATTGTACATAAAAGCAGTACTTAAAATTAAGCGCTAAATATAGTCCTCAGCATATAATGTACCTTTACTTATAAAGAAAAATAAAGATTTTCATATACCCTGTTTCTTTTCTATTCTTACAGGTTATACAATTAGTAAAGGCATTATATTAATTGTAAAAAAGGGTTCTTACACTAGTATGCTTAAACCAGAGCAAAATATATGTATCTACATACAGATCTAGATAAAATATATCATGATACTTGCAAGGTAGTATTATGACTGCTGATTAAAGAAAAGTCACAAAATACTTTAATTGAAAAAAGCTTATAGATCTCTAAAAGTCGTTAAACCAAAAAATTTTTGTAAATTAAGAAAAAAAATGTCTAGCACCTTCAAAAATCTGAGAGTTCTCATTAATACTGAACTATGGTTAAAATAGAGAGTTTCCAACTCTCAAAAGGGTGATGAAAATACCATTATCTTTTACAGCTGATAATTAAAATATTTATATGACACTTTGTCTGAAACATCTAAACATTTTTCCCACATAATGAATCCCATGAAAGTAACATATATCTGCACTGGATTTATAACAGGGATACATATGTTCATACAAGAGTGGCTGGCATATATCTGTTCACACAAGGGGAGAAGAGACACAGTACGAGTCAGAAGCAGGATTTCCAGTGATAGGTACAAGGTCTTTAAACAAGAGTTGTCTGCAGCCTTTGCTACAATGTGCTCAGTACAGACTGGAGTTAGACATGAACTATTTGTCACTCTGGCATATGCAACATACAATCAGCAGTAAGATCTTAATACCTGTGTTAAATATTTCTTTCCTTGAATTTCTTTCCTTTGTCTTCTCATTCTGGATTTTTTCACTCAGCCTTTTCTGAGTTTACTTTTCCCCTTATTATGTCCCTTATTTTCCAACTGCTTCTGCAATGACTCTTTTTTCTTCACAAGAATTCACATTCCCGTGTCTCAAAAACAACTAGTATAAAGGGAAGCTGGCTCAAGACATAAGCATCTAGTTGATCTTTACAAGCTGAGAAAATGCTAAATTTTGTAAATCATCAGGTAGTGAATAATTTAACTCTTATAGTAACCGGACGGTCCTCTAAGACATTTCTGAATGTGTCAGGGAGGAGGAAGAGGTTTGCTTGGTATTTTAGTAAACTTAGAGAGCTCACAGACTGTATTTCCTTCCTTGCATTTTGGGAAATGTTAAATTTAAAATGCTAAAAATTTTCAAGGAGAAGAGATTTTACCCTTTGTTAAAACAGACAAAAAATGCAACAAATGCTAAGAACCATTCCCCTGGGAATGTAAAACATCTTGCAGAATAAAATAAACCAACCATACAACCAGCAAAAACAAAAAAACTTTCCAGGGGCAACTGATATTTTCTAATGTAATTCTCCAAAAGTATTTCATTATTTTTTAATAATGTTTGCTTAGATTCTGAAACACTGTATTCCCTTATGTAGTTATTTATGATCTATCTTATTCTAGTTCATTCACCAAATGTTATGCAGTATGCTGCCCTTGTCCTGCTTTCCAGGGTCAGCCATGGAACACCAGTGGGAGAGCAAGGGACTTGATTATGGTAAGAATGTGATAAAGATCAGTGTGTTGATGCATTGCTCACTATTTCCTTGAAACATTTTTAGCATTAATGGAAAAAATTCCTGTGTGTGCTGAACCTAATTGTATCTTGCTTTGTAAAATAGCATCCCCTGTAGCCCTTGACAAACTCTATCAAAAAATAAGAGCATGTCCCATTCTGTATGTAAATTGGCAAGCATTTTAGCTCGAAGATTACCCACCTTGATCATTAGCATTCATTCACCTTTGTCAAAGAACTACATTCTACCTAATTATGGCAGTGTATTAGTAAATAGAGAATGCAATATAAACTGCATTACCATCAGAATGACATCTTTTTTCAAATTTCAGTAGTTGTAAAAGAAATATAGTTGAAAACCACAGAGGGAAAATCACCCAGCAGAACAATAGGTTCTTATAATCTATGCCTAACAACTGCTATAAAGTCAAATTTTCTGTGCCTCCAGCTAAACAATACAGTATTAAAAGCCCCAATCATGTGCTTATTGCTCATATGTTTTTCATCCGGCCTTGCAGTTTAACCAAAAGAAATAATGCACAAGGTGAATGTTTAGTAATAAAAAAGTGAAGAATGGACTACCTAAGCATGAGAAACAATTTCAAATATCTTAATTTTCTTTAAAAATTAATATTTTTGCTATCAAGTTTTTTTTAATGCAGCTTGAAGTTTTTAATTCCTACTCTTGCTTTCAGATCACCTACTTTCTTGCTCCTACAGCTAAGATCTAATATAATTTAATTGTATTTGCAGATTTAAGTGCCATGTTGCACCATCCATTTTTAAGCTGCAGTTCTCAATGGAATCAATGGGGAACACTACTTAAAAATGAATGGCACAGTATGGCTTTATGGCATGGAGATAAATTTGATTACATAGCTACAAATACAATCAAAAAATAAGAACTGTGTATGCAGTCTGGAAAAGGAGGCAAAAAATACCTTGAAGAACTGGTAATGGTATACTGACTTTTTATCTAATGCATCACTGTATCAAAATCCAGTCAAAGATACCTAGTACTCAATTCATCTAAATAAGTAGGCTCAGAAAAAAAATATTTAGTAACATGATTTATGCTTATAAAATTTAATATATTATTGTGGTTTAACCCCAGCTGTAAACTAAATACCACACAGTCCTGCTTGCTCATCTCTCCTTGCAGGGGAGTGAGAGAATAGAAAGAATAAAAGTGGAAATAGTAAAGAAAAGGAAAATAAAAGAGGACTGTAACCCATGAAAGACAAGTAACGCCAATGGAAACATTTGCTCACCATCAAGCAACCGATACCTTGCTAGTTACTCATCAGTGGCCCCAGGCCAGCCTTCCCCCTATATTACTGCTGAACATGATGCCACGTACCGAATGTCCCTTTGGTCATTTGGGATCAGCTGTCTCAGCTGTGTTCCCTCCCAGCTTCCTATGCCTCACCAGGCTGTTCACTGGTGGGATGGTATGAGGAGCGTCAAAGGCTTTGACTCTGTGTAAACACTGCTCAGCAGTAATGAAAACCCCCTGGTATTATCAAACCAGCAAAAATCCAGTTCCTAATAGCTACTGTGAAGAAAATGAACTGTATACTAGCCCAAACTTTCACATATATTAAATCATTGGATGCTTTTTTTCCTGGGCTTATGTAATACAATATAATTCTATTTATCCTTTGTAGTCCAATTAAGAGATTTTCAGTGGCAATGATTTCTTGTAGAGGTTATAAGTAAAAAGAAAACTAATACAGTGACTGATATATCACCTTATAAAATAATTTTAATACGAACGACATTCTAACATAAAAAAGTGGTAGACATTTATTCCAAATTTCTAAATTACAGATATCTTTATTGTGGATATCAGTATGTAAATGTGAAGCTGATGAAGAACCTAAAGCTGCTTTGATAATACAATGAATATGTAAAAGACAATCTGATATAGAAATGTATGTTTTAATTGCTACTTGGAAAAGCAGAAATACATTATTGTGGCAAGCACATTAGAAATAAAAAGACACCAAAAATACAGAGAAGAGAGACAGTGCAACATCATAATGCTGTAAAGCAGTATGAAAGAAAAAAAATATAATGAAGAATATAGATTTCCATACTGTAGTCTCTTCAGTCTTCACAACAGAATTATGCAATCAAAACTGATGTAAAAAATGAAACTGAGAAACTGAGAAATATGTAAAAGTATTTGAATGTAATTAGTTAAAACAGGCCAGTAGAAGCTGGCAATTTAGAAATTTACTAAAGCAGGCCCTGAATCATTAACAGAAAATGGGGAAATAATGGCATTATTTAAAAGCAAACAAACAAAACCCCCAAAACAAAACAATAAAGAGAAAGAAAAACCAAACCCAAACCAAAAGCCCCCCAAAAAGAGAAATTCTAAGTAGCAACTTAAAAAAAGTATTAGCAATTGTAGAAACACAAGATCAAAAGCAGCTAGCAACTGCTGCAGAAAAACTTAAATGATAAAAGATAGATTTTGAGTTTCAATGAAACATTGCTGTAGAGAAAGATATATCTAAGCTAGGCTTAATGTAGACACAGAAAGTAACATTTTTGTTCCATTTAAGATTAAGATAAAGATTAGAGAAATAATTGCCAGCAATTCTAGTATAATAAAATAATCTTAGATATTCTCATAAATACTTTTGGGAAGTTATTAATTTTTTTGTGATTCCTGGAAGAAAGAGATATATATATATCAGTCACAATGGGTTAAGGATATCAAAGTAGACAAGAGACTGTATTTATTATAATTGGTTATGGATTTATCCATATTAATTGATTCTAAGATGGCAAGGAAGTTTGTTTGATATCTTTAGTGCTGGCAGTGCTAAACCCACAAATCAGCTGCTATAGCATGATGGGTTTTTTTAATATTTTCTAGAAGGGGAACTCATAAAGAAAAAAGATTATGAATAAAAAAGTACAAAATGGGAGAACACCTAATGGCAATTCCTAAAAAAAAATCCCCGAGAACCTACAACTATATTCCAAGTTTTCTAAAAGATGTATAATCAGTAAAATATGTCTTGTGAGAAGAAAATCAAAGAGATTAGAATCTGTATAGCAGATAATTAGCAGAGAAACACAATTAGATATGTTTTAAGAAGTACATTTCAAGAGAAAAGTGCCACTTTCTTTTAAATAAAGAGAAGCAGCAGAAAATTTAGCAGTGCTTTTGAGGTTAATACATAAAGTTTATATAAATACATAAAATGCAATTAAACACACTATAAAATTATTCCTCTGTAAATTTATTTAACAGTTCATCAAATTTTACTACTAAAGCCAAATAAGCCAAATAACTTTGTACATTCAGTTTCTGTTTCTTGAAATATTTTTAAAAAAACCTAGATGGTTTTATACAGATTTTATACAGACAATTATGAGATACACTTCTATATTCAGGGGAATCCTAACTTTAGAAACAATGTTTGCTCCCAGTTTAATGATTAATTATAAATATCAGTTCTTTTCAGTTTTTCCTTAAGGAACTGTGATGCATAGAGTTTTCAAAAATTCCATACAGTTTTCTCAAGTGCTGAAATCATATGTTGCTCAAAATTATTTTACTAAATTTAATAATTTTAGCCAAGTGTGAGAAAAGTGTGACATTAATTTTTTAATAGAAATTGAGATGTGGTAGGGCAAAAATCCTACATTTTTTTGTGTTGTAGAATAGATTCACCTCTGATAGTTCTTTCATAATATTGCTGTTATTCATATATCCAAAATATTATCAGTTTGCAAAATTATTTCTTCTTTATTTATTTTTCCTATATTTTTCTGAACAAATGCAATTAGCTGCAATTAATTGGTTTCTGCCCTATCTGACTAAATTCAAGTCCATTCTAGATGAGCAGTAAAGTGAACAAGCAAAAATGAAAAATTGTGTGTTCCTATTTCAATTGTCAAAGCCCTAGAGGGAATATTAAAGGAGATTTGAAGATTCAGATTTCCAATTTTATAATCCAAAATCTAATTCTACATAATGATTACATTTTTAAATGTCAGGGTAGAGCTACACATCATGAATTATTTATTATCAAGGCCTGTGGCATGTAAATGTCAAAATATTCCATAGCATAATCAGATACCAAATAAGTAAACAAATAAGTATTGTTAATATATTAATAGTTAATAAATAAAACTAAAAATAATCAGATTAAAATTAATCCTAAATTGTAGGAATTTTTAAATCCTTGTTTAACAAATGCATTAGTAAATTTTGAATTTAAAATAACTAAATTGAAGACAATTATTATTCTTAATTCTTCATTTTTTCTGCTAATACTGCAAGAAATAGCTTCCTGAAATAAAGCTTTCTTCAACAGGGAGCAGTGGATTAAATTAATTTCCAATCTGGTATAGTCTTCTAGAATCTCAAGTGATGTTTAATGCATTAATATTTTTGTTATGAAGGAATTTTGTGCAGATGATGAAAACTTCTTACGTTGCTTGCCTCTAGAGCAAGGGGTGGGATTTGAGTTCTCCCTGTCTTGCTGCTCCCATGGGAGCTGGAGTTCCTCTTGTTCATGTTTCTCACTGCTCCAGTTGATAAAACCAGTACAATACCGTGTGATATTTTTCCAGGAGTATCTCACTGCATAAACACTCACTTAATAATGTTGTGTTCTTTCATTTAATGTTTTGTTTTCTTTTGCCAATAAAATGGAATTAAAGTAGCAGGCTCTGAGAAGGGAGCCATCAAATAATAGAAAACATTTTCTAACATCTTTTGTGCTAGAATAAAGATCTTTGTAGTGAAACATTCTCTGCTTATAATAAATGGAGGTGGAATAGGTCTCTGCAGTCAGCCTATGCCTCAGCACAGCTTCATTCCTTTCAAAGAGCACACCAGTGTTATAGTTTCCGCAGCTGAAAGAAAGTTACTAAATAAGAGTTTGAACATGCTTTTCAAGTCAACTGCCTGCAGCAGACTTGACGTGATATTTAAGGAACATCTGAGGGAAAATGAACAATGATTTTAAAACAATTTAACTGCCAACATACTAAATGAATAAAAAGGAAGAGAAAAGAAAATTGGCAGTCTTCTGGGGAAGACCATTTCAGAGTCTTTCAAGTATATTAAGATAGCAAGAGGAAAAGAGCATTATATGACAGATGTGTAGAAGTAAAAATAAATCAGAGATTAACAAAGCTTAACACATTTTAGCTACAATAGCAGATTTGAGAGATTGATGCATCAGAAAATAAGAATCAAAAATGTGTAAGGATTTACAGATCTCTTCACAAGAAATAATCATCCCTTCCAATGAAATTTTTTTTTTTCTTTTTGAAGGTCATATAGCCTATTTATTATTTGTTCATCTGTGCACTCTTCATATCTAAATGACATTTCTTTACTTATTTGGTTTAAGAATAATTTCTATTATGTGATGAAGAGCATGATGAGTGCTTCTAAGCAGAAGAAATGTAAAAAATGTTAGGATGAAAGTTAAATTATGAGCTTTCTCAGAACTCAGTAACTTTATGAGTTCATTTCAAACTTCACAGAACAAAGAATCTACTTATTACTATAGAGCTCATAAGTGAAATCAGCTCCTGAATCCTGTTTTGGTAATAGGACTTTCACCATTTTAGGGCTAAGGAGGCTCTAAATTTGAAGGAACTTAAGAGTAAAAAGAGGATGTATCATCTTTGGAAGGAGAGTCAGGTTTCTCAGGAAGTATGTAGGAAAAAAAAATTAGGGAGGTCAAAGCTCAGTTTGAGCTTAATTTGGCAACTTTTGTAAAGGATAATAAAAATTGTTTTTACAAATATTTTAATGGTAAAAGGAAGGGTAAGACAAACCTTTGCTCTCTACTGGATGTGGAAGGGAACTTGGTAACTGCAGATGAGGAGAAGGTGAAGTGCTTTAACACCTTCTTTGCCTCAGTTTTTAGTGGGAAGTCTGCTTGTCCTCAGGACAACTGTTCTCTTGGGTTGGTAGATGGTGTCAGGGAGCAGAATGGTCCCCCTGTTATCCAGGAGGGGGCACTCAGAGAACTGCTGAGCTGCTTGGATATTTATAACTATGGGACCAGATGGGATCCATCCCAGGGTGATGAGGGAGCTGGCAGATGAGCTTGCGAAGTTACTCTTCATCATTTACAAACAATCCTGCCTCACTGGTGAGGTCTAGAGGAGTGGAAGCTGGCCAATGTGACACCCATTCACAAAAAGGGTGGGAAGGAGGATCCTGGTAATTATAAGCCAGTTAGCCTGACCTCAGTACCCGGTAAGGTTATGGAACGGTTTATATTGAGTGTTATAACACCGCCCTTACAGGATGGCCAGGGTATCAGACCCAGCCAGCTCGGGTTTAGGAGGGGTAGGTCGTGTTTGACCAACCCAGTCTCCTTTTGTGACCAAATGACCCGCCTGGTGGATGCAGGAAAGGATGTGGATGTTGTCTATTTGGACTTCAGCAAGGCCTTTGACATTGTCTCCCACAGCACATTCCTGGGAAAGCTGGCAGCCCATGGTTTGGACAGGAGCACTCTCTGCTGGGTTAGGAACTTGTTGGATGGCCAGAGAGTGGTGGTGAACGGTGCTGCATCCAGCTAGGGACAGTCACAAGTGGTGTCCCTCAGGGGTCTGTGCTGGGGCCAGTTCTGTTCAATATTTTTATTGACCACATGGTTGAGAGTATTGAGTCTTTCACTGGTAAATTTGCAGATGACACTAAACTGGAAGCTTGTGTTGATCTGTTGGAATATAAGAGGGCTCTGCAGAGAGATGATTGGATGGATGGGCAAAGTCCAATGGGATGAAGATTAATAAGTTGAAGTGTCGAGTCCTACATTTTGGCCACAATAACCCCCTGCAATGTTATAGGCTGGGGACAGTGTGGCTGGACAGTGCTCGGATGGAAAAGAAGCTGGGGGTACTGATCGACAGCCGACTGAACGTGAGCCAGCAGTGTGCCCTGGTGGCCAAGAAAGCCAACGGCATCCTGGCCTGTATCAGGAATAGTGTGGCCAGCAGGAGCAGGGAGGTAATTTTTCTCCTGTACTTGGCACTGATGAGGTCACACCTTGAGTGCTGTGTCCAGTTCTGGGCCCCTCAGTTTAGGAA
Organism: Anomalospiza imberbis; assembly: GCF_031753505.1. NCBI lineage: Eukaryota > Metazoa > Chordata > Aves > Passeriformes > Viduidae > Anomalospiza > Anomalospiza imberbis. The sequence continues at coordinate 16,615,558 of NC_089681.1, read as the reverse complement.
GGACGCTGAGATGCTTGAGCATGTCCAGAGGAGGGCAACGAGGCTGGTGAGGGGCTTGGAACACAAGCCCTGTGAGGAATGACTGAGGGAGCTGGGGTTGTTTAGCCTGGAGAAAAGGAGACTCAGGGGTGACCTTATTACTCTCTTCAAATTCTTGTAAAGTGGTTGTAGTCAGGCGGAGGTTAGTCTCTCCAGACAACAACTGACAGAACCAGAGGACAGAGTCTTAAGCTGCACCAAGAGAAATTTAAGTTGGATATTAGGAAAAAGTTTTTTACAGAAAGGGTGAAAAAGTATTGGAATGCATTGCCCAGGGAGAGGTGGAGTCACCATTCCAGGATGTGTTTAAAAAAGACTGGATATGGCACTAGATGCCATGGTTTAGATGAAGTGTTAGGGCTGGGTTGGGCTCGATTACCCTGAAGATCTCTTCCAACCTCGTGATTCTGTGATTCTGTGATTCTGTAATGAGTATATTGCCCATTCAAAACCCTTTATGCTGTTGTATACTGCCTAGTTGCATGTCTCTAGAATATTCTTTTACCCAAATGAGTTTTTAAGAACTAGCAGGTAATCACAGCTGGAACAAAGAATCAGCTTTTTCTTGAATCATCTGCAAATAATATTACAATACTAGAATGACACTTTAGGTTTCCAAATGATGATCACTTTTTTCCCAAGTGATTTTAAATATTTTGGGTGCGTGTGCATCAGCAGTTTAAAAGGAAACTACAGGAACAGTTAATGATTGTAATTCTAAATTTGAGATCTGACAGTTAATGATAAATTCACTGAAGTCATTGTAATCCTCTCAATCTCAGCTTTCTTTTCCATCACTGCTTTTTAGGTTTGCCACACAGAATTTTAAATTAACTTTAAAAAGACAGAAATTCCCACTTTTCAAACTCACTAAAGTAGAATGAACTAAAGAAAATGAAAAAGAAGGTAATGAAATGAAAAAAAAAAAAAAGACTGAAACAATACACTATCCATAATTAAAGACACATTCAGATTAGAAGTCAATAAAACTAATCAAGAAAGTTGGGAACAGGGACTCCTGAAACACAGGAAGGAAAAGTAGGGTCAGAAAGAACTATAAAATGGAACAATAGTCAAAATAACTGGTCAATTAACAGCTATGAGAACAAATACCAATTGAAAATATGAAATTAAATAATACAGAATTGACATTTAAAACATGCAGAAGACAAAGAAAGAAAAAATACTCATGAAACTTCTGTGTCTGGGAAACTTTCACACATGTTGCTGGGATTTCTAGGGATCAGCAATTCAGAGAATCTTATTTACTACATTTCAAATCACCAAGTTGAATACTGCATAAGGTACAGATCTATTTCTCATTATTGGAATGATTTTTAGTTACATTTCTCAAAAATGTAAGACTTTTTTATTTTGCTGTAATAAGGACTATATATAAAAACTCCAATTCTATTTTTCCTTGAACTATAAATGCTGAGAAATAGACTCTGCTATATCTGTAGGCAAGAAGTAAATATGACTTTCATGTTATATTTGTTTATTTTTTTGTTAACACTGCCTCATCAGAGTATATCTTATGGGCTAGCATGTTCTGTGACGGAAAAATATCCTTAAATATAATTCTGATAGAATTTTTCTACGCTGCAAAAGACTAGTAAAAATGATTTCAAGGTAATTTATCTTGGACTGAAGCATTTCTCTTATAAGGACAGGATGAGGGAACTGGGCTTATTCGGCTTTGAGAAGAGACGACTGAGAGGGAACCACATTAATTTCTATCAGTACCTGAAGGGAGGGTGACAGAGGATAAATTCAGGCTCTTATTGGTGGTGCCAAGGAATAAGACAAGAGACAATGGGCAGAAACTGATGCACTGGAAGTTCCACCTGAATATGAGGAAGAACTTCTGACTTTCAGGTCACTGCCCAGAGAGCTTGCAGAGTTTTGCTCATCGGAGATATTCAAGAACCATCTGGACAATTCTGTGCCACGTGCTCTGAAATGAGCCTGCTTGAGCAGGGAGGTTGGACTAGGTGACCCACTGTGGTCACCTACAACCTTACTCATTCTGTGATATTGTGCTACTTCACAACCAAAATCTAATTATCGTCACATGCATATACTTAAGGTTATTTCTTATGTAAGCATTTTATCTGCATTTAACAGAAGTGAAATTGTTGTACTTTTTACTCCGTGCATTTGATTCTAGGTATGATTATACTATATAATTTTGTGATAATGAGTACTTTGTCCTCTCAATTTTATGTGAATTTGTATTGGAATAACACAAATGTTACACAATTCATAGGAAAAATATGTATGAGATCTTTGTGGTAGCCTTCCTTTACTGATTTTCTAGACAACTTAAAACTGGACATCACATGAATACCTTTCATTTCTTACCTTGTAATCAAATATTATCCTAATGCATTGTATTACTTTCCCTTAAAAGATAATATTTTTTCATGAAACACTGCCAAACATCCTTATAAATTCAATTATATGGTATCAAGTATTTTTAATTTCACCTATATGCTTGCTGAGCTCTAAGACATCCCAAAAAGATTCACATCCCTCTTCAAAAGTTATACTGATTTTTCTTCAGCTTGTTGAATAATGTGTCTCCTAGCTCTATTTTTTTTTAACTAATCTCTACCAATTTTCTGTGAAAACTGGCCAGCTGATCATCAAGGAAGATTTCTGACAGGTTCATCACCTCCCACTGCTTCGACAGAAAGGCTAACTTAACCTCAAGGTCAACATTTGCACTTCAAATGCTTCATATCTATCTCTTTCAGAACTACACAGAACAGACTGCCTTATCCTAGCAACTTGCTTCTGTTTATTGATTTTCCTTATTTTGACTTGGTTCCTTCAAACCAAAGGAATGGTTCCAATGCACTACCTATCCTGTGACCTCAGTAAGGTAATAGAAGAAATATAACATAATATATAAGGATTTTTTTTTCCTTCCCCTCAATAACATTGTCTTTGAATATATTTTGGCCTTGACCTGTTGTTAACTGTTTAGTAAGTTTCTACTTTTTTAATCTATGCAAAACTGTATTAATGTTTAAATTAGATTTTAATTTTTTTTCTCAAAACCCTGTTGGCCACACTTACTACTACCTTCTTTTAAACAGGATTTCATTTTCCTGAAATACATATCCTAATATCTATTTGATCCCTTAACTGTGTTGTTTCATCACCTCTTTTGGTGATCCATTTAAATTTTTATTCTGATTGGCAATACTCTAAGATGGTGTTTTTGCATGATTTCAAGTCAACAGTAAATACTTACCTTTCTGCTGTTGTCTTCAAATCTATTTCAATGACCTTCCCTAGTTTGATATTATTCCCCATACAAAGTAAAAAAAAAAAAAAATTCCTTTTTCTTTCCTCCCAGGGTGTCCAAATTGAATTCATTACAGACACTTCAGATATATTTTGAGCATATTATTGTCACATTTACTCCCATTGCAAAAATTTGCTCTGTTTTAGGCCAGCTGTTTCTCTATTCATTCTATACATTTATCTTACACTGAAATAGAAGATAGTAACTGAATCACCAGCATTTGAACTGAAAATAATTAAAATATCACTTTACTTATATTTGCTCTCAATTGCAAATATAAATATAGCTTAATGTCAAAAAATACTTGTTTTATAAAAATTCAACCAAAAACGAAATCAGTGTATTTCCTAGCATGTCACCTAATAAAGGTTTAAACTACCATTTAAGTCAGTAATGGATTAACAAAATAAAAGAAACATGTAAAATATGCAGTACAACAGGGAAGAAATTGTAACCTTTTAAATTTATAGCAACAAAACTATTTCTGCAATAGATGGAATACACAATTGTATATGCATGGTGTTGTGATGCTTAATATTAACTTCTTAAAACACAATTACTCTTTATGGTATAAAAGATAAATATATCACGAAAAGATTCCAGCAACAACCTCAAAAATAGGAGTTCAATTTTGTTGTGGAAGACGCTGTTCCTTCATAAGAGTGCAACACCAGGAAAAAAAGTTATTACACAAGCAGCTTCTGAGTTAAATGTCAAGAGATGTGGGATCTATAAAAGGGAGCTATCCTCTTTATGCTAGACAATGTCCTTGTCTACATTCCTATAGTATGTTGGCAAAATGCTTTATGTAGCCCAGTCAAGAAGGAAAACAAAATAGAATTCAATTTTAAAAAAATGCAGTCTCTCAATTGCAGGTTTCTTCTGCTGCCCAGAACCATCCATCCCCCAGTCTCCACTGTTACAGACAAAATGGAGATGACAAAACTTGTGCAAGCAATGAAATATGAGTCTTATGGATGTAACCACCAGCATATTCCACATAATAAATCTTCTTCCAGTTCATTACTGAGGTCTTATTTAGCAAGAGTGAGGACGTTCTGACTGCTGCCTGAGGTTAAGGTAGAAATATGCTGTGGCATCCCGGGTTTGGACGTAGATTAGGGGTTCCAGTCTGTGTTAGCTAGCCAAGCTCTGTGTACCCCTGCGCATCCCCCTGTTTCTCCCCCCACCCCGGGGGTTTGCTCTGAGTCTCTCACTGTTGGAGCTTCAGCTCGTCACTCCTGTAACCAGTCCCTGTCCAGTCCGGAGACTTCGGTGGCTGTCATCCCGATCCTGCAACCTTGTTCGCCCCAGAGCCTGGTGTCTGCCCCGTCACGTCCCTGTTGGTCGCCGCGGTCCTCGTCATCGCCACAGCGCCTGTCCCCATTGGGCAGGAGGGCTTCTGATCTCCTCGCCCTGCCCCCAATAAAATCCCACGCCTCCCTGCTGTGGTGTGGTTTTTGCTTTAAGTTTCTGTTTGCCCATTATTCTCTTCCCTAAATTCTTCCCTCCCAAGTTATCAATCCTCCCTATCCCTACCCGTTTCCAGAGTGTTACTTGTCTATCCTGTAGTATTCGATACCCCATTTGTTTCTTTGTATTATCCCCCTCCCCTGCTCTCCCTCATAGGTTTATAGAATGTTAGTCCTGCCCTAGATTCCTCCCCTGCCATGCCCTCATTGGCTGGTTGCCCTATACCACTCCCCCTATAAAAACCTCTGCAGACTCCCTGGGCTTTTTCTTGAGGTCCCAGGTTGTGGACCTAATAAACCCATCCAGTTTTACCCCAGGTCCCGTGTCGTCGTTATCTGTTCCTGCGTTGGACCTAGCAATAACTGGGAATAGCAGAGCTCACGGAGGGAAAGTCGTGTCCCTGCTGTCGCTGCCCAGAACAATACAGCGCACTGTGACACCTCCCGAAACTCAGGGCCACATTCCCCCACGTGGGTGCTGGAGGCGGGTCACAACCTCTCCGCCGCAGCTCCCGCAGCCATTAAAAGACTTTCAGCCTCCCTCGTGGGTGAATTGGACAATTCCTTCGCTTCTTTGTCAAAGTCCCTCACTCGCGGCGGCAGAAACCACGGCCATCCTCGCCTGGACCATGGAAGGAAGCTGCGTCTGGGAAAAACGGCGAGACCCAAGTCCCAGAGAGAGGCAGTGCTGCTCCAGGCACCAGAGCTGCCTGGGGGCCAGGGGAAAAGAAAGCAACATTGCAATATGCGTGTTTGTCAGCTATAGCCAGTGCAGATGACTGGATCAGTTTCTTTAATTCCAGTTATTAATTAATTAATTTACCATGATTATTAACTGATACAACATAATCCTGTCCTAATTCAGGGTCTTGCAGACTTTGGAAAATAAATATTTGCTTCTCTGTGTGACTAAATGGTAGAGATATGTTTTTCCTTCTGAGAACAGAATACCCTGAAGTCACCTTGTCTGTTTAAAAAAGTCTTCAAAGAAAAATATGCACCTATGGTTCTAACACTACATACAGGAACAAGCATATATTTATGTAAACTAGTGCTAAAAACAATTTTTCTCTGCACCTCAAAATACATGATGAAAGATTTTTTTTAACGTAATGTTTTTTCAATCTTCTACAGGAAAATATACACATTCAAAGCACACAAACAAGTGCCAGTTTTTAATATTCTAAAGCAGAAAAAAAAAATCACATAATTTATTCTGTATTTTCATTGGTACTTTCTGTATACTTTTATAGCCAAACAAATTAGAAACTCTGCTAATTAATTTACATATTTTATAATTAATACATTGCTTTCAAAACTATTAAAGTTGCTGTTACATTTTCCCGGCTAATTCATGATGTTGTTTCAAACTAACAGTTGCATACAGGCAAACATATTTAAAATTATGGTTTGAATAGATATGCTTGATTTCAAATAATTTATTTTATAGCAAAGAGTGTAAAAAAATTAAAGATGAAAAAACCCCAGTTTTATATAGCTTAAAATATTTCTCCTTCTTTTAACATTTCCTTCATTAAACTCTGTTCCCAAAATTTGGCTGCAGATTTAGTTCAACAGAAGAGGAAATACCTGGCTTTATGATGCACTCCACTTAACTAATCCCTTAAATTCATTGGGAATTAGGATTCTCTGGCAGTTGATTTTAATAAGATCATTGTAATTAACAACTTTCTTCCTTCCTAATACTTTACTTACCATTATATTATTACTGCTTAAATGAAAGCCTGGAATAATTACATAAAACATTTATTATTCAATGGACTTTGTAAAACCATAATATGAATTCCAAATGTATATGCAAAAGGTCAGACAGAGTAGTTCTTGCTGTGAATATAAGCATGTGTCTGTATTTATTTTTGCTTTCCGATCTTTCCAGAATTAATACTTATAGCTAATTCCAATAAATCTTTCAAACTTTTTCTGATATGAAGAGAACATCTGTAAGAAATGCTCAATCACATTTTTAAAAAAACTGTGGGGTTTTCAGCAAAATACCAGCTGTCTGAATAGCCATAAAGAAAGATATTAGTTTCATTTCCTATTTACAAAATTATTTGTGTAATTTACAGTAAAGAATCAGTCACACATCAGCAGAAAATAGACCGCAATCTCTGAGAAGTATATACTGATAACTAAATCCCTTGTCAGTTACTGCAAATTCCTCTACGTGGAAGCTAAATTTTCTCATTTTGGCTTTTTGACTTGATAGTTCTTAGTGTACAATGGTCTCCTTTGCATGGATGAGGAATAATGAGTGTGCTCATACAGAAAAGGGTCTGTAGGGTGAGGTTTATAGGTTAAGGTACACTCAGACTTAGATGCCTACTTCTTCAATTACTCAGAAATCTAACAGCTAAATTTTAACACATCCATCCCCCCAAAATAGAGTTGTATGCTTTTAGTGCAAACAGTATTGCTTCCACAGAACATATTCAGATATTTCACTAGATCTAGTATTTCCTGTGCTGCTGTTCTAAATCATAGTCTACTGAACATGCAAGCAGATTAAATCCTGTTAATGCAGCCCAGATGCAAATGGAAAAATATACCTTCTTAACCATCTCTTTGAATCCCCCTTGACGACCTTTTAAGAAGGCTGTCTCTCTTTACTGACTATATGGAAGGAAAGCTTGGAATGGTAAAGCAATGTACATAAATTTGTAAAAAATGGGAAGTGGAAGCTTGGGAATAAAAATTCAGAAGATAGTTCAATGACAATAAAATAAAATCCTTCCTATTTTTTCGAAATACTTTCAATCATTTTTTCAAGTTTGTCTATTAAGAATTAACCTTTCAGAGTATTTAGAATTTAAATATCATTTTTGTATTCAAAGCAAAATCCTAACTGTTTTCAATTCTACTTCTAAGTACTTGGGTCATTGTTTATGTGATTCTACAAAACAAACATGATGTTCTGGACAAAAAGAAAGTGAGAAATACTTTGTAAATAGTCCACATATGACAATTTTAAGTAAAGCATGCTACTTAATTGGCTAAACCGACCGTTACTTTAGAACTATAAAACACGGAGTCACAGAGCATCTCATTAACAGTAACATTCAGCTTCATCAACTGCTGAATATTCCTTCATTAACAGGAATAGTCTGGCTTGTGCAGTTGCCCAACTCATTCCTCATTCAAATTCTGAAATAGATTTAAATAACAGCTCTTTGTATGGTCAGCATGTAAAAAGTGCATAAAAATATGAGCTATAAAGCCTCTGATTAAGTAAACAATGTTGAATTATTTATGAAAAAGTTGTCAGCACTTCCTATATTACAAAACAATAAGCAGTAAGATTATGTTATTCTGTGCATATCTCTTTTCTATCCTAAAAGTTTTCAGATATAAACCTGATCTGAGCTGCCTCAAATTGCCATCAGATCAAAAGAAACTGAAATAATATGCTGAATTGGTTTTGCTACCAAATAAAAAAGTGAATAAATCATAAGCATAGGCATATTCTTATAGGCAGTTGAGAAAATATTGGATATTGTTAGACATATCTTACAGATGGAGTTATTTTGAAGCTTGGATTCAAATATTTCCAAGGATTCAACTGAAATGAAATGTAGTAAAATGTTTTAGTGATCAATAAATTATTTCTCTGGTAGGAACAAGATTTTCACATTCAGTTATTAATATGATTTCCCATTACTGGGTTTTTTACTATTCTATTTTTGCTGTTTTTTGCTACGAAAAATTTAAAACTACCTACAGTTGCTGAAACTGAAAAAAAATCATTCATCATTGTCTCTGTCATACTAATAATGAACATCCTCATAGGTTCATTACATCCTGTTCTAAACATCCATAGTGAAATACCGAATACCTTAGAACATTAGCCTAGATAATCTTAGCATCTGTTCAATTTTTTTTTTTTTTTTTGCAACTAATTGTCTTACTATAAACCCCCCATATACACTGAGGCGGTATTTTATATCATATTTAATTGTAACTCTATCAGTTTCAAAGCACCTGCAAAAATACAAACTGCAGAATGGAGGAATCTGATTTCTACTATGCAAATTTTATTGTGTAGGTGAGACTGGTTTTCAGGAGCTAAATTCAGCTCTCAAATTGTTTCTGCTAGCTCTGTAACTGAAAGCTAATTAACTGATATGATCTTTCTTATATCTATATAAAAGTCCTGTTTTTCTTGAGATAAATCATACAAAAGTGGAAAGCATTGATAATGTGGTCAAAATATAACATAATATACCCCAGCAACATAGCTACAAAACTCCATTGACTCTGGAGGAAAAAGTAATAAAAGAAAAACAAGTGAAAACATCTATTCTGTGTCATCATATCCTAAAGTATGGTGTTTTTCATGTTTTAAATAGGGCCTTGCTCATCCAGGAAAGAGGATGATCCAGCTGGAATCAGTGACAGACATCCACTACTTCTTTTACAATAAAATTTATTTTTCTCCATTTATTACAATCGCAGTACTTCCAAGCAAAATACTCTCCCTTTACTGAAAGTTACAACAGACAGCACTGGAAGATTGCTAAGTAGATTATAAGTGACACTAATAGACACAATTATTACATCAATAAAGTATTTTTTAATTTTCATTACCTATCAAAAAGTTTTTCCAAAACAAGGGAATCTTTCCCCTATTGTATGCAACAACCTTCCTCACCATCTCCTCACTAAAAAACAACATTCATTCCTCATTTTAAAATGATGAAAAATATTTGACTTCTAATGCAGAGATTTTAGAAGTTTGAACACACTTCCAAACATTTGCAAGGGCTGGTGTCCCATTTTGAGGCCACTGAGTTTTTGAATGCAGTGCTATGATGGTTTTGGTAAATAATGAAAATAATGAACTTCTTCAAATGATTATAATATTGGATATTCTTGAGATTTGAAATTTTTTTTGTTGGTTTTGCTGGTACTCTACCATCCACTTTGCAATAGAAATTTAAGTACACAACAGAGAAAATCCATATTCTATTTAAAATCTAAGTTTGTTCAAATTGGAAATGGATTTAACAGGTATTTTGTCTTCAAAATGTGAAAAGGAATGGAAAGTAACATAATAATTGGATTTTATTTTAACTTAAGAAGCAAATGCTATTTTTCTTATATTAATATCTGCATACATGGGAGAGGTTTTGTGCTAAGTCTTACAGAATATGTGATTTTTCACAAAATTAAATTTGGAAGTGGCTATCATTTTCTGTTAAGAAATCAGTAAAATAAAGTTTAATCTTTTCTTAGAGTGTAAATCTGAAAATGCTGATGCTTGAGATTGTCAATGGTCATACAACTAAAGTCAGAAGAATCTTGAAATGAGCAGACTTCATATCTGTAAAAGTTTGAATAATTGGATATTTCCTGCATTTCAAGGCTTAACTTTTCCACACGCCCAAGAATTTAAATCTTGTAATGTGGTATATACAAAATATTTTATCTGCATGCTTTCAAAACCAGTAAAAACCAAAAGAAACAAACATGTATTATGACTTCCAAAGTATACTTACTGTTGTATTTAAATATATATATATAGTATATATCTCTATACTCTGCCGTAAGTTAATTCAAGAACATATGTTGACATGGAAAATGACAATGCTACTAAGCTCTATTCAAAAGAACAACACTATTTATCCAATGTTAATAAAAACAGGAATCAATAGTTTCCTGAGTTGTCACATGTATTTTATTACATATATCATTGGAAAGGTTTTTTTTCCTGAAAGAGAATATTATTAAAATCACCTCAAATTTTTCACGTGTTTCTTCCCTATTACAAAGCAAGAGTAATGACAATGGCAACTAAAATTAATTAAAAACTGATCTTACCATGGCAGCTGGGCAGGGCTCTGTTCCATCCAGGTCTTCCATCATCTCCCATGATACATGTTAGTGAAGAGTATCCCTGAAGAACATATCCTGCATCGCAGTAATATGTAACAGTGGAACCCAGTTTATAATCCATTCCAAGTCTGGTTCCATTCATTATATTTCCAGGATCAAAACAAGACTCACGAAGTTTTGCTGTAGAGGAAACAAATGAGAATATAATTCTAAATATAATCCAAAATGAATAAATAAAAACAAATAAAACCAAATATAATCTGAATATTTCCTGGAATTCTTTTGCGGCCTTCTTTGAGCACCCTGTAGAACCTGGGTTTTTTTTAAGAAGACTTTCCATCAAATGTCTTCTCTACTTCACTTTAACAACTGTACAAATTACTATATAATGACAGAAACTATGTCTTCTGTCCTTTTTTTAAGATAATTCCTATAGTGCTCCATTTTTTTCCAGAATTCATTCTGATCAATGATAAAATTATGTAGTTAGACATCTTTCTGTCAGTAGATAAGGCACATCCTAGTTTTAAAATCTGTGGTGTGAAAACTGGTAAATAGAGGAAACCAACATAACAGTTGCAAAATAAGAAGTATGCAAACCAGAATGTCTTCAAAATTAATAAACTTAAGATGACGGGTTTTTTTTAATATATATATATATATACACATATATTATATGATGGTATATATTTTCATATACATATTTATCCCTCAGTGGACTAAAAAATATAAAAATATTCCCTAAATGTATCTCATGTTTTATCATTTATATCTATTAGTTTCAAATTATTGAAATAAATTTAAATATATGCATACACTTTTATATTTGCTTCCCTTTTACTTCTTTAATGTGAATAGCAATGTCCAGTAACACATTGAACAAAAATAATTACTCAACACTTCTAATTAACAGCATTATTATGCAGAAGGTGAGAAAAGTAAAACATTTAGGGAAAAGTGTAATTTCCTTTAAGGAAAAAAGAATAAATATATTATGTGGAAGCTGGAGTAAAGCAGATTATTTTATGCTGTGCAGGATGGAGTCTGCAATAATATATTTTATCAAGCAGAAGATGGAAATTTCAGACTTTCTTCAAGATTTAAGGGTGTTGTGGAGAAAATCAAAAGAGAACACTTCTTAATTTTCTACAAGACCAGCACCAGCTTTCAAATACATCAAAAAAATGTTTATTTACCAGGCATATTTGCACTGTGGAACTTTCTGCTACAAGTAGGTATGGTTGCCAAAAAACTATATGAGCTTTGAACTTCCTGGAAGTCTTTTTAAGAGTTTTATATAAAAAGATGCTTTATCTGATCCTGTCAGTACCTAAACTAAAATTTCTGAAAAATTATAGATAAGCAGGAACAATTATTATTGATTTGACTTTTATATAGTTTGGCCACACATAAACTATTGGTCACTACTTGAGCCAAGCTAATGAACTAAGTACATCCCTTAAGGCCACTTTTATGTTGTAGTATTTCTGAGAGGAGATAAATAATTACATCATGGTTACATTTGAAGAAGTAAACACAGAATAATTCTTTTGAATTTTCAACTTCACATCTTTCAAAAGAATGTCAAGATCTCCTAATGTGTTTAAAAATTTATTATGATTTGCATATATAATCTACAGAGCATGGTTCTGATATGAAGAACAACACAGTAACAAATAATAATTACAATACATTTTAATCATTAAGAACAAGTATTAGGTATTCACATTGATTCATATAGGTAGTAGTACTGTGTAGTCTAAAACTTATTTAACTCTCATTCAAAAATTTGGATGGACAATGAAAAGTCAAAAGATGCAATTTAGTAGAAAGTCTATAAGATATCACACAGATATTAATAATTATTGAGTAAACCATCCACACATTCATTTGAGAAGTATGGCAGGTCTTAGGGCAAATTTCAAACTCTTTCAACTCTAAAATGATCAAACTTAGGGGAAAAAAGAATAAATTTATTTAGGATTATAACCAATATTTTAGAAAATCAATACAATAACATTTTTCCTGTTATTGAACCAATATTGATATAACTGTATTGATTCATAATTTCTTTTGTGAGATCATCATTCTTGAGTTTATGACAAAAATAATTCAAAATATTTCAAAGGTACTCTAGAAGGTACACAGATAAAGCAGATATTAGCACTAGATGAAAAAAATAAAGAGAGAAAAAATAAAGTAATCCGTTATGTCGGGTGCATAAATCAAAAATTGAGAAAAGAAGGATCTGTCACAGCACAAATTACCTCTAGGGAAAAAATACCACCCTGTAATTTTCTTTTCCCCAAAATTATAGTTGTGACACTCTCCTGAAATTGCTGACTAAACAGTAACAATGTCACTATAGAAATAGTTTCTTAATACCAGTTCTGAAAAATAAAGCCTGAAATACTAAGCACCTTAAAAATATTTCTGCAAATCCGAAGGAGCTGCTAAGTGAACTTGTAGAAAAAGTTAGTAGAATATGTTACAATGTATAAAGAACTAATCAAATTAGGCAAAAGAATTCTTCAGATTTAGCTGAGAACCAGTGAAAAAAAGACCAAGTAAGTAAACTGCTTCAGCAAATTTTTAAGTGCTCCCAGGGGACAGGAGGGAAAGCTCTTCACCACTGATGTCATGTTGTTCCAACTGAGGAACACAAGACATTGATTACCCCTGCAGCCCTTTGCCTTTTTTAACTAAGAATATTAGTATCATTAAGTTAAAAACACATAAGGACAGTGACAGATTTAGCAGAACATCGGAGAAAATGCTGTATTATTACAAAGATTTTTTTTTCAGTTGGAGCATTTTAAAAATTATTTTCTGAAATAAGTAGGCAGGAAATAATTTTTTTCATTAGGCAGTTCAGATCTGGGTTACAGTAACATTATACTCTTGGCTGTTCATACCAGGTTCCAGTTCTTTCTGTACATAACAAAATTTTGCAACAAGCTTTAAAGAAACCAGCATTTACTTCCCTGACAATATTGTCACACAATGGATCAAGTAAGGTTCTGAAATACAGGCTGAAAACAGTGACACATGCTGTTTCAATCTCAAATGCAACAAGAAATTCTCTGTTGAATAACATAGTGTAATGATGCCAAAATCCTCCTGAAAACTAGTATCTCAGTGCGTGGAAAACTGTATTGAAACCCAAGAGAAGCAAGTGCTTTTTTCAGAATGTGATGACTTACCACTCCTTGCCTAAGTTTCAAAGATAATAAAGGCATAATAAACTTCTTGAAGATAATATTACAGACATACCAAACTATAGCAAGCATTCAATAATTATTCTCCAGAATACTTAATAGAACTAATAAGCTTTTCCTCCATTATAACATAGAAATGAGGGAGAGAGAATGAGAATAAAACTCAACCACGTGGCTACAGATCAGACCTGGGACATGGTTCAGTCTGAGATTTGTATCTGAAAAACAGGGTCCACCAATGAACTATAATTTGAGTACACTGTCACTTTAAATAGTATTAGTGTACATATAAGGCAGAACTGCATCAGTTACAGTTTTGTATGAAAAGTTTATGTTCATCAAATCAGAAAAATTTAGCTTGAAAGTGATGTAGTACAACTCCCATGCAAATCAGGGCCAATTTGATTAGGTTACTTAAGCCTTTTCACAGTCCAGTTATGATTTTGAAGGATTCCGATGCCATCATCGAAAGGAAAGCAGTTCCAGCGTTTGACTATCAGAGAGATTAATTTTTTCTTAATATGTAATTGAAATTTCTGTTATGTCAATTTGTCAGTCCATTAGCTCTCATCTTATCTCTATGAGCACCTGATAAGACTTTGGCTCAGCCTTTTCAACATGCCCTTGGAACTCTCCCTCCTTTGGTAGTTGGAACAAACCCAGTTGGGACAGCTGATGCCAAATGACCAAAGTTGGATCCTACCATATGGTATGGTGTCCATATCATATGATACCATGCCCAGGATATAAATTTTGGGGAAGAAGAAGGAAAGGAGGGACATTTGAAGTTATGCATTTGTCTTCCCTAGTCATCATTACATGTGATGGAGAGCTGCTTTAGAGGAGATGGCTGAACATCTGCCTGCCCATGGAAATGAATTCCTTATTTTCCTCTGCATGTGTGCATGGCTCTTGCTTTCTGTATTAAACTGCCTTTATCTCAACCCATGAGTTTTCTTGCTTATATTCTTTTTATTATTTCCCCCATCCTGCTGGAAACTGGAGTGGCCATTTTACTGGAAAAACTCACTTTGTGATTTTTTTCCTTGCAACTCACATTCCCATGTCTCTAGGATTGAGCGTTATATTCTCTCTCACTTTCTCATGTTCTCTCCGTGTCCAGTTTATCCACTGATTGTCCCTCCCTATCTTCCTAGGTCTTTCTTCCAATGAGGTGACATTTGATGTGCTCTGTAAAAACTTACAGCATGTGGATCATTTTCACTGGACTTCTGGATCCTTGATACTGCTCAGTATCAAGGTCATCATAAATCACCTGCAGCATAGCTAATTCCTTCAGGTACTGGATAACTCTCCTCATAGGGGTCCATTTGCCTCAATGGATTATAACATCTTAGAAGGGATACCTTTTCCTTATGCCTGGAAGACATCACCTTCAGAGGCTGAGGGCTTGTGCCCCATTTTCAATCAGTTTATCAATGCTCCCTTCCCTAGAAAAGGGATTCTAGAAAGGTGCTGGGCTTTTCCCTCCAATTCCAGATTACTGACCCTGTTAACCCAGCTTTGGTGCAGCCAATTGTATGGTATTGTATTGGTGCAGCCAAGCTGATTGTATGGTCACTGACTTTTTTATGAGTTCTTCCTCTTCCTCCTCATTTTGTAATGGCCCTTCAGAGTAGCCCTCTTCAAACACTTCCTCCTCCTTTTCCTTCTTAGTAGGAGTTTCTTTCCTTACAAAACAAGCTGCTGTTTGCATCCAATATTTCTGTTTTTGTGTAGGGGCGACTGATACCAGCATGGGTTGTTCCTCTGGTTCAGTTGCAAGACCTATCATGGCAGCTGGAGTAGCCAGAGCTCCTGTCGTTTTGTTGTCAGATCCAGAGACCTCTCCCCCTTGAGGATAGTGAATTATGTTGAATAGGGCTTAGTAGGCCTTGGCAAGGTCCCAGCACATTACAATGATTTGTGTATTTCTGGAATTGCTAGTGTGACAAGATACTTTCTGTCACCATTGAGTCAGGAACAGGAATGAGGAGACACATAGACTCTAGGTCTTAGAAAGCTAATCCGAGTTTATTAGAAACTGATTCTTTTATACATAGTTCTGATACAGGTGGACCTGACTGGTCATTTAATCAACACCCCATTTTACCACTGGCTAATTAAGAAGACACCCTTTGGTAAATATCTTATGAGAAAACAACTGTTCAAAACATCAGCTGCAAGATTGTTTTAATTCTTTCTCTCAGCCTTCTCAAAACTCCCCAGAACAATTCCTGGGAAAGTTTATCTGGCTTTCTCTCTCTGAGACTGAGACTCTCTCTGAGACTTTCTCTCTCAGACTGTCACATCCACAACTTTCCTCAAATATTTTAGTAGTTTTTCAGCATTCTACACTTATTCAGGGCTGAACTACCAAAACATTGGAGGTACCCACTGTCCTTGGTACTTGCCCACCCATTCCCATGTACTCTGTAACTTATCAGGGCAGATCTCTAGGCAGTATTCTTAAATAATTGTTTAACCCCAAGCAAAACCTGAAACACATACAGGAGACATAGCAATATGAATATGCTACTTTGAACATCTCAAGGATATTCAAAATTCTCAAGAGCTATTAAAATTCGCCTGGAGGAGAATAAAAAGGTGAAAGTGAAAGAAAAGATGAAGGAGTGGGGCAAGTGTTCCTCCTCATCTGCCCCATAGATTGGGTCTCTGACGAGAAAAGATAAAAGCTGTGATTGTTAATAGTTTTCAAGAGGTGGTTTCATAAAAGTACATATATAACAACCAAACTGAGTAAAAATACAATATTAGTCTCACAAACAGGAATTATTTTATCATATTTTGAGCCAGTTACACAGTCCATCAAAATTATATCCTTAATCCAGTCCCGAGGTAACAAAAGAACATACAGAGAAATTAAGTTGTTACAGAACCCAATTCTCAGAACAAGCATGACAACTCTGACTCCAAATAAATCAAAATTGTGACCAGTGATTATTGAATTAACATAATGCATAATTAAAACAAATTTGCTTAAAAACACTGTGGTCAGACCTCCAGTCAACTTGCTAAAAAGGACTGTTGAGTTTTAGCCCCAGTCAGCAACCAAGGGCCACGCAACTACTCATTCAGTGGGATGACAGTAGTATGGGGAGAGAGCTAGAAAGGTTAAATTGAGATAATTTGTAGATTGAAATAAGAATGGTTTTATAGTTTCAATAAAATGTAACAATATTAATAATAACAATAATAGAAACAATAATAAATTGTAATGGAAGGAAAATTTAAACAAAGAGATGGACATAAAACCCCAGAATAACAAGATATGTAAATGAAAAATAATTGCTCATGACCAACTGACTGATGCCCAGCCAGCACCTAAGTAGGCTCCCCCAGGCCAGAATATAATGTTGGAAAGATGGGGTCAGCTGTTGTGGCTGTACTCCCTCCCAGGTTCTTCTGCTTCCCCAGACTCCTTCCCAGCAAAGCAGCATGAGAAGAGACTGTCTTCCTAATAAATATCTGTCACTGTTGAGTAAGAAATGACACAGACTCACCAGAAGGCTGGTTTGCACAGCATCTCGCTTTACTTCGAAATTCTTTTATACATTGCTCTGATACAAACAGACCAGATTGGTCAATTAATCAATACATTTCACTGGATTGGCTAATTAACGAAACACCTTTTTTATAAACAATCTTTGAGAAAAACAGGAAAACAGAGAGTAGGAAAACAACACCTGTTTATAATAACAAGCTATCATTGTTTATCTTCAACTCCCTAAAGTCTCACAAGCCAATTCTGGGAAAACTTATCTAGTTTTCTTGCTCTCTGACCTAACTGTCACATCCACAAATATCCTTCACACTTGGATTGGTGGAAAGGAGAAACACTTTGATTCTGTGACACAAGGCTTAATTCAACAGCACATAAAAAAAGACTTGCCTTTTTAAAAATAATTTATTTTTATGTTATTCAGAAGTTCTGTGATATTGAATCACTCCCTGTAGCAGTTCATCTGCATTTATTATTTTTCAATTTAGTTGAACAAATATACATAAGTGAACTGAAACACTTCATACATCTGGGCATACCATCAACATGGTTGAGACCTACTTTCAACTTTTCAGCACTAGCTCATACTGTGGAGACAACTTCCTTGCCATCTGTAGGACACAATGACTGTAGGAAAGTATATGGAGGCCTCACGGGCTTTACGAAGCAATAAATACATTATTCTTTCCATTCTATAGCTTTGCACTTACTAACTGCTCTCAGAATAAATGGAGAAGAAAATAAGACCAAGGAGGTCTATATCACCCCTATTTTCTTTCTGGTTGTCTTTACAGAATATTTTCATATTCATTTAATAGCAAATGTTTCTGTTTCTCAAGCCATGCAGAAGCAGTAATGAAAACTCATATTGATAATGTATCTACAAGTCTACATTTTCTTGTTTACAGTGCTATGACCTCAGGCAGATCTGAGACTGGTGGACAGCTCTACTGTGGTCTATCATATAAAGGTCTAGCCAAAATAGTGTTTTATTTTCAATATAGGACTCCTAGATTCTAGCATGTCATTTCATCTAACAAGACCTTAAATGCACCTAAATCAACATGACATTCTATGTAAAATAAAAAAAAATTAAATTCTGGATAAAACATATATATCTATCTATATATATATATATATAGATAGATAGATGCTGTTAAGTCATGCCACTGCAACATTATTTTTGACACCTGTAAACTGCTGTCTCCTATTTCTTCATAGAATGACAGACTCGTAGAACTATTTATGTTGCAAGAGTCATTAAAGATCATCTACCTCCAAATGCGCCTGCCATGAGCAAGGAAGACCAGTTTGCTCAGAGCTTCCAATAGACCAGGTTGCTCAGAGCTGCATCCATCCTGGTTTTTAAAACCTCTAGGGATCGAGAGTCCACAGTCTCTCTGGGCATCTTGTTCCAGTGCCTCATGACCCTCACAATATTAAGAATTTCTTCTTCATATCTAATCTAAATCTGACCTCCTTCAGCATAAGGCCATTCCCCCTTGTCCTATCACTACATGCCTTCATGAAAAATGCCTGCCCAGCCTTCCTGTAAGCCTGCTTCAAACACTGAAAGGAATCATACATTCAACATTACAGGTAAATGAAGTCATACTAGAAACTTTATTTTAGGTTAGCAATCTTATAACATTGTGCTTGCATGATTAGAAAATTTCCATTATCATATTCTCAGGCAAAACAAAAACATTACCAGGCGGAAAATTATGAGACATTAAGCCAGAATTTGTACTCTTGCATTGATCTTTGTAAATATAGAGAAAAATAATTATATTTACCTTTGTATTCCAGGTGGAATCCAGTAAAACTAACAGATCCATCACTCCGAAAAGCCAGGTGCATGGTATTTGAACTGCTCTCTATCCTCTCTGGCAGTTTGCTGTCTTGAAAGCTCCCAATCAGTGGGCTATTACTGTCTGGCCCATCGTAGATATAAAGAAAATCATAATTTGGTTCTATACTGAAGCTAGAAAACAAAAAAGAGAAACATCAGATGGAATATGCTTTGTCTAACATTTTCACACTTATTAACTTAAATTCAAAATTTACTATCACTGTTTTAATAAAAGGAAAAAAAATCCCTCAACTGTCAGAAAAAAAAATGATTTGTAGAAGTGTTTTATAAGAAAACACAGAAATACTATATCTTTTGGTTCACACCTCAGAAACAATAAATTCCTGCTAGCCATAAAAAAGGAAAGCTTTTTAAATAGAGAAAATAATAACAACATAATTCTAAAGACTTAGGAAAATAAATAACCTAGATCTATTGGAACCCTTGGCAGAAATGCTTTGTGATATAATTCACTCAGCTTCCAACCAGACTAAACTCTTTCTGACAGCCAGAGGATGATCTTCCCATATCTCTTAGAGCAAGAAGCATTTTGTCTATGATCAATTTGAATAAAAAGATGAAGTATTGAAACCTCCCATTTTCTTCTTACTACATTATAGTTTGTTAAATAACTCAGTTAGTTAAATTCAAACTTAATTTTAGTTAAGGGCAGAGATTTAACCAGTTTCACTTGTAAGATTGTCCCCATACAGAAAGAAAGTTTTCTAAAAAGGTAGTTAGTAAGAGAATGAAAATCCATACTATTATGTTTCTACATGACAGTAGCCCCTCACTGAAATAAATGTAGGCATTGAAGACCTGATAGAGCTCCCCTTTTAAGTTTCGGATTATTTCAATTTTTTTTCCTTATAAAAGAAATGCAAAAGTAAAATGTCAACAGCTTTGATTATTAAAGTGCCATAGTTCATCTTGAGTTTAAAAGGTTTAGCTGGAGTAAGTTCCAATCAAAAGACTATTATACAGTACTTAGTGGAGTATTCAGTGTTTCTCACTCTAGATCAGTCTGTGTGTCATAAATGAGGCAATTCTCAGTAAAGATGCAATCTACTTTGACCAGGACTAAGCTTCTGAGTTTCTATCAAAGATTCATAGCAACAGATCATACTTTGAGAACTTGGCAGTATTTGGGATCTATAAACTGTTCATAGTATATGGAGTCACACTGAAAAATATATATTTTTTAAATTCTGTGATGGAGGATCTCATATCTAAATGCAGAATATAAAAAGCAGAATATTCTTAAATATATTGAACTCATGATATTAAGTCAAATCAACAAAAGAAGTACTAGTACACAATAGAGTTTCCTTACCAACTTACAACATTCTGAAATCACCAACAAAAAATTTATACTGTTAATTATGTAAATATAATTATGCAATTAATTTCCTTAAGATGGATTCATAAAAACACATACTATGTAACTGAGCACCAAGAACAGACAACTGTATGACCTACCTCTCTAAAGAAGTCATCACTGATATGAACAATATAGACACTATTATAGAACACCCAGCATAAGGAGAACTTAAATTTGATGGGACATCATAATTACCATTTTTACCTTGTTTGTTACATATTTCCTAGTTGGAATGCATAATTTTCACACATAACAAATATGTTAATTTACACCATGTGTTACATACAGTGCAGGAAGCAAAATTTATTTTGTGAATTCTATTAAGCTCAATTTAGTCTTCTGTTGTGATAAAACTCTAGAACAATTCCATTCAATAGCCAGAACATCAGGAAGTATTTTGAGTATCCTAAAATTATATGGAGTAATAAAACTAAATTTAAATTCTACTTTTGAAATATTGTCTAAATAGCAGGTGCCACGTACAAATCGATGAATCAATAGTTTTCATCATTAAAGACCATCCTGGTTTGCAGAAATTTCAGTGAGTTACTCCATGCTACCTTCTCAGGAAATGAATCTTAGTTAAATTGAGCATCATCTACCTCAACATTAGCCAGTGCAAACAGAATGCTTTTAAGGAAACAGCAAAGAGTTTGCAAGCTCCACCTGTATGTGTATTGATGACTCTGACGTATTTATTGCAACTGTTAACAAAGATAATGATTACTAATACTTTTGATAGTGATATTAAGTACTCATATATTGTGAGAGATCTGAACAATAATAAAGTTATAATAATAAAGCCAATAATAAAATTATAAACATGATTTTAAAAATTTAAGGAAGCTTACCTGATAAATGCTAATGATATAACATAATCACTATTAACATTGATAGTCCAGTCACAATCTCTGCTGTGGGGGTAAGGATGAGGGAAGTTTGGTGAAAGTATAAAACCTGATGAGCCAGTCAGGTTTCCTCCACAGGGAGCTGTGAATAAAAATAGATTGAACTTGAGGAAAGAAGGTAAGAGACAAAGAAGCAAGTAGCAGCAATCTGTTCACTGACCTTTAGTGTCCTCCAAAAGTTAAACAAGTCAGGTATTTACAAAGCTTTAATAGAAACAAACAAAAATATATTCACATTTTGCCTTAGACAAATACTAATACTACTATGTGGAACACTTAGTTTTGAAATCTGTCCTTTTGCTTGCATAGCATCATTTCAAGGCTTTTCTGAATATACTGTGAACTTGAAAAATGCTCTGGCTGCACACATAAAAAGACTTGACTGGATAAGCTTTCCTTTTTCTACTGTTAGTTAAAGGTGTTCTGAAAGAACCTCATTAGGCTATGTAACATGATACTTACATTGGTAATGCAATTATCTGCCTTTTCACCAGATAACAGTGATTTGTAGTTCGGATCAAGATGGATATAATATAAATTAAATTTTAAAAAATATTCAGATAATTGCACTTTTCAAACTCAGAGATAAATAAAATAGCTTTAAGCACAATCAGAATAAAAAACCCCACATTTTTCTATGTGATTTTGAGGTTCCCAAATTTTGTGGGGTTTCAGTCCAGAAAAAATAAAGAGTAAAAAAGAAGGAAGATATAATTAAATTTTGTTCTTCAGCGTTCCTTATGAGAGACTTCATGCAGCAACAAGAAAATAATCAGCTTTTTAAGGATCTTTTTTGAAAGAACTTTTAATGTTATTTAAAAGGTTCCAGATAAGACTTATAAAGATTTATAATTTTCAAAGTTTTAATTCTTCTAAGTGATGATCTAGGCCTAGGAAGGTAATTGATTACTCAGGTCTTCTGCAACAGATATTCTGTAAGCTCTGAGGTTATTTAAATCTCTGATAAAATCATATAGATCATTGAGTGCAACCATAAACCGAACACTGCCAAATCCACCACCAAACCATGTCCCTAAGTGTCACATCTACACGTTTTAAATACCTCCAGGGTCAGGGACTAAGCTGCTTCCCTGGTCAACCTGTACCAATGCTTGATAACCCTACGGGTGGTGAAGAAATCTGTCCTTATAGCCCATCTAAACCTCCCATGGTGCAAATTGAGGCCATTTCCTCTCATCCTGTCATTTGTTCCTTGGGTGAAGAAATGAACACCACCCTCAACACAACTTCATTTCAGGAGCTTGTAGAGACCAAGAATGTCTTCCCAGAGCCTCCTTTCCTCTAGGCTATACAACGTCAGCTTCCTCAGGTGATCTTCATAAAGCTTGATCTGGACCCTTCACCAGTTTTGTTGCCCTTCTCTGGACTCATTCTGTTACCTCAATATCGTAGTATGGTTTCTGTTGGGTAATAATTAGTATTGACTTTATGATTTTAGAGGGTTGATTAATTGTTTTATTATATTACTATACTATACAATACTTATTGTTTCTCATTCTTTTCTCTGATCTTCTCACAAGCTTCCCCAGGAGAATGGCTGGGAAAGTTGTGCCTGCTGCTCTGTGTAGAGAGAGTTATGACAACACCTCAATGTCACCAGTACCAAGAACAGGGGGATGATCACTGCCCTGGTCATACTGGCCATACCTTGCTGATACAAGCCAGGATACCATTGGATTTCTTGGCCTCTGGGCACACACTGGCTCGTGTTTGGCCACCTGTCTACCAATGCCCCCAGGTCCTTTCCCACTGGGCAGCTTCCCAGCCATTCATCCCCCAAGCCTGGAGTGCTATATAGTGTAGCGGAGGATTCATCACTTCACCTCATTGAACCCTGTAGCAGTGGCCTTGGCCCATTGATCCAGCCTCTCCAAATCCTGCTGCAGAGCTTTCCTACCCTCCAGCAGCTCAACACTCCAGCACAACTTAGTGACACCTGAAAACTGAGACTGCGCTCAATCGCCTCATCCAGATCATCAATGAAGACATTAAAGAGGACTGGTCCCAGTAATGAGCCCTGGGGAACACCACAGGTGACTGGCCACTAACTGGATGCAACTCCATTCACCCTGACTCTCTGGGTCCAGCCATCCAGTCAGTAGCTATCCAGTGAAGAGTTTACTTGTCCAACCTATGAACGCTCGGTTTCTCCATGAGAATGATGTAGGAAATAGTGTCAAACACTTTACCAAATGCTGGATAGTTAACACCCTCCAAACAGTTGACCTTGTTATACAAGGAGATCTGGCTGCTCATGCAGAACCTACATTTCATAAGCCAATGTTGTCTGGGCCTGATCCTCTGGTTGTTCTGTATGTGCTGTGTGATTGTACTCGAGGATTTGTACAGATAAAGATGATATGTACGTGTATAATTCAACCTACTGGGAAATTTACAGAGTATTTCCAAATATCATGAGAAATACTGCATCCAGCTCTGGGGCATCCAACACAAGAAAGACATCGACCCTTTGGAGAGAGTCCAAAGGAGGGATGATCAGCAAGATAGAACACCTCTCCTATGAAAGCAATCTGAGAGAGTTGGGATTGCTCTGCCTGGAGAAGACAAAGCTCCAGGAGAACTTATGGTGCTTTTCAGTGCCTAAAGAGGGCCTACAAGAGAACTGGAGGGGAATTTATCACAAGGTCATTCAGTAGCAGGATAAGGGGGAAGTGTTTTAAACTTAAAAGTACATTTAGATCAGGTTTTAGGAGGAAATTTTTTACTGGGAGGGTGGTGAGAAGAGGTTGAAGCAGGTTGTCCATGGAATTTTTGGATGGCTATCCCTTATGTTCAAGGTCAGGCTGGATGGGGCTTTGAGTAATTTGGTCTAATGGAAAGTGCCCCTGACACAGCAGGAGGGTGAGAATTAGGTGGTCCAACCCAAATCACTCTGTGAATCCATGATTTTATGAATTAAATCACAGGTCATTTATGAATTCAAGTAAAGCAAGTAGAATACTTAAGTATATTAACATATCCACACTTGCAGTATATATGATTATAGTCTTTCTACATTTTACATATTTATTTAAATTAAAAGGGAGTAATGAATAGCAAAATTAACTCAAAACAAAACAAAACACCAAAATTTAGAATCTTCATTTACATTTCAGTATTAAAATTGATGATGAATCATAAAATCATCATTTTGTGTAAAAACAGAAGTGGAAACGGCAGACATTGGGATGGTTTTAGTTACACAATAATACCACAAATTAATAGTACTAGCAAGTTCATAAAATATATATTCCAGACCTAGCATAATTTGTTTTGCTTTTTTTCGACAAGTGACAAATACAATTTTTATCACAATAACATTTTCCCAGATATTTTCAGTTGATAGATAAAGTTCCATTAACTACAAGGGAACAGACAGGAGAAATTTCATTTTGTGTGAAACATTTACTTAGTTTTACAATACGGATAATAATTGCAATTTTTCTATCTTCAAAAAATTAAAATTCTTATTATTTCTAATTAAAATCATATGCTGTTGAATGTTCCTTTGTCACAATTCCAAAATGAGTAAAATTAAATTTTTACAAAACAATACACATCTATTAATTGTACAGTAGCTCAGTGTAACTTTCTGAAACCTTGTTGAAGTAAAAGTTTCTGTAAAAAAGGAACTGTTAGGTTGTATGGAATGTAAAGGCTGCTCATCAGCTGGAACTAATGTTCTTCAATATAACCCTGTACATTCCTCTTTTTCATGTACTTTAATGGTTTAGTTTGCAGTCTCTGTATATCCTAGGAATGAAATAGTGAAGAATACCAGAGAGGATATTTAGGTTATTTACTGTAACCAGACTTCATTGAAATGACCACTAAACAGTAGGAGTCTGATGATATTTTTGAAGTACTCTGACCTGTCATATAATGATACAAGGAAGTTAAATGCTATGTCCTTGTTTCAGACTGAATTCTGCCAAAGTCTGCGTTCATGATATTTTCCTGAGGTCTTGATTTAGTTTAGTTCCCTGTTAGTTCACTGATAGAATATTTTCATATTAGTAACTTCTTTCTTATATATCTATTCTTTCTTTACACACATCAGCAGTTACCTTTGCTGTTTACAGTGTTTCCATTTAATTCTTCCCAAGGTCTGTTAATAATCAAAAAGGGAATAAATGGAAAGTATACTAAGCTAGACAGACAGCCACAATATATTTTATTTCAAGTCATGCCTTTAACAGCAGTAAAAAAAATAATAAAAAATATAATCTTCAACTTTGCAAAATATCTCCCAGACAGAATTTTCTTCAGATAGAATGGTTTCAGATTATTTTAATTTTCAATTCATAAGATAGTAAGTTGAGAATGTTAACATAACCTAGTGAAAAATGTTATTAGATTGTTTCCTTTTCCAGTTTACTATCTTCTCTAAACTTAGTCATAGACTTTCTGTCTCTGAGTGTTTTAATTAAATTCTTATGTGTTTCAGAATCCATAATTTTCTGAATTTAATGTGTAGAAAGGTATTATTGCCATAACACTATTTTTAACTGAGGACAGACCAGCTCTGAAAACAAAGTTTAAAGAACACTTTTGACAGTATTAGACATGAGGTAAGACTGAACAAATATAACAGCTCATCTAGAAAGAAAGGCAAATGTCAAAACACTATGAAAAATATATTTTTTATGTGTTATGCAGTAAAAATTAGATGTAGGTTATGTGAGCCTGTCTATATAAACCTCTGTGTAGACACAGTGGTAAGCAAGCACTGAGCCTTACTATCTCTGTGATGATCTCAGCATTTATTATTTCTATATAAGGAAGTATAGGTTGGGGAGGTTTTTATTTACAAACTATTTTCTCTAGGAGGCAACAAAATCTTATTGCACAGCTTTTTGGCTTTTATTTATTTATTTGTTGTCATGGGTTGATGCTGGCGCAATGCCAATGTACTCGTGAAAATGTATTTTTCTTAAATGAGCGCTGTGAGATGTGACTAGAAATAGAGCAGAGCAGGCTCAAGCTTAGAAATAAAGAAAGAAACTTTATTAACTTACAACTATAATAAAAGGAACACACAGAATTTAGAATGAAAACTTTCTAAAACATTCCTCCGACCCCCACTTAATTTTTAATAAAACATAGTGAGACAAAAACTCTGGTTTTTCGATTAAGTTACTACTCCTCAGATAATTAATTTTTAGTCTATTAAGAGAGAGAGGAGTTTCTCTTGTACTATAGACTCCCCTAGGAAACACAATTGTAACTTCTTGTGTTTGTGTGTCAGACATGGTACCACCTGGAGAAAATCTGCTATCATGACATCTTCCTTCCATGTACAGTGCTCTCACCACTGTGCATGGACTGAGACTGCTCATAGGGTTCCTTTAAGGATGCTTTGCTAAGTACTAAAGAATAACAGTTTCTTATTTCGAGACAACAGTCCCCCCCATTTTCTCCTCCCCTGGGGCCGAGGGTCCTGAAAACAGAGATCTTTTTCCCTGAAGAGAGGGCATTACTACACCTTCTTCAACTTTTCTCTGTTCACTCAACTCTTGCACATGACGTCACTCACTGAAGCAGGCCACTCTCTTGGCTCAAGTCATTGCATCCCTCTAAAAATGTAGTCTCTGTTGCAGGAGAAATTGGTTTAGTCTATGGCTATACAAGAAAAGTTTAGCTAAGGTTACTCTATAATTTCCTCCAACCTAGGATTTTTTCTTCTAATATCTCAGGTCTTAGGCTGTCTCTTTTCTCTTTCAGATCAAGGAGGATTAATGTTTCACAAAGCTTTCTTTATCTAAGAAGGGGTTAAAAGTCTCGGGCTCCCAGGACGATTGAAATCTTGTCTGCCCAGAGCTCCCAAGGCTGGGCACCTTCCCCCACCTTCTCTTTCTCCTCTACCAGCATACTGTCAGCACATGAGATCAAATTTCCAGGTGGCACAACCTCTCTGTCTCTCTCTCTCCCTTTAGGAGGGCGGGGGGGAACAAATTCATCTCAGGTTTTCTCCACCCTTCTGTCCACAAGGGCTGGCCAGGTTTGAACCCCTTCACCCCCTGGCCTACCTCTCAAGCTGCATGGCTTCCCCTCCCCCACCCAGCCTGTGGCTGAGCAAGGGAAGTCTGCACTCTTCAGTGACCAGAAAAAAAGAGAGTGCTCCCCTAAGCGTTCTCTACTTTTAACCCTCTGTATTCTCAAAAGCATGTCCACTGTCTTCAGTAGTCACACCAAGTGTCAATATTCAAATCTAACCACTAATTAGTTTGACTATAACTTCCCAAGAAAACTCACTTCATTATCAACCCAAGACATTTATTTATGTATTTATTTATTTAATTACTTCTTAAGAAATGAAACAGAATGTATGGTTTAATTTATTTTTTATTTCCTTTTTTTTTAAACCCCAACACATTAAATAAAGGATCATTGTGTTATTTTATTTTGAATAGAAATTATCACTGGAATTAAGTGTTTACAATAAAACCTTTTTTATAGATATAAATATGAAAAACAAGACCTTGCCTGAATCAAAACAGTAGAAACAAGCAAAATCAAGCCAAAAGAAAAAAAAAATTGACATATGAATTTCTGAAGAAAGTCTGAAACCTCTGGGAGACAGTGTATACTTTTCCTAAATGTATGGTTAACTTGAATCCTAAAATCTACTTTTGAATACTAGAATTTTTAATGTCATCTCTGAGAAAACTAAGCAAAAAGAGTCACTTAAGATTCTGGTATCTAAGCAATATTGGATCCAGAAAATATTTGGAATGGAAAACATGGAGCTATTTTGTGCAGCACAGACATAAACCAAAGGATTGTCTTTTTGGCAGAAACATGCTCTCAAATTTATAGTTTCTCAGAATACCTTTAGTATAGAAGAACTTCTAATTACTATCTATCATTCAAATACATGAATCATTATTTAATTCTTTGTTATTTTCCCATTGCTACTACCTTTGAAAGGAAGATGTTCTTAAAATTTTGCAAGACAAGACTAAGGGTATTAAAAAAAACAAGGCACTCCCACAAGTAAGAACAATTAAAAAGTACATTTACCTAGTTTTGAGCATTAATAATTAAGAGGTTCGAAAAGACACTTTGATGTGTAAAGAACTAATAAAATAGATCTAGAACATGGTACAACTATACACCTTTGGAATTAATCCTGCCTCTCATTCTTTCATCAAAATTATATTTGTTTTTTTCTAAAACTTTGATAAACAATGATGATGTTGAAGTTATGTGTGAGGTAAGTATTGCACAGTTTGGATTTACATATTACTAGTTATGAGAAAAATATATTACAAGTTATTAGAAAAAAAAGTCAATGAACTTCAAGGTGTACTGAGCTACAACATAATTTTGAAATCCCTTAACTCCAAGGCAAGGTTTACACACTCTAGTCTATTATCAGTTCATATTCCCCAAGAATGTATAATTATAGGAAATCAATAGAGAATAACTTCATGCTTGACATTTGGACAAATAAATCATCATAATAAGCATTCTTACTACTCTGTGTACAGTAGGTGTTTTTCATTAAGTGTGGAACTTACCAGTATTAGATAAATGGATGCATGCAACTAAAAAAACAAGTGGATGCATATTTAATATGTGCCACGGACAGAATGTCAGTTGAGCACCTACACCTACATTTAATCTATTTTGTAATATCATCAACTCACAATCGATAGTGATTAAAACTGCTAGTACTGCTTTATAATAGGGCAATTATTTTTCAGTTGAGATATATATTTTAAAAACAGCAATATCAAATAAGGCCAGCATGATAGAAGAATATTTTAAGTTTAGGGCCCAGAGCCCTTGAATTCCTTTTACTTTTTCACTTGGATATCTACAGATGTTCAGTTGCCATTACTATAATATGCATATTTTCACATCTAAGAATTATAAGAGATGAGCAATAAATGTTTCTTTACTGCAGTCTTACAGAAAATAGTCTAGACGGTTCTTGTCTTCAAGCCCATAAACTCACATGACCCACAAAGGCATAGTAAGGAGAGTAAGAACAGAGAAAATAATACTTTAACACATTAAGTAGAATAGCCAAGACACCAAGTCAGTACTGTAGTGTTTGCAAACACCTGTCTGCAGATATGCATGAACAAGGTAGATGGTATGCATGCAGAGGAAATGCAAATAGAATGCAGATTTTATTTGTAACAGCTATGGTCAAGTCAAGTTTACTAAATGAGAGTATTTGAAAGCTGCACAGTCCTCCTTGTAGTTTTAATCTCTGTCAAGTTCCTCCCCGCAATGTTTGTCCAAGAATACACTACCAAGGATTATAGTCATTGGCACTGACTTGTTTTCTCTGTCCAAGATAATTAAATTTTAAATGAGATGTCCCTGAGTGGAAGAGGATAAGAACTATTATACTAACAACTACAGAGGAAAGATTTTGGTTATAACTATCAGAGATTGATGTAAAATAATTTTTAAGATATGCAGTACATGTATTTTCTTTAAACAAGTTCCTAGAACAGTGTAATTAATTACATAAAGTTTTCTGGTTTAAGGAGAGCATTATTTAATTTTTTTTCTGCATACCTATACAGACTGGTGGGTTTGGCTGCCAGAAGTACCGGTTTTCTACCTGAATGCAGGTTATTCTCTCATCTCCTTGAAGTTCATAGCCAGGGTCACACTGAAAAATGACAGTGTCTCCAGGTTCTCTTCCATCACCATTTCTAGTTCCATTCATGGGGACACCAGGATCACGACAGGCAGTGGCTACAGAACCTAGCAGCACAGTGAAAAAAATGTAAATAAATTTTTGAAACAAAACCCACTTTTCAATATTTTTTTATTTTGTTACATTTTTCTAATCAGGAAGCTCTGCAAATTCAAAAATTTCTAATAACTTAAAAATGTTTAGAAATCATTTGACAATCTGCTGCTTTTATCCTATTAAATTTTCAATCTCCTTCAGTTATTAAAAGTGCCTAATTTTTCTTTTAGTTATTTTTTTAATTCTGTGAAGCACTGCAGTATGCAAAAAGGAAAGGAGGAGATTTCCTATTACCCTGGACATTTAGTACTTTTAACTTAGAGCAATTTTTAGTATGAATAAAATTAAAAGCAGATTAAGGTCTTCAGGTTTTCCAGTTAAGGTTTACTTGCCCATATCTTCAATTCTCCCCAGTTCTATAGTTCATAAATATATCTATTGTGTAACATTTAGGTGACCTTGGAAGTGAATTTCATTGATCACTCATATCTATACCCTTGCATGCCTACATCTACTATCTATAACACTAGACTTTTGTAGTAATAATAAAGGAATCACTACAAAAAATACACATGGATTTAGTAGAGAATGTAGAGCTATATATAATGCATAAGTATGGATTATTATTAAGATAAAATACAATTACAAATATTACAAAAAAGCATAAAAAATTTAAAGATATTTTCCTCTTGATCGACATAATAAAATTTATTATGGACAAAAATATGAAAACTTAAGCAAAAAGTAAGTACATCAATATTTATTTAGAGTAAATATTATTTCCTACTAACATTATGGAACTGAAACATGCTATATGTATTACAAATAAATACCAAATGTCAGACTTGCCTGTGGAACTAGTCCCACTGAGCTCAGCAACATGTGTAACATAAACACAAAGTGGCAGTACTGAGATTTAATTCAGATGCCCTCTTTCTGGGAAGGTAATACCAGCAGACAGCAATCTATTAATCCAAAATGTGTCTGGGTTTTCTATTTACAATGTTTTTTAAGAGCAAATTTTGGTCTAAACTGTATTTCTCTACAAAAAAAAAAAAAAAACCTCCAAGGACTTTCCTTTCCAAGACGTACTCAATAAAGATATAATTGGTGCTCTACAGTTATTGGGATTTACAGTGCTTCAAACACAGGAAGGACTGACTATAGGAAAAAAATGCACACAAATAAATACTCACAAAAATCAAGTATGAACAGAAGTAAGGGGAAAATTTTCCTTCTTAGTCCTCAAAGATTAAATATATATTTCTTTTAAATGTTTCATAATAAAAGAAAGATAATTATTTTTTATATTGTCACACAATTTTTTAAAACTTCTACTTTAGACACTACCATGACTCCTGTTTGTAGCTTTAAATATGCTACTGGGTTTAAATTTAGAAAAAATAGTACAAAAATATGAAATTACTAAATTTGCTGTGTTCTGCTCACTTTAATATTATCTGCCTTGAATTTTTCCATAAACAAGAAAAGAAGCTCTCTGCTTTATCTAAAACATGCAATTCCAGAAGAATGGGGGCTGATTCTTACTCAGAATTTGCAATTGATCTTAAAGGGCCAAAGAGAGAATGTTGGCATGAAACTTGTTATTGTCTTTTCATCATATTGCTCTTACTAGATTGCATCATTCTTTAAAAAAATTTGATATGGCTGAAAAAGACATAAAGGGGTCGTGAAGGAATTTCTGATACAATCTCTTTGAGTTTTTTAATCACTTATTAATATTTATGCAAATTAATTTTATAAGATCTCTGCAATCTTATCACCTTACCCTTATTTGCCTTGTGTAGCACAGTCATCTTGCATGGCTGCACGCTTGCTCAACCCACCTCCTGGTCTTTTGGCTTTGTAGCCAAATTGATGAAGCATGGATTGGATAAATGGAGTATGAAATGGATGGAAAACAGGTTGGTGTGCCAGGTTCAAAGAGTGTCCCTGATCTGAAACCTAGGCAGGAGCTGATTAGCAGCAGTGTTCCTCAGGGGTGGTTGTTGACTTCAATATTTATTAATGATGGGAACAATGAGACAAAGTTAGCTTTTGGCAAGTTTATAGAGACTGGCTGATCAGTTAATATGCTCTAGTGCAGTGATGCTATTTAGGAAGGTCTCAGTAGGCTGGAGAAAAAGCCTGAGAGAAACTTCAGGAGGTTCTAAAAAGGAAATTCATTCGGGACAAATGAATCCCAAGAAACAATTTACCATAAAGCAGCTGTACAGAAAAGGAATAGAGAAGACAAAAGCTTTTCTAGAAAGCATGTGTGTAGCAAAAGCACAGAGATAGCAATCAGAACATGCAACAAGCAAAACTCCAGATGTATAAAGGAAAACACTGTTTCACTTCAAGTGTGGTCAAACATTTTATTTTTTTTTACAGAGTAATTGTTATCTGTTTGACTGGTTTGTGACCAGGCAATTGGACTAGAGGCTTTCAGAGGTACTTTCCAACTTTAATTATTCCATGAATATTTTTAAACTTTGCAAATTCACACTAAATACACACAGATCTAATTTTAAAATAAAACCACTGTTTTAAGACTGTTTTTTGCATTATAACACTAAAATGCAAAAGAGAGCTTCTCTGTTCCCACTATGTCATCATGTGGGTTTTAGAATTTTAAGTAGATGATTTCTAGAAGTCCAATTCTTTTTTTTTTTTCCCAGAGTTTGTTCAGCATTTTGAAAGGGTCTATTAAAAATATGAAATCTAACAGAAGGGTTTATGAACTGGTTTGACAGACGGGGTAAGCTTGTCAACAGGCTGATAAAAAATTTATTCTGAATGAACAGGTTGTAAGAAAGGGAAAGAATGCAGCATGCCATTAAAAGTACTGAATATAGTTTGCTTTATCATAAATAAATAATCATTTATTAGGCTAGATTTTCCTAAAATCTTTGGGAAATTTTGCTTCTATCTTCTCTTTAAAGTGCTACTTAAAAGAAGAGAGAAAAAAACCTTTATAATACAGCTACTACATGATATGTCATTTATTCACTTATTTCTTCACTTTATTCATTTCTTAATATATATTTATTCACATAGTTGCATGACATTATCCTAAATATCATCATCAGGATAATCAAACATTTAGTGAAAGCACACTGCAGAGCTATAAAGCTACTGACTTGGAGCACTTAGTACAATTTTTCACACAGCCTTTGGAGATGTGGTAGGGTAAAAATAGGTAATAGTCTTAGATAGGTATGCATGCTGGACGATTCAAATATATATACAAGGTTTTGAAATATCATTTGCTCTAAATTTTTAATTTGTATCTATATAACAATCTACTTTTTTACTTGAAAGCAAGAACTCCAGTGTTTTCTGTCTTTCATCTTCATTTCAATGTATACACATACCTCCATGGAGCATTCCAACAACTAGAGCTGAGAGATTTAGATACTAAATTTCAGCTGTTATGCACACATATATACACATATATATATATATATATATATATATGCATGTTGGTTTGGTTATTTGTTTTTCTTGAATGTCACCATACTTTGTGGTGGAAATAAGTGAGCATTACAGAATTCCTAAAAATGACTGTTTCCTTAATTTTCTTTTTTTTTCCCGTCTAATTCATTTTAAAGAGAATAAACCAGGAGAAGGTATCCTGAGTTCCACAACTACAGGGAGATTAACACATAAATAAATTATTCCTTCATGGTATTTCTGAACAGCACATATCTTGCTTTGTAAGCACATGCCTAAATCAACTTTCTTAATTAGGAGTGGGATTAATTTAACTTAATGTTGGCCATGCAAAAGTTAGGTGTCTTATTAATAAGCTTATTCCCCAGATTCCCTCTACAATCAGTATCACGAGGGAGAAACTTTTACTCAAGCTCAGCACTTAATGTCCTCATTCACTGGAACAGAAGGAAACACATGATTTTTTTTTAATTGAGATAGAAATGCTGTATTAATAATTTATATTAAAAGTGTAATCTCTATTTTAAGAATAAATCTGTTAGTAAATTCTATTTTTACTTGTTTTTTGTCATATATTTACCTCAAAGAGGAGGTGGATTTTTTTTTTAGAAATAAATTTGTCAGAATAAGAATCCTCAAACACATAAATATCTTTTTTTTTGAGGGGAAAATTAAAAAAATAGCTATATAAGAAGGAGACCGGAGAAAGAATATCTCAATACTGCTTGTAATTTTAGAATTAATGCATTTCTGGAGAGTCAACATATATTCCCTATATATTCAAACTGAATTTCTTAATCACAGCTTTCTGTCATGTGTACTGTAGCCATAAGGGTTTTTTCATGTGCCTGACTCTAGCCCATCATTACTACTGTTAAAAGCTATGTATGTTTGCAGGCTTTTTATTTCAGAGAGGCTATCTGCATATTCTTCCCTGCATTCTCAACTCTGTTTGCCTTTTTAATCTGTTATTTTTTTTAATATTTATTTTCATTACCTACCATCAGCATATTTTTTTCCTTTTTAAGTGTCAATACTGTTTATGAACTCTATATTCCAGTACAATATTTTTTTCCTTCCTGTTATATATTCAATATCATGTTGTATACCTCAATCACTGCCTTCATCATTCCCCATGAAAATTTGTGGGTAAGCAAAAATTTGGGAATTATAAAGTTCCTGATGCCTTTGATAGTTTACCTGCAATGCAATCTTGAAAGCTTTCTGCAAAATAAAGAGTGGGCTATCACAGTTCCCCATAAGTTCATGTATAAGTACTGAAGTTCTTTGTGACATATTAGAGTTGATAAAGTACGGAAAGAACACCTCATGTTTTATTCTATTTCAATAATTGGAAACTCAGAGTTTAGGAAATACTGTCTTGAATAACTAGTAAGCTGTGATTTGTGAATGTAATCCATTAAATTCCTATTAAATACATTTTTATGGGAAATGGACAAATCTCAGATGTGTCTATTAACAGGTGCAAGAGTGACTCTGTGTAGCACAAACCTGTGAGTGATCATCTGACAGCTTTTTTGCCCTAATGAAGGGAGAGAAATGCAGAAACCTATTTCATTTTTTCTCTCAGCACTGCTAGTTTAGAGCAATCACATGCAATCAGTCAAACCATTTGGGCTAGATAAATAATTAAGATACAATTCTTGACCAAAAATTCCAGGATGGAGATGAATGCAGCTCATGCTCAAACAGTTCACTAGGTGAGAGATTAGTGAATATATTAGATATACGGAGCTTGTATGTCTCTCTATATGGTCTGAGTGACAGAAAATGTTTCAACATAATTATTACACACTTCTGAGCTGAATATGTTTTTAAAATAAAACTCCAGATTGTGTTTTGTTTTGAAATGGGGCGTGGTTTTGGAGCAGATGAGTTGTTTGCATTTGGATGAAGCTAAATTTGAAGATACAGTACTGAACTACGCTAGAATGACTCTGAACTAAGAATATCTCTGAACAGCGTTGCCAGCAGTGGTGCAGTACCAGCTGTTTCAATCCATGTATCAGCTCCTCTAAGTTCTGTGTGATATGCTAATACAGAAAGAACTGAAGGACCCACAAGTGAGACTTAGTATCTCAGATAGCCATATAACCATATTCTCTAAATCAGACTTTGAATATGAGATCACCAATCCTCCAGAAAACAAGTGCCACTGCATAGGCAGAAGTATTTATTCTGGAAAGTTGTTTATTTTAAACAGTTCCTGCTAGGTGACTTGAATGAAGTGGGGCAGAATCTTGTTAAGAATCTTAGCAGCCAAATCATGCTAAAAATTCATTTCTGTTTCCCCCAAAACTTGTTTGAATTTTTCCTCAGAGCATTCATATAAACAGATTCATGTTTTGAGCAGTGGAGGAGTAGAGATGATGCAAATCATCTCTTTATGAGCAGTACAATACTGTGCTCCTA
Organism: Anomalospiza imberbis; assembly: GCF_031753505.1. Lineage (NCBI taxonomy): Eukaryota > Metazoa > Chordata > Aves > Passeriformes > Viduidae > Anomalospiza > Anomalospiza imberbis. The sequence goes on along the minus strand of NC_089681.1, from coordinate 16,579,367 downwards.
CAGAGCCACAGAAGCCATTAAACCAGCATTCAGTCATACCCTGAAAAGATGTCAACACAGATCTATCTACAATTGTCCTTTATGTGGGGTATAAAATTTTTTGATACATCTTTTTAATAATAAGGCAAAAATATATATTTAATCCCTAAATCAGGTAATTAAATGCTCTAAATTGATTATTCCTGCTACAAAAGCAATAAGTTACTACCAGGGTCAAAAAGTTTCTGGTAGTTCATAAGCCCCAGCAATTTAACAGGTGGCTGAAATGTTCTAAAAGGACAGCTCTATTTTCATGCAGGAAAGATACCTTGAAACATAGCATTAAAAGTGGGACAAGGTTATAAGAGACTCCATTGATGCTGGAAACAATATAATAAATGTCTTGAGATTTCTTGGTGTTAACAGTGATTTGTAAATTTGATGTCCTAATGCCAAGTCCAATATTATCAAAGAGTCTGAATCCCAAACCTGGAGAATTAAGGGGGAAAAAAAAACTTTTCTTTTTTTTTTCCGTTTTTTCCTCCTTTTTTTTTTTCTTTCCCCAGAGCCCACAATCATGTCAGCAGCTTCAAGCCTTCCAAATTTCAAGCTCCTCATAACACAAATCATGTCCAAAATATTATAATAAACTTATTTAAACCAACATATTCTTCCAAACTCCTATCACCTTAATTAAAGGCTTTATAGTATTGCTGGTCTTTCAAAGCAATCCTTTCAAAGCATCAGCCTGAACCAAGCCTGACTGCACCTTCAAAATTCAAGCTGTCTCAGAACCCACATAATACCTTTACCCACGTGGGCACTGCAGTCTCCCCGAATCTCTAATGCTGTTTGAGAACCAGGTAAGCCTGGTATTTACTATCTCAAATCCAGCCTTCTATATAACTTTTCCTGAAAAAGAAAGAATAAATTATCTACAGTGTTTTTTTGGTCTTCTACCAACAGAAGCACTGCTGATAGCATTTCTTTAATCTATTTTTTACTTTTCTTTCTGCTGTAGATCTAACAGAGATTTAGAAGCATGGTCATTGTAATTCTTAAGTAAATTCTAACCATACACTCCATTTGTTGATTTTGCATGACTTCATGGATTCTCTCTAAGTTTGTCACTTTTTGTTTGAAGATTAAAATGGGAAAATATTAGGAATAAATAATAGAATGAGAATTTCACTGGGGACAACACATCCCTCCAACAAAGAAGTTTAACATCTTGCACTTCTACAATTTTCTTGGTTGTATAGGCAGGTCTCTGTGTTAAGGAAACTTCCCCATCCAACCATCCTGGACTAACTCTGGCAGTCACACTTGCACAACCAAAGCTTGGGCCAAGACTTCTTCACAGCTACACACCCCACACTCAAGGTCAGAAAAAGTTTCCTCACCAGCTTGACCCCATGTCAGACATCAACTGAACTTGTTTTAAAACTCTTGTTTATTCTGTAACCTGGTATAGTCTCTTCTTTGAGGGGGCAGGTGGAGGATGGCAAATGGAGGAAGAGGGCAACAGTGGACGTGAAGCTTTTTCTTAAGGGTCTTTATCTGATTTTACTATCAGATAAGCTTGGATAATAGGTTATCAGAAAGGAAAAGTTATGGGTCATACTACTAGATACACTGTAGTTCTTAGCGAGATAACTGACCTTGGTTTAATGAGATAACATAATTTTACTTTTTCTTATTGCTTTTGTTTTGTCAGTTTATACTAGTTGTTAAAACCATCCAAAGCACTACACTTCTCTTACCGTGTCTTATTGGAAACCTTAAGGGCTATTTTATCTCCAGTTCATAGGTAATAATCTTTTTTCATTAATATGAACTCTCCAGTTTGGAACAGGTATTATTTCTTAAATATTTGCTCAGAGCTTTGGCAATGAGTATGAAACTCAGGCCCAAATAAATAAATTGACATACGGTTTCAGATATTTTTCTGAAACTCAGGAGAAAATGGACACTATGACAATATCTAATCATGCTGGCAATGCATTCCAGCTGAGAAGAAGTGTTTTCAAATCTGAATTTTATTTAGATTGCATGTTTAGGGCTTGGGGTTTTTGGAACCTTTTGGTTCCTTTAAGATTTTTATACTTTGTCAGACCGCGTATTCGTTTATGTGTACATATGATTACGGTGAGATGGAAGTAGCTTCTCAAAAAGAAGAAATTATGAGAACCTTGGACTACACAAAAGGGCTGCTCATGCAGTGAAAAATCTTACTAATGGTAATTCAGTTCTTAATAGCATTTCTATTAAAAGATTAATCAAGATGATTTGAGGTAAAATATGTGTCTTTCATTTGTTGGTCTTCAGAATAGTGTGCAACCTGCTTTGTTGCAACTGTTAAGGATATGGTTGTACAACAGAGAACAACACTTCTCGTTTACCTTGTCTTTTAACTGAAATCTTCTGTAGAGAGGGGTAGATTGTTCCTATGTTAAAGGTAAATTTTTTATTTTGCCTTTTAGTTTCTCGAATTGTATATATACATTATAGATTTATAGTTTCAAAACACCAAGAATATTTTGATAGTTCTTAAAGATATGGCCAAATCTTTCATCTGTCTGAATTTTTTACTTTTGTTAAATTTTTCCAATAATTTGTTTGATTTGTTTGCTTGGGTTGGGTTGGGGAAGGGTGGATAGGGTGTACTATAACTGATAAGTTTGACATTGATGTAGAATTTGCCTCATCATTTGGTAATATTCTGTCCATACACTTGAGTGTCATTACCCTGCTCTTTGCTAAGGCAATGATGCTTTTCTGTTGAAAAATGTATTATACTGTAGTCACTTAGTAAATTTGAAGAACAGTGTCAAAGAATAGCTTCTGTCTTCTTTAGCACTATACAGATTACATCTTACCAAAACAACAATAGAATATTAATAAGAATAAAGATTCTATATTTATATATTTAGCAAGATTTTAAAATTCATCTATGCAAATGAATTTTATCTCATACTGTATATCAGAATATGTCCAGCCTGTAATTAAAGACACCAGCCCACAAATAATTTTTTCCACATTCATACACATAGGACTGAAAGACAAACATTCATTTCTCCATCTGTCAATTATGAGATCAGGCAGATTACTGGAATGCTGTTAAGAAAAAATATAATTTGCTTGACAAAAAAATAGCAGCAAAAATCTCTCTTTTATCTTACTGTGCTCCAAAATGGCTATTCCTGGCCAGAAATTGGGTAAGAAGGAAAATAGAACAGACAATAAGCTGACAAACTTGAAGTCAACTCCATTGTAGCACGATGTTTGTACTACACTAATGGTTGGACTTGATGATCTTAGAAGGCTTTTTCAACATTAATTATTTTATATATATATATATATATATATATATATATATATGCCATTCTCTCAAAATATTACTTCTCTCTAGATACATTTCTGTGATGTTCAGTCAATTACAAGCTTGCAATAAAACCTCCAAAACACTTTCCTTTCCTTTGACGTGTGTTGTAAACAATAGAATGTGCACTTTTCTTACACTCATTGACTAAAAAAGAGAGATGTTCAAAGGAGAAGAGAGTAAGACCTTGGAGAAACAGAAGTCCCAAAATAGTTGTCCCTCCTGTACTCTAAGCTGAATGGAGAAAAAAGGTAACAGTCCTGAAGATGTACCTGTACTTGCAGAAAAGATCCCATCACATGTGCATGTGCACGTATCTGTAAAGGATGGCACATGAATGATAAACAAAGGAGACTAATGATACTGAAAATGATTAATAGAATATCTATCTCCAAAGTAGCATTAACTAGAATGAATGAAAACCAGAATTTCTCAGTGACTACAGAAGACAGAATAACTATGGCATCTAATTTATCTCCCATTGGAAAATGTCTTCCCCAGTCATGTGGTTGAATGGCAATTCCACACTTTTCTTCTTTTTTATCAAATACTTAGCAAAATACCATTCTGGAGAATTCTGCAAAAAAAGCTCAATATACTATTCTCCTAGGTACAGAACTTATTTTAAGAAGATGAACTCCATGTACATTTAAAGATGTGCAACCTGTCACTCGTGTGCAGTTTTGTAAAAATAAATCACGTAAACCTCGAATGATGGATTTGTCAGTCCCACAGTATTGTGCCTGATGTTCTATATAAGACTGCAAATAAGGACTGATGAATAATCAATTTAGCATATGAATGCAGAGACTAATTTCCATGGTGAAATCTTCACAAGTGGTTTGAGCTATTTTTCTCTGTACATAGAAGGCAAAATATGATAAGTCTTGGTCCCATGCAGTTTTGTCCATTTATTGGTAGTATTAGCTTAATTGAGATTATACTCCTTATACAGTCAATGGAGTCACATAATTTTGGTCCCAAAGGAGCATAAAGAGAAAAACTATATTATTAAGCATAGGTTATTTGATCATACGGCTTCCTCATATCCTCATTCTATGATTTGATACTTTGAGTAAAATCATATAATTGTAAATGTGGATATAGACCAAATTGTAATGCTCTTCTGTTGGTGTCACACCTAAATATTAGGAAATTATCTGGCACACAAAATAGATTAACTTGTATAATTTTGACAAATTGTTAGTGACTAATACAAAACAGAAAATAAAATACGTGCTATTAATTAAATCTTCAAAGTATCTTAGTTGAAATAATTTCAAGGACTTGTATTACTACATAAATATTTTTCTGTCTCATGCTCTATTTTGATCAATAGTTGACCTAAAAGATTTCAATAAAAGAGATTGGATTAACCAAAGAAATTAAAAATAAGGAAGTTAGAGAACCTTTTCTGAAATAGAAAAGAAATTTTATTTATAATATTAAGAACCACACAAGTATAGTTTTGCACTTCCAAATTTACTTTGCTGTATACACAATTATAAATATCTGTAATGGACTTTTTCTGCAAATAAAATAACCCATTGGAACTGAAAGTTTTCTCTGAGAAACTTAAAGCAGAGTGTTGAATTTTATTATTCTTTAACAGAAAACATAGCATCAGATTTTTCAGATTCAAAGAATAGCTTTCCCACATATAAAATTGAAATATGAAATTAAAATATGAGTCTGAGACTCATAACATTTAAATTTGGAACTGTAACAGCTTGATCTCTCTGAAATGCCATGTCACAAGTCAGACAAAGTCAACTTTTCATATGCAAATTTAGGACAGGTGAGTAGACTTTCTATTCATACAAATCAAAAGGGATTGCACAAACTATATTGCACGGGGTTTAAAAATCAGGCATTTCAATCTCAAATGTAATTAAAATAAGTTACTTTTATGGTGACATGGTGGAGAGGAGGATTTGTTTATTTATAAAGTTAAAATTACTTATAATGTCACCAATTTTTTTTATATTTCCTTTCAGCTTTCACTTATTAATACTATAACTCCAGGTCTCTCTAGCTGCAACTCATCTCCATGGCATTTTACATGGAAGCACTCATAGCATTTGCCTGCATAAAATGCACATGCCCTCTATGCTACTGAAGTAAGAGATGACAGCTACTAAGAAATTATTGTCATTTTTAAAATTGTGACAGGAATGCCATTTTTGACATTGAAAGACATAAATAGTCATTCATTTTACTAATATCTGCTTATTAAAAGAAAGACAACAACAGATAGAAGGAAAAAAATCTATTAAATGGTTTCTTTCTTTTTAAGCCTCTTGATGCTAAAAACAAAGCAAACCCACCCCCACCCCCAAAATCAAAGAAAAAAAAAAATCCCAAACTAAACAAGAAAACACACACCAATACCACCCCCTACAAAACTAAAACAAAATCACTGAGCTGAATTTACAAATGTGCATATCCACAGATATTTCTGATAGGAAAGTAATGATCCTGAAATTTATAAATCCAAAGGATTCTGCTCGAAGTTGAAAGAAATCAGCAAACCAGAGTGTGAAAATATTTTAGATTAAAACTTCTTTCTGCTATGGAATCGACACAAGAAAGAATAAACCCTATGCTAGTGACTTCAGAAAAATGAAAACGTTATATCAGGAAGTGATCCCTATACCAGCAGTGACAGGAAAAAGCATTCTGAGAAAGAAACCTGCAAAATTCCCCATATGCATTTGTTAATCACCTTCAGGGTAAATATGTCAGAAATAGAGAGTTTTGTTACTGGAAAGATGAAGAATAGGAAAAAATAGAAATACAGGAGGGTGTTCATCATCACAAGAATCTTCCTAAATGTGACTGTGGCTAATAGGTCTGTCTTTGAACATAAGAAATCCCACCAAAAAACAAGAAGAAGAAAAAGACAACAATGAAAAAAAAAAAAATTGAACACAAAACATTTAGAAGACATTTTGGCTATAAATCATAAATACAGAAATTTGACTTGCAAGCATTTAATCATTGCAGTAATCAATGTAAGCAATACGATGCATTATAATTCTAGACTGGAAATTAATATTGTCAGACTTAAGCCATGCAAGCAGGTATCTGCCTTAAGTGTTCTAGGCTTTTTCTATATAGAGCCAAGTAACTCCAAAGGACTATTCTTCCAGTCTTAAAATAAGAAGGAGCAACTAGCTGCAGTTTGACAGTAAATCCAAGCATTTAAAGGCATATCCTGTTATATAAGAAATACTGCTAGAGCATCTATTTACAAAACCTTCCCAATACTCAAAAAATATTTACAGTTTAGTTCTGCACTGTCTGCCTTATAATGCTCAAAAACGCTCTATCCTCTGGGATGTTTAATTAGTCAGAAATGTGACTGCACTCTGAGATCTGAGCAGAATGTATTCTATAATGCTGAGTGATTCAGTAGTGCAGCTATTAGTGGTGAAATAATGGCCTACTAAAGATGAATATAGATCCTTCCTTTCTGCATGAAAGCTAAATGGCACCTGAAATGCTAAAGTTAGCAGAGAGAAAACTTTCCTGTAATACCAAAATCAAAAGCCATTGAAATCTGTGGAAAGGATCTGATTAACTTCATTGGGATCTGATCTAATATTACACACTTCAGACATATTAAAGTGATTTAAAATATTATTTTAAACATGCACACAATTATTATCAGCAGATTATTTACATTTTAGTTTTCTTACTCAACTGCTTTCAGTTCTCAGTCTTTTTTTCACAGCTACTACTTTCATCTTGGTGACATGAAGTGATATCAACTGATAAAAATGTTTTCCTGTGCCTAATATTTTGGTCTGACCCTGAGAAATACAGGTCATGTCTCTGGCAAATACATGATTGCTCCCTTCACTTTCTCCTTAACTTCTCTTTAAAGTTTAGTTTTCTATTTTGTGCAGAATTTACTGTTCCAATGAAATTACTGCTGATTTAATTGATGTTTTTCCAGTATGTACTGGGGTCTTCATGCTCTGTCTCTGTCAGTTGAGAGAAAATATGCTGTAACAGGTATTTACTATTTGCATATTGCTTCTGGTCTGTTGTCAACTTTCCACACTTTTTTGAGGACAGACCTCTGGTATCTGTTCTATAGCTGCATTATTCACAACCCATTTAGACATGTTCCAAAATCCTCATATTTTTGTCTTACTGTTGAATCACCAGAGGTTCTTATTTTCCTTTTACCCATATATATGAAGTTTTTGAAATATTCTGCTTTATTATACATCTTTTGCTACTTTTATTTTCAGGATTTGTGGGCTCTGTTTTCTACCATGTTACTTCACTGAAGTCTCAAAGAAGACTGCAGAAACTGAAAAGTTGTAATGTTTAAATTAAGAGATACTCTCATGGTCATTTGCAGAGGTTCAATACAAGAATGAAAGACATAAAGACACATATAAGAAATATTAGACCAAAATTCTGCTCTGCCTAGTGATGACTTGTGAAGTCATTTATTTCTTTGTTTACATTAGATGTATAAAAAGCTGTACTTTCACTAGGCCTTGATAATTGGTGAAAAGTAGTGAAGAACAATCAGGTTGAGTTCCCTTATTTCATCCGAAATTCATCACTTTTATTTCTTCCTCTCATAGTAATGTACAATTTTGTTAAATTTAAAAACTTGTCCTTGTCAACCATAAAAAAGTCTCCAGTATTCCTTAGTTCAGCATAAAATAAATAATTTCTTGCCCCTCTACTCTGATCTTGTGAGACCCCAGCTGGAGTATTACATCAATCTTCATGGTCCCCAAGGACATCAGCCTGTTGGAGTGAGTCCTGAGGAGGCCACCAAGATGATTAGAGAGATAAGGCACCCCTCCTGTGAGGAAAGGCTCAGAGAATTGGGATTGTTCAATCTGGAAAAGAGAAGGCTACAGGGAGTCCTAGTTGTGGACTTCAGTACTTGAAAGAAGCCCACGTGAAACACAAACAAGGGCATGGAGTGGCAGGACAAGGGTCAAACTGAAACAGAGTAGGTTTGAATTACATATTAGGAAGAAATTCTTTACTATGAGTGTGGCAAGGCATTGGAGCAGGCTGCCCAGAGAAATTGTGGGTGACCCATAACTGGCAGTGTTCAAAGCCAGGCTGGATGGAGCTCAGAGCAACCTGTTCTAGGGAAAGGTGTCCCAGCCCATGGCAAGAGGGTTGGAACTGGATGGTCTTTAAGATTCCTTCCAAGACAGACCATTCAATGATTCTGTGATTATTTTCTTACAGAAAGAGATTATGAATGTTTAAACCATCAAAATAGTTCTACTATTTCAGTAGTAGAAAAAACTAAAAAAAATTTTTTTTCATTTTTTTTCCTCCACAAAAAAGGCAAGCTAACAAAAAGAAACAAAATAGACTAATTGACATAATGGGCAAGAAAAATCTCATTGTGAAACTTTTTCCTTTCAGATTCTCTAAATTTTACAAAATTAATAACAGCTTCCATGACTTTTAAATGATTGCTTTGGGCAGCCCTAGATAGAAACAATTCTAATATTACCTGCTGTAATACATATTACTAATTAAATATAATTTTCTTTCTACTTTTTATATAACATTTCATCTTCTTTAGGTTTTCCCATCCACTCTTCCCCTTTTAATTCGATGAAGGATGCTATCTCACCTGCCTTTTGTATCTCCAGATAAAAATTGTTTTTCTGATCATATTGGATGGCTTATAGAGGAGTCAAATTTAAATTATACAACATTATCAATGGTGAAAATGATTACTCATTAAATGACAGATGCAAAATTGTGTAAGAAAAATTAACAAAATGAAATAAAAAACTGTAAGGAACTAACAGGAAGGTTTAGCCCATTTTTGGAAACACATTTTTTCTTTAAAGGGTAAGAATATAATAGAGAAGAAAATAAAGCACTCAAAGTCTTAAAAGGGTTTGAACGTAAAGTATATGTTGTCATTGAATAACATTCCTCATGAGGTAAAAGGGCTGATAATGCAGTTCAATACTTTTACTTCATGAAAAGGCAAGAGGAAAGTAAAAGTAGTTACCTCCCTTATGTGAACTTTCTGTTGGTTAATTACAGTTTAGTTAGAGTATGAAGACACCATCTGTTTCACTCAGACAATATTATGTACTCAAAGAAAGTATATGAATACTTAGAACAATGTTGCAAAGAATTGTCCTTTTCTTTCCTCCATCTCCTGAAATACATTTTATTGATTAGTGAAATAATATGTCCATAGAGCAATTGTGTTATTCAGGTTGTGTAGCTATTTGCACATTACTTTTAAAGTCTTTATATAGGGGGAAAAAAAATTTGTTATTCTACTGACAATATACACCCAAACTGTGCCACATCAACAATTTGAGAAGGATCACTCTGATTTTGACAATGTGGACTAAAGACAAAGAGAAATGCTGAGCTCATGGATTCTTTAGTGTCATTAGAACTCAACAGACTGCAAAAGCATGGAGAAACAAATAAAAAGCCTATCAGATAAATTTCTAAACCCTCTTTTCACATAAATCACTGCAACTGCATCAGTAGCTGTTCTATAACTTTAGTCCCATGTACTATCCATTTTTCCTTGTAACTCCATTCTTATTCTGCGTCAATCTATTTTTCCACTCATCTTTAATGACTGCCTAAATAAGTCCAGTGCATAATGGTCTTCCTCTCTGGCTTCAACATTAAATATAAAAGCATGTCTGAGAATGGAAATACACGTGTGAGAATCTCCCAAACAGGCTCTGGAAGGTTGTAAAATGGCAAAAATACCTTGGAGCCAAGGGATTAAAACCTCTATTCATGGCTTCAAAAATAAGCTGTTGGAGCAGAAGCACTCTTTTACTACAAATAAAATATCTTTCACTTCGTACTCTCATTTACACAATTTATTCTTCCGTTAAATTACTGTATGCACATACATGTATTTGTCATACACATGGAAAGAATAAGAGTAGGGGAAAACAAGGGCTAATACAACTACCAAGCACAGGAAGCACAGTGAGGTAAATAGTGTTAACATTGAGTCTCTGTGTCAACCCATGTTAGAAATGTTGCTACCACTACACAAAATTATATTAGACTAGATCTTGCTAATCTTGAAAAAATATATGTAAATTGCACTGACCAGAGGAAAAAGAAGGTCAAAATGGACCTGGCTCAGTGATTTCTTCTGTTTCAGCAAAAAAATGTCTAAAGGAATTTAATAACAGTTAGGCTACTGCTTAGATTTGTCATCCTGCTGCCTGTAATAAGATGATATAACACTAGAAGGCAAAAGGGAGAAGGACATTGCTGTTCCTGTGGAGCTATTTTCTGTTTCATCCCATACAATCACAAAAGAAATGAAAACTCCCCACAGATGTCTCTAAAAGCAGAAACTCTTACTGATTAGAAAAGGATGGAGATTTTAACATGCCTACATCACCTCCTTTGTGAAAAACACTAATCATAGTTATAAGAATTCTTGCACTGCCCCAGCTGCCCTTGAAAACCAAAACTCGCAAAGAATATGATATTTTATTGGTTTTGTTTGTTTCTTTAAGATAAAAATGCAGCTTTACAACAAATCTTCAAGTCTGTGCCAATTCTTTCCTTTAAAACAGAAATGTCACTGATTTCAAGTGTTTCCAGCACAACAATTATCTGTGAGTGAATTATCTTATAAAATAAATTAAAAAATAAATTAATCAACTTACTTGAAAACTGTATGGCGAATCCAGATTTACTGATATAAAAATCTGTGTCAAACTGGATAGTTACTATGTTGAGTGTACTGTGAATGCCTTCAGGAATAAGTGAGCCACTAATTTCTTTGAGCAACATCTCATTCTCAGGTGGACCATCCCAAACTCGAAGAATGTCATGGGATGCCTCAGTATCAAAAGCAAGAAACTGGAGGCTGAAAGAAAATAATGATTTTATTGGCAGCTTTAATATTACTCAACAACATAATTTTAACAACAAAACTAAACGAGCAACAGAAAAAAGCAAATAAAATTTAACTTCAAAGGGCAATTTTTTTTATAATGTTTCATACATTTATCTTTGAATGCATGAGAACCCAATGCAAAAATTAATTTGAAAGAAAAGAACCTTAGAACATTTTAATTTGTCCGCCATAAAGTAATATATTACTTTAGCCATTCAAATAATCTATAAGTACCTACACAATCTTTTCAGAAGAGAGTTTCAGTTTTTCTAGAACACTATTATAAATCACATTCCCATCAAAACAAATTAACTTAAAAGGACTGTGAAAATGCAGGTTGTGTTGTTTTGTTGGTTTGCATTTTTTTAATATAGTCTTTCACTAAAGAGTTCTCCCGCCTCCAGCATTTCACAAAATTATAACTAATTTTAAAGCTCAGTCTTCTTTGGATAATGCTTATTAAAAAATCAACAGTTTCAACCCAAACTTAAAATACCAAAACCTGTAATCTGCATCTTAAGTTTTAAACCCAAAATCCCTTTTTTTTCCTCCTCTCTAGAGAGTGATTTGGTTATAACAGCTCTAAGATTTAGTTATTATAGTAAAAAAATTGTTAAAATGTTAATATTTATTTTCATTACCTTACAATATTTCCTGGGTCTACTTCAATCACCCACATGCAACGCAGATTGTTGTCATAGGGAAAAGGATAGCCAGGAGACAAGATTCTTCCTGATGACTCTCCTTTAAACCGCCCTCCACATTCAGCTAATGAAAAACAACATTGTGGAATGATCTTACAGCTAATCATCCAGCAATCAATTTATAGATCTACTCTTTTGTTGAACAGGTTACACAATTAAACTGACCATATGCCATAATATTAAAAACAGCATATAAGGGCTCACATATAAGCATTTCACCCCTTGCTTCACCTGCTTACTCAATCCCAATTTCTTCTAAATGAAGATGAAAAAGAAAACTACAATAATATTTAAGTCTTGTCTTCTTATCACTTTTCTATGTGAACAATTGAGCCTGTAGGTAGCTGCAAAACTTAGGAAGTTATAGTAATATTGTAAAGAAACAGAAATTACAAAAATACAAAATAACTTTCTATCTCTTCATATCTTAATTGTTTTATTTTATTTAATCTATTCCACATAAATATAGGAGATTTTTATATCTTATTGATATTTATATATAAGTAAAAAAATACTAGTTTTACAATCTCTTTCAGATTAAACTTTTTATGTTGTTTATTTGCTGACATTAACTAGATTTGCATGTATTAGGCCTTTCAATGTGCACAAATGTTTAAGAATTGCTATCTTTTTTTAACCTAAAAAGGCAATACTACTTAGATAGACTTAGATGAGATACATGCAGAGAAAACTATAAGTGCCTGTGTAAATAGATCTCTACACATATCAGATCATATCAGATCATACACATCAGATTTTACATAGATCTAACAATCCTTATAATATTTTTTCTTTCTTGCATTCAAAAAATAAGTAAAGAAGTAAACAAATGGAAGAGTGTTATACCAATGCAGGATGGTAGAGGATAGTCCCATGCCCTTCTTTCCCCAGTCATACACTTAAGAAGGCTACTTCCATGGAGAGTGTAACCTGGATTGCATCCATAAATTATTGTACTTCCAGCAAAATGACCTTGGTCACTGATTTTATATCCAAATTGTGGCACACCAGGGTCCTCACAATGTGACAGCTCAAAACCTGTGTGAGGAATAAAATGCTGTATTTACAGATTCAAACACATAAATATATTAACGAAATTCAGATTTTCTGGTTTTCAGCAGAAATCAATCATTTTCAAACTACAAATAATAACATCTTTAAGATTTTTTTCTCTGTTATTAAGCAGTCTAAGTAGGATAACTGCCTACACACCTTTTCCAGAGCATGACCAAGCTGTGTCATAAATTCAATTTTCCTAAGAATTCAATTAAATGCAGAAAAAAACAATTATCAATATCAATAAGCTTTTAAATTTTATGATAAATTATAAACTGGAAGCTAAAAGGACTGTCCACTTACTTGTGAATAGACATTTAAAGGCTCATAAACAAAACAACAGCAGATTTCTCATTATTTTGCATTGTAACAAGAGCACCACAATAGCACCTGTGGCACCAAGGAAAAACTGCTATTTTCATCAATGCCTATCCTAATTTTTTGTTCAGTAGTTCATAAATTTAAGAACTGCATTAAGGAATCAATGATAATGATGATGGAGAGAACTCAAACCAAACAACTTGGACATTTTTGAGAGTTAAGAGACATGAAGCAAGAAGAAAACAAAACAACGCATTACATGGAAACAGGGAGGTATAACTAATTTATGGGGAAACAAACTACAATTTGGGAGAAAAATTTTCTATTGCAAATCAAGTTTTCTAATATTAACCGAGAAGCAACTTGAAATCTCACTTTGTTTCAAACGAAATAATTTTACCAATATCATGTGGCTTAGAATGTGTATAGGCAAAAAAAAGAGCCTTTGTATCAGATTGCTATTCCTATACATAGCTAATATGTGAGGAAATGAAGGGGTTTTTATGTCTGCTTTGTTCAACAAATCATTCACACAGTATTTGTCCATCTGGTCAACAGTTGGTAGCCCTTAACAATCTCTCCTCAGATGTTGCATTACCATTACTTACTGAAAAAAAATGTTCTTGTATTTTACAGACAAAATACTTGTAAATGCATCGTAAATGTTGGATAAGGCTGCTCAGGAAAAAATACCGAAAAAAAAGAAGTATATCAAATGCCATATCTTTCTGGTTCTTCCTTCAGCTCATTTCATGTGTGACTGAACATGTCTCAGCCTCCACAACCTCTAAGCTGAACCCTTCTCACTCCTAAACTATTGTTTGTTAGTGCATTGTGTGCTACAGAAGCTCTGAAAGACATTAAAGTGAGTCCCAGATGAAGAACCATTTTTTGACAATGCTGGTCTGGACACTTTTTGATCAGTTAGAATTACCTGTCTTCTAAGAAGAATTCTGACCACACTGTGAAAAGACGTTCAAATCTGCCTTGATCCCTGATATGTCCTCATTTCTGGATAGCCTCCTTACAGACATAGAACCAAAGGCAACTTTTTAACTGATCACCCTTTTGAGAGTGAACATGTCACTCCATTGTCTAACCATGGGAACTAGTAGCATCCTTGCTGCCCTAACTGCTTGTGACCAGAGCAGGCAGAGGGCATGGTGCCTCAGCCAGGGTATGATGGGGCAGTTTGTGGGGGACAGCATACAGGGAGAACACCTCTTTGAAGGGTGAAGCTTCCACGGGCCCAGTAGAGAGACTTGAACTCCTCATAACTCAGCAAACAGGCCATGGTTTTGACCATCTGCACAGCTGAAGGGTGTTCATCCAACCTGACCCTCAAGGCAGACTGGTGGGCACTCCTCTGAGCTAAGGCTGCAGCTCTGACTGGGAGGTCTGCACCATCTCTCCTGGCTTATGGATCCACCCAGACAGAGCTCAGACTGAGCTCTTCCTTGTATCCAATCTAAATGTGCCCTCTTTCCGTTTAAGGCCAGTACCCTCATCCTGTTATCACATATCCTTGTAAAGAGTCCCTCTCCATCTTTCTTGTAGGCTCTCTTTAGGCTCTGGAAGATCCTAAAAGGTCTCCCCAGAGCCTTTGTTTTTCCAGGCTGAAGAGCCCCAAATCTCTCAGCCTTTCTTCATAGAAGAGGTGCTCCAGGCCTCTGATCATCTCTGTTACCTTCTTCTGGACTTAATTTTTTTCTTCAAATTCTACCAGTATCAACAAAAGAAGATTCATCACTGTTCAGGCTAAGAATTCTTCAGGCTAGGAAAGTGTACTGTAATATGAATGTCTCAAAAGACAGGAAATGTTATTGATACGGTTCAAGTGTTGGGCTTGGTTCTACCTATAAAAATATGAAAAATTAAATTCCTTGACACTTGCATAGTAATACAGTACTGAACATCCTATCTTTAATCATGGGGTACAGTCCTATTCTATCACATGCTATTACAAAGTATAATTATGCAACTTTCATCTGAAAAATAATTACATACTCTTTTATTATCTTGAAGTATTTTCCTTTCATATTGCAAGAATTATGCTATTTTTTATTAGAATTAGTTTTAAAAACATTATGTTGAGCTTTTAAATGAACAGTTTTTGAACAGGTGAAAAATGAATGATTTGAGTACAAGGACAAAGAAAATATGTTCATAGCTGCATTGCCGAATTACCTTATAACACTGTCCTGCTTGATAAAAATTAGTTCTACATAATAATTCAATGATGGCAAAAAAATTACACATTTAAAAAGTCATATAGACTACATGTCAATAGTCATGTGCTACAATTTTCAGAAAATTACACTTGATAACGTAGATGTTTGTAGCTTCTTCTGTATACCCTCTAAGCCGGAGATCAGAAATATTTTTTCCTTTCCTCATCTTCATAGTTTAAGTCCATATAAAGGTTTTTGTTAGGAACTTTTCTTTACCATTTTGGTTCCAAATTAGGTTATTCTAAACAATAATCCAAGCTCAGAAACCAAAGCAAAGTAAATATCAGAGATGAGTCTTAAAAAGGAGAATTTCCTTACTTATGACTTATCTTCATGAAGAAATGCTTTATGATTACATTTCTTACATTTACAAACTCCATTTACATTTACAAACTACTTACATACTTCAGTATTTTTATGTGCTAAAACAATTAACTTAAACTTAACCTGTTTTTTCTTATGCTCTCCAAAATAGAAAAATACCCCTCTAGAAAAACGACAGTGATTTATGTATCAGATTAAATGTCAAAGCCAGGTTTCAGTATGCTATGTGTCTTGGGTTTTTTGGGTTACAGCAATGAAAGTATATTATTTTGATGAGTAATTTGCTGTTAATTTCTTCCATAATTGTCATTTAACTGCATTTTCATCCTATGAGTGAAGAATTTTCATTCCTTTAAAAGTATAAATCTATTTCTACCATTTTCTCAAATACTTACTGGTATACACAAGCTGAAAACCTTCATCAGTGCCCTCCATGTCTGAGTTAAATTCCAGCCATAAATGATTTGAAGTGCTACTTAGTGTCAGGCCTCTTAATGATGCCCCAGTATATGCTCCCAGCAGGTGAGCAGTGTTGTCTTTGCCATCATAGATCTGTAAAAAAATGTGAGTTTTACAGTTATGAAGAAAGAAAAGAAGATATATTTTATTTACAAAACAATTCTGTACATCTGCATTAAGAGGAAGAACAGCTCTCTCAAGGGAGATCCATTGCCAGTCAACCTGAAGTACTATTTATATATGCTATTTGCCTCTCTTGACTTAAGCCGAATTAGGTGGGGTGAATTTTCAAATGCAGTTTAAAATACGTCAATTCTTTTTATACACAACAATAGAAGGGGGTAGAAGTTCCATATCAGCTCAGATTGTATAGATCTCTGTGTTTTCTCTCACTGTCAGTATTGTAATGCTGATCACAACCTATCAGCAAGCACCTATAATGTGTATCTGCCTCTAGTCTGAGGTGGCACAACAGAAAATCTTACATATCCCCAACTTCAGCCCCTTAAATAAACCTGAGGTGGCTTTTTATGCTTTGAAGACAGGTTAAAATACAACTGTGAAGTAAAAGAAGATTAGGAAATAAATTTAACCACTGCTTCTGTAAGCTGAAAGAGTATTGCAATCTATATGTAAATCATAGTACTGCATTTTTAATATTTATTTTTCTTCAAGTGTTGTTCTTTTCCATTTATCAGAATACCAAATATATAGA
This sequence comes from Anomalospiza imberbis, assembly GCF_031753505.1. Taxonomy (NCBI): domain Eukaryota; kingdom Metazoa; phylum Chordata; class Aves; order Passeriformes; family Viduidae; genus Anomalospiza; species Anomalospiza imberbis. Next base: position 16,562,284 of record NC_089681.1, on the reverse strand, counting down.
ACAATCTTTTAATAATTCTCAGGAAATTTCCCTACAAATCTGTTTGCTTTAAAACACCACTGGTTGTTGTATTCCTGTAATTCCTAACAAAACTTTCTATAATTTAATTAAATAATTTCATAATTTAATTCCTATAATTATCAATTATAATTACTCACCCAAACATTATTTCCTGTAGGATTTATTTAGGGACTTCTAAAATAACTAAAACTTTGATTCATGTGGTTTATGAAAAATTTCACTTGCAAATCAGTAAATTCACCTCTGAATAATTTTCAAATTGCAGTAAGGGGAAATTGTAAAGCCTTATTAAAAGGTACCGAATTGTATGCAGTTCTAAATTCTATTTTAATTCTATTAATTACAAAGTTTGCATTTTTAGACAGAAGTCTTCACCAGAATGAAATCATAGCAAATATACCAGCAATAGAAGTAAGGCAACAAAGTAAATGTGAAGTATTATGATGCCTGTTCCCTATCTGTAAGAATGAGTTACACACCTAATTCCTATTTTCCAGAAATCCTCATGTCTCTAGTAATAACAAAGATTTTACATTTAATGATATGATGAAATAAAAAAATAAGTGATTTCTAGCTATCTGTAATAAGTAAAATTGTACAGGAGTTTAAGATGCACAACATGACTTCATATAATTCCTTTGTTTTTAGTGACCCAAGCAAATAAAGTCCAAGTGAACTTAAATTTAAAAGCTTATGTCCTCATATGGACTAAATGTAAGAAATCAGAGAAGGAGAAAAAAGTGCCATTAATGCATATCAACCAAAAAATAATTTCAATATATATAAAGCCGTATTAAAATAGATGTCTCATCTTTTTCAGAAACTCATTTAAACTATAGTGAGATCAGTAATCAAGCCATAAAAAGAAAAAAATCCCCAAAACTAACCCCAAAACAAGACAAACAAAACCAAAACCTAAACAAAACAAAAATCAAACAAAAAAACCCACCCAATCCAGAAAATTAATTCTGAAATGCACTTAGTTTTGTTTTAGCAACTGAATGGAAAAATACCCTTTTCACAATTACTGCTATCCAGCAGAGAATTTACACCATGACAAACTTAAGCAAAACCCAGTTTGAATCTACTTATAATTAATAATAAACTAGGTTCACGATTTATTCTATTTTTAAAAGCTATATAAGAGTAAACCATTTCCTGCTATGTGTGTATCACTAATACTTAACCAAAGGAAGCTGGTAAGAAGTTATACCAACTATTTTCAACATTTCACCAGAACTTCAAATAAGCCGTGTCATGATACCAATTTTCTTTATGTTAGAACTACCCCCCACACACTTTATTGCCAATTTTGTTAGATGTCCTACCATATTAAATCTTTCACATTAGTCCACTGACATCTCTCATTAGTTAATATTAATTCTATTTCATGGGCTAACCAGCTGTCACACTGTATAATATTTTTAAACCTATGTAATTTCTATGAAGGAAGAGAATTTAAAGGATCTAACACTTCTGAAACAGATTCATTTGAGTAGGAGAACTGCATTTGGTTGAGGCAGGATTGTGATTCATCTAAACACTAAACTGAATTATTTTTTTCTTTTGGTTGCTGTCTTTCAGACATTCAAAGTATCCCCCTTCCTAAGATACTGTGGTCTCCCTTAGGACAATAAATGAATGCATGTTTTGTAGTAACCCTCAATTTAGGTCATATTTTCATTTCTCTGCTTCATTTGAGTTAATGGGAGAAAAAAAAGGAAATTTATAGAATCATTTAAATGATACCATTTACCTTGCCAATAAAGTGGTAGCAGACCCTTCTGAGATTTGCAGAACCAACATTTTCTTTTTAACCTTGTGAAACTAGGTGGGAGCTCAATAATTAGAATGAGTTAGTAATTCAGCTTCATAATTTTTTCGGAGGGCAATATTATATGTGAATTAAGGCAGCGCAATTAGCTTATTTTAAATATATTAATATACTTTCTTATAGGCCTTGCCAGCACATCTAGATTTAAGTCACTTGGTTGCTAAAGTCCAAGAATAATCATTATAAAAATATTATTCAGTTGGATATATTTTTCTTAAAGTCATCCTGTAACATTAATTCAAAGGTAATTGATTCATGACTGGATAATGCTTGATATGCCAGTAACAAACTATTTAGAAAACAGAGGTCCATCTTTATTAGGTATTTAACAGCTCAATCTTTTAAATTATTAATTCATAAAGGAAAAAAAAGGCACATAAAATTGTATTCATGTCCTTCATACCACAATAATATGCTAAAATGTTATAGAGAAAGATGATAATAGCAAACACTCTACCTAAATATTTGAACTAATAGATGCTATATTCAATTTTTGAAGGAAGTGTTGTTCACATTTACAATCAGAGGGCGAATAAAACTTGCTCATCTCTTAAGTGGCTCCACTATCAACAAATTTTAAATGGAAATTAATGCCCTTTTTTCTGCCAATTTATTTAACTATATAAAATTTTAGCAAGGGAGTATCATGAGTGAATGTATAAAATTTGTGCATTTTAATCAAGCTATTTTTGAGATTTTCCATTGAAACATAAAAGGCATATGGATACGAAGATCTGTTTCTTTATAAAGAGAAGAAATAACATAAAATCAGCAGCTCAGAACTGAGGCTGTCAACGCCCTGTCAAATGTATATCACATGTGAATAGAAGCACTAATATAAAGACAGTAAAGGGTCCATATGTTTGGGAGGATGAGGGGGTGGGGGGTTTGTCCCCAACATTTATTACCTTTTTCTCAGTCATATTCAGGATGATATTGCTAAAAGTATTATTATTATAAACATGAAGATTTTTAAGCAATAAATTAGCAAAAAGGTCCGAATATCACATCCCTTCAAAGTCTTTGCCCAAACCCCTCAAAAACTGAATCATGTGCACACATTTAAAATCTGGCCCACAAAGGAGACAATGAACAAATGCAGTAAAAACTGAATCCTCTGTATTTGGCAGGAGCACAAACAGAGCTGAGCCAAGCACAGCCGAAGAGAACCCTGAGTGCCAGTTCTGTTTGCTGACACTCTGTTACCTGCCTGTTGCTGCAGTGAGTGCTTTAGTAAAAGGGAAAAAAAAAGATTGCTTTATAATGTTATTAAAAATAATTATTACATAATTTTTTTTTCCATAGAGATGCAATACCACCTACCACTTGGTATCATTTCTCATGCTACAAAAAGCCAAGCACACAGTCTGCTACAAAAGAGAAAAAAGATCCTTTTCATAGTCAGTGTTCCTCTCTTTTGTTTTAGGTTTATTAAATGAAATATGTCTGCAGAATTTTTGGAGGTAGTTTGTTTTGTTTTGTTTTGTTTTGTTTTGTTTTTTTAATTTAAACATTACCAGAAAACTATGCATTAATTGGTACCATGCACAGGTACTTTTTTATTTATGCTGAAATCTACTTAAAATAAAGAAACCAATTATATTAGCCATGTACAAGTTTCAATTTTAATAAAGGTCCTTTTCACCTGTAAATTAAAAAGTATGTTAAAATAGCCTTGATATAAATGAATATTTTTTACACTCAACAGTTTTCAACACAAATAACACGTTCACTACTATCAATGGACTATTCAGGGAAGCAGAACAATGATAACTCTGTGTATATCTCAAGGACTTGCTTACAGCTAGCAGAGACTAGAGAGTTTATGAGCAAAATAGGTGGATGGAGATAAAAGCAGGGAAAAAATACAGGTAGAAATATTTTTATACTTGGGAAAAAATACATTATTTATCTTTGCCTCTCACATAGGTAGTTTACTCTAAAAATATTGAATTACAGAAATATAGTGCACAAACTCAATTATCAGTACAATTGCAAAGAAGGAAGCAAGTGTTACAGAGTTTCTGAGATTAATATTAAATGGATTGGCATGTAGCGATTGTACAGAACCTAAATTCTCCATATGTCTTCATATAACTTTCATAAATATAAGAACAATATATGGCACTTTCAAGAGCAGGTTATATCCCTACACACACACATACACAAAAAAAGTAGAGCTATTTATATATTTGTTACAGTTTGTCGTTAAACTAAAAAAGAACTACACCATTAATGTAGGTACCCAGAGTAGCTACATTGGAAGGAGAACAAGAGAATTACATAATAAATGAAACAAATGAAAAACAAATTATATGCTCTGAAACCTCTGTTTTATACCAGTTCAGAACTGACAAAAGGGAAACTCCTCCTTCTCTGCCCCTGAAGTAATAGTAAGGGTGGTGATTTACTTGTGTTAAATATGCTATTTCACTCTAAGGCTGCATTCCCAGTTACAGCCATTTCATTGTTTAAATCACAATGCTTGTCAGATACAAACATCATCCATGGGCAGTTAACTCACATGTGAAGCAGCAGACCTCATGGCTTCATTAAAGAACTTGTCAAAATTTTATTAGACTACTCAGTCTTTTCAGACTTTGAATGAATTTTTAGCTGCATATCTCTAGTGATCTAAAAATCCTAGCTGCAAGAAAAAGTAACACAAAGTACATTACTAACTTCCTTGCCAGCATTTTCATCTCTAGCTTTTGATGAAAAGACATGGATTATCCAAGCAAAGGTTGTCACTAAAAACCTGAGTTTTAACTATGAAATATTATGGAGTTGCTTCATTTGTGTTTGGGGGAAGGAAGACGTCTCTAGAAGCTGGTGTTTTAAGTATCTTGACTTTAAAATGGTGACTACTATACCCTCCCTCTTTCACAGCTGACAGGGAACTCTGTATTCACTATGTGTCACTTGGCTGTTTTGAAGACAATGATTAATTTAAAACTAAGATTTAACCCTAATGTCCTACTCCTATACCCAAAAGGTTATTCTCCACAATCAGCAAAGCAGTCAAATATTTCCTTTTTCAGAGTAGAATAAGATCATAGAAAGGGATCAACAGACAACTGCAGAATTGATTCTGGGAGAAAAGATTTGGAATGTGTGACTGGTAATGCGTTTCCTGAAGAATTTTTCTTTATCAAATGAACACTGAAAAAAGAGTGTGATAGAATTAAGACAGTTTGTGAGAATTTCATCTAAGAAAGGAGATAGGAAAAGACCCAATGAGTTCCACAGATATTTCTTCCCACAATTGTTAAGGCTGAGTGCCTCTGTCTTGCTATGATGTCAGATAGACTAAAAAAAAGTGACAGTCATAATCAAGAATACCTATTAGAGTTTGTTTTGGATTTTTTTAATAGGGAGGAATTTCAGCTCATTATAATTCAAGGCTGCTGACTTGAAAAACACTCTAATTGCACAACACTAGTTTCATTTAAAAAATACACCTGCAATATACAGCAAATATTTCTGCCACTGACATTTACAGCTGAGTGCTGGCCTTTGTGTATTTATAATTTATTTTGCATTGCTTTTAATTTCACATTACTTGAGTAGCAGTATTAAAGCAGAATTTTTTTCTCTAAGTCTCTGAGTTAAGATTGTCTAGTTAAACATCTGAAGTGCATATGGTTCAAATGGCCCTTAAAAATTTATAAATTAATAGATCAGAAAAAGAAGAAAAAAAGTTGAATTGTTTTATTTTTATATTCATTTATATTTACCTAACTGTACATAACTGTATCTCCATTCCCACAGTGGTATGTATTTTAAATTAAGATAATAGAGTTGAATGGTTTCAACCTAAAAAATCTTGAGAAAAATCCATCCATATGCTTTTATTGGCTAGCAGTTACTTGAACAACTGGTTCATTGGTTGGTTTGAGGTTTTTTCCCATACTACTTAAATTATAATAAATACTACAGAGCTTTCAAATTAAATCTTTCAAAATGAATTAATGTAACACTTAAAGGGCATCCACTTGGTTCTCAAATAAGCAACAATTTTAATATAAAATAAACACACTTATGCATTCTGGGTATCTAGTACCATTGGGTTCATTTTTCTTTGCTTCTGTTTTGCTTTAAGAAGAGCATAGTATTTTTTATAAAATAATCTGATTTCCTTTTTCTTTTTGATACTGAATTTCATTTTACATTATTGGTTTAGGTCTGCTTGTACTGTACATATAATTAGCCCATTTTGGAAATGCTTGCGTCTGACAACTAAGGACAGAAATCCCACCCTAATGCACAGATGGTTACACTTAGATGAAATAAACTCCAGTGTGAATCAGAGTTGTTTCTTAGGAATACATATTTTCATAATCTTTCTCATTGAATAAGTACAGAGTACTTATTACATAAGTAATAAGAATATGGCAGAAAAACTTTTTAAAATCAAACATGATTGGCATGGTACCATTTGTTCCTTTGATTTCACAGAGGCAAATTTAATTAAATTACATATTCTGAACAATTGGACAATTATTTAATCACAGATATCAGATTTTATTGGTGTGCTATTGCAGATGGTTTATGAGAAAAGACACCCTGATCAACATCAGTTTTAAATGTGTAGATGGCTAAGTAACACATGTATCTGGAGCTGTACTTTTTAGAGTAAAATAATAAAATCTATGAACAAATCAAAGATGGGGGAAATCACTGTTTAAAACTCTGGTAGGTTGTGGTATCCTTTTTTCCCTTTTGTTGCTTTTTTTTTTTTCCATGCACACCAAATTAAAGTAATTTAAAGTGGAAAACTTATGTACAAAAGGCAGTATTTAGATTGTGTTAAATTAAAGTTATGGGTTTTATGTTTCATTATATTGAGATTGCAGCTCAAGTTATGAAGATACTTTGGAAGTTAACAAATCCAAAGATGTAATTGATGAATATTTAACACTAAAAATACAATACAAACAACAATTAAGGCAACATTTGATTCATTTTTTCAAGCTCTTTTTTAATTATCTCTGATCAGAAAAACATGTGTTAAAAACAGGCTTTAGGAACGCCTGAGGGTGCCTAATTTTTAGCTTCTTAATAATGGAACCAGTTTAGAAAGTTTTTTTGTAAGAGATGTTTTATATCCACTTACGTGGTACTATACTATTACAGATAAACCTCAATGATGGGAGGTACTAGAAGTTCAGGAATAACAAATAAGTTACATGATTACATACCTTAAGAACATCTCCTTGGGCTAAGTGAAATGTTCTGGCAGAAATATTGATTCCTTTCCCTGCTTGTACCTGAATGCTATAAATACATTCATGGTTGTTTTCATAGTTAAGAGGATAATTGGGGGACAGTAAGATTCCTTCATTGTTTGTCGTGAAGGCTCCACATTCAGCTGCAATTAAAAGAAAAAAATTAAGGCATGCTTTAATAGAACACATAAATATTTTAGTAATGGTGATAATGCTAATGTTAATGTAACCTAGTTCAACATTATTAAGGTTTATTAATATCTAAAATCCAGTTTTAAGTACATGATCATGACAGTGATTGGAGGCTACAAAAATAGTTCTAAATTGCAATACTTTAGTAAAAGTATATCAAAAACCACTGAGAGTTAAAATCATATAAATGACACATTTCATAATCATATTATTTTATAGGATCTTCCTTGAATTTTTTGTATTTGTTTCAATTTCTTCAATACTGAAATTCATAAAGATGTGCAAATTAAATGAAAGTATAAGAATTCTATAAATATACATGAGTATTTACACACACATGAATAAATAAATATATATATATATATATATATAGATACATACATTTTCACATAGATTAATGAAATAAAGATTTTTTTTCCTGTGGTATTTTTTAGCAAAGATAATCAACATACTCAATGGTGTAAATTACAGTAGTAAAATATTATGTTATAGCTACCAGAAAAATATAGAAAAAAAAATTTCAATAACAAAAAAAGAAGATAAACATAACTCTGAGGGGAGAAAATAATTAATTTAGTTATTTTCAAGTAATACAGTTATTATTTCAAGAAGTAAACCTTATAATCAAAGATTTATTCACCCAAAAACCCTAGACACATAAACACTTGTGGCAATGCTTCATAAGGCATTATAAACTAACTTTCACTTCCTATCATATATTGGACTATATACATAATTTTAAGTAAGTAATTTTTAGCATTTATTTACCACATATTTTAAATAGACACTGAAAAATGATTACAGTTTTTTGCTTCCCTTTTTATTTAATCTTGCTATGCAGCTATTATAATGAAGTACAGGAGTATTTCCTGTCTTTTAAACAAATTTAGATTAATTTTAAATTTAACTGTAACACTAAATTTTCTGAGTTTATGTTTGTTTTTAGGATTATTTCAATAGTCTTGCCACTTATTTTACCCTCATGAGAATGCATCTAATTTATTTTAACCTGGGAATTTAACTGTTTATTTATAATTTCTTTGAATAAGTAATGTTGTTGTGCAAAACCATGTGGTAATCTTAATGGTTTGGAAAGAGGTTTAGGCAAACTATGGTGTCTATTCTGAAAGCTTTTATTTGTTATTAACATTTTTATAATTTCCACCGCAAACTTGTTTGAGCAATATTCAGGATATTGAAATATATATTTTGTACATGAAATTAAAAGACAGCAATGACAAAAAAAAACAACTTGATAAACTACCCTTTCTGTATGCAGCTAAAGCAGAAATTGCACAGAAAGCCACATCAGGCACAGATCAAAGAACAAATGCTTGATGACTACATCTAATTCAGTGATATAGAACAAGTACCCAAATAATTCAGGTGACATTATTTTGTCCTGGAACAGCTGGATACACACAATCCAGGCAGAAGTGGAAAACCTTCTATTCCACATGATCACAGCTATCCTTTTATTGCACTCTGAAATAAATGGGTATTTGCTATTTCAAAGATGCACAGGTCACTTTGAATTACAAAAGAAAGGAGTAAGATGATTGTAATTTTAGGATTGTGAGATCTCTTTTCCCAATCCAGAGGGATATAAAAGCCAAAAGGCACAAGGTAATTATGGTATTAAGTTGATCCAACAACTCTGGGCTATGTAAGAACTGTAATTCAAAGCAATTTTTAAAAATCTGAACACAGCAGTAAGCTAACTGTTAAGACAATTTTAACTAGTGTTTTACAATCATGCTAAGTTTTCTGTTAAGAAGAAGGGTGCAATCTTGTCATTGTGTTTCATGTCATCGTATTTATCAATATGATTTTCTGAATTTAAAGAAATCATATTGTGTTCCAAGTTGTGGATGTCCCATCCCTGGAACTGTCCAAAGCCAGGTTGAATGGGACTTGAGCAACATGATTGATTAAAAAATGTTCCTGCCTATGGCAAATGGATGTATCACATGATCTTCAAAGGTTCCTTCCAACCCAAACCATTCTGTGATTCTTTGTATCTTGTGTTAGCAGACAAGAAAGCTAGTTTAGTAAAAGCAGTGCCAAAAACCACAGTATAATACAATTTTTCCCATAGCATGATCACAGTTCCATGGAGGCACACAGTCCTCCAGTTGCTTCTTTTGCACACTTCTCAGCAGAATTCTTATAAAATCAACAGTTAGTTCCTGGCTTCTCTCCTTGCCTCCTGTCAGTGTAACTTATGGCTTAAAAAACCACAACAGAACAACTAACCACAAAGCATCAAACGTATGCTCAGACAAAAAACAGAGTTAGGATTATATTTTGAAACAAGTGCTAAATCGAACTGGGAAAGTCCACAATTAATATTGCAAGGTGTTCCAAACTACAGGATAGATAGTTCTATCATTAAAATACCTAACTAAACCAACCCAACGTACAACAGGGAAACATAGAAAAGAGGTGACAAAACAGTACTTGAGAAGTAAAGGAAAAATTACAGTGGATCCGAGAGTTTGTATCCATTCTTTAAATCATACGTAAAACTGTTATCAGAATTTACAAATATTTTGTTACTGTATTAATGTTTCATTTTAATAATATTCCCTGTTCAACAGAGATAAAAATCAGGGTGCTTTATTAATAAATTTTGGGTTTTTAAAAAAAAATCTATTTGTTTCAGCTGAAACTTAGACCCTGCCCTACACACTTTTCTTGTATGAAAAAAAATAGGAAAAATATTCCACATCCACATATATTTTCACAAAGACTTTAATTCAGCCTAATATAAAGTAGAAGGATGTAACAGTAAATAAATTACTGAAGTAAATTACTGTTTCCAGACTGTGGCAGAAATAATAGATTCATTTCAGTATTAAAAAGGGAAAAAAACCCAAAAAAATCAAAAGAAAAATAATGAAAAGTAAAAACTTCTTTAACAAGATAATTACAGTAAAAGACTGTGATGCTTTTGGTTATGAATGTGTGTTCATTGCACCTTTCCATAATGAAACAGATGAATTTTAACTGCTGTTTAATAATGCATTTAAATTTTGTAAGCAAGTGAAATGTCATTGTGATTGTAACCAAGGAATGAAATACATCTATTTGGGTAACTTAACCATTTGAATTCAATTCTTCAATTAATTGAAAGGCTTAAAATAAAAAGGAGAATATTGCAACATTTCTCACAATTTAGCTGATTAAATTCTTGCCATATATAATTATGAATCAAAAACACACTATGTGCTCCTACAGATCAAAATTCAGACAGAGGGAAATTGATTTCTTCAATACAATCCTTTAGAATCAAAATATAAGAGCTACATCTAGGAGTCCTGTGTTTTGAAAAGATGGTATCTCTTGGTTAGGAGATTGTGTATTGCAACAGCTTGACTGGGCAAGTACGCAGAAACATTCCAAAAAGTATTTTATCTCTATACAACTTTGTACTAGATTGTAAATAAACAGTTGCTTCAGAAACTGTATCTAAATTCCATGCTCAACAAAGAGTTTCTTATAAAGCCATTTGTCTTCAGACATTCTACCTCTTCAACTGAAGGCTGGCAGAAACCAGAAAATAGTTTCTTGTCAAAACAGCAGCAAAATAGACAATAGCACAAAAATTCTGAAAGGATTAGGTTGTTGCTAAAGCTTTCTTTCTGTGAATAGCATGAATCATAAGGTTATCATAAGTTTTCCAGGTAGTTTTTATATTCTGACAGGTTAAATATAGGGAACCCTATGCTGATGAAAAAAGTAAAAAGAACATTGTCTTCTTCCATCAGTAAGAATAGTGGGGTTTACTTTTATTTTACATTGTTCCAAAATACAAGACTTCCTTTCATATAGACAAAAATGATTAACAGAAATTTCTTATTATGTATCTGCAATACAGGTTATCTACTTCCTATTTGATCTGAACATCAAAAGATTCATGTGGGTGTGTATTAAACTTATTTTCATTATACTTTGGCTGGTTTATGACTACATTATTTATCTTATAATGAAAAATAATATTTCCAGATCTGGGATGATCCTGTATTTATGACCCAAAAATAATTTTACAAAAAGATATTTCTACATCAATGGCCAAATGGCCAATGGCCAAATACAAAATAAATCTTTCTTAGAAAGAATTTCTTACATTATTAATGTTATTTTTCATAACTGATCGCTCTGGCTGACAAGAATGGGTAAGAGTCCCATATACATTAAATAATATTCTCCTGAATTGCAATCAGCCAAAGGAGGATGAAGAAATAGCATGACAAATGAGCTTTTAAATTAATTTTAACAAGGCAAATTGTATTAAAAAACCCACGTTCTATATTAGAAGATTTTAAACGACCAATGCGCCTGATTTTCCTTTAAACTAATTTAATAGTCTGATAAAAAAACCCAACACTAACAAAAATATCCCAAAAACATGAACAACCAAAAAAAAACCTCCACAAAATAACTCAGGAAGTCCTGGAACTTTTGGAACTTAGTAAAAATTTCCACATGGGGAACAGGAACAGTTAAAATTTGATGCAAAATCTAAAAATACATAAATATTAAAAAAATGTCTTATCACATTATAATGCTATTATACTAACATATGGTGAGACCTCAATGACTGTGTTTTGCTTTTTACAGGAATCCTATCCCTAAAGAAAATAATAGACATATAACATTTTCACACCTGACAGAAGAAATATAAAAGGGAATAAAATTACTTCTGATGAACAGAAGAAAGTTTAAGATTCATTTGTTCTGAGATGAATAAATGACATTTACAAGTGGATATCACAATCCTTAAACTCAGAATTCATGCTGCCTAAACATTCCACATATTAAAAGAAATCTCAAAAGTAGCAAAAGGACATTTTTTTGAAGCAAAATATATTAAAACCAATCTTTATCTTGAATATTTTGTATGCATCGAAATGGATAGAGCCATGTAGATGGAGTAAGATTAATGGGATATAGAATAAGATGCACAGAGGGTAACTAATAGTTCTTCTAATAAGGAAACTACATATGTATTTGTGGTAGCACCTTCCTTTTCTTGGTTCCATATTTATGCATATCCAGTCAATGCTGAAATTATTTTCCTTTCATACAATATAACCTTTCAGACATTTCTTAAATGTCTGTTATCAATGTTCTTTGAAAAGCACCTTAACTAAAGCTTGGCAAAGAAGCTGCATCAGTGAATACCTTGGCAAAAAATCTCTGATGGAAAAAATTAATGTACAATATTATCTGAAAAGTATGCAATATGGCAGAAATTAATGAGTTTGTCTGTAGATATTTTATGTCTTTTTGTCTGCTTTTTATAGTTTCAAGGGGCATAGTTCCTTAGAAATCCAGAATTAGAGACTGTTTAGGACATACTGAGAAGAATGAACAGAAAAAGTGAAAGTAGCAGAGGAGAAAAAAGTTTTAAAGTCAATGTCTTCTAGTGAAGGTTTAGCAGTCTGGAAAGAAACCGTATGGCCCTAAGAAAGCCAAAGAAAAAGACTTGACACGGTTGGGAAGCTATGAAGACACAGATTATTTTACGCAGACATAGAAACAATTAGGGTCTATAAATTCAAACATGACAATTATAATGAAAGGTAATACAATATGGCTATTGAATAGCCTTATAAGGAATAAAAAGACAAACTAGAAAAGGGCAGGTGAAAGAAAAAAAAAAAAGACATAAGAAATCCTGGTATAATAGAAAGAACTTTCCACATTTCACTGAAAAGAAAAGCAATTCTAAGAAAGAAATATGTGTGCTGAATATGAACACTGCATTTGGTTATCACTTGAGTATAGCATGAAAATAAATCATGAAACTAAGGAATGACAGTGCTCTAAAAGATTGTTAATTATCTTCCTTCTATTATTGATGATTAGAAAAGTTTAATTTTATCTATGTCATTATTTTTCCTTTTAAAGCAATAATAATTGCTCTTGTTTTTTCCTATCTGTAACACAGTTACAGAAAAATTCTTGTAAGCTATCTATGGAATTGAAAATTATAAAGAGAACTAGGCAAAGATGTCTGAGCTCCAAATGCATCAGAACATTTTAGAGGCACTACAACCCTGTAAAAGCAGCTCCTTATTCACAAACTTAAGACCATTTCTCTGCTCTGTATTACAAGCTGGAGACAAACCCCTAGTATATTGTGGAAAATGTTGATTCCTTAGTGCGGCATTCGGCTTTTCTTCGCCCCAGTCCTGGGCAACTGGGGGTGCCCGGCTAGCGCGCTGCTCTCAGCGAGACCGGGGCCGCCACATTTGTGCAGAGCACTAGGGCTGAGCCTCCACGTGGGTCTGCCATGCCGTAGCCAGACGCTGAGGCAAGATAAAGGGTCAGAGAGAATGGTGCACTCTGTCCACGTTGCTGAGAACTCTTTATTCCTGCATGGCTGCAGCGGTGGACAATGCAGCTGTTCTCAAGCCCTCCCAGACAAAATGGCGCTGGGGCACAGGGAACCGGGGATAAAATAGGGGGCAGGCCGACAGGGGCTGAAGCCTCCCTCGCCCAATGGGGACAGACAGCAGGGGAGTGACACGGACCATGGCAACCTATGGGAACATAATAGGGGTGTGTACAGGGTTCTGGGACAAATGGGGTTACAGAGGTGGGGTGATTGATGCAGAACTTTCCGAGGAGAAGAAGGGAGTGATTACAAGATTGACATATGTAAGCTCCTGTAGCAGACAGCTAGGAGCGAACCACTATGAGGGTAAAATAGGGGTACATAGAACCGATCTAACTAACATTTATTAAAACCCTTAACTGAACCCACTCGGGATGCAGCTCCTCAGGACCACTCAGAGCTTAGATTTTGCTTTTTATAAAGTCAAAAGTGAACACATATTCATACTTACTGTAGGAATTTTTTAAAAAGAATATATTATTTAGAGTCAAAAAGAGTCTTTCTTCACCATCCATAGAAAATTTCAAAGGAAGCAATTTCAAGATTGTGGCCTTTTTTTCTGTCATCATTAGGTACACCCATTTATTAACAGCTTGTTCAGTTTGCTGTGTGGCAGTTACTTTGTAATAACTCATAGAGTGTGTTTTAGTTTTGTTAGCCAACACAGAGTAGATTACACACCAAAGTTTTGGCTACCACGTTGCTTCAGCTACCGGCTATGCTTGCCCTATGAGTGACTACAGACATTTTTCCCAAGAAGTGCCACATCATATTGTGAACAGAAAAATGAGAAATCTTTATGCTTTTTTAGAAAAATATTATTATAAAAATTGTTTCAGCACAATATCAAGCCCTACTGAATTGAGATAACACCATCATATGAGAAATTCAACCTTAAAAATTCAGTAAAAATATATTTGTTTGCTATTTGAAAATTAATTTTTCATTTAATAATTCCTAATTTCAAAATTTCATTTCTTAAGTCAATTTTTAAAAATACTATTTTTACAGATTGAATAATAACATTAATTAATAAATTACAAGTATTTATCCATCTTCTAATTAAGAAAAGGAAAGACAGCTGCTAATTTTCTGGCAAATTATTTGGTTTAGAATTGATTATGACTGACTACTCTGTTTCAAAACCCAACACACTAGCCTTTGTTGTATCCAGACAGGGATGCTTGGTCTTCCACCAAACTTCTACTTTACCTGTCTTCCTTGCATTTTATTCTTGTGTTGACAAACTGAACACAAATATTATGAGCAGTGGTTACTTCCCAACTGATATTGCTTGTATGTGAAAGTGCACATTGTGTCAGAAGCATTTTCTCATTAATCATTTTGAGAAAAAATGCCAAACATGAGCAACAGTACTAATACATAAAATTTGAGTCCAATATAAGTGGACGACAGGAATTTCTACTCTTGTCTTGTTTGAATTTCATTACTATGACACATAAATTAAGCACAAGACTGACAAAGACTGGATACTTAAAGAGTGAAAATGGCTAATTAAGCCATTCTAGTTGAGACTATCTTTCATTTTCAAAAGCAAGAAGAAAACATGTTGACTAGAATATAATTTATTCCTTTTATTACAGCTTTTCTCTTTCCCCCCAACAAACAAACAGAAACATTATTTTTCCGTCTTGATAGCTATATAGGATTTTTTTTACATTTATGCTGCTGTGAAAGATTCTTTTTGCTGACAATTTACTAATTCTTTTTTTATTAGCCATTCCTGAAATTTATTTCTGAAATTCAACCTATCTTCTTGACTGTGCACGCATTCATTTTTATTCTTCTTGTTAAAAATGCATCAACCTCAACACAAAAAGAACTTTTATTCATCCATAGATCTGACTCAGTTTCTAAACTATCTCTTCTATAGGAACATATATAAATGTTGCTAATGCATAAACTAAATTCATAATTTTCCTTATACTGATGTAAACATAGGAGTGGTTTGAACCTAAAAATGTTGATACAGGTTCAACAAATCTGTACGTGTTGAACCTGTATCAACAACAAACAAAATCAAAATGTTGATTTTTAACAACAAATAAGAGGAAAAACATAATCCATAGTTACTATGCAATCAACATCTGAAAGACACTTATGTTCTACTAACATACAATTTAGTATGAAAAAATATTTTAAATGCACATGAATGCAGATGTTTTCATGTATAAAACTTTCCATATAGTACATACTCATTAATAAATTTCAGCAATATATACCCTTAAATAAAAATAATGCAGACACTTTTGCAACTATCCTGCTTTTCAGAGACCTTATTGTTTTAACAGCTCTCAACAGGACTGAAAATCAAATAATTTAGGAAGCATTCAGCTCAATCGGCATTCTTTAGCCATTTAAAGCTAAATTTCTCATCAAATCTACATATATAGGCTACTTCTACAGTGAGTGGAGAGTGTTAGGTAGCAATCATCAGAAAGTATTTCTTCTGAATTATCTTAGCTATTGTTTAAAAGCTAGAATAACTGTTCTAAGGATATTTTGAAGATATGGTTCTTACATAGATGTCCAGGTTGACTGTACTCCTATAAATGGACTTAGTTTAATGAAACAAATCTGGTCTAAGTGATCTAACTACAATTTTATAATACAGTTATCACTTGGAAGCTTGCATTGACAAAAAAAAACAAAAAACAAAAAAACAACAATTACCTGACATTTGAACTGGCAAATGCTGATTTATACCCAGTTTTCCTAACCTATTAATCCAAATAAGAAGAGTAATCATTGTGCCCTCAATTTGAATTGCTTTCAAGTATAGACTATGAAGTCCACTTATAATACCAAATATATTTTAAAAAGGTTAAAAAATGACTAAGGAGATGTGGAAAATATGAGAGTACATTAAAAAGAGGTGTAGTACCATGCTTTTCCATGCTTCGAATCTGCAAGTCTATGGACAATGACTACACATACAAGCAAATGAAAGCAGCTGACCACGTACCCACACACCTTGGCAGAGGTGCACTCCATACTCGTCGTCCACCACCAAGACAAATAACCTCTGAAGCTCCTTCTAAACGATATCCAGATGAACAGGAGAATGTCAGAATATCTCCAACGCCAAAATTAAATCCTATTCTACTACCAAATTGTGGGATCCCAGGATCTTCACAAGGTTCAAGATTATACTCTGCCAACAAAAGCAAGTCAGATTTTATGAGAACTCGTTCTCTACCAGTAATATATGTAATCTTGCAATCTAGTAATTTCTGTATATTTCCACCTGAATATCAATACAGGCATCAGATTTTAAAACAAAATTATTGTGTGAATGTTAAATTTATAATTAGATTATGTTGAAAGTAAGGCAAATTAATACATTCACAATGTTTTAAAGATGCGTGACACCACATGATTTATCATTCTTGTAAGAGGCATAAAAAACTCCATTAAATAAAACAAAATTTAAAAATGGCACAACAAAAACTAAATAGTTGAAAATCAGCTCCTCTGGAATTTCAGTTACTGAAATTAGACTAAGTCTGTTTCCTCCCCTCACTTTATAATGTGTCTTAAAGTTTACTGCCATCTTATTTATCTTGTAGCACAAATGTGTCCTTTACAGAGGCACAGAGGCTCACTTGCTTTGAAATTATTGTGCTTAGGAAAAAACTATATAATATAATTTTTCAGTATATATATTCATCAAAATAATTTCAATTCTTTTTTTATTTATATAGCATATAGGAAAAAACACAAAACAGCAACGTTTTCAGGAGCCAGATATTACAGGTATTTCCTTACCAGAGAAAGAAATATTAAATCCTTCATATGATATTGAAAAATCCGAAATAAACCGCAGCTGAGCTCTAAAATTTCCATAGAGACCAGCATTGATTGGTGAAGGAAGCTCTGAGCCAGTCAGACGTGCCAATGGCTGTGTGAAGCTGCCATTCTCTGTTATTAGTAAGTAGTCATGATGATCCTCCAAATGAAATGTGTAGAAGGTGAATTGCACACCTATTAGAAAAAGTAGAACTATATTTACATGTCACCCTATTAACATCCATGTAACTAAGCCAAGGTTAAAATTCATGCATCACATTATGAATCATCATTTGGAAAATGAAAATCCAATTTTTCTCAAAATTAGTATCTGTCTTGATTTTGGAATTAAAATATCTTTGCAGTAGGTTTTGTTTTGACACTATATTTAACTTTTGCCTTTAGCTGCAAAATATGAACATCTGATTTATAGAATTTAAAGATAAATGCTTCCATTTTTGTGTAAAATCCAATTACATACTATGTATATTCAAAACTACAAACAGTTAACGGCAGAATAAAAAAGGTAAGCCTTATTTCTTACAATCACCAGTATCCTTGAGTAGCACCAGTGAAAGAAAAAATTATAAAATATATGATATTAAATTCTAATAACACCTAAGTAACATCACAAATTCTTCCCAAAAAAGGGGAGGTCTCTTAAGATGTGACATATGTAAACAGTACAATTTTTTTTTGCCAATCATCACTTATAAATCGCACATCTAGAAAGGAAGATATCTCCTGAAATACAGTAGCAATAAAAAGACTTAAAGATCAAGACAGAAAATTAAATTACTTCTGCATTTTTAACTAAGGGTTAGAGCATGATCTTTTGGTAGAATGTGCAGAAAAGCCAAGAAAAATAAAGAGAAGCATCCATTAGCTAGCTTAAGTGATTACAGGTACCTCTAATGTAATACTATTTCCAGTTTTATCATGTAAGTTATAAACCAATAATTCAGTCTCTTCAAATATATCTGATGATGTACTTAGGATGATCCATTCATGTGATTGCAAATTAACATAGCAGATGAATAGTAATGACCTTTGGGTACTCTCATGGCCAATAGATTTTTAATAGTAAACATAATTTAATTAAAAAGCAAATAGTTCCCCTTCCTGCAGACCGAACACTGCACCACTTGCCCTACTCCTGCCAACACCAGCCCCAAATTTCCCAAACAGGGTAATAAAATCCAAACTAGATATACTCTGCTTGACTAAGCTATCTAAATAAAGAAATATAGTGCCCCTTGAGATGTTGTAGGTTAACTGTTCTAGACCTCAAGTGCAGCTTTAGAAGTTCTCAGTACAATTGTCTGTTATTGTTTTTTGTTTGTTTGTTTGTTTATAATATTTCTGAGGTTGCCTGAGTAGCATTAAACATTCATGTTAATACAACTCAATCACACCTAAGAAATACAGCTTGTATGGGTATCTGGAATGCAAGGACACTTGGTTTATGAACCTGGTAAAGGACTTTTCAGTATAGGAAGCAAAGACAGGAAACAAGAGAAGTAATGAATGGTATACACACACACATAAGCTTTAATGAGCAGGATTAAGTGGAGTTACTAACAAAGACCAGAATTCTTATGTTCCTGTCTGATGGTAAATTAAATGTGTTACTGTAATCTTAAAGCAGTTACATCTTAGTAATTGATGATAATGGGGGAATTTTATCTTGGGTCTCGTGAAAATTTGAAATTTACTCTGGAGTACTTGAGGGAATTTGTGAGATCAAGTAAAACTGAAGATGAGGTTTTTTTTAAATGGTAGTTAGAGACCATAAAACATTTCGTGAGATGTTTTGGGACAAAGAAGACAAGAGAAGGGATCATGCCAGGTAAGAGTGAAAAATGTGTCAGAAAAGAGAGAGAGTTAAGGCTCTCTAATCCCTTCACCTAACCTAACCAGTGCACCTAACCAGTGCAACCTCTCCTCTATTATTTTAAAACTCTACTCCTGACTAGTGTGCAAATGCCTCTCCTGTCCAGAGAGTGAGCACACGGATGACCATTAGTGAACATTAGTATGGACTGTCTGGGGAGCAGGATGAGATCAGAGGACAACTGGAAAAAGGGCCATTGGTCACAGCCCAAGCAGAACCTAGTAGGAGTAGAACCTGGAGTCCAGCTTCTGGGTCACAGTATGGAAGGTTGGGGGAGCACATGCATGTATGAGTGCCACTTCTAACAGACTCCTTTTCCCCCCAGCCTGGATGGAGATATAGGATTTGGTTGCCTGTGGTGTTCATGTCTGTTTCAGTGCTGCTGGTGTTTCTATGTGGACCAATAAGACATTTGCCTCTATCCTTGTTAATCTGTGTGAACAGCCATACATAGTGGCATCTTTGGAATACATTCTTAGTCTTGCCATCAGCTGGACTTACAGATGGAAGCAATCAGAGAAAAACCTTGGATCTTGGAGACCTCTATATTTTACTTCCCTTTAAAGACACTGGAGAACCATTCAGCTTTTTCAAGTAGATACCTCCTTCTTTTCTTAAAACTCTACGCATATCGCATACTCCCTCTGAATCTAGAAAAATACATTCTTGCTTAGTAGCACTGATATAGAAATTAGTGGATGAGATTTTATTTTATGCTTATGGTAAAAATAAATAATTAAAAAAAATTATTCTTGCTTTTAAAAATTCTTCGTTTGCTAATTACATTAACAAAGCCATTCATCTATTTTGATCATTCTAGTTATTCTCCCAGCTTTTGTGAAAATAAATTGGTAAAAATCACACATAGAATTCTGGAATTGAGATTGGGTTGCATATCTTTTGAACTAATGTATATAAATTTAGCTTTGGAATTAATAAATTCTTAAATGTCTGTGTTTTTTTTAAACTTAGTTAATATTGGATGTAGTGTTTATTTCACATGAAAAGAGCTCTTAAAAAAACCCGTGTGATATATATACAAAATAAGACTGAATTTCAGCTCATATTTTTTGCATTGACTGCACTCCAATTTAATTTTGGCCTTTTTTATGCATGCATGTATACTGAAACAACAAATTCAGAAATGCCGAAGAAAATGTTATGGCAGTAACCCAAAATAATGAAATTCCTGTGAATCATAGTTGAGCTTCACTGAGTATTGTTCAAACATCACACTCAAGGTTTAACTCAAGGGAATGTTTCAATCAATTTTCCAGATTGCCATGACATTTCTTAGCAAAACCCCAAGGTATATTACAGCAGTAGCTGTACAATTTGGTTTTCTTCAGAAAATATTCTAATCACATTAATAAGTGCTGTGTGACAGATTGTGTCTTCTCCAGGGAAGAATTTTAAAAGATATGTTCAGGTAGATTCCTTCTCATTCTGCCTCACATGCACCTTTCTTTATAAGGGGAATATTTAAAATTTGAAATGAAGATAGGAAGACATCCCATTGTAAAATGTTCCTTTTCTGTGTTACAATCCAGACTGTTGGGGGATGGGTTAATTAACTGATCTCATAATAGAACTTTTGAAACATACCACTGATACTCTACAAATTTCATTTCTCCATATATTTAAATTGCATTCTAGTCACAGACAAAGTGCAATAATTACTGTCAATTGGTGCTTCCTTTTCTCTTCATAATAGTAATTAATAGACATATTAACTATATTTAAGATAAATGTTCAATTCTCTAGTTAATAAATTAAAAAATATGAAAGAAAATTATATCAAGTTGTAAAAGAAACTCAAGAATCATAATGCTGGTCCACAAGAACACAAATGAAAAATTAATTATAAAAATTAGGTCCACTTGAAGAGTAAAATTAAAACCACATATATTTATATTGCAATATTGTTATTTAAAACAGTATATATAAACACAGAAACTGTTTTTCCTAGCAATTCAACATATACAGACATAAAATATACATCATAACAAAATATATGCATTTAATTACCTATTTTTATTTAATAGCAGTATGAAGTTATAACATAAAGATATGTGTATTAGAAATTACCTCACAGCATTCTGGAGCTATGAGTTATATACTTTTTATTGGCAATCTGACATGAAACCACAAAACTTTGTAGAAAAAAGGCCCAAATAATCTAAAGTTAAAACCATCTCACTAGTTAGTAGCCAGTAGAAGATACTCCTTGGGTTTCTGAAGTTGAAATTATACTAGCCATAAAATAGAGCAGAAAATGAGATATCCAGAACAAAGTTTATTTCTCCCTCTCATTAAAATAACCCATTTATATGTATGGGATTAATTTTTCTAAATGGTAACTATGTAAACCTTAGTCACTCAGTCTCCCCACAGACACTTCAACTGGGGACTATATTAACCCACTGGACATTACATGATGGATGGAGATGAACAGGTACCTTCAGAGGATAGTTCATTCCATCTGATTTAGATACCTTTTCAAGGTACAGTGACTCATATCCTGAAGATACATGCATTTTTCCAATAAATACAGAAGTGTCCTAATTTACTAGTTCGCTGTGACATACAACTTAACTGTTAGAAATTTAAATTGAGTAAGCTTGTGACTTATTATCATAAAAGGACAGCTATCTTCCTCATGCAGTACATCAGGAAGAGCTTAAGGAATTAATAGCCTTTTGCCAACAAGTACAAAATATGACGATTTCACACACTATTTCCTATCCAGAGCAAACCCACTCTACACTTTTTCCAGCAGCTCTTTGAGCAGCAAGTCAAATTGTGACATTGCATTAATGCTTAATTTTTTTTCTAAATAACATTTCCATACAACAATATAAAAATTACAGAATCATAAGTCATTTAGTTTGGATAAGACCTCTATGATCATTGAGTCCAACCACTAATCCAGCACTACCAAGTCCACAACTAAACCATGTCCTTAAGTGCTACATCACCATGTTTTTTAAATAGCTCCAGGGATGACACTTCCCTGGGCAGCCTGTTTCAATGACTGATAACTCCTTCCATGAAGAAATTTTCTCGTAATGTCCAATCTTTGGACATGCTCCAGCACCTCAATGTCTTTCTTGTACTGAAGTACCCAGAACTGGACACAGGACCACCAATGCTGAGTACAGAGATACAATCACTGCCCTGGTCCTGCTGGCCACACCATTTCTGATACAGGCCAGGATGCCTTTGGCCTTCTTAGCCACCTGGGCTTACTGCTGGATCATGTTCAGCAGCTGTCAACCAGCATGCTCAGGTCTTTCTCCACTGAGCAGCTTTCCAGCTACTTTGCCCCAAGACTGTAACATTGCACGACATTGAATCAAACAAGAATGTGAGCCTATAAATATGTGTGTATATATGTATCAGTGTATATGTGCTTATAAATATGCATATTTGTACTATTGTATTGTATTGTATTTGTATGTCTTCCCCTGTATATTTTATTTCTGCAAATTTATTTTCTCAGGAGTCTCATTATATATAGTGGATTTTCTCAACAGGTTCATGTAAAATATTGTAACATCAAGAATTTCAGCTTTTATTTATCCAAAATTTTAAGTATTTCTCTAGATGAAGTTCTAAGAAAAATATAAATCACAAAAAAGGTGCTTCATTTTCCAAAAAGGAAATTAAAAAAAAAAAAAAAAAAAAACCAAAACTTCACAAAACTTCCCAAGTACTTTTCTTCATAATCTTATTTTTAATTTAAGAGAACGGATAGTGTTAATAAAATGTCTTTCAAGAATCCTTAAAAATGTAGCTTAAACTGACCTCATTTTTACTGTAGAATTTGCATAATTTTCTGTCATGTATTACTCCATGAAGCTAAACCCTTATCCATCTCTGCTACTTGCCTTCAATTCTCAGATTATAAAGCTTGTGCTGTTATCCAATGACTTCTCAGACAGATTGCAAGATAAATGACTACAGGTCTAACAGTTTCTTTGCACTTTCTATTTGTCTTTCTTGCTTATCCAGAAGAGCAAAAGATACACAGTCTCTTATATTCCCACAACTCCAAAAGCCATGTATCATACCTAGAGGTAACAAAGGCAAATGTAGCATGTGGTGTAGCATCAGTAGGTTCAGGAGGCTTTTTCATTGTGGATATTTAGAATCAAATTACACTGACACAAAGGCATCACTTGGTAATAAGAGAGAGTATGGAAAAGCTGGAGCAATAATTTTGAGAGACACTCTTTACCACTTTAATGCTTTAAGGAGTTTAAAGTGGGAAAACCAGTCAGAGTGATTTAACGTCTTGATGAGAAACTATCACACTACTTGTACGAAATAGAGTAAGGGGATCACAGATCAGCACAATTCCCTGTGTCTGAAGTCTTATTTTTACGTTATCAATAACTCTTTCTTAGAGGAATACATCATCAGCATACTTTGTCACATTTTTCATGCCCTAACAGAGAACATTGATGAAATTCAGAATTGAACTTGCCTTCATTTTTCTGCTTTTCATTTCTTTTTCTGTGTTCTTTCCAGTGTTACAATATAATTGTCCTTTTTGTGTTCTTACCAGCTTATTCTCTTAGTATTCAATTTCTCTTATGACATCTATTTCTGTCTCCTTCCCTTAACATTGTCTTATACCTCTCTAGCTCTTTCCACCAATAGTAAAAGAGTCACTCTCAAATTTAATATAAAATACCAACAAAAACCTAAAAGTATGATCCAGCTCATCTAGTACCAAAACCTTTATTTGAAAGCAACTAGAACACATTATTTCTAGGGAACTTTGCTCCCTGGAAATACCAGCTTCCATTTGTGTCCTAAGCATTATTTAACCTCTCAGAGAAGAGTTAAAATCAGCTTTACATCTTTTTCCTGAAATCTAACTTCAAGAAATAACCACCTCTTCTTTAAAAGCCTTTTGTCCTTCAGCTTCTGTGATCAGCCATTATATAATTGTTTCTCACTGACTTTTCATTCTGTGGGAAGTATAAGGGCCTAGTCCAGTTCTGAGATTCTAGGAATTACTACAAGAAAATGAAACAAACCCAAAAATCAGCAATGCAAATCCAAGTGCTTTGGTACTAACCTAGGTCTCCTTCTAGAGAAGAGAATACTGGGCTTATAGATAAAAAAAAAAAAAAAGTGGAAAAAGAGAAAAGGATTTATTTACCTTTTCCATGGGTAACATCCACAGTCCACGTGCAATTCAGTGAATTTGGATATAGGTCAGGATAACCGGGGGATAAAATTGTTCCACTAGGTCCTCTAACATCTCCACCACATAAAGCTAGAAACAAAGAAATTAATAACAATAACAATAACAATAACAATAATAATAATAATAATAACATAAACCATACAGATAAGAGAAAATGTGAAAAAATAAACCTAAAAATTTCTGCCTTTAAAATTACTTAAAAGTAGCTACTCAAATGATGTAGCAATTTCAGTTATGACTACAGGCCATTTTCATACAAAAAAGAAATGCTAAAATTCTTAATTAATTTGTGTTTAATATGCATAAGAAAATCAAAATCAAGTTTCATTAGCTGTTTTTTTAGGTTTCTGGAGCCTCTGTGAAAACTGTTAAATTCAGCAGAGAGATGAAGGCAGATGATAGAGAGCCAGACAATATCACTTAAACAGAAGCCAAGGCTGGAGAGTCAAAATGGTGGATCGTGGCTATTGAAGAATTATTTACTTAAAATATTTGTGCAAGGAAGGTTGACATGGTTTTGTGAATACTATTATTATTATTAGTTATGTGTTTATATCTATGATAGTGCTAATGACAGATTCCAATATAAGAATAAGCATTTCTATAGTTTCATTAGCAACTTTAAAAGTAATTGGTAATTGAGAAATACAATAATTAAATTACAGCTTGAATTAATACAAAATACAAAAATTTAGTCATTAGAACACTGGCAAAAATATACAGCTCAATGATTTTCTGTTTCAGGGTTTTTGAAATACAACATTAATCAAGGAATTTTTAGCAAGGAAGAGTCTTGCATTTTAGAATTATCATATATCAATAACATTTATTAAAGTTCAGTACCAAGTTATTACATCAGAGTTCTCTGAATATAGATTATCTCAGAAGGGCATACATTATAAAAAAAATTATAAAACAAATTATAAAACAAATGAGTAGTT
This sequence comes from Anomalospiza imberbis, assembly GCF_031753505.1. Classification (NCBI taxonomy): domain Eukaryota; kingdom Metazoa; phylum Chordata; class Aves; order Passeriformes; family Viduidae; genus Anomalospiza; species Anomalospiza imberbis. The sequence continues at coordinate 16,536,737 of NC_089681.1, read as the reverse complement.
CTATTTTGTTTTTCCTCAAGGTTGAAAGCATCTATTCCTTTTATTTTCCTTAGCCTCATTATATGCATTACCAAAATTATTTTGCAGAAAACATTTTAGAACAAAAACAGTGAACTATTGTGACAAGTTACAGGTCAAATAATCTAGACCGTTCCAGCAGTTGATTGCAGCTGTCCATAAAAGCAGCCCTTCCAAAGTAATAAACCCAAATTCTTCTCTTATTTTTAGGAGATGTTAAAGGTCTTCAAAGGTACTTTTGGAGAGATGTAAATGGCAGCTATTTGTCTGTAACTCCAGTTGATACAAATATCAAACCCTCTTCTTGTTCTATAAGCGGTCACTCAACTATTTCTTGCTCATGCCTGTGCTTCCCACCCTGCTGCCACAGCAGTGAGGGTGAGAGAAAGTTGGAGGAGCAATGCCTGTCAAAGGTTGGAGGAGCAATGCCAACTTTCTAAGAGATGCTGTCCCACCTGCCCTACCTTGTTTAACCTGCTCCTACCCCTCCTGTAACATCTGTAGCAACTCCTCATGCAGCACTCAACAGCGTGACTCGTAAAGGGGGGAGAAGTTTGGCCTTTCAGTATGTGCTAGTAATTTGCTGCATCATGCTGCTTCTTCTGCTATATCTTGATATTTATGCTGTTTATGGCATTTTCTGCTACACTTTGATGGAGTAAATGGTTGAAGTTACACTCATTATGCCTTTGCTGTTAATGTTGTATATTTGAGAATGAATATACGGACATGTCACAATTTTCTGCTTGTAGATGTAAATTCATAACTGATTTGAGGACACAACAGAGAGGGAATCAAGAGAATATCCAGAATGTACCTTCAATCTCACCCTGTACCTAAGCAGACACTTGTGTCAATGAAATACATGCATTTTCCAGACATTTCAGAAGCACTGTGGGATGTTCTCATAAAGATCAATTGTTTTTCATAATGCAGTTATGGCACTGCATATCATCATTGTGTTCAGGGTACTAAAAGAAGTATACATTTAATAAGACTTTTTTTATAAATCAGAAATGGAATTTCATCCTATATACTAGGATGAAGACTGTCCTATCTTGACTAGCTAAAATTTGTTTGGTCATTCTAACTATATTTTTTGTTTTAAACATGCTTACTTGTCTGGATAGCCTCATGATTGCTTTGTATGTGCTACTTCTCCTGCCAACTTTCTAGCCTTTGTTGGCCTAATTGTAAGATGGAAATTTGCAAATCCCGTACCACAGGCTGAAATAAGACATTCTAGGACTACATTTGCCCAATCTCTCCAGTGTTGCCACAGGCAAATAACCTCCTTCCATATTAATTTTCCTCCTAACTTCTCTGATGAAGAGACAGTGAAGGCAAATACTGCCACCTTATCATCCGATCTTGCTATATTTACACATTAGCAAAATACAGCCAAGGCTGTGACAGCATATTATTGGAGCTCCTGATGGTAACTATTTACTTCATCCATTAAATAAAAAAATACAGTCAGTTTTTATAATCATAGGCTATAGACCAAATAATCTATTTTACAGGGGGTGTTTGGAAAACATTTCAGGAATGCAAATAGTGACAAAACATCTATGGCATGTCATCAGGCCTTCAGTGTAAGTCTATGAAGGCTAGCAGATGGCAGAAAAAGGCATCAAGGGAGCAGCCTTTTAGAAAATAAAGCCAAACTGACAAATCTGAAATAGTGGATGTGCAACTGGTCCTGATAAGATGGCTAACAGCCCAAGCATGTAATATCACTACTAGTATCTGACTGTTTTTCAGAGTGCAAAGGAAAACAGAAGCACATAAAAATAAGAACAGCAAAGGATAAACACACGTATTTCCAAAATCTACGTTTCCTTCACTTTATCTGATTATACCAAGATAGAAGCTAGGAAAGAGTAAAAGTAGAATGAGTACTTAAGAAAATAACTGAAGCACTACTTTTGATTTCTAATGTGAAAAATGGAACATTATGTTAACACACTAATTAAATTTTTTATGCAATCAGAGAAGTTGAATCAAGACATGCCTACATTACTGTTTTCCAAATAGTGAGAATCAAAATAAAAACAAAATTTTAAAAATACAAAACAACAACAACGATAAGAATAAAAGAACAAAAAGTAAAGAGAACAAAATATAAAAGTGACTATATGAAATACAGATAGGTATCTGGAAGTATACACTGTGGTGATCAGAAATGATGTAATAATTTAAGAAGCAAGTTTTGGATAACTATGAATGAGGATTCCAATTTAATAGTGGAGCATGGTTCAGATGTTCTGCTGAAATAAATTCTTACAATATTGGGTTGATTATTTACACTCTGTTTTGTTGCAACTGCATTCATTTTGCTCAGTAACATGATCAATCAAAAAAAAAAAAAAAGTGACAACAAGCAAGCCTAGCTTAGAAAATGTTCCAATATATATCTTGAAAATAATTTTTGGCCCAAATAATTTCAGAATCTTTAGTCAGGTCTACTCATGTCTCAGTGGGAGACATGCAGGCCATGCTTCATCCTAAAAATACATTAATAACTTTAATAAAAAAACTTGACTTTTGTCATTCATAGCAAATTTCCATTTCAGACCATATTTCATGCTACTATAAAACTGTTATAGGAAATCATCTTACAATACTAGGAATAGCCTTATAAGTTCCAGCCTAAATTTATTCATAGACTATTTTTACCCATTTGATCTTCTGCTAAACTGTCATTATGTTGTATTCCCTCTTGGGGTCTCACTTGGGAAGGCTAGCAAGCCGTGTAAGAATCTATGATTTTGGATCAGTAATGAGACAGGTTTTTTTTTTTTAATCTACTTCAATAAGATATGTTTTCTATTTCTATGACCCTGCATTAACAATTGCAAGCACTTAGCTGTCTTGTCACAGCAGCTATGCTACAGAAACATATTTCTAGGACACTTCACATTAGATAATGACATGGTTTTTTTGTATTTGTTTGTGTTTTCCATTTTATTCCCACATGCCCTCTGTTCAGGTTTTAGCATGTTTATATTTTTACTGTAGGAAGTCAGTTTGTATTTTCTCTTCCTGCACAGGATCATCCTGTATAGCTAGTTTAACAGTTATTCACAGAAAACTCTTAAATTTTGCTTTTTATAACCATCAGGAAAATTCAACAACCACTAATTATGTTTGCTGTCACCTGACATCTACAAATACAATTTACTATCTATTTAAAACTAGTTTGTTTTGATGTGATACAAGTCAGTCTCAAAGTTATGAAGGGTATAGTGATATGAAATGTCTAGTAATCTGGATATGGGAGGAAGGGGGTCCCTGTCAGAGACTGAAATATTCTAGTTTATGATTGAAATATTATAGTTTATGATTTAAACATTTTCATGAAGGACTTTTAAAACTAAATTACAAAAGCTGCAGAGAAGATCACCACACCCTGAACGGGGCTCTGAGAGGCCTTTCACTGTTCACTGATGAAGAGAAGTTGAAGTAACAGCTCAGGGTTGGCTGGGGACATTCACAAAGCACAAGCCTGGTACCTTCAGGGTGGAGACCACAGTCCCAGGGCTATCAGCTGCCATGTTCTCACAGACCCTCACAGCAAAGGGTGGGGGAGAGGCTTTGGCTGTGTGTTGGAAAAGCCTCTGGTCAGAGGCAGTGACCACCCACCCTCCGCTGTGCAGAGGAGCCCAGCTGAGGGGTCCTTCACCCAGGGAAAAACTTATCCACAGCAGAGGGGGTGACACGGCCCATCAAAGGGCCCCCCAAAGGGGTCCCCAGACCCTGCAGCAGAGCGCCAGAGGTGATGCAACAGACCCTCAGTGTTGCAAAGGGACAGTGTCAAATTGGTGGGCTGCAATGGAGGCACAGGGTGTTCCCATCTGCCCAAAGAGTAGATTAGCCCACGGAATTCTGCACTCTTCAGCTTGGCATGCAGCGGTGTGTGGTGGCTCCCTCCCTCCCTTCCCCCCCTCCCCCCCCTCCCTCCTTTCCTTTCCTTTCCTTTCCTTTCCTTTCCTTTCCTTTCCTTTCCTTTCCTTTCCTTTCCTTTCCTTTCCTTTCCTTTCCTTTCCTTTCCTTTCCTTTCCTTTCCTTTCCTTTCCTTTCCTTTCCTTTCCTTTCCTTTCCTTTCCTTTCCTTTCCTTTCCTTCCCTTTCCCTTTCCCTTTCCCTTTCCCTTTCCCTTTCCCTTTCCCTTTCCCTTTCCCTTTCCCTTTCCCTTTCCTTCCTCCCTTCCTCCCTTCCTTCCTTCCTTCCTTCCTTCCTTCCTTCCTTCCTTCCTTCCTTCCTTCCTTCCTTCCTTCCTTCCTTCCTTCCTTCCTTCCTTCCTTCCTTCCTTCCTTCCTTCCTTCCTTCCTTCCTTCCTTCCTTCCTTCCTTCCTTCCTTCCTTCCTTCCTTCCTTCCTTCCTTCCTTCCTTCCTTCCTTCCTTCCTTCCTTCCTTCCTTCCTTCCTTCCTTCCTTCCTTCCTTCCTTCCTTCCTTCCTTCCTTCCTTCCCTTTACTTCTTTTACTGTTAAATAAAACATATCAATTTTTTGGCACCAGCCTCTAACCTCATTTGGTTTCTATCTAATTTTTGGGTATATTTTGAACCTTCAAAGTTCTTTCCTGCTTATACACAGAGACTTCACTTTCTTTGATTGTCTGGGTTTAAATGAGATCATAACAGTCCCCATATCCAAAAAGAACAGAAAATATGAAGAAAATGCATTAAATATTTAGTAAATCAAGAGAAAATATGTATAGATTAATAGATACAGATATATATATAAATGCATTTTTGACATATTTCAACATAGAGTGTTCAATAGAAATTAATTAAAAAAAAACCAAAACAAAGTGTTTTACTTTTTAGCCTGATTGACAATGGTGATATTTGTGAAATTAGAATTTTTCACATTTTCAAATGGTATCACCTATTATTTTCTTATGTAAAGATTTTTCAAGAGACTACCCATAGATCACCACCTGAAACTCAGACACTAACATAAAATGATGTATCTCAATTTTCTTAGGAAAGATAAAATACTCTTAAGAAGAAGAAAAGCTTTCAGAAAAAAAAAATTCAACTTTTTTTCAGAAGTTCAATTTGTTGTAAGTACACATAATTGAAAACTATTTGGTTTTCAGAAGTAATGGGAAGAGAAAACACACAATTATAACTGATTAGTAATAACAATTAGCTTTAGATTTGAAGCATCATCAAAGAAGACTATTAATATATGCTAGTTTAGAAAGGACTGCAGAAAAAAAAAGAAAAATCTACTTATATGGAAATATGTTTGTCTATATATAAGTCTAAATACAATTATATATGTGTGCATACACAGAGGCCTCATTACATTCATTTCTTTAATTGACTCAAATTTCCAACTAAAAATGTAATTCTGAGATGATTTTCATTTATTGTGCAATTGGATAATAAAAGTGGTATATCAAATAGACTTTAAAATTATTGAAACAGTGAATTAGAGTTTGAATCTTTTATACTGTGCTTCACAGACCAAGTAACTTCAGCCTTTGTCTTCCCTAGTTATAGAAAGTGTAATGTATCTTAAAATGGGATGTAGTTCAGTAGGGGTAAATAAATAAGTATATGGACATCAAATTAACATACTCAGCTTCAAGAAATAAACCTTGGACTCGAGTTACATTACACAAGAGATTAATTTAATATAAACTAGTGTAGCCTAGATTACTCACAATATAAACTTGCATTTTGACCTTCTCATTTAAATCTACATAGACCAGATATGCTCTCCATTTCTAATTCTAGCCTCTACTTCACTGAGTATTTGAAGCAGGTTTTTTAACAGCTGTGTTTTGATGGAATTGTTATTTTTATTTCAGAGATGTCAACAGAAAGGACATAACACCTCTGCATTATTCCCTGAATACGTTCCTCATGTACTGTATAAGTCATATTTGTGAATTCATTTGGACATCTAGGAGTTTCCAATATAAACATTATTGATTTATTATCTTGCTTGAATTATTTTCATTCTATTTATTGATTTTCTTAATTAAATTAAGATTGGGGGAATGACAATATTTATTTTTAATTCAAATAATGAATAAGAATTACCTATTAGCATTCAGTTTAATGTTATGATGAAGGTAATAAAGAGCACTTTACACTCTTAAGTAGATATCTAACTTTTACATTCATCTTCCTGTAATTTTTGATGGGATTACTACATTAATTAATATAATGGGTAGAATAGGGTTCCTCACATATGTTCAAAGCTTAAAAGCAAAATTCTTTTTTAGTATTCATGTAGAAAGGACATTTTAATATATAATTTGGTCTTTTTAGTAAAGCACTGGGTGGTGATTACAGTTAAGAATTCAAGGCTTTCCAGATACACAGGTTGAGTTAATCATATGTAGTTAGTAGATGGGAACGGTACAGATGCAATACAAGCAGTGTTTCCTCAGCAAATCTCGTAGCCATCCATTTTAGCTCTTTTTTTGGTGATGTTTATCTGTGCAACATCAAACACATAATGAATAATTTAGTTTACACTCTTTAAGAGAATCGAATTTTAGTCAACACCATGTTCTACTTTGAACAGGAACTTGCTTTAAGAAGTCTAAAATTTTTCCTCTTATAGTCACTTCTCCAAACCACACCCACTCATGAGTTGCCATGACCTATCTGCACAATTACCATGGTCCATCTCCACATCATTACACAATGTAATTATAAAAAAAGAGATGCAGTTATCAAAAAGAATTTGGCTCTTCCGAAACCATCAGAGTAACATTCTGAATGCACAGTAATAGTGACTGATGTGTTTATTAGTGGTATGATTAATACAAACCCATACGTGTAATTTATGCAAAGAACAGCCCATTTAGCAAATGTCTGTTTTTGCCTGGAGTGCAAGGACTCTGGATTGTTTTAAAAAACATTCCACCAGAAAAGAAATTCAGCAATGAAATTAAAATTGCATCAACCATAAACTGATTACATTTAGTAGAATAAATGTACTCAATCCTACCTTTACAACATATTTATTGAATGGAAAATCACCATTTAGCAATGTGCTCTGGAGAAAAAATACCTCATTTACCTAATGAATTGCATACTAGTTCAGCATATTTAGGGAGAAAGTGATCACAATAAGTAAGTTCATTTCACAACACAGCACAGTATTCATAGGGAGTATGCTTATTTGCTTGTTTTACATGGTTACCATCTAGTGCCTATCACCATTAGAAAACATATCCTAGTTTTGTGGCCTATTCAACAAATATTGTCCCCTTGACTGCAAACTGTGGGAGCCCTGAAATTCTTCATTGCAAGAACCTGACTGAGATGTAGAATCTTTCAGAAAATGGTTGTGGAGAACTGCAGAGGGCCGTTTTCAGCAAATTGATTATTCACGTCCCTTTCTACTACCACAGATTTTGAGTATTATCATATACTGACACCTTCAACTTCCTGAATATAAAATCTCAAAGTATTTCTGAACTAAACAATCTGAAGGCCAAAGAAGTCCCTACCATTTTCTAAAGAAAGTAGTGCAGTGGGAATGAATAGTCTTCCATATGGCAAATCACACATGATTCAATGAGCTTCTTCATCAGTCTTCTTTCAGATCTTTCTTTCAAAATTAGTGTCCTGAGACACTCAGAACCATATTAGAAAAAATACAGTATCATGTACATTCTGTAGCTCATAAAAGCCCAGATACTTTCTTTGGTTAAATACTAACTTAGAATTAAATGGTTATATTACTCCTGAAAGCATTTTTAATATCCAAAAACATGCACCATGCTGCAAGGAGGGAAACTTTTAAGAAGTACATATCTCAAATAATGTAACTGAATGAACATTACAATCTACTTCCTTAATATTACATATAATTGATATTACTCCAACTGGGAAAGCATTAAAATTAACAAATCAGCTTACAAGAGATGATTGAAAATGTTAGATAATTTTTTAGATTTAATGATATGGTGGTCTGATTGAATAATCACCAGACATAATGTGGTCCTAATAAATTTCCACAATGATTGAAGGGTGTGAAGTTCTGTTAAAAAGCTATAAACAGAGTGATCATCATGAAACGGGAGAAAATGAAGTTTTTGAGTCAGGTGCAAATAAACTTAATTTCATGGTTTTTATGTCAGCAATCTGTGTCCATAGATGGATACCCAACCACAGATATCTTTAAGCTGCAATAAGTGCTTTACAACCAGATATACACAAAGTTTGAAATCAGTTAGTTCACAGTTACATAAATTCAGGTAGACACACCTTCAGTAATCTGCAGGATTAAATTACTCTATATTCTCTGTTTCATATGTCTCATCACAGAGATATATGGCACTTATATCCTCTAACTATTCTTTTTCTTTCCTAAAAATATAGGTTTTACAGGCCCTGGCATTTAACTCATTTTGACTAATAATAGTTTGACAAAACTTGTACATCTTAAAGTACTCTGTATTAAATCTTTTCATCCTTACCATCACAAGTTGGGAGTGGGTGACTCCACCAGTGATTTTTTTCACATAGTAAAGGCTCCTCATGACTGAGCCTATAACCTGGATCACAACTAAATGAGACAGTGGAACCTATAGAAAAGTCATGTCCATAACGACGTCCATGCACTGGTATGCCAGGATCCAAGCAAGAGTAAGTATTAACAGTTACACCTAGATTAAAAAAAAATTTAAAAACAAAAGGAAAATAAAGTAATTAAACAGAGGACCTTTAGATTTTTTAAAATTAATTTAAGTAATTGGTTGTGATGGTTGTGAGGTGAAGGCTTCATAATCTCACACTTACAGTGAATTATCTTTCCACTATTCTTCTCTGTGTTACCATTAAAAGACTGATCACAGTTTGAATTCTGACATTGTTGCAGAGAAAAATATCCCATCATTTACAAGATATTTAGTTTGATCCTGTCTTAGAGACATTAAATTATTTTGTACCTGATGCTGATATTAAAAAGCTTTGATGATCACTTAAAATTCTGATTTTCAGCCTTTATTTTTTCCTGATCAAAATTTGCTAGCATAGCTGAAATTGTTTACATTTCTTCTGATATTTATATATTTTAAATATTTAAATATTTAAAATATTTGCATAGATCAATTATTTACATAAATCATACACATACCTAGTGTTATTTGATATATGAGACATTGAGAAGATAAAGAATAGCAGAAAAGAATAGAGAAGTTGACTTGATAAAGGGAATTCAATGTGTACTAAAAAATTAAACCTTTTAGATTATTTCCCAGTGAGATGTTCATTTATAAAGCTCATATAAAGAAGTTCATTAAAAATTAGTAATGATAAAACTCCAACCCTCTGCAGATAATGCTAAAGTTAATAAATTACTAGAATATTTTAATGGGTGTTATTCCTTTTAATCCTACACAGAAGTCATAAAATATCCTTCATTACAAGAAAATTAATTGTGGAAATATATAATTAGCATAAAAGTTACGAATATATAAAAGCTCTTAGCTTTCAATACAATATTTGAAGGGAGAAGAAATGATGAATGGAAGACCATTGATTGTTATTATTTGTGTTCCCGAAAAGGAAAACAGAACTGGATTGTACTGGATAATGCAAGATGAGAAACCAGTAAGAATTAAGTAAAAATAAAATGAATACTAGACTTCTGTGTATTAAGGAGCTATTAAACAGAAAATACTGAATATTGTTTGTGTACAAGTGATAAGAATATGTATTTTCCATGCTCTCTGATAGTATAAATTTAGCTTTTTTTCTCCACTAGTGTAGAGAACTCTGGGGTGTGGATCAGTTTCACCAAAAATACAATTTTATAATGAAATTCAAGGATTTATTTATAAAGGATTTTTTTTCAGGTTATCTTTCCAACTTTCTTTAATTGAAACTGTTTATTATTTGCAAAAAGTGCATATTTTCTCTTTTTGCTCTTCACATTCACATAGTATCATTTCTACTATTTAACATTATACAGTCTTTCTACAAATTTAGTTTTCTGGTTGGCAGTCTTAATCTAGTTTTCCTAATGTGTTAGGAGAGCCTTCCTTCAAACCTCAGAATGGATGAAAACCTAAAAAAATCATCATTTTTCATAATGCAGAAGATTATACAAAATAGACGTTTGTGGCTGAATACTATGACAGGCAATAATTTTGGTATAATAAGAGACTTTTTCAATAAACAGCCTGAATTTAACATTTGTTGGAGTTCAAATCAATCCAAATTTTATCTGGCAGTATCTCCCCTATGCATATTCCTTTTAGTATCCTTATAATGGATGGGAATAATGAAAATTGCAAAAAATAATGTTAAAAATTAAGAACATCCAGAAATTTTTGGTGGTAATTCCAACAAGTAGAAGTGAAGTACAAGCAACATGCCAATGACCCCTACTAAGTAAATAAGATAATGATTATAGCAAAATTATTATTTATCATACCAGTAGGAATTATCACAACAGAAGTTATATTTAGAAAGACAAAATGTAAATTGAATTATAGTATTTCAACATATGAATTTTAATAATTCATGAAGTATGAAATCTTACAGATACTTTCTGCAACAGAGTTTATATGACTATAATAAGGACAAAAGAGTATTTCTGTGTCAGAAAAAAAAATCATATAGGCAGGTTCTTAGTATGCTAAAGATCCCTAATCAACCAATTCCATTTCTTGATTTTCAGGTCATTATGTAAACTGCACTTTCCCGTACCTTCAGTTAGAGCTGCAGAACCAGAACACTAATTCAGTTTTATTCTTAGATTTTCATAATCTTCCTGATCTCATGCCATTTTACAGTCACAAAAATGCATTGTATAAAATATTATATTAAGACATAAAAGCAGCCTCCAGATGAAAGGCATTTGCTTCTCATTCTCATCTTTTGATTTTAAATTTCAGAGCAGTACATCAATGACATTAAATATAAAGAAAATTAGTAGTCATCCCTTTTGCAGTTTAACATTACTGAATCTTTCTCAGATTGGGAAATAACAGGAATTTAGCAAAGATGACATCTGTATTGGAATAGGGTAAGCATTGAGGGGGAGGGGAGATCAAATAATACAACACAGAAGTACATACTTCACAGAAGTACTTACTTTCATAGTGAATTTTGAATCCATTATTAGAACGACTGTTATCAGTTGTAAAGAGAAGATACATGAAATTGCTACTGCTAAACAGAAACTGTGGGACCTGTGTACCATTGTAAGAACCCAGAAGTGGAGATAATAGGTTTGGTCCATCATGAATTTCCAAAACATCATAATTGAGTTCAGTCTGAAATCTGGAATTGTGAAAACACACAGAGGCACAAATTTAAGAGACAGTTAAAACAAATTCAATAAACCCATATGTTTTAAACTATGCACCTGTCCTGAAAACAATTTTTCTCCACATATCTATTTTTCAATACCATTGAAATAATATTAATTATCCTATATAATTTACACAATAATAACATTTCAAGTTAGTTGCTTAAAAAGATAAGAAATAAATTTAAACTCCTTGAGCTGGTTTGTATAGCAGGAAACAAATGCTACAAACAGTTTGCTATAAATATTAATATTACTTGCATATGCTATTTTATAATAATATTATTTTTCCTTTTTGATTAATTAATTAAATTATATGGTGGGCAAGTTGATGAAATTGGAAAAAATATCAAGGTATCATCAATGTGTCATCAATGGCTCATACTCTTGAGTTCCTAACTTACAATCATCTATAAGCAGGGATAGAATTACTTGACTCTTGACTCCAGTGGCTTTCTGCCAGCTGAGACTCAGTCCAAAGTAGAGACAGAAGTTATTTGAAGAAAAACCCACAACTAAAAATCCTTTTTAGAAAGCACTAGAAAACAAAATGCCTGTTTAAATACAGTATGGGTGCTCTCCCTAGCAAGGAAAAACTGAGTGTGATAGTGCTGCTAAGCATCTCCTTGTCTGTCTTGTTTTAGATGGTATCAACAATTCCAAACACCTGTTGGTGTTTTGACAGTGGTTTATCTCTTTCTTGCTATAACAGACTTTAGATAAGTCATAATGCTTTATAATGGACTCTGATGGATTACTGAAAAACCTTTCCAGAATTAAAAAGCAACAATTAACAGCAGGATTTTACAATGATCCTCAGATAGTCTTAATTCTCGCTTTGATTTACTTAGACACCTAATTCAGCTTTGTGAAATCCATTCAAAAAACTGTGCTAGTAAAGTCAATGTACTGAGTAACTCGATATTTCAGTATTTATGTCCCATGACTCTGAGCCAAAAGGATTCTGGCAAAAGACAAGAAGACAAATTAAACCTACAAAACATGTATTTTCTTTTTTTATTGATATACTGCTCCCACTTAATAATGTATAAAAGAGCACATAAGTAAAGTAAGAGGGAGTTACAGAAATGAAGTGGTAGAAAAATTGGGATAATCCTAGAAGCAGTAAAACTGAAAATTTGGGTTTTTTTCAGCTCCCCCAGTAACTCGCAATCACATCCTGCTGAAAAGCTGCTAGGCAATAACTTGCTCTTTCCAATACTTTTTTTTTTTTTTCCAGCAATCCATGCAACGCAGAAGAAATTTTGGAAACAGATCATTTAGTCTTGCTCAGCTTTCTTAGCACCTACATGAAAAGCATACTTGAGAAAGAAGGTGTAAAAAGCTGTGGATCTTACAAATGTAATGCAACTACCAGGCCACTCAAGTCAAGTTGAAATTAAGTTGAATCTCCAAAGACATAAAGGAAATCCTCTCAAAACTACTTAGACTATATGCACCACCACAAATATGAAAAATATGAAGATGAAAATAATTAATAATCAGCCATGAAAGAAAATGTTAGAACTATTTTTTAAGTGAGATGAACTGAAACAAATTTGAAGAGGGCATTATGTTCAATGCTTTTTCTTGGTCATTTAGCTCAAAAACCAGTCAATTTAATTTATAAATCTCACGCTTATATCAATTTTTCCTTTAATATCTTTTCCCTTGATGCTTGCTCAACATATCTGCTATATTTACGTACTTTTTTTCCCTCTGGTGTAACAAAACAGTAGTGGCTTTTAGAAAACTGAATAAGAAATACCCTGCACTCATGCAAGACCCTTCCAATGTTCTTTCCTACTTAAATGATCACTGTTGTTAAATTGACATGGATGTCTTAATTGCCATGTGACATCTAATCTTATGGAGGACTCACCAGCAGACAGAAGTGAAAAAAGTTTTAGCACAGGAGATCCCACATAGACTTTTATTAAGAGGCCTTATTTGAATAGATGAGGGTGCCTGGATATTTATAACAGACGTCTTTGTTTCTAAGAGACACCCTTATCAACTCATTGCAGTGTCAGGATTTCCTGTTGCATAGTAAATGCTCAATAAACAAACGTGACTAGTACTCCAATCAGTAGTTTTCTATCAGCATCTCTCACATTTAAATACTCATAATTAGGCTTCATGGTAAACACTTCATTACAATCAAGAATGGCATTGCCATTTCTCACTTCTATCATTTCAATTGAGCCTAAAAAGATACTGATTTATAACAAAATATCAACAGATCATCTATCTTAGCTATGCTTGTGGAACAGGAATAATTATTTTAAAAAATACATGCACAATCATATAACAATACATGAAAAAGTTATTTTTGGCATGCCAAAAGCACAAAAGTTAATAGTTATTTTTATTTGTCTGTAGATCTCCTTCTTTTCTCATGTCTCTGTCTTCTAGGCACAAGAATTCTTTAGCATACAGTCATGGAATGCAGCACCTCGCTCTTATCCAATGTTATAAGAGAGAAGATACAGGAAGTAGGAAGATTATGTAAGAGAGAAGATATAGGAAGAGAGAAGTAGGAAGATTAAAGGGAAACTACCCTGCAAGTGGTAAACTTAGAAAATCCAAAAATCATTTAAAAGTAATAGACATCTATTATAAATATTTATCCCTGACCAAGAAATACAAAATCTTTCAAACAACCACACGTATTGTAGAAGTTTTGGTATTTGCACCAATAAAGGCTAGAAAGAGTATGTGTGTTTCTCAGAACCAAGTTAAAAGGCAAAGAAATGGGCAAAATATTAGGGTTTTTTTTTAATCATATAGGAAAGCCATTTGGCTATAGTTTTAAAACTGTGTATTTCAGCAAAATTTTCCTTTTCTCTTAAGAAAGTGCAGCTGAAAATTTGCAAGCAGAAGCAGCAGAACAAGGGTAACCAAGACTAGAATGAGTCTTTAAAAAGCTAATGCATAAATTACTCAGAAGGCAAACTTAAACTATGTGAAAAATAATGTCTAAGTAAATAACATAGCAGTAACTTACAAAATGTTTCCTTTCATTAAACTATAAAGTTTTATTCCAGCATTTAATTTATAGAATAACTTTTTCTTTGCATCCAGACATGTAACTATTTATATTTAAGTGCATCTGTGTGAACATACATAGATGTATTTTTAAGTATATTTCTGCACAGAGATACAAAAGAGTACACGTGTATCTGCAAGTAGGACCTCTCTGGATGGCTGCATGTGAGCAATATGCATACCAGACCAATTTCTGACAAATGACAAGAGTGTCAAAAATGAGCAGCGATGGGAAAAACAGGTGTCATAAAGAGGATACAGGCTTTCTCTGTGATCCAAAGAGACCACATCTTGTTCTTTTTGATATTTCTTACAAGAGTAAAGGAGGTTGTGCAATTTTATGACAAGGTATTCTGTATTACAAACAAAAACTGTATGAAAGAGAGTGTCAGATTTTATCAGTAATATTAGTATTACTTGCATATACTATTTTATAATGAGCAGGCCTAGTCAAAACATGTTGCATAAATATTAACTGAAAAGTATTTGTATGATATTTCTACACTAAAATTTTCATCATCAATGTCACTTTTTTACTGGATTGTCAACTAATTTTTTTAATATTTACAATTAAAAATCATCTAAAAAATAAGAATAGCATTCTTTATTGCATTTTTTTGTCCTGTTTTCTGATAAAAATTTCAAATTAAATGCCAAAATTTTGCTACCATGAGAAATGTAAGGTGCTTCAGCACATTTCAATCATTTGAATAAAGAAGGGACCTTAGTAACAGACATCTGTCTAGGAAAAGTGGAACGCTGCAGTAATTTGGGAACACTGGAATTCCATCCTGAGAGCACACAGTCCTTTCACAACTGTAGTTCATTTGATATGATAATTAAATATTCAGAGTGGGGAAAATTATGACTACATTTAGTTTAGTTTTCACAGCTGATTGAGATTTTCAGAGTTGAAGATTATGTGATTTTGAGAGGAACAAAAAGAACTTAGCAATTATAATTCATCATAGCAATATAGTTAAAAGCAAGTGAAACATGCTAATATTTAAAAACAGATAACATTTTTTACTGGGCTAGACAGGCTTAAATACAGGTAAGAGGGTAGAAATTTCAAAAGCTTTTTAGCACATGAAGATAATATCTGTGCTCTGAAGGAGTTTACAAAAGTCCTACGTGATAAAACAATTGCTTGTTTTTACAGATAATGCAAATGAATGTTATGATAAAGCTAATAACTCTTGTTTCCTGGTAAAAACTGGAAAACATGAAGTAAGAAAAGCATTAGCCAAGACCTTTCAAATGTAATTTTGATAGAGTGTCCAGGTTCAGCTTCTATCACCCACTCACAATTCAAGGAATCTTTATAATACCCTGGCCAGCCTGGAGAGAGGATTACTCCACTTGGAGATGAAAAATGCCCACCACATGGAGCTAAAAATGAAACAAAGAGAAAGGTAAATAGTACAGATTTATTAGGTGCAATTCATATTTACCAATTTCAATGCAGGACAATTAGAATGAACAAATATTGAAAATCCAGTTGCAGGAAGATGCAGTCGCTTCAAAGCTGACAGGCTCTGTGGTGTTCAGAATTAGATGGAGTTAACTGAATTAAGACTTTAAAAAGATGAAATAAACAGTTCAATAATTCTGAAAAAGGTTTTTTTCCCTACTGTGTTCTTATGTGTATAATACATTTTCTTCATTAAAGAACATAACAAAACACAGTCTCTACAAAGTAGCATTATTTTTGCTGTTAACTGTGGGCAGAGAGACTTGAAAAACTTGCTAAATTTTCAGCTGAGTTTAAAGATAGAAATCAGTGAACTGATATTTTAAGTTTGACATCATGGAATGCACTGTCATACCACATATATTTTGCTTGACATGTTAGCAGCTCAAAGTCCTCATTCATGAAAAAGACATACTTACCATTCTTAAAATATTATTTGGTATTTTTTAATTGGAAAATACATATAAATATTGCAATATATACTTCTGCAAGAAGTACTCATGTAGAGGGGAAAGATAACCTGCTTCAGCCTGCTCAACAGTTTGCCTTATCCATCCCAGGATACCACTGACCTTCTTTGCATAAAGGACACATTCTTGGTGTCCACCTGGACACCCAAGACCTTTTCCATTTAGACAGAGAGCAGAAGCATATTACTTTGCAGGAAGAGAAGGTTGCACCACAGAGTTTCAGTGGCCTTTATGCATACAAGGCTACTCAAAAAAAAAAAAAAATCTACTTCATATTTAGGGTCACAGCTAACAATGCATATCACTGTATATCTCAAAGAAGTTGGAAAGGTCTTACTGTGCCATTGACAAGCTAGTGTCTCTACTAAAAATAGTGTAAAATATACAATATTTTCTGACAAAAACATGGCTATTTATTAAATTTCTGTTTGCAGTTATTTTACCTAGCAGGCCTGCAAAACATTTTTGTTGCTCATTTTGACAAAGTAGAACAGTACATATAATTGCCTATATTATTCTGAGCTTCTCC
This sequence comes from Anomalospiza imberbis, assembly GCF_031753505.1. NCBI lineage: Eukaryota > Metazoa > Chordata > Aves > Passeriformes > Viduidae > Anomalospiza > Anomalospiza imberbis. The sequence goes on along the minus strand of NC_089681.1, from coordinate 16,519,901 downwards.
ATTACAAAAAAATTGATTAATTTTGCTGTCTTTGACACGACTTCATGTTGAAAACCATGAATTATTACACATTTGTCTGATCTTCATTTTTCTCAGGAGAATACCAAGGTCCTATATTAAAATGATGAATTACTGTAAATAGGTTTGTTTTGGTTTATTTATTTTTTTGTTTTAAGGACTTAATGCACCATCTTTCCCTGCTGTGTAGGGAAAAGAAAAGGTTTCTACAAGTTATAGACTTCAAAATTTGATATGTTGCAAACACTTCTAAATATGCTGATGTATACTTCTTTTTTTACTCACTGATGGATTTAAAGTGGGCGTTTCTCACCTTTTAGCTTAGAGTCTTTTTTTATACTGCCTTCAGTAAAGAGTACCAGTCAAACAATAATTATTTAAACTCATATTTACCTCAACAACCAGAAGGTTAACTCTAGAGCATTCATAATCTCTATATTTTATTGTATATAAGCACTTTAAAATATTCATAATACATATGGAGCTTATAAACTACAAACTAAATTGACAAGAATAGGAACCAGATGGCCTTATTTTTAGCCAGTACACTCCATAGTTACAACACAATATTACTAAACTTGTACAAAGTTCCATATTCTCACCAAATTTTCATGACAGTGATTGCATTTAAAATACAAAAAGCTCCAAACCTCTATTACAAAAATATTGCTATGAATAGTGCATTAAAAATAATGCACACTGTAAGATTGCTTAATTTGGAATAGTTTCTCGATTTTACTTAGGAGAGTTTTGCTGCCAGTTTTCCTTGAAGAAAATGTTTCTTATCTGTCCTCTCATTATGGCTCTTGCAGATAAATATTTAATTGATTTTTTTTTTTGTTTGACTTTCACCATTACATGCTGATTTCCTAAACCCAGGAGTACTTTCCTTCAGAATAGCTAAGCTACTGGGCTTATCTTAAAAACCCTTGTTTTTAGAAAATAAAACTTTCCAGTCATCATGCCAAAGGATTGTTTCTCTAACCATTTTTTACACCGATTCTAATCCCCTCTTCATTCTTATAGTCCTGTTTAATGGATGTCTGACATATTCATACCCAATGTTCATTTGCTCAAAATGAAACTCTAGAAATATAACACAGCTAGAGGTGGTCATCAAGCAGAATCACTTTATCAAACACAGGCCTATGTCAAATAGTAAAAGACAATCTTAGTCTGATCTAAGAATTCTCACAAAGTCATTTGTATTTATTTCTATGTATAGCAAGGTCCATGGGTTGAAACAGGAAATTTTTGTATGTGAGCATGAAAAAAGCCTTTAGGATAACAGGCTATTCACAAAATCACTAAACGTCTTGTAGATGCATAGTTTTAGAAATGTTTTTTGAAGAGCTTATCACTAATGCTACAGAATGGCATGATATTGAGACTTATGAGAGTTGTGCAGGAAGACCAAGGTTAGAGCTTCTGCATGGGTACGACAGCACAATATTAGAACAGATAATAGGAAAATCCTCCTTATAACCCTCACACAGGAAAGATGAAAGGCATGAGAACAGGAATCCCAAACTCAAAATCATCAGAGAGCAGCAAAAGGAGGACCCCTACACTAAAGAAAAGAAGCCAGGAACTGGGGATGCTCACTTGTGCACATGCACATACACACACACACATAGAGTTAGTGCCTTCACAGACATGTCCAATTCCACCTGAGAAAGCTGAACAGGACTGGATTGGTTACAGGAAGGGGTTTGGTGACAACGAAGTGACTGTCTGAGCTGGAACAGAATCCTGGGCTGTGGGAAAGGCTGGAAGGAAGTCCCAGCAGAGGCTAGCCAGGATTGCCCTGAAAAACTAGTATGTTGACCCTGTTCATCTGCAGCAGATTATTAAATATAATCCTGTAATTTCTGAAATTTCTGAACTGTAGGGAAAACTGCACAGCAGTCACATTCCTAGTCAGTATGTGGAGCTTATGCCTTTGAGTTGATATATATGACAATGAAATCATGAGGTATATGTAGAGCATGTATCAACCAACTCTGTTTTAGAGACAAATGTGTACATAATCAATAAAACTTCTGAACACCCTAACGACCAAATTTAATTTTTAATTTAAAAATACTTTCATTTCCCGTCTAATTTTATTATAAATTTAAAAAAATATATCTAATTCTACAGCTGATAAAAACCCTCTAATTCAAATATACCTGTGTCTCAAACTTTAGGATTCCAGCATATTTTCTACTCAGAGTCTCGGACCACCTGTGGATCATATTATCATTGTGCATGGACTGACACTTAAAAATATTCCCAGTAATTTAAGATTCTTATGTAACATTGAAAGTACAACCTTATATTTTATTAGCAATGTTGTACAGATCCATGAGCCTTATAATAAAGAAAAGGTATTATGGCCTATCCTGTCTAGTGGAACTGACATACCTTATATCTATGAAACAATAATCATTCATCACAAGAAGTAAACATGGATGCAAAGCATATTATAAGCAGTTGCACTAATGTGTTAAAATTGTTCAAATTTTGTCAGAAAGGCAGTTACATAGTGAAAATAAGAACTAAACTGTTGTTTAAAGTAAAAGCTAACAAACCAGAGATTATATTATCATTGATTTTTTTTTTCATTACAAACAAGCTGAATTAATTTTCCTCCTTTAGGTACAAATATCCTAGAATATAGACAAGTTATGAAGCAAAGATTATATTTTAGTGTCATGTAGAATAAACAAGTCAAAGGAAATATGCTTAACACTGTGGTTTTAGGTTGCTATGTATGGAAGGACTTAATTTCTATAAAAAAGAAAAATCAATTGCTAAGAGAGTCTTCCCCAGCCTAGAGTCACTGTGGATAGAAGAAAAACAAGTACTGCAACAGAGAGCTAAAGCATCTTAAACAGTTTTAAATACCATAGCCAAAGACCTAGAAGAGATCAACGTCTTCATTCTAATCTAATACTGTATCAGCAATAACAGAAGCTTTGTGCTATTCATTTGCAAGAATCTCAACTTCATTTGGTGAAAATTTGAAATGCATTACATCAAGTTCTCCTGATTTAGAAAGAAATGTTATACATACCTCCACACTTAGGAATAGGTCCACTCCACATTACTTTTCCATCCACCAGCATACAAGTAATTGTTTCAGTTCCTTGTGTTTTAATAAATCCTTCTTCACATATAACTGAAATTGAGCTCCCCAGCTGAAAGTTATCACCAAAACGCCGAGCATTGATTGGCACTCCGGGATCTGGGCACTCATTATGTCCAAATGCTTTTTAAGAGAAAAAAAGAAAAGTGGTAGAGGATATAGAACTCTTGCAAGGAAGATGACATTTTTAAGATTTTGTTCACTAGTAAGAATAAACAATTTATATTAGGAAACTGATGGGAAAAATAAGAAACAAGAACTTGCTCAACAGCAGAAAATGCAAAGCAGTATAAATAATTGCTTAAAATATGAAGTAATACCAGCATGGATCTCAGCTTGGACAGCTTGTTGCTGGCAGATTTCAGTAATGGCTAAATTCTCCTTTTCCAACAACACTCATCCTATTTAATGTTAAAATGGGACAGAATGTTCCTTCAGAATGGCAGGGCAAGCATCTGTCTATGATACAAAAACTTTACTCATCTTTTGTACATGTAATTCACCATCACACCATTTCAGCCATGCTGACCTTCATGGGCTTGATCCTACCATAGTTAATTTTGTTTCCTGTATTGAGAGCTGGTGAACAGTGAAAAAAAGGGTTATGTTGGCCAAAGAAAGGTCTGGATAAATTGAAAAAAATTAATTTCCCTGTATACATGTAGATACTATGACAAAGACTGCTCATGTCTTTTACCACAGAATATACCTTACTTTTGGAAAAGAAAGACCTTGTTCCTAACAGAAATTACCAAAGTAATATTTAAAACATTATCATTAAATATTATGTAGTAGTTAGTTATTGTATTTTGTTTTATTGATGAATAATACTGCACATTCATCTTCTATTTTTTTTAAATATTGATTTTTCAGTGAGAACAAATATCCACCTTCCTTATGTATGATGACTGCAAATTGTATCTTTGTAAATGTGTTTACATGTGGAGACATCAGAAATTACTAAGTCCTTAAAAAGCACATTTTCACTTTTTTCCCCAGTAGTTTTACTAATGTGTCTGCTGGACAAAACATATACAAATGCCCTAATGAATTATTTTAAAAAAGTAATATTCCAATAAGTTACTAGAAAGATTTCTCAGATGCTCCATTGCAGAGGTATTTTAAATCATTATAACAGACAAGAGAAAGCATGCATTTATCGACATTTTGACTTGGGCAATGCCATATATATTGGAAATGAAAATAGTGCTTTCATTGAATAATTGTATACCATTCCAAGATTGCATTAAAAAGTGATGCAATCTCATACTTTTTCAGAGGAGTTATAAAAACTTTTCCAATTCTTTGTTCACAGTCATCACTTTTAGTGTAGGCATTGATTGTCTGTTTTTCTTACTACTTTCAGACAACCCAGAGATAGATTTTCAATATTGTTATTTATAAATGTAGATAAATGTTGACTCCAGGTTTAGCTTGCTTGTGTGTGACACCAGTTTATTAAGGTTGAAAAATCAATTCATTGTTCTATATTTCAGCTCAGGAAATGCTGTCACTGCTGCTCCTATGTGATCAATTTTACTGCATAGAATGACTTTGGGAGGCAAGATAGTGAAAGACAATCTGTCCCACCAACAGTAGTCACTTGTAGCTTAGCCTGGCTACAGTTATATTATTCAATAAGCCAAATTTCATCTGCTGATACTTCTAAAAAGCTTCATGGTGGAGCTGTAATATTAAATACTAGCCTTAGGCCGAAAAGAAAAAGAACACATGGGTATATGATTAATTAATATTTTACTTATTATCAACAAATCAAGAAACAACAGAAAAGTTCCTTATGAACATGTAAAGAGGAGATACAGTTTTCTTGGCATTTATCTTCATCAACTGTCATGACTGTACAGGTATATAAAGCGATATCTGGAAAAATGTCAGGAAATATAGATCTGGAATGTCAGGAAATACAGATTAGGGCAATGGTGATATTTCGCTGTAAACTCAGAAGGATATTAAAATATGCATTTTATATTAAAAAACAACTACAACAAAAAAACCCACAACAACAACAACAACAACAACAACAACAACAACAACAACAACAAAAAAAAAAAAACGAGAAGGGAAGGGGCTGCAGAGATCTCATGAGATAGGAAGGCAGGTATCTAGCTAATCACAACTCATCACAGCTTTGAAAAGTCTTTACAAATAGGACTAGAAAGTAGCGGTCCACTGGCGCAGTTAATTGTTTTGGTGGATTGCCCTACTAAGAGTTTCAGCTGATAAGTATAGCAATAGCTTTGAAGTAAAGAGAACACTTTCAGAAGAAAATATCAGAGAAAAAACAAAAGTTAAGGGAATATAAAATAATAGCAATATATTTCCTACTAAAAACTATTGTGAAAGTCTATTTAAAGCTGTGTAAACAAGTGGCAGCTTTTTCAGTACCATCACATGTAAGCTCCTACTTCTTTCTAGTACACTATACTCTGAAGAGTTCTAGCTTGAGAAGTACTGAGACTGAAAAAGTCTTAACAGGAGCATGGCAGGAAAAACATGCTGTGATGAAGATACTCTAACACAGCAATAAACCACACTAAATCAGTTTTTAGATATAAACACATCATCTGGGATTGTCCACTGACTGAAATATCTTGGAGTAATTAGGCTGATATAAGAGGCCTTGATGTCTTGGTCCACTGAGCTAAAATGACTGGAGTAATTAGGCTGATATCAGAAGCCTATAGTTTGACCTTTGTCAGGCTGCTATGTAATTCATCAGACTTTTGCTAGCACAATAAAACAGCTGCAATAAAAACAGTAACAAAAATATATCCATAATAAGAAACAGCAGGTCATTCAAACTTATTCAAAGATATTTGTCCAGCACTTCCTATACCCCAGTCAATGAGGAACAGCTCAAAGAAGTCTACAGCAAGCATAAATCAAGCAATCTGGAAGATGATTCCACCTCAAAATACTCATCAACCTCAGCTCAAAGGAAGGTTAGCATGAGTCTGGTTTGTGGAATGCCTGCCCATGGAGGACCTAGCAACTTTTGAGTTTCCTCTGAATTAACTCCCTTGTCAGGAGAGGTGAATATGCATTCTCTCTCACATGGCTTCAGTTGTCACACTGCACTAGTGTCGTGGTTTGACATGGAAGTGATTTTTTTTTTCAGGAAGTTGGGTCAAACCAATCAGTGGTCAAGTTTGGATATTGGCACCTGAAGTGACCACTGAAGATAGGGATACGCCTCTGAGAACACAGGGGGTTAAAAGCAAGAACTCCCAAGAGCTCGCTCTCTTTGGTTCCGGTCAAGGTGCTGTGCAGACCTCCCCTGCCCAGCCATGGGGCTGGGTGGGGGAGGGGGAGCCATGAGGCCTGGTCGAGGTGAGCCGAGGGGTAGAAGGACTGGAATCGAGCCAGCTCCTGTGGACGGAAGGGTGGAAAGAAGCGGAGATGTTTTTGTCATTCCCTCCCCCCAAGAGGGAAGAGATAGAGAGTCCGGACGGCACCTGTAACTTTGCCGGCGCGGAGGAGAAGGGGGGGGGGGGGGGAAGGCGCCCAGCCTTGGCCTTGGGAATCGGCTGCTGGGCAGAGATATCAGCCGTCCAGGGAGTCTGAGCTTTTAACCCTTTCCTGAGAAATGAAGGCTTTGTAAAATATTACTCCTCCTTGATTTGAAGTAGAAGAGAGACAGTCTGGGATCCGAGATGATGGAAGAAGAAATTCTCAAGTTGGAAGGAGATGATGGAGTGGCTTGTGGCTGGACTTTTCTTGTTAGCCATAGACTGAACCAAATTCTCCTAACAGAAGCTGCACTTAGGGTGGTGCGTTGGTGTGCCAGGAGACCTGTTTCAGTGATTACCAGCAGAGGAGTAGAGAGAAGGTGTGGAGAAGCCCTCTATCTTCAAGGAAGAAGAAGAGGAGCAGAAGACCTCTGTTCTTGGACCCTCAGCCCCAAGGGAAAATGGGGGGGACTGTAGTCCCAAAATGAGAAACTGAACTGTTGTCTCTTTTGGTCCATGGCAAAGCATCCTTAAAAGAGCCCTGTGAGCAGTCTGTCCATGCACGGTGGTGAGAGCACTGTGACATGGAAAGGAGAGTGTCACCATGGCAGATTTTCTCCGGGCGGTTGCCATATGTGACATGGAAACACAAGGGTGGCAATTGTGTTTCCTGGGGGGGGGGTATGTGGCACAGGAGAGACTCCTGTCTCCCTTGAAAGATTGAGTATTTGAATATCTGAAGGGTAGCAACTTGATCAGGATCCTGGGTAGTGTCTCACTGTTAAGTTTGTTTAGAAATTAGGTGGGAGGAGGAGGGGTGTTTTAGAAAGTCTTCATCCAGGATTTAGTGTTTGAAGTTTTTCTAGTAGTAGTAGTTTAATAAAGTTCTTTCCTTGGTTACTAAGTTTGGGCCTGCTCTGCTCTGTTCCTGATCACATCTCACAGCAATTATTTTAAAAAGTACATTTTCATGGAGGCGCTGGCATCGCGCCAGTGTCAAACCATGACAACTTTAAATGTGCATTTTGTCTGTTCTAACCTAAGCTAGGAAATCTATACTGAAGCAAAGAGTCTATATACATTTATTCCTTGTAATTTATGTGACTATATTCAATACTATGTCTAGCTCTGTTCTCTATAATTAAACAAAGATAAAGTGGGAACCATTCATAAAAGAGTCATAAATATGATAAAAGGCTCGTACTTTCCCTTGAACTGAGTAGTTCAATGCATATAGCTTATTACTGGCAGGATTAGGGGACGACTGACTTTATAAATATCTTCACAGGCACAAGAAATATCATTAACAGCTCTTGTATTTGGGATATAAAGGGGAAACAAGGAATCAGGTGTAAGTATGCATTTCCATAGCAACTTAAACCAATGCATTTTTAGGTTGCTATGTCCCTGTGTTTTGCTGCACCTAGTGAAACACTTTTCTGCCTCCTTATCCAAGCAGAAAATCACAGCCTTTCAGTTCCTATTCCTTTGCTTATTGGAGCATTCTCTGTAGCATCCATTTTCAGGTCACATATTTCTATGATATAGTCCCGAAATTTAATTAAATAGGAAATCTTTGTTAGACTTAGTGTAATAACTCAAAGATGACACACCTGAAATCTAATTTTTGGTTAATTCCAACAAAATTTAGATTTATGTTCAATTTTACTGGAAGGAGAGTAATTATCTGAGACCACACATGTTTCTGTAATAAAAACATATGGCATTAAAATAGTTTCAGAGAAATACTATTAAATAATCAGTTTATGTAAAACTCAGTTTTATTCTCCATTCTGCACCTCAAAAACCTCAATGAAGTTATTTACATTGCTAGCCTACATTCTTATTAGAAAAGATTGATCAAGACATACTCTTTCTGTGATATACTGTTTTTACTCTTGAAAGGGGCAAAAAGAGACTGACAGCTTTGGAATATATCAACTGGAGTGTTATCAGAAAACAGATATTTTTAATTAACTTTGGGTTTACAAATGCTAAGACAGACTAAATTTCTATTCACTCCTTTCTTATCGTCTCTTTTGGCCTTTATTTAATATGAAAGATTACTTCTGTAATTTATCAGATTGCACCTGTCTTTACTGAAGAAATAGTAGGGACATTATTTTGAGGTATTGTTGTTTCTGTAAGTAGATTTTAGCTACAGAGTTTAACAAACACATACACAAACACACCCATGAAAATAAATAAAAACAAATGCATTAAACTGCTCAAATATGTAAAACATTTTAAATTCTTTACAGAGTTAATTGGTTTCAATATACAACAGGTAAAAGTTAATATTGGATTGTTGCTTCTTTTTAAAATTAAAACGGTATCACTTGATACTATTAGTGCATAATTTAAATTACATGATCAAACTACTACATGCTCAAAGAAGTCTGCAAATTTTTTAAAGAAGCTGAATTTGTCTGATAACTAACATGTCTATGTCACTGAAATGTTAGATCTGAAGTATTGAGAGTATTTGATTAATTCATTTCAAAATATGAACTAAACATACGGAGATTCCATGCTAATCTTCTCCATCTTTCATTTTCATGATAAATTCTACATGAACTGACCTATATTTAGTTATACTTGTGGGAAATGGGATGACTTGAGAAAATCCAATTATACATAGCCCTAATTTTCATCTTAGAAGACTACCTTAGATCATCCAATAACTGATTTTGGTTTTCATATCACTAGATTTAGGTTTGACAGCATTGATCACACCACAATGAAACTTTAAAGTAAAGAGAACCATTATAAATGTTAAAAGGACATGAGACAAAAGAAAATAAAGAGCAAATGTTAAAACTTCTGTAAAGAAATATGGATTCAGTATCTCATGTTCCTTATAAGTGATTTCATATTTCAGTAGCCCTGAATAACCCCTGACTTTCCAATATTTAGTTGCAGTACAGAGATATGTAGCTACCAGTCAAAGGTTAGTTTGCAATGACTGTCCCTATAAAAATCAGTAAGAAGATACCACATGTTCTTCATGCTTACATTCTACATTTGTGACAAATGATCTGAGGAGGAATCAGATGGCTGAGAGCAGAAATGTAAGACAATATCAGAAAAATAATGTTTGCAGAACAATCTGGTGTCAGTTTATCTCTTTCCTATTGAGAGATAGGAAATGTTTAATGTAGATCTTAATAAATAATTTTCCGAAAGAATGACAACCTAAACCAAAACAAAAATAAAAAGAGAAAAAAATAAAGATGGAGAGGTGAAAGATGATGTGAGAAAAGCACAGGGGAATTCAGTCCTTGGATTTTTATGAAAATAATATTAGCTGTTAACATTTGTTTGAGAAAAATGTGAAGCCTGGGTCTCAGAATGACCAACCTCACTTAATCTCTCATTTCCAATTTGATTTAAGGGTTAGTTTAGGTTTTTTAAGAGTAAAAACACCTTAACAACAAAGTATTTTTTTCATACAGTCCAGTAGATAACACATGTTTCATACAGTCTAGCAGGTAACACAGGGAGGGAGATATGCTCTCCTTCGAATCATGCTGTTGTATATTCTCTTACATCTCAAGTAAGCCTCTGGAATTATATATACTCTCATGTCAGGGAGAAAGACAGAAATGGGACTAATTGCACATGACATCACATTTTGGAAATATCAAAATATTTATTGTATTTTCCTTTTTTTTTTTTTCTATCTGTTGGCATGGAAAACTCTGCTATCCTTACCACCAGAAATAAAGAAAAGGAAAGAAATCTAAATATCCAGATGTGAGGGGATTGATGAGGTGGAGAAGCTCTGGTTGAAGGGTACCCCCTACTAGATGCTGTCTTTTTCCTATCACACTTTACACACAGCAGCAAGTCTAATACTTCAGGATACTGCTGGAGTGGCAAAATTTTATTTTGCATAAGTTCCCAGGAAAGTTTCACAGCATATCTTGCAATTATTCATGCTATGGCCTTGCATCACCATGTCCTCACTATCTGGGATTATATTCTGTCTGGATTTTAGTGTGGAATAAATACCAAATTACTTGCTACCAATGCAAGGTAGGCAGCTCTTCATATGTATTTCAGAAGAAATGTAACAGTTTGGGCAGCAAAAAGGTGAATAAATGCTAATGGTATTTAGTAGTGGAGAGGATATTTGATATAACCTTCAATTATTATTATGTGGTCAGTACGTAAGGAAGGTAAAACAGCAAAAAAATAAAAAGAAAGTCTATTGTGGTTTGACTGATCAAAGAGCTCCTACAGCTACTCACGGAACTGCAGTGACTAGGAGCTAGCAAAGATTGCAGCCATCAGCTCCAGGATATTACATATGTTCATAGCTGAACATATGAGTTTTCAAAAAGAGTTTTGTACAGGCAGTAATGGTGATTAATATTATGTAGCATTGCATTGTCAGAAAATTTAGTAAAGTCCTACTATACAATTTGGAACTAGCCTGATTTGTCAGTCTGCCAAACACTACTATCACAATGACCTCTAAAACCATAAATGAGAAGAATACATGTATTTTCAGCCCTAGCACAGTATTTGAACAATATCCAAACATCTATATTAGGAATTTTTAGGTATATAGGATTTACTTGAAGCTGTATTGCCAGAGCATAATTTTTAAATACTTAAACCTATTTCTTAGATTGTATGTTGAAAACAAAGACACACACACAAAAAACTACGATTACTCACTGTTATAAGTGATGTTAAATCCACGTCCTGACATTGAATGGTCAGCTTGAAATTCCAGACGCAAAATATGACCATTACTGGTAAGATGGGAAGGAACTTCAGCACCAGTAAACGTTCCAATTATGGGGGAATCTACAGAGTCGCCATCTTTAACTGCAAGGAAGTCAAACTGAGATTCCAAGTCAAAGTCATTAAAGGAGAGATGAATTCGACTCCCAGGGTCTGAAATTATTGTCCAGATACAGTTTAAATTATTCCCATATCCCTCTGGATAATCAGGTGAAAGAACTGTTCCCATCGGTGCAGTGAAATTGGAAAGACAAGGAACTGCCAAAAAAGGAAGAGATAAATTAGATAATGGAATAAAACACTTCAATAAGGACTGGTTTAGTGCTAAGTTTTTTGCAAGAAATCTTAAAACTTGCTGAGTACCTCAACTGAATAATCTATTATTTGTGGTGATATGTGAATCTGGAAAGAAGGTTGTTTTTTCAATCTTCATATTCCCTTCCTCTCAATAAAACTACCTCTCAAGCAGAGCCCACAAGAAATAAAGAACATATTTTTTGCATTGGAAATCCATGGCAAACCTTACAATTTACCCTTGATAACAATCACTTGGCACCACTTATTTTCTCTTGTAAGGAACTGCTTAGATGAGCAGACCTCCCACTGAGCACATTAAAGGGGCAGAAAGTCAATAGTGCCCTTATCATTTGTTGTTCACACAGAGGCTCAAGAAATTAAGAAGCCTCAAAGAGACAAGATGTTTTGTTGTTATCAGGATAACATATTATATTCAATAAATTCAGCTGAGCCATATTAAATTGAGTTGCAGAGATGAAAGCAACCAATTGCTCTCTGAATATATTTGATCCATACTATTTAGTGGAAAAGTTAAGAATGGTGTTGCCACAAATAAGTATCACAACACTGTATATACCTGCACTATATAATACAACTTATGCTGTATAGTGCAACTGTTTTACTTATGCTATATAATGCTACTGGAAGAGAACTATAAATATTTATGATAATTTAAGTGCTAATAGGTATTTATATAAAATACATGGGGGAAAGGTAAATAATTTAAACTCTTGATTTCAATTCAGCAACTTCTAATCTGAGGAAATATATTAATTTATAAGACTAGCTATCAAAATTGTATCATATCTAATTTATATAATAAAATCAACAGAATCCTACCCAAAAAAGCTAATAATAAAATTCTTTATCAAAGCACATAAAGAGAATTGCTTTAAGAGTTGGTATAAGAGAAAAACAGTTTTAGCAGTTTTAGAACCTGTTCTTTGAGCATATCCATTATGCAAACCTGCCAAGAAGAAGTAAATTCATCCAGTCAGGAGAGTTAATAGCATTTTACTAACTCTGAAATCAATCACACAAATAATTACCTAAAAGTAAAGCTTATCACAATGTATTAAAAATAAAAAGAAGAAAATATTTGGTACATACAAATACAGATTGGTATGTTTGCAGACCACTGGTTGTTTTCTTGGCAAATGATAGATTTCTCTCCAATTAATTCAAATCCAAACTGACACTCAAACCTTAAAACATCACGATTAGAAAATCCGTCCCCTTCTCTAATACCATACAATGGTGTTCCAGGATCCCCACAGCTTTCTTTTTCAATTTCTGTTGAAATAAATAAGGAATATATTTATAGAAGAATAAAACAAACTTGCTGCATGTATATGCTGACAGGTAGAAAATTCTAAGTAAATTAAAATCATCTACATAAGAACAGATTTCAAAATGCACCACGGAGTCTGATTCTATACCCCAGGTTCTTAGGAAGGTAATTTTGCATTAGTAAACCCACCAGGGGGAATGAGTGAGTGTTGTGCTGTGCTTAGTTATTGGCTACAGTTAACCAAGGGACTAGAAAAATCAAAATTCTTTGTGTTTATAAAATACTTGACAATTAAAGGATATGAGAAAAAATATTTATACCCTATTTAATTTCATAAAATTTTAAACAGTAATATCATTAAGTAAAGTACTGCTAGTAGAACATGAAGTCTTAAAAGTAGAGACAGAGACCAGCTCCCCAGTGTGTAAATACTGTCCATGTTGCAATACAGTTCAAATTGAGGTGACAATGACATGGCATATAAGGGAGTGGTGGTACCAAAAGAATTGCCCATAATAAAAATGAGGCTAGACATAAATATATATACAATTTTTATACACATACATTGTGTAATCATATGCAAAAAATAATTTCTCTATAGTCAAATAATGTTTTACCTCAGTAGTCTTAACTGCAAGGAATCTGAATGATTACTATTTCTAAAAATATTTGAGCTATGATATTCAAGCTGCTCCTGTTTTGAACTTTCATTGGTTACAGGCACGGAAGAATCTTCTAAAAATGAACATGTAATGACAGCAACAAACATCTCTGTACCATAGTTTGAGGTTTTCTCTTTAAAGGTCTTGAAGCTTTTTCTCTTTTTCTCACATTTCCATATATGATTGTTAGAGTACACGGTAAAAACAGAATAACAAGTGTTTTGATTTTCACTCAAAAAATTCTTCTAGGGTAATATTTTTAGCAGCATACACTTGATTTTTCAAAGCTTTCAGATATTAACATTCTAAATACAATTAAAATGTGACATGAAGCAAATAAAGAACATTCCATTTTAATGAAAAACTGAAAAAGAGTTCAAGATTATTTAAAAAAATACTCCACAGAATTTTGAAAGGCCTTATTATTCTATTTGGATAAAGAAAACAAAAACAACAAAAGAAAACCATCAAATAAAAAGCTCAAAAAACCAAGAACATTTCTTTTTTTGTTTATTTGTATGTTTTTCCAAAGAGTTATAGGAAAGGATTGATATAATTTGTTATTATAAAAGGATAAAACCAGGTTCAATTTATCATGAGATCATAGACCTCAAAAAAAACAAGTTACAGCTTTCCTGAGGAAACAACATAAGCTATCCCAAAGAACACACAAACTCACTCTCCTGTCTTCAATTTTCATGGGGCTGTTAATGTCAAGCCTACAGAACTGCTCAGTATTTAACTGCCAAAGAAATATAAAGTTTTCCTCGGCTGTCCTGGTAGATAAATACTATCCTAATTTTCTACGTCATTTCATATTTCATTTGGGAAAACATTCTATAAACAAATGTATTCTATAAGCTAGTTCTCCAGCAAGTGACTACATCATGTAACTTACTGTAGTTTTCTCAAACAGTATATACTGGACAGTAAATGTATTTATACCTACTTCAATTTAGTCTCTTTTGGGGCTTCTATTCTGATGTAGCTGGGCAAGAGATTCCATGCTTTTTTCTCAAATTTGTAAATATATGTAGCTGACCAAAATTATCCCTTTTAGGACTTAAAGGAACTGGTTTTGCATTCAAAAATTATTAGGCAGAGTAAAATAATTCACAGGACCTAGTTGGAAAAAAAAAATTCTATGTGATTGCTGTATTTGAGAGATTACATCCATAGCCTTATGCTGAATTTGCTTTCATAAACAAAGTTGAACAAAATGTTGCATGAATAATGGATTTAAATTAATTAAACCATCCCTAAACCCCATTTGTATTAATTTAAATTTATAGCAAGTATTTCCTTAATTACTTTTAAAACTTTCCTGGATGCATTGCTTGCAACACTTTTATACACTTTCTAAATTTTGTATTAGCATCAGTTCATCTCTGAATTTGAAACAGACTATTTTGGTCATTACTTAGTTTTCCATAGGAGCAGAAATGATTTGGCTTGATTTTCTGTTTTGTTTGGGGTTTTGTTGCTGTTTAGTTGTTTGGGCTTTTTTTTGTTTTTTTAATTGAAGTGCAAATACTTCTTAGATTTCTTTAGAGAATGTAAATTAAATTCCTTTAAAACAGAGAGGAAAAAGCCAAGCTGCTTCCTGGGCTTTTGTTAGATAATCACATTTTAAATAGCATGATTTTAGGAAAGTGTATTGTTATTTATTTAAATTTATATTTATTTTAATTCACTAAGGATTAAATTAAAATCACATTTTTACTGCTAGTTCTACCACTTGTGTTTCAGTTTCCCTGCAATACACATTTTGTTTCAAAAATTCCTAAGAATTTAGTTCAGAGCCTGACAGAGACTCTCTTTTTGAAAAACTCATACTAGTCCCTCATTTTAAATAATTCATTCATGATAAATAGAAATAATTCACTGTTGTTTTATGATTAGCAGACAAACAGTAAATTTTCAGACAGCTTAATTAATAATGCCATAAATAAACATAAAAAGCTCCACAACTACAAAATTGGAAATTTCAGTGTGAGGAACCAAATAGTGAAGAGAAAGAGAATGTATATGGGCTACTCTTCTGAAATATAACTTGAATGCCTATCAATAAAACTGCATGTGAGAGTCCACTGCTTAGTGTATTTGTTGGACTAAAATATTAGTAATTATAATGCTCTCTTTCATGTAATGCAGATGCGAAAAAAAGGTGCAATTCACAGCAGAAATTGTTATAGAGTATATTTTATTTCTATAGTATATTAGTATAGGCATTTGGAATACATTTATTATATATATCAGCTACCTTGAAAAGGCAAAAGTAAATTTGTTGGTTAGGCACATTTTTGTATTTTATTTTACATTTTGGTTACTTTGTAGTGTTACGTATTGGTTTTTGTTCTCTTTTATGATTCATTCTGCTTTTTGAGATTTGTACTTCATGTTAGCTATAAAGAGATGGCTAGGATGGATATTTGTTTTCCTGTGATAACTACCACTGTGATACAAAAGATAAGTATTGCTATTTGTGCCTAAGGAAAAAAACAACATCTTATGCTAATATTATCTCTGGTAAATAGTCCTTTTTTTTCTTTTGTAGCCTTATAAAGAGGGAAAATAACCTCTACTCATAAATAAAATGTGTTAAAAGTGTTAACAATGAATTGGGCATATTATTTTGTGTTTTAAGTTTTTTGAGATAGAAAAGAAAATCCATTTTTGTTTTCAGAAACTATTTCACAAAGAAGGACATTAACAGTAAAAGGAGGGATGATTTCTTGTGATGTTAGAAAGTAATCTTTTTATTAAAAGATAAACTCCTGTTGAAACTATTTAGGATACTAAGTTTGAAAAAAGCAATTGTCCTAAAAAAATCTATACAGTTAGCAGTTTCACAGCACTGAGTTAAGTTAATAATTGCCAAAGTATTCTAACAAGAAATATCTAGAAAACATATCAGGTTAAGGGAAAAGTAAAAGAATAATATAAAGAAAGTTAAGATAACCATTTCCTTTCATTTTAAATTATCCTTACACTCTTTTTGTATATCTCATTGAAAGATTTTGCAGATTTCTAACCAGTGATGTACTGAAGGGAGAGCCCCAGGCTACAATAGCCCCTAGTATAGCAAGATAGGAATGGGTTTTTTCTCTTACCCTTCTCTTTGTATGAAGGACAAGCCCGTTTTGGAGGTGACTAAAGGTGGCCTTGGGGAAAATAAATGGTCACTTACTACACAAATGCATTTTGACAGAAATGCACTGGAGTTAGGGTTTGAAGAGGTAACTTGTCTATAACTCTATTGAGTTCCTGTAACTCAAGAATAAATAAAAGATAAGAATGTGATTCCTATAAGGAAAACAATTTTCAAAGAAAAGAGATCACTGGTGCACACTGGAAAAGTGCAATACTGAAGACTTGTTATCACTTCAGCAGAGATTTTAAATCTGTAGTCTTTCAGGGATACACCAAGCAAGATCAAACATTCTTTAACAACATCTCAGAATAATGCTCATTATTTGTTTTACTGACTGCATCATGACACACAACTAGATTTGTTTAGTCATTAGTAAAAGAGCTTTTGAATTCATTATATAGTATTTTTTGAAACAAAGAATACTGGATGAGCTAAATACTAGTATGTGAAAAGAAAGTTCAAGTATGTAATTCAAAAAAGATAAAACTTGCTGTTTGGTATTGGAATTCTTTATGCAAAAGCTATAAGCATTCCCCACCATATATTGACACACTGACATTTTGCAAGATAATGCGTTAAAAATTTATATAATCCCACTTTGAAATACCATGGTATGTATGTACAATTTATATACACATTACTGAATACATATAACTAACTTAGTTGTGAAATTGTTGTGCTTATGTTCCCAATGCAGGATTTTCTTATTCAAAAATTTAGAAAAATATACCATCATATATTTCACAGAATCACAGAATAGGTAAGGCTGGAAGGGAGCACAGTGAATCATCTGGCCTAACATCCCTGCTCAAGGAGGGTCATCCCAGATATGTTGCTCAGGATTGTGTCCAGACCGTTCTTGAATATCTCAAATAAGGAAGGCAATTGGTGTAACTTTTTTTGCAAAGGCCAAGGAGCCAGTGTTAGTATAATCACCTTTACGTTTGTGTGCCAAGGTTTTGATAGTGGAAGGACTGTGCCCATGAAAGGAACTCATGGTGGAGCACATTGAAATGAACTGCAGCCTGTGGGAAGAGCCCACGTTGGAGAAGTTTGTGGTAGACTGCTGCCCCCCATGGGAGGGACCTCATGCTGGAGCAGAGGAAAAGTGTGAGGAGTCCTTCCCCATGAAGAGGATGCAACAGCGGAGACAGCATGTGATGAACTGACCAGTCCCCATTCCCTGTCCTCCTGTGCCACTGAGAGGGAGAAGAGAGACAATTCTGGAATAAAGTAAAGACCAAGAAGGGAGGAGTCAGAGGGGGGTGCGGGGGGAGGGGGGGTGGTGCAGAGCGGCGCGGCAAAGTGTTTAAAGATTTAGTTCTTTATTTCTCATTATCCTACTCTGATTTTGATTGGTAGCAAATTAAATTGATTTCCCCAAGTCAAGACTATTTTCATCCCACGGTGACTGGTAACTGTGGTCTTATCTTGATGTGTAAACCTTTCTTAATAATTAATCTCCCCCCTCCTCCTGAGGAGCAGAGTGATAGAGCCACTTTGGTGGGCACCTGACATTCAGACAGAATCAATCATCTATCTTATCCTGAAAATTCAAACTTAAATATTAAGGAGAAAATCCACAGAAAAATCAGAAATTGGGAAAATAAAAACTAATAATTTATGAATGAAGAGCATATACATTTATCAGTGTAAACCAGGATAATAAAGAATGTAAATTATACCGTGTGTCTTCATAGTATGTATACTCAAAAAAACATAATCTTAAATAGTATAGCCGACAAACAATTTTGGACCAATTTCAGCAGTCTTAGATGATTCTTAACCAATTTACATGGTAATAATTGGAGATTGGTTACACTTATTTTTAATAGGGTTTAGGTATCTGTAAATGAACAGATTTGAATCACCTAACAGTCCTTCTCCTAAATATTATAATATTTGTATGTATCTTCAAATAAAAGAGATAGTTTTGTGTATTACTTATTACTGTTAAAGTGTGAGTATTTTTATAAACAAAGGATGGAAGTTCATTTGTGAGAGAATAAAATGTCTATTTCCATGTGATTTTCAGTTGCATTTTAAAGGTTATCAATACCCTTACTTCCTTCTAATTATCAGATTTTTATCAGATTCCATATCTTGGGAAATCCAGATATATAAAAAATATTTTTCATGTTAACCACTATTTTTACCCAGGACAGCTAGTGTGATTTTCTCACCCTCAGTTCTGACCAGAATTGGTTTTATATTTATTTGATATTTATTGTCTTTTTTCCTTCCTTATTTGTCTAAAAGATAAGAAAGAAGAATCTTGTCTAATCTGTAGTGGGGTTATTTTTTTAGCAATTGGCAAGTGTAAAGATAGGGAATTAATCTTGCATTGTTTTTAAATACAAACAGAAATGAATGATGCCTATAGCCTAACTATAAGAAAAATCCATCTGTGCCTAACTGCTCCAGATGAGATATTCATTGCAGTGTTCCAGCACCTTCTCTGTGCTCCTGAGTCCCTCTACAGAAGAAACAGGTATGCAAAGGGAGGAAAGGAGATGATGAGGAGGATTTAAGACTACAATATTTTCCTTATATGAATTCATGAGATGTTTAGGCTATAATGTGCTATACAGAACAGCCATTCAAGGGTATAGGGTCAGTTCTATTCTGCTCAAATTCTTTGGGGAGAAAAGAAATCAATAAAAAAAGAGTTATTCTTTCCCTACTATGTAGGTGGTGATAACATTCCTTGCCCTTCCTGAATTGTGCCAATTGTCGGGGTACTTCTCATTTCTTGATAATATAAATTGATGAGCCAGAATGTAAAAATTTCACAAAGAAAAAATTAGGGATAATTAATTAAAGAAGGATAATTTTTCTAACAACACTCTTAGGAAAGTCAGATGAAAATCCTCTGAGAATGAAGTAAGAAAACAATGTCAGACACTGTTAAAAGAAATATTTTATGTATATCACAAACACTCAATATTTCTAGTATATAGAAAACAAGTTACAGCCTCTTTATGACAATAGATTTTTCAGAGGGACACCAGATATATCAACATGATTTTTATTCCATAATTTATCTGAAGTTTTCTACTACTCGCATAATATATTTAATAACTACATTCTGTCATATATTTTAGGTACTTATAGGCTTTATGGATACGCATATTCCTTCTCTTCCTATTCAGGAATATGTTCCATATCTAAAGTTGAGTTATTTACTAGTCACCCAGAAATAAGATGACCTGGCTAATGAATGAGACCTGTGCGGTTTTAAATAATAACCACACCTCCAATCAAATAAGTTACTCTCTTATTTTAGGTTTAGAAAATGAACTGTTTTGTAGAACTCTATCCACACAATTTAATCACAAGATGTCTCATTCATATAAAAAAATAACAAAAACTGGGGTATTTCCTAAATTTCTGTTGAAATGCTGCTAAATCACAGTATCTTGCTAATTCCAGATTTGCTTGCAAAAACAGCTAGTATTTTATCACGTAAAGAATTTCAGTTAAAGTTGTGAGAATTAGCGACAATGTTTGTATTTCACCTATGCTGCTTCAAGAGATTTCTGTTACCTTCATAACTATACTGTGCCAAACCCTGTCAGTATGATCTTTCTCCTTCAGTCATATTGAGGTAATACTTGCTTTGTTTCAGTATAATTTTGATGTGAAGATGCATGTCGAGAGAGACATTGTGTTCTTCTGAAACTGCAGTGTGTATATGTATCTTTACATTCCTGTCTGCCTATTCAATCCCCTTTGCTTCCCAAACACTATAGCTTTTAATCAAACACACCTTTCTTCTTCAGCTAATCTCCCTCTACCAAGAACCTAGACAATGGGATGGAAGGAGGCATATTATATTTGCTTTCATTATGCAGCTCCTTCAATCTGGAGCAACTACATTGGGGCATAGTTAACTAATTTAGGATGACTTTTCCTCAATGCACATGACGTTAGCTGGACCAAAGATGGATCACTTAATAATTTGAAGAACATTTCATGTAACTTTTTAAATTTAAAACTTAAAATGCAGTTAGATATTCTGGTGTGCTATATCACATAGTTAAACCTCAAAAAAATGAAGTAGTTTTGTTAAAGAAAGAGAATATCTATGAATTTCAGCAGTTCTCCCTTAGTATGACTTTTAGTAGCAGACAACTACTAAACTACATTAGTAGACAACTACTAGTAGACAACTACTAAACTACATTATTCTCTTTCTTTATGGAACTATAGACACTAGGCACTCTCAAGGAAGAATAAATGGAAAAATAATAGTAAGGAATTTTATCTAAGTCTGCAATCCTTTACATGAACACTTTTAATGCAAATACATGGACCATCCCTTAGACCAGCGATTACTGCTTGACCTGTCAAAAGGAAAAAACAATGTGAATGGGTAATCACCATATTCAGAAATGTCTGAAATAATTTTCAAGGTAGCATTAAGAGTGAAATCCATTTATTAGCAGTTACACAAATTCTATAATTTCTGTGTCTGAATCATCTTTATTTAAGTGGTGGGGCCTTTCTCATTTTAAAATAAGACTGGTTTTCTTCCATAGACTAAATAGAATGTAAGCATCTTGTTAATCATTCTAAAGAAATTGAGCTGTAGAAAATGTGTTTCTTTGATGTTTACGAAGTATTCTAGGTTATGATAAGAACATGCAATACCCTGTTTTAATAATATCAGTAACAGGAATCTCATTTGTGTCATTGATGATTTGACTAAGGCCTTTCACTCCACTTTAGAAAATCTTTAGGAAAATAAAATGTTTCACTGGATTAAATAGCTTTATCTCCAACTCTCAGTATGCTTTCGAGGAACATATAAATGAAAATGAAATAATTCAAGGAATATTTTTCTGGCAATATGGGAGTCAGCATTGTACAGATAATTTTGATCCTTTTGTCATAAATAGTGCTCTTCTTTTTAATCTTTAATGGTAAATGTGTGCAGATAGAAGTCCAAACCTGTTGGACTTCTTTCTGTTGAAGCTGATATCAAGAATGTATCCATTATACATACAGAGTTAGTCTGTGTCAACATTGAATCTGTTTGCAGCTAGTATGTTATCTGTTGAACCTTTCAAATCTATTGATCAAGGTAACCTGCACCAGCTCTGCAACACTTCTTTAATGTCAATCAATAAATTTGTCCTCTGATACCTTTCATAATTGTTCCATGTTCTGAATATACATGTCACTATACATCACTACCAAGGTTTTAATTTGGTAGCAACTTTATTGTCACTTAAACGATTTTCAGTTTTGCTGAGCTAAACATCTAGTCAAGATGTAAGACAATTAGTTCTACCTCGTTTTTGCCTTTTTCAGGTCATAGAACAGAACAAAAAGGAAAGTCTCTATAGAAACAGTTACCAAGACTTATTTATGTGGCTTGTTTTCTTTCCCAAGCTTCTGGTCCAATGATCCATCAATCTGATTCTTTCTAATTTGATCAGTTATTCCCTTCTGAGACCAGGCAACTATATCTTTCCGAAAGGAGGCTACAACAGACTAAAACCAAACACAGAAAAACCCCCAATCCCAAAACACAGAACAAATACTGTTCTCTGGCAAACACACACACACAAAAGAGTTCCCAGATCAAGTCTATGAACACAAAGCAGGGTTTTCTCCAAAAGTCATTTAATACATTTATACTGGGCTTAGACTACAAGGTTTTGGTAGTCAGGGGTCTGCAGAAGTGACCTCTGTGAGAAGAGGCTTCTCCCATATTGGGCAGAGCCAGCTCCAAGAAGGACCTACGTCTGGTCAAAGTGGAACCCACCAGAAACAATAGTGGTGCCCTTGTGATAACATTTAAGAAAGAGTAAAAAAATGCTGCAAAGCAACTGTGACAGAAGATCAATAAAAATATGTGAGAAACAGCCCTTCAGACATGAAGGTCAGAGAAGGAGGAGAAGAGGTGCTCCAGGTGTCAGAGCAGACATTCTCCTGCAGCCCATGGTGAAGGTCACAGGGAAGGAGGCTGGCTGCCTGCAGCGCATGGAGGTCTCTGCTGGAGCCTGTGGATGACCCCACATTGCAGCAAGTGGATAAGCCCTGAAAGGACCTGCAACTAGTGGAGCAGTCCATTCCTGAAGGACCACACCCCATGGAAAGGATGAATGCTAGAGCAGCTCTAAAAGAACTACAGATGAGGCAAAGGACTCCATACTGAATCAGGGGAAGAGCATGAGGAGGAAGGAGTGTCAAAGACCAAATGTCCAAGTGTCAAAGACCAAAGACCAACTGGCCACAAATCCCATTCCCCATTTCCAATCCACTGTTACTGCTCAGGTGAAGGAAAAGTTAGAAGAGGTTGGAATAAAGGAATGGAGTCTGGGGAAAAAAATGAGGTGGAGAAAATTTTTTTAGTTTTGTTTTAACTTTGCACTATCCTAGTTTGTTTTTATTTGGCAATAAATCAAATTATGCTTCTTTTAGTTGAGTCTGTTTGTTTATGACAATTACTGGTAAGTTATCTCCCATTCTCATCTCAACCCATGAGTTTTTTTGTCTTATTTTCTTCCCTTGTTCTGCTGAGGAGGGAGAGTGGGAGCGACTTTGTGGACATACTGCAGTCAGCCGAGGTTATCAAGCACAAAGATGCATATAAATTTCATCTAAACCCGGCTATCAAATGTAGACTTTTTTCAAGTTAGAAATGGAATGCTCTCGCACTCCCTACCCCCAGAAAAAGAAAGTAATAATAAGAGAGAGAAACCTTTCTAGGAGCTCTGATAAGACTGCAGCTCAGACTAAGCTCTTGGGGATTTCAGGTTCTGTAAGCTAAATCCTCTTAAACAAGTGAGTAAGCCTATGCAAATCAGAATTTTACCAACTGAATCTGATTAGATATCCCCTTGCCAAATTTAAGGTCACCGATTCAATGCGCAAGAAAGTTAGAACTTATCAAAAAGGTTATTGGGTTTTTTTGGGTTTATAATCATGGTATATAAAGCTGCTAAGTGTTTTGCTCGAATTTACTCATAAGCACTTCAAGTGAGATTGCTATTGAGTACAGATAACTTCAGTCAAAAAAAAAAACAGTTAAAATTCAGAGTTTCTAAACTGTAAAGAATAATTAAACTAGTCCATATCTTACTTAGGAAATTATGATTCAACTTCAAAGTAATGAATTGGTTTTGCCAATAATATGTTTTATTGTTTCACTCTCTATTATGGTTAAAATATAAAATATACAAATTAGAGAAAAGAGTTTATTTGCATATGGATGGGAGAATAATAACTAAAATTTAAACAGGAACTTCCCATCTACACCAGGAAGATTACTATTGTGATTGTGTGTCCAATCTGTAATATTAAAATATTGGAAAAATGTCAATGTGATGATGAGAGTAAATTTTTCAGTCCATGTATTGAAATAAATTTATCTATAAGTTGCATGTGATCTGCTTTAACTGTATATTTGCGCATGAAATAAAAGACTAAGAAATACCTAAAGAGCAAGAGAGGAAAGTGTAGCATTCCAAGTTGCATGTACATCCAGATTAATATCAAATTTTTAAAGATAAAAATCAATAATGACTGAAACTAAAAGTGTGGCTTCTAAATTATAATGATACTTAATGGATCATTTAATGATTTTCTAAACTATAAGCTTTAGATCAACTACAGGACACTGAACATAACCATGTAAAAAATGTACAAGCACCTCATTTCTTCTTCCTGTTGTTTTTTCTTTCTCATGTCCACCCCCTTGCTGTACTAAACCTTACTGACAGCTTATACAACTTTGAATATAAATAGTAATGTTATTTATTGAAACAGAAATATAAGAGAAATTAGGATCACAAACAAAAGGACTGATTCAGACTGATTCAAAACATATTCAACTATAATAGTTCATTAACATTTTAATTTTGTTTGATACACAATACAACGTCTTTGTTTTAGGTCTAATGACCTCATTTTTCATAGTCTCTGTTAATGGCATTTCCATTAAATATGATAAGAAAGAGAAAATACAGTTCATGTAATTCAGGAAATATCAAGCTAAACCATTCTATGTTATTTAAAAAAAATGTATTTAAAGGAGTTATGTCAAAGCACTTGAAGATGCAATAATTTTTATTCAAATTGTGCATACATCACTTAATAGCTGAATGGAAAGGATTCAAGCAAATGACAGCATGAATAGCCTGATAAGCATAAAGTTTACTTTACACTGCCTATTACCATTTTCATGTACTTACGAAAATAAAATACAGATGATGAAGTGAAAAAAGTGAATATAAACAGTACTTAGAAATCTGTTATCTTTCTCAGAAGCTTCATTGATTTTGAAACAGTGATTAATATTATGAGTCAAGAGAGCAACTATAGCTTCTTGTTTACTGTTTCTGACTCAAAGAGCATGATTTCCTGGCAAGGTAGCCTAACAATCTCAAACACCTTGGGCCACATCCACTGTAACACTATGAGTACAGCATTTTTCCCCACAAAGTAGATGGAGATAATTATAGATTTATTACTCAGTCAGATGCCAGCAAATAAAATACACCTGGGCCTCAGCAAATCAACAAACTCTTAGAACTAAACAACAATTATCCAGCAATTACCCTCATTGTCAGAACTCAATGTTCAGCCTGAAGCTGATAAAAATTGCTGTTTACTTTCCAATCTCATGCAAGACCTATAGCTTGAACTGCCTTTACAATCTGCTCCTTTACACTATCATATTTAGGAAAAGTTTTTAACTAGCATAATAGGAAAATTTTATCATGAAACATTTGATTATTGCCCTACCATAAATGGTCAGAAGTAGTAGTTTTGTCACTACATCATCTGCTATGCTATAGTCCACTCTTCTATGTATTGTATTCAAAAGAGCCCATAGTTTCAATGATTCAAAGATCACCTCCTTAGTACTGGACAGTTTCCTGATAATAAGTTGTTCCTGCAAAAATGTCACTATGCTACTTTTAAGCTAACACAGAGATTGAAAACCTCACAAGACATTTGAAAGAAAGCTTAAGAAACAAAAACTCAGAGAAAATGTCTTCAAAGACATTCACTACAAGTTGGTATTCTGTAGTGTCATAGGCTTCTTGTTAAATTACACGTAAGAATTTCTTCCTCCACTAGAAAAAAAATAGTAAGTCAAGAAATATTCTTATGTTAGAAATTGTTTATAAAATGTACCAAATAATTTAAAAAGGTGAATAATATTTATATCCAACCTTAAAACTTGAGTTACAATGAAGTTAGGCTGCTGAAGGTCAGCATAGGGACATTAGGAAAAACAGTAAAAGAATGCTAACACTAAACTAAAATTAAAGGTGTGCATGTTGTGATAAAATATTTCTGGAGATGCTCACAGCACAAAGTAAAATAAACATAGTCATCCTTTATCCTAAATTAATACAAAGGTTGTCAAGCAAATTTTAGGCTAGGCTTCTGTAATATTCACTAAGTGCTAGAAGACTGCAGAGGATTTTAAAACTTTTTTTTTCCAGAAGAAAAAAAAGTGTTACATGATTTCACCTGCAGTGATTAATAATCAGCAACAGTATGGTTTGGTTTTTATAATGTAAGACAAGAACCAGAAAATGATTTGCTTCCCCAATGAGCTCATGCTTTTCAGAACAATGAAACCTTTTCCTGTATATTTCTCTTCCAGGAAGGAATTAAATTCTCTCTTAGCTATCACTTTGGTGCACATACTCCAAAGAGAATTGTCTAAGAATGTAACTTCAGGACAAGCTGTTTTCTAGTGCAGCAGAATAAACTAATCTTAGTGTTGACATGGAAAAATCTCAGGAGAAAAAAGTGCAAGACAGACTTTCTACACCAACAGTAGGCAGTGCAAAGTGTATTGGGTATGGCTGGAATGGAGTCACCTTTCCCCACAGCAGATCTCATAGGGCTGTGCTTTGTATTGGTTGCTAGAATATGTTGATGACACACCAGTGTTTTGGCTACTCCTAAGAGGTCCTGATACAGCATCAAGGCTGTCTCTCCAACCAAACTGAAGTCAGGGACTTCAACTTGCCAGATATTAACTGTGAACATTACACAGCTGATAGAAACAGGTCCAGAAGAACACCTGGTTGATAATTTCTTGATTCAGGTACTAAAGGAAATGACCGGGAAAAATGTTCTGTTTGATTTGTTGCTTGTTAATAGAGAGGGGCTCTGTAAAGATTTAAAGAGCACAATGAACTGTCTCAAGTACTGTCAAAGAAGGACGTCTCCATAAGATAAGCCACCATACAGGAATTAAAGCACAGATGGAAAACAGGATGGCATTAATACCAGACCTAACAGAGGTGAAGGATTGGAATTAGCACACAGGACAAAATTCTACTGTGCAGACTGTGGGAAAAGCACAGATGGCAACGACGGGAAGATGCCAGGCCTGGTGAGGCAGATTTGAGGCAGATGTTTTTGTCTGGACAAAAATTCCCACCACGGCAAACTGTGAGAAAGTAAGCAAGTCCTTATACACATTAGCCCAAGCTGTGGGAACAGGATTTTCACTCTGTGGATACCTGAGACTCAGACTGTATAAAAGTGCCTCTCCCTCCTTCCTCCCCTTCCCATTGAGAGGACCAGAAGAAGAAGGGCTGATGAGACGTTGCAGGAATCCAGGTGGTGATATCTGTTGTTTATACACTCTCTACCTCTATTCTCTCCTCCCTCCCTCCCTCCCTCCCTCCCCCCAACTCTGTCCTCCACTCCTCTTCCCCCTACCCTTTCCTTTCCCCTCTCCCCCTTTCCTTTCTTCTCTTCCTATCTATCTTGCCACCTCACATTTACTGTTAAATAAAATCCGTACTATTGATTTTGGCATATCGTCTTATTTGCACCTTAATTCGGGCAGAGGCATCTCTTAATACTCTTATCCTAACATTGTTTTAGAGTCAGAAGTGGGATCATAACAGGCTCATGGGTCAAGTTGTGATTGATGAGCATATTCACTATAGGAATAATAAAGCAGTTGGGTTTATAATCTCCAGTGACAGGAGGAGAACTGTCAGGAAAACGTCACCTCTGGACAAAAGAAGAGCAGACACTTTTGAAAATGCTGAGATTCATCAGCTGGTCACTTTTTAAATGCCACCTCCTTAGTGCACAGGACCAGGCAATTACAAAATGTCAAGCAGGCAAGGCAGAGGGCTGACTTGGTTGAACAGGGATCTTCTGGGGTTCAGGTGAAAAAGATAAAGTGTATTGCCTGTGAAAGCAAGGTCTAGTGACATAGAAGGAATACAGAAAGACTACTCTTCACTGCAGGGAGAAAATTAATGTTGCCAGAGCTCAATTAGAGTTGAATCCGTCCAGAATTATGTGGGACAGCTAAAAGAGCTTTTTAAAACTCATTGATAGCAAAAGGCAGTGAAAAATAACATCATCCTGTTACAGCATGAGGATCACCTAAAAACAGGGACACAGACAAGACAGAGATAGTCAATGTTTTCTTTGCTTCAGCCTTAAACACTGATTATGGGCTATGGGGTTCCCATTGCCCTGAGCTGGAGGAACTTGACTGCAAGTATGATAAACTCCCAGCAAAATCCAAACTTGTGTGGGATCTGCTGCTTCATCTAGATCCCAGCTGGATTCATCTGAGAGCATGCAAAGAACTGACTAATGTCATGGGGAAACCTCTCTAAGTGATTTTTTGAATCTTCTTAGGAATCTGGAGAGGTAAGAGTTGACTGGAAGCTGGCTAATGCATCCCAGTTTTCAAGAAAGGCAAGAAGGAAAACCCTGGAAGCTACTGTCAATCTCACTTCAGTGCCTGGTAAAATTATGGAGAAGACTGTTCTGGGAGTTATTGAAAAACACCTGAAGGACAACTAATTTTGGAGGAGCTATCAGGAGCTATTAGGACAATGTGTTACTCCTTGATTAAGTAACTGTAAGCTTGGTCTGAGAAATAAGCATATAGGCAAACTAACAGATACATACAATACAAAGAAAGCAGAATTCCTTTGGCTCTAAAGGTTACTGCTCAGCAGGCAGATCAGTATACTGACAGTTAGGTATTAAATCTGTATAACAAAAAAAAAGACATAAAGGATTATTGTAGGGAAAATGTGGCTTAAATACATGTTTTATGGATGAACACAGTTTTATGTATATCTGTTACTCTTGTTCAAAAAGTTAGACTATGCTTTTAAATCAACTTGACATGAAAATTTTTGATCTATTTTCTGCAGGGAAGAGAAACTAACTAATAAAATGTCCTTCTAGACACATGGAGACAAAAGCACACTGTTGCAGTTAAAATTGTGATGAGAAGAATCTAAGAAGTTGAAGGCTGTGATGTGATATAAATGATAACACTAATAAAAGGATAATAATAACTAATGTATAAGCCTGGAAAGAAAGAAAAACCACAATTTTAACATGTGGTCATCTCTCATGTGTATTTAATTTTTGTCTAGGTTGAGATCCTGTTGCCTGAGCAATAAAAAAATAGCAGGAAAGTACATGAGAGATAAAAGGCATCACCTAATATTGCAGTTTGGTTATCAGCAATAAAGCCATCGTGCAATAAGAAGCTATAACAGGAGTTTTGCCACTAATTCTGATTTATTCTTATCCCATTTTCTCCACATATAACACTAGGATAATATCTTTTTTCTCTAGAAGTGGAGAAGAAATTATGGCAATTTTTGCAATTATTATAATTGTTGTTAAAAAATAAGATCATATATATGTTTAAACTGATAGAAAATAATAGTGTACCTATTTCAGGCTTCAAAAGAGTGTGCAGTAAATAAGGCAAAGGCCAACACTTGAATGATGAACTTAAAAATATTAAACAGCTGCCACATACTCAAGACACCATTCATCCAATGCAATGAAGGACGCAGGGAGCCTGAGGGAAATACTGTGTGACTGTGTAATTAAAGACTATGCTAATGAATTTGTGCACAGAGACTGAATTAAGCTTTCATGAATAACTTACACACTGACACTTCTTAATTTTTGAAAAATCAGCTTTGCAAAAAGACTGCCTTCTATAAAACCCATCCACCGTTTTTTGTTTTTTTTTTTTTTTTTATTTCCATCCACTCCATAGGTAGGTTAAGTAAAGACAGAAATATCACATATTGTTTAAATAAACTTTTCACCTCTATCACACTGTATTTCACTAGTAGTTCTTGAAAACAGCACAGACTGAGTCAGAGGTCTAATGATAAACAGGTTGTGGAGAAATCCTAATTCCAGCACAGTGGAACAAGATCACTGTGACCTGTGCTGGTGCATCACTCAAACATCACCCATTCAGGTGCCAAAATAACATAGAAGTCTTGAGAGAATAAAGAGGTTTCAGATTCGTGCTTTTCTTTCTACAGAAACAGCTCTGATTTATTAAATAGGACTGGGTATATGAGTTATCTCTTTACTAAAATGAAGAGGTCACTTTAAATACATCAAAGCTGTAATTATGGACTCTGTCAGAATTTAAAATATTAATTACATTTGAGTTTAATTTTCTAAACAGAAATAGGATTTTTTTTAAATCATGAAAGAGATAATTCTATATCAGAAACAAATCTAAAATGTTTGAATTTTAAGAGAAGGAGCACAAAGCCAATCTCACTTAGGTTTAAAAATAGAAATTTTTGGTGACAGTTATCTAATGAAGAAATGGTCTTGCTTTCAAAACACTGTTATTCAATTAGGTTTGTGTATGCTTATGTTAGGTATTAGTCACACATCTAGTTAAGGTCTGCAAAGGAATAACGTTTAGATAAAATCAATTTTTGGGGTTTCCCTGTGCTTTTTTATGGCAAACCTATTCAAATATCTCTATCAAAACTAAGGCTTAAAGATTTGAAATATCAGAAAAAGATGAGCAGTTATCAGATAAGGTCTGCTTAGATTTTGTAGTCATATTTTTTGTTATGTGGCAGGATATTACCAATTAAGATATTGTTCTTTTTATTAGTTCTAAGGACTTAAAGAGCACAGTTGCCTCTCTCAAAACACTGTGAAGGCCACAGAAGGAACTTGCCATAAAATAAGCCATCACAGCAGGAACTTGTGATGAGACCAGAAGGGAGAAATTTGTAACAGGAAGATGCTTATTCCAGGCCCGACAGAGGTGTCTGGTTAATACATCCTGGTTAATGTATCCAGGCAAAAATTCCCACTGTGGCAAATGGTGGGAAAGAAATAACAGCTCATACAGAGAATCAAAGAATATCCTGAGTTGAAAGAGGCCACAAGGATCATTGACTCCAACTCTTCAGTGAATGGCACGTACAGATATTGAATCTACAACCTTGGCATTATTAGCACCAAGTAAGCTAATCTCACAGTATACCTGGAACTTGGACTGTATAAAGGTGGTACCCCCAGAAGAACAACTCTGGGAACCCCACCACTGAAAAGCCCAGGGTGAAGAAAGGATGCTGCTGGATCCATGGATGGCAACTATTTTCTGTACTTTGACTTCAGCATTTGGTCTTATTGGCACCTCAGTTTGGGCAGAAGCATCTCTCACTAATTGGATCATAACAATAGTTTATGGGGAGAAAGTAGATACCAAAATTACTGCCAGAATATTTATTTTAACTTTAACTTGAGCTGTCAGGAATTTTTAAATGACTGTGATATTTATTGATGTGCATAATGTAATATAGACAGACTCTTCAGTCATGTATAAAAAATTTACTACAATAGGACAAAATCTCCCTCATCGACCACCATTTGAACACAGACTGACTAAAAATAAAATAAATGTTGCTTTTCAATGATAGGCAGAATCCAGTTGTTAATATTTTTTTTCAGAGAATCCAAATTTTGCAATAAAGTTGGTAAGCAAGACTGTTACCACAACTAAGACCTGTTAGAGAGCCACCACATTTTTTAACTTTCCCATGTTTCCATGTAAGGTAAGTAGATTAAGTAGATTACTTTATAAGAAGGACATGTGAGGTACTTTGGAAATTATGCACCCTGCAAACCTCCTTCATTTTCTAGAACTGCAAAATCATGGATCATGCATTTTTCAAAACAAAAATGAAATTAAAATTGTGTGCCTAATTCTTGAGCTACCACAGAACACAAAATTATTTGGACCTACAGTAAGAATCAGGGCGGAAAAAAAGTGTGACATAATTATCTCTACATCATTCCTGCAATTTCAAGATCATTAACATTTGTGACAGTTATGGAGTCATGACAAGGAAATTAAAAGCAGACAATGACCTCAAAGACAAAGTAGGGAAAAGCATATAAAACAATGAATTCCAACAAATAGCACGTGCTCCTCTTCAGCTTACAAACAAAACTACTCCCCTCATGACCACCAATAAAGATATTTAAATTCAGATAATTTAGACTTCCTTGCATCCCTTGGAATTCCTTTAAGTGCCTTTACTGTTTCTAGTGATTTGGAACTCATGCATACAACCAAAATAACATATTTAAAACCAGCCAGAAAACATCAAGTGCTGAGTATTGCATTTAAGTTGCACTTTATAACATTCTATTAAGATTAGTGATATTAGTGACAGCTCCCTATAATTTCTAGATATAGAAGTTAAATGGGGATTCCTAAGTCTCATTGAATTACATTCACTGGCCCAGGAGGTAAAGTGTAAACTGGGTTTACCATGGGTTTAGGGACTAAGAATATACCATGTATATGTCCACTGTCATCCAATGGAAGCCTGAAAATGAACTAAAGAAATAGAAAATGAAAGAGTGAGAGAAGGAAATACATAATATTATCATAAGTTGGTCTCAATGCCACTTACAAATTCTGCAAGACATAATTCCATTCCCTTTGTGAAGACGAGTGTTTTAATGAAGTTGACAAAAGAAATAAGAAATGTCCTTTGTTGAAGGGAACCTCTATGGAGAGAAAGGAATCAAATTTGGGACTGTTTGTGTTCTACAGCTGGAAACTGTTTTGCCTATTTTGAGAGGTTGTGTTTTACTCTGAGGTGCCACCCCTGCTTCTCAACAGACAGTTCTATGAAACTGCTCAAGATCTAAATTTGATTGTTCAAACCAACTCCATTGCTTTAAGAGTAGTCAACTCTCCTTCACACTGACCCTCACTTTCTACCAATAGTTTTAATGAAATTACAGGAATTTGAAATTAGGTCTTATGTCAAATGTTCATTATTTCTCTAAAACGTAATATCTGCCATGAAATATTTTCTTTCACAGAAAAATTCTGAAGATAAGTTGCCATAAAAAGCTGAAAAGGATCTAAGAAAAACCCAACAAAACAGCTACCTCATTTTATCCTTTAGTCAAGTGACTGAAGCAGTTATCTCATATGGAAACTGTATGTATACATGCATTTCACTGAACAAAAGAAACTTGGATAAAAAGTAAATTTATACTTGAAATACACTAAAGCAATCTGCTCATTAAAAGAGGTTTCTGTGACAACAAAACCTAACATTATTGAACCACATTAATTTCTTGAGTACTTCAAGTATATGACTGGTAGTTTAATAATGGTGGAAGAGGTACAGGAGTAATGTGAAATTGCAGCTGCACTGGGCCCTGATCACGCCATGTTGCTATGATTCATCTTCACTATCTGCTTGGGTCACAACACAGTACCAAAATCTTCTTGATCTTCTTTACCTCCCTCCAATACATCAGTCTAGGGTTCAACCACATCCTAGAATTCTGACAATTTTATAAAATGAGCATTTAAGTCTGGCAAGAATACTACTTGAAATGCTCCAGAAAAATAAAATAACTAATGTGTCAGCAAGCAACAAGAAATCTTCCCTATTTACAATAAATGTGATTTTTCAGAAATATCATAACTAGTAGAAAAAGTGGGGAAATGAATTTTTGTAAACAGATGCACATCATAGATGACAATAATTACCCCCTTTATCATCAAAAGAGTAGATTTAATTTTGACTGCGTTAACGATTGAAAACTAGAGATAACAGTGCTGACCTTATGACCAAATTTTCCATGGGCATAAAGCCAACCAGAATTCTATTGAAACAAAATTATCTTAGGTAATTATTTATCTTATTGTTGTGTCTCTCCAAATGTCTTAAGAATAGCCTAATTTGGGCAAAACCTAAATCTTTAGATTTTTTTATCTTTTTGAATTACTAAGTCTGAGCTTCCCTCCCCACACCCCTCCCCAGTTGGCAAATGAAAGGTATAGCTAAACCTCATATTTTAAAATAAAGATGCGGTGTTGAGTTTTTCAGTAGTATTGGTCTCACTGGAAACAGGAAGCTTACAGTCACTGAGGAAGACTGGAATGGTGATCTATTGGAATCCTGGGTGCGGAGAATTTTAAACTTTCTGTGCTGAAAGGCACAGACTCACAAGAGAGCACTGCATTTGACCTGAGGCTGTGGAGAAGACTTCCAAAATTGATTAATAGCACTGGGATTACGGGTGTGTAGTTGGTTAGAAGTGTGTAATATTACAGGGTGGAAAACTTAGAGTTTAGGTTTTTAGAATATAGTAATAAATATTAGGCAAGATGGAGGTTTTAGGGTGGAGGCAGGTTGTTTTTTTTCCACCTTCTTCTTCCTTCTTGTTCATAGGTTTGGATGGTATCTTGTAATTGGACAGAAAAGTCCATATTTCAGGCCTTGAGGGATCAGTTATTGGGTTAAAAGAGAAAATAATCTAGGTGTCGTTTCTTAATTTGGTAGTTTAGCTTTAGTTCAGCCTTAGAAGACCTTGAAACTCTACATCTGGAGCCATTTTTCTGCTATTTTCCTGCATGCAAAATCTGGTGCAGACAGCTGCTGAAGTTTTGATAAGATAACAATAAATAAGAAGCTGAAGACCATGAAAACCAAAAAAATGCGTCTCTTGTTCCTGACACAGAACTGCTCCAGGAGGGCTTCCCCCATCAGGGGAGCCCCCAGGGAGAAGCCCAGTGTAGGGCCAGCAAATTGATAGTGATCCTTTTGGTCAGGTTAGTTCTGGCTTGCTAAGCACAGAGACAAAAGGAATAAGCTAGTTTTGTGCTGGCTGTCCATACATTACCTGCACAAAGCTTCATCCTGACAGAATATAAGACTTTTCCAATTTCAAGTCTTATTAGACTAATATTTAAATGAAAGTATTTAATCCAGAATTTAGCTAACAGACAGTTCTGCTTTAGTAGACTTACCTATGAAAAAAAGGGCATCTTCAGGAAGAACTGTACTCAGCATTGGTGAGGCCTCACTGCAAGTACAGCATTCAGGTCTGGGCCACTCATTTTAAAAAGGACAATAGGGTGCTGGAGTGTGTCCAGAAAAAGGCAACAGAGCTCTTGTAAGGTCTAGGAAATATGCCTTAGCAGGAATGGCTGAGGGACTTGTTTTTGTTTAATCTCAAGAGGATGCTCAGGAGGGACCTCATCACTCTCTGCAAGTACGTGAAAGGAGGGTGTAGTGTGGTGGGGCCAGTCACTTCTGCTGTGTCTGCAGTGACAGGACCAGAGGAAATTGTCTTAAGCTGAGATAGCAGAGATTCAGAGTAGCTATTAGAAAAAAAAAATCATTGTTAGGGTTGTCAGGCTTACCACAGGTAATAGGTAATAGGTAACAGGAATAGGCTGCCCAGGGAGGTGGTGGAGTCACCATCCCTGGGGATGTCTAAGACGTGTCTGGATCTGGCACTGGATGATCTGGTTTGGTAGTTTAGTGTTTGCAATGGTAGTGCTGAGTGAACAGTTGAATTGGGTGATCTTGAATGTCTCTTCCAACCTTGATGATTCTATTCTAAGAAAATGTTGTCCTGGCATGGAAGGTAATAACTGGTTACTACTAAGAGAACAGAACAAAACCCTTAAAAATTGAAGACGCCACAAATGCAATGATTTTAATTATGGTTCACATGTCTAGCCAGATATCCAAAATATAGCCATTGTAAAATTATTGCAAAAAACACTTGAAAATAAACTATAAAAATCATGGAGAAAATATATCCAGGACCAGGAAGTTGGGTAATAAGGCCATGTTAAAGCAAATTAATTTTATAATCCTTAATAACTGGTTGAAGAGATCAGAACTAGAAAACTTCCAGTCACTACTCTATATGATTATTTCTAACCTAGCTGCATTTTGAATAGATAAACAGAAAAAAAATCCCAGGATACTTGTATAAAAACCCACAAAATAAAACCAGTTTTAAATACTCCTTAAAATAAGGGTGGAAGTAGGGAGGAAAAGCAGGCAGTTTGAAAAAGGCATTGACAATCTTTTCTCAACTCCCTGCTGGGTAATATGAGCATGTCACCAATAGGTGTGGGACCTAAAATTGTTGAAAGTGAATAAAATTTGACCCACCATCTGTTTTTCTTAAAAACAATTAACGATTTAATTGACTTGGCATGCCATATATTACAGTACATATGTCACACTAGATGAAGAGAGTTGGTTTCTACAGATTTGTAGAAAAGGTGCCTTGAAGCTTTTAGATTATTCTTATTTCTTGGTTGTAATATTTTAGAGACACTTTTTTATTTTGAGAAAAAACTATGCCCAGGGCTTAAATTCTGTCATGTGCAGCTTTTAGTCTTTTTTAATGCAATGCTAAAGCAGGAAATAATGCACCATACCACTATGCCAAATGTTATTTATTACACTGTGTCTGTGCTTTCATTTTATGAAGCCTGCGGCTGCACTGTCAGATTACAGGTGTCCTTTAGGTTGAAATAAAAAGTCAACAGTAGTAATTGCCATGTTAACTGAATACATAGTGTATTCACTACCATCCAAGTATAAGGCATTTTCCCAGATTATAAGTACACTAACACAATGTACATTTTCAGGATTGTTTTTGATTTAATTTATCTGTTTCTTACTATACATTTAAGAGGTTAAGTATAGGGAGAAAAATAACCAATTTGAGGAGAAAATTATATTAGCACAGTACACTTGAATAAACAAATATTGCAATGCAGTATCTTTAGGTAGCCATATTGCTCAATGGTTTCTATCATCAGATATGAAGTCATTTTTTAACCTAAATATTATCTGCAATATCATGCAGAAAGCAACCATAACACTTATGCTCCAAGGTTTTTTTTTTTCATACTTCTTACAGTTAGGCTTATGATAAGATTTATTATTGCAGCTATGTGCATAACCTACAGCTAATTACATTCATATCTGTTTTAAGTAATTGCAGGACAGAATTCTAAAAAATTCATGGTTGTATGTAATAAATAATAAATTGGTGACAGCCTCGAGGTCTTACCAACAAGAAAGTAATTCTATTCAATAGTGAACTCCATTTTTGTCACTCACAATTAAGGCCATCACATTTTGTTTTCCCCTCAATTTAGCCAAAATTTTAAACTGCAAAGTCTTTTTTATTTTTTTCTTTTGTTACCACTGACAATGCTACTACCAAAATATTAAAATTTTTCTATAATTCACTCTTTTTCAGAAAGTCAAGGACAATTTCTTCCCCCTTTTGAAATTCCTAGTTGTTAAGGCAACCATTTTCTCTGTGCACCTGTAGGTATTTACTGTAATTCTGGTCTATAAAAGCAGTAATTTCTTTAATTATAGTGAACTTTACGACTTGTCTGGCTTTTCCCTTATCCCTAACTCATCATATGTGAGATGGTGATTACTTTTTTTTATCCCCTTAGACTGAAGAATACATTTAACATCATTTTTCTCCATAGAATTAATTCAGACACCTATATGTTTCACAATTTTTAATACACAGCCACTATATATATACATAAATTATATGTGGACTACTTGTTTGCAATGCATAGACAATAGACTGGAGAGAACTCTGGATTCTGAAGGCCAAGTCTTAAAAGCATTTAAAGTTTTTTTTAGGCAGGTTATATAGTGTGGTTACTATCCTATTAACATTAAATTGCCACTAGTGTTGCAAAGACCTGCCATGGCAGGGTTCAGTGTCTGGCTGGGTTTGCCTTGGCCAGAGCTGCTTTTAAACTGGTTTGAGCCAAAACAGAAGCTGTTTGGTCATGGTGTGACCTATTACTTATCCTGTCTGAGCTTTTGTGCCAGTCATGTGCAGGGAAGCACTGATTAATGGGGGTAGACACTGTATAATATTCCACAGCCCTTGCTGGTTGTGGAAATAGGGGTGCAAAGTGGATTCTGCAAATTCAAAACAGTAACTGGGAATCAAAAAAGAAATAAAAAGAATCCAACAACACAAAAGCCCCAACCACAAACAAGCTGGCTGTTTAAAGTAGTATGTAAGGATAGTTGCCTAAGGAGACCCACAGGAGAAGGGAATCCCACTAGGATCCTCCTACTCCTCCAAGCACTGAAGTCAGGATGCTGATAAACTGTAGAATGTTCCTCCCCACTGCCCTCTGCAAGTGGAAGGCAAATATTAATGTTAGGGCACAAAAACATTTGCGAAGGTGAACTTAAATCCAGGGAAAAGAAGCAGATACTAGAAAAGTTATGTAGCATCCTA
Source organism: Anomalospiza imberbis (assembly GCF_031753505.1). NCBI lineage: Eukaryota > Metazoa > Chordata > Aves > Passeriformes > Viduidae > Anomalospiza > Anomalospiza imberbis. Next base: position 16,481,737 of record NC_089681.1, on the reverse strand, counting down.
TCTGTATTATTAATAAAGTTCCTCTGTGTTAATTAGACAATCTGAATGCTAGACTTAAAACATGAATTAGACAAAGAAGAAATTCTTAGTTCTTTTTATATTGTGTTCCCTTTTGCTTATGCTTATACTGAATGTATCACTCCACTGAAGTGCAAGTTGCTCTTTATCCCTTCCTTTGTCTGGATGACACAGCCCTCATCATCTTAGATGAGACAGTCTTCAGATCACCTCCCTGGAATGCCTCCTCAAAGAGGAAGAATTGCAAGCCCCATGATTTTAGAAACAAGCTGCTCAAAATTTCACCAAGTAAAAATTTTTGAAATTCCTTCTTTAAATTTGGAATAATGTCAGTTTGTTTCCCTGCTTCCAAGAATTCAGTTGACTTTTAAATATCATCATTAACAGACCTTCTAATTTCCATTATTATTAACTGCCTACTAAAAGCACTTTCCAAGGCTGACTTGTGAACTCATTTGTTTCATGTCATCTAATTAATTTCATCAGGTTAACTTCTGTATTTGTTCAATAATTTACATTAATACTCAGAGAAAGTTGTCATGATATTGCTTTAATTACCATTTAATTAAAATATTGGTCATGACACCTATTTAGTAAAGTTCATTTTCTTCACAAATGGGTCTCTGTAACAATCCAAACAGTTCAACTTAATAGTCTTAAGTGACTAACAAAAGCAGCAATCAAGATTTGTTAGTTTAGAGGCACATCCTCTTATCTCTATATTTTCCCTATGAGTTTAAAATGCAAATTTAATTGATATTATACTCTATGGTTTTATATGTTTTTCCATATTAGTTAATTATTAAAAAAACCAACCCAAATCGGCTACCATTTCCAGTTCCATTTAAAAAGAAAAAAAAATCCTATTATCTGCAGAAATTGAAACAAAGACCTTAAATTCCTTTCTGTATCACTGAAGTTTCTTGAAACTATTTCAAATTTCCAAGTAATTTTAATTTCAAGTGCTTTTCTCCTAAGCCCCAGTTATAAGTAGTTCAAAACAGCATCCCAAAACTCAGTTTTGCTGAGAAGTTAGCTGTGGTCTTCTTTCATTAGCTGTCTCCATCACCTGTCAATCAGCATCATTAAAGTTTTCACCATAGAACTACAACTTTGTTCAGTTTTACTTTCACAATGCAGCTGTACTTTCATGTAGGTGAAATAATTGAAATTGCACATACGTGTTGGATTATTCAACTGCAAAAACATTTCTCTATGTGCATTTTTTTTTTTTTATATTGAAAGCTGATCCAACTTCAGGGAGTCTAATTTTTTTTTTATCATGGTAAAGGAAAAATATAGAACTCTGATTGTTACAAACCATAAAGGACTAGGTATTTTCCTGGTAGTTCTCAATGTGACAAAACTAAACCACAGAAAACTGTCTCCAATGGGCAATGGATTTATATAAAATGTTTTTATTGTCAGTATTATGATAAGTAAATTAGAACAAGAAAAAGCTGAAAATAATTGTTAGAGGAATGACATAAAAAGAAGTGCAAGATTATATTTCAAAATCCTAATTTTTTACTGATTAAAAAAAGCAAAAAAATTTGTTTCCCAGATTATTTCCAGAATTACATAGTGTATAAATGCTGACAATTCTATTGAACCTGAGGTTTGTGATACCTGAAGTTAAAAATAGAGTAATAAAAGGAAGCTATCATGGAGATCACAGGATAAATTTTTTTTACCCTCCTTTTACTTTTTCTTTCACTTTAACTTAGAGGTTCTAGAAATTAAAATTAATTCTGATTATTCACTGTATTTTAGAGTGAATGGGACCAAAGACTGCATCAGAAACACTAAACTCCACAGCTTTTTTTCTTGGAAAACCGTAACATTTGCCTAGGTATATCACCTTGGGTCTTCCTAGGGTTTCTCTGCCACTCACTTCCTCAGGTGTTCAATCAGACTTCATGAATATTCCTGAAGTTACAAGGAATTTCAGATCAGCTACTCTCATCTTGTGCTACTTCAGCTTAGCAGATCACTTTTTACATGATTTGCAAGAGTTTCAAAAGGAAAAATATTTCAGCCTAGAGGAAAGGGAGAGGAGAAAAGGAAAAGAAAAGGAGAGAAGAATGTGATGGAAAGAGATAGTGAAAAGGAGTAGGAGAGAAGGTGAGATTAAAGGAGATAACATAGTGGCCCTGGCAAGTAGACCTTTTTGTGTAAATGGAAGGACTTTTCTTCAACATCTGGAGAAACCATGAATTGCAAATGATAAAAGATATGGTCAGATACTAAAACACAGTAATGTGATAATGACAACATTAAATACTTTAGGCATAGAAATACACCACACAGGGCTAAAAGAAAGGGGAAAGAAGAAAAAGCATTATTATGGATTTTTATTTATTTTCCATTTCTTACATTAAATATAATGATGAAAGGGGTTGTTCAGCATATATTTTAGATAGCCAATATGAATTATCACCGTAAATAAGGCTTCTTTTAAGTTAAAGCTATCTTTGTATAGTCTTTCATATAATTCTCAATTTAAAAAAAACTAAAATTAAAAAAAAAAAAAATATTAAAAAAAATAATATCAAACATAAATTCACGTAATGTCCCCTGTGGCAAAGAAACTAGATTTTAGTAAACTGTTGCTTCAGCACCAAAAAAAATGATGAAAACTTAGTAAAAGTTTGCCAATAACACCAATTACTATGAAAGTACAGGCTCATCAGTTCAGAAAAATAATAAATGAATTTAATGCAAGGTAATTTCATGATTAGTGCACTATCTGTGTACCATCTTTGGAAGTAAGCTGGTGTAATAGTTTTGCCTGGAGTAAGGGGTAGTTTTCTTCCCAGAGGTTCGTGGTGCTGTTTTGGATTTGCGATGAAAATAGCATTGATGAGACATTGATGTTTTACCTGCTGCTGCTCAATGCTTGCACCAAATCTAGGCCTTGGGTATTCCTCAGCACCCTCATAGTGAGGGGCTGTGGTAGCACAAGCAGGAGGGGTCACAACCAGAACAGCTGATCCCAGCTGACCCAAGGGGTAGCCCATACCATTTGATGTCATGCTCAGCAATAAGAGCTGGGAGAAGGAGGGACACAGGGACCTTCAGAGACACAGAATTTGCATTCCAAAGTAACCATTATGAATAATGTTGCTAAACATCTGCCTGACAGCAGGAAAAGGAAAATGAGTGCCTTGCCTAGTTTTGCTTGCATGTGCAACTTTTGATTTACTTATTAAACTCTGTCTCAGTCCATGAGTTTTCTCAGTTTTTCTGTTTGGATTCTGCACCCCATCCTGCTGCAAGGGGTACAAGCACGTGGCCATGTGGGATTTAGGTGCCTGCTGGGGTTAACTGCAATAGTCAAATATAAACAGGCAAATCATTATAGCATTAAAGCATTATAGCTTGTAGGCATTTTCTCTGGAAATGTTACAGAAAATGCCAATCAACAGCAAACTGAAATAAATGCCAGCAATAAATGCAAGATAAACTCTAATACAAGTAATTAATAGAAATTTCTCAGACTATGAAGTATATGATGAAAAGGCCTGCTGATGTAATTGTCTTCTAGCATAATAGCCCTCACAGAAATTAATTACTGACTTGGAGGAAAAAGAAGTGAAAAAAATAATATTCTCAGGACATATGCTCAGCAATATGGAAAATCCAGAATTCCAAGTTAGAAAAGTGTAGCATCTTAATCAGTTGTACTTATTCTTTTGAATGTGTCATATGGAAAATTTTTGAAAAGAATCTATACATACATACACTTTATGTTCTGACTCTATTCTAAATGTAGTGCTGACCTGCTTGCAGCTACCTGACATACTGAAATATACAGAACAAAGCAACTTGCTTCCCTCTTCACCCAAGCAATATGCATTTTCAGCCCTCTGTTCCATGCAATGCTAACAGATGAAGAAATTTAAGCAACTACTATGCCATGCTGTTACTTCAGTAGATAAACAGATGGAAATCTTACTTCTGTCACCCTTTCACAGGCTGATGTAGCAGGAAATGCATCTTAGTGTTTTGAAAGCTGACATCTCCAGAGATTGCCACACACAGGCCTTCACCACTGCAAGGAAATTGATGCAGTGCAGCCAGAAGGGGAGCCTCCATCAACTCAAATTCAAGTGTAGTAAAAGGCATGGACTAATCAGGCATGGCAAATTCTCAGTGTTGTAAAATGTGTGGATAAAAGAGGTTTGAAGTCAGGAACCATGGCCAGTTGGTGGAGAACACAAAAATCATGTACTGCAGATAAGGAGGTAGATTCACTCAGATATAAGAAAGGTATTAAGTTTGGACAAAGAATTCTATATTCCTGCCACTTTTTAGAGCTCTTCAGGTCAAGATATCCTAACTGCTATTATATCATGTTGGGCTTTTAAATTCTACCCTTTGCCCAGGAGAATCTTCAAAAAAGCATGAATTGCTTTTTTTTTTTGTATTTGCTTTTGCTTTCAGTTACAGAGATAAGGCTCAAAAATGTTTTTAAAAAAATTCTAACTTAAACTGTTTGAATATATTTTTTACTCCCAAATCAAAGACAAACAGTTACTCTCTTATAACATACATGCTTAATGCAGAAGACAACGAAACTGATTGCAGTTAAATACACACCAAAATGCTGCAGACAACAAATTAGAGTAACAGCCATTTGCCTGGTGTCCTGGTTTAAGTAGTAGCTAATACTTAGGGACAAAGCAAAAGATGACCTTTCTACATGAAATGTATTCAAATTGCCCAACAGACTAAGGTCAGAGCAGTGAAAATCCTTCTGCTTCTTTATGAATAACACTATCACAAAAGGTTGAATTGATAAATGTTTTTAATTAAATATTATAAAGCAGAAAGAATGACCTACAATTTTATTGAACAAAATTAAAAAGTCCTGGGAGTCACCTTCAAATAAAAACTTGTCTGACCAGTTCTCCACTGACAACAGGGGAATTGTAGAAAAGGATCCTAAGTCATATGCTACCTTCCTTTAAACCAAACAAAATTAAGCACAATTATGAATATTAAATTGACTTGTTGAAAAAAAAAAAAACCTAATTTTTAAATCAAATTGGAGAATACAATATTAAACAGCACTAACACAGAGAATCAGAATAATTAGGGTAGGAAGAGATCTCTGAAGATGGCCTAGTCCAACCCGAAATCACCTAGTCCAATAGCCAAATCAGATTTAAAACTCAACATTCAAAGAGAAAATTATATGCAAAGAGCACCAGTAAATAAATCTTTTGGGACATAGAGAGGTGAAATTGAGAAACAGCATACAATTTCGTTATCTAAGAACTTGCTTTTAGACCAAAGACCTATTTTCACCAATCTAGGAACGTTAACAGAAAAATGAAAGTTTCTCAATACCAAAAAGATACCCCTTCCAGAAATTATTTTAAAAGACATCCAAAAAACCCCCATAAAAATAGATTCTGATGCAACGACTTTTAGAGACACAGCTTGTTAGTTTTAAATGACCTGAGACCAATATATTTGTTTTGAAAGAGACTTACAAGAAATACTGATAAAAATTTATTGAGAAACTAAATTCTAGTGGCTGCATAAAATGTTTTAATTTTTTAACCCTCTACTACACAATATTTAAAAGACCTTCTTTATAATGTAACCTGCATAGGCTTTAAATATCAGAAGTACCACTTAAAGTATTATGAAAGATCACATCTGATGCAACATTGATTTATATTTATCCCTATAAAATTTATTAAATAAGAATATAATTTTTAATATTGAAAAATTACAAATTACATAGTAACATTTGACTATTTGGTGGATTAAAAGTACATTTGTGTATGTTTAAATACACATGTACACAAACAAATTACACACAGTCTCTTGATTAAGGGTAGAAAATGGCTAGTAGAGCAACAGTAGTCTTTTTATTCAAACCCAAAGGCAAAACCTATATCCTGATAAAGATAGGAAATTCTTTTTTTCAGCAGTACAACAAACATGAACTTTTCTAATAATGAAGATGAACTATTGAAGATTGAAATGTTAAAAACTTGTTGGAAGAAATTAGTAATTAAAAACTAATATCGTAATAACAACAACAAAGCAAGCAAAATGAAAAACAACGATTAAAAAACAAACAAAACCCTCTAAAAACAAACAAAAAACCCCCAAAACAAACAAACAAAAAAACCCTAAACCAAAAATACACCACAAAACTTGCTCTGAAGGTATGCATCAAAGTTTTGGAAGAACTTATTTTCTAGGGAACAACACATGATCATTTGTAAACAGCCTTCTCTTAAACCCCAAAACTACCAAAAACTAGTAATTAAATAAGACAGGTACTCCCTCAGAGAGAACAAAAATTTCCAACTTGCTTAGCTGCCATAAAGCAATAGCAGAAAACATATGTAATTTTTCTATACCCATGATTCTATGAGAAGAACTTGGGTTGTGACTTAAATTGCAGGTTGAAAAGCCTAAGAAATGTCCAATTTATTAAGGTGATTTTAGTACTGTAGGACAGAGATGCAAATACAATTTCTATTTTCAGAAAGAGTTCCAAAGGACATCTGGAAAGTACAGAGATGTAAACCTGAGATGTAACAAGAGTGTAGAAATTATAATTAAGCTGTAATTTAGCTGACACATGGATAAAAATTACATCCACAAACCATCATGGTTTCTTTAGAGCAAAATCCTGCATTATAAATCCACTACTGCTTTCCAGAAAGATTAGCTTGCATAGAGATGAGAGAAATTCAGTTTAGGTATACTATTTGCAGTTCTAAAAGGGCATTTGAAGAAGCCCAAATGGAAGGTTCTTACAGATATTATGAACTCTCTCATAAAATGACAGGCTTTTTTCCTGCATGTCTACTTAAAATATAGTTAGTTGATGGTAAAATAAATGCTCAGTTCTGCCAGAGGAGAGAAGTCACTAATGGACTTCTTCAGTATCTAAACTGTTTCACAGTCACAGAATGGGTAAGGCTGGAAGGGAGCACTGTGAGTCATCTGGTCCAACCTCCCTGCCAAGCAGGGTCATCCCAGAGCACAATGCCCAGGAGAATGTCTATATATTGAATATTTCCAGCTCTTGAATATTTCCAGTGAGGGAGATTCCAGTGCGTGGTCACTGCACGTTAAAGAAGTTCTTTCTCATGTTCAGGTGGAACTTCCTGTACACCAGTTCTTGCTCATTGCCTCTTGTCCCATTGCTTGGCACCACCAAGTAGAGCCTGGATCCATCCTCTGACACCCTCCCTTCAAATACTTATAGACATTGATGAGATCCCCTCTCCAAGATCTTTTCTCAAGATTAAACAAGCCCAGCTCCTTCAGTCTTTCCTCATAAAAGAGATGCTCCAGGCCCTTAATTAACTATTTTGCCCTCCACTGAACTCGCTTCAGGAGCTCCATGTCTCTTTTTCACTAAGGATTCCCAAACTGGACAAAGCACTCCAGATGTGCCTCACTAGGGCTGAGTAAAGGGGCAGATCACCTCTGCTGATCTGATGGCAATATTCTTCCTAATGTACTCCAAAACACCATTGGCCTTCTTGGCCACACAGGCACACTGCTGGGCTCATGGTCAATTTATTTTCCAGCAGGACCCCCAGGTCCTTCTCCACAGAGCTGCTTCCCAGCAGGTCAGCCCTATGACTGTACCGGTCCATGGGGTTATTTTTCCCCATGTGCAGGACCCTGCACTTGCCTTTGTTGAACTTCAAACTCTTCTCTGCCCATCTCTCCAACCTCTTAAGGTCCTTCTGAAGGCCTGGACAGCCCTCTGGGTTGTTGGCCACTGCTCCCAGCTTTGTGTCATCAGTGAACTTGCCGAAGAGGCATCTGGCCCTTCATCCAAGTCATCGACCAATAAGTTAAATGATACTGGGCCCAGTATGGAACCTTGGAGGACACCATTAGTGAAAAAACCTTCAACTAGGCTGTCACTGATTATGTCCCTCTGGGATCTGCCATTCAACCAGTTCTCAATCCACCTCACTGCCCATTCATCTAGTCAACAGTTCCTGATTTTGTCTATCAGGATTTTTTGAGAGACAGTGTCAAAAGCCTTGTTGAAGCCAAGGTAGACAATATCCACTGCTCTCCCCTTATTGATCCAGGTAGTTGTTTCACTGTAGAAGGCAATCTGTTTGGTCAAGCCTGATTTACCTTTAGCGAATCCATGCTGAATACTTCTAATCTAATACTTCTTTTCTTCCATATGGGTACAGATGGTCTTCAGAATGAGGTGCTCCATCACCTTCCCAGGGATTGCAGTGAGGCTGACTGGCCAATAGTTCCCCGTGTCCTTCTTCTTGCCCTTTTTGAAGACCAGGGTGAGATTTGCTTTTATCCAGTCCCCAGGCACCTCTCCTGATCACCCTGACCTTGCAAAGATGACTGTGAGTGACCTCACTATGGTGTCCAGAAGCTCTCTCATGGACACATCCTGCCAGAGCCCATGGCCTTGTGGATGTCAAGTTTGCTTAGGTGTTATCTAACCCAATCCTCCTTCACCGAGGAAAAGTCTTCTTTCCAAGACTCTTTTACCCTGGTCTGTGTCAGAGAACCCTGAGGGTTGATCACATCAATGAAGATTAATACAAAGAAGGCATTTGATAACTCTGCCTTCTCTGCATCCCCTGTTACCAGGGTCCCCCTCCATTTAATAATGGGTCCACATTATCCTTTTTTTTTTTTTTTTTTTTTTTTTTTTTTTTCTGTTATTATTTTAAGACGCTCTTCTTGTTGTCCTGGACACCCTTGGCCAGATTTAATTGCAGATTAATTTAATTAGCCTTCCTGGTTTCATTTCTACTTATTCTGACAATCTCTCTATATTCATTACAAGAGGCCACTTCCATCCCTGCTTTTATCTCCTGTGTATTTCCTGTTTATCTTTGAGTAATTACAAGAGTTCTTGATTTATTCACACACATCTCTTGTCCCTTCTGTCTGATTTCTTACTTGTTAGGATGTATCGTTCTTGTGCAGTGTTGGAAGTGATCTTTGGATATCAACCAGCTCTCTTGGACCCCATTTCCCTGTAGTGCTTTTTTCTGTGGGATTCTTCAAGGAACATCTCCAAAAAGACTGAAGTCATCTCTCCTGAAGTCAATGGCTGTAATTTGACTTGCTGCTCTGGCTCCTCCTCACACAATATTGAACTTCACAATATCATGGTCACTACAGCCAAGGCTGCTCCCAACCTTCATATCACCAAAAAAGGCCTTCCTAGCTCATTATTATGAGGTCGAGCAGTACACCATTCCTTGTGGGGTCTTCCAGTACCTGTGTCAGAAATCTGCCATCAAGACTTTCCAGGATCCTCCTAGGTTGTTTCTGCTTTGCCATGTTGCCTGTCCAGCAGATGTAAGAGTAGTTAAACGTTTTGTCTGACAATATATTAAAAGATGGAAAACAAGGCAAGCAGTGAAATGACAAAGATTGCTGATGATAGCTTGCACACAACAGTAATAAGGACAGTTACCTGCGAAGAAATAAAGGTCCTGCTAAACCGAATAAGCAGTAAAGTGGAAGATTAAATACATTGTATTTTCTAGGAAAAAAAATGAAAAGGCGTCAGATAAAGCTAGTAAAACTACACTGAACAGAAGGAAATACTTCTTCACTGAAATGTCCTTGCCAAAAAATATTTAGAATACTAAAATTATATGTGAGCTTGAGAGGAAAAAAACTGATGAAATAAGGAATGAAAAAATCCATCAAGTTTTACTTACTCTAAATACACTGGATTTAGGAAGTATCTATGCCATAAACTGTTAGGGAGTAAGAAAACATTTTGTAGAAGTATCACTACATAATTGCTTGCTCTTTTTTCCTTATGTTGCACCCATTTAAATTAATCTTTATTATGCTTCTTTACAACTGTTCTCATAATCTTGTAATCTGGGGATTACAAACAGGAAATTTTATGTTGAATGCATTGTTTGAAAATTAGATAAAAATATTATTAACATATTTGGATATTGCTCTTTTTTCCTTATGTTGCACCAATTTAAATTAATCTTTATTATGCTTCTTTACAACTGTTCTCATAATCTTGTAATCTGGGGATTACAAACAGGAAATTTTATGTTGAATGCATTGTTTGAAAATTAGATAAAAATATTATTAACATATTTGGATAATGCTGACTGAGTAGGGTCAGAAAACGTCAGTGGTGAATTGTGGCCAATGAAGCAGGAAGAACACAAGAGTAAAATACAAAACCAATTACTATCTTGGCATTAAGTCAACAAGGGGAACTGCCCCAAATTTCTGAAATGGATACACTTTTCCTCAATATGTTCAAGAAATATCTGAAATAGAAATGATCTTGAATTTTAAAACTTGCATCAACTTTCAGCAGAAATGGAATCAGTACAGAGAATTTTTTCCTATATTAGTAAACTGTTGGTAAGTAGTGTTTCATCAAAGTAAGATTTTAATTTTTTAAAAAAATACAAAGCAGTATTTTCATTTAAGAATTTGAACTAATCATGAGATTTACATGGATTAAAATAATTTGCGTGGATTTTCACCATTAGAGTGAATTTCTGCATGTCATTCTTTCTGCAAAACAAAGTTATGATGCACAAGGAATAGAACTGGGGCTAGAATCCAATTAAATAAGTAATTAATATGATCCTGTCTAGTTAATGCACCACAAAACACACAAAGAGAACAAGCACATGATGAGAAATACAGAGAAGAGTGGCTAGAAAGGCAACAGAAATCATCAGAACAGTGAAAATACCACAAGAGGATATACTTATATATATTTATAAAATTGAACACTTCAGAAAGTAGAAATGTGTCATAGATTTAATTCTTGATTTTGATGTGCAGAAAGCAGGAAAGCTTTACTTTCCCCATCCTCACAAAAGGGGAATTTCATAGTATTTAACTAAAGAAACACAACTGTCTTGTGAAACCCAAAACTACACAATGAAACTGTCCATAGTCTTATTGAGGTTTAGAGGTGGTTTTTTTTTTTGTTTTGTTTTTTTTTTTAATTAGCCAATAATAACAGCAAGAATTAAAGCTATATTTTTCTCTTGGTAGAATGAACATAAAGGCATATGTTTCATAGATAAGCTACTTTAACAGTTTGTCAAAATGAGACCTTCCTGAAGTCTGTGTTATGGCAAATGTTTCTTATTTCACACATTTGAAATTCATGTTTCTAGACATGGGGGACTAACAATGGATTCAGATAATTCAATATTCTGTCACCAATAGAAAAACAATCGCTGTTGGGCAGTTAGTCATGGAAAAATATCTCTGTGCCATCTGCGACAAAAAACCTCAGATGTGTCTGAAACTCAGTGCTTACTGCTAGGAAAAGAAGATGAAATGTGGATCACAAACTCCAGACAGCTGCCCCGGGCTTCACTAGTATCACAAGAACTCAGGTACAAGCCATAGTGCTTGAAGCAAAGATGAATGTCATGCTTTAAGCAAAAAGAAATCTTCTGAAATACTGGATGTCAGAGTGTAAATCCCATATCCTAAAGTTAGATCATCATTGTGGACAAGTGAACAAGCAAGTCTACTTTGCTTCAAATTCACTTTTTACCAACACTGCTATTTAGCTTGGCATCTTAAATAGTCCTCTACTTAAACCAATCATTGCACTTTAGTCAATGCAACCTTCTTTAACTTTATTTTCTTATGCAATTAGATTGGAGTATGTCTGATGTATGAATAAACAGCTTTTGTCCTAATAGGAGGCAGAACTATCAGGAGAACCTGCTGATTTAAGAGTTTTTAAGAAGTAGAGTTAAAAATAAAAGCTATACCAACAGAGAAAAATTTCCCTCAGATTTGGCCACAGCACAGAAACTGAGGGTGTGATATCAGGACCTAAGAGAAGAAGACAGTCCTGAGGTTAGTTTTGTCTGTTTCAGGAGACTCAAATCTGACCTAAAGAGAAGTTCAGCTTTCTCACATAATGCTGATGAAGCCAATTTTTACTATGTTTACATTACTGATTTAATTATCCACAGCATCTTTTCCTACAAATTTACACCATTACTATTTACAGTATTTGTTAATCCCAAAAAATTTTGTCATCCGGTTTATGTTGGAAGACTATATACATAATATCTTGTATTTAATCTTACATGACCAAAGTTACAAAAAGAGACAAGCGTGTATGAAAGCTATTACACTTTATATTCTAATATATAATTTTCCAGGAACTATAATATTCAATTGCTAGATTATAAAAGTTTTTTGTGAATCAAAATAAATTCACAATTTTGCAAAATCTTATCTCAGAAAAATGGGTTTCTTTCTAAGGCTCTGCCATAGATTTGTTTGTCTCAGATTTTGTGCAACTGATTTTTATTCAATTATAGATGAAAACCATGCAGTTCCAATGTTTGAGTATGTTGGAGATTGTTTCTCTACTGCTACTGTTTTGCTAGATACTTCTTTCCTCTTCACCATGGCTTTGAGAATAGAAGAGCTACTTTGACAATATGACACCATTTCCTGAAATATTGAATGATCCTAAGCATTCATGAAACCCCTCTACATTTAGGACTATTAATTTGTGGTTTCTTTTCATGGTAATGATATGGGAAGTCTGAAAATAATCCACTATTTATTTGTTTTACTTGGTAATTACACAACCACCAAAGTCTGATCTCATTTCTAAAGAAAGGTTTTCAAATGATCTCTAAAATTATGATGTGAAAATAATTCACTTACCATTTCTAAATATTCCGTGTTTTTACTTAATAATGCTACATATATATTTGAAGCATGAAACAGACCCAAAACAGTTAATATTTTAGTGGATAACAGATAAAATAGTATCTACAGTTAGGCAGTGCTTGTATTTCTGTCCTGTCTAATCTCTATAATAATTATTCTACCTTTTAAAGTAATGTTATTTTATGGGATACTGGAAAAGGGATTTCAAAACAATGATGAATATATATTTACTTTTAAATAGTCTCACAAATATTTATTTTTTAATATTTAAATATTTATAATGCTATCAAGCTATTAAAAACCATAAAATAACTCCATGTGCAACATGTCAATGTTGACATAAACAAAATTTCACAAAATCTTCCTAGATTTTCTCAAATGGCAGATACATAAAAGAGGATCATCTATTAGTTCTTGTAATAACATAAAATAATTACTCAGCTAAAAACTGATAAATATAGATGTATTTAAAAATTAATTTGTCTATTTCTATCACTAAAATTAAGTGGCATATTCAGTTCTATTCCAGTCAGAAAGGAGGTGTCCTTCCATCTTGCACTGTAAGCAAGTATACCATTTTGGGGGACAGTAGGGCACTGGATGATGACATCCCATAGTCTTTTGTTCTTCATATTCCATGTAGGAATTGGAATGATCTTCAAAATGCCTGGCAGAATCAGATGCAAATGTCACTTAAATTTAAGAATGTCTTTGTGAATTTTGATGGGATGAGGCATGGATATCTCCACTACATCTAGTAAGTTGAGTCTGAGAAGCACAGAAGCAGATATTCAGGCATCAAAACCTTTTAGTAGTAAATTATTTTAGTGTTAGTAAGTACTGTTATCAAGTACAATATCAAGTAATTAACTCCAGCATAAGCAGATCAGTAAAGTGAAACAATAAAGTACCCGTATTATCTATATGCATTTCATTGTGTTTTAGTGGTTTTACTTTGAAAAAAGCTTTACAAGTTCCTGAAAAATGCCCCTTAGCAGCTGGAGCACCAAATGAATGCTATTCTTGATGCTATTCAATCGCATCTTATGAATTACCTCAAACTAATGTAATTTATGCCTTTCAAGATTGCTCCATGATGAAAACTAATCAAGGGCAGTGGGAATGATCAGAAGAAGATTCAGTTTGAAAATCAATGGATCTAATGTATAATGCTAATGTAATTGTGCCTGTCATGTAAGCATAAATTGACAAGTCTTAAACACATAATAAATACATGTAAAAATAAATAGAGTATCAGCCATAGCTGGCTAAGTGAATTTGTGAGGTGGAAGAGGTCAAGTTAAAGTAATACATTTGATCTAGGCAAGAGATGAACAAGCAAGTTAAGCATACATTCTAAAGAATTCATGAAATAACCTAAACTGAAATTTCCTTTGACCCTGACTTCTAGAAATCATCATTCTCTTAAGTATTTCTAAAAATTCTCTAAAAAGGGAGAAGTCTTTGCAATTTTTTGATTCTAGTAAATAATTCAGTGTTATGTCACAGCCCTGAATGCATTGTTCTAGTGCAAATACTAAGTTTACCTCATTGTACTTTCTCTCAACTTCCAATAATAAATTTCAAAACTTAAATTGCAGAACAGTTGCTAATCCAAAATACTATCCATTTATGCATCTGTTTTCAGTACCTGCCATCGTTACTAGAAAGTCCTTAAGATGGTTTTTAAAAAAACAGAAATAGCAACCCCTTAAGACATGACTTGCCTTTGATACTCATTCCATTTTATTTTATGACCATTGCCCAATTTCTGAGATGTCTAATGAACACATCCTCTTAGGGATCAAAACGAAGGCAACTTAGATAAAAAAATTATCCCACACTCTGGATTGGCGGCAAAGGGGTGGTGGAGAATCCCACAAAATAAACTCAAACCAAAATAAAAAGAGAAAAAAAAGGCAATCCCCTCCCACAACCACACCACAGAGCACCTATTCATTGTGTGTTTGCTGCATTCAAGTGCTATTTAGTGAACTAACATAAATTACCATTGTAGGGCAAGAGAGAAATAGATTTGATATCTGGGCATACAATCACGAGGTTGATTATATGGAGATGCTGTTGTGAATGTTCACCCTTTCAGTACCCTTCTACCTATTCATATTCAACTAATTTTATTCTTGCAGAACTATAGCTTCTAAGAATAAATGTAGCTAATGAATAAAAGAATACATAGCATATAAGAATAGACAGTAATCCTCTGTCTTCTTCAAACTAAAACTATTGCAAGTAAAATTATTTTATCAGGAAAGAATTATGTAAATAAAAGAATTGACAACTTGACCACTGCAAGTAAGAGTTCAGATCTAAAACTCATCCTTTTCCACTCAAATACGGTTCTAGTTTTGCTGTATTAAAAAATTATTAAACTTGCTTATACTAATCATTCTCTTGCCTCTTTCAGTACTCTGAATGTGGAAATCTTAGGTCTTAATGATTACCATGCAGCAAAGTACTAAGATCTTCCTATCTTAGTCCACTAGATATGAATATCAAGAGTGCACAAGTGCACTTGTACCATACCACTATGGAGCTTTACTTTACATTATGGGAAAGTTATGGGAAAAAAAAAATATTGTGCAGGTTTATTCACAATATGCTCATTCACTTACTGCTGATTCTCAGCAACATCCGCTCCATTTCTAATACACACAGTCACTGGTTTAACTTTTGCCTCTCCTCTCTCATTTTCTGATGAATAAACATACTTTCTATTATCTGGGTTTTTTTTTGTGCTAGACAGAAACCATGCAATTAATAAAGTTTTTGTAAGAAAGACATATATCTATGTTAAAAGTAATATTAAAATAACCCTAATCTTTAATAATACAGAAATGTGTCTGTATGTATATATATGCTGCACTTTAGCTTTTTTTTGATTTTTCTGTTCATAGTCTATAAAAAACTGTATGTCATTCCAGAAGTATCAAATAGCAACAGATTGTTTATATAGTGCATTATGCATGTTAAGACCATAAAATACAACATTATTAATCTTTTCTTTGTCTTGGCTCAAAACTTAGCAGCAATTCAAGTTATTCCCTTGCAGTGATGCTATGATAGGCATTAATTTTCAAATGAATGTAGGAACTATTCAATTTTCTTTTACTCATTCATCTTTAAATAATCAAAGAACTATTTCACTTTAATAGTTGTCAATAGTAAATAATAGAAAATAAGGGTAAAGTTATATGCCAAAAGTCCATTGCTGTAACAAAACATCAAACAAAATGTGTGCAGTTTCATGCAACATAACACCTTTAAAGTAACTTTTTTTTTTTTTTTTTTCCTTTTTAAAACTGACAGAACTGGAAATAGAATGCATGCACTCATTAATATGAAAGAAAAACATTCCATAATATTGTCCTAATTTTTGGTACACCATTACATTTGCTTCCAGTGATGTCATTACCTTTGTAGTTAACCTTGAAACCAATTGAGCCCACACTTTCATCCGTTTGAAGATGCAACCACATCTGATTGCTCATGCTCACAATTAAGTCTGGTACAAAGCTCCCGGTTAACCTACAGATAGAAGAAAATTTCTGTAAAGCCAGTAAGCATTAAGTAAGGAGATTTTTTTTTTCTTTTCGTAAGAAATCTAAATATCTGCCAAGCATTTTTTTAATATTTACTTTTAAATTCATTGCATTCAGCACACACTAAAGTAGTTATTTACTGGCTGGCCAGCCAAGAAAGCTCTCACATTTCCACTGACTGGAAATCTGATAGCATTCTATAAACACATGCAACTACTGTTTATGTTGTATTGAAATACTTCATCTCTCTTTCAGTTGCTACTCCAGAAAGAAATCCCTAATCCTTATCTGACAATCCAGTGTCCATTACTCAGGTACATGAAGGAATATCAATGGCATTAGAAGCCCATAATGAGGCATTAGAGTGATTCTTTGATTTTTCTACTATGCAACTACCCACTTTGAAATATATGCCTTTCATATTTAAAAGAAAGTTGTTATTTTTAAGTAGCAGCATTATTATGAAGGCTTATGTTTTCCCTGCACTCTCTCACCAGCTCTCATCACCTCTTCTACAACAAAGGAAGAACAGCCTGACAAGAATCAGCTGTTGTCTATTCCTTCATTAAGAAAAGTAACAAATATCACAACTTTAAAACCTTCTACTGTTACAGGGTGCTGATTAATAGAAAGAAGTAAACTTCATTTTCTTTCTTTTTTTTAATTTTAATTTTAATATTGTTTGCAAAAATTTGTAAATCAGCACAATTCTAAATGTTGATTCTATTTGCTGAATGAAGAGTGTGGTAGCAATAAGGAAATGTTGTGAAAGCTGCAGTTTTATATTATATTGCATTTTCTTCCCAAAATTTTGTCTCAAATTTGGTTATAGTTTATTATCTGAAATGAAATGCTGAAAAGTTTCTAGATATTTTTCATTCTTGTAAAGTGGATCACAAGCACAATACAGTATAGCAGTGAAAATTGTTCATTTTTTAACTTCTAACCATTCTTTAAAGCTAGCTGAAACTTAAAATAGACTATTTTGAAAGTATTTTACAGTTAATTTTAGTTCTTCCCTCTGTTATTTTTTAGCTTCCTTCTGTATTAAATAGTCTGCTGTGGGGAAAAAAAAAATCATGTCTGTTTCCCACATCTGTGTTCACAGATGGAGCTACTAGAAAGACTCTTGCCAGAACTGAACAAGTAAATGCCTGGCCAAAATAACATATTAACTGCTCATTCCTGCACTAAAGGAAAGTGTCTTCAGTGAGTTCAGTCTTTGCCAAATTAGTAGATTAACAGGATGTTTCTGAGAAACCACACTGATGTAATGGCTAACAGAGTTTTGTAATTGTCACTGGTGACTGACAGTATGTATTTTGAATGTTAAGGGCATTGAGAATATTAATCTCTCTGTTGTGTCAGACAGAATAATTTCTGTGATAAACCTCCATCACAATGTTCACCATTTCCATTATCTGAATTATAAATACCTTTTTTCATCCATAGTTTTTACAAGAAATACTTTCCAATTAAATACTACAGGAGGGAAAAAAATTGAAAATGCATTTTTGTAAAAGGAAAAAGAATAAATCAAGAGAACACAAAAATCACTTGTTGATCTATTTTTTAACTCCTTAGAAATCCGTGTAAAACAATGAGGAATGGGCCACAGAGCAATAAGATCCAGAAAAGAAAAAACATTATTATATTATATGAAGGAAGATGTTTAAGAAAATAATAAAAGTCTGCAGTGGAGAATTATTCTTTCTGTCCTTCTGGAGGTTTATGTAGGTTCCTCTACCCTGGATTCAGTACCTAGATTCCTCTTCTGGAAGTACATGTTCCCTTTTAAGAGTGGAGTAGTGAACACTGACAGCAGTAGAAATGGAAGTATGTGATTATGATGTCTCCCTTTTTATTAAACAGCTTAACAGTTACAACACTCAGCAGGGTGTTTTCCACTTCTTCCTCTACAACTCCAGAACTACTCCTCCCACGTCCTAGTGACATATATTCTCCCCCTGAGAGAGTATACTGAAGACTGGGTTTGAGGACATTCAGAAGATTGTGACACTCTCCATTTGCTGAAGACAACCTGAAATATGAGATTGGACACATGCACACCCAACACAGCAAGCATACTAAAAGATTGGATTTCATAATTTTTATACTGGATTTTCAAAAGGTATGTTACAGGAACCAGTGCCTAGATGGATATTGCATTAAAAGTCGCCCACAGTAATTGTCAGACCAAGCTGCTGAAAGCAAACTTCCAAACACCCTGAAAAAGTGCTGTGACTGATGTATGGAATCACCATTTATTTTCCCTCTTCCCTTCTATCCCTTGGTAATAACACTTAACACTGCTCCACCTTGGATTTTAGTTTCATAGGAAAGCACTAAGAATGCTGCCATATCAGTCATCTTTTCAAACACACTAAAAATATTATAGCAATCATGTTTAAGTTCACTTGGGTGCCAGGCTTACCAGGCTGAAGCAGACTGTCACATTGCTGGGTGCATGGATATACAGGCTCAGAATCACAGGCACCCAGGGAAACTTATTGGCAAGTACTGAAAATGCTTTGGAGTTTAGCTCCTTCTGTGATTAACATCAGCAGAATAGGAATAATCAGGACTGCAATTACCAATTTAGGAAGCCTAATTCTATTGAAATGCCACTTAACTTCCGTTTTTGTTTCTCAACCTTCCTATCAAGCAGTGCCCAGTAAAACTAGCAGATTAAACACTTGGATAAGTTTCTTGATTAACCCTGATAAATTGGAAGATAAATGTTTTCACATTATTAACACATAAACGAGACATATTTAAACCAATGTTCTTTAGCAATTTTCCAGGGGAAAGATAATTATTTTAAAATTTAAAACCCAAAAATTAAATGATACAACAGCTGATTTATTAGCTATGCATCATATCTCAGACAAAGTCTGCATGGCTCACAGAAGAAAAGATTTACATGGTTTTTACAGTACTTAATTATCTTCCATCTTCTGTGTAATTTTTTTATGCATTTTAACCCTCATAACTTTACCATTGATACTTCTGATCACAGGATAATGATTCTATGGGTAAACAAAAATTATACTTATTGTGGCTTATTGTATAATGTTACTTAATATTAAACCGCCATAAATTAATGGGGCATTTTTTGCTTTTCCAGGATCTTAATAGTAATAATTCTTTTAAATTATTTACCTAGTTATTTACAGAACAGATTCTCTTATTGTATGTTAACACTCCAAAATTATAATTAACTTTTTTAATTTAAAAAATACTCAGGATTCTTTATATTTATGGCAATTTTAATAGTGTAATTCCATCATTTCTCCCCAGCCTAAGGTACATCATCAGAAATGCTTTTATGAAATGCTAACATCTTCAATGAAATACAATCTGGGCAGACTGTTCTACCATGTTATTCAAAATATAAAATATTATTGCATTTTGACTTAATGCATTACTGTAATTTAGTAACAATACTTTAGTTAAACTTTAATAAGAATTTATAAATTGGCACTTAATAAAGGTTCTTTCCACATGAGAGCATACTCCATATAGTTTAGGAATTTAAGAATAGCTGAAACTGAATTATAGCATTATCAGCAATATTTTTTTTAATGATTACTACTGCTAAAAAAGTAGAAATAACAGTACATCCACACGTCTGAAATTTATTAGTGGTAGCAATTAACTCATCTGCAATCCATAAAGAGACTGCATTATCCTAAAGCAATTGCACCATAAATACCTGGCCAGATGCTGGACTTTTCATGAATAATAATCCTGAAATCAGATACTTAGGTTGGAAAAGACCTGTAAGATCATCAAGTACAATGGTTAAACCAACACTGCCGAGTCCACCACTAAACCATGTCCTTATACATCACATCTACACATCTGAACACCTTCAGGGATGCTGCCTGCAACACCACCTTGGGCAGTCTCTTCCAGTACTTGACATTGGAGCAATGTCCAATCCTGACAAAAAAAAAAAAGCCAAAGAGAGTCTTTATCCTTATAAGTGAGAGGGGAGAACTGCTGACGACAGATATGGAGAAGGCTGAGGTACTTCAGAGAGTTCTTTGCCTCAGTCTTCACTGGCTGTCAGGTTTCTCTCAAGTCCTCAATCCTCTGCATGGGATTTGTGGGAGAGCAGTCACTCACACTGTAAGCACAGAGCAGGTTCAAGAACACTCGATGAAACTGAAAAGTCACAAGTCATAGGGGCCCAATGACATGGATCCCAGGATCATAAGGAAACTAGATGATGTTGTTTCCACGTCACTCTCCATCACTGGAAAAGTCATGGCAGTCACATGGTTGCAAGAAGGAAGGAGGAAAACATCACTCCTGAGAGAAAGGAAGATCGATCCAGGGAACTACAGATCCCTGAGCTTCAGCTCTGTGTTTACCCTCCAGCAGATGGACACTCCTGTCCAACTTGGTGTCATCTGCAAACTGACTGAGGGTGCACTCATACCCCTTGTCCAGATCATTAATAAAGATATTAAACAAAATAGAACAAAACAGAAAGGACAGAATGATTACAAAACCAATTAAAAATAGAAGGCCAGATAATCTATCCTCTGGAGGATAAATCTAAAGGGTAATTTATTTGAAATATCTGTAAATCTTTGTAAAAATGTATGTTCTGTTTGAAGTTTTGCAATTACTAATATGATTGAGGTAAAATTTGGACAGAAAAAGAGGCAAAGCTTGGGTTTAGTGTGCTTAAATGAAACTAATTCATTATATCATTCTTATGGTGAATAATGGAAAACTGCAATATGTAATTTTTTTTAATACATTTCCAATAAATATGCTGCAGGGAATATAATTCTAAAGAATCCTAATTTTTTTATTATTTTGTTTTATGATTAAATATATTTTGTACTAAACTTGTATCATATTCTTATCTGTTTTTCAATTATTAACTCATTTGAACTAATTATAACATCAGGTGTTTGCTGAAAGGTCAGTTTATTTAAAATCAAAAGCTAAATATTATTTTTGGCCTTTAAAAATATTTTCCAAATAGCAGATAATCCCTTACAGGCAAATTACGGTTTTCAAGCATTAAATCACTTTTTTTAAAAAATAAAATTGACTCAGATTTGAAAAAGTAAATGCAATGTACTTTAAAAGACATTAATTTCTCCTAAATGACTGATTTATTCAGACTAGAACTAGAGTTATATAAAATGATTCATTATAAGGACTAATTACAGAGTTCTGCATATTTTCAAGTCACAGTGGAACAAACAGAATCACTGAACACTGTCTTGAAAATTTTACAAACTAATAGAATTCAGGATTTTTCTTCTTGAGACAATTGTTAGTATTATTGCCACAAGCTAAGTATATGAGAAATATGGATTTAAAGTTAGCCTATGATTGCTAAGAATATTATATATCTGGGCTCAACCATTCTAGAAAAATGTACATGAATGATAAAAATCTATTCAATACTCGGTGCTGGTTTGCAAAATGTAGTTTAGGTAACAACCTATTTAGGCTTTCTCTGTAGTAATTTTCTTCACTATGTTAACTTGCTCTTCTGAGTTATCCATGGCAGTCAAACAGAAAATTAAGGTCAAGACACTATAGTACATCGTTTGTCATGCTAACCTTGCTAGGGGACTGTAAAATTTGTGCACAAGTTGTCCATATATCTATTTTCAATTATGTTCTTATACATTTTTAATTTGAGCAAAAAGGAAGCAAAATAGTTCCTAAAATTTACCTATCTAAATATGTGTCCACACCACACCTTTCAAACTTCTGATTTGAGTTCATCTTTTTCTTTTGTGATGTCTAAGTCATCTCTTTCTGACTTCAGAACAGTAAATATATAGCAATATATTTAAACTTTCACCTCTAGCAATTTTAGGAGCTCACTTAGTTTTTGTTCAGATTTATCTGATTCGAATAATTATTTAGTCTCATCAAAACACATTAATGACATTCTTCAATGTATATAAACTTTAAATGCAAAAGACTTACACTTGAAGTACAGTTTTAGGGTCACCCACTTCTCCTCCATCACCAATTGTCAGTGTGTCATAGCCAATCTCCAGATCAAATTCTTCAAAATTTATCTGAATAACCTACAAAATAAAATAAATGAATATATTTTAGAAATAAAAAAATGCACTTGAGAGATGAGTCTGTTAATTAAGCTTTTCAGCAGTAAATAAAAGCAATCTTCCAATTAATAATTGCATGTAAGTTTAGCATATTTCACAATAAATTAGTGTAATTAACCCCAAGGTTTTGATTCATGAAGTGTGAATTATAATAACCCTTTAGGCATCATCACTCTGCTGACCTCCTTAAAGCACCATGATTTCACTTATTTATGTAGTTGTTACATGTTTATTACAGTTATGGGTAATCACATTACATTTTGATTAGAATATACTCAAAAGGCAAAATAACTAATTGCATTATGTGCAGTACCACTGTCTACAAATAGCAACTAAATAATTGTACATCATTGAATAATTGCAGTGGAGGTGAAGAATACAATTAAATACTGACATGTATAATCTGTCTCAAGTAGGATAAAGAGGCATGAAAAGTAAAAGTAATTCTCTTAATTCATGAAGTTGAGTAAAATACAACTATCAGAATCATGGATACTTTTAATATCTTTTAAATTAAATTGCTCTATGCATATTTCTGCTGAAGGATAAAAATTTCAGCAAATTTTTAAGAAAATAATGAAAAAGAAGAGAAGAGAAAAGAAGAGAAAAGAAAAGAAAATGAAGAGAAGAGAAGAGAAGAGAAGAGAAGAGAAGAGAAGAGAAGAGAAGAGAGAAAAGAAAAGAAAGAAAAAAAGAAAAGAAAAGAAAAAAGAAACGAAAAGAAACGAAAATAAAAAAAAAAGAAACGAAAAGAAACGAAACGAAAAGAAAAGAAAAGAAAAGAAAAGAAAAGAAAAGAAAAGAAAAGAAAAGAGAAAAGAAAAAAAGAAAAGAAAAGAAAAGAAAAGAAAAGAAAAGAAAAGAAAAGAAAAGAAAAGAAAAGAAAAGAAAAGAAAAGAAAAGAAAAGAAAAGAAAAAAAGAAAAGAAAAGAAAAGAAAAGAAAAGAAAAGAAAAGAAAAGAAAAGAAAAGAAAAGAAAAGAAAAGAAAAGAAGAAAAGAAAAGAAAAGAAAAAAAGAAAAGAAAAGAAAAGAAAAGAAAAGAAAAGAAAAGAAAAGAAAAGAAAAGAAAAGAAAAAAAGAAAATAAAAGAAAAAGAAAAAGAAAAGAAAAGAGAAAAGAAAAGAAAAGAAAAAGCAGCACATTATTTCCACTCATGTATAGTTCCTCAAAATTTCATATGGATAAAAATGACAGAATACTTATATGTAGGAATTTTAATACTGTAATAAATAATCTTTTATTACAGTTATAATTGAGAATGGAGAGCATTTGTGTTTAAAGATGTGGATGCCATTCTGATGTATTATTATCATGTCCTTGAAAGCTCCTGTTCTTTTGTTACACCTGGTTTCTGGTAATTGAAGGATGTGCTTCTATGAGCGAAAGCCAGTACAGGCAAGCTGGAAAACTGATGCATGTTCCAAGGACTGCAATTTGTTCCAAAGGGAGGAGAAACACTTTCCTTTACAGGTGTAAGTGGTGATATAAGTACACTGAAGAACAGCTAGTTTGGCACATTCACATGTATAAATGCCTGTGTGTGCATGTATATGTGTGCACATGTATGTGTGCCATACTCCAGCGACTGCAGTCAAGTACAGAGAGTTAAGAGAGCGCAGATGGAAAGGATATTGAAAATTGTGTAGGCAAGCAGCTGATTTGTTCTAATTGAGTAAAGAGGAGAAAACCACACATAAATCTTCTTAATCTTCTTAGTCTAAAAAAATATTCTGGGTATTTTGTGCTGCTCTAGCCACAAAATTTGTAACACTAGACATAGAATTTAAACTGAAATCCATAACTACATTTAAGGCTGACACATATTTCACTCAACTGATTTTTTTGTTCAAAGCATAGGCTTCAGCTTCAATCTTTCCACTTGTCTGTAGTGAATCTCCAAATTATTGATGACTCGGTTCTAATCTGGCTGCTCTGATATAATCTCTCAGTTTTCTACAATCTGAAATTCTTTTCTATGATAAACAGAGCTATTTTCTGTTTTTAATTAAAAGAGATGTACATTTAAAAAGTTTATATATTTTTTTCTCCATTAATATTTTTCAGAGAAGGATGTTTAATTACAAGATTTTTGTCTCACTTTCTTTGTAACTCACTTAAAACTGTGATAATGGGATAGGTAGGACATTGAAAACTGTAAAGTCACATGAGCATAGCATAGTCTGCATTTTTCTTGTATCTTATTCTGTGAAACAGTCACATTTTTAAGACTATAAGAAGCAATAATGTCATTAACAACTTCAAAAATGTGGGATTATATTAAAAAAATATGTTATAGGAACCGACTATACGTAATTTGAAATATTAACATTTGATAATCTTATTCTTGTGAGTCTATTACCTGGATTGTCTCTTAAAAGTTTCTGATTCAACTGAAAATTAGAAAATGCTTCATCTTTGTGCAAAATTGACACTAGTAAATTAAAATCAGAAACAGCATGGACCAAATAGAAGCATATTTTATGTACAGTAAAAAGCAAAATATTAGTGAGACAGTAAATCATTTTGTTTGCCATGCATACCCCTGCTTGAAGAGTGTTAAAACCAGTTGCTAAGGCCTACTCTAAACATTCTATAGTATCAATGAAGTATTTCATAACTCCAGGTCATTAAAAGGTAAATGAGCTGTATGTAACAGTTAATACACAACCCATTTCTAACTTAGGTTTAACATAACCTTACATGATTACAGCACAAACTTTGGAATTGGTAAAGTAAACTTGTCATTTATTTAACAAATGTGCTTGTCAGCTGATATTGAAGATATTTAGGTTTAAGGGAATTTGCACAGATTGAGCAAAAGCAATATATAGAAACAGCAGAGCTGTCAATATCCAACAGGAAGCTAATTTATTACACATGGACTATACAAGCTTTTACATATTCCTGCTGAAAAAATACCCCTGTATACTACTTGGAAATTCATCCTTTGACATGCAAAGTACATACACAATGTACAATACAAAATGTACTTCAAATCCTTCCAAATATGCCAGCGGGCAAGAGAATAAGTAGACTTAAGGCCGTGTTTTCAGAGTCCTTGTTTTACAATGTCAGCTTTAGTTAGATCACACCCAAAGTCAGTCGTATTTGCGGTGCTCATAATATTGACTATTCCCTTTAGAATACTGAAAAGTTTTTTTTATGATATCAGCATTTAAAGTTGATTGTGATGGAATGGGACCTTTCAAAACAAAAACTGAAAATTGGGTAAGATGAGTAAATAACTTAATTTTTTTAATAAACTTTCCCAAAAATCTGCTTTTACCAGTAATCTAACAGCATCTTTTTTAGTTTTTCTGAAAAATCTATAAATGGCTATCCAAAGTTGGGTAGTATCCTTGAATAATTTTATTATTAGAGTAAAACCTTAGAGTTAACCTTTTTAGTCTGTTGTTCATAAGAATAAACACTTCCAGGAAAACTGTGATGATTTATTACTTTATTCTACATATTTTTAAATCAGACTAGCACTACTAAAGTGTGCTATTGATCTCGTTAGTAGATGCATAGCAATCAGAAGTGTAGGAACAAGTATTTTTCTTGATCTATACATTCCAGTAAAGTCTGTTTTTCCAGTTTCCCAGAGCAAGACTAAAACATTAATATGAATGAAATAAGATCCATGGGTTTTATTGATGTATACAAACATTGATCATGCTATAATATATTTATGCATTTATTGCATTTATCCACTGCCCCACAGTCTCTTTCAAAGCTGAATATAAAAAAATGAGGGACCACAAAATATTTTCAAATAGCAAGGTATAACATCAGGGAACAATATTATGAACAAAAATATTCATCAATAATATGTCTGAGCTATAAGATCCTTGATAAAAGGATTATACTACCAGAAGTTGGTTCTGGAAGGCAGAAGAAAATTTCAAAGATTCCATCTGAGACAGTTTGCCACCATTCTTGAGCTATCATTTCACACATAATGAGTCAGCTAATGATATCAGATATGCATCTGTATCGCTTCAGAACTGAGAAGAATATCTTAAAATTAAGTGATATATTAATAACTATATTTTATTTTTTAGAAAGAGATACTCAGTAGTCTCAAAAAGTTTTGTGCCTTTATAACAGCATTTTGATAAATTCAGCAGGTGTCAGACTGCTACAATTGTTCTGATATAGGCCAATAATATCTTGAATTTTGTTCCAGACAACATTATTAAATACATCCCTATATACTACTGTGAGGAAAAAGGAATTTTGTATTTTCTCTTCCTACATATACACACTTTATAAAAACCTGTACCTGTTGTTTTTTTTAATTAAAAATAAAATATGATGACCTGTGCACTATTACCTAAAAAAAAAATAAAATTAAGAAGTAGCTAAACAGAAGGCAAAAGTCTCTCTACATCCTGGCTGCTCTTGCTATTTCTTAACCCAAAAACAATTAACAAGTCTAAATGCCTGATTTAAATTGAAATTAGAAATCTAGACAGAAATAGTAATAAGAGGCAGTAAAACTAAAAAATATTATCCAGTCTCTACAGGGAAAAAGAAAAGTCCTATTTGGAAATAATTTTCTGAAAATTCTAATTAGGTACTTTGGTTTTCAATTATTTTTTAGGAAATTTTTCAAAGGAATCATTGGGAGCAGAGATCTAATTTCTAACAAATTTCTGTAGGTGTACCTTTTTTTGGTGCTTTGGAATATATCCTTTAGAACCCACACCTTGGGCAAAACATCAGCTCAGATGTAAAAT
The DNA here is from genome assembly GCF_031753505.1 of Anomalospiza imberbis. Taxonomy (NCBI): domain Eukaryota; kingdom Metazoa; phylum Chordata; class Aves; order Passeriformes; family Viduidae; genus Anomalospiza; species Anomalospiza imberbis. Next base: position 16,454,607 of record NC_089681.1, on the reverse strand, counting down.
GGCAAAAGGTTTTATTGAATAGTTAATGACTACTTTGAGAACTTCCTGCAGCTTTTCAGAGAGAGCATGCTCAGAAGGATGTGTTCCAGACAACAGATTTTCCAGACAGTTGTTCAATATGTGTATCTAGTTCCTGATGAAATTACCTCCCTGAAGGTTTTACAAGGACGGTAGTGTTCCAGGTGAATACTCAACTTTTAATAATTTCAAACCATCCAAAGAAGAATGGTGTGTAACAGAGGCAAGTATATGTTCCTCAGAGATGCTTCTGAAGGGAAAGAGTAAAGATACAAAATTGCATGTACTTATGCATCTGTTATCCTGAGTCTTCCAATGCAAATGTAACTAAAAATATTTTCAGATGTATAGAAACATTTTCACTCCATAAAATGTGGCATTCTACCAGTAAAACAATGATGAAATTTCTGTAGATGTAATGAATCTTTTCTCCTTACAAGGGTAGTAAAGCATTAAGCTAAGATACAGCTTAAATGAGTTATATATTAGATAATATTAAGGAATAAATATAATTAAAACATCCTTCCAAGAATGTAATATCTAAGACTGTTGTGTAACATAACAATAATTTAATTTGTTCTTTTGCAGTTACATATTATAAGAACAACACCAAAGAAATCCACCTCACTGAAAAATATTCACAAGATACCCATTTTCTCCATTTTTCACTGTTACTCTAGCGAGAAAAAAGCTACCTAAAGACTCTTAATGATGTCTGGTTGCCTTTGTTACTTGAAGAAGTGAAATTAGGCAAGGAGAAGAAAACACATCCGGTTTGTATCTGAGTGTCCTCATCTGCCCTCAGGATTGTTAATTGCTTTTGTGCTGAGGATGTCTGAATACTTCAGAGTAAGTAAACAATGGACATTTATGTCTGATGGTAGAAGCTAAGCAAATGCCTCTGTCTGATTGATCGGGTTTATTGCCATAATTTTCCATAGAATCACAGGTCCCTCCATCAAAATAATTGTGTTATCATACATTTGATTATAGAAGAATAGTTTCAGAAGTAAAATATATTTAATCAACCATTTATTATAAGACTAAGCTATCATATTATTTAAATTATTTATACTAGGTATAATTTTATTTAATATTACTGCTACCATGGAGCAGCTAATCCTGGAAAATTAAGGACAAGAAAATCATCAGGAGTAGTCAGCATGGCTTTACCAAGGGGAAGTCATGCTTGACAAACTTTGATAGATTTCTTTAATTAAATGACTTGCCTGATGGCCAAAAGAAAAGCAGTGGATATTTTCCACCTGGGCTTCAGGTAGGCCTTTGGCATTGTCACAGTATTAACAGACAAACTGTTGATGTGTGGGCTCAACAGACAGCAAGGTGGATTGAAAACAGGGTGAAACTCTGGGCTGAGAGGATGGCTATCAGTGACACAAAATCTTGTTAGGGGGCAATAACTCATAGGGGTCAATACTGGGACAAGTCTTCTTTAGCATCTTTATAGGTTATCTAGGTGACGGGGCAGACTGCACTCTCAGCAAGTTTGCACAACAGTGAGAAGGAATGAGCAGTAAATAGGCCAGAGGGTCATGCTGCCATGAAGAAGGACATCAACAGGCTGGAAAAATTGACTATTAAGAACCTCACAAAGTTCAACAAAAGGAAGTGCAAAATCAAGTCTCCGGGCAGGAACTACGCCACATACCAATACATAGTGGAGGCCAGCTGGAAAGCTGCATTGCAGAATTGCAGAATTTTTCTTCTTTTCCTTTTTTTTTTTTCTTTTTTTTTTTTTTTTTTTTTTTTTTTTTTACTTTCACAGATACTGAGATGAAGATGTTCTAGATAGCCTGAAAGGCAGTATGACTAGCCAGGACCTTTATAAAGAGATAGTAACAGGTATAAGCAGGAAAAAATAAATCAACTAATTTATATTAGTGAAACACAATGAAAAAATCACACTCATCTTTCCCTCACAAAGCTAAGCTCAGTGTCAGAGTTCACAAAGAGAAAAAACCTTTTTTCTCAAATAGGGAAATTATTGCAATCGTAAGAAGGGCCTGAGGACTTCAAATTAACTTGCCTCTGTTTTGATTCTTCCTTTCAGTAATTGCTAAGAAGGATATCCTTGCACCCAGCATAGAAATCTGCACTTTTTAATCCCACAGAGGGTAAGCCATCTGTTCCAAAAGAAAGCATAGAGGTCACTAACTGGTGTCAGCCTAACCTGATGGGCAGCCACACATCCTGAAAGCGATGGAAACATGGGAATCATACTGTGACTTAAGTCTCAGTGCAAGCCTTCAGGTTCCACTCCAAATGTGTATTGGGTTTACAAGGTAAGATTTTGGGAGCAGAGATAGCGTATGGTGAGCGGAAGGTGCTGATTTAGATTTTTTTCTTATTTTAACTATTCTATGCTGATTTAATTGGCAGTTAATTTTATTAATTTCTCCAAGCTGAATCTGCTTTGCATATGAGAGTAACTAGTAAGTGATCTCCCTGTTCTCATCTTCATCTGTGAGCTTTTTCTTCATATTTTCTGCCCCTGTCCTGTTGAGGAGGAAGCATTACAGATCAGCCTGGAGGGTATCTGGCAGCCAAGATTAGCACACCGTAGAATGGTACCACAACCCTTTGAAGGAGTCCCTTCATAGAAAACAGAAACAAGCAAGCAAACTACTATCAGCTCTATTTCCCAGCCTAATATTAAAAAAAAAAAAAACCGGTATATATTGAGCAGAACAATTTCCTGTAAAGAGCACTCACAAGAGCAACCAAGTGAACTCAACCATGGAGAAAAGTGACAAGTTCTGTGCCAAAAATTCATCAAACAAAAAAGACTGAAAGATCTCAAATGCTCACAGTGCAAGCCCTGGAAATTTGTTATCAAAGTCCCTTAGTCATATACATATATCTTTTTAAAAGTTCTAGCTTGGGTGTGGATATTCATGATAAGTAAAAGTAAGAAAAATGTTTGCATTTAGAATTGGTGGGAGACGTAACTGAGGCCCAATTTCGGAACTTATAGAAAGTCAAACAGAAATAAAATTCAAATTTGACATTTAATTTTACAAAAGGTTTTATCAAAAGGTGGAGTTAATAGCTCCATGTATAGTAAATACAGGCAACAACTAGAATCTAATATTGCTAATGGCTCAAAGAGATATAATTGCTTTTGCTGTAGATATTGCAATAAGCACAATCTCACCCATTCTATATGGTCACTCATATTTTCAGAGTGTGAAACATCACTCCTATAGTCACAGACATGGCAGGAAAAAAATAATTAAGATAATGAACTTGTCCTCCTTTCATAATGAAGACCTATAGGAAAATTTCAGGATGGAATGACAAGTAATTTATCCCTCTACAAATGCACATACTTCCTGACTCCAAATTCTTTTATTTAACAACTTAGTCTGCTCCCTCACAGCCAAACCTGTTAGCTTCCTGTCCTAGGAATAGCTGTATTCCCTACTGTGCTCTTATTCTGCTGAAAGAATCTCCCCTCCGTTCACATGTATTTCTAAGACTTTTTCACTGTAGTATATAAGTGACTCAGATATTTTAACTGGATCAAAATGAACATGAACAATATAGAAGAATAATGTAGCCAACACTCCAGAGAAATTTATTATGTTCTGAACAGAACCAAAATATATTTACACTTTCTGGTTTCATATAAGATAAAAATGTGTTATCTAATATTGATAAATAAAAGAGTAGCCTTTTTAATCTGAATGGATGAAGAACAAAATTATGGGTAAAAATGTAAGTTTAGAGTGAGTTTATGAATACTCACACTTTTTTAATAATTTCACTGACTGTAACACCCATAGTACAGCTTCACACTAGGCTTAGGAAATCCAAGTTTGAGGCATTTGCTTGCAAAAAAAGAGGTTCAGTGTGCTTTGTTCCAACAGACCTGAACAAAAGAAACCTCATTAAATGGGTCTTTGTATTCATGCTGAAGCACCTTGCCTGCTTGAGATTTATGCTGTTAACCTGATTAAATATGGATGGCAACTGGGTTTGGGCTTACCAGCAAGCTTAGAAAATGTTCCACTGACAGTTTTGACATGGTTAACAAAATAACACAGATGTAGAAAATTAACCACAAATATTCAGCGTTTGGTGAAATTTTTTTGCTTATTTTTGTCTTAGTCTAAAAGCAAAAAAGCTCAGAAATTGAAAGATTTATTTTTTTTGCAGGAAGAAAACAGCATCTTAATGACATGAGGAAGGAGGAAGGGAAGAATTGAATGTAAAAACATATTTTTAAAAAACATTATTTTAATACAAAGTAATTAAATGACAACCATATTTAATATTTAGTATTATTTCGGTAATAATTGCAATATATTCTTTCAGTATAGTTCTCCACACTTGCAGAAAATGTAATGTGAGGAGTTTCCCACATACTTTGAAGTATTTCAACAGTTTCTTAGAAAGTAATGGACTAAAGCTATTGGAAACAGATGTTATAAATTTTCAGTAAGCTCGCCATTTCAACAAAATTCAGATTATACATTTCCTAATAGACAATTGGCATCCACATAAAAACCCAACAAAAAAAAAAACACCCCCAAAAACCAAAAAACCTTAGCGAACATAATAAGTAAAAAAAACCCTAAAGCCAAAATCAAAAGTCAGCTATCTCCCAACTCTTAAGCATGTCATTCTTAATTTTAAAATTATTTCAAAATTTGATAGATAAGAGGATAAGAATGTGAACACTGTCAAACTTTCAAAAACCTATATTCTAAAGAATTAATTTTAAAGAATGTATTTATATAAGCAGTAAGGCAACTTTTATGATTGAAATGCATTCAAGATAGAATGTGGTGATGACAAAAGATAACATACAGGTAAAATTTTCTTTAAAAAATTCCTGTCATATAAAATTAACAGAACCAGGAACTAGTTTTCTGATCCACCTAAATTTAGCAGTTAGCTCACCATATTTAATTTCTTCTTACAATTCTAAAAAAAAAAAAAAAAGCTTGATTATTTTGGTTTTTTAAGGAACGCTTTTGCTTATTTTTCTCCTTCTTGATGCTTGGTGATGAATGATATGTGGTGTGAATGTGGTTGAGATCTGTCAGAAAGTCTGCCATTCTAGCACTGACATTTTCCACAGTGTTTCTGTCACTCTGGGTTAGAAAAAAATCAGCAAGTATAATCCATAAGACTTGAACTCTGGTTAACTTTAGCCCTAATTCAGATTTCACTGGTATTTTAGCCTGGCATTAAATTTAAAATTCATCATTTTGTAGTCCTCCCTTACTTTTTTTTTTTTTTGGTTTTCTTTTCTTTTTTTTTTTTTAATAAAACAATGAATGGAAAATAGGTTTTAATCTTTTAGGAGAAAAGAAGTACAAAAAATGCATTGGAGAGGAGATGGGAATTAAATCTTGAAAATACAAAGGTTTACTACTCAAAATATAAACATAACATTATCCCATTACCTAATGTCAGAATAAATTACTGGCAATACATAGCGTGGTCCAGAACCTAACTGATGAGTTTATGCAATATCCCAGAAGATATTCAGGTATCATTTCCCATACTAAATGTGAGAGATGTAATGAAATGGAGTCCAGACTGAGGAATTCTTGTTCTCATTTCTGTTCAGATACTCACAAGAGCTTTTTCAAGGCACCCAAGGATTAATAATATGTGCAACGCAATTGAAGACAAGTAAAGAAGTTTAAATTTTGTTGCTTCTTCAGAGTTCCACATAAAGGTATGATTATTAATGTTCTTTCAGGTAGATCCCTGTACCTACAACTTTGCTATTTTTGATCAACAAAGCTTTTGTTGATTCCAGAGTAGCCATGGATGAAAGTGGCAACAATCACTTCATTGGTGTATATCAAACACTATATGGAAAACATGTTAAGACAACCCAGAAATGGGAAAACTGTCCATGATTTCCTCTATCATATACTGTTGGAGAAGCAGTACATGTGCAGGTACTGATCTTCACAGAGAATTTCAACCTTCCCTAATAAGAGGGCAACAAAGCAAGGTACAAGGCATCAAGAAGGTTTAAAGAATATATTGGTGTGATACCGTACAGGCAGCCATAGATATTTCACTGTTGTAAAATTATGTGTCAATTGCCCATATTTCTTTCTCCACTGAGTCATTATTCAGAGCCTCATACATCATAGATTATAAATATTCTAATCATAATATTAATTATTGAAAAAATAGTTGTTTTGTCTTAAACAGATCAGCTCCAGAGAACAGGATCCTAATATAAGAATAAGAATGTAAAAAACATGCACAACGAAAATATGGGGATCTCACTGATAAGATCAGATGTGTCAGTGCACCTTCATCAATGAGTTTTATTTTTTACTACATCCACATGACTTACTTTTCACAAGCAATTTTTATTCTACTTTCAGTCGTAATCATGTCACTGTTATCTCTGGCCATGTTTGAGGTTTTTAGTTATGGCCCTACTCCACTGTCAACAAAGCTTGGGCATGAACAGTATATCTAATTGTCTGAGGCAAGAGACCAACTGTAATACAGTATAAAGCAAAGGAGGCAGATAACTGACTGGGAAAACATTTCATTCAACTATATGGTTCTGTTATCAAACTTATTTCTGAAATGAGTTCGGGAGAAAATTAGCTAGATTCAGTCCTGGATAAAGCCATTTACACTAGAGTTAAAGAGCCTTTCAGGTTCTTTCATATATTGAGTTCTCCCTTAAAAGATTCTCAGTTCCTGAGCTATTTTGTTGCAAATGATGCAACAAGTAGACGCCCTGAAATACCAAGATCATGAAGTCATAGTGGTTCTTACAGCTGTGGTGTAGAATATTGTAAATATTGTCATTATATAATCAATACCATCACCTTATTTGTTGTAGTCATCATAAAAAACTCTTAATGACAAATCTTCATTTATACATCAATGAGGTTTTTGATTTCAAGGCACAAACTACCATTAAAATCCACAGTCAATGTACAATCTTCACTCAGAACAACAAAAATAACCCCAACTAAACTAAATAGAACAAAAAAAGTTTCCTACATCAAATCCAAAAACAACATTTTCACAACACAGAACAAAAGGACAAATAACAAAAAATCCACCCCTGGACCCTTTGCTACAATTATGATACAAATTCTCCACTCTCATTCTACCTCATAACATGGTTTAATACTTGTTTTGCCCACTATTTCTCCCAATTAGTATGCCTTCTAGCAGTCATACAAGGCCAGAAATATTGTGTTCAGAACAGTAAGGCAACATTAGCATGAACCAAAACTAAAGACATGAAACCACTGTTTATATAAGCAAAGACTTTATACATGGAAGTTCCTCAATATATCATAAAAAGAAATTGATCTAACTTGTGAAAAGATCTCTTTTTTCTTTTAACCTCAACAAGTTAATGTTCTTATATTCAGTGCTAGACACCTTTTCTGAAAACTATAAACATATCTGAATATTGTTCCACATAACATTGTAAACCTTTCCTTAGTTTAAAAACTACATAATTCCTGTGTATCTGCATTTCATTGCAATATGAAAGAACTATAATTAATCCAACCAATACCATACAAAGAACAGTATTTTCTGCGTAATATTGAAGCTATTATAATATAGATCCTAGCACTACAATCTGCCCATGATGAATACAACTCAGAGTACAGTAATTTCAGTGGTATATTACAGAAGTTCAGAAACAGTGTCCAACTTATATTTTGAAATAAAATTACTTGCTTAACCTAACATTACTTCTTTGCATTCTTATTACTGATATAATACTAATGTACCACTAACAAACAGGCATTCCTTGTTATGGCCTTATCTTAATGTTCATATTTAATTTTAAATGAGCACCCTGTTCTTAATTATTGTTTTCACACTATATCTTCAGAGTATTTAAATATTTGAGATGACAGATAAATATGCAAGGTGCGCTAATTTAACTTTGGCTGGCTGTCAGATGCTCACCAAGTCACTCCATCACTACTCCTCAGCAGCACAGAATGAGAAAACTGGATGAAAAAGCCCATGGGTCAAGATAGGGACAGGGAGATTGCTCACTAATTAGTGTCATGAGCAAAACAAATTCAATCTAAGGAAAATTAGTTTTATTTACTGACAATTAAAAATAGAGTAGGAAAGAGACAAATAGGAACAAAACTAAACCCACCATCATCCTAACCCCTTTCTTCATGAGCTCAAATTCACTTCTTTGTTCCTGACTCTTCTGCCCCCTCCTCTCTCCCAAAGTGGCAAAGGGGAACACGAAATGGGGGCTGCAGTCAGTTTGTAACACTTCATCTGTGCAGCTCCTTCCTCCTCATGCTCTTTCCCTGCTCCAGAGTTAGAGTCCTCCCACAAGAAATAGTTCTTCACATCCTTCTCCAATATGGGTCTCTCTCACAAGGCTACAGTTCTTCAAAATCTGTTTCAGTATGATCCTCCCAAGGAGTCACAGGTCCTGCCAGAAACCTGCTCCTCCTTGGGCTCTCCACAGGGTGACAGCTTCCTTCAGACACATGTCCAGCACACACCACAGGTGGATCACACCAGCAAGGACCTGTATGAGCTGTAGGGGACAACCTGCATCAATAGCACTCTACAGAGGCTTCAGGGGAACCTCTGATCCAGCACACCAAGCACCTTCTTCCACTCCTTCTGCTCTGCCTGTAGTGTCTGTGAGGTTATTTCTCTTGCATATTCTTATTCATGTCCTTCAGCTGCTATTGTACAGCTTTTTTTGCCCTTACTCAAATAAGTTATCACAGAGATGCCACCAGCTTGTCTGATTTGCTCAGCTGTGTCCTGTAGTGGATCTGTCTTGGAGTTAGCTAGAACTGCCTCAGTCTGATATGGGGGCAACTTCTGATCTCTTCCTAGAAAAGTCACTCCTACAGCCATCCCTGCTACTGAAACTCTGCTTTGTAAATAAAATCAAAATACATGTACTAATCAAATCAAACTGAAGCATGCATATACTGAAGTATTTTACTGAGCCAGCAGAGGTTAAACCTAAGAATTCTGATTCATCCCCAAATATTAAAACTGTGTATTCTTATATGATGTTATAATTCAGGTACTAGGACAGTTTTTATATGGTTATATGCTATTCTGCAGTATTTACAGTTTAAGAAAAAAATATCAGTGTAGTGTAACACTTAAGCACATTTTATTTGAACTATAGCAGGCATGATCTCTGACTAAAGAGAGGGCCATTTTCATTAGAATTGGAATTTTTATATGTGGAATAACTTGTTCTTTCAAATGTTTTGAGAAAAAGGAAAACAACTGCTCCTGCCCAGTGCAAGCAAAATAGGAAGCTACTAGAGAGAGTGCAGTGAAGGGGCACTAAAAAGATTAAGGGATTGGAACTTCTTTCATATAAGGTTGAGATAGGTGAGCTTGCTTACTCTAAAGAAGAAGAGGATCACTGAATCTCAATGTCTATAAACTCCTGATGGGAGGATGTAAAGAAGATGAAACCAAACTCTTTCCAGTGATGACCAGTGACAGGACTGGAGGCAATGGGCACAGACTAAAAAACAGGAGGTTCTTTCTGAACATCAGGAAGCAGTTTTTCCCTGTGGGGGTGACTGAGCACTAGCTCTGATTGTCTAGAGAGGTTATGGGGTCACCATCTTCTGAGATATTCAAGTCTGGGCAGCTGCCCCTAGGCAGCTCTGCTTGAGCAGTGGACTTTAACTATAAGATTTCCAGAGGTTTGTTCCAACCTCAGTCATTCTGTAACTCTGTCAACCACGCTGACACAGAGACAAAGCATTTGTTCAATTAATTTTCTGCAGTTCTATGAATGCAGAAAGCGGAAATTTCAAAGGAAAATAAGACTTATGTTTTTAAATATTCCCATAAAAATAATTTTGGTAAAAATAAAGTTCTGAGGTTTTGAGCTAACACTGTGCCACCATCTCATGAATTGGCAGGGAGGGAGAAGGAAGGCAGCATTAAGACGTGAATACCACCAGTGGAGTGTAATCATCCTTAACAATCTCCAAGTCATTAATATCTTAAACCTGCAGTCACCTGTGACTTGTCAGTAAATACGTACCAGTTTATGTGCTCAAGGATTTGCTTCTGCCAGTGGTAGAATGTCTAAAATCTTATTTGTCTTTTTCTCTTTTTTAATGTAGACATGCCCTTGGTGCATTTAAGAAAGGAAATCATGTTATGCAAAATGTGGCCTTATGGGTCTTAAGTTCATTCAACTGCTCAGTGGAGATTTTCAGGCCATTTACAGAACTTGTACGAAGTGTTGTAGCTGTGCTTCATTCCCTCAAATAGGAAATACTAAATTCTCTCGGCTGACACATTTGACAAAACTTTCAGAAATTCTAGATATGTATACAGATTTCATCTTGCTCACAAATAGTTTTTAATTAAAGAAATAAAAATATGAAAATTCTTTGGAATGAGAAATCTTAAATTCTAATTTTGAACTTTTTGCCCATCTGTGGAACAGAGACTGAATAATTTTTCAAGGACTCTTGACACTTTTTTATGACTTATAAATTAGATAAATCTGATTAGCAGTCCTTGGAACAAGGATCAAACAAACAAATTACCTTATTCCCAAACAAATTTATAATTTTCATTATCAAATTCTAATCAGTTATATAATTATCCTTTTTTATTTTCCCAAAGTAGAACATAAGGATGGCTTCGATCCAGGACTTTGCAAAATTAGAGTGAAAAATAAACCAGTGTAGCTAAATGGTTTTTGAAATTTTAAAAATAGTCAGATTTTCACTGAGTCCTCTGATGAATTCAGGTGCAAAGGAATGAGCCTTATAGGCCTGTCTGATCAGTTAATGGAGTGTGATGCAGATGGCAATATAAAACAAAATTTAGAGGTAAAATATATCCCTGTACCAGCAAGCACAGATGATGATAGTCTCTTATAAAACATTTCTGAGCTGCACATCTAATTCATGTTTTATTACATCTAAACAAGTCCATTACACTCAGCTCACACAAAATGATACACCTGGAAATAGAATATAGCCATTGCTTCCAGGTGTTTAATTCTTGAAATTAAAGACAACTGGTGTCATAACTTAGCTTAATTGCTCTACTTTGACTCATCTGACATTATCAGAGCTCTCAGTACTTTGGCTTTAAAGCGTAGGTATAAAGTACATAGGATTTTAATACAGTGTTTCAGACAATAGAATAAACATCTTCAGAACAGTTCCTCACAAAGGGGAAGTGAATTCAAGAACTTCAGTGATTTCTCATACAGTAGAAGGGCAAATATGATATAAACATACACAAAGTAGCCCTTCTGCTTATAACACAGAACTAGTGGGCCCATGAAATTGCCTCATACCATTGAAGAGTTGCTTCTGGCAATTAAGTTAGAGAATGACATAAAAAACATGAGAGCATCCACTAGGCATACAAAAACTAAAAATATTTTGGGGGAAACAAGAGGTTTTAACATCTGCCCATGCTCATCTGGTCTCAGACATTTCTTAAAAATATCTGAAATGTGCCTAGTACAAAACCTGGACTGTAAAGGTAAATCGTATAAGTGAAAAATGTTATGGTCTATGTGTGCTTCTGTTTGGTTGGTTTAGGGTTGGAGGGGTGGGTGGGGGGAGGGGTTTTGTTTTGGGTTGTTTTTAAAGACTAGCCAGAATATTAAACTTACCTTATTAGTGTTGATAGCTGTGATGACCCACACACATTGAGCATTGCTGTCATATTGAAATGGAAAATTGGGTGATGCAAAAGTGCCTCCAGGTCCCTGAAGATTGGACCCACAAGTTTTGACTGCAAAAAGAAAGTTAACTTTTTAATTCATATAGAAAATACATGTAGCAGATTCATAAACTGATCTCTTACTATAATTAAGATATGAAGAATTAAAATACCATTGAACAAAACCAGAACCGCTTCTTACAAGAGAATTTTTGTGACAAAATAAAATCGACCTTCTCTTGTGTCTAAACTTATAATCTTAAAAAAAGTTGAAAGTATTTCGAAGAAAAACAGTAACTACAGGAACAGAAACTGCCTTAGTTATTTTTAAAATTATTCAAGGACTAACTTATGCCGCCTTCACTAATGTCTTGAAACACAAATCTAAATAGTAGAAAAAAAAAAAAGGATCACCTTTATCAGTGTGCATATGTGGGGTTTTTTGTGCATATGTGTTGGTGTATGGCATGTCAGCATTTTTTCTCTTATAACCCCTGTACAACCTATTGAAACAATGACCGAAGCACTGAAAAGTTTAAAGGAAGCTTGTAAAAGTTAGATTAACACAAAGCAGTGTTACCTATTTCTAAATGTTACAAAGGGTATTTATTTTCAAATCAAATTCTGTATGTGTATTTACAATAGCATATCAGGTAAAAAAAACCCCATATTCTTAATTACGTAGCTTGCATCTCTGTCACAAATAATACAAAGGATATAAACTGTGTCCTTTGTGCTTTCAAATGACACTTTCAAATTCCTAGTGCCAAATGGTACTAAATTCCTAGTCTCTTAAGTCAATAACACTTTTATTGTTCTTTCCTTGATATTGAGATCTTTGCTGAATGCTCTACTGGTTAACTTTTCCTGTATGAAGATGTAAAACTGACTAGAAACCTCAACTAAACATGAGCCTATCCTATTTCTCCAGTGATTATCATGACACCACATAAACTGCAAAAGCTAAAGAACTATGTCTTCCACTGTATTATGACAGACCATCTTGCATAATTGAATAAAAAAAAATGATCCCAGAGTTGCATTGCACTTTCACAAAGCATGTTTATTTGATCAATACTGAACACAGGAAGATTCAGCTGCAGCTGGATGAAAACTTGTTCCTTCCCTCACATTAGCTTCTAGAAATAATTTTTGCACCACCCTCAGAGAAACAATACTCTAGTGATGAGTGTGTTCAAAGTCATACCAGATGCTTGGAAAGAAGTAGAGGGTAGAGAGGTGAGAGGAGGGCTCCTCATTTAGGATCAGTAGCTGAAGACATTAGGGTCACGAGTGTCACTAATGCCAAGCGTTTTTGTCTATATATTTGATAAGAAATTTTATGTCTCCTTGCAGCTTGTATCTGTGTGTGGGAAGTAAGTCAGAAGGGGAAAAACAGTGACTGTTCTAGACAATTTGCTGCTCCATCTGAACGTGTGAGTCCATCCTTTGGGGCAGAGTTGGGATGTAAAGCACAGCTCCTATGCCTGTGTGCTGCAGAAGAGTTATGAGCTCTGTTTGCTGCCTTTTCTTGGTGTAGCCTCTAGTGAAGGCCTCAAAAGAAACCATGCCATTCTATAGTGGAATGAAATCTAAGTCTTTGACCCCCACAATAATTTCTATTATTTATACTGATTTTAAATATTCCTATCAGACACTTGCTTCCAGTACTTTAAGTTTGAAATACAGAAAAAACCCCTGTAGTGATTAGGACAATTTTCTGTGTATTTGTGCACATTAATATTTTCATTATATATTAATATCTGATCTGTAACTACACACTAATACTTTAATTCCTTGATTCAGGTATTCATCACATTACATGCTGTTGTATTAGGTCGTCAAATATTTTCAGTAAAATTTCTTTGTGATTTTCTTCTTTCACTGAATTTTTTGCCCTTTATCCATTTGCTCAGGGTCAAAACCAGGTGTAGACTTACTTCTCCACTACTTACCTCTTATAAATTCAAGAATTTCTTATCTGCTTATAAAATGCGTAATGAGGAAGATTCATGAACTACTGGTTTTATATTAAATCACTGCAATTTTGATATCCATGTTGATAAGTTCTAATAATTAGCATGTGATAGGTTTGTGTCAGCTCCTTATAAATCAAAGTTTATAATGTAAATTGCTTAGTTAAACGAGCATACTGAAATACAAAGTTTGTGTTAAACAAAACAGCATAGGAGAATCCTTTTTTATGAAGAAAGTGGGGACACTAGGATTAAAATTTCAGGTACTTACAAAAAATTTAATAGGATTGGCTATCAAACAATAGATAGATGCCAAATAGAATAATCACTGTGAGGGTAAGAATTTCTGTTTACCTTTACACACAGGTCTATGATCACTCCATGCAGCAAAAACTTCAGCTATCCTCTGACAGGTGATACTTTTGGAACCTTGTAGCACATAATCTTCATCACAGGAGAACTGTACTGTTGCTCCCAAGCTAAAATCAAACAATGACATAAAAAGAAGCATTTTTTAACAAATAGATAGCAGTCCATTGTTCCCATTCCTTTAGATATGATGGTCTTGACAAAAAATACCAATATGTAATCCAGAAATTTCTGCTCTCAATAGTAAAAGGCTGAAGGCTATGGACTACCCTGGTAGTGCACAATGTTCAGCCCTCTCTGGGCCTACTTTGGCTGGAGCTGATTTACCTCTTTTAACAGTCATTTGGAGGTAAACTGACTATTTTCTAACCTAACTTCAGACCTCCATACAGTAAAAATTTAATAAACCTAGACCTTGTGTAACTAAAAGTAGTTATTTATGTAAATTGAAACTAGGAAAGAATGCAAAAGTGATATAAGGGAGTCACCTAGAGGAAAAGTTCAAAGGTCAACTACAAGAGTTAAAGAGAAATTCCCAATAAAAATATTTCATTTCTCTCAGTGAAAACTTCAGGATATAAATAATATGCTGTGAATATCTTGCACCCCTGATTGTTCTCGAGGAAATGTGGCGCTTTTGACTTTAGAAGTGGAGGGCATTGGAAGGGGGAGCACAATTCCAGAGAAAAAGGGCTAGATATTAATTATATTCTTGTATTTAAAAAGTAGTTTATTATTAATAAGAGTATACTACATTATTTTGTATTATTGTAAAAATACTAGTTATAGCAATGTTTTATATTTTGATTAGTAGGTTAAGGTCTTAATTAATCTTGTAGTGAAGTCATAGAAGTGATCTCTCTACTCTTGCCAGCAACAAGATTTTGAATGCAACATCTACTAGATAAGTTACAAGAAATGAAAGTTACTACAATATGAGGATTTGCTCATTTAACCAGCATATGTTTCTCACATTAATAGAAGAAAATAAAAGATTTCTAAAAGCATATTTGTAGGTGTTTAGCTGTAATTATTTATTAAGTTATAATGCTGGCTTGAAAAGGTTTTGTACTTTTTCATATAAAGCTGACATCTGGTGCTGGAAACAGCTCAGGAAAAAACAAGAAGTCCAGAAAAACATTTTTGGTTGTTTGTTTTGTTTTGTTGCTTGTTTGTTTTTAGTTTGTTGGGTTTGGTTTTTGTTTGGTTGGTTTTTTTTTTTTGTTTGTTTTTTTTTTTGGTTGGTTGATTACATAAATGTATATTCTTGAGATAAGTTTTTTTCCTTTAAATATCATTATGGTTTCAAATCCTGATTATAGCTGAAAATAGCCAATACATCAGGCCTTTCTCTGATATCAGTACCTCACACTTCATAATTTCAGTCTGCTGTCTTTAAAGGCTTTGCTGTCACAGCTGCAAAGTGTAAAATGTTTTATTTTATAAATAAATATGTTATTATTTATAAATAAATAAGTCATGCTATACACATGACTTAGAAGATCTTGGCTACACAGTGAATGTAGTTCTCTGGGTATTTTAAGATTAAATGTGCAGTACCCCCAAGAGTTTGTTATAGCAGACTTCCTGTATAACACTGTAGTTATCTGACCCTCCTTGGATGGATGACATTTCCCTGTCTTTGATACGTTACATACTAGTAAAAAAAATGGTTCAATATTTACTT
This sequence comes from Anomalospiza imberbis, assembly GCF_031753505.1. NCBI lineage: Eukaryota > Metazoa > Chordata > Aves > Passeriformes > Viduidae > Anomalospiza > Anomalospiza imberbis. The sequence continues at coordinate 16,438,857 of NC_089681.1, read as the reverse complement.
GACACTTTGCTTGACCCAATCTTCAAATCTGAGTTTGGTCCCACAAGATATGACATTCATTTTTGCCAAAAGACATACTAAAATTAATTTTTCTCTGAAGGGTTTGGCTTGCAAAGAATGAGGCCTGTTTTTCTTTCCTTATGGACATTTTAGTATTGCAATTCTTCAGTTCACAAAGGCAGAGAGAAAAATAAAAAGGCTGAGCACACATTTCAGAGAATAACTTTTGTCAGGTAATCTATTCAAATGCATCTATGATGAAAAAACTACTAAAAAAGATTGATACTTATTAGAACAAAAATTAATTTATGGGAGTTAGAAATGTTAGATATTTTAAAAGGAATGGTGTCAGCACAAAATAGCTGATGAAATCTGGGAAGTACCTGGGCCTTACAGAGACATAGTTACTGAGAAAATGCGGACGTGAATGATGCAGTCACCTGAACAGACATCTCAGAAAAGGAGGATTTAACAGTGGGTAACAGCTCTATAAACTGTTCCAAAACAGTTCCTGTTTGAGTAAAAATGTTTGTGAAATAGTGGGATAAAGAATAGCTGCAGAATCCACCAAAAAAGGAGATATAAAACTGAAAAACTGAAAAAAATAAAAGGAAACAAAATGTAAAGGCCCTTGAAATGTAAGGATAAAAGGCTTTTATAGGCAACTGAGGAAGAAGACCCACCAGGCAGATCATAGAGTTGGAGGATATTTCAAAACTGTGAAACACAAAGATTGTCTATAACTAATTTAAAAAATTATGCACAGCTGCTACAGGAACTATATGGTTAGGAAAGTTCAAAAGGTAGCAATTGGGAAGACAAGAATATCTTTCTCAAGATTAGATTTTCATAATTATTTGCTTCAGAAAGTCATGTTGAGAAAATCTGAGCATCTTTATTATTAGGAAAAAAAAGGAACACTTGAAGAAAAATAACATGGAAATATATTTCCTTTAACTAGCCATGGACTGATTTAAAGAGGAAATGCTGAGCAGGAAGTACACCATTTACAAATAAAATTAAACTCTTGGTAAAGAAAAAAAACTGTAACAGGCAAAAATCCCAGAGGTCTGAATGATTATAAAGATTGTACAAGCATGATAATTATTTCTATCACCTACAAAAGTATAAATAACATTCACATTATGAGGTCCACTTTACTTGTCCAAATCAGTTTTGATATTAAACTGATATTTAATAGTATATGACTAAAAGCATATGACTGGACTCAGAGTGGGACTGTATAATTTACAAAATCTTGTATGCTGTGTGAGTGAGACCTACTAAGGGCAATTAGATAAGCAGATGATAAAGTACCAGTCTAAGAAAGAAAAAGGAAGAGCAGGAGATTATTTCCTATAGAAGATAAACTAAAAAAAGGCAATAATAGAGTGCTTGTCAAGAAAATTTTAAGAAAATGTGTCTCTCAGGAGCTTAAAAGCATAGTCAAGATTACCATTTTTATATATTTTGCTGTCATTATCTATCTGTACACTCCAGTCCTAAAAATGGATTTTTTTTTCAATTATTTCCAAATTTTCTAGTATCAGAGAAACATAGAATAATCTGGTATCACAGAATATTTTGAGCTGGAAGGTACCCACAAGGATCATGGAGTCCAACTCTTGAGTGAATGGCCCACACAGTGATCGAAGGAGAGATTTTTCTTGTTTCTGATGACAATATTATTTTTCCAATACCTTTAATCTGTGAGCTAGAATTATTCAGTTAGAAATTCAACTTTCTCTAAAAACAGTTTGATTACTTGAGTACAAAAGGGCAAAGTGTCACTTCCCTCCATTGGCAGGTGCATGAGGCCCATGAGGTGAATATGATGAAAATTCAAAGAGGACATGCAAATTACCAGGAAATAATTATTAGCTCTAAGACAAAATTAAATAAAGGATAGGCCAAGGGTTTGATGAGGGTTTGTGTGGTGTGGTGACATAGCAACAATTTCAGTAGGATTTTAAGTTTTTATTTTCTATTTTCTTTTTCTTTGACAGGATCTCAGATGATGGAAGGATTGTGTTATAGGACAAAGACAGAACCTTGATAGGATAAAATTGATGACATCTATTACATATCCAGAGCTACTGTAGGAGGACATGTGATAGATCTGATCCCAGCCTTCCGGTATGTTAGAGAACTAAAAATTGTGGAGTCAGAAAATCAAATCGTGGAAGTTGGTTTTAGGGGAACCTCTGAACTGTGGACAGGTATTATTTTAGAGAAAACTGTCAGAGTAGTCCGAAAACAGATTGTGGGAACAAATGACCAAAAAAAGTGTGAAAAAATAAAGAAAGTTTTATGTCCTAACTTACATTTGGTCCAAACTGCTTACCAGATGAGGACCTCTAAAAGCAAACTATTTCTGCTTTGTAAATCTCAAGAGAACTGAAGCATGATATAATTATGAAGTTGTTCATTGTGGTATACAACATAGATATACATCACAAAAAAAATCTCAATGATAGAATGAAAATCTTATAAAATTTCAGAATCAGAATATATTCATAAAAAATTGTTTGTGGATGCAGTCTATGGCCATTGAATTCAGTATGTTAACACTGAAAGTGATGAAAAGTTAATGCTTAGAGAAAATCTTTAGAATACAGGAACCATTTATAGTCCTCTATAAAGAGAACTTTTCTGGTCATTTATGATTAATGAACTTTCTGAACTGGACTACTAATTTAGTAGTCCCTGCGTGACTAAATTAGACTTTTGAATGAGACCTTAGCTAAAGCTAAGACTAGTAAGGCACACTGTTAAGCAAAAATGCTTATTTGGGTATATTAGTCACAAAAGCAAGTTCGTATACAGTTTGGGTTCATTTGTAAATGGATGAAGCAATCTTGTGGTGCTGAAATCCAATATGGAAAAGGCAAAAGCACTAAAAGCCTTTTCTGCAGCAATTTCTACAGTAGATGTGCTCCTAGGTATCTGTATGTACCAACATAATTTGTGAAGAAGAGGGACAGCCAATACTCGGAAAAAACAGGTAAAAGTAGGCAGCTGTATTCAAGGGCAGGTGGCCAGACATTTTTCTCCAAAGGCTGCTGAAAAATCTCTCTGAGTCTGTGCAAGGTGGGCATCATCTATAAAAAACTTTGATGAGATGTACTGACTGATTGTAGAAAGGCTAACATTACATGAACTTTTAAAATGGCAAGGAGATGCTAGGAATCTTACATTGATCTCTGGAAAGAACATGTGGTCTAGTAAAGCATGAACTGGAAATCAAGAGCACATACACAAATTTACCGAAGTTGAGTTGTATTTGATCAACTTGATTGTCTTCTATGACAAAATGACTGGCTACATAGCCCAGTGGCAGATGTAGCAGTGCTCAGTGTAACAGCGCTCAACATCAGCAACATTTCTGAGAGCACCTTTTACAGCAGTGTGTTTTGAGAGCTGACAAAATACACACTGAATCAATACATATTCAAAATCGGCCTGGCAGCTGTGCTTAAAGAGTAGGACTCAATCGCTTCATATTCAGCTGCTGGACAGTAATAATCTAAGCATTAGGAAATCAACATAAGGTCTGATGCTGTCTGATATTTTCATCCTCAACCCTGATGGGGAGACAGAATTTATGGATCAAACTAAAGTAGGAGAAGTAGCTGACACACTGAAGATCAGACCTTCAATCCAGAAGCCCGGCAAAATCTAGCACTGGGCAAACAGAAACCTCATGAAACTCAACAAGTAGAGGTACAATGTTCTGCACTATTGATCAGTAACATGTTCTCATCCTGAATAGAACAAAATATTTACTTATCCATACTAGAAGTGGTGGCAGCAGATCAAGTGAAATTGCTACTCAGCTGGTGAAGCTGTATCTGCAATATTAAGCCTAATGTTTTGGCTCCCACTTCAAGAGAAATATTGGTAAAAACTCAAGAATTTGGAGATCAGTCAGAGGCTTAAAGCACATGAACTACAGTAAAAAGTTAAGTCAGCTAGGCTTAATTAGAGAAAGCAAAGAGAAAGCTAAGGTACTACCTAATAGCAGGACATAACAATTTCAGGAACCATTACAAAGATAATGAGGCCAAACTTTTCTAAATGTGCCATCTAATATACAAGGGATGGTTTGGAAGACTCAGATTTCACTTTACAAGAAATTTCAGTAAAGGAGGGCAGAGGTGGAACAGCATACACAAACTCTTGTGAAATCTTTAATCCTGGGAGTTTTCAGGATTGTCTAAACAAAGCTAGTGCTGATCTGACTAGTCCTGCATTAGGCAGGAGGAGGGACTGGATGCCCTCTGAAGGACCCTTCCAATCAATATTTCTATGACTCATATAAACTGCTTAATTTGTCCTGAATAATGCAAAACTTTTGTATATAAAACATAATGTGCTAAGGCACTTCATAACTTGAAAAATGAATGCTTGACCTGACTCTCAGTAACTTTATCTGCAAATTTATGTTTGTAATCTGACAAAAGATGATTGCCATTAGGTTTGCATTTTCATAAAAAACCCCAAAATCTGGATATATTTTTATTGGGGAAAATGTATAAATAAATAACAAATAAGGAAGTTAGTATACAAGTTTGACAAAATTTTAATTTAGTATCTGTTTTTAACATTTGCACCATTTGCCTCAAATTTGTGATTCCTCTTTAAACAACAGAAACTAACAGCAGTAAGGAGTCCAAAAATGAACTATAGAACCTTTAAAGGATGAGAAAGAACAAGTTTAAAATTTTTAACTTCATAGGAAGTTTTACTGAATAGTGTTATTTTAATAGTTGGCATTTGTGTAGCAAACTACTTCATTTTAGGTTATATTCCTCCATTATTTGATAAGTTTTAAAAATTATTGTTGAAAAATAATTAATTATGCAAGGAATCAAAACCATCTTTCTGATATATTAACCTGTTCAGTTCATGCCTGCAACTAAACAAATTTGAGAGAGGACATCATTTTTAGCCATAGAAGAAAATTTACAGCCAAAAATAACTAATCAGTTCTTAAAGTCCATCTCTATCAAATTGTAAATTTAGCAATGTCATATATTTTAGTCCTAGCATAAAGAAACAATCAGCACATATATTATTTCTTCCACCTGCAGCAAAAGAAAGACATATAAGTTTTCAAGATTATTAACAGTAATTTTTTTTTAACCTAGCAACTTTCTACACACTACTGATCCATAATTTTTATGTGCAAGCTACAGATAGGTTCAACTGTTGTCTTTGAGTCACAGTCAGAGCTGAGCTAAGTCACAGCATCTCTGTCTAGAACATCCACAGGAACATTTTCACAGATCAGTTTGTACATTACTTGGAAATATTACTACAAAAGGCTATGATTCTATTATATAATGTTAGAATATTTAAATCTTCCAAATTTCTGACCAAGAAAAATCCTTACTGTATGCTGAAAAAACTAAACTGATGACTAAATTTCAGTTTCAGAGGATTTCCTGACACTATGGAGGTCATTGGTAAGTCAACTTAAAAAAAAAAGCGTCATCTTTTCTCACAAAGCTTGTACTATCACACTTGTCCTTGACAAAGGAACCATTTAACTGTTAAAAAGTGATAGGTGCACAGATCCCCCATAAACTGGCCTCATATCTCACACTGCAAACCAAGTTTTGTTTATTTTTCAGGATGTTTAGCTTCAAGTGTCTGAGTTTAGAAGCTCACCTTGCATATCTGCAGAGAAGGATAGGTGATTCAGAGAAGATTTAAGGAAAATCTAGTGTGAAATGTCTAGTCAATCTAGTCAATTAATGCTGAACTTCATTCTTCCAAATAAAATGACTACAAATTAATTTATTATATAAAATGAAATATATTATCATTAGTTATACTGTAAGTCAACCTGTTGGTAAAATGAACTGTACTTATCATAAACTTCATAGTCTTCCTTCTATCAGTAGAATATATATTTTTAAGACTGCATCAGCATTTTTGTCCAACAGTATTGACTGCTTTGTTACGCTACAGGTTTGATCAGAATCTCATCTTTAAATCCTAGTGGGACCACACTACAGAGGTAGAGGGATAGAGATGGGCACGTTCATTCATGTCATGAAGATAGAACTTGGAGATGGTGCTGAAAGAACATGGTTGTCTCATAATAAAACACCTGTTCAAGGATAACTCAGGATATGAATATGGATGTGTTTATTCCACTAGAAATAAAGAAAAAGAGAAACAAGCCCATGTGAAGACTTTTTCTCTTGATCTATTACATCTTATATTTTTACATAGTGGCATTCAATCTGAAACTGGACACGTGAGAAAGATTTATTATTAAATTTAAAAAGATCTATTTTAGTGGTTGACAAGTAAAGTAAAATTGCAAATTCCAGCTGAATAATCGCTAGGGTGTCTGAAATTTTAAGAAACTCCTAGGGAAGGGAAGTTTTCTTTCTGAAGTAGAATGTTTTTTTCAGTACAGGAAAAGCTTGCAGCTGTAAGTAAGTCATCTTGACTTTATTTCAATTTGCAAAACCTTTTATGCTCAAATATGCATCTAGAATCAGAAACAATGCCTTTAATACACCAAAATACAGCTTTGGGGAATTTCAGTGTTAGAAAAAATATTCAAAAAGGTAAATATGGAATTACAGGCCCCAAATAATGTCATGGAATGCTTCAGTTTATCTAAGAGCTTGAATTACCGAATTTGTAAATCTGTGTAAGAACCATGTAAGAGGAAACTAATGTGATGAGAGCACGTAGTGTTCGTAATCAGAACAAAAGTAAAAATGCAATACAATGCTTCTAGTGCTTTTCACATTTGAAGAAAGTTAAGGAGATGTGACAAGAACATGCTCTTCTCTAAAATATATTAAATTGTACAGAAATCAAATTTTGATTGATCTTAGTAGAGATAGAACAAAACCCTTCTTCAAAATATTGTGTTTTCAAATGAAGGCATTGGAATTGTACCTTCCTTTCAGGAAGGAAAAAAGAGGCAAGCTTAAAGTAAAGCTATTTCCTTCATTACAGAGAGTGACTTCGAGAAAGAAAAGGTGAAAGTGTGCTATTTTTCTATCTCCCAGGCATAGGCCAGAATGGAAAAGATTTTCTATGGTACTACATGTTTTTAACTAAATGTAACACAATAATAATTTCTAACATTCTTACTTTGGATGCCTATGAAGCAACTGAACAACCATTATCATAATGGCAGGAATTGAAACCAGGTTAATTTAAACATGAATTTAATTAATTCTGCTGAATATTTTTAGTCTTTTGTTCCCTGTAATACTTTTATCAATGTATGAAGCTTTCAATTTGAGCTAAATGCACATATTTTACTAATATGCACCAGTGCTGTTTTTACAAGTATAAATCCATGAAGATTATTGGGGAATTTTTTTTTTTCTAAGAGAAAAAAATGCCACCAAGATTAATGAGAAATTAGGGAAAAGAAACACTGGAAAATATATTGACTCTGGTACTTGTTTATCTTTTATAGTATTGTTCAGTAATTTGAATGCCTTCTCCTTTCATTTTCTCATCAATGCATTTGAAATAAGAAAGCCTGATACATCATCCAAGTGTACAGTTAAAAATAATGCTAACCGAAATCTTAACATTTTGGTCTAAAAAGAAAAATGAGAGCATGATCATCATCATATCTTTTTCGAGGTACTGCCCTCACATACGTCTAACTAGAATAATCATTGTATGTAGGTCTTTTCATGATCACTTGCAGAGAGAGCACTAGAAAAGAACTGGCAGGTTGTCTGTCAAATGCTGTGGCTCTCAAGCCATATTTTTGAAGTTAAAATACAAAATACCATCCAAAGTAATGATTCTAGAAAGTATGACAGTTAAATACAGCTTTTTTTTATTTCTCAGAAAATATAAACTTTTTATTTTGAAAGCTAACATTAGAATTTGCATTTTTATAAAATTAGTTATAATTTTATATTTATATAAATATAAAATTATTTGTATTATATATATTGATGCACATTTAACTTTTGCTTTTCTCAAAACTATAGAAATAAAGAGACTTATGAAAAATTGAGAAATTGTAATAACTGTTTTCTAGCTAGCATATTTACCTAGGATGTAATATTCAATCTTGTCTTCTGCTTGATTACAAGCAGAAAAGACAAAACACACACATAAAAAGGTACAAGAAGTTATGTAAAATAATGAAATATCATAATTTTGTAAAATCTTTGTGCATCCAGATTACTCTAAGAGTTTTCTTCAAATGCTTAAAACTGTGCTATGTGATATGTACAATACAAAATTTATAGAAAACAAACTTGAATGTAATAAAACCAAATAATTTTAAAATTATCACCCTTCTACTTCTTTCTGTCTTTTTTCTTTCATTATTATGATGTTTCATGTTTTTTAAATATAATGTGAAATTAGCATATGATGTGAAACAATAACAAAGATTTGAATTTTTTTATACAGTCTGAAGTGTCTTTGTATGTCAAATATAAAATAATATGCATGCTAACCCTTTTAAATAAGTGTTCAACAATTGAAAAGGAAAAAAAATCAGAAACTCAGAAAAGAGATTAAAATAATCCAAAACATTTTCAGAAATTATGTGTGTCTCTACTCATCAACCACTGGTGATACTGAATAAGGAGTCTAGTTAACTGATAAAACAACACAGAATATTTTGAAAGAGTACTGAAAGCCTTTTTTATCTACAAGATAAGGAATTTGAAAGATAGCTATGAATAGAAGAAAAATTAATAAAAAATGGTCTGGATTAAGAGTTCTAGGCCAGTGTGAGGACTACTAGGGAAATACATCTGCATGTATAAATTTCTGGGTTCCTGAAAAACATACTGCAGGGACTGTAATTTCTCTATTAGACTGAATGAATATTTCTGTAAGATCTGAAATTTCTTCTCTGAGGTTGTTCTTCTTGTATTATATTCAGTTTTGCTTTGTCCCTTGCAAAAACCTCCAGTACAATATGTCTGCTCAATATTTATAAATCTAACACAGTATTTACATGAGAAAATATCATAAACTTACCTTCAATCCTATTTTTGTCAGCTTTTCAGAGATATATGATTTCTCCTAGGTAAGTATTTTATCTTTTTGCATATTAGGTGCATGCTATATAGCATTACATAATTTTATACAGAATTATATTGCACTTTTTAGTAAAAAAGTCCATTTTGAAAAAGTACTCAGCAACACAAATACATTTTCAACATATTCATTTTCCAAGTTCAGTATTAGAGAAATCATACGATAGTAGAATTTATATTTTACCTAAAATCTGAGCCTATCCGTTTTCCATTTTCTGGTTCTCCAGGATCTGGACACAAATTGGATGCCTGTTTAATACCTCCCTCATTTACTGGAAAAAAAGAACAAAAACAAGCAACAACAAAATAAACAAAAAAAAGAGATAAAGGAACAAAGTTTTTAGAAAATACAGAAGTAAGCAATTAAAAAATATGAGAGTATATTCCTTTCTTTTTAGGTCTTTTAAAACAGATTTTCTACAGAATATGATCACCCATATAAACTCTGGTTTCAATATGTAAGTTTGTCCTCCCTGTGATTAACAAAGAATGTATTTTCTGCTTTTTTTTTTTTTCCAAAAAAATAAGTTTTTTATCAGATGTATAATCAGCTATTTTGTTTACTTACAATATTATTGAATCCATATGGAAATGTTATTATTATTTTTTTAGAAACATTAACATTTAAAGGAATGTTCATCAGGTTTAGGGCTGTAAGATTTTATTCTGAACATACGCTAATAAATGGAATCTCCACTAAGAGCTGACCTTTTCTCCTTGAATTACAGTAAAACTTGAATGCGTAAACTCCTGCTGAGAGAATTGTTTCCATCAGTATTGAAAATGTATATATATCCAATATATGGTGATATGAAGATAAACTCAAAATGCCAGTTTGATTTGCATACATTTATCTTAGAGTAAACTAAAATGTATCTTCAGAAAGAAAATTCCTATGAACTACTCTCTGTATTTTTCCAGAAATTTGTATGTAACAATCTAATCATATCTCAGTATATTCAATCACCTAATCACAAAACTGGAAAATTAGTAAAGGATGTTAGTCTGCTATTACTTGATACATGATAAATTCATGGCTTGACAGAAAAAATTAAAAAAAAAAAAAGTTGACATGAGGCCAAGTAATTTGGATTAATCAGAAAAATATTTTAATCTTTATTCATCTATATTACTGATGAACTAGACCAATGGAATTGCAGTATTAGAATTTTACTTCCCTTTATGGAAAAAGTTTGCATATAATTAGGGCAACCACACTGCTGGTTAAAAAAAAAAGTAGATTCTATCTATACTTTTAAAGGCTGTTCATTAACTTTCAGCTTTTAATGAAGAGGAATATAATTCAGAATCCTTGAGGGTTTCTCTTCCTTGAAATTTGTCTTCTTACGTACACAGAAACAGAAGAATTGGTTTGGTACCCCTGAGGAAGCCAAAGGCCAAAGGCAAATGTACAGGCTTAAACAGAAAACATTTCAACACAGCACACTGCTCAAAAAACCTATCAAGCTCAGTGCTTGTCAGCTGGAACTACAGTATTTACTCTCCTCTGTCCCAAGACACCTGTTGCTCTAAAAACACTCCAAGGCAATCTCTGTATTTATATGTTCAGGGGACTTTTGGGCCAGGAGGAATCTTCCTCCTGGTTTCAGATTTCAGTCTTCTCCAATAGATGCACATGTGACAAAAGCATGCTAGCTACAGAAACCCATGTTCATGCTAGTGTTGAAATATATATATTTCTCTGACAACTACCATTCCACAGACTTCACTTAGCAAAGCCATCTTGTTGGATAAGCATTTAGAATTAACGCTCTCGTTGAAATAGCGGGTGCTTCATTTTGAAACGTGAGAAACTCAGAATCATCAAAAGTAGCCTGCATATATATATAGAAAACATTCAAACTTTTCTGACATTAAATATATATTAAAACTATAGTTAAAAAATTATTCATCATGTCTCATAATAATAGTATAGAAATTATAATGGTGCCATTTGGCCATCCATTGTATATCAATGCATACCGAAGAGATTTTTACTGTAAAAAATAGTGTTTAAATACTCTTATCTCTATTATAGTTCATGCTTGAATAATTCAAATAATTATTTTATTTTTGTACATTATTTTTCCCCATACATAGGTAATAGAGCAAATATTCATACAAAAAGAATATTCTGCTGGATTGCAAGACACAAGAGCTATTATACATTTTGATTTCTACCAGAAATGGAAGCTTGAAAATCCTATTGATTTTGGACACCTTCCTTAGAAAGTTTCATTCCCAGAAACACTCTATGGATATAATTTTAAATTATAATATATGGAATTGTCAGTACTCGTAAACAAAAATATAAAGGTTTATGTAACAGAAAACCAATGAAATAATTAATTTTTTAAAAAATAAGATACATACTGCAATAAAAATACAGAGGAAAATTTTATAGGTAGACATTGATTTCTAAATTGATCCCAATTCCAAAATACATTTACACAATCTTAAACCCATTTTGGTTTCTGTAAAGTGCCTAGTGAAAAGTAATTTCACAGTTAGGATTTTTCTATTGATGTTACTTTTATAGACATAATGCCTGACTTTTCAGTCTACAGCCCTATGTAATTCCACAGATATCTGTCCATATATTTTTGTTTTACACCCCAGATGCTTATGCGCAGTATGCAATTAAAGGGTTTCCTGTAGTAAATTAAATGCATCTAGGGAAAGCATTCATTCATGATCTGGTCATGAAATTGCAATCAAGAAAGTTCACAGTTCTAATGAAGATTGAATTAGGTCTGCCAAGTAACTAATTTGTCAGTGTCAACACTTCTAAACTGAAGCTGATGCATACTTGTTTCAAAGTGTATCACCATATCAAATATCTTCTAGCTTTATTCTGTGCAAATCACCTGTGCATTAGTATTGAATATTATACAACGGATACATTAAAAAAAAAAAAAAAAAAAAAAAAAAAGAGATGCAAAATAATGAAAGACATACATATGAGAATGCTAGACAAAAATTTCTAAAGACATTGCCAATAAAAGGCATAATGTAAAACAGATATTCAGTTATCCTGATTTTCACTAACAGTTGAATGTTGGTCATTGTTTTTCTTAAAGGATGCTATCTGTGATTGTAATGCAATGACACTAGACCCAGCTGAGGCCACATTGAGAAAATTGTCTTCTCAACAGCCAAATACATAAGCTTCTTATGAAATACTCTTTCTTCAACATTCTTGACTACCAAAGTGACTAGAGAATCAAATGCTACAATAAAATATAAAACCTTAGTTATCTATTTATGAAAAGATTATGATCACTAAAGGTACAAATCACCATGGTTTTCACCTTCACTTATTATTGACTCATATATGTAATCTATTCTGCATTATCAATAACAAAAAAGATAAATAAGTTTCCAGCTTCACACAGAATATCATAACATGAAATTATCTAAAGACCTTCAAAAATATGTTGATAAATGTCATCACTAATTTCATAACAATCAGCCTTGGATATCATGAGTATCTGGTACTTCATTATAAATATGGAATTCCTATTAAAGTTCATATAGTGGAAAATATAATGATTAGTGCAAAATAATATCTTTTATCATCCATTGTATTATTATTGTATTATTATTTGTAAGTACAGACTCACAGATGGGCCATTAGACAGAGACCTCATTGATGTACTTTATAAACACTACTATAATTATCTTACTGTTACATCTTCTGCATAATCAGTCTGTTTTCCACTCACCCAATAGGTATAAAGAGAATATTTTTTTTAAATATCTTGATACAAAGTTTTCAAGTAAATCAGAAATGTCTTACAGATCTATTTAGGTGATGCAGTTTACAAAGAAGTTGAATATGGTAATACATGACATTACAAAAATTGAACAGAAGTGTGTTTTGCTCTATTTTTCTGACTTGGTGAATGGTAAAGGATCATGCTGCTTGGAGATATTTTTGTCTAAAAAAATAATACCTTGACAGTTTAAAATCTAACACTGAAAATAAAAACATGTGCTAATGTTGCTAAGTTCTGGAAACTGACTCCATCACTGTTAATATAAACAAATAATTAATTTAAACATGTCCAGCCTAGGGAGCTTCAAAACCAAATCCTTTCAGTCCTGTGAAGAATAATGAAAGGTAGTGCAATCCAACATATGCTAAACATTTAGTCCATTTTATTGACTTTTACATATATAAAATGTGGTTCCATTCCAAAAAGGCCTCTATAAAAATGGCACACTATTTTTCAAAAGTATTCTTTCAATGTATTTAGATACACACCTGTTTAATTCATGATAAAAAATTGCCTGACTCCTCATGATTTAATCAGGACTTTGTCCACTGAGATGTCAAACACTTTGAGTTTCTAATTTCTGTAGCTAAAATTGAAGGCACCAAACAACTCCAGAATTTTTAAAGCTACTCCTAGTACATATGCTAAAATGTCAAACTTAATGAATTTTTAAATTTTTTTAAATGACCTCATTGTGGTTGTGCACCTGTAAATTAGGATTTGCTTTAGTTTGCAAGGCATTTGATACTACTTCTAATGTACAATTTAAAAAATTGGTCTCCTACTCACAGCTAAATTTACAGCTAGATACCTAGAAGGTTGAATATTTGTTTCCTTTCAAATACTGTAAATTTATTGTGAAATTATTGACAAAATAACAAGTCTTTATACAATGCCAGATTTATAGAAAGGCTGTCTTTGGAGTAGAACCATACTTAAAAATTCACCATGCAGACTGGATAAACCAGTTCTATTATCAGAATACATAAATAATTACACACAAACAGCACACCACAAACTTCACTCTTGCACTAGAAAAAAGTAACAAAAAGGAGTACACTCACAGATAGAAAACTTGTTGCTGTTGTCTTTCCCTGGAAACAATTTAAATCCTCTAGATTTAAAATCTATGGCCTTTTTCACTAGTTGAAACAAAAACAAAAACAAAAACATGTATCAGGCAATACAATCTAAAATATTTCACTTGACAAATTTTATCATGGAAGTATATACAAATTAGAGTACTGGCTACCTCACAAATTCAGATTTTCGCACCTTTGGTGATAAACAATTTACAAAAATAAATATTGAGACCAATTTGTATACCTGACAAAGGAAAAAATTTAATTTTTCTTATTCATAAATAATAATTTTAAAAATATGGCCAAAAGTGTTTATTTCCATGCACCACATAATTGTGGAAAACACTGTCACACATTTATGGAACTTGGAAAATGAAAAGAATTATAAATATGTTTGCTCTAAAATATCTGTTTCTTCTGTGGTAAGAAAAAAAAAAAGGAAGAAAAAAGGTATTTGAATGTAGAAAATAAAATATAGTCTGCTGTTCTGCTGTTGGTTCTGGAGCTGGTCTTCCTTCTAGCTTGAAAAGTGTTATTTGCAAAATGTGGTATGGAAGGTACCTGTCTCCCACCTCTCCATTAAGCCCAGAGCTCATCTGTTTCTGTAAAAGTCCTTCTGTGGGCTGGATATAAAAAGTTAATCCAGGCAAACCTTGTGGCCTCAATAGATCTTTGAAAGAAAACAACTAATAAAAAGAGAATAAACCCAAAACTTAGAATATATAAAAAATGTAATCAAGAATAAGCAAACACACTACAAGAAACTTTCCTTTTCAGTCATTAAACTAAATGCCTCATCAATAATAGTCTTGGCCTGTAAGCAGTGAATTATACATTAAAATAGACCTGCTTAAAAATTGTAAATTCTAAGCTGACTCTATGTACAATATACTTAAGTGGCTTTGTAGCCGATACAGCCACTAGGTATTTTTTAAGAACTATATAAGATGTTTTATCTTGGCTACAAGCAAATATTGCTGATGAAGACAGCATAAATTAAAGGAGCTACGCCTAGGAGAACTTAACCTAAGTAGATACACTGTACCTCATCAAATAATTTTTCATACCCATTACTTCTTACAGAAAATCAATGGATATTCAAAGAACCTTTACATTGGATATAAATACCACAGTAGCAAAATATTATTGACATATTTTTATAAATAAAAGTATCATTACTAAGCACAAGAGAAGAACCAGATACAGAAGAAAGAGCATTCTACGAGGAAAGACAATTTATAGGATAGATACAGGATGTGTTAATAAATATTTTTATACTTCTGATTAAAGAGATTGAATTTTCTAATAAATACAGAAACACTATTATCTCAAAAGGCAAAAAGTAAATTTACTTGTGTATTATTATAATGTAACATATAAGCATTCATAATTATTCTGAGAAATACATTATTTGCAGAACTAAAACATATATGTTACCACAAAGTTCTAGATTTTGGGGTTTTTTTACTCTTAATAGGAGAAGACCCTCCCCCTCTCCAAATTAATTGAAGTCCATAAGCAATTTTATTCTCAGGGGAAATCATAGACCCAAGAACTCTACCTTCACAGAGCAGAACAATACTGGAATAACAGCAATGCTCTCTTGTCATAGTCTGAGCTTTCTAAAATGTTATTTCTATGTAAATAGGCAGGTTGGACTATAACTCTAACCCTCTTTTGGCTCTCTGTGAGGATCAGTATAAAATAACTCCTCATGAATCAGAAGATAGGCTTAGTTATTCTTCCAGCACCTAAGCAAGATGGGAGTGGTCTTGAATATACGAGCACAGATGCTGGAATGAGTTTAAATGTTCACATTAGAGATATGTTTGTCCTTTACTTTCAGAAGTCATCAAAACCACACACTAAGAAAGAAGACTGTCCTGTATTTCTTTTTTCATTTTTTTTTCTACTGATTCTGAAATATGTACATGGCATATCCCTAGTTTATGTACACAGGAAGAGTTCACAAGATCTAAAATGGAACTGAAAATAGTTAAAAGAGTGTCTTAGTGACCACAGTGAAATCAGTCAAAGATTCTTATAATCATTTGCATCACTTTGCCATGTCTATTAAATACTACTAGGAAAGCAAGCAATTCCAGTTCTCTAAAGCACCTTTACAAGAGAAGAATTTTACTCTTAATTGGGGTTTGTATGTTGATTTACTGAACAGTAGTTTCTGAATACACTGTGAAGGAGTAGTTATAGAAATTTATATGGCAAACATGCCGACTCTAAACTATGTGTTGGGCTGCAAATGCATGAACATATATAAAAATAACCCCACCATCACAAAAATATTCCCCTATTCAATAAATAGATGATTTTATACCTGGCAAAATAAGGATTCTTTTGCATGTCAAACACATGACAGTAAGAACTGAAAGCAGATTTCGCTTTTCAGAAGTCTCAGAGGATGGATTAATGACAGCAAACTGTATAGTTGTACACATCTAAGCCCATCCACAAAGAAAAGCAGACACTTTAGGAGATCAGTTAAAATATCTATTTTTGCATTAAATGAAATTATATGCCCATTTATCTCAAGAAAAAGTGTCCAGAAGTAACAAGAGTACAAATATTTAAATACAGTCAGATTAGTATGTTCTCATATATTTGAACAGACAAGAGCCAAGAGAATAGATTATACCATTGAAGTAGGATACTCCTGTGGAGACATACAAATATAATAAAAAGGTAGTGGTAAGACAAAAGTATATTCTATAAATAATCTAAATTTATAAAAACCTATATGACAAAACCATCTTTCCAGTGTTATAATGCAATGAGAGGCTTAATTTTTTTAATGATACTTTAAATGTATATGGCTTCTAGGTTGGTTGGTTGGTTTTAAATTTATAATAACAGCAGGATTGTTTATTTCTATTGTTTATTTTTGGAGAAGAAGGAACACTGGTGCACATCTGCTATATGAATAAATCTCTGACAATCCTAAATCTATTTTTGATCACATGACTGGATGAAGCATTGTGAGTAGCATCAGAACTCTGTGAAACCAAATCAGAGATTATGTCAAAACCCTGAAAATAATTTAGGCATCCACCTTGGGATTTCTGCTCAAGCTCATGTTTTTTTCCTAGTTCAAGTTTCTTTAATACAAATACAGAATTATTGTTATTATAGAATTATAGAATGGTTTGGGTTGGAAGGGACCTAAGGAGCATCTAGTACCAAGTACCTGTTCTAGTACCTCACCACCCTCAAGGTAAATAACATCTAAATATCTAATCTAAAACTACCCTCCTTGATCTTAAAGCCAACCCCCCTTGTCCTATCACTACCTGCTCATGTGAAAAGTCCCTCTAGAGCTCTCTTGTAGGTCCTCTTTAAGGAATTGAAAGTGCTCCAAAGTCCCCACAAAACCTTCACTTCTTCAGACTGAAAAGTTCCACCTTTCTCTCCCCCTCAATCTCTCTCTGTAACTTTTTCTAAGGTTAGAAGGCCCAATATTTTCTGTAAAGAGGGAAAATGGATCTGAATGCTTTATTAAGGAGGGAAGTCCCAGTAATAAAGGTAAGATTTTTTTTTCATTACAGATGTGTGAGCTAATATTCAGTCAATAGGCACACCAGAGACATGCACACTTTTCAAGCAGCCAATTTAAAGTGAAATGTGTTCAGAAATATTTTCTTGAAGTTTTTAACAAAAATGTTCTCTCATGTAAGATAATGAAGATTCTAATATTTACAGGCAAAATTTTAGGCACACATAGAGACTAAAATATTTTCTTTTTTCTTTTCTTTATTAAAAAGTCTGTGCAATTATGTATATTTATCCAAATTCTTATTTGCATGTATGCAATATATGCAGACATGCTACATACAGACACTTGTAAGAGAGGATTAAGACTGACAATTCCAGCATTTTATACTTCAGGATAGGCAATGCATTAAAAAAGGGCCTCAAGTAAAGGAGTTTTAAGCATAGATTTCATTAAAAAAATCCACTTAGATGTAAAATTTGAATAACAACCTAAAGTACAGCACGCTCTTAAACACTAGAAACAAAATTCATTGTGAATGTAGATTGTTCAGTTGACACAGTTCTAACTTCATTGACAAAGTGTGTCCTGAGGACCAAATGAGAAAAAAATTCAAAAAGGAAAATCTGCTTCTACAATATGGAAGCATCAGTGTATATAGCCATTTGAAGGATATTTATTTAAAACACTGTCAACCCACAAATTCACATCTTTCTTTTGGTTATGCAACGTCATTTATGTTACAGAAGTATCCAGCTTGTCCTTTCTATATTTTGTAAATTTTCAAATCAAATATAAACAATATTTTAAATGCTAAGGACTAAACCACCACTGTTCTGTGTAAAGCAGGCACTCAGGTTGCATTATTTCAAGTAACTATACAGAACAATGGAAACAGCCCTTCCCTTCTCCAGAACTACTTTTACTTTATATTCACTATCTCCCAGCTAACGAACATGGAGAACAATATGATAACATCATCAAAGCCATTATTTCAAGATTGTATATACAGCACTACTTAAATTACTGATGCAAAAGCATAATACTGTGGGAAATAAAGAGGAATTAAATTTTCAAATGCCTTCTGAAGTGGGAGAAAAAAATTTGTTTGGAGGGATTTTTTTTTGCATTTACATCATATTCTCTATCCATGTGATACAACTAACTTCATAATTTCCAAATTCTAACAATGCAAGTGTTAAATATCCAGGTATCTTAGAGATCACCACTAAAAAAATCTCAAAACTTAATGATTACCCGAAGACCTTCACTGTAACCCAACACACCAATTGAGGTAGCACTATCTTCTAGAACCTTTCTGCACCTTGAAAGTCAGCATGAGAGAACATGAATTTTCATCCGTTTTTGTAGTACAGCATGAACTGTATGGGTTAACAATTTCTTAAAATTGAAGAGCCATACAGATGAGGAAAAGACTACAAAGTGGTGAAACACACACTTTTCATACTAATTAATTTTTCACTTTTTACATGAGCTATCTTAGTTTTTTATTTACTATCCACCCACTCCACCCATTTCTCCAAATTCCTCTCCCATTTAAATTCTAAAGTACCCTGGCAAAATCAAATTGTATAGAAGATTTATATTTCAAATTACTGAAACTACTGCATTACTACACTGCATTATTTTGCTGTATTACACTGCATTAAATTGCTGTATTACTAATTTAAAATTATAAAAATTGCAATTTTTCTACTATATTACATGCATATAAAATTTCCCTAATTGGAGAAAAAAATTTAAAAGGAAATACATCTAATATGTGCTTTCTAATATTAAATTATAACTTCACTACTTTTTTTAATATTCTAACTAAAATACTTCTAATTTATACCAACAATTTGTGGTCAAAAGATGAAAACCTGAAATACCAAGGGAAAGTAATGACACAAAAAATCAGACAAATATCAATTATAGAAGTAAACATTGATAATGTAGTGAAAAACAATTAAGAACTGCAGGAAGTGCAAAAAATATGAATAGGAAAAAATAGTTCTGAGAAGAAAATGGACAAGGATGTATAAGAGGCAATAATTCAATTAAAACAACTTATTCATTAAAATCAGTATGACTGATTTAATTTTTCCCTTTCTTCCTTCTAATCACTCCAGACTTGACTGTTGGATGAAAAAATTATCTCCTTTCTACTTTCCAAGTGGGAACACATCAAAAAGTTTAGGATATTATTATCACTTTTTGTCTAACAAAAGTCTTGACAGTAACGACCCATTCATTATAGAGCTCATCCACCAAAAAGAACATGTCTTTGTGATTTGTTGCACATATTAAATAAGCATTTCCAAAAGTATAATAAAATATTAAACAGATGTAATTCCGTGATTAAATGCTTGAGTGCTAGATTACATTTATGTTATGCTTATTTCTTGAAACTTTTAAAATTTTCTAGGACCTCTTATATACAAGCTTTTTTTATATACAAATAATTTTAGAAATCTTACTGCCAAACACATTTACTTTCTTCAGACTCCCATCTTTGTAGTTCTGGGTTTCACTAACAAAAACAAAGAAACCAAAAACCCTGAAGACGTATGCAGATATATTACCTACTAGACTTAAAAATATTTAACAGCTCTTTAAAAACCCTCTCCATCTTTACTCCTCATTTCTTCTTCCTGCTTCTAAGAAACCTCAAAAAAATAAAATACGTGAATATATACCTTCTAATATATCCTTAGAAGTTTTATATTGAAAAAATCACAAAGTAATGATCTGTCATACACTTTTATCAGAATATATTTTTAATGACAAATAATTTTCTCATAGCATTCTTTTGTTCTCAAAAGTTTCATTAGCATATCATTTGATTTCCTTTAACAAATCTTAAAATCTTCTTGCTTTCTACTGTCATAAATTCTCCTGTAGGACAGGAGGATAAAGAAATGCTGGTTTAATTGGGAACACCCAGTAGAAAGATTTTTTCTCCCTGATTCATTTTTCCTGGTCATTACTAAGATACTACATTAAGCCAGATATCAAAAAGCATAAGGCAAGTACTCTTATAGAAGAAAGGGGAAATGACAGAGAAATTATAAAGGCTCACAAAAAAGTAATAAAAACATAAAGAAAGATAAAGAATGGAGATATCAATAGAATTCTAAAATGTTGTAAAACAAAAAAGTAGAATTATCAAAAATATATATTTCTTCAAACTGAGGATATATGTATGAGAATATATAAAAATGCATAAATGCTTAATGGCATTTCTTTAAAAAGAGAAATTTGGAGTCATAAAATTTTTTTGGAATCCAGAGTTCTCTTGAAATTATTTTACTAAGAAGAGCACTGAGACATTTGTGAACTGCTACATGATGACTAGAATCATTAAGACTTCCTGGCACTATTTGATCCTGAGTCTGCTAAGCAATTTTTTTTTCCTTCAACTACTGTATCTCTCCGACTGTTTATTTTTTCTAAATTTAATTTATAACTTAAAAACTGTACTAGAGGTCTTTTCCAGTGTTTGCATCTGGTACTCATTTGTTTCTCAAGGGCATTTAATTATGTGTACATGTATTTCCATATTAAAATGAATGTTGAGAATAGAATAGAATAGAATAGAATAGAATAGAATAGAAATTATAGGATAGTTGTAAGGGACCAACAACAATCAATATGGAACTGCTTGACCACTTCAAGGCTGACCAAAATTTAAGTCATATTATTAAACACACAGTACAAATGCCTTTTAACATTTGCCCGTATGCCTCTTAACATATCTTTAAATAGTAAAAGTATGCTATATAAGCTCTCACAAGAAAATGTTCTAAAATATCTCTCATGATGTATTCATATACACAAATAAAAATTCTAAAACCTTAATAAGTAACATATGTAGTTGATACAACCTATTGAACAATTCAATAGAACGAAAAGCATTGCTAAACTCTGAATTCACCGTATGAAACAAAAATAGCAGTAAGAAAAAATATGTCCGATTATCCTCTATTCTTTAGTCATGATGAAGCCAACAATTCTTAAATATTTAAAGAGGGAAAAAACCCCAAAAACTAAAACCAAACCAAAACAAAACAAAAACCCCAAACAAACAAAAACCATAAAAAAAATACTTGGAAATATTATGTTTCTATCATGTTTCTATCATGTTTCATTGTCTTCTGGTTTTCACATCTGAGAAATACAGATCATACTAGAAACTGTGATTGTAGCATTCAAAATAATTTCTACTAAATCTCAGCATTTGAAGTTCCTAGGTTTAACTGAATGAAAGGGGTTAGGGATCTCCTTTTTCTCCCCTCTTCTTTTGAATTGAGGAAACAAACTTTCCTGAATTTAACCACTTGGTTTCATTAGAGCTAAGGACCCAAGTCCTTGGGTTGGGTGCGGCTTTTCACTACCAGCTATCCTATCTAAATATATTTTTCATTAGCCTGTCAAGGTGCATCTTCAAAGTAAGCTTCTCATCCTTCATCTACTCCCTCCTTCTAAAAGGTTTCAGTGTTCCAATAACAAGAACCCTTCTTACTCACCTCCCTAATAAAAATATTTATATATTACATACTAACTTGTCATTACTTAAGTTCTCTACATACTGACGTTCACTTCAAAATTGATACTTTCATCCCGTCTTACATTTTATTTTGTAAGGATGGATGATCAGGGAAATGTGACACCATTATAGTACCTTTATTTATCTGATTCAGTGTGAATTCTTGTTGATGAAGAAACTATAATCATGTACAGTATTCTTCAAGAGATCTCATTACTGCCTTGTAAAATAATACTTGTGTTTCCCTAACTTTAAGGAAATTATTTCACCAAATGCACCTAAAGTTCCTTTTTCCAGCTAATGAGCTTAGAGAAGATAATAATCAGTCAGCTTTTGACACAACTTAAATTATTATTGAGATCCTAGTAGAGTATATATTACAGCAATTTACAGCTAGCAATTGAATTTTGGGTATATATAAATCTCCAGTTCTCTTGATAGATCTTGTTCATGCATAAACTTACAAAAACTTTTACAAAACAATAGAGTATTGTTATTGTCTACTCACTCTGAAACACATTATTCACAGAACAATCTCATGAAAGGCTAACAGTACTACTCTTTTTCTGCAGTTATAATTTTGCATCTATGATAATGTATCATAAAACTGCACTATTTGGGTCTTACTGGTAATATTCTCAAAAAAGCCTACAGTTAGGTCTATACGTACAATAAATTTTTACAATTTTAAATATTCACACTTACATATAGTAAGTTTTAGTAACTATATTTAGTATATTAAATTTTGTCTTCTCAATTATTATTTAATTTGCATAACTTGGGAGTGTAATTCCTAAAGTAAAAACAGCAAAAAAAATCCAAAGCAAAAACTAATTTTGAATATCTATTAAATAGAGAAATAATTTTAAAAGTAATTAATATAAAATTCCTATATAGGTCATATAGTTCCATAGTTATTTAATATGCAGAGTTTTTAGACTTATGTGCATAATGCATTGTCCAAGAGAGGTTAAAATACTTCAATAATAGCCTACAGGAAATTCTATAGAAATACCTCTGGAAAATTCCTCTGTGATAAAAATTCCTTCAAGTCAATTAACAATTATCTCATATTCATAAAAATTCCTTCAGAATATGTCTGTGTCTTTTTAGTAGGGATTATTACATGGAAGAAAATTATAGGTTATTTATTCAAGGTCATTTGATATGTTTTAATGGCCGTTATTAAATATTGGTGTTTGCTGAGTAAAAATGGTAAATTTTTACTCAGTATAGGAATATCCTTTAATAGCATGCACACATATACTGTTCCATGAGTAAGAGACACAGTAAAAAATTTAAGTTTTTTGCATAATGAGTGCTAGCCAAAGCAAGACTTTCAGTGTTGCATGAGGGAATAAAATGGACATGGAACTACGCATGGCCTTCTTCTCCACTAAGGTCTATACAAGTCTGGTTTCAGTTGTTTGTGGGATGTCATACCTTTTGGTACCTAGTACTAATTTAGTAGTAGTACTAATTTTATATGTGAAAAATTAGCACCATAACATTATTGTAGCAGTATCTTGATGTCTAAATTATTCTTTTTTTATAATCTAATGTTTAACACTTTATTTTAATAAAATAATTTAGAAGTACATGCTGTACCTATGTCTTGTACTAAGGAATAGGTCAGAGAAGAAAAGAGCACTGAGAAAACAGTGGAGAGACACTGCAGTGTAATGATTCCAGAGAGGCAAGGGAAAAACACTTTATGTGTATCACAATTACTGCCATATTTAACTGCCAAAGTAGTACATTCTTACATCTTTAAATTAGAAGATGTTATTACAGATCCTTGTATTCTCCCTCATAACTGAAAATAAGCCCTTTTTTTTAACTTGACCAAAGACATTGTGAAGTGAGTGCACAGCCACACAACTAGTACAAACCAAACTGTTGATTAATTTATATCAGTCAATAACAAGAAAATACTTCAGATCTCCACTGAAATTAATACAAATGAAACACAAACATCTATTAATGATTTCTATTTTAGATGCAAACCAAAGACAGTGTTTGTTTTTCATTTGTTCTATTTAATGATATATTTTAAAATTCTGAAGAACTGCAGCTCTCCTGTTTCAAAAGGTGTTAGCAAAGGAAGCTACAATAACTAACACTAGGTGACTATCCAGTAAGACAACAGATTCCAAATAAAACTGTCTGTACAAAATATCAATCATAGAATAAGACTTCTGTAAATTGCTTGGGCTATAAAAGGTGCTTCTTATCAATATATTTGTTTTTATAATTTTTCATGTACAATTGATTAACATGAAACACATAATAAAAATTCAAAATATAAAATAAATTTTCTTCAACAACATTAGCCTGAAAAATTAAGCAGATCCTTTCCTGAAATTGTGCATGTTTAAAAACACACCACATGCAAATTTTTTCTGAATATCTGCTGGTTAAATTAAGACATTCCAGCATTTCTTTTTGTCAGCTTCATGTTTCAGATATAGATATTTATTTTTAACACAGCAAACAATGCTAGTTTTATACTCCAAATGTTGTTCATTATGAATATTTTAGCATGCAGATTAGATGATCTCAATGTAAAAATAGATGAGATTTTTAGCTTTAACACTTTGATATTTGCTGAATATCCTAGTGTTCTAAATGTTACTTTGATCATTGATTTCATGTTTGATAGAATGAATATGTACAGATGTTTTAAAAAACAAAATTTTTGCTGAAGATTCAACCAGATGGGAGGTGAATACAACTGCATCACCTACTAGTTTAGAACAGTAGCTATTTATAAAGTACATTCTTAATGCTATGGTTATTTACATCTAATCACATATGCAGAATAGATTAATAGTCTAACCTCAATTCTCTAAACTTTCATCAGATATCTCTTACACTAGGCTTTATTGTGAAATATAATGATGCAAGCTATAAAGTCACATCAAAAGAAAATTCCTTATACATACATTTTGTCTTTTTATAAATCAAATCAATCTAAATAACCAAGACAACATTATTACTAATTTCGTTTTTCCATCTGACTGCCCTACTAGAACTCAAAGTTAGACAGATTTAATCCCCTTACCATTTTGTTCAATTACATTTCCTAAATGGATACCTGAACTTTCATTTTTAATCTATACAAAATATTATTTCATAACTACATGGGCACAAGTAAAATAATATCCAATACCTCTATGAGTAACAACTGCAAGGTCTTTAGTTCTTTCTATCTGTTCAGCATTTCTTGGTCGTCGTCTTGTGCTTTGTAAATTTGCTTGATGAAGAGAGAGCGTTCCCTTGTACGTGGCCGACTCCAGAACTGATTTTCTTATATTCACCGCTTGTACTCGTTCTCCTTCAGCAGATTGTCTACAGGTGGTCACTGCACTGGATACAGCAACATCAGCAGATGTGCTAGCAACAGTAATGGCACCAGTAGTGGCTGCAATATGCTCCTCTAACTCACCAGTGGAGGCAGTTTTGATGAAAGTAGAAGAACCTGTGGGACACACAGTAGTACTGGATGCTAACTTTTTCTTTTGAATTGTGTTTTCTTGATCAATCGAAAAGATTAAATTTCCCTCTGATTAACATAGTAAAGACAACTGACATGAAAAGAGGAAAGTCAATAGGCTTTATTTAAAAAATTGAAGCAATCAGAACATTGTTTAATGCTAGTGAACATTTTGTAATAATAGTGATAATACATGTTAAGTTTTAAATGTCCTCAAAACTTAAACTTTTTTACCACTCATAATGACAACACATAATTTCCACCTCTGCATGTTCAGTCCTGAATCAGCATGGCTAGATCAAAATATACAGCTATACTATTGATAGGGGCCCCACACTTCAAAAAGTGGCAACCATCCTATTCAGGAGTGAAGTGGCAGCATTTTGTAGTAACCTAAGTGGCAGAAAAAGCTACCATAAGGTACTAATCCAGCTATTAATAAGGCTGCCAGATATGCTCATTCTCTTCATCAAAGCTTGACAGGGCTCTAAAGCCCATTTGGACTTGACACGAGGCCAAGTGTAGATGAATAATAAGAGGTACCCATTTAAACAAAACTTGTCAGTATTATTATTTATACTTAAGATGGTAAAAAGACTTCATATTTTCTTTTTGCTGCTTTATTTATGTAATAGACCAGATTATTTTACTAAAAACCCTCACACACAAAATGTTTGATAAGCTAAGAAAATTGTCCATACCCTGCCTGTGAAAACATTGTTAGCACTTTTAAGTTCTCGAGTATTTAAAATATATAGCAAATTTTTCAATATTTTATTAATATTTTCATCCTTCCCCATCCCACATATTTGGTTGCAAATGATTGGAAGCCAATTCTCTCACCTGTGAGCATTTAGAACATCTTAACACAGTAGAAACTCCATCTTGACTGGAACAAACAAATGACTGGGCAATGAATAACAAAATTGACCATAAAAAATAGCATAAACAAAGCTGATGTAACATGAACTATACTATGTTTTGCTAGTATCTTTAAAACATGGCTTTTTTATTCCATCATAATGCTTAGGGGACCTTGAACAGTCATTCAAACAATAATATTCCACACTTCTCTTTTTGATTCTGTGTTCTCCTCTCATACTTTGAGACTTGTCTTTTAAATGTCGTGGGTGATGTCAGGATGGAAAGCAACAAGAGTTTCCACACTTTTAGAAAAATCTGTCCACTAGAAAATGGAAATAAGACTCACAGAGGAATTAAGCATTATATAGTATATTTAAGGCACAAGGTATATCAGATCTCTTGACAGAATTCTCAAATGTTCTGTATAAATTAATGGAAGAGATCCTCATATCAGAAATAGTCTTGCTAATAAAGTCTCTTGTTTACTGCAGAAATTTTAGGCTAAAAATAGTTAATTTTATCATACTATTAAAATACTAAGATAAGAGGATATGTTAGCTTTATAAAGACAAAAAATAAAGCTGATATGGGTGCATATTATTTTTGCTATCTGACATTTAATGTCTTAACATCTTTTCTGTAGTATAGCACTTGTAAATCATAGTGGTGGTTTCCCCTGCAAAACTAAAAAACCTTAGAAGCGCCATGTAAGACTCCAGGTTTATATGTCAAAGACCAAACCAAAAACTACTTGCTATCCTTATTGCAGTGGCATAAGTAACTAAAATAGATCTAGACATGTTATATTCTTTATTTCACAATAAAATAAGAAAATTGTCACAATATGCATAATATCAAAAGTCTGGACTACTTATGATTCAGTATACAACAATTTTTGACAGATTGGTATCAAGTTTAAAACACAGAAAACACAAATGCATGGCCAAGAGATATTTTGAAACAGAAAATTGTTGTTTAAAACAAAGAAAACAATGTATGTTAAATAACCACTGCTATTAAAACAAAGTCTATGTGAACATATCTTTATCATGCATGCAAATTTACAAGAACAGGCATTCACCTGTTTCCAATATCAAGGTCAAAGCAAAACTATATTCAAAATCTCCATCAAATGGCATCATCTATCCTATTTATTTAAATAGGCATAGAACTTTAAATGAGAACAACTTAAAAAAAAGTTCATCTCAAAAGAAAAAAACAAGAAAAATTAAGCTTAAAGCTACAAAGCTTACACACTGGAAAGTACTGCTTTGATACAGAGGCAATTTTCGAACAGAAAGTTGTTAGGCTTCCACATTGATTTACGCTGAAGAACTCATGCAGAAGATCAGTAAAGTTAAACAATATAACTTGATTTATGTGGAAGATTTTGAGAGAAAAATATTGTTATGTATAAGCAATCTTGTAAGTATCAGCTACCACACAAAGTAGATGAATCAATGTTTTCCATAAACAGCATTTGTAATCTGCAAAAGTATGAATTTTGGTGTATTTATTTTATAAAAAGGGTCTTAGATTAATTGAAACACATCTGTTGAAAGGACATTTTAACATACTCTCCACTTCAGTCTTCTGCAATCACATCTGACATTTCGGTTTGTCAAAGAGATTATTTTAAAAATTGTATTTTTCTATGTGATAAAGAAATATTATTTTACTTTAATACTCTAGTTTAAAAAAATTTAAAAGGAAAAAAGGGAAGAAAAACTTTTAATGATAAATGGCACAAAAAGGAAAAAAAGAAGACTGAGCTCTGCTTTTTGGGAAAAGCTTCAACCAAAATTTTGCAGCCAACTGAAGTCAACTCAGAGGCAGAGCATCACTTTGAATTCACAATCAGCCACTGAGAAGATGTGAAGTTTGAGGAACTGACAGGATGAATCATATGAGGAAGCAGTAAGGACATGGGGTCAAAAAGTATAATGGCTGTTTAGGGCATGGGTTCACAAAGAAAGAAAACCTGACCAGCTCACACTAAATCACTCTGAGACTTACTAGACAGGACCAGCATTTTTCTAAGTCTCTGTGGAAGGAGAACAGATGAAAGTCAGTAAAACTGAGGGCCTTTAATGTGTCAAATTAGCCCGCTTACACCAGGAAAGATTCAAAACGGTATTTACACTTAAAAACTTGTAGCTATATAGAAGTGAAAAAAGATCAAGTTGATGATCTACAGAGAAATTCAGTTCAGAAAACTAATCTTAACAAGACACCACTCAAGAGTGTTGCAACTGTTAAAACTTGGGATAATGCAAACATATGGGAGACCCATAAGCCTTTCTATTTATATAGGAGTGGAAGTTGCTCTTGATTCCAGGATCATTTTTAGTAAAGAAAAGAGGCAAGAGCCTTTGACATTTGCCTGAAACAAAGCTCCAAAAATAGATTATGAATCTGTGCTAGATGCACACACTTTGCATATGCAATATGCTGCAAGTATACACAGGGTTCCTCTTGTAAATATGATGCCAAAGGAAACTTACCCCAGATAAACTCATAGTGGAAGTTCAATTAATATTTAATCTAGTACACTAACTTTTTATGAGTAATTCCTTAGGGAATAATCCAGGGAAATAATAAATAGCTTTGCCCACTCTGAGAAGCATTCAGCAGAAATAAAAATAAGGCAGAAAATGGTATCTAACAGAATGAAAATGCTTGTTGAAAATGATTTTTTTTTTAAAGGACTCTGACTTTGGAAAGCTTTCCTCTTCTCCAGGTTGAAAAAGCTCAGGTTGCTCAGTCTTCCCTCACAGGGTAAGTGCTCCAGCCCCCAGTCATCTTGGTGACCCTCCACTGAACTTGCTTCAGTGAAAAACTCATCTTCCCTGTCATGAAGCCCAAATCTTGAGGCATTATTCCAGCTTTGGTCACAGAAGAGTTAAGACAAAGACAAAAATCCTTCCCTTTGAATCTACTGACCACATTCTTATTAATATAACTCAGGATGCTGTCGGCCTTCTTTCTTCCCAGGGCACGCTGCTGTCATACTCAGTTTGCTGTCTGCCACAACACACAGGGCTGATTCAGCAGAGTGGTTTGCTATCAGACACTCCTGTTGCCGAGGGTTCTTCCTTATCCAGCTACAGAACTTTACACTGACCCTTGTTGAGTTTCATAGGATTCCTGTTGGCTCATTCCTTCAGCTTGTCTGTGTCCCTGTGGCAACCCTGTCCTCAGCTATTTTGATTGTTGGTCATTGACTATAATGACTGAAATTGTGGTGGCATGTGCAAATCCAAAAAGACTGCTCTCTGTCATTGACTGAAGCTCATTGATAAACATGTTGAAGAGAACTTGTACCAGAACAGACACTTGTACCAGAACAGACACTTGTAGTGCTCCACTTGTTATTGGACTCTAGGTAGAAAGTCTGCCCCATTTTTGACTATTTTCTAAATTTAATTTTTTTAACTTCAGTAGTTGAAGAACAGATAAAAACATGCAAATTGCTCATGAGACCAAATGGGACCTAAGGGTACCATCCAACAGCTATTCTAATTCATGAGATTTTTTTTTTTGCTGATTCCTAAAACCATGTTGAGTTCAAAATGTTAAAGCAAATTGGAATATTCACTATCTTATTTATTCAGGACGAATAAAGGTACAGGACTTTATTAGGTCTTGTGGCACATATGATTCAGGAACACACTCCCAAATAAAGCTAAAGATCCTTAATGCAGATGACCCTAAATGGCACTCAGACTACTACTGCTAAGTGTTAATAAGGTGACTGCCATGAGGCCAGCCTGGGACTTTTCCTGTGTATCTTATTAGCAAGAGGCCAGTCAATTATTTTGCAATGGCTAATTGAGAAAAAAGTGTAAACAGTCAAACAAAAAAATAAATTCATACCTCATTAAAGGAAAAAAGAGAGTTACAATTATAAACAGAATTTTTAAAAAGAGTAATAACTATATTCCATCTTCATTCTTCTTGGAGATGTTCAAGGACTTTTAGTCAAGGCTTATTTAGCTTCCTCACTTAAAACCTTCCTATACTTAACTAATTTTGGAGTGACCCCTGCATTCTATTAAGAAGACACTTTTTTTTACTATCTTAATTACCTGTTCTCTTTAATTTTCTCTGTCATTAAATATCTGATGCTTGCAAAAAATTTCCAGTAAAGTTAGAAACCCAATTAGGAGAATATAGTCTGGATCTGTTAAAGGAATGTTCAAGTTTGTGTAGATATAGCAGCTTATTTGACTCTTTTAACATATGTAATTCCAGACATACTATTTTTAAAAATCACTTAAGTTATTCTTCAAAAATTTCTAGTATCTTTACCTTGATCTTAGGATCAAATTGTAATAGAAAATAAAAGAAACAGATACATAAACATAGATTTTAGAACACAAAATCAGTATTAATGGCTGCCATAAAATATTCTTCTGCAAAATCTATTTTCATCTCACAGCTGTTCAGAAAATAAATGAAAATGTGGTTTTATAGAAATACAATTAAACTGTGGTTCTAAAGAAATACATGACTGAAAAAGATAGGGTTCAAATCCAATTTCTAGACTTAATTCAAACAGGCAATGATTTATACAGACAGCAAAAACTGCAAAATCTATCTAGCCAGAAGTTTAAAAAAATCCTTTTGGTTCCTTTTGTTTTGATGTTGTCCACATTTGTGGGACTAGAGTGAAAATTTCATTTTTATTTCCTTTTGGTACCAGAATTTACCTTTTTGCATTATTGCATTCTCTTACAATTGTTTTTCCAGCTTCTCTTTTTTTCCGCTCTCTCTTTTCAACCTCCTTATTGATATCTCTTTTTTCTCTTTTTCTCTATTGTTTATGTAAAGTTTTAAATTTAATCAATTGCTATAGTAAGACATATACCAAAACACTCCGAAAATCACAAGCATCACCCAGAAATTATCAGAGATGCAGGAGGTATGTCATACTTCAGTAGACACAAATGCATGTCTCGATGATCTTCCATATGCCTTGGTAAATTTAAGGTCACTTTACATTTTTTAGGTAGATACTGAAAATATGGTAAATTTATGCATCTTAATTTTATCAAACTGATTACATTTGGAAATCTGAAAATTCAGACAAAATGCCAGACATCTCTAACATTACTTATTTCTTTTCTACAAAAATCAGGACATAGACAGAGCTACTACATATATATATATATATATATATATGTGTGTGTATATATATATATATATATACACACATATATATTTTTCCAAATAATAGAATTTATTACAGCAATATATGTTTGTTGAATAGAAAAGAATATGAAAATTCCAACATAAGCTCACATATGGATAATGTTATTTCAGTCGGTTTACTTAAAGTGAGAAAGTACTTTTTGACATGACAGGCCTGTTACTTTTAAGAAAAATAAAAAAACAACAAAACTTAACACAAATGAATGTTAGCAAATGAGAAAGCAGTTATTCAAAATACAAAATAATTAATTTCAAAATCATACTTAGCTTTCTTTTCAAAAGAGATATGCATCAATGTAACACAGATCTGTATAATCAAACATAATCATACAAAGAAAACCCCGAACAATACAACTTAAAAATTCTCCAAGACTCTCAATAATCTTGTAGGAATTGATGAAATGAGCAATATAATGCTGGGAACGGAAAGCAATCACATCTATTGGCCCTAAAAAGAGTAGCTTTATTGAATTTATAAAGTAAAAAACCTTGCAAATATTGTCTTACAGATTTATTTTCTTTCTAATTTGACTCTGTGAATCATAGCGCAAGAATGTTATTTTCCTTTTTCAAGGATAGGATAGCATCAAATAAGCAAATCTGAAAGAAAATTACTATACAGACCATGTACACTAAAATGTATATAGCAATCACTTAAGAAAAAGATAAATCTAAAATTAAATTCTCACCTTCCTTCTAATATTTATGTTAGTTGCCTAATGCGTTGTCTTAGGTTACAAATGGGGTTGTTTATTGTATTGCCAACTGTTAGAGATGGGGCAGTTATCTTCTGTTAATTGGGCAGTTTTCTTTATCTCTTCCACAACCAATTTTCTCTCCAGGAAACATCTTTTGTTAATGGGCCATGTGTCTCACTGCATGACTGATAAAATTACATCATCGCATTGTGAGATGCTCTGACCAGGGGGAGGAGCCAGGCATTCCTATTTGGGTATAATCTGACATTTGGAAAACCACAGGCAGTCTTTTCCTCCTGTAGATTACCAGAGGAGCAGCTTTCTTTTCCACTGGATTCCTGGAGGAAGACCAGACTCACTGGACCTTCAGAGGAAAACTACACCCTTCTATAGGATTACTGCTTCAACAGAACCACATCTGTCACTCCAGGAGCATTGCAGCCACCATTTAATTGGACTGCTACCAACAACCTGAGCAACAGGGTGTCAGGTCATATTTGACTCTTTCAGTGTTGTTTTGTATTAGTGCATTTTTATTTTATTTTTATTTTTTCCCCAATAAAGAACTGTCATTCCTAGTCCCATATCTTTGCCTGAGAACCCCTTAATTTCAAAATTTAATAATTGAGAGGGAGGGGGTTTACATTCTCCATTTCAAGGGAGATTCCTGCCTTCCTTAGCAGACACCAATCTTTTCAAACCAAGACAAAGGTGTTCATTATTATTAGCAAGCAAATTGGTTTTTATAAATCAAATATACAGTTTCAGATAGAACAATACTTGCTAAAGCTCGAATTATATATTGATATGACTGACAGTCATAGTTTTAATATTTTCAGTAAAGTTCAGATACATGGGAAAATAATGAATCTTAAACCCAGTAATAATGTCTTTCACTTATTCTCAATGACAAAAATCTTTGTACCACTGCTCTTGAGTGTCTAATATCTGCCCTAAGCAGGCTAATGCCCACATTTTCTATTCTAAATCCAGTCTAAAGCATCAATAAGCTATTTGACTTGAACTTATTACTAGAGATTGCTAAACAAATTTAAAATAATAAATTATCCGATATAGTAACCTTCATTACAGATTATTATTTTAATACAGAAGATTATTTTAATAGCTAATATATGTAATATATTTTTTAATTATCGCATGTTTCTAAACTGATTAGTGCTTGTTATAAATTATATAAAGTTCTTAGAAAGTTTGTTTATTTACTTGGCAAATGGTAAAGACAAGGTTGCAGAAAAGGTATCTTGAATACAAATCTTAATTATTTAGCATAATTTTTTTTCATTTATCTTACTTATGTCACACAAAATTCATAGAGAACACAGCCTGTAAGTACAATTTTCCCATTAGTAATACAAGGCCACAGAATTTATGTTGACATCATGTAGGCTTGCCTTGGCCTGAGTTTGTTTTCACTATTTTTTGATAATTCATAGGTGTCAAGTGAATATTTCTTGAGCTGGTGGCATTTCAGAAATATTGTGCTCTGATACTACTGCATACAGTAATGATCTGATAAAGTTACATAGGTCTTGCATAGCAAGAAACATACTTAGAGAGTCTGAGGGAGGCTAATGTGCAACTTTCAGATTTTAGTAAAGGACAATGAGAAAGAAGCAGACTATGTTAAGAAAATATATTAAAAAAAATGAATAATTCAACTCCAAGACCAAAGAGGAGGCTCACTTCATGTCCAAGAGTGTCAAACTTCTCCTAACAGATCCTTGGATGCTCTTAATTGGTTGTAATCCCTACCCAGGAGCACAGAGAAAAGGGTAAAAATAAGACAAAAGAATTACAAGTGAAAGTAGAAAGGCAGTTCTTAACTTTTATAAGTGTATTATTATCATTTATGCTTTTCTATATTTGATAATTCAAACTATCAGATCATTATAATATTAATTAGAATAACAATAAATTCTGTTCCTTTTGGCAATAACAAGATTATCTGGCTAACGTAATATTACATAAGTGCATTACAACCCAACTAACTTCTGGTCTGAAGTTCTGTATACCAAACATACACCATTTTTCTATGTACCCCACACCACTGAAGTACTCTCTAATGATTGTCGGGACTCCTAGGGCTCTAATGGGCCTAGACAGGACTGGCCAGCCTTCCCGGTGCCTCTCCCCACCCATGCCTATGGGTCCAGGGCCCCAAGTCTAAAGCCATGAGTCCCTCCCCCAGTGATGCCACAGAAGTGCTTGTCCCCCTCTTCCCCTATTACTGCTCTACCTAGCCATGGGGCTAATGTCCCTGCCTGGCCTTGGCCTGTCCTCTTTTCCATGGAGATGCCCAATGCCCAGGGTTTGGTCTGCCTCCTGATGTGCCCAAAGCCTGCTTTACTCCCTGGCTGGGGGCAGGGGGACCAACACTGGCTGAAAAGCCCTGTACTGCTGGCCTCAACCCTGATCTCTGAGCTCACCAGCCTTCAGGGAGCTGTTGACCTGTGTTTGTCTCTTATTCACCATGAAAAATATGATGCCTATGAAAAAAGCAATACATTTAATTTAACAAGAAGTGTTATTTTCTCCTTATTTCTCACTCAGAATAAATAGTTAATCTCTAAGCAGAATAAATCTTAATTATAAAGCAAAGCAAAGTAGAATGATTTACAAAGGAAACCATACCGTCTTTTATGTTTTGGTTTTATCTAAAAGGTCAGGACAGACTCAAAAATAATACTTTTAAAGAAAGGTCAGGACCTAAGTGAGATGAAAACAGTTCTCTGGCAAGGAAAAAGGTTTCTTCAGTATAAAAACAGATTCAAAATCCACTTAGAATTTAGAGAGATAAAGCTATTCCTGCAGAACATTGTGTGCTGTCAGCATCAAGTGGGCAGTAAGTAAACTTTTAAGCTAAGAAGTGACATCCAGTGCAAAACAAGAGCTTTGCCTGAGGAAAATCTTCCCTATGAGAGGACCCCAGTGATCCATTAGACAACAATTTCAATATGTCCTAAGGTAAATGCTTACACACTAAAATTTCAAAATCATTTTAAGAAGAATTACATATGCATTGCCTTAGTGAGCATTTCAGGCAATTTTGCACCACAATACAATGATAAAAATGATAGTGTTCTTGTTCAATAGCCAAAATTGTTCCTAATATCCATAAAAGCTTGGTTACTACAAGTATCTTTCTCACTTTTATGTTGCACAGAGAAATGCTGACAAAGAAAACTTCTACAGGAAAAAATATATTGGCAAATCTAAAAACACGTTAATTTGACACTATCATACGTAACATCCTAGCAGGTAAACTCAGGAAATGTGTGTTAGATGAATCAGGTTAGGTGAATGAATACATTACGTCAGTGAGATGGATCAAGAACAGGCTGAATTGCCACTCAGAGGGTCATGATCAGCAGAGTAAAATCCACTTGGAAGTCTATACTCAGTGATGAATCCCAGGGATCGATATTGGGTCCAATCCTATTCAACTAGCTTTTTAATGACCTGGATGAAGGGATTGAATGTACCCTCAGCAAGTTCGCTGATGATATAAAACTGGAAGGAGTGACTGATACACCTGAAGGCTGGGCTGCCATTCAACAGGAAGAGTGTGATCAGCAGATCGAGAGAGGTGATCCTCCCCCTCTACTTGGCCCTAGTGCAGCTACAGCTGGACTGTTGTGTCCAGATCTGGGCTCCTCAGTACAAGACAAGGAGCTACTGGAGAGGGTGCAGTGGAGGGCAAAATAGATGATGAGGGGCCTGGAGCATTCCTCTTATGAGAAGAGACTGCAGGAGCTAGAACTGTTTAGTTTAGAGAAGACTGAGAGGGAATCTGATCAATACTTAATCCCTTCTGTCCACTTAGATAATATTATGGATTCATACATAAATTATGGAGTGCTAAAAGTAACCAAAAGAAAGCAGCAACCAAAAGAAAC
The DNA here is from genome assembly GCF_031753505.1 of Anomalospiza imberbis. Lineage (NCBI taxonomy): Eukaryota > Metazoa > Chordata > Aves > Passeriformes > Viduidae > Anomalospiza > Anomalospiza imberbis. The sequence continues at coordinate 16,402,694 of NC_089681.1, read as the reverse complement.
TGGAAATGGAAATAACAAAAGAGCACAACTAATTTTAGAAACAGCAGAAGAGTATTACTGGAGCCAAGAAACAGTAAAGCAGCTGCTTCAAGAAGATCCAAAGAAGCTTTTGTTCTACTTCAGCTAACAGTTTCTGATTCAAAGGGAGTTCTAACAAGGCAACAAGAAGAGAAAGTATCAAGGCAACGAACTCTCAGTGAATAGAAAGAAGTGCTGAAACACAGATGACCAGACAAGCAAGAATATGTGGGTTATGACACCACAGCCTAGGTAGGGAAATATTTTGATTCTCCTCTAAATGAAATTTCTTATTGAAATCTCTCTTCTAACCACATTGGTTATTGTTTACCAATGTCTTTTAAATATTGTATAAATGAATACCTTTCATGAATAAAATTGCCTTTTAAAAGAAAGTAATACACATAATTCACATGACTGTGTACCTCAACGAAGCTGAGAGCTTCCCAGTTTCATGTACCTCATCAGATTTCATTTTTTCTGTATAAGTCAATTAAAAAAAAAAACTTTAAAGGCCTTAAAGGCCTATTTGCAAGGTCTTAAACAGAAAATTAGGAAAATATATTTAATTACATTAAAAGTGTGTTTAGAAAAAATTATGTAATGCCCTAAGTTTTCTATTTTTTCATTGTTGTGGGTTTTTTTCCATAGGCAACTATATTTTGACTTTGCAGTGCATCACTTTTAGTCTTCTTTTCAAATGTCTAGGCCACAATAGCTTTAGGTATTACACTGAAGCTCAGCTAGGTGAGTCTGCCTTATGAAAAAGAATCTTAAAAAACAGTTTTCACAAACTTAAGAGAATAGAAGGGAATAAGACTGTAATTAGTATAAATGCCAGGGTTTTGGTAGCAGAGGGGTATAGGGCTGAACATATCACATCTCCCTTCAGCAGGCACTAAGCTGTCCCATGCTGGTCACAACTGGCCACAATAGACACCCACAGGACAGACTTAGTCCATCAGTAGAATTTGTGACATTTCTATGAAGATGTATTTAAGATAAGGCAATAAACACTGAGGGAAAGGAACAAGATTAGAGCATGCATGCTCCATTCCAGAGCTAGTAATACCCTCAAAGGGGTTGTACTTCATGGATAACCCATACAGAAGCAGGTGCTTCCCCTAAGAGGCAATGGTCCATGGTCAATGCACATCAAGGCAGAAGAAATGAGTAAGAGGGAAGAAATGGCAGAAGAAAAGAGTGAGAAGTAAGGAACAGCAGAAATGAACTCTTCCACTTTGACCTGAACCCTCTGCACTGGCTATCACATCACCAAAGAGCCAAAGAGTAATCTGTGGTAGAATAGAGGAAGGGAATGTGTTTGGAATGAAGTTAAGCTTTCAAAAGAGGAGAGTAAAGGAGTTATTCATCATTTCTTTACTATTTGTCTTTATTTTCCAACACCCAAAATTGTCATTAAAGTTTTTATAATAAGGCCATTTTTTCCAGGACAGTAGTTGAGTGATTTGCCACATCTTCATTCCAAGCATGAAATTTTTCACTCTTGTTCTTCCTATTTTCTGCCCTATTGTACTCTGTCATTGCATGCCCCCAGCCGGGTAGTAATTAGCATTGACTCCATGATTCTCAGAAGGCTGATCAATCACTTTATTATACTATACTTATGAAGAAACCCATCGCCCTTACAAGCAGTCACGATATAGATGGACCCAATTGGTCCTTGAATCCAAACACCATCACCAGTGTCCAATTAAGAAATCACCCTTTGGTAAACAAATCTCCATAACACATTCCACATGATCACAACAACAGGTGCAGCAAGTGAAGATAAGAATTGTTTATCATTTTTTCTTTGATTCTCAGAGTCTTCCCCAGGACAATTCCTGGGAAAGTTGTCTGTTGCTCTCTGTGGCCAGAAAGCTGCTGCCACAGTACTCTGAGGATGGAGTGAGTGAGTGAGTGAGTTAGTGGTGGTGAGAGGGCCTCATTGCTACTTAGGGTTAAACCATGACCCAAATACACTAACAAAATGTGCACTAGTGCAAACAAAATTAGTAAACCAAGGGAGTGATTAGTTGAAAAGGGTACTGCAGTGCCACACAGTGACAGACTAAAATTATGCAGTGTTCTGAAGTTCAGAATTTGACGTCCAGGACCTTAAAAATATGTAATAATAGGATAAAGAAACTTAAACTGGAGGAAGTACTAAGAAATTAGTAATTCTGTTTATAGTGGTAATATGTAGCAAATACTATGTTTCAGGGACTCAGAAAGAAGATACAGTCAATCTACATCAATTAAGCACGGGAAGGACCAAGGTTTTAACACAGCTACTACTGTGTAGCACTCTGATAAAAAAAGCTATTGAAAGAATTAACATATTCCCTCTCAAAAGTAATGCAGAAAAAACCTCTTGAAAATAAATCAAGTCCTTGTACTACATTAAATTTTGCAATACTTTAAAATTTTTATCAGCTATCTGATTTTCAGAAAACTCATGTCAGAAAAAAAGTGAAATTAAAGTTTGAAAATTGTCATTACAAAAAGGCTTAAAGTTATCTCTAACTGAAAAAATTAAGGTTACAGTTCTCAAAAAACTGAAATATTTTGTTTTATATATTTAATGTTTATTTTCTAAATGTTGGAAGGTTTTGAATATATCCCATCCATAGAAGTGTTCATGGCAGAGTTTGAGAAACCTGGTCTAGTGGAAGTTTCCCTACTCATGGCACAGGGGTTGGAGCTAGATGATCTTAAAGGTCCCTTCCAACCTAAACCATTCTTTGATTCTATGATATTTATTTAATTTCCTTACACTCTCTCCTTTAGTCTACCATTAACCTACCAGAAAATACACATTCCCTATTATCTGACCATGTGTTTTTCTATTTTCTACTATCAAAGTTATTTTTTATTGATCATATAGGCTTGAGTATGCACATTTAATTCTTTTACATGCTGAATTTTTTTACTGCCTACATTTATTTTAGAGTTTAAAAGACATTTTCTTCATTTTGAGTATGGTGGGCTGTTGCAGCATTTAACAACTTGGTATTTAGTCCACTTTAACATACATTCAGCAATACACAATTAAATATTAAATAAGCAAACAAAAATAGTGAAACCACTATTATTTAATCACTACATTCTAAGACAGTAAGGAGAAATAGAAGACACACAGCACATTCAAATCTCTTACACCTACCAACTCGCACGTTTTATGGGTCTTGGATGAAACATATTTTTAAAAATAAACATAAACCTATTATCTTTCATTAGCTATTACCTCATATGTTTGGCAGGAATGCATGTATGTTTACCATGAGACATGGTTTGTTCTTCTTTTCTCACTAGCTCAAAAGAAACAGTTCAACAATCCACAACGCTTCACTTAAACCACCAAAGTAGTTATCACAGGTTTTCTCAATTGTGAGATAGATTTATTACAGAGAATTCCTACTTCCTATCTTTTTACAGTCCCATAAGCCAGCAACTTAGTAAAGAGTTTGGTTTATCATATGTGGTATTAAAGGTATCATGCAAAAAATGAGTCAGTGTTTTCATAAAAGTGTTTTCATTATAGCAGCCCTGAAGCTATATTAAGAAAGCTTCTTTCATATAAATTCATTCAGAATACACATTCCAGAACATCTATGAACTCAGGAAGTCCAAATAAAGATATAAAATACCTACTGAAAATGGTATTCAATTTTTTCTGTTCTTGTTTAGAATATACTATCTGAGGCAAGCACATAGAGCTGTAAAACTTGCTAATATCAAAGATCAAATTATAAACATTAATCATAGGCTTTTGATAATTGCAATTTTTGCATTATTTGACTAATTTTATCAGACTCTGCAAAACTTTATAACTAACTAACTTTATACTAACTTCTTCCTATGCTAGATTTTCTATAAGAAACTGTAAAATAAGTTCTTGAACTAGATCCTGATAGGAATGCCATGATTTGTTTTTCATCAGATAAATGGAAAAAGTACAAAAACACAACAAGAAGTTACTGTTCCCTGAAGATCCATTGATACACTGTGGATATTGAAAAATATTATTTATGGTATTACCTTGCACTATTGACATTTAGTTTTCATTAGCACTTCATCATTAGAATGTCCTTGTTTCAAACAGTGACTTTCCCAAAATTATGCTTCAGATGCTTTGACTCTTACTCAAAATAAATGTTTGTTCATAAAAACTATGGGTAAGAATCTTTCTGGTTATTTAAACCTTTAATGATGCAAAGCATTCCAAAACGTAGTAAAAAGTAATAGTGCTTAAATGCTACTTTAGTAAACAGAAACTTACTCCTTTACAAATACGACTAATGCAACTATAGAGTCATTCCCATAATTTAATGATAAAGACATTCTCTCTGTTACTGTTCCACAGTATTTTTCAGAATATTAGGACCATTTTAAAAGCTAAGTACTTGAATAGGTTAAAGTAAAGCAGGTATCTCCCGTAATATTTTTTGGTAACTGAATATAGATATACTAGATAATACACCACCCATATTCTAACAGATTGTAATTTGATATAGCAGTTTGAAAAACCAACAATACTTTTATGAAGCGCTTTTTTTTTTAAGTAACCCTTCCCATTTCCTAAAACTTCAGGCACTATTTTTTCTAACAAATACAGCCACAATTAAAATTTATTTATTTAAATGTACCTTGGTAGTGGGCACTAAATCCACGGTATCGGTGATTGCTGTCTGTTACAAAATGTAGTCTGAGCCAGTTTTTGTTGCTTATAACTGGAGGAGGTATATTCATTCCAGAGAGCCTGAAATAAAACAAATAAATAAAACATATTAATAAAGGATTTCAATATTATCAGGAAAATTTTTATATTCAAACTAGCATTCATTGATATGCCCTCTGTGGGACTTTTTATTTATTGGTTAGTAGCATATTACCAAGTATGAACAGACAAAATTGTACACTATGCCAACCAAGTGATGGGATACAAATCAGTGCTAAGCCAGTAACACACAACCATGTTATTAGTCAGGCACAGCACTGTAAAGATAGAAGTACATGGCACTCAGGCTAGAAAGAATTTGTGTCAACACAGGTCAGATAATGGGCTATACAGAACACTGCTCTGGGCACCAGGGAAAGGTTTGTACATTGTGACTTTCACCTTCAAGATATGGAAGAAGAGAGCTTAGTTTATGCAAACCACCATCTAAAATGATAAAATAGACATCTATTTTCCAAGAGTAAGTAATTTTCTATTTTCAGAGTATAAAGATAAAAGAAATATTCCATCACTTGTGTGGATTTGAAAATTAGTTATTAGATGTACAAGAAGAGTAGGGAATTCTAGTGGATTGACCCCAGCTAGCAGTCAAGCACCACACAGCTGCTTACTCTTTCCCTTCCCTGCCCCAAACAATTGTAAGGGGAGAGAACAAGAAGAGCAAAAGCAAGAAAGACACTTCAAAAGACAGTTAAATAAGTGAAGAGTTGAGAATAAAAGGAAGTGATACAAAAGTAATCATTCACCATATTCCATAAATAGATCAATCAAAATGGTCTCTCTTCTGTTTGTTTGGAGCATAAGGATATTGCTCCAATTATAGTATCCTTCATCTTGACTGGCTCATTATGAAAGTCTGAATTTAAGTTCTTTTTTGTTTGGGGATTTTAGTGGTTTTTTTGGTTTGTGGGTTGTGTTTTTTTTTTTTTTTTTTTTTATGTGTTGGGTGTTTTTGTTATTTTATTTTTAAATTAGATGTCTTGTTATAAAGAAGGTGAATAAAGTTCAGAGAGAAAATTCTTCCATCAAGCCAGTAATTCAAAATATATATTTCTCACCAAAACCAGAAAGACAAGTCACACCTTCAGAATGTCAACATATTATCTATGCTCTTCCATTTAGTTATAAACAGAACTCTTCCTGTAGTTAAAATAAAATACTAGCCAAGAAGTATGCCATTTTATGTTCAGACATAATGGATTCCTGTTTTATTTTGAGAAAAACTTTATTCATAATAAAACAATTCTGAAGTGATTTTTTAAGTGAAATAAAACACGAAGCCTTGCTTAAATAAATACCTAATAATTTTGTATAGGCACTATTCTGTGAGGGAGACTTTTGAAATAATAACAGTTTAGAGGTTGTGTTCATCTTTTCCCGCCCACTTCACCTCAAAACAAAACATGCTTAAAAAAACTTTCCAAATTTCTGAAGCTGTACTGGCACCCTTGTTCCCTCAGGCACTGATATAATTGACAAAAGGCTTGACTGACACCACGGCCTATTAAAACTCCTTCACATACTTGCAAAAGAATGTTTTTATACCGTGGAAACATATTAACATATTAGCTCACACAATTCATTTCAGTTGAACGACACAGAGAATCTAAGTTTTTTAAGCTTATGAAATTGACTTCAAATTCTAAATCCAAGAAATCCAGATGACGAAGTTAAAAAAAAAAAAAAAAAAAAAAAATAGTGCTATTAGACTGCAACAGGAAGTGGTGAAGGCACATTGCCCTGTACAAATTAAAGTTATATGCACTGGCATATATATAAAGCCTTAGAGGCAGAAGCCTACATCTTTCAATTAGGAAACATGCAATATTTCTGCATTTTCCTTGTGAATTTTAGAATGAAACACACTTTCTAACAGTCATAAAGTGGCTTTAATTGCTACAAATTTTTTGCTACAAATGTAAGAAGTATACTATAATTTGCAGCTTTTGTTTTGGAAGGTAGGGGTTAGGATATCCTTTTCAGTACAGGTATTTCTCTCTACAATAATATTACCTAATAATGCAAGAGAAAATATTTATTTTATTTAAATTCTCACTCTATAAATAATTATTAGGCAATATAGAGATAGAGGTAACAACCTTTCACTGCTTGCATATTTTAGAATAAACCTATTAGTGGAAGAGATCTTACTAAACAATTGAAATAAAATAAGGCTGTAAAACACATTTCCTAACATGTATTTTGACTTATATATATCCTGCCTATAAGAAGGTTTCTCTTCAATAATTACAAAACTATGTGAAAAATAAATTGCAAGTTTATTGTCTAAGCCATGAGAAAATATTACCCTAGACATTTAAATGTGTTCCCAGGAAAAGACTAATTTTTTCTTTCTAAGATAGCTAAAAATCTAGCTTACCTATCAAATCAGGTATTTATGAATATATCTATCCTTAATTCTATGCTGACTTCTAATTAAATTCACAGTTCCTGCAATCTGATTTTTGCAGTTTAAGGGTTCTATGGGATTCTTCCCAGAAAGTAGATTTGCAAACTAACAAAAATTGATTCTGTGGATCTAAGTGTCCCTTTTCTCATCTCAATTTATCTTCTCAGCAAATTATAAAGCTGTTCACCATTACAATAATACATTGGCAGCCCAACCTACTTCTGTGTCTGTTACTATTCCAAGCATAGTTATGCTGCATCATCTACAATATTTTCCTAAAGTTCAAAGTAGAACACCATATCTTCCATAATGGAAACACAGCTGTCTCATGTTCTTTTATAATTCAAAAGATGTAGCTCCCTCTCAAGCTGCCCAGAATCCTGCATAGTAAATTTCAGTCAACAGAGGGTAGGCTGCCCTTCTGCAGATGTCTTTCATAAACTCTTAGAAATGTTCATGGAGAATCTTGGCTGTGAACCAGAGATATAAAGTAACTTACCCCTATGTGCAGTCAACAGTATTGACTACTGCAAAATGTATTTGAAAAAGTAAGTGCTTTCTGAAACAATGCACCTTTGTTGCTAAACAAGGGATTAATGGAAGTGTAAGACTGCATGTAGATATGTCAGGGAAGTTCCTATCTATGCACTTAATTTGTGTGTAAACCACGGTTTACAGAAGAAATAAGGGACTAACATTTTTGAGAGTCAAAATTTCATTCTTGCACTTCATTACAACAATATGCCTCTACTCCCTTCCTTTATACACTATTTAGGTAGTAATTTTTAAAAAATCACCTGTTTTAGGCTAATTCTGATCCAGTGAAGTCAATTAGTATTTTATTTGCCCTCAGAATTCTAACACATAATTCCCACCTTATGTTGCAAAATGGAATTCAGAGTTGGTGTGTTTTCTTTTTTTAATAGCATAGTGCACATCCTCTATTTCTTCCAGAAAAGGAACAGTATACATTTACTTTAACATTTGAAATGTACACTGTCAGATAGCTATAATCTTGGCAAGTAATTTAAACATTCCCTTCTTGCTCATCTACCAGACTTTAGCTTTAATTTCTAAAAGTCATCTAAAATGACAGTTCTTACAAACATATTGTCACTGATTGTCACAATTGTCAATACACTGATTATTATGATGTAATGTAGTCCTTAATTTAGTCATTCAATATGTCCAAAAATATTCCAAAGAGAAAAATGTTTTGCTTTTCTTTAAAAAATACACAGCAAACTTTCCCCAAAACTTCTTAATGAAGCATATAGTTTCTACATTTCCTCATATGCCAGATTCGCAGAAATGGAATTAATTAAAAGAAAAAAATTAGGTTGATACCACACCTATAAACAGTGCTGAAACTCTTTTCTAATTGTACCAAAGCCTTAGGCTGACAAAGATTTACATCTAAGCATGACTAAGTGCATACATAGATCTCATTACTCATATATATGCACTACAAAATCCCAAGTGCTTGTTTTGATGCAAATTGCAGCTGTGTGCATTCTTTCTTGCTGGTATTATTTGCATGTTGAAATAAAACTACTGTATATAAAGCTTTGATTAAAAAAGGGCAAACTATCACACATTTTGATAAGGCCAATGCATGTTCGTATATGTGCTATTGGGGCTTAATACTTATACAGCATAATACAGTAAAGGACAAAGTAGCCACCTGTCCCTTGAAAGAAGAGGAAAGACATACTCAAAAGAACGGTATCTGATCAATGACCTATCTGGTTTGGTGAAATTATGCTTAAATTAGGCAGTACTTGTATTAAGCATAGATTTGAAGTAGCAACATACAGCTTATTGTGTCTCTATTTGTATACAACATATACTAATTACCAAAGACTTCTGGGACCCTTTCTTTTGTTCTTCATGACTGCCTTGACCCCATAAAGCAACACCTCACATTACAAGATTCATAATAAACATCTTTTGCAAAGGATCCAACCGACAATGCAGATTTAAGGGCACCAGATTAAAACTCAGGTCTCTCATCTAATAAATCCATATCTGTTTAAAACAAGCAGTTGCACACTAGAGAAGCAAAGCTGATGTCAACTCAATATTTAATATATTACTCAATCTGAAAGATCCTGAAGGATTTAATGATTAAGTTAACATATCTCTCCTGTTGCACCAAGTCAGTTTGTATGATGTTTACACTGAAGTTCAGACACTAACCTAACTCTTTGGTCAAGCACTACAAGAGTAAGTATTCTGTATGACTAGGCATATCAATATTTTTTTTATGTTTCCAATTTCACTGATGAGTTTAATGGGTCTTAATGGCATTCATTATAGATGTGAGTGCCTGTTGCATGACAGCTATGGTTACTGGCCTTTTTTTTTTTTCCTGGAAATGTTCTGTCCAAATTATATTAAATCAGTTCAGAGCAAGGACACTTCTCTGACCTACACTGTCAAAAAGCAAAGAAAGCTCCACCAACTTCTTATGTTTCTTACAAAATCTATTGCTGTCTAAACTGATAACTCAGGATTTAAATCTTTTTCAAGATATCACATAAATATTAAATGCCAATAGGCATTTTCAGTTATCTTTGGATAACAACAAAAGTCAACAAAATGGATAATTGCCTGCAAATTTTGCTTCTGTGAAGAATTTCCAACATAAAGTAAGTATTTTAAGAGCTGTGATTTCCCTAGAGTTTTAATTGTAGCTTACATTTTTGCAGTACTAACATTTAAAATATTAGTATATCTGTATTTCAGAAAAAGACTAAATGAGACATCTCTGTGACAGTAGCTATAGAACTTTAATGTAAATTGAGTTTTTCATTTAATTGTATGTGTGAAACTCAAACTGCTGATGGGTAGCATCAGGGCTGCTCTTGTGTCAGTACATTCAAGTCATTATTTCCCTGCATGATTGAGGAATTGTCCATCTTGTGAGATAGACTGGCTACAGAAAAGAGATTAATTTGAAAGGTAATTACAATATCAAATTAAGCAGTTTCCCAGATGAGACTTCAAATGATGAAAATAAAAACAACACAGGAAAATATTAACTTGGAAATAAAACAAGCATATACATGAAGAAAACAAAAGAAGAGGAGGATTAAGTTATTCTTCTGCATTGCCACAATCCATTGACCAGTCATACCAAATGACAGAACACATCATTCTAATGAGAAATTAAACAGTCATAATTCAGTCTTTAAAGAGGAAAGGAAAAAAAGTATCTTCCTAAAACAAGCTCCTTCTCAATGGTAAATATTCATTAGAAAAGTAAAGGAAAAATGCCCAAAAATCTACCACTCTACTAGAATTCTGAGGGCAACATAGAACCCAAGTTTTAAGTGGTTACGAAGTTAGTAAAAGACCTAATTCTTATGGTCAGTCCCTGTAATATTGATAGCAGGACTGAGCATTTTATGTATCTGAGAATGAGAACACTCACAAGTTTGATATTATATTAATTGTTGTTTCTGTATTTAAGAACTGCAGCCAAATGAATGACAAAAAGCAGGTTTTTATTTTTAGAACAGTAAATTGCCACTCTTCAAATTTAGACTCATGAGCTATTTAGAACTAAACTAAGGGTTTAGGTTGAAACTTCACTGCAACCACTTATTTCTGATTTATTAAACAAAAAAATGAAAACTTAAATAAGTGAGTATTTGGGAGGAGTAGGAAAAAAGTTCTACATTATTTAACCTTGAAAAAAATACTTGTTCTGTAAAGTACTTTAATAATCTATTGATTAATTTTAGATTTATTCATCTAGATGGATAAAAATAATTCACCCTTTGATTCTTTTTGTCAAGTACATTATGGTGTCTGAAAGACTGAAAAAAATGTCTTTGTTTTAAAAATGTCAGTGTTGAAATATATGAAAGCTTTTTCTTGCCTTTGCAATGCTGGAAAAAGTTCAATTTTAGAGTAGAATTACTGTCATATAAAGCAGCTTCATGAGAAGCCTGTGTATGATCATCAAGGACTTAATAAAGGTCCAAGTGATGATTAATGGAAGTTTATAGTACTGTGGATATGAAATGTTGAAAAGTGTCAAGATTAAGAAATACTTTTTAAATTCAGAAGTTGATTGCATCCTATAAAGCCAGATGTTCCTATGTCAAAGTTTTCCAACTAATCTCTTCACTTGACAGAATAATAAAGTATGAGGAAAGGAGCCTTCTAAACACACAACTGTTAGCTCATGATACATGTAATCTTGTCTTTGTGACATAAGAAAATAACACTGATGGACAGTGGTGCATCCTGATTGCCTGCAGGCCTAGCAAAAGCTTCTGATTTTCATATAGATGTCAGGGTCCTAGAAGGAGTAACTTTTCATAAATGTGATGCAAATACCTGGTGTACAAAGTGACCCTGCACTCACAACTCAATTTCCCTGAGCAGATTATAGAAATAATATAAATACATATTAACTTCACCTGGGCTGTACATGGTGGTTAATACATGGGTGTTTGTACCACACAAGCTGTGACAAGTTTCACAAGAAGCTCATTGGTGTAATTGGTGACACCAAGCTCAGGGCAGTCAATTAAGAGCAGAGGCAGACGAGCGTGGATGCACCACTGAGAAGATACAGGCCCACCTGGTGCAGGCTTTGCAGTGCCTCACACAAAGGCACTGATCCTGCTGGCCCAGAAGCTATGATAAGGTGGACACCAAGAACTGTCCCAGGATGTTTTTTTCCTGCACATATTAAATCAAACTGTCTCCATCAAGAATCCCAAATCTGAGGGCCTTGGCTGGAGAGTGAAGGACCCTGGACAGGTATAAAAATGAATGTGATCATCTGAGCCTTTTCCGTGGAATCCTGCACATTTCTTCCCCTTACTTTCACAGCTAATCTAAATAAAACTAAATTGAATACAACTTGTATGTGACCAATACTTCTTTAGGTAACAGTCAAACTGAATAACTGGGACTATTACCTGTGAGAAGCTTATATCATTTACCTCTCTTAAAATGTTGTCATGCTCAATTTCTGAACTGGCTGTTTTCTTTTCAATTCTATATAAGAAATTTTTATACTTACAAGTATTGCCTGAATAGGAGAAGGAAGCTTGTTCTTGAGTCTTCTGGTAAGTGTCAATAAATGAATGAAACAAAATACTCAAAAATATTACACTTGCCCTACAATTTGATGTTCTGCAATAGTATTTGTTACACAGAAAATCTTGAGATAGAAAAGAAGAGCCCCATGTCAAAATTATTATTAGTCCAATTAATGCTTTAACAGACTAACAGTCTAAATATGGAAAAGTCTCATTAATACTATCAGTAACTTATTTATTTAAAGAAAATTTTCTAACATCTATTTCTTCCCTCAGGTGTCATGTCCAATTTTTAAGTGTCCCTCTGTATCCTGAGATCAGCATTCATTCTTTCCTAAATAGAAGGGAAAATTTTTTATTGTGAGTCATTCTGCCCCTCTAGTGCTCTCTGGTGAGGCCCCACCTGGAATACTGCATCCAGCTCTGGAGTGCCCACCACAAGGAGGACATAAATCTTATGGACTACAGAGGGGGTCCATGAAAATGATTAGAGGGATGAGGAATGACTGAGAGAATTGATATTTCTCAGCTTGTAGAAGGAATGGCTCCCGGGTGACTTGACTGTGGCCTTTCTGTACCTGAGGGGAACCTACAAGAAAGCTTGAAAAGAATTTTGACTAGGTCATGTAGTAATAGGACAAGGAAAGTGGCATTAAACTAAAAGAGAATGGGTTAAGATAAGATATTAGGAAGAAATTTTTTACTGTAAGGATGGTGAGGCATTGGACTATGTTACCAGAAGCTGTGTATTCCCAAACCTTGAGACTGCTCATGGCCAGGCTGGATGGGGCTGCAAGTAACCTGGTCTAGCAGATGGTGTCTGTGCCCACAGCAGAGAGGTTGGAACTAGACCATTGTTAGGGTCCTTTCAACCCACACCACTCCATGATTCTATGACCAGTGTATCCTGGCATCATCATACCACTCTCCTTCCTCAGTCTTGAGTCATCCTTGGGCTATCTGATGCTTCCTAAACAGAATCTTTGTTTTTTCTCATTGGTTCCCAGCCTTCTCATGATCCAGTTATCATAGAGGCCAAACATGCATTGCACAGGAACTGGCTAGGGTTGTCAAACCTTTAGTATACATGATACTCATATAGTCACTTGAAGAGTAGACAAAGAAAAGATAAAAACAGTTCAGGTCAAGACACTTCAGAAGAGTCCTAAGAGAGTCCAGCTGTAAGATCAATACATGGCCACACAAGGCCTGCGGCCACTTCCCAGTGATAAGGCAAAAGTCGTGTTTGCTGACTTATTAGTTGCTATCAATATGGCCCGATGCACACTAAAGAAATTGGAGGCACTAGAAATAGGAAGCAAAGAGTACTTATCCATAAAGCTATTTCTCACTTAAATTCTTCCCATAATCCTTAGTATTTCATGTGACAAAAGTAGTTAAAATGAACGCCTCATATAGGTATGCAGTGGTCAAACTGGTAAAAGACTCTAATTATATTTTCTGTAGTGCATGAAGGGAAATTGGCATGCATCTCTGGATGGTGATAAAGTTTAAAATATTAGTCAAATTACTCCCACTCTGCAGAAAAATTAAGAACCCCATGGGTCTTATAAGAAAAACTACTTATTGACTCTGAGTTTTCCTGAGTATCTGCCACTCTAATTGCTCATATTTAGATATGCAAAATGCAAATGTATCTTAAAAGAGTTGTTCCTTAACATTAGAATAAAAATTTAAAATGCTGTCATTTAAGTCTGAGTCAGTTATATTATTTCATCTTTTAAGGGTGATAATAAGACAGTCCTGAAATGCCTTTAAAGAACAACTCATCAATACAAATTAAGAGGATAAACATTAAACATTTCAATTCAAACTACAGGTGATCTTTTTCTGAGACTTCACTTCCTCTTTCTTCCTCCTGTTTCTCCTCTTTGAAAATGTATGAAGATAGATAGCAAAATCTGCCAGGAAAGACTCATTTTTCTGCATAGTTTAAATATAATTGTAGTCAAGGAATCCATGCTGATTACTCACAGAACCATTCACCTTATCTTTCACCTTCTATGGAAGGTGAATTAATATTTTGTTCATCTATATATTGTTGAAGAACTTTCTTCTATATATCCAACACTCTGTCTCCTTCTAATTCTACTGGATTTATCACATTAGATATTTAAATTTTTTAATTGATTACATTTATCTGTTGTGACTTTTCCCCCTTCTTCAATATATCTAAAGATAAGAAATTTCTTAATAATTTTATGCAACTTTCATTTCAAAGTGTTGAACAAATACCAAGAAACTGTAGCATTCTTTACATAATGAGGATGATGATAATAATAATAATAACTTATAAATTTCTAACACATAGACAATATTTTGATCTCCACCACAAAAATCTAAGAAAAAATCAGAAACTGCCTGGGCTGTAAGGGTACCCTCTTGACTTTGGCTAGGTCTGCCTGGGGATTCTGTTAAGTTTCTGCCTTGGACCCTAGAAACCCATTCTAGCTCAGCCTAAGGCTGCTTCAGTCTATCCTTGGCTATCTCTGTTTGACTGGGGTCCTGAAGGGATTCTGGACCTGGCTTATCACTTAACACATTGGAGGCTGTTACCTGACTCTAAGTCCCTGGGTTCAGCCTCTGGAGGACTGCATATCATGGGTGAGTGAACAGGAAAGCAGGCCCAAGGGCAGTAAGCCTGAATTAGGGGTAAAATCAGTAGCCCAGCTGAGGTGCATGTATACCAATGCATGCAGCAAGGGCAACAAACAAGAAGAGCTGGAGGTCATGGTGCAGCAGTGAAGCTATGATGTAGTTGCCATCACTGAAACGTGGTGGATGACTCACATGGCTGGAGCACTGCATTGGATGGTTACAAGCTCTTCAGAAGAGACGGGAAAGGGAAAAGAGGAGAAGGGGTGGCCCTTTATATTAGGGAGGCTTTTGACACCATAGGTATTGAAACTAATGAAGATGAAGTTGAATGTCTATAGGTAAGAATTAAGGGGAAGGCCAACAAGGCTGACATCCTGCTGGGAGTCTGTTACCGTCCACCCAACCAGGAAGAAGAGGTGGACAACTTATTTTATAAGCAACTAGACAATATTTCAGGATCATCAGCCCTTGTTCTTGTAGGTGACTTCGACCTGCCAGACATCTGCTGGGAACTCAATACAGCAGATAAGAAGCAGTCCAGGAAATTTTTAGAATGTATAGACGACAACTTTTTGTTGCAACTGGTGGGTGAGCCTACCGGGGGAGGGACTATGTTAGACTTGTTGTTTGCTAATAGAGAAGGGCTCGTGGGAGATGTGGTGGTTGGAGGCCGCTTGGGGCAGTGTGTTCATGAAATAATAGAGTTCTCAATAATTGGTGATATCAGCAGGAGCATTAATAAGATTCTTGCATTGGACTTCCAGAGGGCAGACTTTGGCCTGTTTAGGAGACTTATTCAGAGAGTCCCATGGGAAGCAGCCCTTAAAAACAAGGGAGTTCAGGAAGGGTGGGCATACTTCAAAACAGAGCTCTTGAGGGCACAGGAACAGACTATTCCTGTGTGCTGAAAGATGAGTCGACGAGGTAAACGTCCAGCCTGGATGGGCAAGGAGGTATTGGAGGAACTTAGAAATAAAAAAAGGATGTATCATCTCTGGAAGAACGGTCAGGTTTCTCAGGAAGTATTTAAGAGGGCTGCTAGAGCATGTAGAAAAATAATTAGGGAGGCTAAAGCTCAGCTTGAATTTAAGATGGTGGATTCCATAAAGGATAATAAAAAATGTTTTTACAAATATATAAATGGTAAAAGGAAGGGTAAGACCAACCTTTGTTCTTTATTGGATGAGGGAGGGAACTTAGTATCTGTAGATAAGGAGAAGGCAGAAGTACTTAATGCCTTCTTTGCCTCAGTCTTTAGCGAAAAGATGGCTTGTCCTCAGGACAACTGTTCTCTTGGGTTGGTTAATAGCATCAGCGAACAGAATGGTCCCCCTATTATCCAGGAGCAGGCAGTCAGAGATCTGCTGGGATGCTTGGATATTCATAAATCTATGGGACCAGATGGGATCCATCCCAGGGTGATGAGGGAGCTGGCAGATGAGTTTGTGAAGTCACTCTCCATCATTCACCAACAGTCCTGGTCTCACTGGTGAGGTTCCAGAGGAGTGGAAGCTGGCCAATATGACACCCATTTACAAAAAGGGTAGGAAGGAGGACCCTGGTTACTATAGGCCAGTTAGCCTGACCTCAGTACCTGGTAAGGTAATGGAACAGCTTGTACTGAGTGTCATCACACAGAATTTACAGGATGGCCAGGTTATCAGACCCAGCCAGCTCGGGTTTAGGAGGGGTAGGTCATGTTTGACCAACCTGATCTCCTTTTATGACCAGGTCACCTGCCTGGTGGATGCAGGAAGGGGTTGCCTATTTGGACTTCAGCAAGGCCTTTGACACTGTCTCCCACAGCATACTCCTGGAAAAGCTGGCAGTACATGGCTTGGACAGGAGCACTCTCTGCTGGGTTAGGAACTGGCTGGGTGGCCGGGCCCAGAGAGTGGTGGTGAACGGTGCTGCATCCAGCTGGCGGCCAGTCACCAGTGGTGTCCCCCAGGGGTCTGTGCTGGGACCAATTCTGTTCAATATTTTTATTGATGACATGGATGAGGGGATTGAGTCTTTCATCAGTAAATTTGCAGATGACACTAAGCTGGGAACTTGTATCGATTTATCGGAAGGAAGAAGGGCTCTGCAGAGAGACCTGGATCGGTTGGATGGATGGGAAGAGTCCAATGGGATGAAGTTTATTAAGTCCAAGTGCCGGGTCCTGCATTTTGGCCACAATAACCCCCTGCAGAGTTATAGGCTGGGGACGGTGTGGCTGGACAGTGCCCAGGCGGAAAGGGACCTGGGGGTACTGGTAGACAGTCGGCTGAATATGAGCCAGCAGTGTGCCCAGGTGGCCAAGAAGGCCAACAGCATCCTGGCCTGTATCAAGAATAGTGTGGCCAGCAGGAGCAGGGAGGTCATTCTTCCCCTGTACTCGGCACTGGTGAGGTCACACCTTGAGTACTGTGTCCAGTTCTGGGCCCCTCAGTTTAAGAAGGACGTTGAGGTGCTTGAGCACGTTCAGAGGAGGGCAACGAGGCTGGTGAAGGGCTTGGAACACAAACCCTATGAGGAATGACTGAGGGAGCTGGGGTTGTTTATCCTGGAGGAGACTCAGAGGTGATTTTATCGCTCTCTGCAACTTCCTGAAGGGTAGCTGTAGTCAGGTGGGGGTTGACCTCTTTCACCAGGCAGCAACTGACAGAACAAGAGGACACAGTCTCAAGCTGCGTCATGGGAAATATAGGTTGGATATTAGGAAAAAGTTTTTTACAGAAAGGGTGATAAAGTACTGGAATGGACTGCCTGGGGAGGTGGTGGAATCACCGTCCCTGGATGTGTTTAATAAAAGACTGGATATGGCACTCGATGCCATGATCTAGTTGAGGTGCTAAGGCATGGGTTGGACTCGAAGATCTTGAAGGTCTCTTCCAACCCAGACATTCTGTGAATTCTGTGAAATGTGGCCTGTGTAGAGTCCCTCTTGGCTCTCAGTTATCCCTGTCTTGCTCCTGTTGTTTCTCCATAGAAATAGATTTCAAATCTCCCAATTAAACTGGTCTAATCATTAAAACTGCTTTCTATGAAATTTATGTCCTTTAAACAACACTGTGAATTTACTGTTATTCTGTGTACTTGATCATACCTCTCTTTACTGTATTTGTAACCTTCATATTCAAAAGTTGTCTGATTGTATTTAGGGAAACACTTCTCATTTTTTTCTGTATGGAGATTTTTAAGAAGTTATGATAAAATTAAATGTGGATATCATACACCTCCATCACTTTTACTTCATAGACATATAAGCAACAAAATTCCTTTAAAACTAAGGACCAAAGCTTTGAAATTATCTGAGTAATAAGGGTCATGATAGTTTACATTTAGCCCTATTAGATAATAATTAAAAAGGAAGAAGAGGATTGGGCAAGTTATATCAGCATGCATGCAGAACACCTCATTTTGACAGAAATTACTTTTACACTTTACAAGATTTTAGACCCTAATTTCTTGTTTGATGGTTCCTAATAAAAGAACCTCTATAGTGAACCATTAAGAACACATTATCTGTTTCTATTTATATGAATAGGTGAGATTTAGTAATCTAAATTCCCTTTGGGGATCTTGTCAAAGGAGGTTTTCATAACAGAAATTGTGAAACTTGGAGGATTGGACTGAGTTTGAGTGGCAAGGTTTTGGTAGAAGGAGTGGCTTCTGTGAGAAGTGCTAGGAGCTTGCCCTATGTCCGCCAGAACACATGCCAGTTGGCTGCCAAATGGATCCACTGAGGGTCAAGGACAAACCCACCAGCAACAGTGGTAACACCTCTAGGATATGTAGGAGGATGGATTTTGAGAGAAGAGAGCTAGTGCTGATGACAATCTCACCCCTGAGGAGTTGCAGCTGTAATAATTACCAAATAGTAGGAGCAGCCTTGCCTTTAATAGGTCACAGCAGTATCCAAAAAGGATGGTCCAATAAGGATGGGTGTTATAAAAGAGTGGGTTAGCTGGTTGAGGAGTAGTTGGAGTCAGTTGGCTGTGCTGTGGAGTAAGGGTCAGGTGATTGGGACAGTAAGGGTTAGTGTGTGCTGCTAGGGACAGAAAAGGTTAGGTAGTCATGACAGGGACAGGGAGAAGTCAGCCAGCTATGCGGAGGAAAGAAAAAAGGAGTCAGTTCTGCAAGGAGCTGCCCATGAGAACTCACAGAGTGAAGGTTTGAAAGTTTTACAGTAAGATAAACTGGTGATGACAGTCAGTTTCCATCCACCGTTGATTGGTGCCAAGCACCGGCGCCAACAATTGGTAGCCTGTACGGGGATGGATCCCAACAAGGATAACATATTTAGAAGAGGGGGAAACTGCTGCAGAATTGGAGTTGGAAGAAAGCATTGAGAATATGTGAGAAAAACAGCTCTGCAGACACCAAGGCACAGAAAAAAGAGAGGGAGCTGGTGCCCTGGACGTTGGAGAAGTTTCCCCTGCAGCTTGTGTAAATGAGGAGGCAAGCTGTCCTCGGAAAAGTAGTGTAAAAAAAACTGAAGATCTTTTTCTCTAACCTGACAAAGACATGAAAATACCAGCAGCTTTTGTTTCACTGAGGAACCAATTTTTCTTGTTTTCTCATTACTTGTAATGTAGTTACAAACTTTCTCCATCATTGTCTTTTATATCCTTTGGTAATTGTAATTCAGCAACTGTGATAGCCTTTCTTACTGTATTGTCAAAGCTTCTTAGTATTTTATGCTTTTATTCATTAGTCATGTGGTTCTTTTCTCACCTTTTGCAAAATTTCTTTCTGCTCTGTATACCTTTATGACTGCACCAGGAGCTTTAAAGGTCTCTTATAATGATCTATATCTTTCTTTTGAAATAGGATAGCCTGTTATTATGTACTTGATTTATTCACTTCCACTTACTGCCAGATCTCCTGTGGATTATGTTAACCCCTTTTTTTTGAAGCTGTTTTGGTAAGTTTTTTAATGCCTGATATCCTTCTCCCTAGTATTGATGTCTATTTACCCATAAACAGTAATGAAATTGTGTTCAAATTGCCTTAATCCTTCATATTTTTAGACAAATACTTTTTTTTGCATAAAAATGAAACATCTTAGTATGCCTTTATAAGGCCATTCTGCTCTTTCAACCAATTTCCAGATGAATTAAATCATCCTTTTCATCAAATAGTCTATTACATGTAGCTATTTTTTCAGTTTTTCAGAATACAAAGAATGCCTTGCTCTTCTACTTCAACATTCAATGTTGGCAGCACTAGTTTTTTCTTTCTTTTTTTTTTTTTTTTAATTTGGATATATATTAAAATATAATACCACAGGATATATCACTTTTATTTTGCTTAGATCAGTGCAGACAAACATATATACTTGATGTTTTATACAGTACCTTCTTTTTTTCTCTATTTGATTTAGCACCAAAAAAACCCACAATTACTTATCTGGCTCAATACTGTTCTCCCCAGTGGCATCTTACATTAAACTGATTTCTCTCAGGTTTAGTTGCAAACTTCGGTTCGCAGTGTTTGTCCCTAGATTTTTTTCATGGGAAAAATTATATATTCTCTTGAATGACCCAGTTGGTTGTATAAAATGGTTTTTAACCTGAGCACCACAACAGATACTCCTGATGTATTCTGAACCACTAAAGTTTAAATCTATGTCCCATGTTTTCTTTTTCCCAAAGGAAAATCAGAGACCAAGAATAGAAGATAATTTGCAAAGTAATCTGGACTCGACTGTGTAAACTGGACTGGGCTATGGAAACCTCCAGGTCCGTTTTTTACCCTTTTCATGTATCAGTAGCAACCTTTTCACAAACTAACAGGAAAAGTCATATTACATAGATCAGACTTTTAAAACATCAACACATACTTGAAATTACAAGTTTAACAATTTAAGCTTTATTTCTATGGAATTGTTATAGAACTGAATAATAAAATGTGCTGCTCTGCTTCACAGTTTTGGGGAACCTGTGTTCAAAATCACCAAAACCAGATGGAATGGCAACATTTCTGTAACACTCCAATTTATGTCTTTATATGCCTGATGCACACAGTATGGTAATAAAAATAATTTCCAGCTCATCTAGCAAAGCTGTAGCTTCATAGTTAGTGAAATTTTCACTATAAATGTAACTTTCAGCTACCTGGATTAAATCCATTAACAGCTGATGGAAGGTCTTGCTAGTAGATTAATTGTAAATCAAGCTAAATGAAAAAAAAAATACTCTAAGGACTGTTATCCTTTGCTTCTGTCGTAATTATCTCTCATTTCTCTCCCACAGGAGCTGAACTCTGCTTTAAATTGCATTCAACACTGAAGCAATTCCTTAATTCTACCTTATTACAGAATTCCCCTTTTATAATTAACTCCATGGAAAACACATACCTCAAAAAAATCAAAACACAAACAAGCAAAGATGCATGCATTTTGGGATTGAATCTCATATTCTATAAGTTATACAGGATTGGAAAGTTTAATTAAAAAGTTGGAAGCTTCAGTTCAGAATTGTTTTGATACTTTTTCTTGAAAGGCATAGTGTCAGTTACTAAACAGAAAATAAGCCTTATACAAACAGTCCTTCACCTTACCTTTAACTTCCCTTAGGACATCCAGGACAGCACATTCTTGCTCAGAAAATAGAGATGATGGTTTAAGTTTGTCCTCTGACATAAAAAATAATGGTGAAAAGAATTTCTGCAGCAGTGCAATATATCCACATGAAAGATGTCAAAACCTGTGCTATATGCTTCAGGAAGAAAGAGTATGTACTATGTAGTAGGCAATTTTTCTGCAGGTTCAAAGACACTAGTCTGGACACCAAAAAGGCTGATGGAGAGAGATGTGAAGCTGCCAACAACTTACTTATGGACTCATACAGAAATATCCAAAAAGTTTACTTAGCAAAGAAAGAAGAATCGAGTTCACTTGATCAAGATATATCTTCATTAATAAGCTTTTTAGTAGAGTATAGAAAAGTAGTTGACTATGAAAAAGCCTCACAAGAAAACCAAATAAAGCTGCCATTGAAAGTATAGTTTATGTGTCATCATTTATTATTATTAAACATTAGATAATGTCAGGTGACATCACTTAATTAGAGAATTATCAAGGTTGAGAGACCTTTAAGATCATCAAATCCAACCATCAACCCAGCACTACCACTCTAATCCCTAAACCACTAAATTATATCACCCAGCACCAGATCAAACATGTCTTAGGGTGTGACCATGCTAAGAGTGAAATTTTTCATGACCTACTGTATGCAAAAGAAATAAACTTACAGTAAATGTACATGACTGGTTTATTTTCATTTCTTACTGACTGTTAGTCAGTAAAAATGGCCAGAAAGTTGTGGATTGTCACTAGTCACCTACATACTGGATGGCAAGTAATTATAAAAAAAATGTTCTGACACTAGTTTGACCTTGTGTTGATCCTTAATATAATGGAATTGTATTAACAGATTCAAAGAATGCTTAATTGTTTGTTTTACTCACTTGTTCATTTTACAAGTAAATTTGCACCCTATGTATCCTAATTTGATATTCACAGGCAAAACAGATGGACAATCACAAAAAGAAGCATCAGTTTGTGAAGTTATGATTATTTATTGTGAAGTTATATTATTTATATGGGCCTATAGGGCCCACATAAATAATGCTTTATTTTGTCAGAATTTATTAATGAACGCAAAGGATCTCATTCATGTATTCAAAATATCATACTTTTAGCTATTTTAACCTGAGACATAAAAGATGGAATTATGAATGCATGTAGTTTACTCAATGTACAAAACATACTAAATTTTTTAATTCAGAATCTAGAAATGAGAGTGATTTGGGATTATCTCTTTAGGTATTACTGTTCACCCACAACATGCCACTTACTTTGCCAAATATAGTAAACATGGCAAAGACTCAGAACATACTCTAAGAAAATGTGAATTTTTAATTGCTTTGGAATTAAACAATTATACATTCTGCAGTTTAGTTGTTCTTTGGGGTTTGGGTTGGTTGTTATGTTTTTTCCCTGCCTTGTTTTGAGATTTATGCTATCCTAATACACTTTCCCCCACTATACAGCTCATGCAGCATAAAACTTAGTTATGAGTTCAGTCACTGATGTTTCAGTCAAGACAAGAGCAATGTCTCCCTTACTACTCCAGAAATGCCATCCTGTGACTATAGCGAATGACCATGTCAAACCAAGTGCAGTATTCTGCTGGAGTAAGCACACTGAAAGTGCTCCCTGTTAAATCATCCAGCCATCTTCCTACATCCATTTTATTCCCTAAATCTGCTGTAAGAGACTTACGATTTTCTTTGCTACTTTTCTTTCTTTTTGTTACACTTTTTAAGTATTCATTAGCAAAATCCCCCAGGACTAGACTATTACTTACCTGGTTTCTACAAAGCAGAGTTACAAATAAACCACACTGGAAGCATTTTGTCTGTTTCATCAAAGGTGGATTAAAGTGACCCATGGAAGCACAAAAGCAGTAGTCTTTGTCTAAGAGGGATGTGGGAAAACCAGAGTACTGTTGCATATAAAGATTCGAGAGAACTGTTTTTCAATTCGTTTCTAAATGTTGATAAGGCTTTGTGAAATAATATAATCCTATCTCTGTTGAGCAGAATATGCATAAAAAGCCCATCCAATGTATAACTGCTCATTTGATAACTGCTGAATAACTGACTCCAGATGAGAATAACTTCATGCATATTAAAAAATACTATCAGAATAATGAAAACATGTGACTTCAGAGAAGGCTTACAAATATTTCCATTTGCAGCACTCCTGAACATAGAAAGTGTAAGAAATCAGGAGCAACTTCAGAAAAGTTTCCTTAAAATAGGTGCTTTTAACCACCTTTTGCAACAGCATCAACCAAGTACTGTCTTCCTGACATTGTGTACATTAATCAAAATAAAATATTTTGTACCATCACAAGAATGCATTAAATTAAGGATACAGTATAAAATATATTAAAAAAATACAATAACTCTGTGAAGTTTCTGAGTCTACTGTTAAAGGTGGAAAAAAAAAAGTAGATCTTTGCATGGGAACTGTTATTCAACATACAACTGAGAAGACAACAGTTCAGGCTTTATTTTGACAATAAAGTTATTCTGTTCCTTGAAGAAACAATATTCCCCCCGCTATGTGCCTCACTGCTGTCTTCAACTTTTGTATTTCCTGTTCAATAACACAGGGGAAAAAGGCATGGTTTTAACTGTATCACTTCCTGGTGCAGTTCCTCTGTGACTGGGTAAATGCCTGAGCTACCACAAGGTAAGGGATGAGTCAGAAATAGAAGTGGGGATATGTTTTTTTTTTTCAAAAGCGGCATCACAGTGGCCATGTAAATTGTTCATCTGTATCACAGTGAGCCAAGGGGATTCTGTGCCTGCACCTCATTCCTTGTCTGATGCAAGTACATGCTGGAATTTAACACATAGTTTTCTCACTGAGGCTTGGCTCCATTATGTAGTTATAAATCACGTGTGCCGATAAGCTTTAGCATTTAGTATTCTAGAGGAAGACAGGACAAATCATGTCTCTAGTCATGTACATATCCCTGTAAGATGAATAGGACAACTTGACCCTGATGAAGGAAGATCTTCAACCCATGAGCTAGGATTGGCCATATCAGCCAACCTGCACAGGAGAAAGGTCATACCACTGCCTATCCATAAGGAAGAAAGAGAACGCAGGAGATGTTTGGACCTCAAACAGATAATTGGTAATTGTGCGGCCCCTTGGGGACCCCAATGGGGGAAACCTCTTTAGGTTTTCAATAGCCAAGTTGTTCACCTCCAGAGGAATTTGCTTGCTCCTGGCTCTGCCTCAAGGGACTCCTGGCACAATTTTTTCTTAGTTGAGTTACACTGACACCGGGGCAGAGTTGTGCGGCCCCTCAGGGCCCCTAAGACTCCCCTGATGAGGGAAAACCTCTTTTTAACAGTTCTGTGCCAGGATTGAGAGATGCATGGGACTTTTTTCGGTCTTCAAGTTGCTGTTTATTTTTATCTTATCAGAAGTTTGGCATGCCATCTGCAGCAGACTTAGCGAGCAAGAAAGTACAGCAAAAATGGTCACAAGATGTACAGTTTCAAGGTCTCTTATAGCTGTTTTATCTAATTAACTCTTAAAACGTACTTTATTTCTACCTTTCTACCAATAATTGATCCTTTGTCTGTCCACATAACCTCTGCACTGCGGCTTCCCACAGCCAATCACCCTGTGCAACCAACACTGCAGAAAATGGAGTAGATGAAGAAGAAGAAGCAGCTCAGACAACACCCAAGACCCTCCATCTTGTCTCCTATCTGCCTTTATACTAAAACCCCAAAACCCCAAATTTCTCACCCTGTGACAAACTACACTATTCTCTATTATCTATTTTACACACTTGTAGACTCCAAGCCATCCCAAAGTCTTGGAAGCCCTCTCCATGGGTGAAGGTTAAAGGCATTGCTTCCTTGGAAGCCAGGACCCCTCAGGACAGGCAGCGAAATATTCCCTGTGCCCTGTGTTCCAACAGGTAATAATACATTCTTGTGTGTTGATTCTGACGAAAAATAATGATTTCTAAATTAGGAAAAAATGGAAAAGCTTTTCTTCCCATGAGGACAATCAGGAAATTAAGATTATCCACACAGATTGTTTAGACTCCATGTTTGGATAAACGCTGGGGAAACCTTGCCTCACCTAAAAGCTGAGTCTGCTTTCAGCAGTAGATTGAACAAGTCAGCTCCTGAGTTCCATGTGGAACTATTCTGCTTATAAGGTTTTTTCATTCTGCCTGGTGTTTCTTTACAACCAGTTATGTGGACACATACATAACATGTTGAATTCCAGGATTAAACTCTGGATGTACACCTTTGGTTGATTTCTATTTCCATGGATATGACAATTTCTAGAAATCATATTCTCCTCTTACCAAGCACTAAATCAAAATGCCACAAAGGAACTTTTATAAGAAGCATAGACTTCAAGGTTTCTATCCTTAAGTGACAGATTTTCATCATGTAACTCATGTTTATATGTGTCTATTCTGCCTACAAAATTTGAGGCATGTTTGTCACTGCACTTTAAACTAAAACCTGAGAAATTAATGCAGAAAACTCCAACAAAACAGGGTACTCACTATGGAAGAGCCTTCTATTTCTTCAAAAACACACAAGAACAAATAGTACAAAATAACAAGAAAAGCCTCTGCCTCTACTGTTAAACATATGACTTGATATCTTATTCCTCTTTTACATTCAAATCTTTCTCAGTTTCAGTAGGAATTTGAGAGTACCAGATGTAAAACCAGTTTCAAAGTCCTTTTCAGATGATGATTGCTAAATAGAATCACACAATAGAGCAATGAAAAACATGTAATTAACCTCCACAGTCTCTGTAACAAATTCCCCTCCTAAACACTCATTGTACCTGAACCCTACACATTACAGAATGCATTGTGCTTCTTGGAGGGCTCCAAATGACCTCATGGAAATACCACAGGTGGAATGCTGAATTACCAAGCAAAAAAATAAATCACAGAAGCAAACAGTAAAGGACAGAAATACCTGGTTTCTATGGAAAGCTTTTGTTTCCAAGAAAGCAAAGAACTTCATTTTTGTTCTCAGTCCTTCAGAAAAAGATAAAAATGATGACACACAATGGATGGATTATCAAAGGCTCAAACCAGATAATATTTTTAGCATTGGTATTCCTTCTATTCCTGATTTTCTGCTCTCCCTGTCCCACAGTTAAGCATTATCTCTGTTACCTTCTGTTCCCTGTTTAAGAAGAAGAAAAGGATTTAGGCACCCCAAAACTTGGCAATTATTTTCAGTGACTTTTTTCCTTTTTTTATGGTTTTTGTTTGTTTGTTTGTTTGTTTTTGTGTGTGTGTTTGTTTTTTTTTTGTTTTGTTTTTGCAATTAAATCCAGTAAAAATTAATTATATCCACTATCAGTAAACAAATACTCTGACAATTACAGGAGTTTTTTATGACTGTACTTTGTTTGCTCTATTAATTGAATAAAATTTTCTACCTATTTGGCTACAACCATAACATTCTTCTGAAATAATTTTTCCTATGATAAGCAGTATCAATTTTGCTACTATTATTTATATTTAAATTCAACCATTATCAGATTACAAACTTTTTCATCTGGGGCTCTTAGCATACTTATAAAATTCATATTACTCCTAAACCTTACCTTCCTGAGTCCTTCCTCTGAGCATTAAGCATAGATTTAAAAACTTTTTATTAGTGAGAGAACAGTAATAATTATCTAAAGCAAGCCAACAGGCTTCATTACTAAAAAATAGACTGTTATACTTGTCACTCTCTCAGTTGAACTGATTTTTCAAGAAAATAAATGCTGGGCCTGAGGCAGAATTTTTTTTACTCCTATTTTAATCTCTTGTTATGAGAACCTCTGCTTCTTGTCATGTCTGTTTTGCTTTTTTTTCCTTCAACATATTATTACTTTCATTGACACTTGTACTACTGAGGTGTGATTTTCATCCCTGTGCTGCCATATTTATGTCAGGCAGAGGTTTTCCTCTGTAGCCTTTGATATGAGCATTATTTAATCAAGTACACTGACTGAAAACAAATCTAACCTGTTTGGGCTCTAGATAAATAAAAAAATCACTTTTTTAAAAATATCTGATTGAGAATCTGTTTTATTAATGCATGTGTCTGTTGAAGATTAATTGTCATGACAGTACACTTAATTTTTAAATGCCTCCTAAAGGCTAATTTTTATTGTAACCAAATTGGCAATAAAAGTGACCATATACTTATCTAACATGGATAACTGCATTTTCCACATTAAAAAAACCCAATCCCAGATGATACCCTTTTCCATAGCAGATATTATCTGCCTGCTCACCCTCACTTTAATTACCACTATTAGTTAGTATATTAGTATACTAGCATATTAGTTAGTATATTCTTCACAAATATTTCTTACAGGTTCTGTTTATCATTTTGTTCTTTCATAGCACTAATAAAATGGGATTAAGAGACAGGAAATGCTAATTAACAGCCAAGTTCTCCAAATACAGAGGAAGAACAGCTGTCAATGTGTATTGTTTTGGCTTTTGGTAGACCAAAAGGAACATTTCACTAGATCTTATTTACTTTCAATTTTTTGTTTTATTGAAAAAAACGGGGAAAATAATTTCCTCAAACAAATAATTTTCCTTCAGTTTCCAAAGTTTAAGAAATGCCATAATTCAACTCAAGCTGGCAAATGTTAGAATTAGCAACATGACAACAAGAACTTGGAAGGGAATCTACAAAACTTTTTACTGCTATTTAAATGAAAATGGCTTATCAAGATTTTCTTGAGAGAAAAGACTGCCATATCTGAAATATTATAACAACTGACTACAAAACTACAGAGAGTTAACACTTCATAAAAAATTCCAAGTCTTGTCTTATGGATAACACCAGCCTGTCCACTTGATGCATAATCTGGCTCTTTATTTCAGTTAAAAATAAAAAGTAGAGATATTTTTTTTACACAGCAGATGTGCAGAAGAAAAGTTTGAGGGTTTTTTTGTTTTTTTTTTTTTAATCAATAGGTGTAATAGTCATATAAAGCATCAAATTTTCTGAGACATTATTTTATAATACTTATTATCTGGAGCAACCAGTAAGTTTTTTGTAATTTTGAAAATTAGATAAGTATTTTTTCCAGAATGAAAGATAAAGAACCAGGGTTTAGTTTTAGATTAGCTATAGTCTAAGGGCATATATAGTATTTCCACTCTAAATCGAATTAACTAATTGCTGTTAATTAAGCTTTCCAAGCTGTTTTTCCCAACATATGGGAGGATACTTTTCTGCAATTGAACACATCAGTCCTATTTAAGGAATATAAATGACAAGCTAAAAAAGAATATGCTCTCAGTCTGTTTCTCTACATGAGCAATTATTAAATTAGCATCGTCAATTTTTATGTTTAGTAAACACATAATGGGAATTTCCATATATAATCTTATTATATCATTTGAATACAGCCTTGTATTTATAGAACAAAAACTGAAATCATTGTTTGAAGCTCATAAATGAATAAATAAAACATATTCAAGAAAAATCTAATACACATTTGGCTATTCAAGTGATTCATAATGTGTGTGACATTGGTGTTATCTCACTAATTATTATAAATTATTATTTAAAATTTATTTTAACTGACAGGTAGTTCAAAAGACTTCCGTTTAAGAGCTTGAAAAACTCAATGGCAATTAAGAAATATTCTAATACAGGTAATTAACTATGTAGGTGGCAGTATAAATTAATTCAAATTAGAAAACACTATTTGCTAAATCTTTGACTTTTATTACACTCTGAAGGAATAAAAATATATTATTTATATGCAACACTTAAAGAAATTTAGTCCGATGCTTTTAAAACAATATAATTACCTAATTTTAGATATTTTCTTATTCTGAAATCAAAACCATTTTATTTGGTCCCTGTTACATTTGGAGGGGATTTATACTGATATGAAGAAAACAAGACTATACTGACCTTAATGTATCTAGCCAACCATTTGTATCACCTGTTGTTCACATGCCTCTGTCACAGAGAACCTCCAGAAAGCTTTATGAGCCAGTTAAGAGATTAAAATTTTACTGGAGACCATAACTGTGATTTATGGGTTTGTATACAACTCCCTTTCTGTGAATCAGCAGCCTATTTAAACCAATAAAAAAAACAAAATGATTTGTCATATTGACATGTTTCTTGAGTAGTGTGATGCCGTGTTACCATAAAACTACCAGATCACAAAGCCACAGAATGTATATTTAATGTATAAAATTTATTTTTCCTATTTAACTGAATCTGATCTTGAAAGAGGTTATTTACTATTTTATTTCTTGTGCTTGTGTTACAACATCTGCATAACACATCTACACTGAGATTAATAATTACAAAAATCAGACTAGCAAAAATACTGTTACTACTGCTAAGTCAACAAACAAAAAAACAGACATAAATTCTCGTTAAAGGTGCTATGTTTGGAGTAAAACCAGAGCCAAAAAGTATTGCAACTACTCAGCTAAAGGTGTTTTATCTCACAGATCAGGATGGATATTTCTAGGTAAGCATATCACCAACCATACTCACATTATTTGGATACCATGCATACAGTACTCTGCACAGAAACTCCTCCAGAGACAACCCATGACCAACAGGTGTGGCCAATGCTAATTCCCCCTAGCTCTGTGCTGAAAGCCTCCATGCTATTCACTTTCTGACATTATGAATCTGTCTGAAGGCTTCACCAATCATTACCAGTACAACAGTCCAATCCATTCTGTTTCTAAATATATATTTTCTTAATATAATAGTGGTTAAATTGTTAGATGCATAGACAATGAGGCAAATGAGTCTACAGTGCCCCTCATCTTGATGCTACATATTTGGAATATATTTAAAAACCATTTTACAGCTGCAATTGGAATATCAACATTTATGCCATGTTCACAATTATTACTGGGAAGGGTTTTTTTTTTAAGCAAGACTACATATTCACAAAAGGAAAAGTAACAAAAAGTTGCATTTTCACATTTCATCATCTTCTTTATCACATTACAATTACAATATTTGACTTACCCTATGGTAGGTGGTTCAGAACCTTCTATTTCCAAATAATCATATTTTTCTTCCATTTGGAAATCTGTAAATATGAGTGAGATAGTATCACCAGGCTCTGCCACAATTGTCCATGTGCAATCTGCATTATTATGATATTCATTAGGAAAGTTGGGGCTCGAGATTATTCCACTCGATCCTCTCATAGTTCCTCCACAAGCATCCTCAGCTGTAAAAAAAAAAAAAAAAAAAAAAAAAAATTAAAATTACCCCATAAAAATGTACGCTTTTTTGCTGAGAATAGAAATTCATTAGTGTTTAGGTGAACAATTGCTTAAAAGTTTTTAACATGTTTGACTTGGAATGATGCTGCAAAATTAAGGTGTTAAAAAAGTAATTGCTTCAAGTTACCAATTACTTAAGGATGATTATACTTGTGCCAGCACATATTTTTATAATCTATTATTTATTAATAATTATAAATCTTGATTAGCATAGCTTCGGTCAATTTACAACAGCATGCAAAAATGGCACTATTTCTTCTTTTTCTTTAACCAAAAATGTTTCCATGAATCAAGTTGAGTTTAATCCCTATAATAAACAGTCTCACATGTGAAGTGCAGCAGTCACATTATACTGAGAAAAGAAGCATGAAAATCTTACCCATTATATAATAACTGTATTGTCGTATTTTATTTTACTGAGTATCTAATCATTAGTTTTATTCTTGAGAAATCATTTTCTCATTTTCAAACAGCTGATCAGTTTTTAAACCAAAGCCATTCACGAGAGATTTCTTAATGTCAGATGCAAGATGCTTTCACAATGAAGATGTTTACATCAGTGTAATAAGTTTTAATAGATCAAATATTTACTATTTTACTATAGGAATACATTTTTCATGTCATATGAAACTGTGAACAGTGAAGCTATTTCACCAATTATCACAATGATTTTTTTTTATGGTGACTGAAACCAAAATTACTCTGTTTTTTAGCATGTGAGCTTATGCTGGATATACCAAACATTGGATATTCACAAAATCAGTCCTAAAATAACTTATTCTATGATGAAACAATTCTCAAATGATTGATGTTCTGTATCTTATTTATTAATAGTATATAGATGCCTAATAACTCAAAAATTATTTTTGAGGATCTGTTAAAATTATTTTTGTGAGCTAACAAAATTAATTGTAAATTTAGTGTTTTTTCTTTCAAAGATGGAAATATCTTTCTAATAACTTGAATGAAAATATCATATTGCATTACTTATTCAGTTTATTACCTAAATGTTTGAAGAATATTTGAAGATTTTTTTTGCTCAATTAGAGTGCGAGTATGAATAAAACTTGCCCCAGAGTCTGAAAATCCAGTCAATACTGATGAAAAATGACTGATAAAGATAGAAAAAAAACCAACTTTAAGGAGTATAGGATCTCAGAACAAAAAGTTTAAAGAATTCTGACACACATAATGGCTCACTTCTAACCGAAAGAAAAAAATTCATGACTCTTTCTTACAGCAGTTTATGAGTTTAAAATACCAGGTTGTGTCTTTTAAAAGTTCTGCTAAATTATGCAATGGCCAGATTAAAAAAAAACCAAACACAAAGTAAAACCATATCTTAAATTTATTCTTACTAATTAGGCAAAGCCCTTTGAATACACTAAATATAATAAAACTGAGAAACCTCATCACATCACAGGTTCTGGCCCCATACTGTGAAAGGAATAATAAATATATATAAATAAATAACAATATTATGTTTTCCTGCATTGCAACATTGCAAACATTCAGAAAAATAATTTTAAATTGCTAGTTTACAGTAGGAAACCTTCTTACTGTATTGCAGAACTCATGCTCTGCTTTTCACAAGTGAATTACTGAGAAACATATCTTAGTTCCTAGAAATATAACAAACTGTTTACTAATAAAATTGATATAGGATACCAAAACTTAAAAAATTAGTGTGGCACTGTTTAAAAATATAAACAATGTCAATGTGTGTGCCATTTATTCTGAGCCACAGCTGTTTAGGAATTTTTCCAAAGTGTGATTTTTGCTACCATCTGCAAAATGGCCCAAACAAATCATCATGGTTTCTATTCTGATTCATGTAGCAAATTTGCTACAAATACAATTATCATCTACATTTAAGTGTTGCATATATAACCAAAAGCACGCTGATGTCTTTCAATCAGATCCCCATAGATAAAAGCTCCTATCTGTGAGAAGACTGAAAAAGCATTATGCCAATGCAAATGTTTGGTGTCTTAAGTTGTGAAGACAGTGCAAAAAATGATTTTGATTCTCAAGTAAATTGACAAACACTGTTGACAGGAGTTCTATCACTAAATTCATAGAGCACAATACCCTGATGAATAAAAGAAAATGTAGTAATTGTATCTTGTGCAACCTGCTTTTAGCACCCCTATTTCTATCACAATTGAAGCAGCATAATTTCTTAGATGTCAGCTACGAAATGTTGCAAATAAAAGAATAACTGGTGCGGGAAAATTTAGGAAGAGTTACAGTGGCTGATCTTCATCAATGTGCAACAAGCCCAGTAAGGAGATGTGAACAAGGAAAAGAGGAAAGATAAGCTTTGCTGTGATTTTGGTACAGATCCACAATAATCTCTTTCCCTGCCTTTCTGTAACTTTCTGAATTACCTCTAAGAAACTACCAAGGTAGGAAGTGCCTAACCCCCTGTTTCCATGGGAAAAGATAAGCCCTTTCATGGGATTGTCTTTGCTCAAGGACCACTGTATACTTGGTAGCTAAAGCAGCGGGATGGGGGAACCTGTGTGTGTGCCTCAAGGACATTTAATCTTGGGGAGAAATAATCTGTGGTGCAAGTTGTATGTTGCAGGGAGCAAAACATGAACCAATGAAGAGTGAATTTTGTGAGGATCAAGGACAGTGTGGCAGTGACCTGGATCTGGCTGGTGCTGGTGCCCAATCATCAAGTGTGCTGCTTCTCCTGTCATAGGCACCCATCCTTATGAATAGATCCCAAATCTTAACCTATTTTTGAGCATCTGGAGGGGAGGATGAAGTCCATGAAATGGGAAAATAATACCTGCTTGTGAAAGGATGGAAGATAGTAGCTCATGAGAATGTATTTATCTGTTTGTGGGTCATCAAGAGGATTTAAGGATGTAGTTAAGTTCTATGCGTATGTGCTGCATGTTTCCACACCCAATACACACTACAATCACTACAGTCAAAATGTATCAGCTAAACAGCAGTAAAGCACCTAAATTCCTTGAAAGAATTGTGTGCATCCCTATCCTTTTAATTTCTAGTTACCAAATATGAAGAAAAACATTCACAGAAATTGTAAGAAACACTTCAGTTAAGACTTGATAGCGTCTGACATTGTTCAATTACAAATACATAGCTAATACAGATTTTTTTTCAAGATCTACTTTTAAAATTCATACTTCATACTTTCAAATTAAATTGAATTGGTCATGTACTGGGAAATTTTATCTAATAACAATCTTGCAAATGTAATATGAAGGCATAAATGCAAAAAATTCACTTACTGCCAAGATGTCATTTTTCCTAACATATTTCTCTGATCTTAACCATATGCTGAAAGGGGAAGATTTTTCAAAGTGATATGCAAGAGGGGACTTGGAATTAAAAAGCTTTTCAAGGTATTATGAATTCAAATTAAGATCTCTGTTTGAATATTCATAAGGGATCTTGTGCAGAGGGAGTATCACTGATATGATGAGTGATGATTATGAAAGTAATGTTTTGGGGGTTTGGTTTTCATTTTTCTTTTTGTGGGCATAGACTGTTTCTATTTATTTTCATAGATACCTGCAGTTTTTTATCTCTATTCTTTTTTTGTTTTTACAGTCTTATGATTAAATGCCCATCAGAAAAAAAAAAAAGTGAGATGCTTACAAGTTCAAATAATCTCAAGTGAAATCTGATGTCATAAAGTTTTATCTTTTTTTTTTCCTGGTTTGCTTTTCGCTGTTCATTTTTCATAATAAATTTTGAAAATATATTTCTCTAGTGATATCTTATTTAATTTTCTGCTTATTCTTGAGGAATTCAGTGATATTCACAATAATGTTACATAAATATTGAACTGAAAATTTCTGTAAAATGGATGATCAAAGACAGACAATGTCATCAGTGATTTATAGGACATGCAAATTTGTGGATTTCATTGAGAATTCAATGAGATTGCATGCTAGATCAAGCTTTAGTCTGGTACACAATATATCACACACATCATCTTATCCATCTTGATATTTATAGCAAACTAAACAGTTAAATTTTCTGCACATCCTATACTGCCTTCACAAAAAAACTCCCAGCTTTGATTTAGTTTTTTATTCTGTTGCTTCACTGGCTGTGCTACAATCAGCAGAGTAGAAACTATATAGTCTAAAGTCTAAAGTGAGAAGCACCTTAAAAAGTTAAACTCAGTTTTAAAGTCTGTAGTATTACAGTCTGATAATGAAACTCGCTAATGAGTGCAGTAATAGATCACATAGGAACAAAAATATCTTTAGGAAGCTCTATAGGCAATGCCAGTTGCTTCTGCTTACTCCTTCGCACAAACACTTACTACTTTTGTTTCCTGCCCACTTTTCTTGGAGAATCTGTATATGTCTATAGCAGAATTCCAACAGTGCCAACTGTTTTGCTGTGGCTCTGTGATTTTAATATTGTCATTGATCTCTGACTGCATGTGAAGTTGCAATTCTTGGGCTTCCCATGCCACATTTGCTTGCATACAGACACTGCAGAGCTGTTTCTGGTCACCCACCTTCATCAAAAAGAGTGCAAGAAAATCCCTCATCAGTCTGTTCTGTGCGCACTCTGTCTGATCCTCAATAAACCTTCAAGCTTTGGTAACCAACCACAAAAACCCAGTGGACCTGGGTCAAAGACCTCCTCATTAGATTAGCAAGATCTTGCTCTGCTAAATAAAAACTAGCTCTTCAATTTGGTGTCAATAAGATGATGTTTAGAGTCAGAGATTAAAAGAATGGATCTGTAAAGTATAGAGATCAGTTTCTTTAATATAATGTATATATTATATTTATTTTATACAATATTCTGATACATTATAGAAACTCCAAAATATAATGCAAGAGAGATATATAAATATATAATATCTGAGAAACATTTACATGATGGCTTTTTCTACAAATCTATAGCAATGAAAATATTTCAGCCTTTCCTCATTATTTATGCACAAAGAATAACATTACAGATTTCAGAAATTGAAATATAAAGACTGAAAAACATGTATCAACTGAAAACTTTTCAGGACAGCTTTGCTCAAGATTTTTCATTTTTGACTTACATAAATTTCATCCAGCTTTTGAGTAGAGGGATATAAAACAATTCTTGAGGACAAACGGAAGTCTTATTGTCTGTATTGATTTGTAAAACTCACAGATTTTAAATTCTGAATAAACCCAGTGATGACTATAAATTGACATGATTCAGATCCTCAAATCTCTCACTTTGCACTTTTGTGCTGTATACCAGTAAAATTTATATATATTTGACAGCCAGAAAAAAATTAAAAAATGAAATAATGCATCTGTAGCTAAAGAGGTGAGGAGTTTAAATGGTGCTTGAACCTAGGTTAAACGGAATAAATTGCCTTTCCACCTACCACTGCTGAGATAGAACCACAAAAACCACCTGTGCCAGGGGAAAAACACTACAGTTTTTCCACACAGCCGGTGCCTGCCTGGAGGCCTGGATTGGGCAGTGTGGGCTGACCCGTGAGGAAGGCAGCCACGCACTGCCCGGACCCGGCACTGCCCAACCGGCACCGCGGCCTGGCCATGCTGGGGGCTGCAGGCTACCAGTGGCACCAATGGCACCAAGGGTGGCAGGGGAGGCACAGCAGGGCACCAATGGCACCAAGGCTGGCAGGAGAGGCACAGCCGGCACCAAGGGCAGCAGGGAAGGCACAGAGGGGCCGGGCGGGCACCAAGGGCAGCAGGGGAGGACAAGAATCAATGAGGACACAGCAAAGGATGAGGGAAAAAGGGGAGCTGTGGGCGCTGTCCCCTCGCCGCCAGTCGATGGCCGGCAGAAGGTGAAGTGTGGCAGGAGCGAGGGGAAGGGACAGAGGGAGACCAGATGAA
The DNA here is from genome assembly GCF_031753505.1 of Anomalospiza imberbis. Classification (NCBI taxonomy): domain Eukaryota; kingdom Metazoa; phylum Chordata; class Aves; order Passeriformes; family Viduidae; genus Anomalospiza; species Anomalospiza imberbis. The sequence continues at coordinate 16,366,122 of NC_089681.1, read as the reverse complement.
AGCAGAGGAAATCTCTGTTCTAGAAGTGCTCTAAGATTTTTTTCTTTTTCACCAATTCCTAATCAGTAACTAAACGTTTATGTGTACCTGCCAATAAAATAAACTTCAATGATATCCTCAGAGTTGTCCCTTCTTTCTCCAAGGGAATGTCATGTTTTGGATTTGATTTAGGCAAGTTGGACTCTTCTATACTGATAAGAAAAGTAACTTTTTTCTAGAAAATGGTGCAGAGAGGTCTCAGTTATCGCTGTTTATTCTATAAAAAAGGAAGGAAAGATTTAAACACAAGTAAAGTCTTGGCACATAAAGCCAATACTTTGGTTTTTTTACCAAACCAAACCAAAACAAAACACAAACAAACAAAAACCCAAAACAAACAAAAACAAAACAAAAAAAACCCCAAAGGATGCAGTCTCCTGAACTCTTACCTATATATTTAGTTAAAAATGTACATAGAATTTTTTTTTAATTTTTTAAACAAGAATAACCAGTCTACATAAACCAGTCTACATATCAGTCAACCGTGCCTTTACTGCTGTCTTCCAACAAAAAAATAAATTACACTTTTTTCTCACATCAAATGAACTTTTGGAAAATTTAAGTGCTTTCATTGCTTACAAACCAAGATAATTTAAATTAAAATGTGTGGGCAGGCCTTGTATGAATATAAACACAACAGAAAAATATATCAATATTTCTTGATGATCAAACTATTTCCTATTGCTCTGTGAAACAATAAAGCTTAGAAGCTCTGCAGCATCAAGATATTAATTTAGATTTCATGGTTCTCAACCCCGATATTTACTGTTTGAGTTGCTGAGGAGCAGAAGACATAAGAGTGAATTCATTAAAAATGGAATGCAAAGGAAAGCAGAAATTACTTTAATTGATTGCTTCAACAAAGAAAAGGGAAAAAAAACCCTAGAAATAAATACATCAATTCATCAACTTGAAATTCAACTATTTTTTCTTTCTCATTATTTTTAATATCTACAAGGAAGAATGGTTTTTACTATGATTTATAAATGTAATTTTGTCTTTAAAATTTGTCTTGTCTTTAAACCAAGCATGAAAAATGTGAAAGATAATAAATAACATAATACTTGAGATTTTAGAAATTACTAGGGATCTCATGGCTTTTGTTGGTGTTTTTTTATTTCTTGAGAGAAACTGTATCAAAGTATGAACTTGGAAATGGCTGATTTTTACACCTGGTTTTGCAGTTTTGCCTGTGAACCACAAAAAATTATAATTAAATTACTAAAATTTAAAAACAAATATTTATGGAAATGTATGAAATAATGGCAATGTTGTGTTTTAATCCAGCTGGCAACAAAGCACCACACATCCACTCGCTCCAAACGAGTAACTAAGTAGTTGAATTGGCATTTGTTTTATTTATCAGTTGATATTTTACTGTATAAAAGAAGTTTGTTTCTGTTCTGTGAAAATCATTTGGTGGTAGAGTCAGGGAGAAGGCTGAATCCTAACCTGAGCACCCAGCGTCATCTGACAGACAGTGCCTGCAGAGAGGAAGAGTTAGCGCTTCCTTTGGGATCAGTTTCCACCTCTTAGTTTGAAGGACCTTCTCAAGAGATGAGTGTAGCAGGCAGGATACGAAAGCCACCAAGAAAAAAGCTTGCACAAATAAAGATTGTACTGGGTTAGTGTGACAAGGTTTTGGTATCGGGGGCTGCAGGAGTGGCCTCTGTAGATGTCAGGGGCTGTCCCCATGGAGCCAGTTCAGGATACTTCAAGATGGAGCTCCACCACTGAGTAAAGCTGAGGCAATTAACAATATTGGTGGTGCCTCTGTGGTAACATATTTAAGAAGAGGGGAAAATGCTGTGCAGCAGCAGAAAGGGAGAGAGAGAGACAGAGAGAGAGAGGTGTAAGAAAAATAAAAGATGCAAACCTAAAGACACTGTTGTTGATGTCAGCGAACCCAGTGGGAATGATGATGATTTCTAACTCCAGTTCAGAAGGCTGAATGATTTCTTTATTATAATTATGCTATAATACATTAATATACTATATAGAACAGGATACTAAAAACTACATGCTACTCTCTCTAACTATCATATCTAACTCACTCCCAACTCGTCACCCTGTTCTCGAGAGTCCAGACACAGGTGGATCTGATTGGCCATCAGGCCCAAACAATCCACCGTGATCCAACCAGGCATTCGCTCTAGGTAAACAATTCTCCAAACACATTCCACAAGAGAAAAACAAGGAGCAGAAATAGAAATTGTTTTCTCTTTCACTTCTCTCTGTGTACCTCAATGAAAAATCCTGAGAGAGAGAGAAATGTGCTTGCCACAAGACACCAAGTCCAGTGAAGAAGAAGAAGGTATTATAGGCTACAAGTGCAAAAGTTCCCCTGTAGCTGGTGAAGAAGACTGTGTTGATGCATGCTATGTCCTTGAAGATTATGTTTACTTGGAGAGGCTGTGGAATGCAGCCTTTAAATTTTTCAAAAGCTTATGAGCTACATAAGACCCACAGAAAATATAACTGTCTTTAAAGTCAGACTTGAGAGGTCTGTTAGATTTGATAACCTCTTGTGGTCCACAAATAAGTTCTCCTATCATTCAATATAGTTCTCTTACGATAGCTTAGAGAGAGAAAGGAAAAATAACATCCAAGAAAATTGAAAAACTAAAACAGTTAAGAACTTGTATTGTTTGAATTCACTTACTATTTTTTAAATTTTCCTGCACATAACTGAGTAGAACACCTAGAGCAAGACCATGGGAAAAAGAATACTTCCTTTGTTTTATTTTCAACTTTCTTGACCTGATTAAAATTTGTATTTTTTTTTCCTCAGAACAGGTGCACTATTTTAAGTTTTGCACAGTTCAATGGAGAATGGATTTCAATGGGTACATCTTCAGTTATTTTTATCTTAGCTTTAAAAATGTTGGAATGAGACCACTTCAGTGTCTAAACCATCAAGCAAGATTTCACACTAATTTCCTGTATTACATTCAGTATAGGATTTTAGAGGCATAAGAGGCTATCATAACTTTCATTGTCTAGTCCTTTGAACCTTCTGTTCTAATGACAACTGGATTGCAAGGAGAATGTAGCTTTAAATAATTTACTTGTATGAACTGAAGAAAAATGCAAATGTTCATTAAAAATTTTTTATAAAAAGTGCGATTCCATATACTCATTTTTGTAAAACCTCTAAACAACAGTCTGTATTCTTACTAAGCACCATGCAAAATAAGAAGCTCATTTTCTGTGGCATAGTTGTGATCTTTTTACTTCTGCAAAGTTACATTTCTACAAGAATTTATGTTTATTGCATCACAAAATACCTAAATGATGAAAAAATGTTTTTAAGATTTCAGAGTCAAGATTTCTGTAGTGGCTTAATTATGCAGAGACTTTAGAATTCAGCACTCCTGAATGTGAACTGTGACTACTGCTTCACCAGAAGAGAGGAGCAGGACTTAACCTCTTGTGAAGACATTTTCTCAGCCAATTTATGACTGCTTTGGCAGCTGTTATCTTATTTGCCAAAATTTATCAAACTTAAGTCTGCCTGCATTTGAAAAGTTCACAGAGACATTCAAATTTGGAAAACTAAAATCAGAACTGGAAGGAAAAGATTTTTACACCACAGAAGCATTTAGAAATAGGAATTTCAGTGCTGTGCTTGAGTGATGAACAAAGTTTTTCAAGTAGAAGTTGAATATATCTTCTTCACTTTAGCCAGTAACACTCTCATAGACAAACTGATAAAGTATGAGGTAGATGACAAGTCTGTGATGTGTGTTGAAAAGTGACTGAAGACCTGGGAGGTGAAATGCATGAAGGGTCATGAAATGCAAGAAGCAGCATAAAGTCCAGACAGTGACAGTTCCCTTACACCTGGAGTACTTTACTGGAGTACAGCATAAACCGAACAGATGACTGGGGATAAAGGCATCATACAGTCAACCCAGGACAATACTGTAAACACAAATTTAGTGTCATGAGTCTTGACATTAGCCACAGATCAACAACTGTCGGATCAATACCAGAAAACAGAGAAAAGGTGCATAACATGGGTGGTTGTGGACTGATCTGATTTCCTACAAAGACCCTTGCCTGTAGAGATGCGCTGGAAATGTTTTAAGTCACCCATATGAAATCACATAGAAGAAAAGTGCCCACAGTGGAACTGCTGTGCGTTGAAGCCCAGTCCCCGCATGAACACCAGCATTGAGGGTGGCTGGAAGGAACACTGACTTCTGAGGATGTAGCCAACATCCACTCTGGAGTGGTAATCACAATGTACCACAGTGTGAGTAAGGTAAAATATTTATCCTGTCACACCTTTTTCCTCTGATTTTCTACCTAAAAGATTGAGCTCTGGCAAGTACATTTTTTGGTATTCCTTTCCCCCCATGAAAAATTTCACAGTGAATATATATACATACACATAGATGTTTTTTAATATCTGTGCTTTTTGTCCCTTCAACATTAATCAAAAAAGTTATACAGAACAGTTCTTCTAAAAAACCTTGCATTTAGAGCCATTGAGGCCTACAATATGCATCCTTCTTATTTCACACATCATCGAGTCAACAGGTAGTCATGGCATCTTTGGAGCCATTCTGGTTTATGATAGAAATCCAAAGCATTAAAGATGTGTGGCAGAAGTCATTATAGATTTTTTTCCTGGAAAATCATAATGCATGACTAATAGTCAACTTAAAATCTCAGGTCGGGGTCCATTTTACTACTTCAGATTTAAAACATTATTCGAATCATGGTCCAAACATTCATCTCTTTGTTTTCATTATCTTGGTCTCAGCTTTTGAAAACTTCAAAGATTCAATTGCCAGGACCTAAAAAATATGCACAAACTTGTAATAATGACCTTGTGAAAAAAGCAATGATAGCAGATCTGAGCTAATCATAAATTAAAAACAACCCATACATCTTTCTAGTACTGTTTTGAAATCAGTTGCAATATGTTTGTTGTTATTAAGAGTCGCAGCACTCTGTGTGACTACAGCTGTTTCAGAGACTTCCCAAAATGAAACAGAGCTGAGTTGAAGAGCAGGTATTTAGAGAGGCAGCAATCTCAAAATTAAAACTCTGAAGTCCCTGATGACAGACCTTGTAGTAGACCACCTTGCTGAAATCAGAATTCTGAATTCTGAAAAAGCTTCTTTTTATTGCTATATTCATCTTTTATTCCCCTATTAACACTCTAGCAAGATATAGAATCCAGTAATTGTTTTGGTTGGAAGGGGCCTTGATCATCATATAGTTGCATCCCCTCTACCACTGGCAGGGATACCTCCAAAATACAAGACATGGAAGTATTTTGTTTTATAAATTCTTGTGAAGTACACTCTATCTTATTAAGTTTAAAACTTTCCCAGGGTTTGAAAAAAAATAAAAAATTAATACATATGGTTGCTGTCAAACTTCTCTCCTGATAAAGACAATTAAAATCAGTGTCCTGATATTATTTGTGATAAATATTTATTGGTAGCATGTTGAAAATGAAATATCATATTACAATGGAATCATGCTATCGAAGTGCCTAGACAAAATAAATATCAAAAGGGAATCAGTATGAACATCTTGTCTCAATATAACCAACTTTATACTCTGACTCCCATAGCTTGAGCTGAGGTCTATTACGACCATAAATTAAAGTGCACTAATCAAGATAAAATTATTTGCTTACCTTGATCCCCAGAGTAAATGCACTGGAACTGTGTAGCCAATGTAACAGCACAACCAAGTAGTACCTAAGCATTTTTGTGATATTGTATCACCACAGAGAGACACAATACACAAGGGGCTTTGAGAAGTATGTGAATGATTCACCAAAGGGACAAGGATGTTTGTAGCTGCTCATAGGAGCATCCCTATAAAAAACCTGCAAGGTAAGATAAGCACCAGTAACTACTAACTTCTGTCCTGTCCATTATATGAGAATGGCTGTCAAAGGTATATTTTCATAACCCAACACTCTGATAAATGCATGTGGACATATTTATATAGATTCATTTGTAACACCTCTCATCCAATACTTGGTAGATCACATTGTTTATGAAGATGGTGCGATGCTATGTTTACTGATGGATAGATTTGCAATTCCATCCGAACCAATGGCGTTACACAGGATTTACAAAAGCAATATTTTTACACAGTAAAAGAAGGTATTTAGAGATAACATGAGGAAAAAATCTGAGTTCAACAGATTAAATTTCTATCAAAATAATTTTAAATCATTAATTCTGAAATGAGCTGGCTTTTAATGTCATGCTGACACAAGGCAAATACCGTTCATGTGTCTGGGCACCTTCAGTGAAGTAACAGCAAAGAAAATCAACAAGAAAATACAAATTGTCTGAGGAACCTCATACAATTAATTGGCTGCAAAAGTACTTGCATCAAGTGACAATTCTTAAAGCACACAATGTAATAATACAGTAATAAAATGCATAATGTGCTATTTTCATATTTTCATGAGAGTGTAAAAGTTAGAATCAAAGAAAAATGCATTCCTTACATTATGGCATAGACTACCTGAAAGTTAAATAATTCAACAACAGAATAAATTATTGTCATATAAATTGACCATTATGCTTAGGAGAACACAGTGCACATGATTACTTTTATAGCAAAATGCAAAAGAAGCCCTGAATTGCTCTGTTGAAACTTGATGCTGAATTGACAATACAATCACTAAGAATTTCAGTTTGTCTTCTTCCTTCTCCAGCACCTCTTAAATCTATAGCTGAGCTTTTAACAAATTTAGCAGTAGTGACACATTCTGAAAAACACTGCTAAAATTTTGATGAAAATAGGCAACTAGATAATTGTAAATTGCTAATCCCTTTCCAAAATTCACACACTGGAGAGCAAATACAATCATATTATTAGACAATGAAAATTCACAGAAGGGAAAGGACTAGAAAGCCAATAATTTTGTTACAGCTGACCTCCACAGAAAATAAAGATTTTTCACCTTATTTTTTTTTTCTTTTCTTGTTTTTGAAGGGTTAGATAAGAGCCTGAAGATAGCTAAGTAATTTTCTTACTTTAGATTTTAAATGTTAAAAAAACCCTTGATACCTGTGACTCTATTAATTGCTTTTTTCATATATTCTAAACTGATGTTGTTTCCAAAAGTGATTATATTTCTCTGCATCTACATTAACCTCAGCCAAATGAGGATCAATCATAGAATCATAGGATTTGAAGAGACCTTAAAGATAATCTAGTTCCAGCCCCCTGCCATGAGCAGGGACACCTTCCAACCTGGGCTTATATACCTCTAAGGATAGGACATCCACAACTTCTCTGGGCAACCTGTTGCAGTGCCTCACCACCCTCACAGTAAAGAATTTCTTCCTAATATCTCATCTAAGCCTATCCTTCTTCAGCTTAATGTCATCCCCTATTGTCCTACCACTACACTCCCTTGTGGAAATCCTCTCTCTATCTTTCTTTTAGTAGTCTCCTTCTAGGTACTGAAAGCTTACAAAAATTGCTATTATTTTTGAAGCCATGTTCTATTTACTTCCTACTCTACTCTCTAATGAAGAAATTCCCTATACTTCTGCAGAAATTATCAAAAATTAAGATCAGAAAGTTACACTTTTGAAATATTAAAACTTGTAGAAAATCAAAAGTACAGTTCTCAGCCTGTAGTATACAATTTCAAAAATATTATTAAAGTAAATTACCTCAAAAATAATATCACAAGACCATAGATACATCCAGCAGGTCACTTCATTATAGTGTTTATATAAATACATATTTATGTACTTTATTAATAAATGTGTTTTATATGTAAAAATAATGTATTCAGTACTCATATCTTTATTATTTGAAGTACCTGTATGAAAAATTTATAAGACTACAGTTAGATTTTTTTAAGCAAATATATAACAGTCATTAAAAATGCAGTAGATTTATGAAGTTTATCTTTTTTTTAAGTTTTTTTTTGAGAAAATTCTGTGCTGTAATGAATGAATCTTTTCCTTGCTTCTTTGATTCAATTAGATTACTTGCCATTCAATCTGTTAATATGTGTTCAAGATAATGTTCATATTTGTCCTCCTGACACATTAAAAATCTTCATCTCTTTTCTGCAAAGGGAAATGTACCATTTTTGGCAGAACACAGTACAGTGGTTATTGATAAATGAAGACCAGCAGCCTCTAAATATGATCATATGTTATTTGACAAGGAAAGAAAAAAAAGAAAAAATAAAATACAGACTAGTTCATATTCAAAAGTTTGGTTGTTTATTTCTCAAAACAGTTTCATATAGATTCAAGGAAACATACAACTTGTTGTTGCCCTGGAAAAATTTGTTTCCAGTTGTATATATTTATATTCCTTTGTGCACCCTCTCCATTCCCCCAGATGTGACCTTCTCATTTGGTCCTTTAACAATACCCAATAATCACTGTATAATTCTTACTCATTATTTTATCTTCTGTTCCATCTTTGAATTGTGGTGATTTTTTTTTTCCATTAGCAGTTTCAAAATTGCCTGTTCCATTTCTCAGAATCTTCTTGCTTGCTGTATCTTGTGTTCTCTCATAATTCCTATTCATAGTCTGATACTTCAGGACAGGTTTTGCCAGCAATTTCTTTTGCTTTGCATTTGCAGGATTCACTTAATATATGGAACTGGAAATCTCACCTAATTTTCATATACATAAGCATTAGACTTCTGTATTTGAGCTAGTCACCTTACTCTCTTTTGTAATCATTTATGAGAAATAGACACTTTTACAGTGCATCATATAAAAAGACAAGTATGAGTGTAAAGGGTCTGAATGACAAGGTTTTAGAACAAGGTGGGCTACAAGGGTGGCTTCTGGGAGAAGCTCCTGGAAGCTTCCCATGTATCTGACAGAGCCGATGCCTGCTGGCGCCAAGATGCACCCACAGCTGGTCAAGGTTGAGCCCATGAGTGACAGTGACAGCGACAGGACCTTTGGGATAATGTATTCAAGAAAGGCATAAAAACTGCAATTTTAGCTGGAGAGAGGTATGAAACCATGAGGGAAATGGCCCTGGACACACCAAGGCCAGTGAAAAAGGAGGGGGAGAAAGTGCTTCAGACACCACAGCAGAACTCCCCTGCAATCCATGGTGAAGACCATGATCAGGCAGGCTGGACTCATGGAAGTCCACAATGGAGCAGATACTCACCTGCAGCCTCTGGAGTACTTCATACTGCAGCAGGTGCATGCACCTGCAGGAGACTTGGCCCCATGGGAACAGTACTGAAGTAGGGACCTCACCCTGGAGCAGAGGAAGAGTCTGAGGAGTCCTGCCCATGAGGAGGAAGGAATGGCAGAGACAATGTGCGATGAACTGGCATTGACCCCCATTCTGTGTCATCCCTGCTCTGTTTTGGTGGAGGAGGTAGAAAAAATCTTGATTAAAGATAGGTCCAGGAAGAAGTGATGGGTGGAGGGAAAGTGTTTTAATATTTGATTTTATTTCTCATTATCCTACTTGGATTTCATTGGTAATAAAGTAATTTCCCCAAACTGAGGCCGTTTTGCCAGTGACAGTAATCCTGAGTGATCTCTCCTTGTTCTTGTCCAGATCCATAAGCTTTTTTTCAGATTTCCTCTCACCTGCCCAGATGAGAAGGGAGAGTGATAGAGCCAAGGTCAGCCCAACACAACAGGAAAGACAAAGGTATACTGGACTAAGTCAAGTCAAAGGTTGACACAATGATTTGGGAGCTGGAGCATATGACTAGAGAAGAAGCTAAAAAAAATAGGTATGTTCAGGTTGGAGGAAAGAAAATATATGAGGCACCTTACTATTGTCTTCTAGTTCCTAATGGGAAGGTACTGAGAACATGGAGCCAGTTTCTTCTAAAAGGTAAATAGCAAAAAGTACAAGAGAGAATGAACATAAAATGAAATATGTGAAATTCAGGTTCAATGTAAGGTAAAAGGAATTTTCCATGATTGAGGTCAGACACTGGAACTGGGGCCCAGAGACAGTCTCTGGAGACAGTATCTCCATCTTTGAAGATACTGAGAGTAGACATAGGCCCAAGCAAATTACTGTAGTTGACTTTGCTGTGGACAGAAGGCCTGCTGAGGCCCCTTCCAACCTACATGATATCATGATTTCTTTTAGCAGAGAACATAAGAAATATAGTGAACGTGTAAATGTCTATATTGAAGATGCTTGGAGGAATCCCTCTCATCCTGTCTATTCCAAATCTAGCTAAACACCATTCTGCTTTGTAACTTCATTTAAGTTGATAGTACAGAAGGCTGATTAACTCTTTGGTCATCTAACAGTATTCCTAAATACTAAAAATTTTGAGAACTGCCACAAAATGAATTTAAAATGTTATGTGGTTTTAATGTCTAGTAGACATATAATATGAAAATGAATTGTCATGAGAAGAAAGGGACATTTGAGAAATGGAGAAAAAACCAAACCAGTCTTACTTAAGCTCTGTTTCTCAAAGATCTAAGAAGAGAACATGATACTTCTATTAGTAAGATAACACAGTTTCATTTCCATTACCAAGATAGATGTAACAACATATTTACTGCTGTCCTGTTAAATGAATTTCATTAAAATGTTTTCTCATTGAAACATTGTATTTTTGCAATATGATTTCTCTGCAGTTGTCAACGAACATCTCAATTGCATACACAGTTCCGAGCCCAGAGGAAATGTTTAAATGCAAACATTTCAGTCCAAGAAAGAACCCCCACCCTCTAAGTGCTGCTATTCTTTAAGAGCTATGGAAATTCAGATATGGAGGAAGCAAGTTACTAGGCTGATGTAAGTCACAAGTCCCTACCACATTCCTCTTGCTTTTCTTTTTTCTTTTTTTCTTTTTTCTTAAAGCTACTAGAAAAAATAAGCATGACAGAAAAATAGCAGTCTAGGTCACATTTCTCATTCACTCTCAGTAAATGAATAAACATATCCTCTTAATGTAAAACTGCCTAAAAAAATTAGGACAGCAGCTCAAGATTCACAGAATTTCAGAGCTTATTATAGAAAGGAATAAATTCCATTTAATTAGGGGATTAAATGCTTTCATTTAATGCACAATTTGAAATGAAATGCTTATGCACAACACAAACTACTTAGAAAAGGGGACAAACCAGAAAAAGACAGGACTTTTTGGAGTCTTTAATAATGTCTTGTTTCCATGGAAACCCTGCCAGTGTGCTGGATAGACTCCTCTAGGGAACTGGTGATCACATAATACTTCCTAATTGTTTAGCAACAACTTGTTTTATTTTTCAAGTATAGATCTTCACTTAATACCACACATATATTGCCAAAGGACACAGGATAAATTTCATGAAAAGAAGAACAATACAAAATGAAAGTACGCTACACAGAAGGACAAGATAATGTTTTTTGTTGACTTACACTAACTCTACTCTCTCACATTTTAATTATATTAAAATATATGTAAGTATATTAAAAAATAAGAAATCAAGTAATATTTAAAGCAATCGAATTTTTAAGAAGCAATAGAATATAAAATGTTCCAAGTGACCCTGTAGAAACCTCCTAAATCTATTCAAGCTGAATTGCACCCAGCCATCTGACACATTTGGTATCAATACAATCTATGCAAAAACTGCAGCTTTTTTTTTTTTTAATAGAACCTCAGTGAGAATACTCTCTTTCACCTGTCTGAATATTTAGTAGAAGAAATAATCTGCATATACACATATGCATGTACAAAATTTTAGATTTACTTCCTGCATGGTAAACACTGCATCATACACACTGAACCTAAAATCACTGTCAGTGGATTTGAGTCTGAAACATAGCACATACCACCTCTCCAGGTACTTGCAATTAGATGTCTGAGGCCTGTGCCTTGAAACAGGGCTGTCCTGAGTTCCTTTCTTTCTTTCTTTCTTTGGGGTTGCCTGTGCATCACTTATTCTTAGATGAACTTTCATACTTGTCCTCATCAGCCAGCTCTGCAAAGCAGTCTTTAGAGGCTCCTCATTTTCAGATTCTCCATAAGGCTTCAGTATGCATAGGCCTATTTTGCTTGTCAAATATTTGTTCACATTAAATACTGTCATTTTTTTTCAGAGTTTCTAATCTGTAGTTACAAAATAGATTTCACTGAGGTTTGCAGCCTCTGGGCAGGGGCTGTTATGAGACCTTGAAAATTGTGTGTTGACTGTTTACATAGCTACTAGAAGTGTCTGTGTGGGATGCAACACTTAATCAGTTCATTTTTTCTTCATTTGCTATTTGGGTTTGCTTTAGATTTTGATACAAAGATGAAATGGTAGTTTAACAAGATGAAATCTTTGGAGGTAGCTATGACAAATGTTATAATTAGACATGAATGGTATGCCATCAGAACTCCCTAAATAGATGACAGGGAGAGGAACAAATGCATTTTTGTCCCAAAATTCCATATTCTTTCCTAAATGTGCAAGTTATGACAGACATCATTAACTTCATGATGTTTGTTTGTTTGTAGGATTTTAATGCTCTTATTTTTATCTTCACTTTTTATATATTTTTTATAAATGTGCGTAATATTTATCCACAAACTGAAAGCTTTACCAAATAGAGATACCTGATCAGTGTCCAGAAATAAATGTGTTCTCTTAGCATGCGAGAGTTGCCTATAAATTTCAAGCTATTCTTCAAGTGTGTCTAAATATTGATGGCAAGCAAGTATCTAAATATTGATTGCCAGCAGCTTCTTGCTTTGGACCATGGATCTTTCAGACTGTCATGCAAATTATTGTACAAAAATTAAGAAAAAAAGTTAGATCTTTAGAAAGATTGGAAGAATCAGATACTGGGGATGATGGAAAAGGGAGCTTTTAGTGTAATAATTTGTACGTATTTAGAAAATCTCTTAATTGAACCTTCTATGTACTACCCTAGCCAGAAAATGGCTGAAATGCAGTAGAATCTACTAAGCCTGCCAGCTCCTGTGCTGACATTGTGCAGATTATGCATTAATTTATTCTTGGACTAGAGGGCTACGAAATCACTATTGTCTGTAAAACATTCCCAGAGTGCTGGCACAAAGCGGATAATATGCAGCATTGGAATTATGTCTGAGAGGAAATTATTTGGCTAATAACAAGATCATTATAACATCCTTGTTCAAAATGGCAGGTAGTCTCACAAATAGCAGGGTAGACATGAGACACAAGCAAATATAATCCAAAGATACTTGAAATTAGAATGGTTGTAAGGCTATATGTAACAGTACAAAACAAACAGAATTAACATGCGGTGTCAGACTTAGCAATTCATGATACATGACACATATTTCTGACTCTTCTATGCCCATATGAACCTTTGGTCAAGCAATTTATCTAAGGTTCTAGGTGGTGAGCAGTAGTATTCATAATGGAGAAACAAGGCATGTAAACAACAATGTGCTATCACAGACTGAAGAAGATACTGAAAAACCAGATTACCTTGTAGCTTTTCCAGTAAACAGAGCCTGGAAAAACTGTAAAATCATTTCCCTGACTGATCAAACTTAGAAATTATATCTGGAATCTTAAGAATTAGATTACTGCTATTGAAGAAATATTGTTTGTAAAGCAACATTAGCTTATGATAATTAAAGCAATTTATTGCATTTATTGTGGATACCCCCACAGTTGAGAAGCAGAAATTTGACAGAATGAATGCTTGAAAACTACACTTCTGAAAGACAGATTTATGTGCAGATTCATATCATCCTGGATTTACATACTCTTTTCCAGAATCATCTTAGGAGTTCTGTAAAAGGTAGGATGGAAAACGGGACCATGCATCCAACATACAAAATTAATATAGATTTATGCTAAAAAGGAAAGTCTTCCTAGAAAAAGGCTTTGTTTACCAAAATAGCATATATATTACCCTTCCCAGGAGCACAATATCTCTGTTGTAGCATAATCCTTTGAATCCCTTCATCTTTCCCATTTCCTCTGTTATTCTTTTTTGCCTCTTACTATCACCATTCAGTTCACTGGAACTTGGGGAAGTGACTGTAAAGGTTCCTGGTGGAAAAGGACCTGGGGATGTTGGTTGGACAATGGCTGAACATGATCTAGCAGTGAGTCCAGGTGGCCAAGAAGGTCAATGACAGTCTGACCTGTGTCAGTGATTGTGTGGTCAGCAGGGCCAGGGCAGTGATTGTACCTCTGCACTCAGCTCTGCTGAGGCCACACCTTGAATCCTGTGTTGTTAAGTTCTGGGCCTCCCACTGTAATAAAGACAGTGAGAGGTTGGAGTCTGTCCGGAGAAGGGCTGGTGAAGGGACTGAAGCACAAGCCTGATAAGGAGCAGCTGAGAGAGCTCGGGGTGTTTAGCCTGGAGCAAAGGAGGCTCCAGGGAGGCGTCACTCTCTACAGTTGCCTGAAAAGAAGTGGTAGAGAGGTGGCTGTTGGTCTCTTCTCCCGGGTAACAAGAGATGGGACAAGAGGAAATTGTTCCAAGTTACAGCAGAAGAGGTTTAGATTGGCTATTAGGAAAAATTTCTTCATGCAAGTGGTTGTCAAGTTTTGGAATAAGCTTCCCAGGGAGGTGGTAGAGGGGCACAGACAGCAAGGCTTTATGATACCTAGGTACTCATAGAGGTTTCTTTCAGGATAGATCAGAAGGATAAATCTCTGTTCCAAATACTGTGTCAATGCATTGAGGCAAGGAAAAGTGATATTCCAAATAATCTCTCCTTACCCTCCCAACGTATCTGTTATATGGAAATTTCACCTTATGCTGTTTTTATCTGATCTGTAACTGCAGATTTTTACATAATGTTCTCATAGCTTATGTACTATTAAAAATACGCTTGGTAAATAATTATGCAGAAAAATTAACCGTCAAAACTAAAGGTTACCAGGAAGCTTGGCATGGCAAGAACATGAATATTCCCTTACACAGAGATATGATTACTTTAAGGAGAGTCACTATTCAGAAGAAAAGTCAGATATCATGTTTGAAACATGCTAATGCTGTTTTTAACAGTAATAGAACACTGAAAGACCAGCTAAATATAACTTAGTAAACAGCATATTCAGTGGATAGCCTGACTGATATGGAAACCTCCAAAACCCCTGAAAAAATTCATGTGCTTCAACAAATGCTCCAAAATATGGCAGTTATAATCTAGAAATCTATTAATATATATTTACAATGTAAATTCATTCAACATCACTGAACTAATTACATTTTTTCTTGTTTTAAAAATGAGAGAAAAAATTCATTAAGTATTCAAGATTTTTAATATCACCTTACTTTAAAAAAATTTTTAAAATAACCATAAAAATATCACCTTACTTTAAAAAAAAATTTAAAATACCCATAAAATACCCATAAAAATGTAGAAAAGATTTGGCTAAAAAAATACATTCCTGCTATGGTTCTCAGACTATAAGATATATGAAACTGATTTCCTTAGTTACTTTTTAGCTTTTTAATGCTACTAGAACAGATACTAAACTCAATGTCTGTCCAAGGAGACTACTTGCATAGTTAAACTTCATGGAAATCTAAATTCATACACTTACCCACTACATTGTTTAAATGTAATATGGTACTTTAATTTCCAAATAAAAATAATTAGGAGTGTAGGGAAAAATTCTCACTGATGAATATAAATAACTTGCTTACAAATGTCTTCAGCACCTGTACTTTTAGGAAATTATGAATGGATAGGTTCACCACAGAAAAGCCATTGAATACTACAATAAACTTTTCAAAGTGTAGAAGATCTCAATCTTAGATGAAGTTTCTTTATTCTTACACAAAATGAATGGTTAAATTGCCTTCCTGAAATGTTTGAAATTCAGTCCAAGGAGCATGGTATACTATGTCCAAGAGCATGGTATACATTGCACTCTGGTCTCTTTGATAGCTACACTTCTTAAAATAACAGTTGGAAATTAGTACGTATGTGAAAATAAACACCTGGTTTACTAAGGGTTTTTGGACAAACAGAAAAATGTGTCACTATTGGGAGTGAAGTGGAGAAAAATAATGCAAAAATCATTAAGATGGTTGGTGGTTTTTCTCTATTTTGCTAATGAACTGAGTATATCGTGTGCAAACAGCTGAATCAATAAAGGAATTTGGGAGGGACTTCTTGGTTTAAATTTAAGAGAATTATCCTTAGCACAGAGAAGGAAATGCCTTTTAATTGGTACCTACAGAAGTAAAAAGAACAAAATTATAGTAATCAGGTTGTGTCTCACATATTTAATGAAAATATCTAATTTATATTTATATCTTTCATCTAATAATTATAAGGCCATTAGAAAGTGAAATGAAACATGCCTTACTGTGTCAACGATACATGACTGGAATACCCAGCCACTCCTCCAGACAGCTCCAGATGAAACAGGATCAAAAGGGGAGGACCTTGTTCTACTGATATAGGATTGTCAGAAGAAAAGATAACTGAAAGGAACCATGAGATAACTGAAAGGAACCATGAGCATATTTACCATATGTTGAACCTATATTTTATTTTCTGATTATAGTTGAGTACATCTCTATTTATTAAAAAAAAAAAAAAAAAAAAAAGACAAAAAACTGCTCAAGACTGTGATCAAATGTTAAATCTGCAATAACATGAAAAACAATTCCCAAAAGTGCCATCAAACTGTGTGAGACATATGACGCTGCATTTAATTTAAGGCAAGAGTTTACAGACTCAGAAAGCAAGTCATAAATTTGCAAAATGGGACATGAAAGTCTCTTTTAAGAGGTCTCTTTAAATAGTAGGAATTTTTCCTCAGACACACTTATAGCTGTTATATAGAATTCTTTTTCTTGCACAGTTCAAGCTTACTTGAGCAGCTACAGTTACCTGCAAAAGAGGATATTGGAGTCACCATGCACTTAGACATAAAGAATAACTGGACCTACTGTGGGTGCCTGGAACATTTAGAAAGAGCAAATGGTTGGCAAGTTACTTTGCTGACTTAGCTGTATTTAAAATGCAGCTATTATTCTTCTTCTGCAGTTATTAATCTTATACTATGACTAATGCATAACTGTATGTTATCTGGAAAGAACTGTCTTCTCTATCAGAGAATTAAGAAAGAGAAAAACCTATCATTATTGTCTTGAGAATCCAGAGAGCCAGCTATTGATTATTGTGCTCTCCATTCCTCTGCTTTCTCCCTTCATTGAAGGAGTGCTCTTAATCCATTTGCTGTGCCGTTCATAGGTGATAAACCCTAGCTCAGTATGTATCAGTCACTTTGTTTTGATTTACTTAGGTGGTGGAAGCCTAGTGTTTGTTAATGATTACAAAATTTGACTTCAGTCTTTGGTGTTCCTAGTGGAAACCGAACACTTTATAAATCCTTGGTGTATGGATAATATCCACATGACTTGGATAAATGACAGAAACTTCTGAGCTTTCATCTCCAATTAAAACAAAATTCCTGAATGTTTGCTCAAGATGTTTCAATCATTATTGTTACTAATAAACCTCTGCTTTTTAAGTCATGTTCAGATAAACAAATGTAGAAAAAAAATTTTCATCAGTCTTTCAGTTTGACATGAAGTAACTACCTCAGCATTTTCACTTGGTGCTCAAAAATGCATGAGGACTGAATCTCCAAATACTGCTTTTTCAGTATTTGTATTAAATGAAATAAGAGTAAATGAAGAGTTAAATCACAGCATTTTTCCTATAGATGCATGCACTTTGCTTTTTACTTCAGATAGTTAGAAAATGGGAATTTGACACCACATTTTTGGCCAGCCCTAGAGATTTATAGATTGCAGTAAATAAACACCATATTATTCTGGGACTTAGGCCAACTTTGTCTACTGAAGCACTTTAATTTTTGCCTAACCAAAAGTGCTTTATTCCATGTACAAAACAGAAGGATAAAAGCCTTGCCTATCTAGCTGGAATTCAACAACTAATGTTTTGAAAAAAAAAAAAAAACAAAAAACAACCAAACCCAACCAATCAACAAGAAAACTAAAACCTAAATATTTTTCATTAAAACCAGGACAATATCTAAAAAGTGGGGCAAGAATTAAAATTACTCTCACAGATTAACTGGGTGAATAACTGGACACATCCAGAGACCAGAAAGAGCATGCTGTAACTATGAGCTGCGATCCATGAAGCACAAAACTTCTTAGCTAGTCTTTGCTAATCAGGGTCCAATACTTCAAAAGAAAGCATAGATAAATTTTAAAAAAAATCAAGAGGAAATTAGCAAACATTACTAGTGGTCTCATGAGTTGAGAAGTAAGAAAGCATTAGTATTATAGTAGTTAAAGAAGACTAAAACGAAGTATATAATAGGAAGTTGTAAAGATAAGAAAAGAATTGGTTTCTAATGTGCATAGGTGCAAAAGTATATATGGGGGGGAGGGAAGGGGGAGGTGGAAGATAGTAGGTGTACATTTTAATGGGAAAAATACATGTGGAGTAAATTATAAAAATTCTTTCTAATAATATTAAATACAAAATATAGAAAACCACTGTCTTTGAAAAACGGGAAGGTTTTTAAAAACTGTATGGACAATTATCTAGTGGGAATAAATCTTGCAGTGGAATGCAGGTATGAATTAATTAAGATCTTCTGAAATCCTTATAGTTTTCATCCTTCCCTATTGCCTTTTCAACAAGAAACAGGAAGGTTAATGTGTATGAGAACTACAGTGTGTGAATTAGAGGCTTCCTTGAGCTCTTTAAAGAGCACTTCGCACCTTTACTCACCCTTATCCACTGGTGTGTAACAGATTGACAATATGAGTTCCTTGATTGTTCTCTGATCCTGATCCACAAACTCTCCACCAATCCATTCGGCATCTCTGTCTTCTGAGAAGTTTGCATACATCCTTTGTTACACTCCAGCCATGTGAGCTGTCCTGCTATCTCAATTATTCCAACAGTGTCGCTCTTCTGTGACTCCTGCTTGGGTCCTAGGCTGACCTGAGGCAGATACGCTTTCACCTTGCCTTATCACTTCTGATGTCACCCATGTGCCCATCATTCTGCATCCTTTGTTTATGACCCCTGTCCACTGCTACCTGACCTAAATGTGGGTCAAAATGTCCGTTTCCCATTGATCTTAGTTTAAAATTATTTTCTTTTCAACTTGATTATGTAAGTATTGATATTGAAAAAAATCTGTTTTCCTCATGGTTTTCTAAAGATGACAAAACTGGGAACTAGCAGGCATCAAAAAAAAGACTATTTTTTTTTTTTTTGCTATTTGTTATAAAGTTTTTACATGTTCTAAGATATATACAAAAATTTAAATTTACATACAATTATTTAAGAAAAAAAGTGCAAAATATGGGCGTTTGTCTCTTCCGTCACATCTCTAAAGGAAATGGCCTGAAGTTGTGCCAGAGAAAGCTCAGATTAGATATTAGGAAAAAACTGCTGAAAGAGTGGTTAGGCATTTGAACAAATTTCCCAGGGAGGCGATGGAAGCACCATCTCAGGAAGTGTTCAAGAGGCATCTTGATGTGGCACGTGGGGGTATGGTTTAGGGGTGGTTATGGTGCTGCTTGGTTGATGGTTGGACTAGATAACCTTGAAGGTCTCTTCCAACCTTGATGATGCTGTGATTATGTCAAATATATAATATTGTGATATGATACTAAATCTTCAAAATGAAAGGTGAGGGAACTGTGGCATGGGGAGAATTGATGCATAACTGCACACCAGGAAGTGGTGGTTGCACACCACTCCAGTTCTTTCTCTGAACTGCAAAATACCAGCCAATGTTAAGTGTATTTGGTTTAGGAAGGTTAAACTGATGAGGCAGCTAATGATCCTAAATTCTCACAATTAAAATTTTTACCTCCTCTCAGTTTGCCTTAAAAGAACCCAGAATTAACTTGATGATGTAGCACAAAGAGAACTTTTATGCATGAACTGTTTTGTGCAGCTGAGATAAGGTTACCGCTACTGGTTAACAGAAATGCAAAAGAAATTTTATGTGCTACACTTGTACAGATCTACCATCAAAGGTTTAATCCTGAACAAAACTCAGAAAGCCAACATACAAGATGAATGAATGAACAAAACACACTGTTTACCCTTATGTTCATTACAGTAGTTCTGTGAGAAATTAAATCTTTGCTGATGGAATCTTTCATATACATGTAGCAAAAATTAAATTTAAATGCCCTTCCAGAGTCAAGATTTAAGGCAAATTTATTTTAGCCTCTGAATTTGCAGAGTTGAATGAAAAGATGAATAAATTTTGTGGAATTTCAAATTTATTTTAGTAACACAACTACATCATCTTCAGATTACTTCATCAGTGTACAATTGTAAATATTGGAACTTAAAACAAGCTACAGTTTTGAAAACCATCCCACAAGAAACCAAAAGTGATGTCTTAATATTTAAATAAACCAGCAACACTTCCTCTAATTATGAGAACAAGATTCATTAATGCTTAAGATGAAGATTGATGATCCATAGGTGAATCAATCTTTAGGCTAAGAAAGATGCAGTCTTAGACAGATGTAGTCTTAAGGAATGCTAAAATGTCATGCTAGAATTTTAGCAATGAAATCTTTCACCTGCAAAATACACTACTGGCCATCAGTTATTCTCTTGACGAAGTATTTGAAGGGCTTTAAATACTCCCCAGGAAACTTATTTGCTATGACTTCTGCATTTCAGGTGTAATTAAAACTTAGTTATAAATCAGAATTTGCAAAATTATACCAAAATACTGAACAATATTCATACAATTCCCATTTATATCCAGGCAAATTCTCGTTTTAGGCAGAAATTGAGCAATATTGAAAGGTATATTAAGCCATAATTTCAATAATGTTAGGAAAATGTACTAGTCTGTTTAGAAGCCTATGGCAGCCGAAGGTTTTAGATTAAGCAGTTTAGTAAATTGAGTTAATGAACCTGGGATTTACCAGTAATTATTTTCAAAGTATCTCAAATTATTTTACAAATATTATTTCTGCTAATTGATAACTACAAAGGATTTATCCAAGAATGCCATCTAGAAAATGAACCATAGAAGAACAGAAGGGTGTTGAAGGGAAACAATTACCTTTCAAAAGCAGAATTTACTAGCCCAAACTGGGATTAAGCTAGTTATACATTTAACACCCATCCTCTTAGAACAGTCTTTAGGTGTTTCTAACAAATAAAGGTATTAGTTTTAAATCAGATGTGAAAGACTGAGTCTTTGTTGTAACTGATAATTCTAGTATGGTGCTTTGATGCTAATCATCATGTTAAACCAATATTTTACTTTTCCAGGTTCCTTCTTCCCATTCACTCATTTTGATTCTTCAGAATAAGCCTTATCCCTTTCAGTTTCAGGTATAATTCTGACTGTTATATTGTCCTCAGTGAAAATTTCACACCATAATTTCAATAGTATATGTTAACATTAACAATTAGCACAATTTCTATGTCCTTTTTCTTTTATTAAGAAAAACTTTAAGAAAAGAGGAGATGAAAACAGTGTTTCAAGCTTTTCATAAAGCACCCAACGTACTTCCACCCACTTGTGTAAGAAGTCCTAATTCCCATCTTTAAAGTGGTAGGAATGAAGATTTTAGTATTCAAGCAGTTTTATGGTGTTCAGTATTGGGTTAGATTATTTGAATTTAAAATCTGAGCTTTCTTTTTTCCTCTTCATTGCCTTTATCAATTGTTATAACAATCTTTTGTAATTAAATTTTATCTTATTGGTACTTTTTCTGTGAAAAGTAGCAAGATAAGGCATTGCTATGTCTGTCTTTTCCTTACTTTGGTGTTAACTACAATTTTTCACAAACATTCTCTTCCTGGAATAATTACATATACTTTCTTTCTTCTATAGGCAGAATTTAATTTATTTTGAAAGAGTTAATTTTGGCTTCTTTCCTCAGTCCTCTGTACACTGTTTGGAGATGTAGGGCAAGAGGCTTGTTTTCCAAATTAACATGGTTACTGCACTGATGAGTTTAAATTACTTTGATGCATATACCTTTTCATTATGGATGATATCACACCACCTGAAGGTTACTCCACTGCTAATACAAGTTTCTAATGGATCTTAGGAGAACTATCTTCACTACTGATAGGAATTATCGAAATCACATAAAGATATGCAAAGCCAAAGTACATTAACCAAATAGAATTATGATTATGATGTTCTGATTAATATTCTTATGTGGAGGTATACATTTTTAAAGGAAGGACAAGTAAGAAGAACATTTTAAGATATTCAAAGCTTTGAAAATGTAAATCCTGATTAAAAAATGAAGCTAAGAAAAATTAATTATTTTCTGTTAAAAAAGTTTCCGAAGTCAGATAGCTTTCTGAAAAGTTGTAATTTTTTTCAAGTATCATTGCTACTATGGTAGCACATCACTGCATGCCATAAATTTTCACATGGGAGAAGTTCTCCATCCATCTTAAGGACTTTGTTATTTGACCACCATTATCATAAATGAAGAAGCACAGAGTCTAGACGTGAATTGATTGTATTAAACCCAATTGGAACTCTCGTAAGTAGTGTTGCCTGCTTAAGGAGCATGTACAGTGTTAGATCATTATTATTGCTGGTATATTTTCAGTGAGTTAGGAATGCATTTAACAGACACTATATATATCAGTAGCACTAATATTGCTTTTATTATTAATACAGTAAAACTAGAATATTTCACCATTAGTGTTAGGAATATATGGTAATTCTAATGCGGTAAGCATTTCTATTTCTGTACAAATTCCTGATTTACAACACATAAGTAACGACTTAAAATAGTTTCACATAACTCAGCAAAGTTTTACCACTATTTGCAATGATAAGAAATCCATGGTTCTGGTCACACAATAAAAATTACATGGGGATTCTCTATTCTTCAGGATCAGTTTTTTTTTTTTTTTTTTTTGCACACAAGCAGACTGTGCATTATTTCCCTGATAGTGAGTATCAGTAAGAATAGTGAGTATCCTGAGAATAACACTAATATAATGAGAAAATATAAGTGAGGTAGGGTACAGAAGGGAGCAATTTCAATGCTTTTCATAAATGGAAAAGTTTGATTCTATTGGTATAAAAAATTACACATTTTAAAGAAGTCGAAAATAAAGAACTCACAAAGCTCTTTTATTGCAAAAATTCAAAGCAACAAAAGGTATTGTATATTTTGTTACTTAAAATGTCATTCTGGGTATTATTTTGGAGATCATCTCTGCCCTGCTTGAAAGCACACAGCATGGTACTTGAAAACAACCAAACATTATTCTACTATTTCAATAAAATAGTAGATCTTTTTCATCATATCCACCTCCCAAAGAATCTTAGTTAATGTCTCTAATTCTAGGTAGCAGCATTGGCATTTATATTTTTTTCAAATACCACACATAAGAGTGTTAACCATTCTAAGCCACTGATTACTTATGTCCCAAAAGGGATCTGCAGAAAAGCTCTGGAAAACTACTCTTATATAATTGAATGATGTATAAATACATCATTCTAGAAAATATTTTTTATTTTCTTTTCAATTTTCTCAAATAATCCAAGATGTTTCTTATCCAGACTCACACAGCTATACTACAGCTTTTCCCAAGAATAAGCAAGAATGACTATTTGTGTATAAGAACTCGCTTCAGGCAGAAAACAGCTTGTTCCCTGTGAGATGTAATTTATTCCTGCTTTCAAGTTAGTGCACTCTATTTTCTTCTGTGTATATTGTCACTTCCAATAGTTAATGCATTACATGGCATCAAGTGCAGTACTTTATATCCTGCTTTGTTCTTTACACAGCCTAAAAAGACCAGCTTATAATAAAGATATAAAAGCAGTCATCTTATTTTCTGTTTATATTACTAGGTTCTATTTGACATGATTTCATAAAATCATAAATCCATCTGCAACCAAATATATCTGTCTGTGAAATGCTTACACTGCTATATGATTATTTCTTGGTAATTATGTAAAGTTTCATTATAGTTTTTTCTTTTCAAAATTCCTCACTATTCTATGCCATATATAAACAAACACAACCATTAAATATAAGTGTATTGGAAGGTCCACAAGACACTTTAATTTAATTTGAAGCTACTCTCTGTTGTATCTGACCTAAAACTTACCTCATGGAGTTGAAATATGTATAGTCATGTATCTGTGTACTTACACAATTATACCAGTGACTTGCAATTAACAAATTTTTCAGTCCAGTGGGTTCTGCATAGAGGAAATGGCAAAATATTTAAATAGTGAGCTGAATATTCTAATTCAATTTTGACATGTGTTAGATCACTTTTAAAAATAAGAGCTTATAAGTATCTCAATTCAGTTCATTTGGAATAAATAGTATATATAATAATATATATTATTAATATAATATATAGCATATAATATAATATAATATATAGTATATAATAATGTATAGGCAATAGTCAAAATATTTTATTAGAACATCTAGGAATACAGTGTATTCTGCACTTGAAATTTCTGAATTCTAAAAAAATAAATTTTAGAATGGAGAATCTTACAACACCTATTTTAGCATGGAATAAGACATTTTTAGAAGACATTAAAGTCAGATTACTTATTTGATTATTAAAGTGTCGAATTCTTATAATCTTTATAGAATGAAAATATTATATACAAATGGAGCATTATTTATTACCCTCAGTAAATTGTTTCTAGCTCGCTGCATTATGGAGAAACTGCAAGCTGCAACATTAGCTCAGGAATAGGTGATATAAATAAGCTTCTGTCACATTTCATTATTAAAAACAACCTTATCAAAATTAATTTTTCAGGGGAGAAGGCTTTATTTAAAAATTTGTCATGGATTGTGCACAGTATAATTCAAAGAATCACAGAACTGCTAAGTTTGGAAGGCAACACAGAGGGTGATCTGATCCAAACTTGCTACTCAGGCTGGGTCAGCTAGAGCACATGGCACAGGATTGCATCCACCAGGACCCCCAGGTCTTTCTCCACAGAGCTGATTTCCAGATCAGTCCCCAGCCTGGGCTGGTCCATGGGGTTATTCTTCTCCAGGTGCAGGACTGTACCTGCCTTTGTTGAATTTCAGGCAGTTCTTCCCTGTCCATCTTTCCAGCCTGTCATGGTCTTTCTGAAGCTCACAGCACTCAGGTATCAGCCACTCCTCCCAACTTTGTGTCATCAGTGAACCTGCTGAGGAGGCATCGGCCCTTTTGTTCAAGTCATTGATGAGCAAGTTAAACAATACTGGGCCCAGTATGGGACCTTGGAGGACGCTGCTAGTGACAAACCTCCAACCCAAGTGACAACCATTAGTGACAAGCCCCATGCCACTGATTACAGTCCTGCTATTCAGCCAGATTTTAATCTAGCTCTGTCCACTCATCCAGTCAACAGCTCCTGATTTTGTCTATCAGGATTTTTTGAGAGACAGTGTCAAAAGCCTTGTTGAAGCCAAGGTAGACAATATCCACTGCTCTCCCCTTATTGATCCAGGTAGTTGTTTCACTGTAGAAGACAATCTGTTTGGTCAAGCCTGATTTACCTTTAGCGAATCCATGCTGAATACTTCTAATCTAATACTTCTTGTCTTCCATATGGGTACAGATGGTCTTCAGAATGAGGTGCTCCATCACCTTCCCAGGGATTGAAGTGAGGCTGACTGGCCAATAGTTCCCCGTGTCCTTCTTCTTGCCCTTTTTGAAGACCAGGGTGAGATTTGCTTTTATCCAGTCCCCAGGCACCTCTCCTGATCACCCTGACCTTGCAAAGATGACTGTGAGTGACCTCACTATGGTGTCCAGAAGCTCTCTCATGGACACATCCTGCCAGAGCCCATGGCCTTGTGGATGTCAAGTTTGCTTAGGTGTTATCTAACCCAATCCTCCTTCACCGAGGAAAAGTCTTCTTTCCAAGACTCCTTTACCCTGGTCTGTGTCAGAGAACCCTGAGGGTTGATCACGTCAATGAAGATTGATGCAAAGAAGGCATTTGATAAGTCTGCCTTCTCTGCATCCCCTGTTACCAGGGTCCCCCTCCATTTACTAATGGGCCCACATTATCCTTTTTTTTTTTTTTTTTTTTTTTTTTTCTGTTATTGATGTATTTTAAGAAGCCCTTCTTGTTGTCCTGGACATCTTGGCCAGATTTAAGTGCAGATGGCTTTGGCCTTCCTGATCCCATTTCTACTTACTCTGACAATCTCTATATTCATTCCATGTGGCTTGATGCTGCTTCTAACTCCTGCATATTTCCTGCTTATGCTTGAGTAATAACAGAAGTTTTTTGTTCATCCATGCAGGTCTCTTTCCCCCTTTGCCTGATTTCTTCCTCACTGATATGCAGCATTACTGGTTTTGCAGGAAGTCAACTTTGGATATCAACCAACTCTCTTGGACCCCATTTCCCTGTGGTGCTTTTTATCATGGGATTCTTCCAAGAACATCCCTGAAGCTGGTAACATCAGCTCTCCTAAAGTCCATGGTTGTAGTCTTACTTGCTCTTCCTTTCCTGATACATAGCTCCAAATTTTGATGGTCGCTGCAGCCAAGGCTGCCCCCAACCTTCACATCTCCAGAAAGGAGATGCTGTTAATGAGGTTGAGCAGATCACCATTCCCTGTGGGATTCTCTACTACCTGTGACAGGAAATTGTAATCAATGTTTTCAAAGGAACTCCATAGACTATTTGTGCTTTGCTGTGATGCTTCTCCAACAGATGGCATGGCAGATAAAGTCCCTCACAAGAACCAGAGCCTATGACTTGGAGGCTGCTTCAAGCTGCCTGGAGAAAGCCTCATCTTCCTCTTTCACCTGAGCAGGTAGCCTGTAGTAAGCACCCACAGACGGGTCACCTTTATTAATCCACTCTTAGATCTGAGCCCATAAACCCTCAACTCCCTCGTCATCCACCCCAAGGCAGATGTCAGTACATTTCAAGTGTTGTCTCATATAGAGAGCAACTACACCATGTAGTTGACCAAAAAAATAAATACAATTTAGCTTTTTTATAATTAAGGTACTTTTATCACTTCTAATAAATCTAAGAAACTAACAATATTTTAATGAATACCAAAACATACAGGTGAAAATTTTTGTGCATTCAAACAATGTTCAGTTAGAAAGACAATATGAAATAAAGCAATCATTAAATATGTCTGCTGATTTTTCAATAAAATCCTATGGAGACAAGTAAAGGAATAAGAACCTATTTGAGGAATAACTCTTTTCTTTTTGAATAAAATTTGGCCCAAAAATATATAACTCTAAAAATGGAATAACTCTAAAAATGGAAATTATTTATAGTTTAACAAATAAAAATTAAAACATTTAGTAGGGTGTCCTGTATATATGCTTGTGACACTACAAAACACTGTTGTTTTCAATGAAATTCCCCATTTTGAAGCATCAGTCCATAATAATCATAATGCTGAAGCACAAGTATGACCTCTTCCTCATCTCTTTATTTAAAGTGAAGGCAATATAAGAGGAATGATCTAAAATAAAAATTAAAAAAAAAAACTCCTCAAATTTATTTGTTCTGAAGTAGAAGAGGCAGATGAGAATGATATTTACACACAGCTGGTCTACAGACATCTGTGATCTTATGTCTGCTGATTTCTAAGTGTGCCTCAAATTTAATTTTTTTCTGAAATGTAAAAACAAACAAGCAAATAAACAACCCTTAAATTAATATTGAACAAAATATACTTTTGTTTTCTTTTTAGGGTTTTTCTTGCTTGTGTCAGAATCCTCTGTGTTAGATGTAATGACCATTGGTAGGAAACAATAAGACATTTATCAAAGGAAATCTTTAAGGATGAGTGTTTAATCAGAGTCTCCATGTCAAAGAGTGAGAAAGAGATAAGAAGCTCATTAGTCTTTAATCATCTTTAGCAACCTTTTGCAGAATTCTGTGTTGGATAATTGTATTAGGCAAAATTAGGAGAGATTCATTTGAATGGAATCACAAGGGTCCATTTTATATGTAAAGTTAGATGTTTCTAATATAAAACATTGACTCACAGAAGAAATTCTTGGAAATAATTTGTTCTTTTTCTTTTATTGGACATGGTCCAAAAATACCTTTTCAGCAATTTATGCATTAAGGCTTTAAGCCATAATGTTAAGACTTAAATCAAGAATCTGCCACATTCTTAGGTTATGTTTCAGTAATTTGTAACCACCACTATTAAAATATGTACCTTTTTTTTTTTTTTAATTTTTGTTCATCAAACGTTTACCCATTAAATTCCTCACTGCTATTCATTAAAGAATTATCTTCTCAAGAAAAATGCTTTTCTTCTGCATGAGTTTCTGCAGTGAATCAAGCCTTTGCCTTAATCTTCTTTCACGTACATGGAAAAGTTTGTCCTTCGGTCTCTAGACAAAATGACAGTTTTGAAACCTAACAGAACTTGTTTCCTCTTTTTCTGAATTCTTTCAAATTTTTAAACTTTATTTTGCCTCAAGAAATGACACTGTGCAGATAGTGACCTCTCTAATTGTGAGTTAAAAAAACCTGGATTTCATATTCTCATGTAGTAGTCTTCTTTTTACAAACTAGTAATGTCTAACCACAGGGCTATTTTGGGAGTTTATCATACAAGTTCAAATTTACACAGTATATTTTTATCTTCCCTTGGAACAAAACCAAAATATTTCCAAAGATGTCCTGAAAAATGCTGTATCAAAAAGAAAAATGTGTAACTCATTCAAGAATACAATTTTTATGCCATTCATTTCAAAATTGGCAGATTGAAAATTTGAGCAATGGAGTCCATTAGGCTTTGATTTGACAAATATAATAGGCTTTGA
This sequence comes from Anomalospiza imberbis, assembly GCF_031753505.1. Taxonomy (NCBI): domain Eukaryota; kingdom Metazoa; phylum Chordata; class Aves; order Passeriformes; family Viduidae; genus Anomalospiza; species Anomalospiza imberbis. Next base: position 16,337,363 of record NC_089681.1, on the reverse strand, counting down.
TATATTTGACAAATATAACTCTTTTGCAAGCAAACATATTCTCATCATATCTTTTGCATTCTCACCTCCAGAAACAAAATTTGGATATATGCCTTGATTTTATATCTTCTTCATTATTAGCTAGCATTTTTTTGGGAAGTAGGAGTAGAAGATGCAGAAGTTATAAATATTTTTACTGAAAAATAGTATTATTAAAAATAAGTTTGTAATTTTTTCAAGACCATCAATAAGCATATTAAATAGTTCTAATCCAGGAACTGGAAATGAAAGTACTGTATTTCCAGTGACACACTCTTCTCATACATAATCAATTATTTGCACTGCTGGTTAACCATGTTTTAACCAATCTGTACTTATTAGAAGGGTAATTTCAGCAGGAATTGTTTGTAGACTCTGCAATATTTCATCAATATATTAGACAAGTATATAAGTTGCATTTTGTAAAATTAACCTGTGAATCTAGAAACTGATCCCAAGGTTACCTGACATATTGTCTTTGGTTGCGTATAGTAGTGATAGTGCCTTCATTTTATCAGCATAACCTTCTTTTGCTGCTCTGCAAACATTATTTATCTTTAACAATATTTCCCTCAGAAAATAAGATTTATCTGTAATACAGGTTCCCTACCACTACTATATTTCCAATTAGAGCAAGGGAAAAGGATTTGACCTACAATACTTGTTAGAATATAAGGAATATCCTATATAGAAATCTTAAGATAATCAAGCCTGACTGACAATGAGGTAAGACCCTGTAACTCAATTGTTTTGGCAGTTTCATATTTCTGTCTACTCAATAGCCATTGCTACGAAACAAAAAGTCAGTTCTTAGGAAGCACTAATAGATCCCAAATCTACATTCCCATAGTTGCAAGTATGTTGTACACAGACATTTATATTCTACTTATTACTAGGTTTCTAGTTCTTATTACATAACATATATTTTTAAATAAATGATAACTATAATTTTAGTAGAATATTGACCTAAAATTTAGTAGATATATATGCTGAGATACATCATATATATATGAGCAAGAGATCAAAATATTCAAAAGAAGGGTTATTTAATCGTAGTTTAAAACTTAATTATTAATATAGAGATGTAAATTTGTTAATACTAATGTATATATTCAAGAACATTAGGATTTCTCTTACCTCTACAGATAGGAACAGGGAAGTCCCACGATGCTGTATTGACAGAGCTGGCTATGCAAGTAAGCTGTGGGTGTCCATCCAAAATATATCCAGTTACACAGCTGTATCGGATTTTGTCACCAACATCAAATCTTTGACCATACAAGATACCCTTTGGTGGAACTCCTGGATTGCCACAGGAACTACTCTGTAATTCTGGAAAAGATACGTATTTATGACTTAAAATGTTTTTATACTTAAAATGTTGTTCTAATTAAATGTTTTATTTTGCTTAAGAGTATAGAACACAGGGTGTCTTTGGACAGAGAGTGTTTTCATGGATATTATACAAATCTCAACACTGAAAATCCATTGCTGACTTAGTCTATTTAACATTTGCTTAAGTACCCACATATCCAAAGGCAGATGAAAATAAGCATGAGGCTTTACTTAAGCTCCAGCTATCAATATATTAATGTAATTTTAAATTAAATTGATACAAAAGAATGATTTATTTTGTATCAATTACATATGAATATCATACAAATACATAAAATTACATACGAACAGGAAACAAAGCATCTTGATATATTTCTGACTTTCAAGTTATACAAATGAAAAAAAAAAACCAAACAAAATTGTAATACAAACATGAAAGAACATCAGATTCAAATTGAACAAAATTTGGAAGAAAAAATTAAATTAATCAAGACAAGAGGAAATTGTAACAAGCATAAGCCTGAGCATGATCAGGAAGCTATTTAATGATTTAACAGATTTTAGATAATGAGAAAAATGGATGAGATAAGGTGGGTAACTGATTTCTGAGCAAAGAATTAGTTAACCTAATCATGTGAAATACCACAGGTCTGATAACTTCTATAATGCAGAGCTTTAAAGCACTGAGAATCCAAAATTACTCATGGCTGCTCTTAGTCTGATCTCTGAGATGAATTAGAGTTCAGTTTCAGTAGCTGGTACTCTTTTGACTGTGTACCCTTTTGACTGGTGTTTCACCGTCATAAATAGCTTGATTACAACATTTTCAGTCATTTACTACCAATTTCCTTTAGTTAATGGACATTAAAACATAGATATTTTTGCAAGTGTGAACAAAAGATGTTTCATAATCTCATCCTGACCTCTTCAAAGCTCAAGTATACTTACCAGCCTAATGCTAATGGGGAAGAGGGAAATCAGGTAAACCTGTATTTGGATTCATATAAAATTCCCCTAATCTAAAAAGGAAAATGATGGAACAAGAAGGGGTTATGTATGTATTGTTTTGATTTCTTTTCCTGAATTCCGTGTGACTAAAACATTCTTCAGTAGCCCTGATTTGCTCAGTAGTATGTGCACAACATATTTAAATATCTAAGCTGTTATAAGTTTCAATTTAATAAAAAATATATAAATGCTTATTAAAACAATCAGTATGTCTCCCAAAATTCATTACATTCTCAAACTTCAATGCCCAGAACTATCAAGAACTAGGAAATTCTACTAGATTTGTGATACCAGCCATGAAAAAATAGTATGTAACAGTTATTAAAAGGCAGAATCCACTATATTCATAAATACATTTTATACTACATGTCCATACATATATAAACACTATATGTAAAATATATGCTAACAATGAGTTTATTTGCAAGATTTTATTTACCAATCATGTTCTGATGTGAATATGTTAAATAAAATATGCACATTAGTTGCTGCTCTCATTGCTGCTATTTCCTGCTTTCTCTTATGTAATAAACTGTGGATTTTGATTTGACTTTTATTACCTTGCCCCATGAAACAACACAGAAGTAAGAAAGTAGCCTATCTCACCTTGGTCACTTGAAAGCTCACCTAAAGAACTGATATTGGTATCACTCTTTTACTGAAATGTTCTGTACTGAAACATTCCACTACCCACCAATCTGTTTGCAATCTCTACAAAGAAGGCAACACTACAGCATCTCCTGCAGATTTGTGCAAAATAATTTCTTTTACATCCTCTAACAGCTTTCAAGGCTACTCAATTTGTTATTTGGCATCTTGGTTATGATAGGAATCATATTATATTAACTTGAAAACTCTGCCTATAGACAGTGTTTTCATTTTCAACTTCTCCCAGAAGATGAAGTCTTTCAGAAGCCTGTATCTCTTAGGGCTTTATAAAAAGGTCACAGAAAGATTCCTTGTCCTTTGAAATAAAAAATATAAAGATTAGCAATGTCACTACCTAAAATTGCTTCCTTTACTTTTACTGCTGTCTCACCAAGAATTACCCACAGAAGACAATTTATTCTTGTGAAATTACATTATATTTTAAAGAACTAATTAAAAATCACCCTTCTTCTAAAATAAAACTAATTTTACGGTTGCAATACTATTCGACTCATCTAAAAGGAATTCTTGGCATTTTTCATTAACTTTTTAACTTTATGAAAAAGTGGCCTGGGAGTATGCAACTACTTCTAACCCTTCAAGCCACTTTGTTCCTGATTCTAGATAAGAAAGTAAAAAAAATAAATTGTACACTTTTAAGTATATTAATTTATTCTGTGAATATTTTCGTTTTGAACATCTACAAGTGCCTTATTCAGGGATGAGAGGGAGATAATTTACCAAGTAACTGCATTTGTCTTCTTTGATAGGTAGTATCTATTTTCAAACAGAATGCAACACTGTACTACAAACTCCCTGACATTTAAAGCTACAGATTGTTACCCTTAGATTGTCATCTGTCAGGGAACACAGGAATTGCCAAATTAAATTGTAATTTTTATTCAGCTCTGCACATATTCTTGTCTTCAGTGACATTTTGATAATCACTAATGATAGGAAGGGTAGAAAATATTTCCTTTTAAATTTGCTGTCTTGTAGTTTGGTTGAACTTCTCCTTGTTCATGTAGTCTGAAAATAAGCATATTTGAATTTTTTTACACCTTCTCACTTTTTTTCATTTTTGTGCATTATTTCTCATCTCCTTTTCAAAGCACGCTGCCCCAATTGTTTCAATCTCTCTCCAAGAAGGAATTTTCTTTGTCCTAGATTTAATTTTGTAAACAAGGTATATATGAAGATATTTGTCCTCTTATTTTTAACATAATGTTAGAACATGAAGCTTGCAATATCCTTCAATGCTGTTCAATAAGTTTCTATAGAATTAGTTCTTATTAACATCACTATAAATTCTGTTAAAAAATTATGGGTAAAATATATCTGGGAGAGTTTTGCTTAGCAGGAGTGGACCCACTCCTTTAAAGACTTTAATGAGAAGAAATTCAGCTCCTTATAGATGCTAATTAACAAGATATTCAAATTAAATAACATTAAATAAAATTTATTTCTGACTTTTTTTTTTTTTTCAAAAAACAAGGCTAGAAGAAATTTAGAATATTTTTGTCAACATTCATCTAGGAGGAAACAAATCAAAACTAGATATGGAAATTTCAAATTTACTTGCTTTTTATTCAGATTTTAAGTCAGGAGTGTTTGGGGTTTTTTCTGTTATGACATTTATGAAATCAAGACCAACATTATCCTTCCTAAAATGTTTACCCATGAAATTTATAATTATTGTCTAAATATACAAAATGAGTATTTTCTCATATCCCAGCAATGAAGACATTTGTCATAGCACTGCATTATATTAAGCTTAGTTATGAATACTAATCTCGTTCACATACTATTTTATTATAACATTTGGAATATAAATAATTTTTCTGTTTTAAAGGGTTGATCCATATATTTTCATTGGTTTTGTTGCAGCTATTGCAAATCACTATGATGATGAATTAAATACTCCTGGTATCCCTACGCTCCCGGTCTGAGATCTTCCCCTATGGGAGTGATACCAGTCCTAGACTGTTCACTTGTGTCTGCTACCCCAAACTGCAATTCCTCTGCCATGCAAACATGAGTATGAATATATTATTCTAGGGGCCACTCCAGCTGTCATTAGAGACAGGACATGGTGTACTAGAAACACTAGAATATGTCTGTACATTGATATCCCTTGGAAATATGTACTTTGGCTTACAGACAAGCAAGAACACTTTGGTATTGAAGACTCAAGGCTGATTCCACAAGTGCTGCATGTAGTATGTGTGTGGCTATAGGGAGAGCTATACATTCTAAAGGTCCCAAATACTAGGACAGGCGATGTCTTAGTAAAAATAACAAGTAGCCTGAAATTACCTTGTCCAAAATTTCATCTATATTGGATCTTATAATAGTTTATTTTAGTTGTCCATTGTTTTCTAAAGGTTTTATAAACTAAAAAAGTAACTTAGATACATAGCTTCTAACTCATAATATTTTGCTTATTTTGCTTACTTTCTATTCTGTCCTCATTCACATTGCTCTGAATATATGAGTAAGCATGGTCTAGATTCAAATCTAATAGGATCTAGAAGAATTAACTGATGAGTATAGGAATACTGTTGTCTTTCTACACACATATTGAAATATACATATACATGCATGTTTCACTTGAGATTACAGAACGAACGAAAACACAAGAAAAATTTGGAGTAGCCAATATAAGTGCAGTGAAGGAAAAAAATGAAAAACTTAATAACGAAATGTCAATTTAACTGCACAAAAATGTAAGATTCAGAGAATAAAGACACATTATAAATGAATGCTTTGAAAAATCTATCATAAACAGCACAGATATATTAAAATAGTTATTGAATTTTAAAAATTCCCTCCCCCAAAATCCAGGTCTTTCCTTTGTAGAAGTCCAACAGCAAAAATGGTTATCCCTTGATTCCAACAAATCTGTTACCTTAAGATGTAAGCAAAGAATGAACAGTCACTATTCGGAAATTCACTTTTGTTTACAACAATGACAGAAACTGTTTGTCTAACAATCTAAACTTCTCTGAAGTTCTTTTAATTTCTGCATTTTTTTGTGGATCGGTCAAAAGAGACTGTCTTATTCTGGTGTCTAACTATAAATAGTCAAGCAAAAGAAAGTGCGAGGAGTTTTGGGTTGGTTTTTTTTTCCCCAAAGGAAAAAAACATTTTTTCTTTTCCTGTTCTAATTGCTCTTTCTTGATTAATATATCTGCAATAGTAACCTCACTGAGGGTCTCTACTGTTCACTAAAGATAATACAGCTAATTACATTGCAGTTTCTTACCTATTCTTTAATGAATGACATAATTTTGGTTTTTTGTTCCCTTTGAGATTATTTTCATGTCAAAAAAATGACAGAGGACCCTGTCTTGAGGGAATTTTCAATGTAGATTTTTAATACTGAATTTGATTTTGTTTCTAAGTACATTGAAACAATTGCTGGATTTGTCTTCCTTGCCAGTAAGACAAGAATGTTTCTATTTATAGCATAAAGTCATATGCTATTTTAATAGGGACAAAATTGTTTAAGCATTAAGTTAGAACTGCATTAACATAATTCTTCTACAAGCAAGGGAACAGCGAGAAGAAGCACAGAAAAAAAAACCCTCCAGGATATGTGAGGGAAGCAAGGGATAATTACAATAGTGTAGTCACATTAATACAGTGAGCATGAAAAATGTCCAGGGTTTGCAATGTATTCCCTTCACATGCAATACAGTGTTCAGGATATCTGCTTAAATCAGCTGCAGATGCAGAACAGCACTACAGCTGAAGGACTGTGCCAAAAAAATAATGGCAGTCACTAATTTAACCACAGGGCAGCATAACCTGGGCCCAAGTGAAAGCAAAAGAAAGATGACTACATTCTTCAGTAGATATGGTTAAATCTGATGCTTCCCCATCAGACACACTTCTGAAGTGCTACCTGAAGGGAATGACAAGCAGGCAAGTACCAGGTAGCTAGCAAAGCTATACACTTCACAGCACCAGCCACGCTTACTTGCCTTTACCAAATTCCACTTTTATAGTGAAATAGAGCTCTAGCTGCAATAAATTCCTGCACAGCTGCTGAGGGCACCAATTAAATCCTGAGTATGGCTGGAAAGTAGATGCACATAGTGCATGGACTGAGGAAGACCATTGGAAACTACATGAGGTTTTGGCCTGGATGTAGAGTATCAATGCAAGTAGCACAGAGATTGCTGCATCCACTCTGTTATGAAGCTATTCAACCAAATCAGTATAACTTGAGTCCTGAGATACTGAATCTGCCACATGTGATGGTTGTTCAGCTTCTCAGGTGGATGAAGTCCAGACAGATGCACCCTGCCTGCCATGCAAAGGCTGTGTAGATATGGCTATGTATGTGCCTAATACGGATTGTTCTATTTAGACTGCAGTGTTTTCTGAGTACTTTTTTTAATATGGCTGTATTCTGGAGGCAGCTGGGAAGACGCTGTTGAAATTACCAAAAAAAGATAATTTCAGAACCCAGGACAATCTAAAGTAAAAATAATCCTAAAATTTATACTTTATTGATAATCCTTCTGCAATATATATTTCTTAGTAAGTCTTTTATAATTATAAAAGAATTTAATTTTCAATTTCTGAAATATAATGGCAACAACTATCTCATTGCATTACCTCTTTTCATTCCAACTTAGCCTAAATGCTTCATCTGATTTTACCTTGTGTTAGGTAATACAAATGTTGCATTGTTGATCACTGGCTGTTCTTACCTGGACAGTAACCAAAATAATTTACAAAAACAAAAAATGTAAAAAGCTAACTAATTCAGAAAAAAAAACAGTTTAGTCACTGAAGGAGGATGTCATGGCACAAACAAGTTATGTGTTATTATATAGGCAGCATTTCCACATAAATTTTACAAACAATAATAGATAAATATGTCAAATAAATGTAATGAATTTTATATATTTGATGTACTAGCATATTTAGTTTCCTACTGAAATTAGGGTTCCATTTTTTGTTCCAAGGTGTAACAAAAATACTAGGAAGATGCATCATTTTTACATTCAAGATTATAGAAATTCTGAAATCAGAGAACAGGATAAAATGGCACATTTAATGTAAAAGTACTGGGACTTCTAAAGAAAAAAAAGAAGAAATAGAAGTTTCAGTGAGCACTGATAGACATTTCTATTTAATGTATTGACTCTTCATCTGTAATGATAATCTGAAAGATTTATGGTTTAAATTATTGTAAATTAGAGACTGACTAACCTTAAAAAGAATGTAACTTCTCTTTGACCTTCCTGTTGGCCAAGCTCATCTGAACTGACCAATGTGTAGCCTGAGGATACAACCACATGGCTAATCAATCATGCTTCATGTCTGACTTATTAGTCAAGGTTTCCCTGCTACAGGCCTTCTTTACAAACTGTGTCCTAACATGAAGGCAGAACTCATGGTATGTTGAACTTTTCAATTTTTTTTTTTTTTTTTTTTAATTAAAAAAAAAAAAGAGAGAGAGAGAAAGTTATTTCTATTACTGTGACTCACTCAGAGTTTAAACGTGGAATTTAAAGCATAAGATGTGGATATGGGATGTCATAGACATGTTGTTGGACGGTGGCATGAAAGGACACAAAGAAAACCAGTTTTCTCCTGAAGGGAACTTTGACACATGAGAACTGGGCACTAGGTGGCATCTGAAACATTCACAGCTAGTGTATGATCTGGTAGAGTAACAAGCACTTCCTTTTGTATATATCTCAGAGGTAAGAATATTTCAATTTCTCATATAGATTTCATATGCTTTGTATGTATCTGTGGTTGTTTATGTGTAGAATTACTATTAGGAGACACTGTAGTGCCTTATTAGAAGTCCAAACTTTGGGGCAATTGGATCACTTCATTGACTGCCTGCTTCTTTTACTCAAATGCCATGTTGTCTCTTACAGTGAAATTTCAGTCTGGTTTCCACCATTGCTTTTGGTATGAAAAACCTGTAACATTGTTTACAGGAGACATGTCAACAAGTTTAGACCTACATTCCTGCGTTTATGTTCTAAATGCTTCTGGTTTAGAAGAAGAAGGAAAAGAATAAAATTTGAGAAAAGAAAGATGGCTTTAGCTCTGTAATTTAATTTTAATTTAGAAAGTCTTATAGTTTAGAATTTTCCTTTAGAAGATTAAATCATTGTTCTCTCCAAAATATGTATCAGAGTTGTTTTTGCAGCACACCATTTCTTAATAGAATTAAGAAATTTACTTTATTTGATGGCGAAGGGTCATAATCAGCTTTCTGGGATGTCATGAGGACATTGCCCAACTCTTCAGAGGTCTTTTATATATTCTATATTGCATCTCAGTTGGTGGGTTGAGAATTTTGCTCAGTAGGTAGGATACATGGTGGTTGAGCAGTGCCCTCGTTGAGCCAAAACTGGACAAATTTTCTGAATGTTCTTTTTTTTTACAACAAATCTTTTTTTTTAGAAGACACAAACTCTTTATCCTTGTATGTCTCAAGGTCTCAGAACATCAACTGAAATTTAAAACCCTTACTCCAAGCTTCCATTTAAAGTATTTTTGTGAATGCTCCATGGTGCACCAGCATATCTTTCAGGCTATATATGGCCATCATACAGTTAATTCAGGTAGACATATTTTATTAAATTATATATCTGTCATTAATATTTATTCATACTCTGAATAAAGCAAATTCGTGGTAATGTAGAAAAATTGTGAGCTAAATGTTTTTATTTCTAAAATACAACATCTTACTCTTTACGAAAATATTTTTTATCAAAATACTGAAATAAAATCTCCACTCTAGATTAGGATGGAAATGTAATCTTGCTTGCTTACATCAGACTGTATCAAAGATCATGCATTCAGAATATGGCTGAAAACAGTGTTGATACATTAAGCAAGAGAAAATTTATGGTTAAAACTGTGGAACTAATAGTAGTAAAGCTCCTTTATTTTGATCATTTTTTAAGTGCTTATAATACAACTCAAAAATACATCCAAAACCTTGCATAATAAAGTGCTATTCTCATTTTTCTAGCACAATCATACATTCAAGGTCTAAAGCAGAAGGCTACCTAATGAACTCCTATTTACTAGACAAGGTCTCTCTGGCTAATGCTCATCTCAGGTGTAATATGATTGTTTCATTAAAAATGTCCAGATGAGAGAACATTTAAAAATACTAGATCAGGGGTATTTGCATTATTCTGCTTTTAATGGTACTTGCCCTGATAATTTTACAGGACTAAAATGCATTATGGCTTATTGACTCCATTTCATAATAGAACATTACTGATCTTGTCCAATTTACATGATGATTACTTAACCAAGAAAGACAGTGTGATCAAATTAATGGATAGCAATGTGAATAAACATCTGCCACAGGCCACTCATCAAGACCAACCACAAAACCTTTGAATAACTTATATTCCATAAAAATGTTGTTTTATGAATCAGTGCTGAGATGTGCACCCACAATATTTTACCTTCCAAAAGTCATCTTTTCCCATGGGAGAAAAGGTACATTATACTGCAAACAGAAAAAATTTTAATCTGCTTTTTCCTGCCTATTCCAAATTTCCTTTTCACTTTCAGTAAGAATATTCAGATGTCCTTCACTTGAGAAGCAATCAACTCTAATTGTTATTTTATTTCAGCATTATGCTATAATTTTCCTCTTGCAGGAATTAACATTAGTATCACAGAATCAGAGAGTGATTTGGCTGGACCTTAAAGATCGAGTTCCAACACCCCTAACACGGGGAGGGACATCTTCCAGTAGACCAGGTTGCTCAAAACCCCATCCAACCCGGCCTTGAGCTCTGCCAAGACTGGGTCATCCATTACTTCTCTGGGTAACCTGTTCCAGTGTCTCACCACCCTCACAGTAAAGAATTTCTTCCTCGTGTTGGTGTTCAGCATTCTATTATCACCTTCGTTGCATGGGCTTCGGGAACAGTTCTTAGAGAACATCTCTCGAGTCTCAAAATTTGTGTGCTTTGCCTTATGCTGAAGGCAAGTTCTCAAGTTCCCTGGAACACTTGGAAAAACATTTTCAGAATTCTGAAGCATGGGAGAGTGAAAGTAGTGTATTCTTTGATGAAACATGATTTTGTTATGCAGAAATTATTTCAAATGTCTGAAGAAAGAAAGAACTTTCAAGCTGATTGATGTACCAACATTCTTCCATAAGCAAGTATCACTTAGCATAGTGGGCACTGATTTCTATAAGCTCTCTTTCGTGGATCTTGAGGAAAAGTGGTTAATCAAGATTTTTTTCTCTTTTTAATTGTGAAAAGGTAAATAACATATCAATGTGAACGATTAAGGACACTATTGATTCTGGGCTATGGACTATTACGGGTATAGATTTTTTTCCCCAGACATTTTAATATCAAAAGTGTTATCTGCAGTTTCTACAAATCTGAGTCTTGTAGGATCAGAGATCAACAACTTGCTTTGCTTTTCCTGCTTTAAAATAGCTGGTTTTATACACAAGTAGTAAAAGGTATTTAATCTACTTTTATAGATGTAATCATGGAGAGCAACAGCTGAGTAATTCATGTAACATAAATATGTAAACTTTCTTTCCTCAAAGTCTCCTTTTGTAACTAATATAAGCTAGAATTAACATAGACAGCCTTCATATTGGTAGCCAGAATAAAAACTGCTTTTATTCCTACCCCTTCATGTTACCTTCTGTAGGTCATTCCTCTCTTGAGTAATTTGTTACTAGATTGAGTAGAAGTGGTCATAATTTGAGAGGAGAGAAAGAATTATCATTAAAATAACTCAAGATTTGAATTAACTTCACATTAAACATCTGTGTAGTTCACCATTTCTCTGGCTATCTCTACATGACAGGTTAACACTGAAACAGCTGTGACAGTCATGCCTCTGAACTTACTGGTATTTCAGTATTGAAAAATGGCTTGAACAACACCCTGTCAGCTTCTACTTTTAAATACTTTCAATACTTTCTGATTTTATTGAGAAAAAGAAAAATGTTCTAGGAAAAGCCTGCTGCAGTACTGCACAAATCTCTGTTTGACAGAGCTTATGAAGTGTTCGTTGTGGTGCTAACTCACTGAAAGATCATATATCTTACAGAGATCTTTGCAAAACTTCTTTAAAGAGTGACAGATTGGTGTGTTAGAAGAGCTAAACAGCGTCAAAGAAATATATGTTATACAAGTAGGCTGTTAACACAGTGTGAAATGGTAGGGAATACGCAGAAATCTATCCTCTGATCTATATCTGACATGCTCAGTCACGTGATACAGAGTTCTACATTAATGTGTAAGGAGCAAAAAATTGCCAAAGTCAATTGACAGTTAAATACCCCCTATTTTCAGTTAATTTTCTATTTTTTTTTTTTTGGACACAGAGTTCCAAACTGATGAACATTTCAGGTTTTTCCTCTTATTTCCCCTGCAAAGTAAAGGTGAACAAGAAAAATGCAGAGAAAAATGCAATTTAATTTTTTTCTCAACAAGTTTAAAAAGACGGGTTTTCATTCAGGGAAAATCTTTCTTTAGACACATTTGTAGCAATTGAAGCACTTTTGCTATTAACATTTACTTGGTTATCAGATGTTATCTGAATTAATGTATTGGCCAAATGTAAACAGAAGGCTATAAGGAAAATTAAAAATAATTTAAAAAAAAATAAAGTTGAGTCAGGTGCAAGGAAATTTACAGATGTCCAGACTTCTTATTTGTGTCTCAGCACCCTGAATGCTCAGTCCAACATTCTGCTGTAATATGTTTTGCTGTAATAAGATTGCTATTTGGGGATAACATCTGGAAGTCCTGAAAAACAATTATTCTTTATAAATTAATTCAATATTTACTAAAAGACATATGACACTACATAGACAGGACCACAGTGGTGATGTGATTTCTGGAGTATCTACCTTATTTCAAGGAAAATCAAACATGGCTTCATTATAACATATTTTCTTCCCTCTACATATTTTTTATATTAAGAAAATTGAGTTATTAACTCTTATTATAAAAGATCTGTATGCATATATAAGGTGAAACTTTTGATTATACTTTTGTGTCTCTCTTTTTTTCTCCAAGTAGTTTATTCCATTTTAAATCTCTCACTTATTTAATGCAATGCTCTACCTTCTCTTACATTAGCAGCTTTTGCAAAAAGATACTGGGAATATGCTGAGACATAAGAAAAAACGTATAATCTCAACTGCAATGCGTCTGCATATTTCTGCTTTCCTATGTTATATTTACAAGGGGATTTAAGTATAAAGTCTACAGTTATGGTAGAGTTGACTAGTAGTCAACAGTGCTATTTTAAAAAGGTAACAATACCTAAATTAATCAAATTTACAAACTGGAGATAAATTTTAGATTGGCATGTCAAATTTGTATTGTGATCCAACTTCATTCACAGTTTTAAGGAGCGGTTTTTAATAAAGTTGAGAAAGCTTCACTGGTAATTCTGGTGCATTACTCTGTAACATCAAAAATTAGATTGAGAGTAAAGAATAAAAATTATTATTTGTTTAAAATTTTTCATTTGCTTTTGTGAAATAAAAGATATTTGGAAACAAAGTGGTTTAATAAAATCAGAAATTACAAACATTCCTTAGCAGCTGTTTCATTGCATTGCTACAGTGCTGATATAAGTAATTTTTCAACAAAATTACAATTTATGGAACTATTTAGCTATTAAAATTGTTAATTTATTTAGTTGTGTTTGAACAAAAGCTTAAATATGTGATTAGATATCAAGCTGCCGATGAATGAGGACTTACTGTACTTGGTGATGAAAATTATTGTGGCTGAATAAAGGAATAAAACTCTTTTATTATTGTCTATAGTTCTATGCATATGTATACTGAGTTTGTATTTAGAAACTTATTTAAATCGTAGAGATGATAGAAAATTTCTCAGACATAGTTTGTTCCTGAAAATAGATGGGTCAAGTGTACTTTTGGTTATGCAAAGCAAAACTAGTATAATATCTTTCCTTGGAAAAGTACATTCATCTCTCTGCACTGCTTTCTACTTCAATGTTTACTGAGTTCACTCTGCTACTGATGGTATAAAAGGAAAACAATCCCCAGAACACCTCAAGAGTTTGACTGCAACATCAAATATTCTTGCTTGCTCTTCCAAAATGAGTGCTCTTTTCAGCATTTCAGTCCTTTGGCTCATAGCCAAAACTCAAGTTCCAAGTATTATCAGTGTCCAGAAATGCTAGTTATTGTTTATAACTACAACTGTTTTGAATTTGTCCATGTCAGAGCATCACACAGCAATGAAGTGTCCTTTTTCACCACAGTATTGTAATAAAGGGTAATTTTTTTACAAGGGTTTAGAAACAGATGTCAAGGCAACCTCAAATGCATCTCAGTCCACGTATTGAATTCAAGAAATCAAAATACATCACATCAGTTCCTGGTGAAATCCTTTCCTGAATGCCATCCATTTATGATCAATAATGGATCCATTCTATATATTTTAGTCCTAACTAATCCCAGATCAATTTAAATGACCTATTGATAATTACATAATCTTAACTGGACAATGCAATTAATAACTTTTTCAAATTTATACACAGTAAAATTCTTTAATTCAGGGGATCCTCATTGCTTCCAGTTTAAGAAATAGTATTTTCATTTAAATATCTCCCTACCCTTAACAAGTATGTACCTAGTATGTGGAATATATAAGACATGCTTCACAGCACAAGCTTTCCTTTTGAACATTAACCATCTAGAATTTTCTTCTGAAAATATAACCTCTGTAAGAAGAATAAGAAAAACCCCACTAGTTTGTGAAGTAAATCCATATATCTATATGCTCATATCAGCTCTTTCTGATATTATTCTTTTTGGTTATCTGTTTTCTGTATCAACTCCACACTAGCCCCAGGTCATTTTAGAGGATTTTAAATCATATGAGTCAAGTTTTCAAGATATACAGTAGAAAATGGTGGCATAATTACCAGAATGTCTAGAAGGCTCATATAGTGGATTTTTTCCTAAAATACTTTTCTTATTTTAGTTGCTCAAGAATGATGCTGCTTATTTAATGACTAATTAAGATCTGTAATGCTAATCATACTATAAGTAGATAACAGACATTACCCACATGCTTTTGAAACTCTGCTATAAAATCCAATGATTTTATAGCTGAAAACCAAAATTACTGGAAGAAAACTGAAATTTTTATTCAGTTATAAATGTTAGATGTTAGGCACGAATTTCATCATTTTCTAAGAAAAAAAAATATATGAAAGGACAAATTATTTTTAAGATATGCAAAGCACAAAGAGGTTGTGATTGCTTGGGAAAAAAAAATCTGTCAAATGTAGCCTATTATTTCATTCCTTCTCATTATGCTGATCATATTCCAGTTTTTGTAAGAGAGAGCAAGGAGTTTCTTCAGTTGCATCCTCCTTCAATCCAAATGTACCTCCTAACATTTAGAACAGGCGTAGGCCTTGCAGTGTCTCATGGGTCCTTGGTGTCAGCAGCAGAATCCTTGGGATCAGAGGAGAGGAAGGCCCCTCATCTCACTCCCAGTGTTTGGTCTAACTGAGCTTGAGGAATCAGTGAGGAGCCTTAACATTAAAGTGCAGAAATTTTACCCCAAAGGTTTTGAACAGATATAGTCCTTTCTGGTAAGTGGCCTTTCCAGAACCACAGTCCCTGAGAGGTTGCCCAGACAGTCCCACTGAACTTGGCCTCTGCAGTTTTTCTGTGTGATAGCCATAATTAGACAAGGTAATAACATCCACAAAGTTTACCTTATTAAAGTTTCAAGATCTTCTTAAATGTAGAAAACTTACAAAGTATTTCAAGTTTTTCAGACAGGAAGAAAATACTTCCTCCCAGAAATTAAATTTTGGAAAATGGGAAAAATTCACTTTAAACATAAAGTTTAACATTATAAACAACAGAAAATATGACACCCTTTTATTAAATACATCTACATAATGGTAAGTAATCCACTCTGCAATATTTCAAAGGAAAGCTATTTCTGAAGCAAAATGTTACATATAGAAACTATAAATAACCTGGACACAATTTAAAGAAGATTCACTTTTAAAGTCAGTTCTAAAGGAGCATTACATGAAGTTTTGTTGTAAACATGTCACACCATGGCAAGTAGATTCACTTAATCATTTAAACATATCATATGCATGAAACATATTCAGATAAGAGCTGTATTATTAAAGAACTTTATCATTGTATGTTTCAGGCATTTATATATTATTACCTCAAACTTTTTCTTTGCCTTAAATACTTCTTATCTGTCCTTGACTATTTCTTAAAGAGATTACTATTTTGATTGAAGTCACACTATTTTGAGATGGTTTTAATTTGAATAATGTTTACCTGGTGAAATTAATTAGCTTTTACTTTGCTAAAGGTGCTTTGGTATTTGTATTAATAGTACATTTTCCTAAAATTCAGAGATACTTTTTCCTCAGTTCAGAGTTAGCTTGGGGTTTAGTCTGTTTATTTTTTTACTTCCAACAGTCTTGCTTTCAGAAATCTTTCCTGGTAAAAACCTACAACCTTGTTATTCTGGAAATGTAATTCAATTTCTCTTTTGAAAACACATGATAGCATATGGTTATGCTGTTGATACTGTTTTGGATTAAGTAATTACATAAATGTTTTTTTATGAAGCTGATAAATCCCATTTTTCCTCACTTGTCTGTTTCCAAAATGTCATTACTCAGGGTAATATCTTGAGATCCGAGATAAAACATCCTATTTAAAATGAAGAACATAATCAGGGCATTGTGTCTTGGATTTGAAAATATCTTTCATTTCAAAATAGTTCAGCAGAATGAATTACTCATACTATAATTGGCTGGGATAAAGGATTTAATATTGGTATTTGCATGAAGGTATCATGACATTTTTGAAGGTTTCCTTGGAATCTGTATTCTACCTCTATTTTTCTGATTATACCACTAATTTAGCAATCCCATAATTTAGTGCTATCTCTAAGGAAAAAATTGCAGCTGAATAGAACTATTGCAAATAGGTCTTTGAGCAGCAATCTAGAGAATATAGAGATTTTGCATATAAATTGAGACATACAAAGGCTTGCTGTAGCTCTCTCATTATCATCAGGCCATGCTGTTCATTGCAACTTGCTACCCATCCTGCTGCCACAGACATGAAGCTTCTACAGGTGACAGCAAGAGATTTTGAGGGCATAAAATGTTGTTTTTTTGTTTTGTTTTTTTTTTTTTTTTTTTTTTAACGTAGGGACTATTTCAATTACAAAATGCACATACTTCCATGTCCCCAGCATAGTAAATAGGATCAAAACAGAAGAGGGTCTGTTACAGGAGCAGCAGAACTGAAAATTTCTTTATCACTATAACCTTCATGTCTGTCTTCCTCTATTTTTTCTTTGATGTTAATTAACACTGGGCCTTGTTTTAAATGATCAACTAATTCTACTACACAGACAGGTGGTAAAATACTCTCACAGGCAGGAAAGTGGAAGTCAGGGTCCAGTTTCCGTGAATGTAGGAGTGAAAGGAGTGACAATATACTCTTTATCACAAGAAGCAGAGGATGTTGCTTATATTTGCTTATATTTATTATAAGTTGCTTATATTTGTTGGTATTCTGTGATGTTTTCATGATAAAATATATCTTTGGAAGTGGAGCCATGGTGTCCTAATGTGCAAACTTCCTTTTTTTTTTTTATTTTTTTTTTTTTTTTATTTTCTGCAATGCCAGAGGTTTGCAATATTAGTGATCATGCAGATCTTTATATATTTCAGGATTTTGATTGCTATATGCTTCATATTATTCATATTAATCATAATGTTGAACAGCAAAGCAAAGATCTCATCAATGCTGCCATAAATTTGAAATTATGCAGATGTATTGATTTCAAACTGGGGCAATTGCCCCAAGGCATAGGTTAAATTAATATCAACAGCATCACTAACTTGTAAAGTATTTTGCATTTATATCAATTTCAAATTAAACCAGATTTAGCCTGATATATTTTACAGACTAAAAGAAGCTAGTAGCTTAATATAATATTCAGTTATTTCTCTACAGTTAGAATATAATTTGCCCTCATCCCATTCATTTACCTCTTTATGTTTTTTAGTTCATTTCTTTTTATATGTCTGCCAGAACAGTCATCTCATGAATGACTTGAGAAATCAGAGTTTAAGGTTAGAAGTGACATGTCATGAACATCCTAAAACTTGGAGTTTCTAAACCTCAGATCAACAGATTTCGATGTATTTTAAGATGCCATCTGGTAGCTTTATACATAACAACACAAATTTTGAAATTTAAGCCCTTATTTATTAAACAATTATGGTTATCTTAACATAATTCATTTACTAGTAGTGGTGATTTGCGTGAAATGAAAATTGCTAAGCAGCATTCAATTGATTTGTGATACTATGCCAGCAATTGTTTGTTCTCTTCTGTTTGATGTATAACATGTGAAACTTTACAGACAAAGCAAAGTTTCCTAATGACCTACAAGCATATTAATTAACTTCAATCATCAATCAGGAAGCAAAACTACCATACACCTAAACATTTTTTTTGTTTTTTTTTTTTTCTTTTTTAACATGACTCTGCTTTTTAGCTGGACATGTATCTGCTCCCATTTTCCAGCATAAAGATGCAGCTTTCCTAGCTTCTTAAGGACTGTTTCTAAATCATGAAAGTAATTAATAAAAGCCCTCCATCTGAAGATAAATAACAATTTATTTCATCTCCAAGAATATGTGCCTTGGAATGATTGTTTTTTCCAATGCTACCAAACCATGATAAAAGTGACTATCCTTTTCTTTTGCCATAATTTAGAAATCCCTAACTAATAATTTTTGAAATGGTTTTGAGAATAAATCCAATGATTGTTGAAATTCTCTGTTGCTTTATCTAGATTTTAAACATCCATCTTCCAAGGCAAAAAATCTAAAAAGCTGCATTCCATGTCTTATTTCCATGTCTTACACAATAAAAAAGTTAATACCAAGGAAAGACAGTTCCCAGATATGGGTATTTGCCATGGGAATATACAGAATTTGTTAGCTGGTAAAGCCATGCAAAGCAAATGATTTTTATACGTTTGTCAAGTGGGAGATTGGGGCTACATATATGTTAGTAAAGAAATGGGTCAACAACCATTCTCTACCCCTGAAAGCCATAGTGAAAATCCTTATGTTCTAGTATTTTCCTAAACTATGACAGACTCATCCACACATGAAGTCCCCTCCATCATGCCTTTGAATTGTATCAGGGCACTAATTTACAGAAATGGAAAAAAATGTTAGGGAATAAATATTGTTACAGTTAAATAGCAGAGATGATCACCTACTAGGGTTGATCTAGACCAACCCTATAGAAATTTAGTTTACCACTGTGTATACAACTGCAGTGATTCAGTCAGTGCTGCATAAATGTCTTTCCATCTGCTCTAATCAGGTTCCTTGTTAATTAAAACCGTGGAACTATTCTTACAAAGCTCAAGCTGAGATCATTGTTTTATCTTTAACTTTGATGCAGTTGCAAGTGGCAGATGTGATTGGATGAAGAAAATGCATTCCCTGAGCAAGACTCTATGTAGGAGGCTCTGGGAATCACTGTTAATAGCAGTGTTAAGCAGAAGGAAGGCCCCTATAGCAAAAATTTGAAATTAAATTTCCAGAACAATGGAAATTTTGAGGGACAAGCACTCCATATGGAGGGAAGACATACTTGTATTTATTTGTGTTGACACCATTTGGATGGGAAATAAAATCTGTGTGGCAGCAAGACTGCTGCTGGGGCTGATGAAAGATGCTGGGGGAGGACTTTGCCTTCCTAATGTAGATGAGTACAGAGACTGGATAAATTGCATTCTTGAAGCACACCTCTTTTTCCTCCAACTTAAAAAAAAAAACATACAGTGCCTAGATTATATGTACACCATAGATGTCTTAAATTAGGAGACATGGTATTTATCTCTTTCATTAGACTCTAATAAGACCATTTCGGTTTCTACACAACTTTACAGACAATTGAAATAGAAAAAGTATGGAGTTGGGCATTTTCTTCCTAAGATTAAGAAAACATAAAATTTTCTGACTTAGTACTTGTTTTGGGTTTTTGGGTTTTTTGTTTATTTGTTTATTTGTTTTTTTGTTTTGTATTTTTTGGGTGTTTGTTTGTTTGCTTGTTTTTATTTGAATTAAAAAATTACTCTTTCCCAACTATTTATTGAACATATAAATTCCGGATGCTTTGCTAAATTTTAATTTTCTAAATTACATCAACATTTATATCCAGATCCTCCATTTAAAAAAAAATTACAAAAAGACATTACCAAGAAAGATTTCTACCACTCAAAACTATAAAACTAATTTTTTTTTTAATCTTATACCCACTGACATATAAATTCAGAACTTTAAATGCCTAAGACTATCCAGAATGCTTCCAGAACCAGTTTTATCAGACCAAGAAATAAAAACAACACTCCTGTTACACAATAAGATTTCCCACGACCAAAAACCAAGTTGTTTAAAATAAACAAATTGTTATTTTTTTCCTTCAAGTACCACACTACACATCCTTTCAAATATCACAAAGTATCAGAGAGTAGAAACACTAAAGAATGCGTCAGGTTTGGAAAAAGCCCAGAGTGCAGTGAACACTAACACAGGCATATTATTTGCAAAAGAAGCCTAAACCATTTATAATTATTTTCTATGGTTATGGTAAGCCAAAAAGTTCTCCCCTAGTTTAAATGTTAAAGAACTTTTAGGTGAAATCCCTGCTCAGAGTTTTTATTTCTTTCACTGTGATTTTTTTTTTTTTTTTTTTTTTTTTAATTTACACTTCTGGACGTTTACTGTGCAAGCATGACCTGAGTTACAGAGATGACAAACAAGTCACTTGAGGAACATGGCTAACCCTAAAGAACCCTTTGTAAAGGCTGGTACAAGGCAAGAACTCAGGTTGCATGGTCACCTTTGACTATGCTGAAATAACTGTATTCAGTTATTTCAGCATAGTCAAAGGTGACCATGCAACCTGAGTTCTCTTTAATTCAAGTTTGTTTCCAAGTCCTGATTAATAAAGCTGATAGTAGTCCTGCTCAACAGACAGACAGCACAACAGGTGAAAAAGCTTCTCCTACTCCATAGTCCTATTCATTAGTCATCATTGTTTTGTGATAGGAAATGTTGTTTTTGTGTGAAAGCAAAATAAAGTTAAGCTAAAAAAAAAATACAGCAACAGGATTCAAAAAATAGACTTTCCAGGACAACAGATGATTATAATAAATGCAGACATATATAGTGTAGTTACTTATGAACTGTTCATCTGCATTCCATTTATAATTAGTTGTAAGCAGCATCTTTAAAGAACAGTTAATCAGCTTAATGAATGGCATTATTGTTATACCAAGTTAGGTGGCTCATGCTTTATTTCCTGTCACTTATAGAAAAAGAACAGTGATTAGCTCACCTCCTGACATCAATATTGTTAATTAATGACTGTGAATAAAAAAGACTAACCCAGCCTGTAAGCAATTCTGTAATAACAGTCCTTAACATAATTTGCCTAAACTAGAATATAAAAAGTAAGTCTTGTCCATGTTATTTTGTCCTTTATTCCCACAAGTAACACTGTAGTTACACATTACGTTTTTCTGCATATACTGCAGGTTTTAAATTGCTTACAGGTAAAGTTAGAGAAACTGCTCTAGCTACACACATAGCAGAATAGATTAGATATCTTCCACTCAAAATTATTGAGTCGATGAGAATAACTAGTACGGATATACTACAACCACTACTACTACTAACTACCGGAGATAGTGCAGATAGGATTTTCTGTTTAATATACAATAAATTAAAAGCAGCTGTACTGTGTCCTGTGGAAATAGGTAAACAGTCTCTGTCTTCACCAGATACACCTGTTGGAAGTTGACTTTATTTGCCATGTATAAAAATTCATTTTGAACTTCATAATTTTTGACAGAGAGGTCAGAGCTGGATGTCTAGAAAGAATATATTTAATGGATTTATAAACACCAAAAGACATATGCAGAATCATTACATGAATAGGGACTTCAGAGGCCAAAATCAATACGGGTCTTTGACACAACTGCCTTTTAATAAAGGTGGAAAAACCTTGTTGATTTCAGTGCACAAGCATGAATTTTTAACATATACAAAAATAAGAAATTATTGATTCACGATGAATAAAACCCCAACAAAATTATGAAAAAAATAATAAAACTAATAATAACAACTTTTCTAGAAACATACAAAATACAATATTTGCCTTATATATTATCTGTTTCTGTTATATTTAAAGAACAAAAAATTGAAGCTGAATTCTGGAAGAAGCAAGAAATGTGATCTAGCTTGTTTTGCATACCCTTTCCTGTAAAGAGCTGAATTACATGCAGAATACTTGTTTCTACTTTATATATGTACTTATTTTTTACATACATTTAAATAACTGTAGTGGTGTGGTTTCTTTGCAGCAAAAGTTATACACTGTGCAAATGTCAGCATAATTAGGCTATAACCATGCCTTGAATTCACCCATACAATTCACATTAATGTAACAGGGAGCTGTACAAATAAACCAAGGGCAAGAAGTCCTGTGGCCCTTTGGAGCACTGTAAAACAGCAAGTTTTTATTAGGGGATATTTTCTTGCTTTTGGCATTCTGTGAAAGCACTGAAGTTTTGAATTTTAGATGCAAAAGTTTCTTTTCATGATACTGACTGCTGAATATTCTGACATAATTTTCATTCCAAAAAAAAAGTATAATTTGGTCATCTTGCAGTCATTTATTCCAAATTAAATGGTAGATTTTATCTTTGCCTTCAGGTAGGCTTTGTGGGAAACTATGCTGGAAACCACAGTCCAAATATTAATGGTGTCTAGACATAACAAAAAAATCCTGCAATCCAGAAGCAGGGCAAACAGAATATAAGTAGCATGTCATGTTTCAGCTTTATCTGACATATTTTTCTAATGAACTATCAAATACCACTTCCCCATCTTGCCTAAGGTTGTATTAATACTGTCTTATCAAAGTGTCCATCTTTGTCATTGACTATTGTAAGAAGAATTTCTTCCTTGTCACTTCAAAAAGAGACTCTCCCAGCTATGTATATCCAAAATAAACCACTTTTCCAGAAAGGGAGATTGCTTTGTACAGAGACTATATTTACATTTCTACCTTGCCATGGTATTAGAAAGCTTTAGTTGATGCATCTCATTTGCTACTCCAAGTGCTCCATGCGATGTAAAGCAGACTCTGCCAGCATTAATGATAAGAAGGGCAGATACAGCTCAAAGCCTGCTTTTCACAGAAATAGCAGTTGGGCAAGAACAAACTGGTAAGAGGTGTGAGTGTTGTCATTAACTTTACATGCTAGTTTTTGTATTTTGATTTTTGTACATATGTCAAATGCAAGCTGGAGAAAAAATGGTAATTAAAAAAGAAGCTGGTAAAATTAGGATTTTAAAGACTACTCCTAGCTCACTCTCCTGTCTCTTTTACAAGACCACTTCTTTTGGTGTTTTTCATCTTAAGCAAATGCTCCCAGATATCACAGATCATCTGCCATCCACACAAGTACATTATAGAATTAAAAATACAGGTTTCTTCCCTGGAGCTGAAGGCCTGGAACTCTTGACACTTGAAACTTGAAAGGGCTTGAATGGTTTCTCCTTCACAATTTTAAAAGTATTTTATAAATTTTGCTGCTCTCATTACGTTGCAGGCAGTAGAAATGCTGACAAATTGCATTTTTAATTCAAAGCTTTTGTTCAACAGTTCACAGCAGAGAAGTGACCTAGAATCCTCTAGATTTTCTATGACAGACATGCTGCAGTTATGGACCCTGTAGAGATTATTTTTAAAATATCATTGTTTCTGAAATGAAATCCTATGGTGTCCCGGATCTTTTAAAGACTTGTGATAGGGGAAAGTGTGACTATAGATATGGAGTCCTTTTTTTTCCCCTAATCTTACAAAATTTTAGCTTCAATAGTGAGCTTTCCATATGAGCTTTAGTGATTATTTAGTTTTCTCATCTTTAACATTTCATTTCTTAGTACAGCTAAATGCTATTTGTTCACTTTTGCTTTTCCTATTTATTCACTAAATTGCAGGAGAGGAGAATTCAAGTAAAATACATAAATACATTAAAGAGAACACATGAAGGGTTAATTGAATTTTGCAAGAATGGAATATAATAATGCAGTAAGCATTCAATTTGAAAAAAGGTGCTTTATTAAAGTTTACTTTCATTAGCTGATTAAAAACTGCTTCAACATTGAATGCTTAATTGAATACCTACAAAGATAATGAAAGAGCAATTTCTATCACCACAGTGAAATTCTGTGAACAAATGATTATTTTATTTAAACTAAAACATATAGAAATATGGGTCTGTTAAGTACTTGAATAGAATACTATGCTCTTGATTAAAAATATCTAAATACTGCATTTGTAGCAGAATTAAAGTGCAATATTGTTTATGTTTCTGAAATAACTTCATATGATATAGTAGCATTTAGGAGTTTTTTCCCTGGTTTGCAGGCTAAAGACATTACAATAAAGTTATGTTCATAACAAAAGTAGGGGAGAAAGTTACAGTGCACTGGGTAGAAGTGCTGGCAGCTGTTGCCTTGCCTGTAGCACTTTAGCACTCTCAGGATTAAGTCCTGAACAGTGATGAGCACTGATTCAGTCCACATCATGCTGCTACTGAACCACAGTCTCCAGTCCCCACAAATATTCTGTAAGCCCCTGGACTGGTCTGCAGTAAGAGGCACTAAGGTTGGTTTAATTTAGCTACTTCCAAATTGCAAATAATATCTTATTATGGTTAATTAGACTGTGCTTTTTTTTCCTTTACTTTTCAATAAAATTATATAGAGCTCTTTTATGCAAAGAATAAAAAAAACATACATCAGGAGACATTTGTACTGACAAAGAGTTCTTTAGTAAGGTGCTGGTAGAGTTCTGGGGATGAGAAAAGCCTTCAAGTTCATTAGTGTTTTGCTGCTCCTTAACAGGCCAGGAACTTTACTGGAAATCACCACCAGGCCCCCCCCATTCACAAATCGTACCAGTAAGGCTGTATGGCAAATAAGAACAAGTCTACTAATCCAGATTTTTTTTTTTTTTTTTCATTATAAGGTCTGGTACTCCACACAACTTCTGAATCTTGCTTTGTCCTTGCTATAAGAAACCAGGGTATTTAAAGTGGTACTTGGCTTTTTGAATGAAAGAAAAATACATTAATATAAATATATAATAGTATAAAAATTGTATTTCAATAATGTGAATTATACCATACCAATACATATTGATTATGGTTCTTTCATACAGGAAAGAACCATAATCAATAGATCATAATACTATACAACAGAATTAATTTAGAAATGTAAAGATTTAATTTTATTTCTTTATCTTCATCTCCTTCTTACTATGATTTTTATGTTCATATTCCTTTGTTAATATAATCCCTAATAGGACAATATTTTTAAATGTTTTTGTTTTAAGGAATTATGTTTAAGTTGGGCAAGAAGATTTTTTACAATATAATTGTGTTTTTTACTGCACTACAAAAAAAGTTTTCATGTAACAAAGAGCATTTTCTTACAAATATTATCTAAATGTTTGAAATATATGAAGTGTTTAATTCTTCTGTTTTAATACTACTCAGATCATATAAATTGATACTTTTCTGTCAGACATTTAACTACATATTTTTAAAATTATTAGAGTTCTTCACAACAAACTCAGAAGAACAGACACAAAAAAATTGTGCAAAAAATAATGTTATTAATGCCAAATTTTTGAATGAGAAAAAAACTTTCCTCATTTTATATAAAGCTGAAAAAGAACCCAGTAATATCTAACTGGGTTATGGAATTTTGCTGAGAAAGTGAGCTCCTCCAAATAATCACCTGGAATAAAAGAGATTGAAATCCCTAATGAAAGAAATACCTATTTGTCCATACAAGTGGAACAGCTGCAACCATCTAGACTGAGACAACCACTACAGATTATCTGTTAATTAACAGGTTCACAGAATCTAGACCTTGAATAAGTGCCCATTTCAAATTTAGCTGAATTTGCAAGCAGGGTGGCAATTTAAATTTAGATCTTCTCTTTAAGAAGAGGTTTTCTAATCAATACAAGGGTTTCCCAACCTGCTGACAGGTATCTTTTTCAGATTGCAAAGCTATTAACCTACTGCATCTGGTTCTTCTATATGAGAAATTATTTTGACTTTTCCATATGTTAGTGTAAGATTGAGCCTTATTAGGAAAATTAGTTACTCATCTAAGATTTAAATTCCTCTTTTCTGTTTAAAATATCAACAAATCAACTGAAGATTTTTTTCCTACAATTTGAAAACTTCCATTCCTATTATCTTTTCAACACACTTTCAGGTTCACAATAATCCAATTATCTTTCTTGAACTGCTCAGTTTTTCCATAAAGTCTCAGATCTATGACCATTTATTTTCTCCCTAGCTGAGGCTCTTTGATAAGGCCAGATATTGATTGTTTCCTTTTGTCATATTTCAATCTTTCTGACAACCTCTTTTCTGGTTCAGGATGTGAAACCATGCTCTTGCAAATTTGGTCTTTCTAATATTACAGTGGAATTTCTAATGATAGTACTATGAGTTACAGAGATTTTTTCACTTTTTTCACTTGAAAAAAGTCAATGATCACATAACTCCTAGTAAATGACAGAATGGTTACCGTTATTAAAGGAAACAAACAAACAAACAAGAAAGAAGAGAAAATAAAAAAGTTAATATCAAAAAATCTTTAATTTTAGGACTATTGTAAATACATACTACTTTTGCTTTTTTTTCTTTTACTTTTTAAATTACTGCAGTTTACAAAACAAGTCACAGACAAATAAGTTCTGCTAATAAGCTCTCAATGATTTGTTGAAGTAGATGAACACTTCTAGAAAAGTTAAAAGAATGAGTCATCTATTTAAAGTGCTAATGTGCCACAGGGTAGCAATAATAGTGTTTACACAGAAAAAGGCACAAGTCCTTATTGATAGCGATAACCACTTAACCACATTTAATTTTTTTCAGAGCTGGTTGTTGGCCAGAAAAATTAGCTAAAAAGTATGCAAATAATTTGCTGCATTGAGTTTATGCAGCTTTAGTTAATGAAATTTAATTAATTTACTTTCTAATGCTGGTCCAGGAGTAATGAACATTCCAAAGGTATTCTGTATTGGCAATGTAATTTAGACATTTAATCTAAGTTTATAAACTTAAAGTAGAAATACACTCTCTCAGCCCTTTGTCTTGTCCATTTTATAGTCTGTGATACATTCAAGTTGCAAACCTTCCAGGGGTAGGAAATGTGTTTTACGCAACTTTCAAATATAACATGTAAATTTATGACACTTTTACAATATCCAAAATATAATTCACTTAAGTTCATTTCACCAGATAACAAAGTGGTAAAATTGCACTTTGAAAAGAAAGAAAATTCACTATCAATATCAATGATTGGTTTTGTTTGTGCTCAGTATCAGGCATTCACTGCCCTGGTCCTGCTGTCCACATTACTCCTGACAGAAGCCAGGATGTCACTGCACTTTTGGGCCACCTGGGCACATGCTGGCTCATGTTCAGATGGCTGTTGACCAACACCTCCAAGTCATTTTCCACCCAGTAGCCTTCTGGACATTCTGCCCCAAACCTCTAGTGGGGCAGGGGATTTTTTTAAGCCAAGGGCAAGACCCCAGTGTGGAGCCTCATATAACTGGTGTCAGCCCATCAATCCAGGCTACCCAGATTCCTCTGTGGAGCCTTCTTACTATCAAGATCCTCATGGTGTTAGGTTCCTATTTTAGTTCTCAAAATTAAGTTCTCAAAATGCTTTCCAGAAAATCAATGGAAAAATATTTCCTTTTCAGAAGATGATTTAAAGTCCAAAAAAAATTCTCTAAGATAAACTAAATTTAGTGTTGTAAACACTTATATCATGCCTTCAGAGCTATTTTGGAGGTAGAAGTCACCTTGTTATAAAAGTTAAAATTATTGTCCTGTGGAATTTGACATGATGGTATTTCTGACCTGTCAATTCAGAAATATAAAGAATGAATAATGTAGTAAAGATTAACAGAGCATGTCTACTTATTTACAGATTTCAAGATATGTAGTAAAACTGCAGGATCTGTGCACTTGCAGCTATCACAGTTAAAAAAAAAAAAAAGGAAAATATATCTACACAAAGTAAAAATATCTTCAATAACCTGAGGGAGATTAAATGCCAAGGCAATGAAGGCAGCAATAGAACTTGATCAGCATCTACTGGGATGTGCATTTCCATGGGCTCAGGAGTCCCACTTCATCCCAGTCTAGATCCATCAGTGCCTTCCAGCCAGCCTTCAGATATCTGCTGCACAGTTGCCTTGGCCCTGTGATGTAGTGGGCTTAGCTCTGTAAGGAGCTCTCTGTTGGTACTTTATCTCCAGCCTGGCCCTCACCCTGTTACCAGCCCCTGGCTCTGCTACCCATGTTGAGCCCCTGTGGGACTATGTCCCCTTGAAGAGAGCACAGTCTGTGTGAAACTGACCCAGTGACCCTGGTTCTTTGTCCAGCCTTTGCTTTTCTCTGACAATAAAATTACATTTAACTGGATCTATGTCAAGCCAACTTCAAAAGCTGTCTGTATTTGCAGGGAAATAAATCCTTCAGGAATGCACATTCAATGTTCATATTAAACTACAAAATTAAAATTATTACTCTTGGTTACTTTCTATGGGTTCCTCAGTATAGAATCATAAAATAATTCAGGTTGGAGAAATTTCAGGAGAGCTCTAGTCCAACCTCCTGCTCAAAGCAGGGTCAACTAGAAAAAATAGATCTCAAATGGGAGATTTCACAACCACTCTAGACAATTTTGGTAAATATGTGTGTCTTTCCATTCACATCAATGAAGACCCTTCTCTCTAAGCTCTCTCTAATACTCCACAAGCATTTGAAGAATGCTGTGACACCTCCCTGTCCCCAGAAACTCTTCTCCAGGCTGAAGAAGCACATCTCCCTCCATCTGTCCTTGAAGGGTGAGTGCTCCATGGTGACCCTTCCCTGAACTTTCTGCAATGTATCAGCATCTTTCTTACACTGAGGATCCAAAAATGAATGCCATATTCCAGATTTAAAAGCTGTGGAAAAATTTGCTTTCCCTGTTTTATTGACTGCACTTGCATTGATGCAGCCCAGTATACTATTAACTGCCAGTGCTTCCTGGGTGCACTGTTGAATCGTGTAACAAATAGTTGAAGCTTATGTTTATCCTGTTACAAGAAAAGAATTTTCTATTAATGTTTTTCCAAAACAACCCAGTAAGAGAAAAGATGATTTTAGGCCCAAATGAATGACATGAACAGGAGCTCCTGATATATTTTCTTTTAAAAAAGAATATAGCTTATCTGTGAGGGTCTAAAGAAAGGAAAATATTCAAAGGAGTCTGACTGGAATCACAGAAAAGCTATTGGTGCTTTTTTATCCTGAAAGTGACATTCTCTGTAATAAGAAAATCAGCACTAGATTTATCTTACAATATTTACCAGAAAGACAAGGGTTTGTAGCACAAGCCTTGAAATAAATCTTTTCATTTGTTTCAAAACTGTAATGATATTGCCCTTTAACAAATCTACTGCTTTAATATGTGGTTATATAAGGATATATACATTTCTTCTGTATACCAAACAAAGAGACTGAATTGTTGCCACAGAATAAAAAACAGGTGACTTTCAATTGATGCCCTATCTGTTACAACTAATTAGTTCCTTCATCTTGTTCCTAAAGTAAAATCAGTTGATAGCCATCCTTAGAATTCTGTGTAGTTCCTGTGGTAAATGAAATGAAATTAATTTAGTTATTCTCAAAGACAAAAAAGGGTTAACAGATAAGATGAACTGTAATGAAGTTCTAATTTTGATCAGGAACAGAGAAGCACATATTTAGTCCAGATCTGTAGATCATAACATTAAATACAGATCAAATCCAAGTAAATTCTATGAATAAGTTTCCTAGCTTCAGACTTTCAAAGAAGCAGACTAATTCAGAAAGAGATTGAAAGCTACTCTTGCCTTTCTTGCATACAGACAAAAATCCACTAGCAAATACCAGGTGAAATGATCAGACAGGTTGGTTGAGGGTAGCAGTATGGAGGAGGTTTTGACTTTAGTGCACTAATGAGGACAGGATGAATTTAATTGAAATACTGCTGCAGCCTTTCAGCACTCCCTCGAGTTGCAAGTCCCAGCTGCCCTAGGAGACACTGCAATGCTCATCTGTGACCCAAAGGCAGTAACAGCAATAATGTTACAAGTACTTATGTTTTTTTACCGTGTCACATGCACCTATGTGAAAATAGTGTAAAACTGATTAATATTTCTGGGGAATGGGGTGAAATACAGTAATACTCAAATATGTGTGATCATGACAATGAGGAATAAAAACTATGTCTTGCAGTGTGGCTAGGTATGACTTACCTACACACCTACAAGTCATTTATGCTTACTTTATAGCCAGTAGTAAGGACAACAAAGGGCATAGTACTCTGGAATTGTTTACCTCTACCCTCTGCGGTACAGGATGTCTGCAATGACAGTACAGGATATTGACGTAAGTACTGTAATGTGTGTTGGAGACTTGGGTAGTGAATCCTGACCACCTAATCCCTCACACATGATAACAGTTATAAACAGATGCAGCAATCTTTAAAAATGCCTCTTACAAGTTAGTGTGCTGGGATTAAAGGAGAGAGCTATAGAAACAATGCCATTAAAATGAAAGTTTAAAAAAAAACTCCTTAGAAAGGATACCAATGCCAGAAAACAGGGCAGTATCCTTTTTCCTTCTTTTGCATTTTTGCTATAAGTTGTAATGGCAGTGAAGACTGATGCATATAATGATTTTCATGGACACTTCATGATATTCTATCTATCAAATAAACTTGATTTAAGTTCTAAAATATAGAAACAGAAGAAGACAAATAACTCTATCCCATAGAAGTGAGTAGTGAAAGTGTACTTTGAAATATCTCACATGGAAAAGCCAAACTTAAAACCAAAGGAGTTCCAGATGAGAGGCTGGAAAAAAGAGATCTCAATCTCAAGGAAAATTGAAGCAGTTCAGAAGGAAAATCAGTGTTAAGATTTCAAATTCTTAAGTTTCTCTTTTTGTAACTATTTTCAATCTGTAATACAAATTTAATCTTTGGGACTTTATTTTTTTCATTTTTAATCTATCATTTCAAGTCTGCATAGTGATTAAACTGTATTCAAGCGAATATAACAGACATGCTGTGTAATCCTGTCATGAAAGACCCAAAAACAAACATGACAAACTTGCTTCTTGGAGCCTTTTCAACTCAAAACAATATTGAGAATGCAAAATACAGTGATGCATTTTCTTCTAAGCACCAAGCATTAGTTTGGTGTGAGTAAGTTTGTCAGCAGGTTTTAAGCACTGAAATGCAGATAATTAGTGGGTCAATTTACAGCTCTAAGACTGTTACAACCTCCTACTGTCACTCGGCATTACACATGTTGCATCAAGATGCAATTTGATAATGATGCAATGTTTTAAATTAAAGTAAATGTGCTGTTGTCAATGGAGCTATGTTTTCTCACACCATCAGTTGTGTGTATCTCATTTATGACTTTGGTTGCTTGAGTTCCTACTGGTTTTTTTAAACCATACAGCAGGCTAGAGCAGAGAAAAGGATGAGGGAATAATACAGATGCAACAAAATTTGTTTTCATCCATATTATTGCCCTGGGATTTCATCCATATTATTTCCCTGAGATTGCTCCCTACATAGCCTGCTGAGCAGAGAGGGAGAAAGAAACATGACAATAGGAATCAGATGAAGTCTGTAGGACCTCAAAAGCAATAGTGACATTAGATAATCAAATTAAAATAATTTTCTTTTCACTGCTTTTTCAATTCCTTTTTCTGCTCTCTAGTTCTGACTTAATCTCACCAGGCTGATGGTAACCCACCTGAAAACTTCTCTAGTACTGTGCTTATTTGTCTTGGTCCATTGGTCAAAATTGAAATTTGTTGTCCACCAACAATAAAGTGAGGCATGCATGTTATCCTGTCTTCCTTTCACTTTGCAGTTATAACAAAATCTGTTTTATCAATGCTTAGGTTCTGTTTCCTTTTTCATTTTAATCTTTGAAGAATTTCTTCTTTTGTTTTCTTTTCTAATTAACTCCTTGGTTTTGAGCAATTTTCCCTGGTTTTATTAAATGTTATTTTATGCTGCATTTAAGATGCATCCTATGAATAGTAAATAAATAAATGTACTTAAATGACAAAGAAGAAGCGACTCAAATTGTGGGTTTAGATTAGATTTTATGACAAAGAGCATGGTGCTAATAATGCCAAGATCACAGGCTTGATCCTGGTATGGGTCATTCACTTAAGAGTTGGATTCAATAGTCCTTGTGAGTCCTTTACAGCCCAGAGTAGTCTGTGATTCTGTGAAAAATTCTTTGCTGTGAGGGTGGTGAGTCACTGGAACATGCTGACCAGAGAAGTTGTGAATGCCACATCCTCGGAAGTGTTTAATGTCAGATTCGATGGAGTTCTGACAAATCTAGTCTAGTGGAAGGTGTCCCTGCCCATGCCTGGGGATTGGAACTAGATGAGGTATCTGTATTTCATCTCAATAATATGTGAAGCTGGAATGTATTTTAAGTGTGACAGTAGCAGAATTCTGGGTGGAAGAATAAAGTTTTTTCCAAATGAACATGCCTCATGCCCAGAATAGCACATTCTTATTTCTTGCAATGTGAGCACCTGTGACAAGTACAGAACTGTGTAGTGCTGCACTGTAATTAAAGATGACACAGCAAGTTGTTATTTAACAAAAATATTTGCCTATAAACATCTTATTCTTGTCATCTGTCTACTTACTATTAACTAGTAATCTGGAATGACAGGGTGCTGAGAAGAATAGGCATTTAGCACAGACTTTTATTTCTACATCATCAGTTCAGACCCAGACTTCATGTTGAGAAGCCATCATTTAGGAGCATTTTCTTACCCTGTGATTTCAAATAATTTCCCATAGGATGCATATTTCATCACAAAATCAGCTCTACAACTGGCTCTAAGTGCATCCATATTGATTATATCTTTAGAGAGACTGGGAATTTAATGCTGCAAGTGGCAATGGTATCTGGTCCTAAAAGAACTAAGAACACATTGCTTAGAAGCACTCTGACAAAAGAGTAAGTGTAGAACATTAATGCTAAATTAAATTTAAAAAAAATCTTTTGTCATTCTAATATTTTTATTTCTTCTTTAATCATGCAAAAAATATATAAGGATGTCTCCTAGTCTTCTAATTTTTTTTTTTATATGAAAGCAGTAGGATTGTTTTCTGATGTCAGGTTTCTTCGTTGTCTCAATACACACTTCAGATGCTATTTTATAGTAGCAAAATGTAAAATTTAAAACAACATAAAAGAAGGCATAAGAATTCTGCACCAAAACTTCAGCTGATACTTTAATGGGTTTTCCTTTAATTATTCCACTGTTATTATTTTCAGAAAATTCTTTTTACACGTTACACTCTACATGTAATGTACTAATGGGTTTTTAGTATGTGATCTTCTAGGATTTTATTAAAAAACTTATCAAGACTTAGTCACAAATTCATCAACTTATCCAAAATCAAGAATTTACTATGATTTTTTTCTTAGATTAAATATGTTTAGAAAAATAGGTTAGCTTTGAAATTTTAAAAAGAATTTTTAAAATTTTATGAATGTTTTGTGATCTTTCCAAATACATCTATAGTATTTATTTTAGCTAAATAATTTTTAGCTGTAACATACCACTGGTGGTCCATGAAATTTTAGTTGATTTTTGTCACCTGGCAAAGGAATGACTTTTTCTTTATGATATTCAGGGTTTCAAAGGAGAAAGGCTCTTCTAGAGAGAAGATTACTATTTACTTTTATTTAATTATTTCATATATATATAAATATAGTTTAATTATAAATTACTTTCAATCATTTAAACTATTTTTTTCAAATTTTAAGGCATTTGACTGACCATCTAGTTCACAGTATTATTATCCACCCATATCAAAGCTCTCTACATTTGCACCGAGTTTGCTTGGATGGCCTCATAGGCTATTCGGAAATTCTCTGCTAAGAGCTGATCAAAAAGTAAATATCTTTCAAAATACACTTCTAACAAATTTAATTTAATTTTATTAGGCAGAGAATTCCATTGCTGAGTAAGCAATTGCTTTTCTCTTCATGTTAAAATAAAACTTGTTGTAATCACCACTAAATGATTATACTGGTATTGTTCAGAATGATGTTAGTGACTTACATAACTGGATGATTAAATTTCACCAATGCCAAGAATTTTACATGCCACATAATTTGTGCTCAACAGTATCACTATCTTTTATAGATCTAAGTATCCAAATATAAAATAGAAATTTAACTCATGTGAAAAACTTGCAAATTTGAAAATCTGTTAAGATGACAAAATGAGTTTTTTAGGTTACAGGTCTGTACTATTTTGTATTATGTTCTTTTCATAAATAAATTTCTCCATCTGCAGAGCTCCTGTCTTTTGAAGAGTTTTTAAGATTGCATGCTGGCATACTGAACCTGTTCTTGCAGATCTCTATATTTTGATAATATTGCTACAGAAGTTCTGTCAAAGCTATCACAAATTAAAGACAAAATGCTATCAAAAACCAAATGCAGATTGAAGAATTAAGCCATGTAGTTCTGAGTGTTAAGTGGTACTTAGCAGTAGTTTCATTTTTATTAATTGTATGGATATTTCAAAGTTTGCTATTGTGAATTACTATTTCAAAATTTCATTGAGCTGTAACTTAAAACTTGAAGGAAGCACCTGCTTATAAACATGGAGCTGCATTTAATTAGGTACTTTAATGAGCAGAACATACTGGTTTCCGCAGAATACTGTTTCAGCTATATTGGATTATAGTTATCACTGCTTGTCTAGACATGGGATCAAAATGTGAACCTTAAATTAGATTACCTTAAGATCTGCTTTTGTCAGGGTACTGTACTTATCCTAAAATTCCAGTAGCTACAGAATAAAACTTCACCAAGAAAACCTTGGACTCTCTTGGGAAGTTTCTTTAAAGACTTGCAGTATATATTCAATTATTCTTTAAATGAAAAATGATATTGAAAATATAAGAAAAAAACTGCTAAAGTAAGGCTGACATATAATTAAGACTTCAAATTAATCACTGTCTTAGTTAAGTTCCAATATAAGGCATGTATCAAAATGATAAATTGCACTACCATACGTTGACAAATATGGCTTATTTAACAACATTATTCTGAAAGAAATAAATTAAACAGGACATTGAAATAGTAAGTGGATTTTTACCGGAGTAAGGGAGAGACATCTCTTTTTGTCCCAATAATTAAGCTTTTCTCAAGGCAAAAGAAATGATATGTTATTCATTGGTTTTTAACTTTCAAAGGATGACTTTTTCTTTTTTTGCAAAAGTTAAAACAAATAAATATATTTCTATTCATTTTGTCTGGAACAATATCATGCATGTTCTGTGGCTCTCTAATCAATCAACTTTTTTTTTTTTTTTTTAGATTTATCAAAGAAAATTTAGCATTCAACAACCACTAAAGTCTAACTGCTAATTATGGTAGAATAAAACACTAGATCTATAATCAAGCACATGTGCATCAGCTTTTTTCCTAAAAATTATATGTTATTTTTCAAACAAAAGAACAGGGAAGAGAATGACAAGTTTATTTAGATGAATTTATGACATATTCTCTCAAAAAATAGGATGACAAATATTTGGCAGCAGAAACAATCTTTAACTGTACTTTTTGAGTACTGATAATAAAGTGACACAGCCATCTATAATGAGCCTTTGAGAGCTTCTAGTGGTCAGATACTCCCTGCTGCATGACACAGTCCCCTGCTTGCAAGACAAGCCTCTAGTCTTGGACTGTGTACTCCTTGCCTGGAGCACAGGCATATAATTTTACAGAGCAATTGCTCTTTTTTCAGCCTCACAACCACTACTTTATGCTATTCACTCATCTGAGTGATAATAACACGGCCAAGGGTAACCTTAAGCTGATCTAAGGTGGATATGGGATTCTGAGGGAAGAACGAACGCATGTGATCCCTTAAGGTGTTGGTATCTCTTTCAGTCCTTCTGATTAGGAGAAAAGCTTCGGCTGCAAGTGCATTCAGCAGAACAATGCCTTGTTGAACTGTTGTCTCCAGAGGTTTGGGCTTCATAATCATAGTACCTCATCTGAAAACGAAGTAGGACTGCTGGGAAGAAATGAAACTGCCTGATCAACACAAATAAGAAATTTATTGTATGTAGACATTTTTAACTCAGAAGGAGGGCCTTTAAAAACACTCCTTTCAGGGGACAGGGACCTAACTACAGAGTAAAAGAAAACTGAGCCCAGGTTTAGAAGGAAGGCTGAGAAGTAAGTACTAAAATTGGGACACTAGACTTTAAGATATCATATTTGGATTTATTTGGGGAACTGTTAGACAGAATCTCCTGGGAAGCAATTATGGGGAGGAAGTGCAGTCAGAGAGATGGCTGATTTTTTAAAATGACAACCCAACTATTTTAAGGGGAAGTGAACTTTGGCAAATGACTCATGAGGATAACAAGGGAGCTTCTTAATGAACTAAAATGCAAAGAAGTACCGACAAATAAAAAAGGGAAAAAGGGTGGATAGAAAGAAAGGTGTATAGAAATGGCACTTTGGAACAAAACCAAGGTCAAAGTCCAAGGGGGCATTAACACTAGGGAGGAGTTTCATGGATTTTACAAAGGGACTCGACAAGTATGCTAGTGGCAAAAAAAGGATGGGGAAAATTGCAGATTCACCAGGTGGCAAAGACAATAATATTCAATGTGAAAAAGTGTCGCATTGCACTGAATAGTTTATTTAGTTGCTGTTTTGCACTGGTTGTTTGGTATCACATGGTCTCCTCCCCCTCCCCTGTAAGCCTCAGGTGTGGTGGTCTCTCCCTAGTCTGCCCCTTCCCTCTCCCTCCCCTCACCTGTATCCCAATGGATGTGGCCCTTCAGCTCTGCCCCCCCTCCTTTTCTCTGGGCTCAAACACCCCCTGGACGACACCTTTGGTCTTTTTTCTCTTCTGGACGCCACCAGTTGCCTCAGCCTCTGTTACCTCCTGAGGCATCACCTGGATCCAAGGTGGTTCTTAAATAAACAAGATTTTAGTCCCAAGGAGAAGAGTACCTTTCATCTTTTACTTTTGCCCTATGTAAGATCGCCCCTGCATTCAGGGGTTTAAATTTTACAAAAGAGGCCAAAGAACTCCATGCCTTGTGTGCATCGCTCTTCATAAGGAGTAACCTGTTCATGTATCCATCCAGTTGGGAAGTAGAGAGGTAATTGGTTCTGGGTTTACATTGAAAAGTTGGATATATTCAATTCACAGATTCACCCAAGGGTACCAGAAGAGCTGTCCCACTCTGACTGAAAAGCTGCTGTCTATAATCCATGGAAAATTACAGCATTCAGCAGTAGTCCTTCATGACTAGTGATACACTTGTCCTAATGAAAGCAAGAGGGATCACTACAGGCACTATAAACAAATAATCCTTCCCTCAATTCCTGGAAGTAGTCTTAAGAGCACATTTTTTTAATCCATTTTCCATCACCTAAAGAATGACTCTAATTGGGAGTAGTTAGCACAGACTTCCCAGGGGCAAACTGTGCTTGGTGAACGCAAATTATATTTAATTATCTGAAGGGATTTAGTAAGTTGCCACTGCTTTCAGCAGCAACTGGCCACTGCTTCCAGCAGCTCTGAAATCTGGTCATTTCCTTGCCTGGACACAGGAGCCCAGACCTGGGACCGCTTGTGGCCTGGGGATGTAACTCAAGTCAATAGACTTTCTTGTTGCTTTCCCATATGTGGATTTAGCCAGTTTCACTGCTAAGTACCCCAGAGAAACACACAGACACTCAGAAGATATCAACAGGATGGGCTGCAGACTGCCACAGGCAAGACACTGCTTTGCCAGCACCCCCTGAACATGAGCACCAGTGGCCAAACCCACTCTTTGTCTGGCAGACACAGGAGGCCATTCATGCAGGCACACACACAGAATTACCCAACTGCACGGACACATGTACATTCACGGGTCCCACAAGTACCAGCATTATCCCTCTGCCTGCCTGGCAACCTCACCCAGATTCCAGACTCTCTTACTGGCCCAAGGAGTCCCCTCATCACTGGCTGGTCCAGCTTGATGCTTACTAGTAAACACGCAGAACTGGCATACTTGTCCAACATGGACTCCCCATCCTCCTGATACCTCATGCTCGATCCAGAACCTCCTTCCTGCTGGTTAGTCCAGATGGAAGTGTGCCGGTGAGTGACCCATGCACACCCAGTGTGGAGAAGCTGAAGACAGTTGTCATCACACTGCCTCAGCACCTGTCACACGGCTTCCTCCAAGCACTTGCACAGAGCCTCTCCTTTGCTTCGCTCATGCAGGTGCCTCCTGATAGCTGTTTTTTGGGACACACACCATTCCCACCCCAGTGAGTGGCAGCTGATCCCCACCCACTCCAGTAACTGGCACAGAGACCCCAGTCTCCACAGCAGCTGGTACCAGGCCAGGGTTTCCTACATCCCCAGCCTGGCTCCAGTAGCTGCCACTCAGCCCTTTCAACCCTCAGACATGCACGACAGATAGAGATTGCTCTGAAAGTTAAAAAAAGATTTAATAGGAGCATAGGAAAGGTTATGGTGATCAGGTGCAGGCCTCAGCCAGACAAGTGTATTGATCAGAGCCTTTTTTCACACAGCTGTAACAAAATGATGAAAATGCAGAAGAATGACAGAAAATAATTCATTATTTGGAAAATTACTTTATGTTAATACTTCAAAAGCCCATATTAAAGAGAAAGAGTACTCTGAAGTCTGTGATTTTATTGCAGTACTTAAGAACGTCCATAAGAACTCACAGATGCTAATAATAAGGGCTCTATAATTTAGCAGATAAAAGCAGAACAAAAGCCAGTAGCTGGAAGTTCAAAAATCAGAATTAAAAAGTCTTACTTCTAAGTGAGGCAGAGTGATCAGTGGGATCAAAGAAAGTTTTCTTAAAGCTTGATGTCTTCAGGAGCTAACTTTGTTTCCAGAAGTTATTCTTTAGCCAAATCAATGGTTGTGGTATCAAGAAAATAGTGTGAAGTGATAAAAATTAACCAGATTAAGACCACAGAGCTATTTTTTTTCTCTACTTCCTCTGGACTTATACAAGAATGATGGTACTAGTACAGCATATAGGTAAACTAGGTATAAGCACCATGGTAACCTGGTTTTGATCTCATAAGGAATTCTATGCTACATCTTTACTATGCATCTAGCATTAGGAACAGCATAAAAATCTTTAGCAGAAACAAGTTTATAAAGAGGAATTAATGGGATGTTTTCCATCCAATCTAGTATTCCAGGACAAAAAGGATTTGTTAGACAATTTTCTGGGACTTCCTAGACAATTTGGCAGATATTCATACATTCAGAAAAAATACAGAAACTCCAGGCACCTTTTATTTTTTCTTCTTATTATCCAACATGTTGAATAGAAGTAAAAATAGACAATATATATTAGCTTATGTCTAGCATGTCGCTTTGTTAGATATAGTATGTTTCATCTAAATGCATTTATTTATGCAATTTAATAATATCCTGCCTTGCCTTGCCTTGCCTTCCCTCCCCTCCCCTCCTTTCCTCCCTTCAATTTAATTCAATTTTTATTAAGGGGCAGTTGAAGCAATGCAATGACAGAGACTAGCCACACCCACAGCAGTTATGGCAAAATGTGAACAGCAACAAAGAGCCTAGAGTATCCATCAGGTATCAGCTTGGTGACAAACTTACAGCTTGAATTTGGTGTCTTTACAACTCCAACCTGGCAAACAATTTTTTAGTGGATTTCTTGTAGAGAGCACTCCAACATCAAACAATAATTCATTAGTACTCCTTTAAATTTTATATTAAGCTAGCAGTGATATTATTAGCTTTATATAGCTAGGACTTCATTAATCTTACCTGAATTCAGGATTTAGATTATATTTAGCCACAATTCTGAAATGCAGAAGAGCTAAAAATTGGTTATCTTATTTGTTCACATTCTCTAGCATTATACCAACAGCCAAAATTATTTTTAGCATCCACATCCTGGCATATTCAAATCCTATTAGTATTTCTTATCTACATGCTTCAATAATGCTGTACATCAGCTACCAGTTTTTCTTAATATTGCTGAAAGAAATGCATAATAAATCCACAGAAATCACTAGATGGAAATCCTATTCTGTTAATAAACACCATCTGCTCCCTTATTTGCTTCCCGACCTCCCATTATTGATAAAGCTGTGATCATTCTTAAATTTTTTAACATTGCTCTCAGATCCCTCTCAAAAACATTTCAGCAGAATTTCTGAGCTCCATTGCAGCAGTCCAGTACAAATATTAAGACCATTTCATTACTTATATGGTGTCTAATAATTCAGTTTTATAACTCAGCTTTAAAATTATGTGCAGCAGTACAAACCAGATAAAGTGTTTCATACCACTATTATAAATATTTACAATTCACTCCTGAGCATTCAGAGTTTTCACTATAAGAGAAATTCTATATATTAATTTTTTCTATTCTTTGCCATGGCCAATAGAATAGCACAAAAATGTCTATCATATTTAAGTTGAAAAAGGACTGCCATAAATTCTAGCAGTCCATTTCTTAATTAATTCAATGATTTTAGCAATGTCAGCTACCTGTTTAAGAGCTGTGAAATACCACAGTGAGAACAGAAGGAAGCACTGTTCAATGCAGGACTAGGTCAACTGAATTCCCTTTGCTGTGCAGCCAAGCTGCTATGCTGCTTTCTTTCTCAGCAGCTGTATTTCCCCTCCCAAACTCTCAGTGAATAAAGCTGCTTATGTATCTTAGGACAACAGGAAATGGGAAAGTGCATCAAACTCTTCTATTCCAAAAACAAATTATCCCACAAGAAATAAAATAAAGGGCACAGCTACACTGTACTTAGCCTAAATTATCAAATGGGAGATTAAGTATAGCATTCCTTCTCCAGATGTGAATAGCTATACATGTTGTAGAGAGCCTGAAAGCTACTAAAAAACCTCTCCAGAAACTTCACCAGAAAAAATAAACAGGCACAGAATCAGCAGACTTAGAACTTCCGAGTTCTCACTCCAACCAGCAATGCTGTACTACTAGACAGTGATAAAATTAGTTCCAGGGTATTTTTAAAATTCCTCCTTGATTTTTAGTGTGCCTCACCATTTTCTGTTGTCACTGTAAATGAAGTCTATTGCTTTTGAGTAATCTGTTCCAGTTTTCTCTCATGAAGTAATTTTTCTTCAGCGGTATTGTGCTATATAGAGAGGTATGTTTATCAGATGTATTCTTTTCTGAATAATGAAGAAGCTGAGCATGAAGAAGTTTGGGTGTATTGGTACCAAAGATAACTCAAATATGCCACTTTATATAGAGGAATGAAAAAGGGGGTAAGAAGAAGAGAAAGAAAGAGAGAAGAATGGAATGACACAGATTGCAGTCTGAGGCATATGATATTGATGTTTAGCAGGCCAGAGTTGATATTTTCTGGTCTATAGAGCACTTGGTTTGACTGAATGCAATTGGAGTGGCTTACATATGGCGGCTCAGAATAATCTTTCTATTAATGATGCAATTTTATATCTTTTAATCAACATTTTTATCTAAACAAATATGTTCCTGTTATGATCAAGAAATTATACCATAGATTCATATTTCCCACAGATTCTGTCAGTTACTCTGGAGTTTCTTGTCAGCTTTCAGCTCAACTGCAAATTTGTCAAGAGGATGAGAAGTCACTAAAATAGATGTTTGGAGGCTTTGTTTATTTTATGTTTTTTTTTCTAAACAGTGAACAGTAATGGATTCCATGTAACCATCTACCTATGTAATCTATTTCAAGGCATCTCAAAAGTGTTTTAAATTATCTCTGATTACGAAAG
This sequence comes from Anomalospiza imberbis, assembly GCF_031753505.1. NCBI lineage: Eukaryota > Metazoa > Chordata > Aves > Passeriformes > Viduidae > Anomalospiza > Anomalospiza imberbis. The sequence continues at coordinate 16,295,238 of NC_089681.1, read as the reverse complement.
GTATGTTCCTTCTTTTTCAAATTACAACTGGATCTAATCCCTTCAGATGTATGTCACTACTTCTCATCCTATCCTCTCATGCTACCTCTATCATTTTGCTTTATTGCAATGACAGGCTGCTAATCATTTCTATCTTAAATTTCAAATTACATATCCATAATGAAGCTTTAAATTATGAGGCCTGATATTTAAGGGTACTAAGTATGCAGACGTTTCATCAAGAAGCTAAAAAGGAGCTACTGGGCAATCAAAATTATTGAAAACTGGATACTAGGCAGAACCAGATCCTAAAATGTTGATTGCAGGGTTATACATGTTCACAAAGAGTACAAGAACAGAAATGGAAATTGTCCTGATGTGATTATCATTTAAATACATCTATTTCCTCACATCAAGGAAAGAGGCATTAAATGAATGTAATGTAATTTAATGAGTTTTCATTTCTTTGCTATCTAGGTATAAAGAGGATAGCTTCATATGAAGTCAGAAAAAAACAAGTATTCAAAGAAAAATTCTCTGACTGAATGAAGTTACCTTGATTCAGGTCTTAAAACTGTAGGTCTGGCTGTGGTAAGGGAGACTCCATTGAACTAAAACTCTGGTATCCAGCCTAACTTTTTTGAAAATTCCTAATTTCACAGACTAAAACATCAGTTTCAAAATAGATGAGCATCAAGTTCAAGGCAATAAGTTTATGTTTTGTTCTAAAATGCTGATTGCTGTGGTTGTAGATAAAATTTCCCCAGACTTCATATTGACCTAGGGGCTCAAGCATGTTATTTTCACCTAGAAGGGAACTATGTGAGGGGTTAGTCATATCTGCAAGCTGAAGTCTATAGCTGATCTTCCAATTTAGTCTTAGTAATTCTCTATCATAACTGAGAGGCATAGTATGTTGTATGTTAGCATTAGCAGTGCAAAATCTTTCAGTAAATTGTTTATAAGGACAGATGATACCATATATAATTAATTCAATTAATGCATGAGAAGCATATAATTTGCATAATTAAAAATCCATAGGAGTTTCATAGTGCATTTTAATATAACAGTTTAAATTATGCTGCTGATTAATGGAGTTACCAAATGCTTGAAAAATTAACAGACTGCCGAGTAGCTATAATTTAGATAAAACCATTTACATATAGCCTGAATTTCTCTTTTATGTGCAACCCCCCCCCCAAAAAAAATATAGTGTTTAATCATTTCAGCTATTTTGCCTAATAACTCAAGGAACAAGAAGGACCTAAAAATTATTTTATGTTTTTCATTTCATATCTTGGTATATACGAGGGAATTTCTCTATGAAATAGAATTCTAATGCATCATACCTGAAGGTAAATAATATCAACAGCTGAAGACATTTTACTAAAGAGTGATTCTGGACTGTATTTTTACAGCAACCCTCATTGCATTACCAATTTTTGTATAGTTTCCTAGCTATCAAAGTGTTACTCATCAGGTTACTTTCTCAGAGATTAGTTTCTGTTGCAGGTGGGACCAAGTAGGGCACAACAATGGCCTCAGAACTGCTCCAGGCAGTTTACTATAGCTGCGACTTTGCAGACAGACATACTGCATGGGAATAGAAAAATCAAGTGCCTTTACACCAAGTGTCCTTAAAAAAAGTGGGGTTGGGGGGGGGGGGGGGGGGGGGGGGGCAGGGAATCCAAAAATGAAAAACCCCAAACACAAAACACTATAGCAAAGAAAAATAGACAAACAACGGTTTCTGTTTATATTTTATAAAAACTTGTTAGAGTTCCTAGTCCCTGGTACCAAGAAATGGGTTTAAAAATGAATGCATGATATAAACCAACTCTTCAAATACTACTATACTGAACTTGATCATAAACAAGATCCTTCCTGGAATGTATATATATGCAATACTATGAACTTCTGGACTTCAGGAATACATGTTCCAGCTCATTAACTTTGGTGTCTGTGTGAAAACTAAAGACAATTGTGAAAACTGCAATATAGAAATAGCCTTATGTCAATTCAGAGACCCAAGTCAGCATTTCTCCTGCGCAAACATATAAGAAGGCTTCCATCCATAAAATTTGCAGATGCCACTATCCAGTGAAATTCAAGACTAACTAGTAATTGACATCAATTTGAATAAACATGTGTCAGAAGGACCAGAACAATAACAGTTGCTCAATAACAATTTAGTTTTTCCGAATTAAAATAACTTGTTAGAGATCATAAAGTATTTGTGTCTGGATGGGACAATAGATTGTAGAGTTCTAAATATTTTGGCTTGAGATATTACTTTGTATCTGTGAATGATTACGTGAAAAGCAAATATAGTAACTTGGATAAGGTTATATATGTGTATTTTTGTATATTTCTGTGGGATGATTCGTTTTTTTATGTATAGAGATCAGAGAGAAAAAACCCAGAATATTTTGTAAAGAATATCTTACCTTCATAGTAAACTTTAAACCCGTGAGCACTAACTGCAAAGTCACTTGTCAAGCGCAGTGAAAATACAGATTTTGTACTAGTCACAGGTGGAGGAAGATGAAATCCTGTTAACCTAAGAAACAAAAAAGCACAATTCATGGTTAGTTGTCTGGAAAATAAAACTGTGTGGGACAGATGGCTGTTCCCAATTATATTTAATCATGGAAAGGACAACTGTCTTAAAAATATGTAGCTTGCATTACTTGAAAAAATTATTTTATATAGTAAATGAGGAATTAATAGCAAATTTGATTGTCTTTGATGGACACTATAGTTAGTATAGATGATAGTAAGATGTAGAAACTGGACTTAAAAACAGTTGAGATTATCAGTAGCTGAAAAAATAAAACAACCAAAGAAATCACAATACACCGGACAATTTAGACTCTTTGGGGTTATGTTCAAAAATTTATTGCACTATATGTCTGACACAGGTTTCTGCTAAAATTTGTAGTAGCTGATTTTTTCCACACTAGTATGATGAAAGAACAGGACCATGATTCACTTTAATGAGGGAATTTAGTATTATTTAAACTGTGCACTTTGGCCTCAGAGAAGAAATTTTTAATTTCAACTTGAAGAGCAGAGTCATTGTGAAATAATAAATCCATACAAAAAGCTCTCTTGAAAGGAATTACTAGGTCATTAAGGTTTGAAGTTTTGTCATTTGTATGTGAGGTTTTGTTTTGTTATATTAAAACCACTGCATTTGAGATACAAATAAAGGAAAAATTTTTGTGTACTCAGTACTGTTGATAAGCTCTGCTGATACGAATTTCTACATGCTCATTTGATGTACATATGACAACTCTTATCTTCCTCAGTTTTAGGAGAATAACCTCATCAGGGTTCATATCAGACCAACAAAGCCCATAATATTTAACAGTAAAAAATGTGTAAAGAACAAGCTGAAGAATTCAGCTGTGTACACACACCAGTGAAATCTAGACATACCTTTGGAATCCACTTAGCCATGTGTGGTGAATTGTGTAGCAGATGGGATGATATACTTTATTAATGATTGAGAAAAAAATTATTTTCATGTGTTTTTTAGATAAGCCCTTATTTTACATTTTACTTTGAATTTAGATCAACAGAAAAATGTAGGTCAAAAGGGACCCGTAGAAGCCACATAGTTCAACCTACTGTGCAATGTGGGTTAAAAGCAGAGTTAATCTGGGTTACTCAAGATTTACATTTTCCCTTTTCATTGTTAGAACAAATTCACGGTGATTTTTTGTTTGCTAGGATTTTTTGTGTTTGGTTTAGTTTTTTGTTTTGGTTAGGTTTTTTTTTAATACAGCCATATATATATACAGCTATATAGGGTGGTCTTTAGCACACCTCAGGAAATATGTAAACTCTGATAATTTTGCTGGAAGAGATGATATATTTTTGATTTTTCTTGATGTAGGAACAAACACCAATGGCGTTTACTGACTTTTTAATACATTTACTGCTGCTTATTCTGAAATTCAGTCTCAGTCTTCTGAAATTACAACTCAACTGATAAGTTATGTCCTGCCATTATCAGCATTTCTAGTCTCATTCAGAGAAGGATATAGAGTGATGAGAAGCCTAGAATTCAAAAGGTCAGGAAATGATTTGCTAAAAAATACTAAATTGCAATATTAGCATTTATTTAACATTTTACTTATTTTTAGCTTTAAGACACCTTTAACTGAGTTCTATATAGTGTACCAGTAATTCATCATGAAGATTATTTGCTGTGGGGATCATAAAAAGTTTTATGCTTTTCTTTGATCTCTATGTACTTGGTGTCCTTAACAGATTCTGCAAATTGAAGGGTATTATATTGATAATTGTTCTTAAGCAATTAGTTTTTTCTTAAGCAATCTTTGGAAAATGACACAAAATTTAAAAAAAAAACCTCCTCAGTACACTAGTCAATTTATGCCATGTTACAGTCATGACAGATATGAAAGCCAAATGATAATAGTACTCACATCACATAACCATAAAAATTAAAAACGTGAAAAAAAAGAAGGAAAGGCCCCTAAAGAAGTATATATTCACATATATATATGCAGCAGGTCCTTAGAGGGTGTACTTAGAAAGCTGTTCTTTGTTTTGTTATTGGTATCTTCATGAATAATATCATTAAAACAAGAATAAAGAACTTATGTTATTATGAAAAGATGGATAATTATGTACAGAATATTTATGATTTAGGAATTGCATTTTTTATTTGATGAGGAGGGTATATTTTTGTTCTATTAATAAAAAAAGGAAATAAAATGCTCACATCTCCTAAACAGGCATATGCATAATTTTTTTAATAAGTCAGTATCTGCACTTTTTCTAATAGATTGGTCATTAATAAATAAATAACTAAATTCGTTGGTTAGCATCAATACTTTAAAATAAGCTGGCCTAATGTAATACCAAACAAATAATTAGAATGAAACTCACAGTAGGTTTACCTGCTATCTATATAAGTACTCAATGATTTAAATGAATTCTGGGTATAAACATATACCCAGCAAAAAAGAAATACACAGTTATCCCAAAGATGGGTAATGGATTTTTAAAATGAACACATATGTTACTAGCATAGTAAATATTACAGCTCCTGATGCAAAAGAGATCATTATAAGAGCTGTTGGATACCATTTAGCTTTCAGCAGTAGGCCTTTTAAAACCATCATTATGTTGCATTTAGTCAAAAAGAATAAGCTTGTTTCTTTAATTTGGTTGCTACACTTAAATTGATATGAGGAAATTCAAAGGTGATATTTCTGGTTCAGTGGATGCAAAATTAATCAAAAATTTTGGTAAGTAAAAATTCAACATGCAAACATCACTCAGTAAAATATTACAGATTTTAGAAAGAACTTTAATGTAATCCATATTGAATACTTGAGTATTATTCATTAGGTACAAAAGGATATTGACCTCAGAGCTTTGGTCTTATTTGTATGTTAAAATCTACAAACTTACAAACTTCATTTACAAGCTACAATAGTTTTCATTGCATTGTAAAATGAAACATAACAAGCTCATCATAACTGCAGGACAGAGATGGCAAGTAAACAATAAAATACCTGTAAGATAATATATGGGCATAGATCTGATTGTCACTTATTCAGATCAGTCTCAATGTCCAACTAAATGTTAGACAATTAAATGTCTAACTCAGTACTCTGGTAAAATTGAAACTTTAGGTGGAAAAATTATGCAAAATAAGCAGTCATCTCGTTAAGCAGATTTCATACGCATATTAGCACATCTAAAATTTAAATTTCCTCTAGTAGCTGAAGTTTTTTTTATCTACAACAATTTTCCATCTTACATTGCATTTGCATATCTCATTTCATTTGTATCAACTTTTTCAAATTTAAAATACCTAATGGAGTTACTCAGGTGACTCTCTATTGCTGTTTTAGATTTGAAACATCATCACAGAGTTGGTAGGTATGACATTGTACCACCATGAGATCCATATGCTTCTGGAGAGATGGAGGCCAGGCAAGACGTGCCTACATCTTTTGCTAGGCTCTTCAATCATTCCTTTATAGTCTACTACTTTGGCAGAAAAAAATATATATGGCAGATGTGCTTTCTCCTTTTTTTTTTTTTTTTTTTCTGGTGGGATTATCTGTTCCTTTTCTTCTTTCCCTTTTTGATTTTTGAAGTGTTCTCAGACCTCATTAAGAGATCCTATAAGTACCTTGTACTGGCTTGGGTAGCAATGGGAAACCATGGGAACTAAAAGACAATGTCTATTTTTTTCTGTTTCAACTCTTAAAAACCCAGCTTTTCTATTGTGACCTTCTGCTTGAGTATTTGATTTTGATGATGCAGTTTAGCTACAGAGTGTTATCAAACAGAGAACAATGATATAAATTTGTAAATGAATACACTGCATATGAATTAAAATATTTGCTTTTTTCTTCCTGGTGTGTCTAACAAGTTTGCCAGGCACCTAACACCCACAGGAAATGGACACATTATGTACGTAGTGCAAGGCTACAGATGTTTCTGGGAGCATAGGAAAAGGTTAAGAGGTATTTTTATTTATTCAACTTTTCCATGTCAGAAAGACCAGGTATTGAAAAATTTATTGTATATAGAAATTCTAAAACTCCAGTAGTAGATATAGTGAAATTAAAGATGTCATTTGGAGACAAAATATGTATTCAGAATTTATATATTACTTGCATGCAAAACTACAATGCTATGTAGTTTCAGTAACATGAATCTGGAATGGTTTTTACAATCATCTCAGAGGATAAGAATGGAGAACAGAAACACCCATTGCTTTGGAACCAGAGAAAAGGACATACAAGATATGTGATTAAATTACTCCATGTAGACCCAAGACTGAGGAGAAGAAAATCATCACCATCATACTCTGTGATAAATAATTAATCTTGCTGGTTGTTTGCCATAACTACCCCATGGTGTCATATTTATCCTCCCAAGGAAAACCAAAGTGGCTTAGGATCCAAATGGACATAAAAAGTACCACAGACCACCACCGGAAAAAAAAAAAAGGTAGATTCTAGTGGAATTCTGTACAATTTTAACTGCATATTTTTTAATAATTAGTTGCTTTGAGTATGAGTATTAGTAATATTGTAGGCAGATTAGTAATAATAGCTGTTATAGTAAGCACTATATTTTTATTTGTTAAGACTTCTTGGTGAAATAAGACAGATTTTGTTTGAGTCCTCAGATGTCTCTAAGTACTCAGGGTGCAAGTGCATACAATTTCTTGAAGTACAAATAAAGTGGCTAAAGGATGTCTTTTTACAGGTGAGAGACTAGTTTTGAAGGAATCTGTGTCTTATGTGTTTTCTGATGCCATCCTCATTTATTTCTTCAGTAATGGAAAAAGTCAAATGGAGTCTGAAACAAAACATTGTCTTATGTACACAGGAATTTCTAAATATTATTTCAATAATAATTAAAATACAATAAATAAATTCTGGGCAGTAGAGATAATGTTTGAACCTAAATTTGTAGTAATACTTTTTGGCATTATAAATGATTGAAAATTACATAATTACTTTCTTTCAAACATGTAATTTAAAGATTGTGTCCCTGTGTCTCTTCTTCCTGATTCTGTCACATGCTATAGATTCAAAAAGAAGAAGGCACCTATATTAAACAGTTGAATCTGTTTTCATTTTCTAAGTATATTTTAAAACATTACTACTCCAAGAGTAATTATAATCTCTCTATTTTAATCTCTCACACCATCTCTTCTCAATCACATATGACATAATTTTAAAATTACAAATCATCTCAGATTTGTGGTTTCCAAGACTTTAGAGTTCTGACTGGAAATTTCTGCAGTTTGTTCAATCATTTGTTTTCTGCTTTTACTCTGGTCCTTGTAATAAAATTTAAATCATATATCACTTTAAGCTGCATGCTGAACTTTAAACTCATCAGCCCTTGAGGAAGACCAGCTCTCAGCTTCAGAATGTAAATAGAGCAATCATTTCATAATTGCAAAGGTAAAATTATGGAAAGAAATCTTGATTAGTCATACAAAAGTGCTCCTAGATAAATTGTTTACTTGAGACTGTGATGTGACAAATAAGATGACTGTGTTTCCTCTTTGCTTGTGTGTCTTAGATGTTTGCTGTTTGACATTGATTATGCTTATAAATTTTATGGTTTTTTTTACATGTATTTTAACGGCTCTTTGTATTGTTTTGTTTTCTTTTAGGTTCACAATATTTTAGCTTTTCTACAGTGTCTTAATCATTTCCAAAGAAAATATAGTTCCTCAGGAATATTTCCACTTAGATTGGATATAATCTGAAGAAATTCACCCAAAAAGTTTTTTTAAGTGAATAGCAGTCTCACTTAATCTCAATAAATTTTTTATTCGGTCACAGAAATTTTACAGCAGGAAGAGTTTAATCTAATCTGAAAGGTGAAAGAAATGTTTGTCCCTAATTTATGTAGAATGATGCAGAAACATAAAACATGTTAACATGCAAAGTTATTGTAACTTTGACTGTAAAATTAAAAAGAGTATCAAAGCCTATACATTCTCACTGTTAGTTTGATCTTCAAATAACTGTTTATTCTTGTAAAAAGGAGAAGATAGATTCTGAAAAAGAATATGCATAATAAGCAACATCCTAAGTATAAAATAAAAGTAGGTAAAATAAATTGTTGTATAATTTCATTGAGAATCTTCCCCACAAGTAAAGGAAAACTTTCTGAAGATAACAGAAATTTTATTGTTAGCAGTTTACAGGAAACTGAAATATCTGATATTTTCAAATAACAGATAAAATATTTCTATTTTTTTTCTTTTATATGAATGTAACTTTTATTTTCCTTCCACTAAGAAATTTTGGTTTTAATGATACATATTTAAGTTGATAATCTTCAGAAAATATTATTCTAAAATCCATAGCACATATACAAATTAAGCTTCATCATCAGTGTTTTTTTAAGCTAGCTATAATCTTTCTACCAGTCATTTTATTTGCTGGTATGTCCAGTAACTTGCTATCTGTTATTTATGCAGACAGTACCAGTCAATACTTAGCAAATAAATACATCTTGAATTTAGTTAGGTACTGCTGGGGCTTGGTTTGTTGGACCACATACTGATGAATCCATTATTAGCTGCTGGAGTCCTGTCTGTGTGATTTTGTATGCATACAAACTTCTATTAATTTTCTAAGTAGCAGATGATTAGATTTAACATCTGACTAGCCTGATGCTATACTGATTCAATTTCAAATTTAGTGAGATCTTTTGCCTGCCAGATACTTGTTTGACATTTTCCTACTAGCTCTAATTATTATTAAAAAAAATAATAAAAAAAAGGGTTTGCTTCTTTGCATTCTCTAAGATAAAAGCATGATCTTCTCACCCAATTTGCTGCTGCATTTGCTGTGGCCAGCATCTACTCAACTAAAATAACAATATTCTTCAGTATTTTTTTCTATATGCAATTTTATTTTCATCTAATACTCATCAAATATTTGGTTCTGAGGACCAGATCCCCTTATTTCTACATGTCATGCCATTTTCTTATTTTTAATACCAAGATATTAAAGAAAATATATGATTACTTAATAAAGTATGGGTTTTAAATGTTGAATGTATCAAATTTGACATCCCATATTTTGGTTGTTAATTATGTTGGTTGCCCTCTTCAATGGGAATGCAAAATCTAGCATCTTTCTCTTTCAGTCTATTCTGTGATATTTTTTTTTTTCTGTGTCACTTACATAATAATTCATCAGATATGTAAGCACCGGTGCTTATTTTGACTGAGGCAGAGTTAATTCTCTTCACACTGATTAATATGGGCTATGTTTTGTGTTTGTGCTGAACACAGTATGATAATACAGGGATGATTTTGTTCCTGCTGGGCAGTGCCTTTGCTGCTTCCTGCACTGCCAGCCTGGCGAGTGGGCTGGGGGTGAATGGGAAGCCGGGAGGAAACACAGCCAGGACAGCTGACTCCAAACGACCCGAGGGATATCCCAAACCACATGGTGTCTTGCTCATCATATGAAGTTAGGGAAGAAGAAGGAAGGAGAGATGTTTGGAATGATGGCATTTGTCTTCCCAAGTCACCATTACTCCTCATGGGACCCTGTTCTCCTGGAGGTGGCTGAATGCCTGACTGCCTGCCTGAGGGTGAATTAAGTCCTTGTTTTGCTTTGCACGTGTGTGTGGCTTTGGATTTCCCTAATAAACTGTCTTTGTCGCCGACTATGAGTTTTATCACTTTTACTTTTCCATTTCTCTTCCTCTTCCCACTGGTGGGGGAATAAGGGAGTGGCTGTGTGGTGCTTAGCTGCCAGCTGGGGTTAAACCACAACAGAATGTCTAATCTCTAAACAGCAAAATGAGCATCTACCAGTAGAAAGTTTCAAAAGCTCTGAAAACTATTTAAGGAGCAATAGCAGTCATCTATAAATGGCAGTCAACAGAAAAGCTAAGAAAAGCAAGGTAATGTAATATGCTTTTAAAAACTAAGTTATGTATTTCACTACAGAAAAATGATGAAACAAAATATCTTCTATGTTATTAAATACATTATTTAAATATCAACAATGCTTTTAAGTATATGAAAGAGTAATCAATAAATTATTTTTAAAAGTAAAGTCACCTATAAGTGTTAACTGCAAATATCTTTGCTTTTGAACAAAACCTTTAAAGTGGTCCAGAACATATTTACCTGTGCTTCTCTCTATCTCAGAAATCCATATTCCATACACAAATGCATACAGATAATTCAGTTTGAAGTACATCTCATGCTATTGGATTTCTATATCAAATTCCACAGCCTAGTGCTTGAGATGCAACTCTAATGATTTCAGCATTTTTTTCTGTCTCCATATCCACTGTAAAGTACCATGAATGCCACAAAAGAAAGGAGATTTTTTTTCATTCCTGTTATATTTTTCCCTTTCACATTACCAAAATTACATTCATCATCCCAAATAAATAAATAGAAAAGTTCTCATGTTGAAAATATGAAAAATATATGTGAAATTTACTGTAAAAATATTGCTTGGATATAAAAATATTAATTTCACAGCACTAGATAAGAGGATATCAAACTCAGCAGTGGCAGGTCTGAGGTCAAAACAGTTTGTTCAGGGTTTTATACAGTTAGGTCCTGAAAATCTGCAAAGAAGGAGGTGTCTCAGCCTTCTGGGCAATCAGATCCAATCCTTAACTGTTCAAGAGACACAGTATATCAGATTTAAATTATTCTGTGTGATAATAGACTCTGTCACCTGATCTAAGTAACAGACATAAGCGATCACAAATACCACATGAGAGAAAACCCTGAAATTCTAACATGCTGAGTCTGATGGCACATACCAAAGTCAGAAAGTGCTGTTCTTCCAGTGATTGAACAGGTACAAAGAATTGGATACCAGGATAAATGCTTATTTTAAAAGCCCTAATCTCTGTAGAGAATTCTTTTTCACAATCCTTATGATAAATAAAGTCATAGGAGCATAGAAACCTTTGGGTTGTAAGGCACCTGCAAGGGTCATCTAGTCCAAGTCCTTTGTGATAAGCAGGGACATATTCAACTAGAGGATGATGCTCAGAGCCCCATCCAACCTTACCTTGAATATTTCCAGGGATGGGACATCTACCACTTCTCTGGGCAATCTAGCCCACTGTTTCACCACCCTCACTGTAAAAAATGTCTTCATTATATCTAGTCTGAATCTAACCTCTTTTAGTTTAAATCCATTAACCTTTGTACTATCAGTACAGGCCCTACTGAGAGTCTGTTCCTGTCTTTCTTAAAAGCCTCCCTTAAGTATTGAAAAATCACAATAAGGTGTCCCTGGAACCTCTAACTGGGGGCAGGGAAAAAATCCCAAGTCTTTGTTAATACTACCACTATTTATTTATTATATAAATTTTACAAAAGTATTTCTACATCAAGTAGATTTACAAAGTGGATCTCGTACTGCATTGATTGCCAGTTGAGGGAGTAGATTGTCCCACATTATTGTGCACTGGTGTGGCCTCAGTTTGAGTACCATGTGCAGTTTTGGGGACCACAATAGAAGAAGGATATAAATCTACTAGACAGAGCATCTAAAGGAGGGAAGCAAAGATGTTGAAGGGTCTTGAGGAGAGGCCATATGGGGAGAGACTGAGATCACTTGGTCTGTTCAGCCTGGAGAAGAGGAGACTGAGGGGAGATCTCATGACAGTCTACAACTTCCTCATGAGAGGAAGAGGAGGGGCAGACCCTGGTCTCTTTCTGTGGTGACCAGTGACAGGACCCAAGGGAACACAATGGTTCCATGATTCTACTTGCACACGAAAGCATCCTTCTTTCCTTAGTTTATAGTATATGTCTGGGGTGGGTTTTCTTAGTTACTTTTAATTTTTTTTCCTTTTCTAGATAGAAAATAAATGCTTTTCTGGAATGAAAAGTAGTTTTACATTTTTTTAAAAAAGACAATATTTTAATATTAGTACTCCACAATATTTCTTCAAGATAAATAACACTGTTTACATCTTAGATATGAAATTAAGTTTCTGAAGATTTGAGAATTGTGTATGTAATCTGATGATAGCATCAACAGTGTTTCCATGATTATATCTTCCTGATGCCTCTTCCAACTGCCAGAGTAAAACTAATCTCCCATTAACTCTTCCATAGGCTTCCAAAGGCTTTGGCCTTTTCTCACATTCATGTTTTATGCACCCACCTATGCAATCATGCCTTTTTGAGCTTTGAGCAGAAAAAACCATACCCTAATAGCAAGTTCAAAAAATCACAAGGGTCAAAAAGTCTGCAAACATTAGTAGCTAATCCAAGTGAAGATCAAATAGACTCCAAAAGAATTCTGATATTTGGATCACACAATCACCCATGATGGTGATCAGTCACTCACTTGTTATATATGCACACTTATTAATCCAACTGAAAAGTGTCAAACTAAAACTGGTAAGATGAAATTCAATCACCTTGTTGAACTAGTTGTTCAATTAATCCAAAGGTTTAAAAGCATTCAGATAAGGATTAGACATGTAACTAACCAGTAAATTGAGAGTTCAACAATATATCACTGATAGAATTGCTAAAGCGATTCATGGGATATGAAAATCCCATAATTCAAGATATCAATCAATTTTTAGGCAGTGAATTAAACTGAGTCTCTGTAATGTGTAAATATCATGTGTACATTGGGTTCTAGTGTAAAGGTAAGATCTCCTTGTCTTTGTCTTGATCCAAGAATTTTTTCATCTTATTTTCTCTTGCTGTCCTGCTGTTGAAGGGGAGTGATGGAGTGCCTGATGGGCATCTGGCAGCCAGCCAAAGTCAACCCAGCACAACCTCTAATGTTTTTCTTACACATCAATTCAGAACAAATATGTTTTAAATCTCAGGAATGTGTTAAAAAAGGATAACACTTATCTAATGAGTAATAGACAATTAAGTTCAATTCTCTTTAGGGTTTATGTTTTTGGATGTGCTTGTGTGCATTCATCAGTACATGTTTAGAAGGTAATAAAGGTATTGAATTGCAGTTGAGAGTATTGCAAGATAGGACTGCAACATCTTGATAAAATTCAGCTTATCTTTGGTCTTTCAAATTTCTCTCTAAAGAAACAGTTGCTTAGCCATTGAATCAGAAAGAAAGTAAGAAATTTAAAGGCTTACTTAAGAGTATTCCAATTAAAATATTAATAGGAGTAACTCCTACAATATTTATATGTCTTTTAAACTGGTTTAAAATAAATAAACAGAATTTAATAGTCTATGAAACAAGACAAACTTGATTGAGCAGAAGTGGTCAAATAGATTCAAGTTTTACTCTCATTAAAAATAGTAATAAAAATATGCTTTGTTCAACAAGTCATTAACAAATTGACATATGATTTATGAACTAATTTATTTTTTGTCAAATGATAATCTTTCCCTGTCAAAATGCAAAACTGCTCATGCAATCTATTATTTTAAAATAATGATCATAGGTCAAGGCTGTACTTTGTTAATTGAACAGCTGCTTTGAACTAAACAATAAAGTACTCATCAGGTTCTGGTATGATCATTATATTCTGTAAAAAACATGTTTCTAAAACCTGCCATCATCCATTATCAGTGTAAAACTTTTCTTATATAACTCTCTATATAACATTTTTCTATCATCAGAAATGAAACAGATTTTATAAATAATTCTCTTTCCTAAAGCATTCAATATGTTTTAGGACATAAAACTATCAAGAATAACTTCAAATGATAAGAAGAATCAGATATTGCAGTACCATACATATAGTATTTAAAAATCTGTAGGATGTGTATTTGCTAGCTTCTTGGAGAGAAAAACTCTTAAGAAAAAAACATATCAAGACAATATTTTGAAAGCATCCTAGGTCCTTGAAGTAACTAGAATTATAAAAGGAAAAAATTAAGCAAACAGTACATATCTTTAACCTTGGACATCCGGAACATTGTGACAATATAGTTTACTGTCCTCATCTTAAAGCTAAGTGAAGATCTATGGTACATTTTAGCAGATCTTGGAGCTTTCAAAGCACCAAAGGAGAGGAACCTGCTCCTTCCAATTTTCCCAGAGTTTTAACACTGACTTCACACTGGTTCTAGTCATTTGCACCCTTCTCTATGAATTTATTTAACCACCCTGATGAAGAACTATTGCTTTAAAAATAAACCTGAGTCAATTCAGTTAGCAAAGGGAAGAATAACCTCAAAGTGGTATGCCTGATGAGTGCTAGAGCCAATGGAAAAAAGAGAAGTATCACACAACCAAAGTCAGAGGGACACAGGAGATGGGCTTGCTCCTGTGAGTGACAACAAGCTCTTAGATGAGTTGGACTATCTTTTGTAACTTTGCCTTAATGTGTGAAAATAGCACAATATGGAAAGGAGAGATGCCATATTTTGCTTCTCACCATTGTAGGTGCCAGGAACTTCCAGAAGAGCTTCAACTTAAACTAAATATTCTGTATCACTTTGGAATTCATCCATGAGCAAAAGGTTTGTGACATTATCACCACACTCTTTATTTCTGTTCTGGTATAGAGATAAATTTGTAGTAGCAGGCCATGTAAAAAAGGACCATCTATATGCATATATTTCAGAATCTATGCTTTTAATATGAAAAATTCAGTATTTTAAAACAGAGTAATGGCAACAAATAGAATTAAACCAACCAATTCATCAGCTAAATTAGCTGCGATATCTAAAAAAAACCAAGCAAACAAAAAACTCCATGGATTTTATTTCATTCATTTCCTTTCAGAAAACTTTCACTGAGTCAGAAACAACTTACTTTTCTCACAGGCCCCTGTTCACTTTAGAGGAGAACATATAAGGAGAGCATGCCGGAAAAAGCAAGAGAGGGAAGAGAAGGTGCTAGAGTAAAGGTGTCTCTCCTCCAACACTGGGTATGTCTATCTTTATACTTAGAGGTCTGGAGCCTATGATGTTTTAAGGCAGAGCCGGAATCCACTGCAGAGAGGAAATAAGTGTGAATAAAGTCTTTCTTTTTGACTACTGGGATAAGAAACTGAGCTCTGAATTTCTCTGAAATGCCCTTGGGGTTTGGGTAGGTAAAAAGTAACAAAACAGAAAATCAAATTAAACACAAATTAGAAGAAAAGAAAAACAGGTTATAATGGAAAATATTTTACATTTACACATCCAAAATTCTGCAAAAGACAGATCTAGGAAAAATGGTTGTGGCACTTGAGGTGCTTTTTATCCTATCAAACCAGAAATGTGACCCTATATTGGTCTTTACAAATGTGGTGAAATAAAGGGTTTAAAGTAACGTACCTATTACATAAGTACAATTTCTATTCTATATAACCATAAATAATAAAAACACATAATTTTCATTCTCCTAGAAGGTAAATTATTAATTTTATATTTATTACTACATATGAAATACTGTAGAAAAACTTATAGCAGGAAAATGAAAAGCATTTTTTAAGGAAAGAATACTTGAGTTTAAAATAGAAGATAAGGTCCCACTTTAAAGGGAAAAAAAATCTAAATTAAAAATTTGGACTTGGAAAACATAGAAAATATTACAGAAATGTGTCAGGTACCTTACTCTAACCTCCACTTTTCATAATCTTCTAATAACTGATTGAACATAGATGCAATATTTCCAAAAGGGACAAAGAAATACTATAATAGTTTCAGAAAAGAGATTTTAAAAGATTCTGTTACTTTTGCTGAAATCAGACAAGAAAATGCAACTAGTGTTTGTATTTAGGAGTGGATAATAGCTACAGGCACATAAAATGAACATCTGTAAATAATTATTGGACTGACAGGTTTGCAGCTAGCATTTGCCTTTTAATAAATGGCATAAATAAAAATAAAGTTATAATAGAAATATGAGTCCACTTAGCTGATCTGTTTTGCAATCATCAAAGGATAGGTTGTCTGTGCTATCTTGATTCCAAATCAGAGTCATGTTAACTGACATTAACAGAATCAGATAGTGAAGTAAACAAGACTTTTAAAAGGAAACAGTTGTTACTGCACACAGGATATCTCACAAAGAAGAAGAGTTGGCTACCCACATTCCATATCAAAATAAAGAGTTAGAGTTGTTACTTTTTAGTACTGTATCTGATAAAGACAATAAAAGGCCTGCGTAGAAAGTTTAAAACTTTTCCATTTTCCTTGTATTTTATGGATCTATGCTTTAAAAAAATGCTACATGCAACTTTTTCAAACCACAGCATCACATAATACAAAGTGAGAAATCAGTTCAAAATTATTCCTCTAATAACCCATTTAACAAGGCATAAAGTGAATAGGGGTTTTAGGACATTCAAAGTTGGCCTTGCTTTGAACACTTCTTGAAATGTTTATCTTTTAATTCAATATCAAGAGTAACTGGGCCCTACTCTAAATACCAATCTAAAAAAACCACTTTGTTTAAGAAAACATATTTTTTACTAAAAAATCCCAGCCAAATATAGAGCACAATAAATAAATCTGTTTGTGTGCTGAAGCTTATCATTATTTTTTTAAGCAATTCATGTTTCTCATTTGACTTCTTCATGGCTTACTATCAGCTAAAAAATTTCTTACAGCTGCACCTCATAAAACAGTGTTAAGAACCATATATATCTGAAACACATTAGCATAATAATGAAACCTGGTGTTACAGCATATTGATCGATAGCATAGTGCAGTTCTATATAACAAAATGTTTAGACAAAATCCTATGTCCAATAATAGACTGGGAAAAAATCCAAACAAACAAGACTTAATTTCCCTAGACAGCCATCAAGAAAACCTGAGATACAGAAAGATTAAATCTACTTCACCCAAAAGACAGGGGAAGAGAAAAGGTTTAAAAACTCTACATAAAATTGAATCATGTTGAATGCAATTCTAACTTTCAATATGCCCAAAGCTGAAAGCCTACCAGCATATTTCTAATTACAGGTGCAAACACTATGAAAGAATAAGAAACTGGTCTAGAGTTTTTGTAGTTGAGGGATTTTTGTAATTTTGTAATTTTAGTGAATTAGTTGAAATCCTGGGAAAAAAAGGTGTTGTTAAAAAAATTATTCACAGAGAGAACTGCCAACGGGAAATGATTGTCAGAAAAGAAGATTATGTGACGATTAATTAAGGTGGTCTTAGAAAGGTAGGATAGAAATGGGTAAAATAATTTTACAGAGGAGGGTGAAATGGAATGAAATAAGAGAGAAACTTTAGAAAATAGTTTGATAGTAAAAGTAATATCATGAAAAGAGGAAGTTGCAAATACATTCATTACTTATTTTTCATGCAAAACCATAGTCAAATCCATAGTTTGTTTTTTAACATCAGAAAAGCAAGATAGTTCCATTTTAATTTTAATTTTTCCTTCCCTATAACCAGAATTGTAGAATTTATAACATACATACAGATAATGAGACTTGTCCATTGTATTTATATGTGGAAACAGTACTTTTTTGTAATATTTAATATAGTCTTTCATTTGGGGAAAAAACTTTAAATTATTTATGTAGTGGATAATATTATTTTTTACGTTTCTTTGGATTTTGGAAAGTCAAGATGTTTAATTGATTTGTAATTTTTTTGTGTGTGTGTTTGTGGACATGAAGGACTTTTTAAAGTATTTTTTCAATTCTATATTTAAATATATTTTCACTTCCAATATTAATTTGAAATCACTGAGAAAATAATTAATAGAAACAATTAGAGCCATGATTCTTTTTCACATGATCTGGTATATCAGGCTTACAATGCAACTAGGCAAAAAATATTTTTTCAATCAGCAGTATTCAAATGGCTATGAAATGAATTACCATGATTAGCATGTCAGTGTGCTTTTTTCATCCAGATTATATTTATAGAGGTGGATTATCAAGTACTATGTAATAAAGGCAGTAACCTAAGAAATTATTTATCTTCAAATTAGGAAAAAACTCCAAACATTACTTTGAATAAATTCCAGATTTTGCCATGGTAGAAAATATGTGTCAGGGGTTTCTGTTTGAAAATTATGTCCTTTAGTAATTACTGTTTCCTTCAAACTGTATGAATCTTTTTGGAATTGTGGACAACTACTTTCTAAATGACAACAGAGATACTGCAATATATGAAAATCTACAGTACAAAAAAAAAAAATACAATAACAGTTGTTTTCACCACTCATGATGTTGACATTTTGTTGACAGTTCCCTTTAGGAGTACATGGGTCTGCTATGCCCTTCACTGCATCTCCTCTCATTACTTTCATATCTCACTAATGTGAGATCTCACTAAAACATTCCTCATTTTTGTATGGATCATTTGCTAGATCATATACATCATCACACTCGGCCCTCTTCATTTCACTTTTTCCAGTACCCAATATTCCACAAAATATATGAGCTCAGTTCTTTCTATATAGATGCTGTTTACTCTAGAGATGCTCTCTAATCAACAGCCTTAATCACCTTGTAAAAAAGTGTTAGAGAAATCTCCACCTGCAGACTTGAGCAATGGAAGGCCTTATTGGTTTCTTTCAAATCACAGTATAGAATGAACAGCATTTGTCCAAGGAAAGATTCCTCTTTTATAGTATTAGAAAATCTCAGTTAAACTTACTCTACTAATATAATTTTATCATGGCAGATATATGAAAGGTGTCAGCAAGAAAAGCAAATCTACTTTACCTTAAAGGAACTTCTAATATTGTTTAAAACTAGATACAATACACATTCATTTCCATGCACAGCTTGTTTCATATTATTAGGCAGCAACATTTAATGAGGAAAATTATGTCAGTCCTTTGTAGGTATGTTACAGATGTATAGAAGTTATTTTTTCATACATCTCAAAAACTAGATGGGTAAAATGTATACTTTACAGTGCAAGATAGATGCATATTGGACCATATAAGAAAAGCATATAATTTAATGGTTGAATTTGTAAATCCTAATGGAAAAGGCATTTCTGCATAACTATCTGTGTTACTACATTTAGGTCCTAAAAACTTGCTCTGACTACAGGAGAACTGACATCAGATTTGGAGATAATTTTTTTATGCTACTAACCCTTAGAAAGGATCTCTGGGAGGTTTGGTTTTATTTATTTTTTTTTTTTTTTGCTTTTTGGCTTTTTTTTGTTGTTGTTTTTTGTGGTGTTTGTGTTTGGGGGTGGGGGTTCTGAGTTTTTTTTTTGGTTCGGGTTTTTTTGGTAGGCAGTCTCTCATCCATATCAACATATTCAGAGATTTACAGTATATTATTGAAATTTATTTGTTCTTAAGTTCCAGGCATCAAAACAATTTGAATGATAAAACATTCACTTCAAACTGTGCAATGTAACATAATCTATAGGAGTCACTTTTCAGCAATAAGGTATCACAATCACAATGTAATACAAGACTTATAGAGACAGAGAGAAAAGTTCTCCAGGTAAAGCCATATGCCTGATGTTCTCTCTAATTAGTGTATATGTAAATACACACACACAAAGATATATTTGCACAAAACCTCAAAGGATTCTTTAGGCTTTCTTCAGACATACCAGTAAAATAGAATGCCTTTCTTCAAAGATAATAGAAATATTGAATTCATACAGTAACAAATTGCACAGAGTTTAGTTTAGTAACAATATATGGTTGTTCCAGATATATTCTGATTCAATTATCAACTTTATAAGGTATTTTTGTTGATGCTGACAACTGCAACAATACAAGGTGAATTTAATAGCTGGTTTAAGAGTTACCTTTCTGTCATGTAAACAGGTCTAACAGTTAGACAACCCTGTAACAGAATGATACTTTCCCAAAAACTATAACTTTCTGGGACAAGACTATTATTGTGATCATTCTTTTCCTTTTTATAACTGAAAAATAGGTGAAAAACTAATGGCCACAGAGAGCGCTGGTAGGCTGTGTTACTGTGTATAAAGGACCTCCAAAACAAAAGTCAACTTTTCTTCCTAGATTGTTTCAAATGCCATGAAGCAATTTAGAACACACAAAAAAAGTGAATAAGTAAAGTTTTTGTTTCTCAGAAATGAGCATACTCATCTCACTATAAAACTGGCAACTGCACTCTTCATATATAGGTGGTTACCAGTTTAAATTAGTTACCCAAAGATGTTTACCCAAAGAAGACAAATAATAAATCTCAGAGGCTGTAAAAGAGGTTTTTCTTGCATTATATGAGAAGTAAACAAGCTAGTCCAATATCCATCAGTCAATTCAAAGCAGCCAAACTGTCCATCCAGTTCAGAGAAAGATATCCTATGGAAAGCTGATAATGGGAAAGTCTCTTCAACGGTCAGTTAACTAGAAAGTTATCTCCACCTACAAATAAAGCTGAAATTTTAGTTGGTTGCTTGGGTTTCATTTAGTTTGGCTTGGTTTGGTTTTGGGTTTGGTTTTTAAATCCTTACCACTCAACTTTAGATTTCCTTTCTGGCTAACTATTTTTTTCAAAACCAGCAAAAACCTTGGCTTCTTCGTAGTAATGTCAGCATAAATTCAAGTGACAAGTGACACCTTGTCCAGACAAGCACATTCTTTTATCAGTTTAATTATCTACCTTTCTCTCTCTGTCAGTGTCTAGACTTTTAACATCATATAAAAATATTCCTAAGAGTATAAAACAATTGATATGTTCTTTCAGCTTTGCATTTATAAGCAGACTGCCAAAAATTTTATTGCTTCAATGTATTTTTTTCATAAAGCAAACTTTTCAGATTTAAATAAACCCTCTCTGTTTAAATGTTTTGTCTACTCAGAATCCATCTCAGAGCTGAATATCCTTTTACCAATACATTTGATTCTGCTGCATTTCTTTCAATTATCTGTTTCGCTTATCTACAAGTTTTGCTGTATTTTTTGCTGTGTCCCTACCAATTTTCAGTTCAAGATTCCAAATATCTTCTGTTCACACTGTATTTCTTTATTTTGCAGGATTTATTTTGGTTGTTTGTGCAGTGAAAATTTTCCTAGTAAGAATCATTTAGTTCTGTTACTTATCTCATAGTTTTCCACTTTGATTGCTGGTTCCTTCTTTCCTTTTTTAATGCCCTTTGTCCTCTCCTTCATCTCCTTTGGTATTTGTTCCTGTTGCTTTCTGTACCCTTATCTACTCATTGGTCTTTGTCTAGGATTTATACCTTTTTTATTTTCACTTTCTTTGTGACAGGAGAATATAATGCAGTTGGTTTTGTTCACTAGTCCCTAAATTCTCAAATAAAATTCCTTTCTCTCTTCGCTTTCCAGGCAAATAATGGAGAAATCTAAACAACAAAGTAGCTGAAATAAAAATCACTGTGATAAGAGACTTGAAGTTGTTTCCAAAATGGAGAATCCCTAATTTGATCCTAATCAGCTGACAGTATCTCCTCTAGTTGAAAATTTGGTCAGGAAGCGAACCGTGGTGAAAGAAGAAAAATGTGTATTCTTAGGGCATAATAAACAGTCTGCGCTGAAAGAAATCAGAGCTACGGTTGATAATGGAAACTTTTTGAGGTATAGTTCAATACTGGAAACTTTTTGAGGTACAGTACTTTTTGAGGTACAATGATTAATTGTCTCCCTATCAACAAGTCCTGGTCTACATCAATATCTGAAAAGAGGTAAACAGGAGAGTGAAAAAGAAAGCTCTGTAAGTTTTAATTGTCAACGTTAGTGGTGAATAAAGACTGCAAATATTCCACTCTGACATGTCTTAAAGCCCTAATAAGCTAAATGTCAGAGAGCTTGTCTCTGACAGATTTAATCTAGAACCTCACAGAACTGACATTTTTCTTTATTTATTAGTACTCTGCTAACTTGAGCACCTGTTATATTAGTAGATGTAAAGTACAGAATTAACTTGGAGTTAGATACTCCATCTGCTATTTAAAATGGCAATAATCTAAATGAACTGATAAAATACTCTGAAAGGGTCTTTATATGGTTTAAGAAGGAATTGTTCATATGAGAAACAACTTACAAAGACAAAAAAGGATACACATACAAGAAGTAAAATGGATCTACATACAATAAAATTTGTATTCAGGAAGGAGAGTCAACACACCTTCATGGTATTTTGCCCAGACAAGACATTGGCTCTAGCTCTGGGCACCCTGCACCCTGCACTACATCTTGTAGTAGTACTGTAGATCACCTAAAGGAAGAGGAAATGGGAAAAGACAGAGCAAGTAAAACAAGTCCTAAAGTCAGGAAATTCTAGAAGTGGAAACCCTGACATAGCAGAAATGGAGAAAGAAGGAGGCAAAAGCAAGGCAAAAATGTGGGCCTTTTTTTGACTTTTGGTTTTGATGAGAATCAGTATGAGAAAGAGTGGAACACTTGCTCCAATAATAATATATAGTGAATATATAAAAATACATAATAGCCTAATTGTTTCCAAAAAAAGTAAGATAAGGAGTTTGGCTGGGAGATAGTAAAGGATCCACGATACATATAAATGTTCATAAAGAAATATGGATAAATTTCTAATGACCAGGAGAAGGAAAGGGTCAGGGTCAGAAAAAAATGCTTACTGGGGCCACCAGGGTGGTAGTAGTTGATAGAACAATGTTAACAGAATAATCTAATAGCTGCCTGTGTTACACAGACTGATATCTACTGAAAGAAGAAACATAAATGAGTCAGAATAAGAAATGCAAAAGCAAGCAGAATTACTAAAGGAGGACACTGGAAGGTTCTGCTAGTGACAACAATTATTCTTTTGCTAGCCTTTCTTCATCCAAGTTTTGTAAGATAAATTTGACAATTTAGCACATGAAAGATGTAAATTGTAATTCTTTCACTTTAAAAATGGAAAGTTTTAAAGGCAAAATCTAGTCTTCCAAAAACATATTTTCCCCCTTTTAAAACTGGGCATTGTTAGCATTTAACTTAGTGCTATTTATTTTTTAAGTAAAAACATGAAATTAGGAAAGTATTCTTGATTTTGCTTTGGATTTTGTTGGTGATTTTGTTTTGATTTGGTTTTGTTCATCCAATGTCCTGAATGGTTTTCAATTAAAGTTTAGATGTAGAGAAAAGGATGGATAATTCTATGATTTCAAAGCTCTAAAATAATAATAGTAATAATAATAATAATAATAATAATAATAATAATAATAATAATGTAAATTATTCAGAGACAATATACCTTAGATTTGTAACTGGTTTTGAGCTAAAACACAGTTTTTGCTCATGTTGTCAGTAATACCTGGCACATTTATTATGGAGAGACAGATATCTGAGAAGGTTTTCAGGCCAGGAGCAAATTCTGGTGGAGTGCTTAGCTCACCCAGATGAGTGTTCTCTCACCAGGTTGGGAAAGCACTTATTCTGCTCTTTGTGTGGTCCTGTAGACCACTCAGACAGGTCTAACTCCTATGCATAGTAAGACAAGCCAGTTTGGCTTCTTGTTCTGGTATCTTTGATGGCTTTCCATCCCCTTCTTAGTTACCATCACCTTGCCCCAGAGCCAAGTAAACAGACAATTCACCTACCTGCAATTGTAACAGTATTTAATATGCATAAATATTAATAATTAATTGCAATTTTACATATTTTTTCACTCATCTTTTTCTCTGCTTTGCCAAAGCTGGAACAAAGAAATTGATTTTAATTTTACAGTCAGTATGAGTCTGTTGGTTAACTACCACAGTAAAACCTTTGGAAGTACTTGAGTGAAGAGCCAATACCAAATTATATTTAACGTTAGGAGCATGCTGAAATTTTAAAGATCTACTTATTAATCTACTGAAAATGTTGTTTTCTCTGTAAGGGGAGTAAATGTTAAAAATGTAGGCATAATCAGGGAGTCAGATGTTTTCGGAGAGCAATGCACCAACAGAGGAAAGGTAGCAGATGTCTCCAGTAATTTCAGTTAATTTATCCTATTCAGCTCAGCAGCACTGATCAGGTAACCTGTACATTTAATTCTTGGTGGCCTCAGCAGGGAGTGTAGATGAAAGGATGATTTATCTTGCTTAAATACAAGAGATTAAAAACTATAACTATTAACTCCCCTTTTAAACACTATGTTTAAATCTTCCTTCCATTAAAGTTCCTGAGAGAAAATTAACCACAAGACACAAGAGAAAAGATTTTAATATAATTAAATCTTTGGACACAGAGATATTATCAACATTTAAAAATATCTCTGCAGATAGATGCTGATCTTGCAGGCTCTCAATACAATGAAAAAATATATATTTAAAATATAGATATTTACTCAGTGATCAAAAATTCCATTTTGTGGTAGTTTCTCACAACTCCACTTATATTTTTTTAAAAAAAACATATTCATAGTCCTTTTCACTTATATAAACAAATGAATCACAAATGATTATACCATTTTTATAATAGCAGAGCTTTCCAAACTTCTGTACGATGTCTGTCCTTATGAAGACACACATGATGGAATTTTATGATGATTTTTACTGCAACATTATGGTAGGCTAATAATTTTCTAAATAATTTTATTTTTAACTTTGTAAAATATATAGTTTCAGTTACTAAAAATGGCTTTCTGGGCATAAAGATATGAAAGACTATTTTAATCAACACACAGAGACAGAAATATACTGGATTAAATGCTTCAATTTAGCCAAGTACAATTGCAGAAGGGATGCATTTTATTTCTCAGTCTAAACTAGATCTGAATTTATTTCATTGATTTCAACGCAATGTTAATTTTGTCATGAATATTTAACTGGCAAATAAATGTACTGGTTAAATTAATTAACTGGTTAAGTAATAGTAAATTTGGAAATATATTTCCTTGGAACTGCAAACAGAGTTTGGGTATATAGTTACATTATTGTTCAAATATTTAAAGCTATTTTGAATACTACACTGCAAGCTGGGGTAGCTAATTAGAGAAAAAAAACGAGTTTTAGACAACTGCTGAGTACGACACCTCTTTTCAAATTCAATATTCAATTCAGTATTTAATTATATGCATCTAACTCCTTAATTTAAAAAAAAAAAAAGGAAAAATACCAACATGCTTTTTGATATTTACTAACAACATATTATGTCATATGCTCAGCAATGTCTTTTAAAAAGAAATAAGAAAACAAGCTTTTATCCAGGTTGCAAAGTAAAATAATTGCAAGGAAATGTCAGAGTTCATATTGCCCTTCAGTCATCCACCTACATATGCACCATATCACTGCCACAGAGTGTGTGCTTTAAAACTAATAATGGTTTCCATGTGACTTTCCAGGGACTGACAAGGGAAGTACACAAAGAAGAATTCCTATAGTTAGGTCCATACCTTTTGCTTTATAGGCAAGTCTTAAATACTTTTCTCCTGGATTCTTTTATGCAGAGTCAGGACTCAGAGAAAACCAATAACCCTTCCTGGCTCTGACAAGCCTCAGCTGGTGGCACTGCCACCCACCACAGTCCATGGTCCCTGGGCCTCTGCTTCAACCCACCCTGAAGCATCCTGCTGCAGGATCCCCATCCTCTGTCCCCATCCCTGCCTCCTGCATGAGCCCCTCAACCCTCCTCTGTGGGGAGCCCTGTGTCTTTCTGCTCACAGCTGCACTGTCTGGAGGGACCCCAGACCTGGCTCAGGCTGTGCAGGGGCTGTGCTGGGTCCTGTCAGAGTCCCTGCTCTGCCCTCCCTGCTCAGCCCCTGCCAGGCTGCACATGAGCAGGGTCTCCTTGGCTCCTGCCTTGTGCCTATGTGGAGCAGCTAAAATAGATTAGGCTAGTACAGTGAATTACTTACAAGTTGCACTACAGACTATTTTCGTAACATGCAAAAGGTATCATCAGATGACTCCTACTGGCTTTGCAAAGCAGTTGATTTATGTGATGTTTTATTGGTTTAAGCATACCTTCTGCTAATTTCATTAAAGCATAGGATTTCTTATTACTAGTGCAAAAAACCCCCTTTTTTCTCAAGCTGGGCACTCAGAAAATTGAAAACATAATATAAGCATAGCTGAAAATTATTCTTCTTGTGCCACACAAAAACAATGAGAAAGATGGAAATTTGGAAAAAAATGGAACAGGAGTTTTTATTTTTTTTTATTTTGAGGGGAACTAATTGTATAAATGTGAAAGAAAGGGTAGACAAGAATCACAAATATGCATTGGGGAGGCAACAAGAAAGCTCTAAAAATAGACAGTGAGATGACCCAGAAATACTCCCAATTATGAAAATTTGCCAAAAGCTTGTTTCAAATACAGGAAGCAAAACTGTGTTTCCGAAAACAAACTTTTTTTTAGGTGATTAACTAAAAATGTATATGAATATGATTTATGAAAAAATTGCATAAAGCTCAGAGCTTTTTTATGTATTTATAGTTTGAAGAAAAGAGTATAATGTGAAATAAACTAAATCAAGCATACACAGTAACACAAAGATGCAAGTGAAATACTGACTACACTTTCCATAGTGGTCATACCTCACATGCTTCTTTTCCATTTATTATTGTTTAGCTGCCATTTAAGTGCCAGGTAAATCAGTTAAAAGCTGTTAAGCATTTGCTGAAGACATGTAACGCAATTTCAATAAGATTTAATTCTGTGGTGACCAATTAGACAAAATACAAAACTGGATGAGGAGGGAGTCAAAGGTGATGAGCTTCACAAATAGTTGAACTGCAAAATAATTTCATTCATATAGACAGTTATGGCAAAATATTAAAGTAAAATACAGTAGTGGTCTTGTCTATCCAAGTCAATTTTTTTAGCTGTATAGTTATGTATTTTTTCAAATACATATATGTAGTCACCTGAAAATATTTTTGCCTGTTACAAAATTAAAGGGAATGTGAAAAGTGAAATCTGATTACACTTTCATTAATGCCACTAAGTAAAATATCAAAATACATTTTTACGCTAGAAGGCTAGTTTCCCAAAGCAACTGTACCTCAGTACAACTTCACTTATTTGTAAAAAAGAAAACTTAAGGAAACATCACCTCACTAATTACTACAAAATGTCATTATGAAAGGTTTAGTAAAGCTTCAGTAATTTTACTGTCATGCTTTATTAATTTTATAGCCAATTCTCCACTCAAACAAATGTGTACTATTCTTCCACACCCACACTCTGGATAGATCTTTTAAGTCTTGCAAAAGTAGTCTATTTCAAGCCCTATATTGAGGCTTACTCACCTTTTCCTTTTTAAGTACTGACTGATTCTTTTCTCTTCCACATAACTTCTTACACTGTTCTTCACCAGAATCTAATGGCATCCTAAATATACAATACTGAAACATTTAAACATGACAGGTTTCTTTGACTTTCTTCTAAGATATTAAAAAACCCCGTATTCTAAAGCTCCAGCATTGAAAATTTCATTTAATTTCAAAAGAATCTTGCACACATATAAGTGCATAGCTATCTATATATTTATGCATCGATACACATGCATATACATGAATGTATGTGTTCACACAAATATATATAAACCATTTCAGCAGCTTGAACAAGGCATAAAGAAAAATAGTTTTGCCTTTACAAGATATTATTTTCATTTTCCTTTTAGCCTGCTAACTATCTTCATCTGCTTTTCCTCATGTTTATTTAAACTGTAACTCAGTGAGGACCATTGGTTCCTAACTGGAATCACAGTTTTATTCTTTGCATTTGAGCAGAACATTGTTCACATACTCCTTGAGATTACAGTTTAGAGTAGATTCACCACCAAAGTTCTGACTGACAGTAAGGGCCTTTTCGGGCTCCAACATTTGAGAAAATCTCAGTTTTATCTTTTGAGGAGTGAATAGAAAGGAGAAAAACTTGTGGATGACAGCTCTGAAATCCTTTATCTGTGGATTCCCTCTTTCCTGCAGCTGATATCAAAATTGCATTCAAGCACTCATGAAACAGAAATGAAAACACAGAAGTACAAAGGAAAACAATTTCATTAGAGATGCATCTCTCTGCAACTGTTGACTGTTAACCATTTAAACAAATTTATATCCTGCACAAATTTGAGATGTAGAATTTTACTTTTCTAATTTCCTTGTAGTACCAAGTTACATATTCCTTTTAGTGATCAGATGCCAGATTGTTATGCAAGAGTTTAAAAAAAACCACGACCAGTGTATCAACACTTACAATAAAATATTATGAAAATACATCCCTTTCTTTGAGCAGCATTATGGAAAGTAGAATGAAACTGGATGTTCCCTGAATAGGAGTAGGTACTATATTCTTTATCACAGGATAATATCATGGAATGGCTTGGTTTGGAAGATCCCCTAGTTCCAACCCCACTGTCATGGGAAGGGTCATCTTTCTGGTTACACAAAGCCAAGGCTTTTCTGGGCAACTTGTTCCAGGATCTTACTGCATTCTTTACACAGGATTTCTTCCTCATATCCAACCTTATTATAGATCCATAGACTTTTAAGGGGTTGGAATGGACCTTTAAGATAATTTAGTCCCAATGCCCCCAGGGAAACCTCCCAGTAGACCAGGTTGCTCAAGGTCTTATCCAACTGTCTTTGAACACTGCCGGGGCTGGAGCATCCACAAGCTGTTCCAGTGTCTAACTATTCTCACAGTAAAAAATTTCTTCCTAAAATCTAACCTGAATTTCCCCTCTTTAAATTTGCATCCATTCCTCCTTGACTTATCACTACGGTTCCTGATGAAGAGTCCCTCTCCAACTTCCCTGTAGACCCCCTTCAGATACTTCGAGGTTGCAAGTCTCCACAAAACTTTCTCTTCTCCAGGGTGAACAGCCCCATCTTTCTCAGCCTGTCTTTGTAGGGGAGGTGCTCCAGTCCTCATCTATGTTACGGGTTCACATCCAATTTTTCATCTACTAATATCACCAAGTCTTTCTCTGCGGGACTGTTCTAAATTCAATTGATCCACTAGTCAGTATGGATACTGAGAATTGACCAGGATGCTACATTTAGCTTCATCTCACTGGCCCACTCCTCCAGCCTGCTGATGTCCCTCTGGATAGTATCCCTCCCCTCAAGCAAATCAACTGCACCAGTCATCTCGGTGCCATCTGCAAGCTTGCTGAGGCTTCAATCATTTCTATTGTCCACATCATTAACAGAGATATTGAATAGTATTTGTCTGAATACAGACCGCTGAGGGATGCCACTTGTTGCTGCTTTCTAATTGGACTTCAAGCTGTTGACTGCAACATTTTGGATGTGGCCACATGGCCACTGTGTTATTCAACAAACAGTCCACCCAATCAAATACAAATTTCTCCCTTTTAATAACAAAGATGTTGTGTGGCAATGCCAAAGGCCTCTCAGTAGTCTAGGTAGATGACAAACTGACTTACAGATGTCAAGTTAGATGATAGCAAAGATAACTAACAAATGTATGAGTAATATATCTATTGGTATTGTAGAATTTTTACATATGCCATAAACCTCAGCCTTCCAGAACTGAACATCTGGGTTAAGACTCTGAAGTAGGCTTTGATAGAAAATGTTCTGTGGCACATCACACTCTTAATATCTAAAATGGAATTTTTCACTTTTGTAAACCCTTTTTGTCAGAAGATGTTCATATACAAACACACACACACAAAAAATTACCTAGTCTCCCTTAATTAATTTTTTTCCTGATCTCTATAAAAAACCTCCTGTTGTAAAAATTACAAAAGTTCCACTGCTTTCCACTGGATCATGCAAATTAAAACCTCCAAAATTTCATATTCACTTTACATTAAATTTATCCATGCTCGTATGCTTCTTCATTAATTACATTTTGTTGAGACTAATTTTATGAGGGCTAGATTAATTTCAGCAGTTACTTTAACTAGAATTAAAGCATGATGTACATTTTGACACCTGTTAAATTAAAGGAGGCACACCTTCTTTCTTAAAGACTAAGAAAGAATCCATAGTTTTAAAACATTAGCTTTAACTATTTTTTCATATACTTTTTATTTATTGCTATAAGTGAGATTTTAATAATATTTATTCTTTACCTTGTCCTAAAGTTTGCAGGGTGAGGATGCCCATCATATAATGACAAATAATCATATTCTTCTTCTAAAGCAAAAGATTGAAAGACGATCTGTATTCTGTTTCTTTCTTCTGCTATTATAACCCAGGTACAGTTTGCACCATTTGGATATCCATATGGGAAGCCAGGACTTTCTATAGTGCCATTGAGTCCTTTTAAAGTTCCACCACAGGTATAAATAAATCCTAAAAAAATACCAAGGAAAAAAAAGTTAGTAATACATTTTTTTATATCAACCTGTAATAGAATACATCTCTAGAATTCATGATTTCTGAAAAAATATCAAAATATTTTTTAGCAACTACTGCATTTAGAAAGGTAAAGCCCATGGTCTTTACACAAATGCTGGCCACTTAATGCAAAACAATCCCACCTACCTAACAAATGTGTTTTCCATACTGTTTATCTAAAGACATATGGTAGCATCTTTGATACTAAATATAACAACATCTATGACTAAATTTGTTTGCTTATGAAGCAAAGTATTCATAGCAACTCCCTTTTTTTTTGTCTAATGGTTAAATAAGTCTCTTTGGATACAGGTCTGATACAGGTGAAACCTATTAACCTTGTGCTTTTCCTCCATGTATTTTGGCTCTGGAAAAGTCTGAAAGTCTATTTATTATGAAGAAGCTTTTCCCAATCAATAATTCTGGGTTATGAAAACTCTGTCCTTAAGGGCTCAATCTGAAATAGCCATCTGTTGCATCATTATATCATCTCATGTAAATATTAATGGTTTACATGTTTTGACTGACCCTATGTGGATGTTGTTTAACTGCAGTAATCAGGTAGGGCCCCAGAGCTGGTCCCTCACACAGCACATTCACATCCCCCCTCCATTCATCCATAGTGGGATGGAGGAAAGAAAGAAAAGTAACAGTAAGAAAACTTGTGGTTTGATAAAAAGACAGCTTAATAGGTACAGCAAAAGCTGTGCATGCATCAAAGCAGATGAAGGAATTCATTGGCTGCTTTGGCAGGCAGATGTTCAGCCACCTCCAGGAAAGCAGGCCCACATCAGGCCTAATGGTTACATGGGAAGACAAACACCATAACCCTGAACATGGTCCCTTCCTCCTTCATTCCATAAGTGTGGTACCTTCCTCCTTCTTTTCCTTGCTTTTACCACTGAGCATGCTGCTATATGTTCTAGAATATCCCTTTTGTTAGTTGGTGTTATCTATGCCCCATCTGTGTCTCCTCCCACCTTCTTGCTCATTCCCAGAAGTAGGAGAAGTGGAGGAAGCCTGGATGGTGTGTAGGCACTGATAAAATGTTCAGCATTGTTTTGGTCACAAATCTAAAACATAAGACCATAGGATCTACCACAAAGAAAATTTAGACTATCCCAGCCAAATTCAGTACAGTGCTGAAAAGTTGTTCTGCAGATAGATCCTTTTTAAAATGAACCTTCTTAAATGTCAGAAATTACCCCTACATCATAACCCTAACTATTTTTGGACTATAACACATTTCCTTTTTATATAGAAAATCCATTTCCTGGGAAAAATAAGAGAACAAGAATAATTATAAAAAGGCCTTTCCCAAGTCACTGTGTGCTGATAGGGCAGGTCATTTCTATACTTTTTTTTCAATTTCAAATTCTCAGTTATGGCAGTTCTTAACTCTTTTGGGACTTCAGAATATTTTTTATTTTCCACCAGCTTTGTAGTCTGAATGTAGGTCTACATCCCCTCTCAAGGCTTTCTGCTCTCTTATACCTTAAATATTAGATCAGCTTTCCTGCTTTGCCTTTTGGCCTCCTGAAGCTTCTCTTCCCCAGGAATGCTCAGAGCAAGCCTCCTCTACTAGTGGAGGGATTTCATCTGAGAAAAAGCACAAAGCACTGAGTTGCTCTTTCACAGCAACATGATGTACATTTCATAACAAACTACAAACAAACAAACCAAACGCCAACTCTTAAATTATACAAACATGTATATATTTGAGCTTGTTAAATCATCTTCTTCATGGCACATTCACAAGCTTGTCTTCATGTTGAGCATTTAAATGTACAGAGGCCTCTTTCCCTGAAGTACTAAGCAGAAATTTCTTGAGATTTTACACTGTGTATTGTTATTTGTGTTTTCTTGACAACAGAAGAGTAGCATGTACATTTTTTTTTATGTCGGCTTTTTCATATATATTTATAATGGTGAGAAAAGGTGCCTTTTCTGGCGTATGACTGCTTTTTAAATACAATTATCCATGTATCATAGATATATGGGACAAAAAGGGAAGGGAACATACTCTTAGAAAGTAATTAGAGTTTTGTTTACCTCATTTGACATGTATAGCAAATTTTGCCTTCTATCACAAGTTGCCTTAGAGAATTCATTCTCATATCAGTGCCTGCACAAACTTCATTACTAGGAGTCTGTTTTATTTATCTCTTTCTGCATCTCCCTCATATATGTGAACTATTTTTAAATCCTCTTTATGTGTTATTATTTATTATTTAGGCTCAGCTGTTTTGTTTAGCATTTTGGAATGCAATTTTGCACAAGATATTTTGGAAAATCAAACTATTTACTCATAAGATCTACATCCTAGAAATTTAACACTTACTACCAAATACAATCACTGTAATGTGTCTTTTTAAATAGCTGTGTGCACACATTTATTAATCTAGCTTTTCCTAGAAATCTCTTGCTGAGGCCTATTTCAATAGAGTTAGAGAAAAAAAAAAACTTAGAGACTTGAAAATTAAATAGCATACAATGTTAATTTTTCATCCATCTCTCCAGACCAAGTGTGGAAAGCATAGTATGAACTTTGACTCAAGATCATAATCCTGCTCTGTAATTCAGAACCTTTGTTGCTGTACCTATTTCATGAAAACTTTCAATTACATATGGACTATTCTTCCAATTCAATACAAGCTACAAAGAAAAACTGATCTATAAAAGGTCTACTGTTACCAAAATAAAATTATTAAAAAAAAAAAAACACCAAAAACTAAAACAAAACAAAAACACAACCAAAAAAATCCCATAAAAAACCACCAACCAAAAAACCCTAGAGCCACAATTATAAGGGAACAGAGTCTTGTGAGATAACATGCTACTTATTAAGAAGTGTAATGCTTCATACTCAATCCAATAATTAGTCCTATTCATACAGAAATATGAAATGTAAACATCCATGATATATAAAAGTTCCAATTGCTCCTTTTATTCCATATTCAAACTGTAACAAAAGATAATTATTCATATGCTGCAAGATGATATAACTTGGATGTTTCTCAGAGATGACTAGCAGAATGTAGCACAGCTATGCACGTGTCAGAAGACACATTTTTAATTCCAAGAATGGAAAAAAAATCCAAACAACCAACAGTGAAGTTTGATTTTGATAGGTCTACTCTTTTAGTCTGTAAAATAAAAAATCATGCCAACAGTGCATGTGCACAACATGCACTTTAATCTCTGCTTTCATATGTTAATTCATTCTGTGATGCTCTTCACCTTGGCAGTCCAACCTGGGTATGATCAGAATAGACAGCGTGCATTAACTGACTAGTCTGATCAAATGTGGAAAACATGACGTTTATTTTCAAGAGGTAAAATTCATGCTGAAATAACTAGTAGTATATACTGTGATCTTTTTCATTTAGATTTCAGAACCAGCATTCCAAGCAGAATTTACTTTCAAACTGCTTTTCATTAAAGGGACGGTTTTATTCAAAGCACACCATAAAGAATTTTGAAAAGCTTGAAGTTAGACTAGAAAAGAAAAATTCTTGATGAAATAAGTATGAAGATGAACAACACCACTTATGAGATTCTCTTAATAGCTAGTATGATTCAAAGTTTCTGTTGCATTGTTTTCTACCAGATTTTCAAATTCAGATGTTTAATTCTCATCAATTTTACATGGATAAAAAGTTATTGAAATCAGAAAACATAGCTCCTCTTCCTGATTTCAGTCATCCTTTGATTCATTGTTGGATTATTGTGAGCATCAGTAACAACAGTTAATCCATTTATTCAACATTCATTGCCTTCTAAAAAAGCAAGTATTTCTTACATCATGTCCATACCCCTTGCCCTTGAATGTCCCATAATTACACTCATTCAGTACTCAACAAGATTGTCTTTGGCTTTTTCTCTTCCTCTTGACCATTCAATTATACTGTTTAATAACATATTTCTACACCTTTCACCTTCCAAGTATGCCACACCTTTCATTTAATTTCCCTGTTTAGTGTGTTCTTTAATAATAGTTGTTAACATAATTATACTGTCTGCATTGATTAACACACTTGTACATTTCTAAGTTGCTTGTGTATTTCCTTTTAATTAAGTTTTTAATATTCTCTTATTTTAAGAGAAAACCAGGGAAATGGAAGATGATTTGTTCATATGCTGCATTTTCTTTCAATATCTTTTCTGATAATGTGATGTTTCATTTCTTTCACTTGCACCTATCTTAAAACATAGTCAGTCCTATCTTAAAGTATTCCTTAGCCATGTCTTCCATGTTCATGTTCCTTTATTGTGTGCAATATACCTATTGGCAAAATTATTCTTGTCCCCCTCAATGGTAGTTCTATTCAGATTACATCTACTTTATTTATTTATCTCTCCTCATGCTCATCACATGTTTCTGCAACACCTTTTTCTGTTTGTGGTATTTGATGATCTGATTGTATTTGGCAGCAAAGAGTAGTTATTTTTCATGCTGACCATAAATCAGTACAAACTGTTCTGCTAATTCTTTTCTGTTTTTCTAGATTCTTTTTCTGTTAACTTATATTATCATCACCTTAGATTTTGTGCTTCCTCTATGTTCATTCTTTTTGTTAACACTTCAAAGAACCTACTGGAGTTCAACGGAGATAGATTTCAGAGTGATGTGAACTCATCCCTCTGGTGTGAATCCTTTTCTTCTGCAATCAGTCTTATCTAGTTTTGGAAAATATATACTCAATATTGATTTCTAATATTCTATTATATATTTCTACCTGAACATTAATTGTCCTGACATGCCTCACTCCCAGATCTTTAAGACCATTTATAAAACTGAGAATAGGATGCTCTCATCAGATGTGATGACTGCATTTTACTTTGAAGTGTGTTTGGAATTTACCTTTTTATTATTTTTCATCATGTCTTAATTCTCTTTAATTTATGCTTTTCCATTCTCATTATGCCTCTTTTCTGCATAAAGTGAGCCTCCTTTCACTAACTTTAACTTCCAATAAGATAGTTTTATTGACATTTTCACATGAGTACAAATATAAAAGGTAATAATCTCATTTAATGTACTGGACTTAGTTCCTTCCTACCCTCCACATTTTTGTCTCCCTACACCAAGTGTCCAGCAGCTTGCAAGTTTCTTTCTTATCCTAATGTGTTTTCATATGAAAAGACTGTTGACTGTCCCGGTTTGAGACACCCTAGGACACTGTTAAGGACACTCACTGGTGTCCCTTCCTACCAGAACATTACAGCCTCCTCTTCCTTCACAGCTCTCTGGTTTCCCCTGTGCTGGCAGACGGGTGTACATGCAAGCAGCAGCCCTGCACCACAGCACTCCAGGACAGAAATACACTGCACCTGGGTAGCAGCTCTCAGTGGAGTAGGGATCCACGTGTCCTGAGGTGACTTTATGATGCTCGTATCTCCATTTGTCTGTTTAGCCCAGAAATAAGTTTTGCACCATTAAGACTGGTTCTGAGAGCAAAGCAGGGGAGAGAAGAAGTGCGGAGTTTGTTTTCAAACACTGCATTCACTTCTCCACATTCCTGCTCCTGGACGGTGTTGTCAGCGGATGGACACACAGCAGGACAGAGCTCTCCTTTGCTTTTAGTTAGATTTTAGCTAGCTGAGGCAGAGAAGTTCCCTGGACTGTGTTTTTTCTTTTTCTTTGGACCTGTTTAAACCTGCTCTGGACTAAACCCAGAAGAGCACCGGATGCTCTCACCGGTGGCCCACTGGGCCAGGCCTGGGCCGTGGCATTTCCAGTGCCCGAGGGACTGAGAACAGACTGGGTGAGCTGAGCTACAGCCCACCAGGGGACTTTTTGTGTTTGTCTGTCTTTTGAAGTAGCAAGAGGTTTTATAGTATTTTTTCCTTTTTTTTTTTTTTTTTTGGTGCTGGTGAATGCTTTACCTGTTAAATAAAGAGTTTTTTCCACTTTTCTCCAAGGAAATATTTTCCCAAACCAGTTGGGGGAAGGGCTGCTTGAATCTGCTTTCTAGAGAAACCCCATTTGGAGGTTCTCTCCCATATTTGCTCTAAACCAGGACACCATGCAAGCCACAAGGCCTTAGAGCTCCTGCTATTTCAGAAAAGACTATCTTGCATTCCTATAAATCTCTGTGTGTTTAACTTGATGTTCTGTATTTCAAGTAATTCTCACTTCTACCTCAGCTCCAATTGCAGCTTTAATAACGAGCTCTCTACCAGCTGAGAAAAGTCTACATTTAATATTTTGCCTGACCATATGTAATTGCTACTGTCTTATGTTTTAATTTCCAAAAGTAATAAAAACTTGGAATCATCAAATAGTCTGGGTTGGAAGGGACATTAAAGATCATATATTTCTAAACCCTTGCTGTGGGCAGGGACACCTTCCTTTAGACCAGATTGCCCAATCTGGCCTTGAACACTACAGTCATGGAAAACCCACAAGTTGGGGGACTCTATTCCAGTGTCTCACCACCCTCACAGCAAAGAATTTCTTCTTAATATCTAATCGTCTATCAGTTTAAAGCCATTTCCCTTTGTCCTATTAATACATATCCTTCAAGAAAATCCTGCTCAAGCTTTCTTGTAGACTTCCTTTAGGTCCTGGAAGGCTTCTGTAAGGTGTCCCTGGAACCTAAACCACTCCAGCTCTCACGGTTACAACTTCTTCTGTCTTGGTATTATCTATCTTTTTGGGTTGTTTTTTACTTTCTATTTTTGTAAATAATTCTTGGGGGTTTTGACATATAATGCAAATTTCCTTGATTTAAGAATCTTTTCTTTAGCCCCAGGAAATCTCAGACCTGCTTCATAAAGCCTTATTGCAAAAAAAACCAAAAACTCACTAAAATATTGTGTTTGTGAAGTACACAAAGAACATTGAAGAACCTCTCTAAAAATCAGCTCTTAGGAGTTTGAAGTAACTGACAATTTTTTAACTAAATAACCATTTTATTTCAATTTTTTCTTAAAAGCATTTGCTTTCTCAAGCAAGATGTTCTGATGCCTATTCTCTGCACAACCTATTGGAAATTGGGACATTACGAAGTTTAGACACCATGAAATTTTCAAAAGAAGTTTAACTTTTATCTGTGATTTGTATAATTTTAAGGCTATGAGAAAAAAAAATTTTGGTAAATAATTGAGTAAGATAGATTGTCTTGCCCTTGCATAAGCTATAACAAGGTACCAAAATGACTTTTCCAATCTTTTGGTAGGGTTGGCTGTAAACTCTTTGACTTAATCAGTGGAACTGGTACAGAATACCAGTAAAAAGGAAACAAACACTGTATATTATCACCACATTTGAAACACTTTCTGGAGGTACTGTTTTTCCTCCAGAGAGTAATTTCTTATCTCTGTTACAGACACATTTTCTGGAACACATTTAGAAATATTTTTTAATCTTGTCTTCCTCTTGTTTTAGTTGTGAAAACCACTAGAAGAAAAAAGTTTCTTTTCTCTCCTGTCAACCTTGAGTGTGTTACTTCTTTGAAGAAACGTAAGATCTAGGAAACATTAGGACTACTCATGTTGACATGGAATACATTCTGAGCAGCAGGAGGCTTAAATTGGAAAGGTAGCAAAATAAGAAATTGGATCTCATGTAACAAAAGTACCCATACCATTTTTATTACATGTATGGAAATAAAGATTTATTGTCATTGTTTATATTTCTCATTCTACAACAGAAAACTGTCATTTCTTATAATTGAAAACAAAGAAGGTTTAGCTTCAATAGTGTTGTCAGTCATTGAGGAATTTTAAAAAAGATGAAACATAAATCTAGAAATCTCTAAGTCATTCAGTAGAAGATTATTACCTTCACAGAAAAATAGAGGGGGTTTCAACTCACCTTTAGGCATTTAATTACTTTGGTTTACACATAACTGTCTGACATGGAATAGTCTTCTGCTTCTATTTAAATTACATTGGTAGCACCACTACAGGTAAAAGTCTGGTTTCAACAAAGTCAGCTGAAATACACCCAGGATTTTAACCCCAGTATGTAATTAACTTTCCTTCTAAGGATATTTCAATACTTCTCTCCTAGTCCTCACATAATACCTTAATGCCTTGTAGACAAGGGATCATCTGTTCCAAAACAACAGCCAGATAAGGGTAATCTCTCAGATGTGAAAAGCATCTTGGCAATAGAACCAGACATAAAAACAAGAAAAGACATTTGGAATCTCATCACAAAACAATTTAAAAATACTCTCTGGGATTGAAATCCTGCCATATTTAATACTCTTCATGGATATGAGCACTACAGAATTGTGGGGCAATCATATTTTTTATGCTTGGGGAGAATTTAGATAGATATTAAAGAGTTTTGAGGGGTTTTTTAAAGATAATTTTGATTTCAAATAATGGAATTTCTCATCTCGGTGGCATTTGGCCATCCTGCTTCTCATTCCTGTGTTTAAGAATAAACATTATGAGCTATGACTTCCTTATTTTAGGAGAACTGTGAAGTGTCTTCATTAGTATTCTAAGTTTACACTCTTTCTTCATCTACCTGCTCTTCCTGCAATTCTTCCACTTGAAAAGTGGAAAGTAACCATCATACAATCAGAAATTGTATCAAGAATCTTCCCAGCAGCCCTAAAGAGAACACTATATCAAAGGCATATCTGAAAATTAATTCATACAAATTTTGGGTTTAATAACATAGGAAATTTACTCTGTAGAAAAGACAGAAACAGGGATTCCATTGCAAAGATAAGTTGTTGAAAGAAATATATTTATTTTACGTTTCCTTTTCACTGTTTCTTTCTCTGCAAAGCCAAACACATATCCAAAGATTTTAATGCTCTTTACTTGCTGGTTTTTTTAATTCATATGTGTGATCTGTGAAACTGTTAATTTCATAATCAAAATGTGATATTTGTAAAGGTAGCCTAGAACCATCTCCCAGCAAGTCAAAATTACAGGAAAGACCACTCACAGAATACTATGTACTGGTAATATATTTTAAAGTGTTATGTTCTTTTAGAAATTAAATCTTAATTTGCAGAGATTTCCTAACTGATTTGTAAATAAAATACCTTAGAGTAAAATTTTAATTTTATTAAAACATGCTGATAAGTAGCCAGCTTTTTTCATGAGAACCTCATGAAGAAAATTGTAAGATACAACCACTGCAGTAGCAGGTCAAACTGCTTCTAAAGTGGTTTATAATTTACTTTGCTTAAATGTACAGGTCTTTGGGTCTCCAGGATATAAATAGGTAACAGGGCTTGGAGAAATTTTATTTGCAAAAATATAATGAGTAAATTGAGTTTTCCATATCAGAATAATTAATTAAAAATATTTTAACAAATGTACAATTTAACAAATGTAAATTTAACAAATGTAAAATTGGTAAATAAGAAAATTCTTAATCAAGGGAAACAGTCAATAAGGTGTTTGAAGAGTCTTTGTTCTTGGCAATAGTGGAAATACCCTTTACGAAATAATGTTTGAAACAAAAGTAACTTCTGAGGAAATTAAGAAAGATTTAGTGCTACACTTTTACAGTTCAAAAGTCCCATAGCATTATTTAGTTTTCAAATTAATTGTAATGTGACAGGAAAACAGACAATATAATGCTGAGTCTAATTCCCTAAATTTAAAGCCCATTGGCATAGACAGTAAACCTCTGACATTATATACCTGGTTTATTAAAATTTCAGATCTGGGGTATGGACCACTGCAAAGAGATTTATACAGAGATATCATCTAGTAAAGAGAAGAAAGGAAAGGAGGGAAGGGAAGGGAAGGGAAGGGAAGGGAAGGGAAGGGAAGGGAAGGGAAGGGAAGGGAAGGGAAGGGAAGGGAAGGGAAGGGAAGGGAAGGGAAGGGAAGGGAAGGGAAGGGAAGGGAAGGGAAGGGAAGGGAAGGGAAGGGAAGGGAAGGGAAGGGAAGGGAAGGGAAGGGAAGGGAAGGGAAGGGAAGGGAAGGGAAGGGAAGGGAAGGACAGTATATTTCCTCTGGTGTTGGAAATCTTGCAGTTGTTTCAGGTAAGTGACAGAAAAAATTATTATAAATCTAAGTAATCTGCTGATATTCATATATAGATTTAGAGAAAGAAAAAAAGAGTCCCCATAAACCTTCTAAAACATCATAGATTTAGTCAAACTCAAAACAGGAGTATGGAGAAGGGGTAAAAAAAGTCAAAATAAGGATAAAATTTCTAGTAAACATTCAGATAGGAAATAAGCACTATGAAATAAATACAGTTCTGCTTTGAAATGACTTCAGCAAGACTAGAAAATATTTTGAAGACTCAGGGCTTGGAAAATCAGGACAAAATTAAGGCTAAGTTTCTGCCAATCGAAATTGAACAGTGTTTACTGAATACTACCAAAGAAAGTTTTCCTATATTCTGTTTCCTTAATCCAAAAAGTGAAAGACAGACTTCTGTGGCAGCTCAGTTTACTTTAGACAAAAAAAAACCTAGAAATTCTCCTCATTCACTCACAGGGATGACCTTAAAAATATATAATTTTTAAAAAATAAAGGTATTCCTACTTTAGATCATATGAAAATTCAGACCTCTGAGACTCTGCTAAATACTTAAGAAATAATTACCTGGTGTTTCATGCTTCTGAAACATTACCTTCTTCAGTGAAATATCAGCTTTCACAGTGAGGCATATATAAAACTTATGTCAATAGCTACTCTGCGATGCCATTACTGTAAGATTTGTACCATTGTACCAAATGCACTCCATGTACTCTACAATAACCTAATCTGAGGGTAGAAAAATTAAAGTTGTGTTGAGAATTAAAGGAAGCAGCAGCAGGAAAATCCAGCTATACTCTTTGATATACTCCAGGGGTTTTCTTCTTTTCATTTTCTAGATCACATAATAGTGGGAGAAAATCCCAAAACCACTTCAAAGAGACACAGACTACATAAGGGTCAACTGAATGCAAGGAGATCAGGAGAACTTCTCATGAAGAATTTGACATTATGGGACACTTTCTCTCAGTTCTTAAAATGAAGGGAGCACCATTTTAACATTTTGGAAAAATTTAAACACCTTTTATAAACAGAAATTAATTCTGTCTTTTACACTTAAAATTTCTAAATTTTGATTGAAGCAGCCATTTAATATATTTAAAAATTATTTTTTTCTCATTTAAAAATCTACTGCTATGATTTTTTTAAATCATTTCAGGTGTCTGAATCCAAAAATATTTTTTTAGATATTGTCAGTTCTATTGAATTTTTAACTTTGAATTTATTCACATTATACATGTCTGAATTTGCAGGAGGTCAAAGGATAAACTCCTTTACCATGTACTTGTATGTGTCATAAATATATACATATATATACATGTGTGTGTATGTGTGTATATTTTTTCATATGCCAGAATCTAAATTTCAGTAGTCTGTTGAGACAGTTTAAGCTAAGGAAAGATCAAAAGATAAAGACCACTGTTAGCTACATCTAGTTAGCAATATCTGAGCTTAGTAAGATTTTAAGATTTTACTAACAGTCTTAGTAAGATTGTTAGTAATATCTGACATTTTAAGATTTTTAATGGTACTTAATTTGTTGATATCATGCAAACAATAACTTCAGTATTATCAATATTGTTTCTATAATTATATTATCTAATGTCTATATTCTCTAATATATATTTTATATATATATTCTCATTATTTCCATTTAGA
The DNA here is from genome assembly GCF_031753505.1 of Anomalospiza imberbis. Taxonomy (NCBI): domain Eukaryota; kingdom Metazoa; phylum Chordata; class Aves; order Passeriformes; family Viduidae; genus Anomalospiza; species Anomalospiza imberbis. Next base: position 16,252,985 of record NC_089681.1, on the reverse strand, counting down.
AAGCAAACATCATCCCCGGAGGGTTTGACTTTAAAATATGCAGTATTTAAAAAATAAAATAGTTTTCTAAAAAATAAATCAGAGGTTTATTTCTCCATACAATAGAAAGCACTTCAAAGTCACGAAAAAAATTCTAGAAAATACGTTAAACTGTTTACAGGAAAAGGTGTACAAATGTGTCCAACTGTCTGGCACTGATAGCTTCTTGATTTTTTTACACTATTTAGTAGAGATAAGAATGCTAAAATGTTACAGAGCTGAGCAATACAATTGAGTGTTGTTTCAGATTTTATTTGGGTCCCAGTAATCACAGGACTACTGAAGATGTTGCTAATACTCTATATATTTATTCTGGTTCTTTCCAGAGAAAACCTGCTTCACTATAGAGGCAGATAGGTGAACTTCATACCCTGAGTTGCTGAGGAGGAAAACAGCATATTATGGCAAAACGTTAGGAGCTGGTGTGAACAGCCAGGTTTTAAACATCAGCTGATGAGAAGTACCCCTGGCCAGCTGCCCTTACTATGACTTTGAGGTACAGAGAGAAAACATGAACTGATTCATCTACCCCACCTGATGTTTCCAGCCCACTATATGAGATAAACATCCCCATGTAGAGTCATCACCATCAAGAAAAGAATAATTATCTCTCTACCTGCTTTGATAAAACTTGAAGCTACACTGTGACCATTTGTAGAAATAGGAAAGAGGAGTAAATATTTAACAGCACCAATGGCGTCCCCTCTTCCCTTCTCCATTGAAAATAGCAGAGAAACAAGCAAAAACCAAGCCCAGCACAGAAGTAACAGAAATAGGAAGAAGAAATATTTAGGTAAGCAGTTCTGACTTGGATAACATACTTGGAATGTAAAATTGTTTTAGAGGACAGCTACACCATTTTATTTAAAAAAAAAAAAAAAATTATTGCAAATGCTGAGATACTGTTAGCAAAATGTCTACATGTTCATTTGTATGGGACAAAGGAGTCTGGCATGTTACTTACTTTCTGCCATATCTGCTGATTGGAATTTGGACATATTTTACTAATATGCTAGGCATAATGTATTCACTAATGCCTCTTAAATACTATTACATAACTACTCCTATGCCAACAATTTGTGCATGGGAAAAATGCAGATGTGACTGAGTCTTCCTTCTTGGGTTTCAGCTTCTATAAGCACAAAAAAAAAAAAAAAAAAAAAAAAAAAAAAGCACTAATTATTTCTTGAGACTTAATGAAAATTTGTTGTACAATAGCCCAAGTCTCGTATATTCAGTTCCTCCCTCCCTATCATTAATACTCAGCAGGGCCCAGTGGTTTTTTCTGATCAAGTAGGCAAAACACATAATTTTCTATTAAATTGTGTGACTTTATATCTGTAATTGATGTGTTCCCAAGTTTTAGCTTATTTCACCTTTTGGCAACTGTTACTCCAAGTGCCTCATCCATTCTGCAGTACTGATGTCTGCTTTCAGTAGCTAATATTTCTGAAATTAATCAGTACCCTACATTTTTTAAAAATTGCTGGTAATATTGCCAGTGGCTTATCATGAATAATCATCCCCTCTGACATGACAAACTAGCTCCAACAGGAAAGCTATTACTTTGAAACAAATTGTACTGCATTGAAATATCCCCAGTAGTAAAGAATCTCAATAGAGTACTAAAGCTTGTTCAACTGAAAACAAGGAGGAGAGAAACCTTCGTGTCTTTCTCAGGTCATATTCTCTTTATTAAATATCAGATAATAGCAGTGTCTTACCTAACAAAAATTTTCAAGAGGGATGCACTTTTTTTTTACTTTGATTTATATTTTGGCATTAAAAAATAAGCAGTGGATCCTCTTAGTATAAATATTAGGGACCTCACCTCTTTTTTATGCTGTTTTCTTTCCCTAAACCAAAGATATGTTATTTTTAGTTACTGATTCTCTACTTTTTTGTAGCAAAGCCAAATGTCTGCTTATAAAAGAGCAAATATGAATACAGAGACAGTCTTTTTCATGGGAATATTTTTAAAATATTTGATTTCTGTATATATGGGAGGGAGGGACGGAGGGAGGGAAGGAAGGAAGCATAGCTATAATACTTGTCTAGGGAATTAAATATTATTTTTAATAACCCACAATGATCCTTGTGATGAGGAAATGATCCATCTCAGTCTCGCCCTGTGTGTGGCGTAGAAGTGGAATTTGGAATGATTTTTGGTAAAAAAAATACCAGAAAAGTGGGGCATGGTAAAAGACTGCAACAGAGTGAAAAACCTTTGATTGTATCAAAGTACCTGTCTCAGAGGAGATGTGACCACCTTGTGGGACGCTCTCTTCAGAGATAGTTGGTGCAGTTGGAAACAGAATTGATTGGAATGTTTGAGTATAACTATTTATCTCTTTTTTCCCCTTCCTTATAATAAAAAATTGTTCAATCAAAATCTCTTTCAATGTATATCCAAATACATTTTTTTATTAGGGTTTCTTCATGCCAATATGAACTTCTGGTCTAACTAAGAGTGACATCCCATGTAATAGCTAGCTGTTCACAGTAATTACTGGGGTATACTAAACTCAATTTCAAGTCCTGAATCTCCGTGTTCTCCCAATTTATGTGTCCCACAGAGTATTTGACACAGGTTAATTGCAAGTCAGCTTCATGCTTGTATCTTCTAGAGTGTCTTAGTTTTCATTAAATATGTTCCTTAGGATTGAATCCAAATTTGCAAATTGTGTTTCTGTAAAAACAGATTTATTTTTCAGCCTTAACTGCATGTCAGTAACTTTTCTGCCAGTGTATCCAGAGTCCTTGAGCTACTGAATTCAGTCCAGGGGCTTAAGTCATCTTTATGTTCCAGTACTGACATTTATTCTTCTCTCGTCTGCTTAAAAATGAGATATAAAGAGCACAATTTGATTAAATGTGGGTGTTTACAATGTCCTAACAGGAAGGCTCCTGTTATTATAAGTAAAGTCCTGGACAATAGATTTAGTGATGATTAGTCCTGTATATCAGACTGCAATCAAATAAACTGACTCCATTCTGTTGGCTATAACAGAAATTTAAATATCTAGGTCATCTTAGACACTTGTTCCACAGGTGCCTAAGATCAAGTGAGAGAATCCTGCCAAAGATACATCTATTCTTGAGTCCTTTCCAATTATTATATTACTGCCTTTTTTCTTCTTAAGCAAGACAAGGACAGGAGTAAATTAATGGAAAAGTGGACAGTTGCTTATAAACCTCAATATATACTTGTAATTTTGCCTGTAAGGGAGCCACAGTGTTTTCTTTTCCTCTGCCTTTTCTGAAAGAGATGAGGGCCAGGTACCTGAGCAGTGCATGCTCAATGTCTGGTCTCCATTTCCTACTCACACATTACAGCATAGCCATTGCCATTGTTGGTGCCATCACTGTAGAATGTGCAGAAGAATGCAACATGGCCAGCACAGCAATGTGAAATCTGTCAGCATGTTCTGACAGTAATAACTGAAGCCATCACATCTTGGTAATGGCAGGACCGTCAAGCTGGTTTGTTTCAACTCTATGTAACAGTTTCTCCCCCAGATCCAAGTGCAGGAGGTAAGTAGGCTGCTCAACTGCTCTCTGCCTCTGTCTCAAATGCTAAATCAGATCTTTCTGTGTGCAAGTTGGAGTTGATGGAGACATGGCAATGAAGAAAACAGTGCATAATAGCAATACAGCTTAACCAGCTCTTCAAGAGAAATTCAAAACTGTATTAGCTCTGCAAGTGTTGCAAATGAATACTCCATGCTGGAGAGCTTCCCAGCCCACATTACACCAGTGACCAACAGCAACAGCTTTATGGTAACAATCTGAAGCATTTGAAAAAGTGCTAGAGAGAAAGAATAATACTCACAGAAAAATATCCTAACAGTAACCCATTGACTCCTTCCTTCCCACACAGGTTTTTGTTACAAACCTTCTGTATTGGTGCAAAATGTGATGCAATAATGAATTTTAATTAGTCCTTAGTGTGCCAGAAGAAATTTCTTTAGGATTAGGGGGTGGTATATTCTTTCCTCTCTTATTTACTCTCTCTATAATTAGGACTATGTGATTATGCTATCAGTGCAATAAAGCAAAAATGAAATCCACATCCAGTATTTTACCTAGTCTGCATGGAAATGACAGAATTTTCAAACAAAACATAATTATATTTTTATGCTTCTCTTAATTACTTTGTTGTAATTTGAGGGATGTGACTAGGGTATTAACACACTATAATATGCTGAAGACAATGCAACCCAACTTCTAAAAAATAGCACTTCTTGGGTGTAAAGAATGTACTGACTGTTGAATTATGGTGGCAAACTCTGTATGATTGACACTGCAGGGATGGGAATACCACTGCTGCTCAGTGCATTCAAAAATCCTGATTGCTGGGCTATAAAAAATTGTGTCCCAATAAGACACTGCGGTCATTAATACTGGAAAGACTTTTTGAATATGTAATATGAGCTGCTATATCAAGGTTAAACACTGATTTGAGTTGATTAATAGAGTAACTCAGAACTCACCAGAAAGCTGAGAGGGTCTCCATTTAAAGAACAGATATCTCCATGCACAGATTCTGCTACTTTTTTCAAAGCTTATAAGTTCATTAAAGCTCTCTGAAAGTTCATCAAATGTGCAATAAGAAACTTCAGAGAGGATTTCTCAGTACTTCAGAAAAAAAAAACAAATCACCATTCTAAGTTTTTAGCTTTTAAAAGAGTAACACTAGAGTGCATTGCATCTATCTTTGTCTGATAAATGTTATAAGAACAAAAGGAGAGAACAGAATCAATTTTAATTGTGATTTAATTTTTTAAGTGCCACTGGTCTTAACATATTAGCCACCAAATGAAACTAACCCATTAGCTTTAATTTGAAATAGAAGATTAGATACCAAAAATGTGTGTACGAAATATTCATAAATGCTGAGAATAAGGCTGTTCCTGATAAGAATAAGACTATTTATTTACATTAAAAAGTCAATATATTTTTAGATTTCATTTAGAAAGCATGGGACAGGTTGTGTAGATCCTTTTGATACTTTGTGATTCTGTTCACAAAACAACCTCACAAAAATTCTTCACTTGCACTCAAAAATCCCTATAGTCCAGTGGGATTTTTAAAACAATTAACTCCAACCTTTTCTATCTAATAAAACATACAGTTGAACAACACTGAGGCATATTGCAAAATTATATTTAGCATGGAGAAAATCTGAAGATTTAACTTACTTACTTTCTTTGTACTTTATCAACACCACATAAAAATCTGTGTTTATTCTCATTAACAATGCTTTGTCAAAACCAATTTATCAATAATTATGGATAACACCTTCCTAGATGGTCTTGTTCAGCAAAACAATTATGCAAACTCTCAACATGAAACATTCTATTCAGCTTTTCCTCAAGATTTGTTTAATATTTTCCTTGTGTAAATTTGTAATCCTAAATGTTCATAGGGTTAATGACCCCACACAGACTAATAAACAGCAAGAATAATTGAAATAATCTATTTAAAATTTTCCATGCCTCTTTGAAATTCTAAATTGATTTTTTTCATGTGAGCAGGAATAAATCAAAACAACTTGTTTCTTACAATTCACAATCAATTAAAGATTCTAGTTTTATAAAGAGACACGATATTGATTTTATTTTAATTTAAAATCCATAAAGATTGATGGCTCTAAAATTATACAAAACCCGTGCTTTGGAAAAAATACCAGATAATTCCAGCCTGCTTAGCTGATTTCCTTCGAAATGTTAAGCCCTGGACTAAATTCACCTCAATTTTTGAAATAACCTAGCACCCACTTTGTGCAATTTATGAAATGTATTTTTTGATGAACATTTAAGTACAAATATTCTGTTCCAGTTACCTTACTATACTATGAATGATATAAGAAAAAAAAATTAATTAAAATTTTATTACTTATTGACAGTTTATTTCTATCTTTATGTTTAAAGTTAATTTAATTTAGGACACCAAATACTAAAATTCCCATATAAGGAAAAAAAATTGTAAAGATTGATATATTTGTATCAGTGTATGATGGACAATGTTTTGACATCTTGGTAATACTATGTTTTTATATTTACTACTTTATTTTGTTTCATCACATTTTTGTTGTAATCAGCTATTCAATTTTTATTTTCAGTATTTTCTTCTAGCTTCTGCATGAATTCTTTTCTCAAACAAGTCTTCATTGTAATAAATTGTATGCTGTATTTTTGAACAATTTGTTTAAATACTACTTCTCTAATTTTCCTATTACTGTGGAAATGGAAAAAAAAGTAGAGATAAGTAGTTTTAGGAATGAGATAGAAAACATTAATGATTGTCAACAGCAATTCTTTTAAAACATACAAGAGAAGACTTCTCTTAATCTGCCTTTTAAATTTAGTTTTATGGGAATTTATTGCCTACTTAAGCTAGTAACCTTTCTGTGGCTTGCATTACCTGCTACAGGGGAACATGACATTGAGATAATGTCGAGAAACATACTGGAATATTCCATCTAGCTGAGTTACAAGATTTCCATAATGCCTAAGCAGAAGCATTAGCTACAGTTACCCTTCTCATCAGTCCTTGGATGTAAAAAAAATTGTCTTAACAACAGGTAAATATAATCACATCCCTGAGAGTTTTACACTTCAATGACTGACCCAGAATCAGGAAGATTTTTACAGCTAATGAGCTCAAGAGAGATGAAAGAACTCTTAAAGATTTACACTGAGCTGTTACTGAGTTCATAAATTATGACATTCGTGGTCACTTTTCTCTTTAATTTTCTCTAACTTAACGTTCCTTTGGATTCTACATGGCAAAACATTTATATAAAAAGTTAAGACGAAGGAGTTTATAGATCATTATTATTAATTCATAAGGATCAGACCTAACTGATAACAGCATGACATAGCAACATTGACTTCGAACTAAGATAATCATTGCCACCTTGCCTTAGGGAAAAAAACAAAAACAGAGAAGAAAAGATACTACAGCACAATGATATCTATAAAGTTCACTGCCCTTCAAACAGCTGTAAATGACTCATTAGACAAAAAAATTCTCCAAGAGAAAGGAAAGGAAAGAATTCCTACCTGCGAAATCACAAAGCACCTCCAAATGAGATGCACTTTTATTTTCTGCCATATTATTTTTCCTCCTTTATTACACTACAAAATTCATGATATTTGTTTATTATTGAAGCTAAAATACAGTTCAAACAAGACAGCAGAACTGCATGTGTTGCAGTCTTACACAGTCTGGCTATAGGGACTTGATTAGCAAGTAGAACATTTACATTAGATTTGGAAGACACCTACTCAAAAAATGCTCAATGGGTAACTTTCATGCCCCTCACTCCACTCCTCTGCCTTCAGGAAAAGAAAAGAAAAATGATACATTATTCAGTTTATTTCTTTTGCAGTAAGATTGGTATAAAATTCTCTGCTATTTTTTTTCAAATGACATTCAAAAGACATTTAAGATGCAATGAATTAGATAGCACTATAATTTCAACAAGACTACGAAGCAAAACTGGTATCTAAAGGGCCATTCATACACGGGATTTTGGAAAACTGAGAAAAGCAATAATGAAAATCATGACATTCAGAAGACCACAATCCAGACAGTAAAAAAAAAATTTAAAAAATGGAGAAAAATTGTGTTTGAAGATGGCAGTCTTCAAAGAAGTGTCACAGTGGAGAAAGAGCAGGTATGACTTATCTGAATGTCCAAAAAGCTTAGGATAAAGTCCTTTACAAAAGCCTTGCAAGACCATAAATTAATTGGCACATGACAGTGAAAGATAATACAATGGTACGGACGCTAGTAAGGAGGTGAATAGAAGTACATGTTTCATCATGTTTATTATGGTGGCATCTAGAAACAGAGAATCATTTAGGTTGGAAAAGACCTGTCAGATCATTAAGTCCAAAACAGCACTGCCAAGTCCACCACTAAGCTATGTCCTTAAACATCACATCTACCACCACATCTACACATCTTTTATGTATCTCCCAGGATGTTGACTCCACAAATTCTCTGAGCAGCTTCTTCCAATGCTTGACAACCTTTTTGGGGAAAAAGCCTTTCCCTTATATTTCATCTAAACCTTCCCTGACACAAGATGAGGCCATTTTGTATTCTCCTATCAATTGTTGCTTGGAAGAAGAAACTCACTCTCACCTCACTATATCCTCCTTTCAGGTAGTTGTAAAGAGTGATAAGGTCACCCCTGACCCTCCTTTTCTCCAGACTAAACACTCTCAGCTCCCTCAGCAGCTCTATTTCCCTTCCTTAGACACACTCCAGTGCCTCATTATCATTCTTGCAGTGAGAGGACAAAAATTGGACACAGGATTGGAGGTGTGGCCTCACCAGTGCTGAGCACAGGAGCATCATCACTGTCTTAGTACCAGTGGCCACACTATTTCTCGTACAAGCCAGGACGCTGTTGGCCTTCTTGGCCACCTGAGTACAAGGTGGATCATGTTTAGTCCCAGATTCTTTACTGCTGGGCAACTTTCAAGATGCTCTGTCCAAAACCTGCAGCACTGCATGGGTTTGTTGTGACCCAAGTGCAGGATATGACACTTGGCCATGATGAATATGATACAATTGGCATTGACCTTGATCCAGCTTGTACAGATCCCTTGCAGAACCTCCCGACCCTCCTTATCATCATCACTCCCACCCAACTTGGTGTCATCTTCAAACTGACTAAAAGATCACTCAATCCGCCAAATCATTGAGATACTAAACAGAACTGGCCCCAATACTGAGCCCTGGGGAACACCACTTACAACTTGCCATCAGCTAGATTTAACTTCTTTCACCACCACCGTCTGAACCCAGACATAGATACAGTTGTTTAGAGTGCACCCATCCAAGCCATGAACAAACAGTTTCTCCAGGAGAATTATGTGGGAAACTATTGTTAAATGTTTTTTACTTAAGTCCAGGTAGACATGTGCACAACCTTTCTCTCATTCACAAAGCAGGTGATCCTGTCACAGAAGGAGGTCAAGTTTGTCAAGCAGGAGCTGCCTTTCATAAACCCCCACTGACTGGGCCTCATCCTCTGACAAGCTGTGTCATGACACTAAACTTGATCTGCTCCAGGACCTTCCCTGTCTCAGAGGTCAGACTGACAGGCCTATTCTTTTCTGAATCTTCCTTTTGACCCTTCTTGTAGATAGATTTCATATTTTGCTGTAGTGTAGCACATTACTGATCATTTCCTCTTGGATTATAGGGGCTTCATTCTGCTCCCCATCCCTGTCTTCCAGCTCCAGTGTCTGATAACCAGAGAAGAACCGGTCCTACTATTAAAGACCGAGGCAAAGAAGTCATTACCTACATCAGTTTTTTCCTCATCTTTTGTCACTAGGCTTTTCTCCAGATCCAAAAGAGGATGGAGATTCTCCTTAGCCCTTCTTTTTTTGCTACTGTGTTTTTTTAGAAACAGATTTATTGTAGTTTACAACAGTACTTGGGTTAAGTTTTAGTTGGGCTTTTGCCCTTCTAATTTTCTCCCTGCATAAACTCACAACATCCTTGACATCTTCCTGAGTTGTCTGTCCCTTCTTCCAAAGGTCATAAACTCTCCTTTGATTCCTGAGTTCTAAACAAAGCTCTTTGTTCATCTAGAATGGTCTTGCCCTCCAGTTTGTCTTTCATTGAATGGGGACAGCCTGCTCCTGTAATTAGAATTTCCTCATTGAAGAATGTCAAGTGTTCCTGGACTCCTTTGCCCTTCAGGACTACACCCCAAAGGACTCTGTCAACTGGTCTCTCAAACAGGCCAGCGTCTGCTTTTCTGAGGTCCAAGGTAACAGTTCTATCAGGCCCACTCTTATCATCTCTGGGAACCGTAAATTGTCATTTTGTGATCACTATGTCCAAGTTGGTCTGCAGCCATCACAACTCCCAGAAATTCTTCATTCTTAAACAGGTTCCTTCCCTAGCTGTCTCCCTCAACAACTGTTCAGGAAGTTATCTTCCACAGATATGAGGAATCTCCTAGGCTGCTTTCTTTCTGCTGTATTTTATTTCCAGCAGACTTCTGGAAAGTGGAGGCCCCCCACAAGAGCTAGTAATCATGATAGTTCTCCCATCTGCTTATAGAATATTTCATCCATCCCTTCATCCTGATGTGTGGTCAATAACAGCCTCCTGCCTTGTTATCTTGCTTTCTTGGTCTTCTCTTGATTCCTACCTAGAAGCACTCAAACCTATCATCAGCAGCATCAAACTCTAGAAAACTGAAACTCTTCTAAATATAAAGAGCTACACCATTGCCTTTCTTTCTTTGCCTATCCTTTATTAGGAGTTTATACCATCTATAAACAAAGCAAAAATCGAATTTCATTTCTGTATTCTAAATTTGTATGAATACAGATACCTTCAAAAGTTGGTGTATCTAATACCTACTTGCATCAGGCTGTAAGTTGTGTGGAGTGTAATAGAGGAGAGAAAGAATGCTGTACCACAGCTCTTTTTAATTTAAATGGATACTGATTTTTGAAAAGGACAAAGGAAGTGATATCAGAATTTCACAGAGATGAAATAATTTGAGAGATGGAGGATGGAAAAAGTCAGGAGGATGTTTGTAAGAACCACAAAAATGTATTTGAGAAAATGAAAGAGGATGAAAAGGAACATAGCTTGATATGATTTAGCACACTTCTGAATGAAAATTAACTGGTTTAACTGGACATAATTTTGATTATCTGAATAAAATCTTAATTACACTGAAACAGTGATCTAAAATATTTTTTTAATTTGTGTGTGAAAACACAAAATTCATTTAATGCTTTTATTTTTAATTAATGCACCTGAAAATTCTTCCTCTGAAGTACTAAATCACATCTTCTTCTGATACATATTGGAATAAATCCAGTGAAGCCCAAAAGGTTACACTGATATAAGACAGCTGATAACTGATCAATTACATTCATTTCTCTTCAGAAATAATACAGAAATTATAAGAAAAAAAAATATGTGCAGAGATACTGTGAAAATTAATGAAAGGAAGCAATTTAAAAGAGATAAATAAGAATGGGGTATATAAAATGATGGAGTGCTTAAATGATAGGTCAGAAAGTTCAGAAAAGATGCTCTGAAATTATTATTTTGCCTACTCCTTAAATGTTAAAAGAAGATAATTATACATTGTAAAGTTCTGTTTAACCAGTGTTTTGTAGAAGTTGTTCATGCAAGAAAAGACTTAGCACATGAATTTAATAAAAATGCAAGATTAGCTATCTCAATGGATAGAAAATAGTTCCCACAATTACATTACATAGGCATGCAAGCAGTCATGGTCCAAATGCTATTGCCTATCAATATATCATGTGATTACAAAATTACAGCCACTGAATTTTCTGGTATAATTTCTCTAGTTTTATAAGATATCTCTAATTTTTCTTGGATTAAAAAAGATACCAAAGCCCTTTCTTCAGAAATCTATTCCTTTCCTAAACCTAGAGCATCCTATAAAACCTAACTGAAGCTGCAGACTGGCAGGTGTAGCTCCATCACAAAGCACTCTAGAATAAAACTTTCTATGAATTATTCTTTCCTTTTGCAATTACACAATGATAGTGAGCATGAAATTATACAGTCTAAATAATACATGAAACACAACTATTGTGACTCCGTCAAAGTCTCTGAATCACTGTATATTGTTAATCAATTCAATGAAAGATAATGAAATAAAATATCAATTTATATATGTTAATCTTATATTTCTTCTCTCTATGTGTGTGATACCACACCATTATGCCAGATTACAGACTCATTTGATGGCTGCCATTGCTATTTTAAGATCTGCATTCCTACTTTTTTCAGATTTCCTTTTCTTAATAAATATTCTGCTATATTTTTTTAGATAACTTTATTCTATACACAAAGAGCTGCCTTCTCTTTTCCTTACTATTGCATACAATCCTCCCAACCAAACAGCAGAGGCTCTCACTGATGGCCTCTAAGACATCAAAGGAAATAAAGAATTGGGGAAAAACTTCTTATATTGGCTGAAATAACAGGAAGACTTATATGTCTGACTTCGTCCAGATTCTCATAAACATGTAGGAGAAAATGTTTTAACAACTTTATCCCTTTCTATAAAATCTTGGAGATTTCTAATAAATTATTTTTTCAAAAATGCTTATCTTGATATCTGGGTAAGTTTTGACCTTTTCTGTATGAATAACTTTGAACTGATTTTTGAATCTGCTGTCAGCATTGCCTTTTTACAACTCCTTCTCTGGTTTTAAAGAGAGAGGAAAACAATTGTATAGTAACTCCTGCAGAATAGGAACATTTGTTTTGGTTTTCCTCCAAGTAATAATTCCACCAATGAACCATGAAAAAGACATGAACTCATATCTTCCTACAAAAAAAACAATAGATATCATCGTTGTTATTAATCATATATTTTTCTTATGCTATTACTCTTTTGATTAAATTTTACTCAAGAGAAGATACAGCATTTTAATTCAAATCTGATTGTGAAAATCTTTTCAGAGATCTGAATGGTATTAAGCTTTACATTTTGTTAACATTGTTTTGTTATCACTGTTAATTTTAAAAATATTTTTGAGATAAAACATCCAAGTTTTGGTTTTATGAATTCAAATTGTAAGAACAGGGAATGCAGTAAGTTATACAAAAAATGTCAGTAGAAAACTATGTATTAGAGACAAAATAATATCTGACATGATAAAAATCATATTGCAAAAATGTTTCTGTTCAGCCTTGCATATGACATTTATTCACAGAAGCATTCCTTCAGATAAAATTAATATTAGTCAGATAAGGAAAGTTATATATTAACATGATTCCTTCTATCATTATAAATGTTAAGAATGAAAGGTACCTTTGTCTTTGAAAAATGACTAGTCTAAAAATATCCAGACTTTGTTTGGAAGGGGTTTTTATTCTTTGTGGAGTGTTATGGGGTTAATGCCATTAAGCACTTTTATGTTTTCTGATAATTCCCTAAGTTTAAACAGGCCCAGGAGATATAAATCCAAATAGGGAGGGGAAAAACAAAGTCTATGTTTCTAATTTTTGAAAACCTAATTTTTCCTCTCCCAAATGAAATGAAACACCACCCCTCAAACAAAACCAAAATATCCCACAACTGCATGAAAATTTTTAAGCTTACTTTCAATTTAAAAGTAGAAAGTAGCCTTTGCATTTCTGAAGGATTTTTTTTTAATACTATGATTATAACGGATGTTTCTTCATAAGAATTCAAACACATATCAAGATAGAGTAGCATCACAATTTTGTTTTTACATTAGTGTATGACCAACAAGTTAGAGGTCCCAGTCAGCTACTCTCCATTGAGAGATTGCTTTGCAGTGGGGAGGGGAGGTAGGGATGGCAAGGGGTTGCTGGATTCTTGATGTCTGAGTTTTTTAGACTAGCTACTGGGGGATTCACAGTGTGATTCATATTTTAAAGCACAAATTAATTGTAAAATTATATGTGGCACAAATAGAGAAATGAAGATTAAATTTTACTCATCATACTGTTTAACCCTAGCTCTATATTAAAGGTGAAGCCTATTTTAGGCTCTAGAAATTAGATAAACCATAATTTCTGCTAGATGGCACATGGAAGATCTATCCTAAAATAATCAAGAGTACAAAAGGCTATGACTAGAGGACAATTAAAATGATGTAAATTAGGGAGAGGGGCGGGGGAAAGGTCCTTTCAGAAAAGATGCAGTATAATTGAAAGACAGAAAGACAGATTTTTGCAAGGGACTAGATGTTTGCATAACATTTACATAAACCAGATAAAATTTTGGGAATGTACAGAAAGTATACTTGATGAATTCACATTTAGCAATAATGTTATACAAATAATATTTCGAAATGTAAGAAGTTTTGCATCACAGTCGCTTCACATTTGAATTTAAAATTTTCTGCTTAAAAGGCGAAGTGTAACTGCTGTGCTGGAGGGTCCGGTGCCAGCTGTGCTGGAGGAGCTGCGAGGAGCCGCGTTCCCCGGTAAGTGACACGCTCCATCTGGTGGCTCTCGGGGGCGCGGCACAGATGCAGAACCGCGCTGGCTCCCAGCGAAGGATGCTCTCACCTTCCTCTGCACACCCACGCTGCGCAGTAGCATCAGTAATGCTTGTCACAAGCACACTAGCGGACATCTGTAACTTCTAGCATCCATAGGATTGTATGTCAGCCAAATGATGCACATTTAGCCACTCATAATGGGCCAATCTCTAAGTTTTCCAGAAGCTAGAATACTATTTATTTCTGTCACAGAATTATGGAAATTCCAAAAAATCTGAATCAGTCATGTGGAAAAGTTAACGGGGTCTAAAATACCAGAATTATTTTTATCTCCCCTTCTGTCCAATTTCTATCAGAGTAACTTTCCTGATCAGAATTTAATTTAATAAATGATCATGGCTGTAAAACTTCAATAACCCACACTGTGTAATACAAATTTTTTTGGGACAGATGTGTTCCTTGTAGCCTTCTACCAATAAGAGCCCTCACCTCATTCCTTCTCTTTTGTATTTACTAAGAAAAATAATGTTATTGATGGACCTCAAACCCAGCTCTGGGAGTAAATAGATTTAGTAACAATAAAGAGCTGGACTAGTCAGCCAAGGAAAAATCAGCATTACATCAGAGGTCAAAATATCTCCAGACAGAAGTTTCTATATGTAGATTCTACTTTTGAGTTCTAGGCAAGTGCAGATGATGAACTTTCATGTCATGTAGCAAGGGACAAGAGGAAAAGAGCACTTCAGAGGTAGGAACTGCTAAACAATAGAGAAGGATGTTGTTACTGCGCACTTGCAAGCATCACTATCTATCTGTACTGGATCCTTGCCTTAATTTTACAGAAAGAGTCTGAGAAAAATGACTGTGGGGTTTCAACTAGAAGCCTATAAAAAGTTTTCATTTTAGTACTTCATAATAGTGAAAACATCAGCATTTTCTTCTGATTTTTCTTTGAAGGCAGAGTACCATGAACTTAATTCAAACAATTATTGAAAACCCATTTATGAAAATTTTGTGCAGCTACCCTGTGCTACATATTACTTTCTCTAGTATATTTTTAAAACTGAAAACCAAACTTTATCTGGAAATGCACATAGAGGTTTCAAAACTGCTCTGATACTATAGGTTCTTTAATTTGCAAGCTTAGATATGTTGAAATAATATAAAGTAAGCTGTCATATACAGCAAATGTTAGAAAATAATAAACAGGGATTTGTATGAAAAGGGTGTTCAGTTTGGATCCATAATTCTCCTTTTCCTAATCATATTGAGCACTTCCACTGAAATCATTGGAGGTTTGACTTTACATGGGCAGACTTTACATATTTCAAGTATTTTTAAGAACAAGTCATATATCTTACATCTATGTGAAAGATAAATTTAAGAGAAAAATGAAAAGGAAAACAAAAGCTGCATTTTAGTCTTTTCTACTTGAAATATTAGAGGCAGAAAAAAACTATATTATTTTCACAATTATTCTAGTCATTCAATGCTAGAAAACGTGAGTATTTACTTGTACAATTCATACTGCATGTACAGTTAATTTCGTGCTAGTTACATACTTCTGTTTGTGTGAATGTGCTTTTATAAAATTCTTAGCAATTGCAGAAGTGGAGAGAAAGCATAAATATGAAAACAAGTTAAGAAAGGCAAGAATATGGTAAGTGCTATGACTACAAACAAGGATTAGAAAAGGAGAGCACTGAGTATAGGAGAAAATTTCTATGACTGAAAGAACTTAATAACAAGTAAATTGCTGAGATTTCTTTAAAGTTTACTCTCAGTTCTTATTCCATCACTTTTTGTACCATGTTGTGGTCTTAAATAAATTTTTGTGACTATGCATCCCATTTACAGAAATAGGTTATTAAAAATAAAACTGTCCCTCAGGCTTAGATATTTAAATTGTTAGTTCCACAAAGCACAAGCTAAGTATTTTTTCATGTCTTTCATTTCCTCCAGTACTGTTTAAGAAGAAGGTACTACTGCCAAATATTAAAGGTCACTGCTGCTAATTTATCTGATGCTAGGAAAGATACTATTGTAAACCTCAAAAAATCCACGTCCATAAACATGTAAGTAACCTTATTTTTTATGGATAAATTTTTGTGAGCACAACTTTAATATTAAAAATTCAATAATCTTCAAGACTTACACTAAAATATTAAGAAATCTTAACTTCTTTTTAATGTGAACCAAGGTGGGTGACTTTTGGTGGTTTTCTGTTTTGTTTTGGAGTTTTTGTGTGGGGGTTTTTTGTTTCTTTTTGTTTATTTTCTTGGGGTTTTTGTGGGTTGTTTGTTTGGTTGTTTGGGTTTTTTTATTTGTTGTTTTGGGTTTTTTTATATGGTAAGTCATATTGGCAATAATCAACAACAATCAAATGGTCAGCTTTACCAAAATTTTTTTATGTTTAAAATAGTATAGCTATTTTTATATTCAATGTCATAGGTCAATATGAACTGTACTTCACATTTTTTAAACAAGAGAAATTAGTTAGTAATGTTAGTTTAGTTTATTCAGTTAATTTTATGAAAAACTGAAGGTTCCAATGTTTTGTTCCTTTCCAAAATGGACGCAGGCTCTGAAATCACAATATTTACTTCAAAATCATTTGTGAATGACACTTCTCTTAATTAGCTTTTTATGTATGTTATCTAATATAGTTCTTTAAAAATATATGATATCATTATGTGGGCAAGATTGTTACTATTGTGTTGCACTCCATCTATTTAGCAGCTAATGTAATGCATCCCAGGCTTTGTTTATCTGTCTAAGGATGCCTTGGAGTCCTTGCACATTGGGGCACTTGCAATACTTGGCACTTTTGCTTACAGGCATGGAAATTAATTTTCTCATCTTGGGATATGAGGACACTAATTGTGTCTGCTCAGTTCAAAACCTGTCATTTTCAGCCATGGAGATAACATTCCCACTTGGGCCAGCCTTTGGTTGACAGGGATTATAACAAATTGGCCATGTCTTGAATTGCATGACATTCTTCTTAAGCAAAGATCAGGCATGAACATCCAGAATTTGTTTTTGTTTTTTTTTTTTAATCTGATAGTAAAACAATATGAAAAGATTAGAAAAAGCCTACACGTGAAATGGCAGAGACCATTTCACTACTGAAATACAGTGTCTGTTCTTGTGCCTCAGATAGAGCAACCCTTCTACAAGTATCGGCTACCAAAACAATAAACATGTCTTCACCAAAAAATATCCCTGCTAGATTAGCTAATACGGTTTACAGGAGAGGAATTGATTCACATAGCCTTCAAATCCAAAAATAATTACAAGGTTTGTATTTGAAGCCATCTCATTTTTCACACTATTTAGCAGTCTGTAACATTTCATGAGTTCATACAAGTTCAAAAGCACTGTACTGCCAACTTCCATCAGAACTGTAAGTCTCAGTCTCCTGAAAACTCAGCCTCTGGGACCTTGGATCAGTTGCTTGTTAAGGGGCTTTATAATCTTTTAAAGAAACTGTTATAGATGTGTGAAATGTTACTGGGATTCACATTTTCTTTCTAAAGAAATGAAAGTAATTTGCAAAATCCAACTTCTACTTTGTAAAACATGAAAATCCTGAAACAAAAATATTAGGAATATTAAGAATTCTAAGTGCTGCCTACCTAGTGACCAGTGCTATTTGTCCCAAATGCAACCATTACATTGTCACGTTTAAGTGTCAGTCCTTTCCAACCCTTTCATTATTCTATGCATGTCATGCATCTCTGACTGATCTCACTACACAACAAAAGATTCATTGATGCAGAAAAATACAAAAATTATTGGTTTTCAATCATTGACAAAAAATTAATTGTAGCACCATTTTGCCAAGGGACAGGAGATTATGTTATTTTCCTTTAACATTTTTGTCCCATCTGTAGCTTTATTATCTGAAAGTACAAGGAAGAATAAAAAGCTTTTTTGAAAAGTTATATTAATATTCCGTTTAACTCTCCTTGTCTTGGTGGAACCTAAAAAGCTATGTATGCTTATCCAGTGCTGTTTAAAAATAGTTCTTTCTTTTAAACACAAAAGGTTAAAGAGCCTAAAAGATCTGAGGTTGCAATCACTGAAATACTTTTTCTGCTGTCCTGGGAGTCTGACAGTCAGCAGAGATGAGCTGCCTCTCGCATCCGTTGCTATGCAACCTCTGTGGCATCCCAGGAGCTCAAATGTCTCTGTCCTGTACTTCATGCACAAAGTGGGGAGAAGAGCTGTCAGCTTTGGAGGGTTTATCAGTATTTTCAGCTTACTCTTCAGTCAAGAGAATTTGTGTAAAAAGATCTAGAAAACTGAAAGACAGGAAGATACTTTAACCATGGGCAACATGATCTTAAAAACAATCTCTATCAGTAATTTATACAAATAGACAAATAGCACTTGGTTCATTTGAATCTGTACTGGGTTTTTAATTACTTATAACAAAAACTGGACAGGATGTTATTTTTCCTGAACATCCTGTAAAACCTACATTTCCAATAGTATTCCCATTTGGAGAAAAAGAAGCTGAGCTGAAAATAAGAACATAAGAGGAAGAATAAGATAGGAAAATAAGGAAAAGGAAAATAGGAGCTTTCATTTGGTTCTCCAGCACCTCGATCTCTATTTCATTGACTGTTACATTTCTAATTAAAATAGAAATGAAGCACACTTTTTCTATTAAAAAAAAGTGCTGAATTATGAACTGAAAGATCTTTTGCTATTATGCCTGGGGAAGTCTACTTGCAGGTCTTTATTCCTTCTTCTTTCGGTGTTTTTACAGACAATTTTACAAGCAGCTTAACTTTATAGTAATGCATGCAGTCTCTAAGCTACTTCAGTTCACCTGCATTTGTAATGATAATATAACCTACAAAATACTTTATGGGAAATTATATGGTACCATCTAATTTTACCAAGAACTGGCACCAATGTTACTAACTCCATGTGAAGTCAAATCTGAATGTTTTATGGCAATAAAACCCAAATCATAGTGGAGAAATATAGCTTTATGCCCATATTATGCATAAAACTTAGCAAAAAGATCCAAAATTAACTTATGATACATTGGCATTCAAGAAAAAAAAAGTTATTTAATTTTGTATTACCTTATAAGAGCATAATAGATTAAGCCTCAAATCTAGCAATCTCTATAATCACTAATTGTGTCATATCTGCTGTGATATCATACCTTGCTTTAGTTTTCTCACACATTAAAAAAGCTTTCATGCTGAAATGTTCCACTGAAAGACTATGCACTGAGTGAGATTAATCAGAAGCAGTTTTGGTTCATAATAGTTTATAAGGTTTTTAAAACAAGGGCTGCATTAGCAGCACTTGTGCTGTTAAATGTGTAAAAGACAGATATGGATTTCACATGGTAAATACGAAAATAATTATTAAAAAAAAAAAAAGTAGAGAAAAACGAGCCATTTTTAGAATGTTATCTACAAATTCAGTGTGAAATTCTGAGTGTTCCCAAAATGGAAATTTAAGTCATATATTCAGATCATTACCTACGTATTTGGAACAGATTTATTTAGGTCCTATTTACATTTCCAAAACATGATCATTTAAAATTGAGTTCTAGAAAGAGATATCTCCTACATTCTTATTAAATGAAATGACACAGAGAATGACCTATGAGTTGTAGATGTACTATGCTTATCTTTCTGTAGATTCTGTATCTTTCTGAATTTGCTGTATTTTATAATAGATTAATGAAGTAATCTCACATGCAGATTAATTCACTTTACTTTCTCTAATATATCCTAAGTTATTTAGTTTTTGTAGTGAATTACAGTACTTTAAAGGAGATTTTACTAAGTATTGATTTTTACATTTATTTTCCTCCCTCTTTGGTGTCTCCTAGAAATGCCACAACTTTCTTCCAGTCATAGATAAAGGTGGAAAATAAGACAGGCCCAAGACACTGACCTTGTTATCAGCCTCTGCACTGTTTAACCCACTAACCACTGTTCTCAGAGTCCAGCCATCCAAACACTTTTTACCCATCTGATTTTCCACCGATCCAGACAGTAATGTTTAATGTGGCTGAGAGTATTACAGGTTTTGCTATAGTCAGTGACATCCACTGCTCTCTCCCCATCTTCATACCCAGTCATTTTATCATACAAGAAAATCAGATCAGTCAGGTGTGATGTACGCCTGGTAATTATGGCCCAGATTCTCTGACGAGTTGCACATCATGTTTTTCCTCTTTGAAATTACTTTGGACTGACTTCAAGAAGTCCTGATCACCTCCTTTTTTCATCTTCCCTCCAAAAGTCTCTCAGATAATTTAAGCAAAGAAATTGATATATAGTTGCTGAATTTACATTAATGTAACAGAAAATAATGATTATTTGATGTTGCATCCCTTGCTATCCAAACTACATCTGCACTGAAGGCTATGGCTATATACTCATATGAACATAAATACATGTTTATATAGAAAGAATTTTTCACATCAAGAAAAGACTCCTTAGTGCAGGCTTTGATATAATAACAATTTAAAGAAATAAATTAGGAACCAAAAAATTGCAATTCCCCTAATATAGTGTAAATACTGTATAACAATGCTTAATGCACTTAATTACAAGGTAGATTTGAAATTAGTTTTTTGTCTTAAAAATCATCAGAGAAGCAAAAGGAACACATTTAATTAGTATTATTATTTCGGAACTGATACAGAAATGGGGTTTTAAAGACAAAGTCAGCATTTGGAAGGAGCTTCGTCCTACATAGATGAGATTTAGAATATCTACCATCTTGATCTTGAAGTGCACTGTACAGGCTTACATGTGTACAAGTTTTAATCATTGTCCGCACATAAATATTTAGACATTCTATTCATAACAGAGTTCTATTTTTATCATTTTACTATTTTTCTTCCACTGCTTTGATATTTTGTCCCATTTTGATAGTGCTTCTTTCATGGGAAAATCAGAAAATGTTTAAGTGATTTTTTTTTATCTCTCAGATCATCAGGTTGCAGAGGGTGCTTCCTTCCTTTCCCCTTATGGCACTATTTTCAGCAACAACCAGGTACCATTAAGTAAAGAAGATAAGTAGTTGACTAGATCCCTTTTCTTGGCTTGTTGAAGACTTGTGGGTTAAGAAACAAGGTTGAAGAAGGAAAAAAAAAAAGCTTTAGAAAATGTATTCAGATAGATATTACAAGTCTACCTTCTGTACTCTCAGGAGTAGAAAGAGGATGTGCCTAGAATAGATACGTCAGATTTACAAACTGATGCATCCAAAACCAAATAAGAGAATCCATAACTTATCTGACTGTACAGGTAAACTGCTCATAAAGGAAATGATTATAATTTTAACTAATTTGAAAGGAATTCCAGCAGTTCTGGTCAAAACCTGCATGCAAGGTATAGGCAAGCCAGGGACAAGGCATCTGACCAGCTTATTTCCCCACCCTGATTATAACAAAACAGAGCTTTGCTATGAAGTAATTCATAACCACATGTAAGTGTTTTGGTTCCTCCAGAAAGACTAAGATGCAGATTGCTTAACCACAACATTTCCATATCCTAAAATCACCAAGGCAGTGATACCTGCTAGGCTGTAAAGTATTTGTTTACCTTTTTTCATTAAGGTCACTGCCTTAATAAAAGGCTCACTTGTCTTATAATTCACTGGATGAAATGGAGGAAATTAGCTTTTGATATCTTTGTTAAAAGTGGACACAGCTAAAGACATACTTTTCATAACTCCAGTTCTCATACTCCTACCTTTCTTTATAGTCAAGTTCTTGACATTTAGTTCTAGACATTTTTGAGAATAAAGATTGGAGTTCCAGAACTGCTAATTTTAAAAATATTTAATTGCGTGTGCAGTTCAAACGCTTTTAACTAGCAATCACAAAAGGGTACTAAAAGTTCTTAAAGCAAATAAAAGATGTGAATTCTCACCCTTATGCTTAATGGAACATTCAAGAGGACAATTAATACCATACTCACAACCTAATTTTTCAGGAAAACTGTTTTCAAATTTCCTTTTAAATGTTCATTCTTCACACCTTCACTTTCTCCAAAAACATTATGTACAAGTTTTCACAGAGCAGCATTCATGTTTCAAAAGCTTAGAATGTCAGCATTTGAGGACATTTTTAAAGGAATAAATTAAATTACATATGTCAATAATGTCAAATATTATTTATAACCCTATGTTTATACCCTATGTTTATATCTGATGTTACTGTAGGCTGTCAGAAGGTCAGAAAACTTTCTAAAGAATCAATATAATGATTAATAAACAAATTATTATTAAAAATTTGTGGAATCAAAGAAATGTAAATTTTAGGAAGGCATAAGAAAAAAAATGAAGTCTTTAAACAGATCACAATAATGTATATATTAAAGCATATATTGAAATGCATGTGTCTCCATCAAAAAAGTGCATATTCCCACTTCTACATATTATTGTACCTCATTCCCCAAACTACAGTTTTCTTCTCTGCTGTCAAATTCGATTCCATGTTGCTACATATTTAAACATACTCTTCTTCTTTATTGAGATTAAACTTGCTGAATGGATAACCTGCAGATTGAGGTAGATCAAATTCAGCTTTCATACAGTTCCTAATACTTTTCAACATGTAAAATGGGATATGTACGCATGTATGCACATGCACACACATTCCTTACTCCAACTTTGAGACTTAGTCATCCCTGAATTGCTACTATAGCTCTCATTCAGCACACTCAGAATACAAAGTTATTTGCATGACAATACTTTCTCCTGTTGGTTTTCATGATACTATCTATCTTCAGGGATAGAAGAAAAATCTAAATTCGGTAATACCCACAAAATTTTTGAAAGGTGGGCTACAAAGGACAGGAATTTCACTTTGAGTCCTGGAAACATAGGTAATGACAGCAGTACTCTACTTCTGCTACACATGCGGGTTGCCTGTTCCTTCAAAATCCATTAAAAATCTCATAAAAATGTAGCATGCAAAAATCCATTTTCCTTCTTTCATTTGGAAACTGAGCTTCAGGTATTTATTCAGAGAAATAATCCTGAAGAATGGTCTCCTGAGAAACTGCCTGCTGTTTCCTTCCTTCACGTTGCCCAGCCACACAGCTTGGTCTCTGCTGTTCTGGTTTAGACAGGTTTCTAAGGAAGCTCTCACAGTCACTTTTGTGAAGAAATATTCAGAAGATCTAGACTGTAACTTTATCTTCTCAGATAGATTCACACAGGCTGTACACACAGCTTTTCATACATATTGCATCTAACCACTTTTCAAACAGCAACAACCTCATATGGAAGTCCAACAATGCGTTCTCCATTATCTTGAAGCTTGTGGAAATAAAAAATGTGAATAATTTGGAACTGCTGAATATCAAATAACTCATGAATATTACATCATTTTCAGAAAAATTCAAAAGAAGTACACAACTACCTGGGAGGACACAAAATCTCAGTATAATTATTAATAATTATCTAGGTATGTAGATCATTACTATTGTAAAGTCCTCAGACAGGAATATTAGAAAACATTTCTGGAACAACAACCTTACAAGGAGCCACATGGATGTACAAAAGGCAACCAATATTTGGCATCTGATATCACCTACTGATAATGAGGTAACAATAGTTCTGATTCTCTCCTACTACTCTTCCTTTAATCACTTAAATTAATGTTATTCAACTTCTGAAACTGAATTATGATCAAGAATCTACACAAGAAAAGAAATAAAAACAATAAAAATGAAATAAACCATCTTGACTGGAATGAACTGAAGGAAATAAAAAGAAAGGAATGTTCTAAGATGATCCTCAGTAAGTGACTGCAGGACTCAAGTCTTTTGTTCTCTCAGTGCAGGAATGAATGTCTACCTCGAATATGTGTTTCAGACAAACACCACATTGCCCTATGTGAAAAAATAATGAAATTATCTTATTCTAATCCTGTTATGCAAGAATAAAAACTATATAATTTAATTGTAAATTTGGCCTTCAAAGCAGCCTAATTCTGACAGTGTTAAATTATAATTCCTAAATCAAATTGTAGTACAGACACTGAAAATAGCAAGAAAATATTTTTTTTCTTTTATATAATTTTTAAAAGTAAATTTTTCACATAAAGATTTCAAAGAAATAATTTCAGTCAGATTTGTAGCTATCAAAAATCTTAACAGTGTTCCAAATTTAAGAACATCTTATTAGGACTCGGAAAAAAAAAAAAAAAAAAAAAAAAAAAAAAAAAAAAAAAAAACAGAGAAAACTCATGTCCTCCCTCCTCCCTGCCAAATTCTGAAACATGATGTGATATTTAAAGCTTCTGGTTCTTTAGAGAAAAAGAGACAAGAGTTCAGTAAACATATTTTACCATCTGCTTGGGATTCCATAAATTAAAGATGTCTGGGTATTTTTAACTGTATTCATACAGACTTGGGTATCTTTTCTCTGTTTTGCATCTGTCGTGTTTAGCTTCTCGGTATAAAACTAGCAGAGGGAGTCCAAAAAATACAGAACATGCTCCTGCTTCTGGATTGTGATAGAGTGCAAAAAGATACTCACACACAACTTGGCTTAAGATGCTAATATTTACTACAAGGTGTTTACTATCTTTCTATTAAACCTTAAAATTTCTTTATCATCTATTATCTACTCACTGACAAATTCCAGAAACATTAGAAAGAAATATAAATGTACAAAGAAAGAACAAGCGACATCAAAGACCTTTCCCTCAAAAAACATTATACCATTCACAGACTACTATGGTTCTTAAAAAATACATTACTATTTAGTTAACAGATTTAGATTTTAATTTTTGTTAAGCAATTTATAAATTTAGATTCTAAAAAAAATTAAATTTAATTTAGGGGCTTTTTATTATTTTGATACCTTGAACAGTATTTTTTTAATGCTTTCCTGAAAGACTGTGGAATTTGGATAATTTGACTACAGTTAGCAACAATTTTCAAAAAGAAACTAGTAAAAAAACTCTGTGTATCTGAAAATTACTGGAATGTAAAAAGTTCCCATTATAGTTCTTAAACAGACCTCCAGTAGAGATAAAAGGTTTCTAATGTTTTTCCATTTTTTTCACTGATGGGTCATAACAGTCATTACTCTTTATTTTTTACTTCATGCATTATGAATTAAGATATAGTGACTGCATTTTCTGCAGGACAATCTTTCCATCCTAAGGTTCTCCTGAAATCCTTCTTTTTCCCCGAGTGATGTCTCCCAGTCCTCACAGAGCTGTTGATGAAGTAGGGGTAAGATGAGCAGAGAGTGAGGTGAATTGGATGGCTGGACCCAGAGGGTGGTGATCAGTGGCATGAATTTAGAGTACTTAGAGTACAGTAACTGGTGATGCACCCCAGGGGTCAATTCTGAGCCCAATTCTCTTTAATATCTTCATTAATTATCTGGATGATTGTATAGATTATACCCTCAGCAAATTTGATGAAATCAGAGTAAATACTAGCAGAGTGGTACTTGTTATTTTTCTTCCTGTATAACATACCAAAATTGTGATGAGGACAGTGTAGGAAGAAATTGGAACACTGTGAATAGAATAAAGAACATGACACTATGTATGTATTATTTTCATAGGCATCAAAATGCAAAACAAGACCAGGAAGAGGTAGAAAATCTCCAACACATGCAGAGCTGTTGAATGAAACCATGCATCCATTAGCTCTAGCAGGTACCAAAAAACACAAGAGAAAAATCAGCACATCAGTTTACAGACATTGACAACTTCTCACAAACATAAGAAAACACAGAGTTTTATTTAATGAGGGTGTTTTTAAATCACAACCTTTCCTGAAAAATTGAAGGAAATAACTTAAGAAAGACTGAAAGCACTAGTATTAGACTCTCACCAGCTTCAGTACAGAAGAAAAAATGGCTACTAACTACCCTTCCCAGGTTTATGAATCCTCTGCTACTAGTGATTTAATAACAACACATGGTTCAAAAGCAAACATTTTGCATAAAAAGTTCCCATAAATGTATTCATCCCCTCAGGTGTGCATCAGGCAACAAAGTCAATTCCTTTAATGGGCCTTGCATGGATTCCTTTAAAGCAATTTATGTTTTTACAGTAAGTGTTTTCTTAGTAAGTGGTAATTTATGTTCTTATCTCAGCTTTTTTTATCATGGGAAAATAATAAAAGCTTTCTTAGCACCATTAATATAGACTGGGGCATGAGTAATATTACACATATGTTTTTTGCATTTGAAAATCATACATTTGTTAAAAATGATAATTTTCCTCACATTGCTATTACGTCCCTAAAAAAGAAGCACAGTAAAACTTAGATTGGCCTATACGCATGATATATTAGTCAGTAAATTAAATTCTTGGAAAAGAGAATGAAACAAGGTAGCATGCAGTAAAACTTCCTTGGCATATTCTGCAGTCAAATTCCTTGGAAATTTATGAACTTGAGTCATGCTCTTTTATGCTTAATATTTCTCAAGGATTTTATTTCCCTGCAGTTTTAGAGGGGAGAAGAGAACATCCAATTTAAAGATAAGACAAGCATTCAGTAAAGATGTGATGTATATGAACTCATTGATACTACGAAAAGCAAGTTTTAAAAAATCTCAACAGAAATTACTTGTGTAAGTTGGGATAATAAAAGCAAACCAAAACACAGTTCTTAAGGAAAGTAGAGGAACAAAACATATGATGTATCATAGTAATAATTTACTCTATATGTAAACAAATACTTTCCATTCTTTCCATGGATCACCATAATCCCTTTCCCTAATAAGTGTACTGGGTTTGCATGGCAAGGTTTTGGTGGAGGTTGGGGGCCTGCAGAGCTGACTTCAGTGGGAAGCTGCTGGAAGCTCCCCCTGTGTCTGACAGAGCCAACGTCAGCCGGCTCCAGGAACAACCCATCACTGGCCAAGGCTGAGCCCATCACAGATGGTAACAATGTTTCTGAAGCAGCATATTTAAGAAGGGAAAAAAATATTGCACATAAATAATTGCAGAATAAGAGTGATGTATATGAGAGAAATGAGGGTTAGTGAGGAAGGAGGGGGGAGGAAGTGATTTAGGCACCAGAGCTGAGATTCCCCTGAAGCCTGTGGTGAGACTGCTGTGTCCCTGCAGCCCTCGGAGGGCACGGGGCAGCAGAGATCCACCTGCAGCCCCTGGAGGAACCTACACTGGAGCTGGTGGATGCACCCAAAAAAGGCTGTGACCCCGTGGGAAGCCCATGCTGGAGCAGGCTCCTGGCAGGGATCTGGAGAATCGTGAAGAGAAAAGCCCACACTGGAGCAGAACTGCAGGTAGGAATTATGACCCTGTGGGGGACTGATGTTGAAGAAACCTGTTCCTGAAAGACTGCACCCCACAGAGCAGTTAATGAAGAACTGCGTCCCATGGGAAGGACTCATTTTTGACAAGTTCATGAACTGTCTCCCGTGGGAGACATATTCAGGCTGGAGCAGGGCAAGGACTCTCCCTGAGGAGGAACAGCCTGTGATGAACTGACTATAACTCCCATCTCTGTCTGTCTGTGCTGCTGAGGGGGAGAAGGTAGATCTGGGAAATAGGGATGGCTGGAAGGAAGGTGTTTTTTAAGATTTACTTTACTTCTCATTATCCTGCTCTGATTTTTTTTTTGGTAATAAATTTAACTAATTTCCCTAATTCAAGTCTGTTTTGCCTGTGATGGTAATCAGTGGGTGACCTCTCCTGCCCTCATCTCAACCCACCAGTCTTTCATTGTATTTTTTCACCCCTGTCCAGTTGCAAGAGGAGTGATAGAGTGGCTTTGGTGGGTACCTGGCGCCCAGCCAGATTCAAACCACCACAATAAACAATTCTGTTGCTTGCTACTGCTGAATTGATAAGATTTCTTTTAATTATACTCATGTTAAACTGAAACTATTTAAAAGTGCTAATTTGCTCTTATTTTGCTATCTTTTTTTTTTCTGGTTTATTTTTTCTAATAGTCCAAATGATTTTGGATGAGAGCATTGCTTTGCATTGAAAACATCTGTTTCATGGAAACTAATCAAGAAGAAATACAAAAAATATGTAAAGGAGAGCAGGTCAAGGAAGAAATACTAAAAACATCAAGAGGGCTCATGGATACATGAACTACATATTTTAGATATTTTCCCCTCTACTTCCTTAATAAATGAGGACATGATATTATATTTTTATTTCCTAATTTTCCTTTTTAAAGACTCAAATTATTTCAAATCAAAGTTGGAGGCAGTGAGTATATAGCAATTTTTTAAACTCTTTCTCTAATTAAGATTAATTTTCCCTGCCTGTACCCAACATATGCTGTTAGGGCACTGTAGTTTAAGCAGCGGAACATCTGTATCCCACAGGTCCTGACTGCATACATTAGAGACACACTATTTTCCATAGTTTATGAACCAGTTCATTCTTCCATGTGATGATACTAAGTGCTTGATGAGGGTGGGCATTACAATCACTGAGGGAAATACCTAAGCTGTGGATTGTTGCTCTGAGTGGTTATCACACTGAGACATAAATTGCAGTAGATGAAAAACAAATTCTATGGTGATGAAAGAGAAGCAGAAGTATCTTGCAGTGTAGCATTTTGACCTATGTATTCCTTCTGCATTCACTTTCATCTATTTTAACTCTCTAGTAATTAAATGCTTACTTTGTAGATTGCTTCAAGATTTTGTGTGCAATAGACCTTCCCCTTACATATATAGTAGATACTCATGAGATAATTCTTTGCAACATTATCTTCAGGCTGAGCAGTAGTGTGAATGCTACTTATCCCTAATCATTGGCCTTGTGGATGAATAATGAAAATGCTCCTTTATTGTAAATGCAGGTGAACCCGGTGGGAATAAATGATTATGTCTGACTCCAGTTCAGAAGGCTGAATGATTTCTTTATTATAACTATTCTAAAATACATTAATATACTATTTAAAGGAGATACTAAAACTACATACCTACTTTTCCTAACTACCATATCTAACTCACTTACAACTCGTGACCCTCTCTGGAGAGTCCAGCCACAGGTGGATCTGACTGGCCATCAGGCTCAAACAACCCTCACCAGAATCCAATCAAGCAATCACCCCTGCTAACAATTCTCCAAACACATTCCACATGAGAAAAACAAGGAGCAGAAATATAAATTTTCTCTTTCTTTCCTCTGTGCTCCTCTATGAAAAAATCCTGAGAGAGAAAAGAATGTGCCTGTGACACTCCTTAGCTTATAACCTTGCTGTGAAACTCTGAAAACTTTTCCACTGTAACTATATATTCCCCCAGTATTGTTTCTCAGTTTTCTTCTCAGGGTTTTGTTACTTTCCAAGTTTGGTGGCATGTCAAAAATCTATTCAGTTCTAATATGTTCATTTTCATTTCCCATCAAAATTCATCTAGTTTTGAGGTGTGAGTACATCTGGAATTAATTTTCTTGGAAATTTCCATTATGAGGGTTTGATGGCATTAGATTTCTGATATTGCATTACTTCACAGAGGGTGAAAACAATGCATTATCAAACAGTGTCATATTTCAGCCTCAAGTTTAGCTAGTAAAATTTACAAAGCAAAGCATTATGAGATTAGTACATATAGGTATGTGGTACAGATTAGCTGTTATCTACATATCACCTATAAACTAGAAGGGCAATTAAGTACTTCTGTTATCTTCATTCAGTCCTGAAAACAGCATCCTACTAGCAGAATTATTCATATGAGAAAGCAATCTAGCATCCTCTGAAGTCCTGTACCAATTTTTTGTTCTGATTTTACAGCCCCTCCTTATTCAAGAAGCCTTGTAAAATGTTGGGAATTTTGTTCAACTTGCTCACCACAGGAAGATGGTGAAATCTGAGGCAGGCAGAAGGGACTATTTTAAACTTTTAAGGTACTGAGTAGATATAAATGTTCAAATTTAATTAATCTTAATTTGATATGGTTTTATAAGGTCAAATTCACAACATCAGGATATACAGAATATATTTCTTCAAGATTAAATACCTGACTCTTAAAGAGGAAGCACTTCTGTGGCCACATAAAAGGGACTGCAATGTTATTACCAGTGCAAATGCTTATCAGTACCACATAAAAATCAATGAAAGAGCTCAGTGATTTTTGATACCATGATGTCTAAATAAAAGAACAGGTCATTCAGCCTCAAACTAAGAATTAAATATGAGTTTTGAGTTTTCTACCACTTGCTTCTTATGTCTACATAAAATTTAGTGATCTTTGAACTGAGGGTTAGGGTTCTACTGATGCAGAGGGAGCTGTAAATTAATGATTTAAGCACTATAGATATTACTAGATGCACGTTTGTGTTTTCTGTCACCTCTCTATCTTTAAAATCTTACAGTTACAGATTTTTACTTTAAAGAGGATTATTATAGCAAAAAATACATTCTTTTTTATGAAAAATTAAATAGTTGAGGTTTATTCCTATGTGCATGAGGGAGAGGCTAAAAAACCCCAAAACCTGAGCCAGCTTGACCAGCACAAGTTTTTATCTGCCAGTCAGAAGGATGTGTGTGAATGTACGTGTAGGCTCAAAGTCAAAGAAATAGCTTTCTATGCTGAGATTTTCCTGATGAATATGACAGCTACAGTACTCAGTTTTGCAAAATGTATTTACTGTACAAAAATATTTTTATTCTGAAACATAGTTCCAGTACAGCGCCTGGTTTTAAAGATAAAAGATGCCCATCCTTAGGAAACCCTGGAGGAACAAGTCTCTGCAGAGGAAAGGAACCAATTTTCTTTAAAGTTTTCTTTTATCTATTTCTATACAATTTAATTGTGATGACCCAGATAGGTACTTCATGCTATCATCTTTTGTTATATTCTGGACAGGGAATACAGTTTAAAAACAGCTACAGAAAATGGGAAAATATTAACCACATATACGTAATGTTAGCAAACATCATTATGTCCATATCAAGAGGAATTTTTATTTATGGAACACAGAATAAATTTTGAAAACAAAAGCTATAAAAATAATTTATATGGAGAATACTGTAGACTTCAAAATATACTTTCAGTTTTAGTCAGCTGAAACAGTCAAAGTTGAGGCACAAGGGATATACAATATCATAATTTATAGATCACTATTATCTGCACAGTTCTTTGCAGGCATAAGCAAGAATATGGATTCTTTCATTGGAAAAACCTTAACATTTTATAGGACTAGTAATTATAGCCTTGTTAGATATAAAAACCTGATAAATCCTTATTTTTAGTCTCCAAAACAGGGTGAAAGACAACAATAGTTGTGTTTTGTACACATTGTGTATAAACCTGAAGCTGCATTTTAACATATCTTCCTAATCTCAGTTTTTCTTTGTATTTTTTAAGGCTTAGATTAACCAATGCTCACTATAAATACTAAAAATCCATGTTAAGAATAATTGCTTTCTGGTTTAGATGAATTTTCAATCTCTTCTAAGAGACGGGAGGGTTACTTCTTCTGTTTTCAGGGAGTTAAGTAGCAGAAACTGGATGCAAAAGTACATAATTGAGAATAGTTCTTCATGAAGACAAAATAAAGAGTAATCCAGACTGTACTGTAAATACAGCTACATCTGATAAGAAATTATGAAATTAAAAGCAGATGATATTTTTGTGGACAGAAGGAAAGATAAAATTGTGATTTCACTAAATTTTAATGGCTGTTCAGCTACTTTTTCTAACTTTTACCTATTTGGGATATCATTATTTTCCACTTACAATACAGTTCTGGAATTCTCTAACTGCTTCATTCAAGTAAATAGGGACTGTGAGAGTTTGTGTCAAGGTTAAATTTAGATATATCAGGTAAATTATGTTCTCAGTTTCATTTCACTGTAAATACTGAGTAATTGAAATCAATGGACCTAGTCCTGATTTATATGAGTGTTAGAAAATGCAGAATTTGATGTCTCTCAGGTCAATACCAAGGGTCTTGCACACAAACAATTACATTAACCTATATCAGCTCTGCAGCTGTGTCAAGGATACCACTATGTGTAAAGTTGCAGCATTTTTTTCCAGGCTGAAGATTAACTGAATCCAGAACAATGTTCTCTTAATGGCATTAATAAATTTCCATAATAGAGGTGAAATAAGTTGCAGCAACAGTAACAACCTTCTGAAATATACAACATAGTCACTTTAGTGCTGGTACAGTATACATTGGCAGTCAGAAACATAAAGGCTACCTGCATGACGATGAAGTCATTCCAACATTGAAAGGACCCTTTGTTTCCTTTTATGACTTAAAAACACTAGAAGTTTCATGGAAATAAATCACAGTGATTAGGTAACCAAAGGAACAGCTAAAAGTAGACACAAGTGGATATCTTTAGAGCATATTTGAAACCTTATTGTCAAGTAAATATCATTGAAGATTATTATAAATGCAAGTGAATTTTATAGATGTAATGATTTACCATCCATTTAAAAAATAATTTTAGTATTCAACATGTTATTTAGTTAAACTATTGAAAAATTTTTAATTAGAATTAGACATAGGTAACTTTTTTTTCAAATGGGACAGCTAAAATAAAGTGTTTAAATCAATGCCACTTAAATTGCAACATATTTTTAATTGTAAATTTGATGGGTCCTGGAAACAATGCTACATTTCCATACTGCAAATTAGTATATTTCAGTAGCAGAAACCAACATGCAATAAATTAAGCTGGTCATTGATGGATTCCTGAAGTAAGAATAAATTAGCAATGTCATTGACCTTAGCAAGTGATACGTGTACTGCTTGCAGCACCATTACATACCTGACAAACTAATAAGACAAATATCTGGGCCATAAAACAGAGCTAGTGGATTGGTGAAATGTGAAGAACGTTTATATTTCTAAGAGAGAAAGATTAATAACCATTTCCACTGGGGGAAAGCATTAATTTAATGCAGGGCCCACTATTCTTGGTTTCCTTTTTCTTACCTCAGCTTTCCTTATTATCACACCATAACTGACCTGGATTTTGCACAAGGTTTTTTAAATTTTTATTCCGATTTATATCTAATAAAAATTTGCCTATTATTTTGAAAAGTCCTAGTTTTTCACTCTTTTTATCTAGACTTCCAAGTTGATACTGATAATCAGAATTATTTCTATATTATTCTACCCACATGACAGTTGTTAGTGTATCCTCTTCTTATTTATTCAGTTTCCAAATAAGAATAAATAGAATTTTTTTTTTTTAATAAAACAGAAAAAAAATGATTAGGTAAGGATTTCTTATCTAGATCAAATCTGAAAGCTCCATTTTAATTCTCCTATTCCTGCAGCTTTCCCTTTCTACCATTGACAGTTGCCCCAGCACACACACACACAAGGAATTCTGCATGTAGTTGCTCCACAGTTGTCATTGGAAGAGTCACTTCTACAACACAGATTTAAGCCAAAGCTAAGTATCTTCACCTTTGGAAATTTGTATAAACACTCTGAAATAAATGTCTGCTGTGTATAGAAAATATCCAAGAAAGGTGAGAAGAGCTCTAAATACCTCTTGAGAAAAGGGGATAAAGAGAAGCACAAACAGAAAGAAGCACAGAAACAGAGAATTAAACAAAACCAGGAATAAATAAGTGAGTTCTACAGCTTAAAAGAGACTGACTTTTCTGGAAGCTACATGCTTCTGTTTTTCTACATAAAAGCAGCAATTTAAACTTCTCAATCCTACCCACATTAGTATGACCTGAAGTGGCCACCTCCCAGGCCCATCCTTCCTTATATGAGTCCTGTCAGCAACAGCAATATTGGCTGTGTGAATCAATTTAGTGCAGTGGATACTCTCAATGTTTTATTAGATTATATAAAGTATGACACAAACGGGATAAAAAAAGGGCTGAAACAAAGTAGGCATTCACTATCAAAAAGCACAAGAAGAGCACTAAGATGGAATTAATTCTAAAAGGGCCTTTTTCATTAAGAATCCTGCTGACAATTTTCAGGAAAATTGCAAATGTAGAATGTACAGGCAGCTCGCCATCTTTACTCCCTCTCTGCACTTGTTGTCATTCTCAGTATTCCCTGAACACTTGAACTCTCAAGACTTTCAGGGTCTCTGGTGTTTATGATTTTGAAATATCTCAAAATGTTGAAAATTCTAAAGAAATCTGATCAAGAGCTCCTCCATGCCAAAATTTTTGTAACAATATAAATGTTCTTTTTTATAAAAGACCAAGTTATGTGTCATTCATGTTGTTCAAGTACTTTCACTGGGAGAGGGAAGAGAAGTAAATCTGACTGACAGACCAGTGGACAGTGGAATGAAATTTAAATTAGAGATAGATAAATCCAGACAACCTCTAATAGGTACAACAGTGATATTTTTATGCAGTTGAAGAGTTTTCCAATTCAAATTGCATAATATACTTTTTAATGAACTCATTCCAAATGCTGATCAGAGGATACAGCATAAAAATTCACAAAGAAAATATAGTGGTCTATGT
Source organism: Anomalospiza imberbis (assembly GCF_031753505.1). NCBI lineage: Eukaryota > Metazoa > Chordata > Aves > Passeriformes > Viduidae > Anomalospiza > Anomalospiza imberbis. The sequence goes on along the minus strand of NC_089681.1, from coordinate 16,218,504 downwards.
CTGATTAAGAGTTTTAACAGTTCTATACCTTTACTTGAAAATTACTTATTTAAATTACTCATTTAAATTACACTATAAAGTGTTTAATTTTTTAAAAACTGTAATTTTTTATTAATAATTCAATTAAATTGCATTATATTAAACTAAAAATTATATCTGCATAAGAAACTGATTATAAAAACAATTATTAGATCAAGCCTACATTTTGTGACAATCAAGGATCTTTCCTGTCAGTCTCTCAAAACCGTATCAACTTATTTATCCTCATTCAGTATAGGCAATTCTAACTGAAATGGATAGGTGGCACTTTCAGTACTGAAGTGCTTGTCTAAAGATGCAGTTTCTTGTCACTCACTGTTGGCATTAATGAAATGTCTAACTCATAAGTCATGAATCTTTCCATTAAGTTTTTTATATGAGATTTTGTATTCATAAAACAACACAAAATGCATAAGTACACCTAAAAATAATGGATAGGATTTGCAGTAGCACTCAGGCCTGACAGAAATCCCTTCTTTTACAGCCACTATAAGTACATTAAATGATAACAAGATTAGGTCAATACTAAGGGCTTTCAAAATCTTACCCCCTATATTATGCTAAGCTAAAATGTACACACCTTAAAAAGGCAGAACAATATCTACATATTGATATTGTGTCCACAAAGAAAATAATTCTTCAATTTTTAGAAAAAAAACCCTAACTCTGTAGACTATAAACTAGCTTGTTTACATAAGCAGGTATCATGCCTTCTTCAGACACCCTTTTTGGCTGTTTTCAGTGAAATGAATTGTTAGATTTTGTTCTAATTAGTCAGTTGGACTATGGAAGTTGGAACAATGGAAGTTGCCAGTTGAAAGGGAACCTCAGTCCATCCCATCCCTACCAGTTTGATGCCAATGCCAGCAAGAGATACCCAGAGCTTGGAGAGGGACTGCAGGTCAGCAGGAGAGCACCTGAAGAGCAGCACAAAGAAACTCCAGACCGTAGGGCAGCTTCACTGGGGCTCCAACTCAAATGCCTCTATGCAAGCACAAGCAGCATGGGGAATTAACAAAGGGAGTTAGAGATGTGCGCATGCCTACAGGGATGTGATCTTACTTGTATGACATGCAGACCTGGTGGGATGGGTGTTTCCTATGAATGGTGTGTTGAAATGAAAGGATACAAGGAAAGACAGGTAGAGGAGTCAAAGATGGGGTGTCGTCCTTTTTGTCAAAGACCAGCTGGAGCTCATGGAGGTCTGCTTGAGAATGATTGAGGAACATACCAACAGCCTGCGGATCATCAGAATAAAAGGAAGGGCAAGGGAAGGCGACATAGTCACAAGGGTCTGCTACAGGCCATGCAACCAGGAAGACTGAATGTATGAGGCCCTCTACAGATAAATGGAACAGCCTTACATTCACAAGTCCTGGTTGTCATGGAAGACTTCAACCACAGATGCCTGTTGAAGGGACAACACAGTAGGACATAAGCAGTCCAGGAGGTTCCTGGAATGCATTGATGGTAACTACTTTCTCCAAGGGATAGAGGAACCAGCAAAGAGAGGTGCTGTGCTTGACCTTGTTCTCAGCAAAAAGGTGGGAGGGGCTGGCCGGCAATGTGAAGGTCCAGGTTGTGAGGAATGTGAAGCCTTGGCTGCACTGGCCATGAATTGGTAGAGTTTCAGATCCTTAGGGCATTGAGCAGGATGTGCAGCAAGCTCACCCTTGGACTTCTGGAAGAAAACCTTGGCTTCTTCAGGGATCTGCTTGGTAGAGTACTATGGTATAAAGCCCTGGAGGCAAGATGGCCCAAGGAAATTGGTTAATATTCAAGGATCACCTCCTTAAATCTCAGGAATTATGCATTCCAACAAAGAGCAAGTCAGAGGCTTGCAAGGATGAGCAAGGAGTTCCCGGACAAACTGAAATACAAGAAGATATGGAATAGAAGCAAGGACAGGTAGCCTAGAAGGAATACAGAGAAATTGAGCAGCAAATGATCAGGTTAGGAAAGCTACAGCCTTGACAAAAATCTGGCCAGGGATGTAAAGGACTAGAAGAAAAGCTTCTACAGGTATGTCAGCAGTGAAAGAAAGAGTGGGGGAAATGTATGCCCTTTGTGGAAGGACACAGCAGACCTGGTTACCCAGAATACGGAGAAGGCTGAAGTACTCAACTTTTCTGTATCAGTCTTCAGTGGCAAGTGCTCCAGACACAACACCCAAGTCACAAAAGGCAAAGGAAGTGACTGGGAGAACAAATAAATGTCCAGTGTATGAGAAGATCAAGTACAAAACCACCTAAGGAACCTGAAGATGCACAAGTCCATGGGACATGATGAGATGCATTGAAGGTCCTGTGGGAATGGGCAGTTAAAATTGCTAAGCCACTATCCAGCATAGTGAAAAAGCGAGTTTCCCACTAACTGGAAAAATGGAAACAAAACTCCCATTTTCAAAAAGGCAATAAGGAAGACCCAGGAAACTACAGGCTGGTCAATCTTACCCCTGTGCTTGACAAGACCACAGAGCAGAACCTGCTGGAAGCTATGCAAAAGTAAATAAGTAGATGACTGGTGACCACCAACATCTAACATGGCTTTACTAAGGGCAAATTGTGCCAAAAAATTTTGATAGCCTTCTATGACAGGACTATAGTGTTGATGGGTAAGGGAAGAACAAGTGCCATCATCTATCTGGACTTGAACAGAGAATTTGACACTGTCCTGCACAATTTCCTTGCCTCTGAATTGGAGAGGCAGGGATTTGGTGGGTGGGCCACTCAGTGGATAAGGAATTGGGAAGATGGTCACATTCAAAGAACTTTTGTCAATGGCTCACTGTCCAAGTGGAGACCTGTAATGAGTGTTCGTCCTCAGGGGTCAGTATTGGGACTGGTGCTCTTCAACATCTTTGTCAGTGACATGGGCATGAGACCCACTACACTCTCAGCAAGTTTGCTGACAACACCAAGCTGTGTGGTCTGGTCAACACTCTGGAGGGAAGGGATACCATCCAGCAGAACCTGGACAGGTTTGAGAGGTGGGTTCTTGTGAACCACATGAAGTTCAACAAGACCATAGACAAGGTGTTTCCCCTGGATCAAGACAATCCCAAGCACAAATACAGGCTGGGCAGAGAATGTATTAAGAGCAGCCCTGAGGAGAAGCCACATGTGGTGGTGTGTTGCCGCTGGTCCTCAGCCGGGTAATAATTAGCATTGACTCCATGATTGCAGAAGGCTGATCAATTGCTTTATTATATCATCCTATACTATATTATACTATATTAATTAAGAAACTCAGTAACCCTTACAGCCAGTCTGATGCAGCTTTGACCTAATTGGTCAATCAATCCAAACACCACCCAATGTCTAATTAAGAAATCACCCTTTGGTAAACAAATCTCCACTACACATTCCACATGTGCACAACAGCAGGTGCAACAAGGGGAGATAAGAATTGTTTCTCATTCTTTCCTCTGATCTTCTCACAGCCTTCCCTGGGAAAATGCCTGGGAAAGTCTGTGGCCAGAGAGCTGCTGCTACAGGGGTGTTGGCAGATGAGAAGCTCAACATGAGCTGGCAATGAGTACCTGCAACCCAGAAAGTCAACTGTGTCCTGAATCAAAAGGAACATGACCAGCAGATCCACAGAGGTAATCTTCCTACTCTTGTCTGCTCTTTTGAGACTTCATTTGTACTGCATCCAGCTCTGGGGTCCCCAGTATAAAAAGAGAGAGTTCAGAGGATGGCCATTGAGATGATCAGCGGGCTGGAATGCTTCTCCTATGAAGAGGGGCAGAGAGAGCTGGGATTCCACAGCCTGTAGCTCACGTTAAAGCAGTCTCCCAGTACTGTCAGGGACCCCACAAGAAGCCTGAACAGGGACTTCTTGCCAGAGCATGTGGTGATAGGATAATAGGATATGGCTTTAAACAGAAAAAGTGTAGGTTTAGATTAGATATTTCTTCACAGTAAGAGTGATGAGACACTGGAACACACGTCCCAGAGATGTGGATACCCCATACCTGGTGGTGTTCAAGGCCAGCCTGAATGGGGCTCTGAGCAACCTGGTCTAGTGGAAAGTGTCCTTGTCCATAGCAGAGGGGGTTTGGAACCAAATGATGTTTAAGATCCCTTCCAACCCAAACTATTCTATGATTCTTAGACTCTATGAGACAGGCTGTTCCCTGCAGCTCATGGAGGGCCATTGTGAAGAAAATAATCACCTGCAGCCCATGGAAGACCCAGTGCTGGAGTAGGTGGATGTGCCTGAAAGATGGTAGGACTCTGTAGGAAGGCTCCAGGCAGGACCTGTGGTCTTATGGAGAGAGAAGCCCACCCTGGAGAAGGATTCCTGGCTGGACTTGTGACTCTGGAGGGGACTTACACTGAAGCAGTTTGTGAAGAACTGCATCCCATGTGAGTGACATACATCAGAGGAGTTTTTGAGGTCTGTCTCCCATGGAAGGGATTCCACACTGAAGCAGAGCAAGAGTGTGAGGAGTCCTCCTCTTGAGGATGAAGGATTGGCAGAGACATGTGATGAACTGACCATAGGCCCCACTCGTCATCCTCCCTAAGTCGAATCTGTTTTGCCTATGATAGTAACTGGTGAGTGATCTCTCCCTGCCTTGATCTCAACCCATGCGCCTTTTTTTATATTTTCTCCCCCCTGCCAGTCAGAGAGAGGAGTGATAGAGCAGCTTTAATGGGCACCTGCTTTCCAACCAGGGGTGAACCCACCACAGGTTTTTTTTTAATACCACATGAGAAGAAAAAGCTCTTGGTTGCACAGAGATGTTTCATATGATAGTAACTAAGAAACTTCTGGAAAAAGTAGAAAAAATGTCTGCAATTCAAGGAAGTACATAAATTCAATTGCCTAATTTTAAGTATGTGCTGAACCATTATTTATTTTAATGAAAGTTCAGCTTTATATGTAAGGCTATTGAAGACATTTTCTGCTGCCAAATAGGAGCAAGGTATTGCTGTAAAGGGTTAATAATTGTTTACTCTGATTTTCCTTGCTTTCCTTTGCTTTTCTCCTCCCTGCTTGTTTGTTTGTACTTTCAAGTGGCTTTTTATATCTCCACTTTACATAATAAGCTTTGAAAATAATCTTCTAAAAAATAAGAAGACAATAAATTGGATTTTTTTTTTCAGATGGAATTGCTTTTGCTCTAAAATATTCTGGGAAATATGCTCTTGCATGTAACACTGAAATGTTCAATGGTACAATAATTAAAACATCACTTCAGATTTATAGTTGTATAATTGATGGGTATATGAAAAATATTCTTACTCAATGCTTTTTTTTCTGTCAGTACTATTGTTTATTATGTTGGTTAATTTCTGAAGAGAAAACCAATCCTGTACATATGCATACATTGCATGTACCTTTTACTGCTTTTTAAGTGCTTGGTAAAAGTAGATGCACAGACTGTCAGGTGATCTCTGTGAAATCTATAAAATCTGGATGAAAGGACCATTGAATTGTAGGGAAAAAAAAAAAGGCTTGAGGCAATCTAAGCTTTTACCTAAGTTAAACACAAGACACACAGAGACAGGAGTAGAACAGCTCTGTTCTAGCTTACAACATGCTTTTTTTTAGATGGCCTCTGGATGTGAAGGAGGGAATGCAACAGTATTAAGGGAACAAGAAAGGAGCAAGTAAATGCTGTTTGTTCTATGATACCCGTCTAATTGAATCTAGCCACACAATTAACTTTTCATATTAAGAAATTTGTCTGGTTCTTCAAGTCCTGTGGGAATTTTGCCATTTAGATCAACAGGAAGAGAACAGGAAAGAGTTAGTAGGATTATTTCACTGTAAATTAAATTAAACTTTTGTGTGCAGAATCAGACATAGAAGTAAGAACATTCAGCGAGGTGTTATGCTGCATAATGGATATTTCATCTTTTCCCTAACATTTTGGCTCATAATCATAGAATCCTTTGCAAATATTATTTGGTCCCTATTTACTTTTAGGGAATGAAAAGGAATTTTTTCTGCTTACAAATTTTTCAAAAAAAGTGAAGCTGCATGAATGAATTATCAAAATGTACATAAAGGTTTGAGCATTTATTTTATTATAAACTATGCATTAGAATCTTTACATAAGAAAATCTATGTGACGCTACTAAAAAGATTGTTTATAGATGATGAAATTGATGCAATTCAGAATTCATATGCTGAATTCATCTCACACATTTTAGACCCACAAACAAGGATTTTAGAAAAGTCAGCTATATGAGGATGAATTATCAAATGCAGGATAAATAATATCAGAAGCCTGACAAGAGCAGCAGAGTAATGAGCTGAGAGACTGACTTCCCATTATCAAAATGCACTGACAACAGAGTAGTAACCATATCTACTATTTCTTGAATACTGAAATATTTTAGTAATATTGCTGTGAACATTTGCTCTTAAAAAGAGACAATCAAACAAACAAACCAACAAAAAATCCCAAACAACAAACTCACACCAAAACAGAGGTCCAGCTGGTTTAGTTTCAGCAGTCCTGTACAGTAAATGAAAGCAGTTCCCTTTCCCAGCAATATAGATGACAAACAAGGTCCATGTGCATGCCAAGTTTTTTTTGCAGACATTGTAGCACAAAATAGAGAATGTTTAATCCCTAACAGCACAAAGAGTTGCACTGGCTTGAACTCAGCTATGAGAAACAGAGTAGTTACTGTGTTTTCACACATAGCTGCTTCATGCACAGCCAGTGAATTACTTCTGAAGCATTCATATTTTGGGAATTTACAAAACCAGAGGGAAGGAAGGAATAAACATCCACAGGAAGACAAGATACATACACGTCTTTAAATACACATCCAGCAAACAGCCAAAACCCATAACTAAATGCAATTCTTTCAACAAACCATTCATTATTTGGCAATAGTTGTTTAATCCTTGTTATTTAAAAAAATTCCGGTGTAAGAAATTTAAGCCAAGGTATTTAAATTCAACTACTTTACATAATTATTAATATGTATCACTACTACATGCTATTTTGACTTAGTAAAAGATCTTAATAAAACATTTTTTAATATTTTTCCACCCACAGATCTCCCAAACATATAGTGATGAATCCATACATAAAGATATGTAGTAAATCATGTTCATGATTTGTTCTGTCCACTGGATAACTGTTGATGTTATCCAAATATGCCTTTTGGGTACAGGATTTTTAGAAAATGTTAGTCATAGAGAGGTTCTGTGCTAAGGTAAGGATTAAATAAATTACTTCAAAGCTACTGAAGCAACTGGAACTGGCATTGAAGTGCCTCTGAAGATTTGAGCATTTTGAATGTGAAACATTCAAAGTCTGTTTGGCACCATTAAAAAACCTCAAAACAACAAAGACAGAATAAACTTAAAAGCTTGGGGTTTAGTATGATGGAGTTGACACAATGAGAAGTTCTCCGCTACTTACCGTGGACTAAGGCCATCCTTTTTCTCCTGCCTTCAGAACATCTAGTAGGCGTTCTCAAAATATATCTCATAGACTAGGTCTCTAGTCTGTACTGATCTTTTGTGTCCAAAAAGGGGCAACAAAGATGGTGAAAGGTCTAGAAAACATCTTAGCAGGCTAAGGGAATTGGAATAGTTTTGTCTGGAGACCTTAGGACACCTCATTGCTCTGTACAACAACCTGAAAGGAGGTTGTACTGAAGTAGGGATTTGTTCTCTTCTGGCATGTCTCAAGCGAAAGAGGGAGAGGAGAGAGCCTTAAGTTGTACCAGGGGAGGCTCAGATTAGTTATTAGAAAAAATAAATCACTGAATTAGTAGTTAGGCACTGGAAGAAGTTGCCCAGGGAGGTGATGTGAAGTCACTGTCTCTGGAAGTGTTCAAGAGGGGTCTGGATATATCACTTGTGAATATGGCTTAGGGGTTATTTTGATGGTGCTGGATAGATGGACTAGATGATCTTGAAGGTCTTTTACAACCTTGATGATTCTGTGATTTTTATAAAACATTAATAGAGTCACAATTTTACTCAAAATACTTCAATTTAATGTAACGCTCTGTTTCTCTTTGTAGTTGTGGCAGTTTCAGTTTGAAACTTCCTAGTCTCAAAAACCTCCCAAATAGAAAAAAAAAAAAAGTAGAAACGCTACAATGAAGCTTATAACTAGAGTCTTCTTCCTGGTTCAGAAAATGTTGATTCTTCATGAAGCAATTCACTTGTCTCCTATATTTTCCTAAACACAAGACTATGATTTTTGGACATTCTCCAGTCCTTCATTTGTAATCACTCTATTGCGATTTGTCAAAAAAAGTACAGGGGAAAAAAAAAGAAAACAATTATACATTTGGACACAAAAGGAAGATCAAGAATACAAGCCAGAAAATGTCCTTGGTTCAAGCACTAATAATTACCTAAATAAATTTTCTTTCTGTGTCTCATGAGTTATACACCAAACCTAAAGATGACTATTAAATCATAAGTAGAATTATCTGCCTTGAGTGTTAATAATAGCTGTTGGCCAATACAACTATAGCAAACATGGACAAAGCTCTCCAAACTTCAGGAAAAAAAAAAAGATAATTTAAAGTTTATATTATTTGAACTTGTCACAGATATAGCAAATACATAGCAAGATAGAACATTTACATACAACTGAGACACCACTAAATAAAAGTGCAAGATAAATACCAGAACCTAATTCTTTGTTACTTTGCACCTGGTCTGATTTTCTACAGCCTTGTAACCCCTTTTCTCACTCTAAAATTTTTATAAGAACAATGTAAGAATGGAGCTAAAAAATAATTAGCATTTTACAGACATAACTAAACAATATCAATGTAATGGAGAAGCATAGTAATAATAAATACTTTAGTATATACTTTATTACAAGAGTGAATTCCATACCGACTGTTTGGTTGGCCTCTTTACATACATATTGGAATGGATACCAACGGGGTAAAGAACATTTGGCCCATTTTTTTTTCTGAGATTTCTGTATCTTTCAGCATATTTTGTAGCTAGTTGCATTTTTCTGCAATCCAGGGATGGAAGTTTGGTGTGTATATATCAAAATTATCATTAATGTTTGGCAAAGATGTGTTCCACTTTTATTAAATGGAATATGGACAAGAATGCAGACCTTCAAAATGCATATTTGAGAAATAAAAATATTTATAGGCTGGTAGGCATATGTTTACTGCATATGTAGCATATAATGTGAAAATACATTTTTCTAAATTCATGCTTAAAAATAAAAACCTTCAAGAAACCACCAAATTTTTCTTCATTGAAAATTGATATTGATTTAATGTGAAAAAATTCCAGTTAAAGTAAGAAGTTTTTTGTGACATTCAAAAGAAATATTTTCTATTTTGGACTTTAATATCATTAATAAATCCCAACAAAAACCAAAATAACTTTGAAGATAATTAGGTTATTGTTACATGCATTTTGATTAATCATTAATCAGTCTACTGAAACATGCTTAAGAGATTAAAAACTTTTGAAGTCCAGTTTATTTACAGGCCAAGAACTCCACAGAGATGAGGTTTGATCTTTTATCTCCATGAACATCCTTTTGCCATTAATGTCTTTGAAAAATGGAGATAAATTGCTATTGTCATTGGAAATGCAAAATTATGATTTTGTTGTATTTCATAACAACTCTTCCTTTCAAAAGCGATAAGCAGTCAATAATTAGACCCACTGAATCATCTACATGCATAGTTTCAGCCATTATTTTGTGACAATATTTCCAAAATACTCACATATGCAAGGTGCATGTTGTGCTACATACTGCCCTGAGACAGGAAAGACACCAATTTCAGTTTGAGAAGACTGCAGACTAAACAGAATCCAGAATAATGCAAGTGCATGCAGACTAGACAGCACAAGAATGTGCAGACTAGGGAGCACAAAGAAACAGTGAGATGGTGCTAATCACTATAAAATGCAGTGCTTTCAGTTCACCAGCTGCCAGATATGTACCAGGTTTGGAGAAATTGTAGCAAAGAAACATCTCAAAAGAAATCATTCCTAATACATGCTAAAAACCTCTACATTAATTCCTTTTTTTACTAGTCTCATTTACCAGATCCTGCATATATATTGTGGAAGTACAGTTATTTGTATATTTTAGTCAACACTAATAATTCTCATATGCATTCATTGTATATGTGTCCCTTTCCAATGGCTTTGACTGCATATCAGTTTATATGTCTGCTCAAATTTTAATGTTTGTGAGAGAAAGTAATGCCTAGCAATTAAAGACTTGTGTCTCTTCTATTTTATGAATTATAGCACTAGGCTGATTATTTAATATGTAAGGCAGATCAGTACTGAAAAGTAGCATAAAACCTAACATCTTATTAGAAAAAAATAGCAATTTACAATTTTATAAAAACCCCCTTGGACAATGTTCCTAGTACAAACATGGTTAGTATTTTATGTTTACTCATGGAAAATGAGAGGATTTTTCATGGATCACTGTTAACAGAGATGTCCTGGAATCAGGAGACATGGCTTCAGCTTTCTACTTGACAAAAGACTTCTGTAACTTTGGGAAGCCACTTGGGACATTTTTTTAATTCTTTAAGATTTTTAAAAGGTATTTTCCAGATAGGGCACAGCGTGACTTTGAAAAATGTAGTGCCTAATACCTATTGAAATAATGGGTCTTGCACATTTAGGCTTCTGTCAGTTCCGCTAGGAACTTGCCTGGATCATTAGGTACCTAAATATCCTGAACAAATCTGGCCCATAACTGACTTGCAGAAAGATTTTCTATCTGCAAGCAAGGTAACAGGTAATAGTATTCCCTTACGGCATTGGTAGAAGGAAACATGCATTAAAGATTATAACACTGCTATATATTAAAGCATGGGATAGTATATCAATATGCAAGACAGATCATTAAAAAATGTCATTGCATAATATTAATCATGCAGTAGTACCTAGAAAACTGCAGACAGTAGTGCCCAGCCTGTACCAGAAATGACACTGCAGAATTAAAGGTGCTTTAAAGACTGCAACAAAAAAGGTTAAGTGCATTGAAAAAAAGGTGTGAACAGAAACTTGAGAGGAGTTGAAAGAATCACAGAGACTGAAAAACAAAAAAGAAACTGAACTTTCAACCAAGATATTAAATTATCTTGTATGCTCACTGTTCTAATCACCGGTACTTTATACCAATTTACTTGCATTCACACCTTAGACTAACACTTCAGCTCCAGGTATTTTCCATTTCTCCTTTCATTTTGATGCACTATTTATCTATCAACTATTCTGTAGTAACAAAGGTATTTTTCATTAAAGGCCAATATATGTATGTGTTCAATTTTGAAGCATATCTTTGCCTCTGCCGTTCTGTTTGTTTGTCCTGAGTTGGCCATCTTCTTTCCTCTATAACTACTGGTCAGATCAAAAGAACACTTCAAATGACCATTGAAACAGGTGTGAATTTATTGCATGGCACTGATAATGACTGAAGATTTTGCATGGAATTATTGTACTGATGAAATCACTGTTAATAAACTGTATGATAGAAGATAATAAAAAATGCAATGCATGAGCGAGTTTAAAAAGTCATAAAAACTCTTGCAACATGACAGACTATATCTAACCAATCTGTTCTGGATCAGCTACCTTTAGAAAGTTTTGTGGAAATATTCTTTTTTTCTTCTTACTGGTTCTGCTTCACAAACACTGCATTTGTATTTTACTAACACTTCATATTATCTTAGAGGTCTTTTGGACCAGGACTTCTCACAACAGCATCATTGTGTCACTGTTGCTTTGTCAGTAAGGCTGTTATCCTGAAATGGAGAAATCCGCTTTTGGTATGTAAGTAAAACAATTCCACTTGAAATGGGTAAGGTAAGGCAACTCTTATTAGGAAAGAGAGTGGATCTAAAAAATAATCTCAGTTTTAATAAATCACTTTGAAATAGAGAATACAATGAGGAAAGATCACAAAGAAAATTGGAGCTGAGTCTTAATTACCACCAAATGTTACATCCCACTAATAGTATATATTTATGTAACAGTTAATGTATTGACAAAGACTGGAAAAATGAGCAGTTAAAACCCTCATAACCAGCTTAAAAGTTTTCAAACATACTTCAACATTCAATTACTAGAAATGACTATTGCATTTTTATACATCTAAGCAGTATTATTAAAATCCTTGAAGAAAAAGTTAACTGCCAGAGATTATTAGAAAACCAGCATTATGTGAAAGATAATGTTTCTTTACTCACATCTCAAAACAGTGACAATATTTAGCTGACACCACATGAACTGCAGCTTTTAAACATGCTGTTCCTAATCAGTAGCAGAGAGAACTTGTATTTTGGAATAAAAATAATCAAATCACTGGGCAGATAATCTGCCTGGGTGCCACTTTCTCCCCTACACATCTATTTTCCTTTCCATGACTTCAAACATAGAATGTTTGTGGTTTATTTTGGATGTCAAACCATGATTATATGATCATACATTTTAACTCCTTTTTAGCAATGAAAAGGAAATATCTTTGTCTTTTTATAGGTCTAAGTAATTAGTGATGGATTTACATATGTTTCACTATTCACATCTGTGATGTGTGTTTTGCTATGGACCTGAAAGCCTTTGAAGTCAGCGACAGGCCCTATGAACTTTGCAATGCTAAGTATAGTGATGTTTGGTTCAGTACTTGACAGTGAAAGGAACTACATGAAATCCAGAAACAGTGTGGTATGTATGGCCATCTTTGTGAGACACTTTTTTTTAAAGACTTGCCATGGAATCTTTTATTTAATTATATTTTTTATCACTTTAAAGTTCTTACCATATGTAGAATATGAGGCAAATAACAATTTCATAAAATAAGTATTTCATTTAATTCTGTACATACTTTAGGTCCTTGTTAATTTGTCATGAGAGATAGGAAGCAATGGACAGAATTCTGCCTCAAAAAACATTTTACTTTTCCTCAGTCCTAACACAGTAAGGTTCTGACACTTCCCTTTAGCAATATTAATAGCACCTGAGATATTTTTCAGGGAGTGAACTCCAGAATATAAAAGTTAAGGAATGTATTAATTACACATTTCCCTATGTTTCAAAAGCTGAAATGAAAATTTCTTTTAGGAATTACATTAACATTTTCACAATGAGAGGTACAATGCTAATATTATGTACTGCATGAAAACCAGATCATTGCATAAACGAGTTTGGTCAAGACAAAGAAGAAATAAGGTAGAGATGAACTCTATTAATTCTCCTGTAATCCTCCTTAGAAAGTCTATTTCCAGATGAAGAAAAAAAATTCAAATAGATCTGCTTCTGCTTTAACTTCACTGGGTTGAATGATTTTGCATTGAGATCCACAGATGGCTCCCTGAAGCTGTGATTCCCCATTACATCTCAGCATGTCTGCAGTTCAGACATTGTCAACAGTGAAAGCACTGGTAACTGTACGTAGATTAACTTGTTTTCAACATGTTCCTCTTAGAAAAATCACCTCCCATTCCCTTATCCCTCAAAGTATGTGTCCCTCAAAATACAAGTTTTTCATACAACACAAAAACAATAGAATTACTGGCATGAGCCAAAGACACCCATGAAGACTGTAGGGTAAGCAAGCCTTTTTTTCTTTTCTGTGGGAGGGGAAAGCATAGGGGTTGCTGCCTAAGGCATCATGAGCCTGAGAAATTTTCTGTAAGTCTTAGGCAAAGTGACAATTATAGGAATATTCAAGCCATCCAAGCATTTCTTATGCTGTGAGAAAGTGAAGAGTTTATTTTTTTTTTTAATTTTGTATAATTTTTGTCCTAACTCTTCTGACTAGCTTGGTATAAATCAGTAAAAACTTAATTGTGAAGAATTGCTGATGTTCCTACCATTGTGTAATTTAGCACTTATATCCAGGGAGAGAATAAAGGTGGAAAGGAAAATCTGTTATGTTATGCAACAAAACACTAACAGAAGAGTGCATACATAATGAGCAAACTTCATACAGGCAGGATAAAACATCCTAGGAAAATGAGAAGCTTAAAGAAGATAATTTGAAAATAATATGAAGTTTGTATGCAAATAAGATGCTGATGATCTCCCTTTTCTTACAGTACATTCAACTAATTTGCCACAAGGCAATGGAGAAAGCGATAACAGTGAGCTAGTAGAGTAGGGAACCTTTGAATGTTCAAAGGAGACATTCAATCATTTAAGACTCACAGTATAATGTGGTGTGAAATTATTATAATAGGTTGGGAAACAGCCTAGTTAGCACAGAGGATGTTCCAGTCTCCATGGCTGCTTTCTGCTCTGTGGAGGAGCATCCAGTGCTTCCTGCAGGTCCTCTTGCTCTGTACAGGTGAGCAGCTAGGCTGCCTCAGTGGCAGATAAACCTCCCAGCTGGGCAGAGAAAACACTAGGAGATACCTAAAACAATTGTATGGCTTCCTATTGAGTAATGCTTACATGGAAGTCACAACTTTTAATGCAAAGGACCACAAAGTGTACAACACACTGAAATTTAAATTGCCCTTTAAGTGTCTATATAGCAGCATCTGTGGAGTCAAACCAGAACATGTTGTCCTAAATGCTCTCACAAGGATTGTTTGGCTCTTTTTATTCCTTATTTCTCACTCCCAATATGGAAAGTTTGTGAAATCTTGTAATGATGAGACAAAAAAGAACCCCTAGACTACTTCTCAAATAAGAGCAGAACAACCAACCAACCAACCAACGAAAAACCTGCCAAAATGTTTATAATGCAGAGTAACAAAAAATTAATTTTGGTGAGGTTTCCTACCCAGTTTTGATAACAGGTGTTGAATTGTCTTGGGAAGGAAAAATAATATATCAAAGGCAAAACCATAATTTGTAATTTATTTGAAGCTAACTAGAAATGTACAGTGCATTCTTATTAAAGTGCAGAAACAATAAACAATTGCTTTTGCTTATTATTTTTGCAAATATAAAACTTATTTTCTCAAATTTTTATTTTAGTCTTTGAAATCTGTAGAATGAGAGGCACTTGAGGAATCCTCCCTTTTTTGTTCCATTTTCTGAAATTCAAACTCTTTTTTTAGGAACTTCCAGAAATATAGTAAAAAATAAAAATAAATAAGAAAACTACACTCTTACAGAGGACTGAATTCATAGCCATAAGTGAGGACAAGAGGAAGCAGACATTCTCATATGTCTATTTTGTAGTTGTGTAACAGCAATTCAAAAACCTGCTTCCTCTTAGTTGAAATGTGCTGATGGACTGTATGAAGTAAATTATTTCAGCACTTGTAACTCTGTAAGTTATTTTATACTGTGGTATTACCTGAATTGTAAGAATGGACATGGAGAAATTTTCAGAAGCTGATACAGACAGCCACCAAGCTCAGAAGTGTGGGAAACTGAGCAGATGTGTCAGTCTAAATAGCCATGGTGACACAGTTGTTTGGCCATGGTTTTAATTTTTTATATGTTTCAACATTTTATATAAGAATATTTACTCCACTAGTCAGCAGGAAAATGTTTGATTTTTAGATGCAAAACATGGTATGTTAATGAGCCAAAAATCAAAAATAATACATATATAAATGCAAATTGAAATGTTATACAATTATGAAAGCGGGGTAATCATCAGGAAAAAAATCTTTCATATATGAATGAACTCTTACTCTGTGAATTTTGAAAATGTTGCACAGTTTTCTTTGGTAGAAATCAAGGCTTATCTGAAAGTTTATCTAAAAAGAGGTGTGTTTTCTTCTCCTAGTGAAAAATCTAATTCCCAGAAACTAATTCCCAGTTGCCCTCTTAGCACCATGCATTAGTGAAACCCAATGATAAAAATGAAGAAATAATTAGAAGCTTGGAAATAAATCCTTCAATCAAGTTTGATTTCAAACATTAGATTTTTTTTTCTGCTGTCTGGAATGGATTTGGACCCATGCAACTTCTCAGAGCATTTAGAAAACAAACCACTTATTGCTGTTTCTTAATGTGCAGATATGAGGTGATATTACTTGCTCTTTTTCACTTTGCTATTTATGTAACTGAAAAAAAATCTTGCAATAGTACGCCTTGAAAAAGCATATAAAAAGGCTTTTATGAATAATTATTCATGGTTTCCATCTGTTTAAAGTAATTAAAGCAGATGATATTTGACCCACTAACTTCAAGATTTTATTTTTGGTTTTTCTCTAGCAAAGGATAGTAGCAATTCCCTTGAAGCCAATTTCTTACAGAAGTATAAAGAACAGAAGACTTCAAAGTGCATTTCGTACTGCAATATATATACTGAGTTTTCTGGCAATGTAGTGTTAAATTGCACACCAAAGTACCTGAAGTTTCACTAACCAACAGATAATGAAGCTGTTTAACAGAGAAATAAAATCATTCCATTTTTCTCCTGATCATTACCTTAAGAATACTGCTACTTGGTTTGGAACTGTGCTTATTATATTACACTCATATTTACTAATTTTGTATTCATGCAAAAAACTAAGCTAATGAAAATTTTGTACTGAGGAGGCTCCAAAATAGCAGTTATGCAGTTAATGCAGTTTTTGGCAACAGTAAATCATAGTGACAATCGGGCCAAAAAGTTCTCTGTGTTTCTGTAACATCATAGAAATAGAGATATCCTTAATCTTCAAGATTGCAATCAACTCAACCACCTGCACTGTAATAACAGAGTTTTCTTAGAACCAGATTTAAATGGTTTCTCAAAGGGCTGTAAACAACCTCTGCTTCTATTCCATCCAGACATGAATCAACCTGGTGAATACCTAATTTGAACATAACATTACATATAATGATCTTGTTATTGTGCTTTTTTAAATAGATTGGACTGAGCTTAGAATAGTTTAAGCATACAAGTGGATATGATGTTTTTTTCTTGAACTAAAATAATGCCAAACAGTAACAGGAGTCATAGAATTATTATGTGGTAGTGTTGTTCTCTATAAAACGGCCCCAAAAAAGTTTTACCGTGAACCTGTACAGAGCTTTCAAAATGCAGGGTGGAACAATCATGAGCAAAAATGTTGAAACTGTCATCTTTTCTTCATGGAGAGTAAAAATCTTTGGGCTTGATAAAGGGCATTCTGTGAGAGGTAAATAGGTTTGGAAGAAATGGTACAGGAGAGGGTTTCTTCTAGTTTAACATGTCTGTGTCAACAAGTCCCAAGGAAAGATGGAGATAGTGAATATGAGAATATCTTTCGAGTCAAGATGTTTCTTTGGCATCTCTTTGCTTCCTGTCTCTTTTTTACTTTGCTGAATGCTGCTACTTACCATGAGGTTAAAAGGGAAAAGCAAGCACCACTTTTGATTGACCAATGAGCTGAAGCTTAACAAATTATCCTGAAACTAGTCCAATAATTACATATGTTCAAAAACATGTCAAGCAATTGTGATTAATACTGAATCCCCTTCCCTTCTTTTCTCATATGTTGAAACAAACAACTGAACTAGTAATCAGCAAAATGTACTCAACTACATTTGAAATATTTCATTTTCATCTATTTATTTCAAATCTGGGACTTGACTTCATGACTGGTCCAACTGACCCATTTTCTCCCTTTGATTTTTTCATATCTGAGGAAGTTCAAAGCTTTGCACAGCTTTGCACTTTTCTATTTTCTCCTGTGTACTACAGTTGTGTGTATTAATCCTTCATCTTGAATAAGAAATCTTTATTTAAACCTTCAATAACTTGTAACTTTTCCAGAACGTTCTATGTCAATTTCTCCAGGCTTGTACTTCTCATCTTGGAAGACCATATTGTATTGTTTATCTAAAATGTTTCCATGAACTCTTAATTAAATTACAACAATTTTGTTAAGGAGGTAGTTTCCTTAGTTTTTTGTACAGTGCTAAGAAGCATTTCCTACACCAGTGTTGCTGTGTAATTTATCACTGAGCACTGAGAGTCAACACACCTTCTAAAACAGTTACTTTCCCCTTGCATTTAGAAGCAGCTGCCTTTTAGATTAAATAGATCTATTATTTAATAATTCTCAGAAATGCTTCTCAGAAGATTAGAAAAGAAAGTGTAGAAGGTTATTTAACACACTCTGCTTAGAGAATTTAGATAGCAGACTGTAATTATCCAAATTGGAATTCAGCCAGCAGATGAAGGCTAATAACAATCTTCTGTGAAAAATACCATGCAATCTTTCAGGACCAGACATGCCAGCAACATCTCATCTGAAACATGACAATTGCAAGAGCTCAGTGTCTCTAACATTTTGCTTGGAATAGTAATTTAGTTCAAATTCTAGAAAATGCTTCCAACAGAAACAGAATCATTTTCTGCAACTCCAGTACTATATTTTTAAGTCAGCTATTAAAGTACTAAACAGACTCATTGTACCTCAAAAGTACTATGAAAAGTGCCCAGATTTAGAAAATATTTATGGTTCTTCTGGGTAACAGAGAAGACAACATATACGGGCAGCTCTTCTCCTGTGCTTTTTGGCCTTTGGTTAAAGCTGTCACACCAGAGAAGGGAATTCTGGGTATAGGTCCATTAATCAGAAAAAATAATCTTTTTAAGTTTAGTTATTGTGAACATGCAAAAATCTCTTGACAAGGCTCACCATCAAAAGCTATTAAAAATAGTTTACCACAGGACAGATGGAAAGATCCTTTTATGAACTTAAAGATGTTAAAATATAAAACACAGAATAGGTGATGATCACTTGCTTAGATGATGAATTAAAAGTGGAGTTGCCATTTTCAGATAAGTGATGTGATGAGCTTTCCTCACATCTCTATCCTCAACAGAGTAAGGAGTAAGCAGGGAAATTTGCTAGACTGGAGATGCTAAGATGTTTTGGGTAATCAAATTATGCACTAATGTCAAGGTATTCCAGAATGTCTTCACAAAATCAATAGGTGTGCAAACGCAGAAGTAGACAAGTTTTAGAGATTAATATGCATATAGGGAAATATAACTAAATGATACCTGCATGATGCAGAACTTGGAACTCGAAGTTTTGACCTCAGGCACACCACTGAAATTTCTTTGGAATTATTGACTTCATGTTCCATGGCACTTCCACAATCAGAAAGAGTAAGACAAAGAGAGTGAAATCTATTCCCTACAAAAAACACTGATGCACCCCTATCTTGAGCACTGTCCGGAGTTCTAATCTCCTTATGTCAAGAAAGGCAGAATGATATTAAAGAAGATACAGAGATGGGCAAATAGCTGATCTTGGGACTGAAGTAGTTTCTTCATAAGGAAAAATTAAAATTCCAGGTGTCTTTTTGGAGAAGGCGGCAGTCTGGAAAGAAGGTATCAGAACGGTATGTTTCTCATTTTCATTCAGAATATTTTCTTTGAGCTTTGTCAGTTGTTGCTGTGGGAACCTTGGATAAATAGATATCATTCACCCAGAAAACCACAAAGGCAAAAATGCTAGAGGATATTCTGTTTCCTTGAAGGACCACTGTCATGTGTGAAAGCTGTTCTACAGGCATAGCTGTGTGCCCTGGCTGGAGCACAGATATTGTGTGGAGCAGGAGCAAGGATAGCATGTCTGAGTCATCCACCCTAAGAAATCTCTGCAGAGCAAATGCTGTCTAGTTTTTCAGGTGGTTATAGCCTGGACAAACGGGGGAAGATTTTCATGGTGGGAATTAAAAAAAAAAAAAAAAATTGAAAAAAATCTCTTCTAGAGAATCTTAAAGACTCTATTCTAAAGTTGGCAGATAGTGGAGTTTCTACATTACAGAATTTGTAAATTAGTGTCCAGACAATGGCCTTTCTCTCATATTATCCTCTGCTTCCTCCTCCATTCAATGAGGAAGAGTTAATCTTAAGTACACAGTATTAGGGCAGTGGAACGATAAATTGGATATGTTTTGTTGGTTGTGATTTTTTTACCATGTCAAGTCAATAAGAAATTTCTTCTGTGATAATACCCCATTATCATCTTAAAAATGGCTGATTGTATCTGTTTAATCATACTTTGCCAGAAAGGTGACTCAAAAAGATTGAAAAATGGAAGTTAAGTTAAACTTTTAAGCATCACTGGCTGCCTTTGCATTTGCACAGATAATGCTATATTTTTCTTCAAATAATTTTTTTGTAACTGCTGCCTCCATAAGTGGATGTCTGGAAGAAAATATAGCATTGCTACAGTTTAGTATTTCCAAGACAAATTTCCTTTTTTTCCTCCTTCCAAGAATTTATATATTTAACTGCATTGTGAAAGATTAGACAAATAAAGAAGCTTTCAGCAGAATCACAATACAGGTAATTAAGGGTCTGTCAGCATTTCCATTATGAACTCCATTTAGTATTAAGGGCTTAGCATTTTTCCATCATTTCAGAAAATGTCAAGCTGAAAGCTGGCATGCAGATTAGTAGCCTGGATGCAAATTTGTTTACACAAAATATTTAAATCTGCTCAGCTGTTTTAGATTTAGAGATCAGCCAGAAACTTTAAACTCTCAGGGCTCCTCATGTGTTTCTGCCAAATTAGTTAAAAAAAAAAAGTGATTGGTTAATAAACTGTCAATTCATTGTCTTCTAAAATTTTGATATTATTTACTTTAAAAAGGATTTTAGATTTTTGGTCATCTTGCAACTGTAACCTTACTCCTGCCATCTTTATAAATGAATGATTAATTAGAATAGGATTTGAAAACTATAATAAAACCTGATATTAATCATCTCATCATTGTTTTTGTTGACTCACTTAACTACTCTCATAAGACTAAACAGGAATGGACCAAAGCCTGTAAGGTTTTTGAGAGTGTCAAGAACTTACCCACGTTGTTCTACTACCATTTTAGGGTACTGGCAAAAAAAATCTGGTGGAGTTCAACTGTTACAGCTTTTCAGTTTCATCAGTTCAGTCCCATGCAAGATATAAACAGTTTTGTAGAGCTGTCACTTCCTAAATAAACTCCTCTGTATTGAAATGAGTATTTTGGTTTTTTGCATCAATCTACTCTGTTCTGCTAAAAGTCAATAACAAATCTTCAGTTCAGTGAGGACAAGCTCTAAAATAATCTACTGGTAAATATTTCAATAAGGTTATAATTGAATGGATGATTACTCTTTTCAAAAGTACACTTCTCACTTGAGAAGTAAGAAGCTTTGAATGGGAAGACTTAGAGCCACCAAGCAGTGTGAAATACAAACACTGTTAGGAACATTAATTGAGCCATCAATAGAAAAGAAATTTAAAAATAGTATTGTCACGTAGGAAAAAAAAGACACTAAGACTGTAAAATACAGACATTCAAGTAGATAATGGACATATTTTTAATACTGTAAGGAGATGGGAAAAGAGGAAAAATCAAAGATAAAACCTCAAAAAGTACACAATCATCCAAGTGTGCCAGACAAAGAATAGGAACCTTGCCCAGAGCAATCTGAATTAAAAGCACAAAAAAGGTATGATACAAAAGAGATAGTGGAAATAAATTTTGTACACATGAAGCTTGGAGGAAGTAGATGAGTAGAAACAGTTGATCAAATAAATATATCCATATTAGTTTGGCCAGAGGATGTTTACCTACAGGACACTTTGTACTAGCTTAATAATGCAAAATGTTAAAACTCAAAAGAATTAAGAAAAAGTTCTTCAGAAAACACCTCAACATTGCAATGCAGTTATGTTTTCAGAAGTGATGATTCAATGCTCATGGTATTGCATACAATATGCTAAAATAAACTATCCATTTTCCATATAGTTACCTCAGATTTATCGTAAATTCCAGGAGGTAATTCATGTTTCCTTAATAATTACAGTGGTTCTGATGAGCAGATTCTCTCCTTAGCTGGTATCTGTGGCACACTCTGACTCTTAGATTTGTGTTAACTCAGCTGTCAATGGATTTCAAAGAGGGGACGAATACAGGAGACCCCAAAAGGAGCAATTTGGAACAGCACCTTTCACAAGTCAGATACACAGCAAACTCTCCTGACTTCATTAGAATACACAAAGTCAATGGGAACAAGCGTGTGACAGCATCCCTATAAATCTAGCCCTGTTGTACCGTATGTGATTTTTTTTCCTTTTCTATTTAATTATTTTACTATTCTACAATATTATGTATACAATCCATATAATCCCAATAAGTCAGTTGTGGTCATCCCAGAATGATGATATTAGTAAAAGATTAACATGAGTAAAATTAGATCTGTAAAATTTCATTTACCACGTCACATGGACAGTTTAACTGTATACATTATAGCTTGAAAAACCAAAATATATATTTTGGATTTCAAAAATATATCAAGTGTTCCAATTTTAACTATCTGATTCTATACTGTTCATTTATACACAAGTGAGTGTAAGAATATCTCACTATCAAATTTTGGACTTTTTTTAATAATGTGTTTTGAAGTTTTCTTTTGGGGTAAATGGGTATTAATTATTTTGGTTACCAAACAATAATCAGGTAAACAGGCAAAAGATACTTAAGAATGAAAATAAATATAACTGAAAAACCACTCTTCCAATCTTGCTTTCCTGAAGATGATATAAAATTCAAAGAACTTCCTGAAAAAGTTAGTAAGTCTAATCTATGACTCTAAGGCTGGGAGGATATTTCATTTCCTAGCTTATTACCCTTACATGATTATTACTTTGGGCCAAAAAAGGACTTTACAAATTACATGGAAATTGAAGAGAACTTTCTATATTTTTCTGCAGGCTTTATGTTATTGGGACTTCTCCAGCGGTACTTGTGGAGTGGGAAGAGAATTTGGGAAGGGAGCCCAGAAGTGCAGAGGAGGCTGAATAAATTCAGAAAAATTACAGGAGCTAGTTGATGAGCTGGATTTGAGTGTAGTAAAAATATATGGATAGAGCTTAGGAGAATGGTAGGGTTTTTTATGGGTAGTCTAATTTAAAAGTAGCTGAAAATATTGTGTAAACTCACACATGTTTCAATGGATTGCAATTGTAGTACTAGAAAAATTTAGGAATTTTGAAGCATATCCTTAGGAAAGTTATGGAGGTAGGCATGCAGGAGTCAGCAATGCCATTGAATTTGTTCTATATTAAACATGATTCTGTTGCTCATTTCTATATTAGATAAGTAGCTTTGTGAATCAAAAGTTTGTCAGTACGTTTTCAAAAAGACTGAGTCTTACATGGTTGATTGGTACAACTTTCCACTGCTGACAGTGCAAATGCCAATATACTTCAGTATATTATATCAATAAAAACTCTTTAATCAGATGAGAACTTTTGTGAGCACTATATTGATGCAAAGATTGCCCTTTTATTATGAGTTAATAAATATATGCATTTCTTCTCTTGTGGCCATTAAAACTGCCATGTCATGCATAGCACTCATCACTCAGCACTGCTGGGTTAACAGTTGGACTTGATGGTCTTTGAGGTCCTTGCCAACCCTCCCAATTCTGCAACAAGCATTGCTCAAGTCAGTAGGAGTCATATAATTGAAGTGTCAGCAGAGACGTATTCAAGGGAAATAACAGAAGATGAGAGCATAATCATGAATTAGGCAGAATTCTTCCTAATAGAGGACACACTTACAGATGCCTGCTACCAGGAGTGCTGGTGTGTCTGTGTTCCTGCATGCCCCTGAAGATGCAAGAAAAAAGCATCTGTTACCACAAAGCCAACAGACATGATTATGTGAGGTGGCCAAAGACCTATTATTTTCTTCTCCTAATCTTTGTTTAACCATGTGGGCTTACCAAAAGTCAGGATTTGAACTTTTGTTTTCCACTATATTTCAGTTCTTTTGATTTTGACTCAGCATATTAAATGTCTTTAAACTAAGGCAGTGGCAAATACAAAGAATGTGTTAGAAAAAAGATACAATAAAACTAACTTTCCGATTTTTGTGTTATGGTTTTACTAGCTAATTCAGCATTTTCAAATGTAACTCCATAGTGGAATATATGATAACCTGATACAAGTAAAACCAAGTTGAATTTATAATTAAATTTGAAGCATTTTAAACTGCAATCTATTTTCTTAAGTCCTCCTAGTTCCTCTGCAGCCATTAGCAGCATTGTGCAAATTCCAAAATGCTTTACTGGAAAACAAAAAAATTAATGTGAAATCTCGAAACTAGGTTAAAACATTGCTGAAATTAACCATTTCTGACAAAAAAGAGGACTATTCTGGAGTTCTAAGGACTACACTTGACATTATATTAGAATACTATCATTACACTGAATCCAGTGGACTCATCCTGAGAACTGATGTGACCATCAATGAAATGTGGAAAGAGCATTTTCCTACTGTATCCAAATATATAATTTATTTTCCCTTAATCATAAACAATTTACTTGTGTAATCCTTAGGTCGACAATGCCATAAGAGTTTTCCAAAGTTCACTTCTAATTAAAATATCTAGCATATATTGTGAAATACATGACTTCTTTTATAATTAATATTTATGAGTCAAACAAAATATATGTACAGAACATTGTAATTCAAAACCCAGTACAAAAAGAAACAGGAAAATCTACTCTCAGAGATCCTATTCTGGACTCTCATTTTGCCTTCAATGGGCTCAAACGACAGTTTAGAGGTTCATTTTACATCCTGTTTTATAACTTCTATTTATCTTTGGATCAAAACTCATACAAAGAAGCAAATATGCAACTTTTAGTATAGGCTTTTAAAAGAATATTTTTAATTAGACTAAGCTTTGGTTCCCAGAAAAACTGCACAGCAACCAAGAAAGCTAACTATAGCAGCCTGTGAAGTTTTTGTTCTGGGCCAGATTAAATAGTGGAGGAAAGGTTTTGTAATTCAAGTAGTTCCATCTCAACACTATGTTCAATGAGAATATGTGTACTTTGCAT
The DNA here is from genome assembly GCF_031753505.1 of Anomalospiza imberbis. Lineage (NCBI taxonomy): Eukaryota > Metazoa > Chordata > Aves > Passeriformes > Viduidae > Anomalospiza > Anomalospiza imberbis. Next base: position 16,193,732 of record NC_089681.1, on the reverse strand, counting down.
TTATGTGGTTCATTTTCACTAAGGACTCCAAACTACACCTGCAGGTATCCGCTTGCTGGGTTTGAAAACGGCTCTATGAGGAGATAATGATGGCAGAGGGTTCATTTTAACTGCCACTGAAATACAGCCACCTCTGAGATATGTCAGTCTCTTCAAATGATAATACCAGTATTAAAATAAACCAGAAAATAGCATAGAAATGTTCGTTTTCTGTATACTTGAAAGGTGATTAGGGGTTTTCAATCTACTAAAAACAGTTTATAGAAACTATATTTGGTAAAAAAACCCTAAATCACTAGGAATAAATATGATGGTCAATTCTTAATTTAAGTTTTTAATTACTGGTTTTAGTAACTAGTGCTTTTTCTTTTCATCAAGCTTTCCTCCTAACAAGTACTCCTAGCTATCATTACTATCACTCTTCTTTTGTTAGTGAAATCAATTATGTATTATAGTGGAACTTCCTTCTGAGATTAGGAATACACAATAAATTAAGAAGTAATAGATAACTTAGGAAGCACATAAGTTTCAAGTTGTTACCTGTGCCTTTGTAAGGTAACAATGCAGTCTGTTGAATTTCTTTACAACATAATCAAATATGTAGATATAATTTCTACACATGCATATTATATCTGCATGTGTAAACATATATGTGTACATATTTCCATGAGAATTAAATCAAATGAGTTACATGCATAAGGCTAATAAGATATGTAAATAGGGAAAACAGACGGAATAGAATTCAAGGTCAGAAATAGTGATTCAATAGCAGTATAATCCAAGTAATCAACTCAGTCATTCTGCCCCAAGCCTCCAAATTCTTTCAGTTCTATTGCAAAGATAGTCTGTGCTATTTACAGGCCTTGGGCAATGAGAATTCATCACCCCAGGAATGCTTCTGTGGTTAAGTTACAGTTATTTTCCTTATTTCTATGATACAATGCAAATATGACACATGATGCTATGAAGCATTTTGTAGAATCCAAGGGAAAATGGGCAGTCCACCTCTCTGTGTTTGTGCTGGCTGCATCCCATCCTGTTTTTCAACGACAGAGTTCTATAAGAGGACCAGCCCTGATGGAATCCCTTGTTTGTCATTTGCCAGTACCCTGGGGCTCACCCTTTCTGAGTAACACTGTTCCTAAATCTATAAACTTACCCAACTAAGATTTCAGACCCTGGAAAGGACATGATGAACTCCCAGTATTTCCATCTTTGACATTTACAACAGTACTAAGCATCTGTAATGCTGAAATTATGAAGCCATACTAAATCTTACACGTTCTGTGAGAACAAAGCACTGCAGCAATGATTGTAAATCTGACCAGGAAAGGTAAACAACTGAATGTAAACAAGTACAAATGTAAATGGTATGTCTGTGTGTATATGTGTATTTTAAATAATCCTCCCTAGAGACCAATATCCTTCTCCATTCTACTTAACAGAAGATAAGCTGGATATTGGGAAGGAGACCTTCAACATTTTCTACTATTAGTTTGTTTTTTTTTTTTTTAAAGGAGTGTTAAAACTGGCACATTACATGTCACACCCTGTTCTATTTAGGCCTAAGATAATTGCCAAATATTGTCCCTTGAATTTTAGATAAAGACAAATGTTATCCTTTTTTTGTAAAGAAATTGTACCATTTCATTGACAAGGAAACATTCTTCTGTAAAGTTGATTAAAAGGCATGTGTCTAAATCTTGTTAAAGTTCTGGATTTTTGCAATAAATTCTAGCATGGAAATTACATAAACAAAATTATTATTTAAGGTTTTAAACCTTGCAATAATTGTGTTTATCAGATGTGTCTCTGATTTGTGACTTAAAAATTGCTTCTTCAAATATCTCACAAAGTAAGAACTGTCTTAAAAATATAAGAGTTTAAGGAAACAACCCAACAGATTAGACCAAGCTGTCTGTTCTCTGACTGCTCTTTCCTGGAAATTGCTTTGTAGTAACTGGTAAGCTAATTTCCCTCAAAGGCTTTGTTCTATCCTTCCAAGCTTAACCATTAAGGTCAGAAAGACAAGCAGAATGATACGAATCAGCAAGTAGGTGAAGCTGAGATATCACAGCCCCATGGAATTAGAATTTAAGTTTCCTATAAGTGGAAAAAAAAAAAAAAACAAAACCAACTAATTTTACAGCAGATCATAAAGCTTTTCTTATTCCTGCCATTCCAATTTATCAGATTCTGTACAATTAAAATTTTATATATAATTTTAATTTATTTTATAGATTTTTTTTTTACTTATACTGTTTCTCTGTGTCTCAGTATCACAACGATGGACTCATTTGGCCTTGCTTCAGAGGTGCTAACATATTCCCCAGACTCTTACTAGAGCCACCTGAAATTGTAAATGCTCAATACCTCTGAAAATCAGACAATGTCTAAGACAGTAATTTTTTTAAAAAAAGCTGCAGCGCAAGGCTGTCTTATTCTTCAGAACATTTTCTCTGAGAAGTTGCTACAATCAGGCAAATTGAACCATCCCCACAGGATATTTTAAAACTTTTTCAAACTTCCCTGAACAAGTATGTGATTTTCTTTCTTGTTACTAGATACATGTGCATTCAATGGTTTCAAACCTCAGATTTTGTGGGTAGACCTTCACACCACGTCAACGACAACCGATTTTATCACAAATGTTCAGACAAGCCAGTGCTTTCAGCCAGATGAAGAACGTAAAGAATTCAGGATTTATATGAATGCCATGGTATGGAACAGGGAAGGAAGGCAAGGCAAGGCAGGGCAAAGCAAGGGAAAAAGGCAGCAGAATGAAAGACAACGGACAAATGAGAGGAACACAGGCCAGTCCATGCCTTTCCAAATGTGATGTTTCAAAAGCAGCTTGTATAGGAGCTCCAAAGCTGTTGGCTGCTGAAATCCAGGACGTGCTAGTCACTCCACTTGCTGTGTTTCTCCAATCTTTCACTAGCCTGCTGCTAATTGTGATGGTTGGAGATAAAGGGCACTAAGCTAGATGGGCAATCATCCTGCTAGACTTTTTGCTCAAAAACATCCTCCCCCCTCCCGCCCCCAAATACAAAAAAAAAAAAAACAAGCAAAAAATCACCGGTAGACTACAAGCTTCTGCTATGTTTCTGCACAGGAATCTTGGAAAAGGAGGAATTTTGAAGCACATCCACAGAATTCCTTAGGTCTCATGCAGTGGGGCTTGCAAATTGAGATGCTGATAATGGAGTTGAAGGTACAGCCTGTCCCTCTCCATCCTGTATGGCTGCCTGGAGTGCTTAGCCTCTTGCAGAGGAACGGGCTGGTTGTGCTTAGGGAGTGAGGGGCTATTGCTGTGCGTCAGTCGAACAAACCAATCAACCGACCACCCTAGAGCTGCCTTAGACTTGTCAGCCGAAGACGTGCAGGAGTGACCGAGATAAAGTAAGCAAAGGCAAAGGGCGGAAGACTGTCAGAAGGACTGCCCGGAGGTGTGGACACCGCAGGCGGCTGCGGGGGCCGGTGCCGATGCCGGGCGCGGGTGGAGGCTGCCGGCGGGCAGCCGCCCTCCGAGCCGGCTCCGCCTTTAGGCTGCTGCCTCTCACAAGGAAAAAGAGGAAAGCGAAGGTGAGGCTCTCCTGGGCCCTTTGCGAGTCCCGAGTGGCATCGGCAGGGAAAGGAGAAACAGTCCCTGCTGGTGCTGCTGGGAGGGGTCGGGTGCTTCTTCACAGCTTCCCTGCAGGAGAGGAGGCGGAGAAGCCGAACGCTAAGCGGGGGCACAGCCATGCCGTGTTTTAGTCCTGAGTAAGGCGGGGGTGAGAGAGGGTAACTTTGCCTGCAACCCAGAAGAACTGCGTAGCTTGAAAAAACGGCGAGTCGCGGTGCGCAGCCCGCTGAGCACAGCCAGCCCTGTGTCACCTGCGGGGGCTTACGGCAAAAAGGCACCCTAGAGGAGGTGAGCGGGTGTGGAGGAGTTGGAAAGGAAGGACGACGCTGTCCCTGCTCCAGTCAATGTGTCCCTGCCCTCCTGCATGAGTACATACACATAAACATACGAACTAACACAACACACACACACACACACATGCACACAAAGATGCAGCACCGGCATTACCATCTGGGTATGAGGAAACCTAAACCTGCTGTTACTCTCCCGACCATTCCCGCCTCGGGGACAGAGCCAGCATCTCGCTGCGCCCACCCGTGCCTCACTGAGGAAAGCCATCCACCAGTAATCCCATACCCATCGTCAGGAACACCATAAATCAAGTGACTGGCAAGGAAGCTGTGGGGAGGAGCTGGCAGAGCATGAAGGGAGCGGGATTGAGGTTGGAATGAGGGAAAAGGGAGATTGCAGAGATGGTTAAAAGAAGCAGGGCACGCTTTGTCCCTGATAAATACTCCCACATGCCACGTACCCATCACTGGAAATGGAAATGCTTTTCATTTTCTCATCACTTCTCTTGTCAATGAGCCGTTTAAAATCTCAGTGCTTCATCTCCCTTTCATTTTAAAAGCTGCCCTTGTTCCGCTTGTCACAACTGCAAGAAGGGAACAGAGGAACAACAGCAGCGGCAAAGCTTCATTTTAGCCAGGCAGACAAAAGTCGACCTTGGTGCTCTCTCTCGGAGAGACAGCCAAATAGAAGAGATGGAGGAATCTTGTGGAATCTGGTCATTTTGCTTGATTTCCTCTCAGATTTGCGTCCACTAACAGATCGCAAGTTTTTTTTTTTTTTTTTTTTTTGTTTTTTTTTTTTTTTTTTGTTTTTTTTTTTTTTTTTGTGGAAGGAGGTGCCAAACCGAAGGCGTGCAAGTTCTCTCCTAAATCCCAGGAGGCAAAGCTCACAGATGCTGCCTAATTTTTCCCTCTCTTTTATGCCCTCTTCCCCACTTTCTGTAAGGGAGTTGGACACTGGAGTTTTCCATTCCCTACTCCTCTAAACTTGGTTTGTATCTCCCTTGCCTCAATGGTGCTTCTTGTTTCTCCCATGGTGTGAGGGGAGGGAGCTTTCCTGGGTGCCTCGTTCATCTAAAGGGAAGAGCACAGGATTCATCACCCCCTGTAACAGATCAGGAATCACTCTGCGTGGCCTTTTCTAAAGGCTGGATCGTGGATGTGTTTGTTTGTTTTAATGCCTTTCATGCCACTCAGTTGTCAGTGATGTAATTTCTTTGCTTTTTTACTCCATGCCTATTGAAGGAAGATTTTTGTTGGAAATGGTTCTATGGCATAAAGAGGATATTGTATAAGCAAGATTTTCATTGAAAAAGGAACCATTCCTCTTTACTTAGCTCTTCCTATCACCCCTTCCTCAGCAGTTCTGACAATTTCCTTTCTTCCACCTTCTCCTGCTTTTTTCTCCCTTTTCTAACCCCTTTCAAGTTGAAGGTTCCAAAGAGTCATGAATTTATAGATAAACACAAAGGATTTGTTTTGTCCATATTAATATATCCATGGAAAGCCTAATTATCCAGATGTGAGCATGGTTCCTTAAGCATCCTGGGATAGTTCGACACCTGTAATGATGGGAGAGCTGTGGATCAAGAATGGGGAGATGATGACAGGACAATGACAAAAAAATTGGAAAAGCCTGAGAGTAAGATATCAAGCAAAGCTGTGGAAGTGGTCTGGATGACAGGAATAACAGCAACAGTTTGGGTGTTATGATGTGGTGCTGGACTGTTCAGTAGAAGTGTTTTAGCAACGAAGGGTATGGGCTAGAGCTTACAGAGATGGGGTGGAGTAAAAAGGCCTTGCAAGGCAATGGTAGAGCAGATGTACGATCCGGGGAGTCATCTTGCTCCCAACATCTGGAATGTTTTACGTGGGCAGGTATTCATTCATCCTTTGCCTCTGCTTTCTGGGAGCAGGAGCTGTGTTGACATAATGGGAATGTAAATCGAATTAAAATGCTTTCATTCACAGGAGTGGAGAGAGAATTAAAATAAACGTCCAGAATAGATGCAGTGCTGCAGTGAGTGTAAGCCAGCTCTGTAAGGCATGGCTGCCTAAAGGAACCCACATCCAGAATGTAAAATCTCACCTCCGGGGTCGGCACTTTCTGGGTGAACCGCCCCAGTCCAAAGGAAGTCTATGGAAACTGACAGGGTCGGCACCGGGGAAGTTTAGGCCCTAACAATGGGAAGAAGGAGAAACGGCTAGTTTTGCAAAGCCCTTTTTTCCCCCTGTTTCTTGGGCTATTTCTGGTGCTTCATCGCAGCTTTTGTCCTCTCTGCCCAGCGTTTTTTCCTTACCCCACCCCCAAGGGCAAGCGGCGGCTCTCAACAGGTGCTGGGGAAGCCGCTCCGCTGCGCGGCCGCGCCAGCGCGTCCCTCGGTCGGATGCTGCCGCCCCGCGACTCGCGCTCACCACGCAGCCGCCTCGGAGCCGCGCCAGAGCCCCCGCTCGCCCCCGCGGGGCCCCGCGCGGCGCACGGCGCGCCTGGCCGGCGTCCAGACCGGGACTGGCGAACCCTGGCACCCGGCACCGAGAACGCGCTAATGGCAGAAGGCCGAACCAGGGAAAAGAAATGCCCCCCAAAGGCCCGGGTCGGTGCTGCCAGCAAATCGTCTCCAGACCGGGGCAGAGCGCCGGGAGCGGCTCCCTTCAATAGATGCGAACACAGAAAGGCTGCCTTTAATTACAATGTGCATAAACGTTGCAGGCAAGCCCCTTGGATACCCCGCGTCAGGATAACGCGGGATGAGGTAACAGCCCTCCAGACCCTCCCCGTGAAACGCGAATTGTCTTTTTCAACGCGATGCAAATGGGGGGAAAAGCAGCTGCAAAGCTCTACAATAAACTGTTTCATCCGAGCCAGCGCCAGCTCAGGAAGGCACGCCTGTGAATGCCACCCCCACAAGACACCTCCTTCCCACCCGTGCAGGCAACCTCTGTAGGCGATAACCAAGTCTAAAAACTCGGAGAGGATCGATAATGTCTACTAAATATTCTGGGAGTGTATGAGTGTGGCGGGGAGGAGGGATGAGGATGAGGAGGGGGATAAAAGGGTGATTAATCGGATATTAATCACTGGCCACAAACAAGGGGAGATTATTTCGGGTAGGCAGCCGACTGTGGGGACTAGCAGAATAGATCCTTTTACTGAAGGCACGCGTGATGGGATCGGCACTTCACTGTTTAGCGATGCCTGTGTAATTCTGCAGGTGCACATTATTCAAGCCACATATTTCTTCTTTCTGTGTGTAGCATTCCCCTTAACTGTCTGCAAGCACAGACTTAGTGAAGATATGTATGCCGCTAACTAGACATTTCCTTTTTGCCCTCCTTTCATGAACACAGAAGAAAGAAGAAAGCAAAATAACCCCTGCCTCGGGAAAAAAAATAGAGACAAAAACCACCACCCAAACTCCCTCACATACATCAGAGCAAAGGGACCAAGGGAGGGAAGAGAAAAGGTGTCGATCTGTCGGTCTTTGCACCCAGCGACAGACCAAGGCTGAATTACCAACGCACCTTTCCGACAGCCTGGGAGCCCTGCAGGCGTACAGACAGCTGAGCGTGAAGAGCATTTCGGGCTGTGAGACGGCTCCGCGTACGCTGGGCTCCTCCGTAACTTTCCCCACGCAACGGGTTAAACTAATAAGTGCATCGATACAGGCATTCCCGCAAAGATCCCGCTGCTCGACCGAAAACCAGAATTGTAGGTAATCCCCCCACACACCCGGCACTAACATCATCGTCACCTTAAAAAAGTGAACCAGTGGGATTTGTTTGAATATACACTAGTTAGAGGCTATATGAACCAACTCACGTCTCCGTCTGAGCATACTGCAAGAATATTTATTGAGCCCCAGCTCAGTCACTGCATTGAACGCCAGCTCTGGCAAGCAAATACATTTCCTATCTCCGAAGAGAGCTCTGAATCAACTCCTTCTTTCCTCCCCGCCTTAGCAATCGTTTATATATTTCCATTGCAAAGTACCAAGGGCAAAAATATAAAATAAGAGATAAATATATTTTGAAATACACCTTGATACAAGGCGAGAGCTTGCAACGCCCTGACAGAAAGCAAATGGACCCCTAAAAATATACCACTCAAATACTACCCTACCTTTCACACACGAAACCATCAATAAAAAGACGAGGTTCCAAAATGTAAATCCACTTTTAATCTCCATTTTCTTCACCAGGATGAAGTCCAGCCGGCCACATTTAGTACATCCCCTTTCCCAAAAGTCTGCTAATTTCGATTCCTTTGCACGGATTTCCCCTCTGCAGATCCCTTTCATATTATTCTTGAGAGCTCCTAATTCCTATTCCTCGGCCAGGCGCAGCGGAGTTGTTGCTGTTGATGGTGCGCGGTCACAGCTCGGAGTGAATGGTGTTTCTGGGATACCACAGCAACCTTGACGAGGACTCAACCATCTCTCCAACGGGGGCACAAAGTCTCAGCTACTCTCGATCGTGTCTTTTCCTCCCCCCACCCCCCCCCCCGCTACCCCAATTCCCTGCACAGCCGAAACCCACCACAATCCTGCCTCCTCACAGCATCCACCGGGAGCCACGGGAGAGCACCTCAACGCTCAGACGCTCTCTCCAATAAACTCCAAACAGTATTTGCAATTGAGACTCTCCCACCACCCCCTTGTTCCCTCAAGAGGATCAGTTCTGCCTGGGAGACCGGCTCGGGAGATAACGGAGTGGCGGGATCCCCCCGCCGCCCGGCGGAGCCTGGGGCGGCCGGCGCGGCGGGGCTCGCCCATCCCGCCGCCGCTCGCGGCAGCAATCACAGCCTCGTTATTAACCACGCACGTGCGGTGCTCGGGGCTGCCATCGCCACACCGGCTCGCACACACCGGCTCGCCCGCGCCTTCGGGCACACACCCCGCGGCAGCGTGCGCGGCCCCCGGGGATGCGCAGGCTGATTGCTCTGCGCGGGGACATTAATTACAGGCCGGGCGTAGGGAAGCGACGGGCGCAGCCCTGCTCCCCGTGCGCGCACCTGAGGGGGCCCCTTGCCGCGTCGGGCGGGGGCCGGGGCCCGGCGGGCGGTGGTTCCCAGCGGGCCGGGCCGGGCCGGGCCGGGCCGGGCGAGGAGAGGAGCGGGAGCGGGAGCGGGGGCGGTGCGGCCGCGGCTCCGCCAGGAAGAGCGCTGGCGCCACCTACCGGCCGCGCCGCCGCGCCGCCGGGGCCGCGCCGCTCCGCGGGGGCGGGGGCGCTGCGCTGGGGGGGTCCGGCCGGGGGAGCGAGGGGGCTGCGGGAACGGCACTGCCCCGGCCTGGGGGACTCGGACCCGGGCCTGGGGCTGCCCTCCTCTGCCCGGCCAACCACCGCGCAAGCTGCGCGGTTCTTCCGCTGCGGGAAGCTTGTGGAGGGGGCGGGCAGGCACCGCCTGCGGTGCGGAGGCGTGCGGAGGCGCGCACGTGGGTGGGTGCGGGGGTGTTGTCCCAGGTGTGCGGGGGCGGTGGGGGTGCATTTCTGCGCGTAAGGGCTACGCGCGTGTGTCGGGCCCCGCAGTGCGTGCCTGGGCGGTTTCTCTTGGGGGCGGAGTGTGTGTTTGGGTGCGCGTGTGCTTGTGAGTGCGCTTGCACGTGTGTGTCTGTGCGTGCTTGTATGTGCTGCCGTGTTGAATGTGAGTGCACGTGTGCACGCGTGTGGTGTGTGTGCATGTGCATGTGTGTGCTAGTGCTTGTGTGGTTCAGTGCGGGTGTGTGTGCACACGTGTTTTGTGCATATGTGCACACTTCTGTGTTTGTGTGAGTGTGCCTGGATTCTTTCCTGTGCCTCTGCGTATGTGTGTGTTTTGTGTACGTGTATTTGTGTGAATGTGTTCTTACATGTCAGCATGTGTGCCTCTGATGTGCTTTTGTCTTGCATGTGTGTGCACACAGGTTTGTTCACACAGCTGTTAATTCATACAGCTTTGTGTGTAAAAGTTGTTGCCTGGATGTGCATATGGTGCATGTGTGCACATGCATTAAATGCATGAGCTGTGTAAATGCATAATCTGAAGTGCCGATGCAGATGGACATGGGTGTGTGAGCTGGGAAATTTTGGCAGCCAGTAACAAAGCCTGGATCTTTGCAGGTGTGTTCACAGAGGGGTTTGCATTTCCCTGTGTTGAACTGTGCGGGGGCATGTCTTACATGCATGAAGTGCATTTTTGGAAAGATCTATCTTGGTTAGGGACTTTGAATGTGAACTGAGGCTTTCTATATAGGTGTAGGTGCATGTATGAATTTGTATGACCGCATATTTGTATATAGACACGATCTATGTAATAGTACCACAACACCATAGATAATAGTATTGAAGAAATCTGGAAAGGCAACGATTCACCTTTTACTTCCAGAGGACAGTGTAAAAGAGGAGGTTTGCATGGCTGTAATTCTGCTCCCATGTGGGTGTCAGGGTGAGCAGTATGTGCCTTTCTTCCACCTGTACTTAAAACCAAACCCTCTTTCAGTGAGGCCAGCAGCAATTCAGAGAATGGCTCTGCATATGGCTGGCTGTACTCGCCTCTATAGCTCTCATGCATGAGGAAAGAATACTTCAGCTACAAGTGCTGACACTAGCCAGCCCCATTGGATCCATACATGTTGGCTGATTGGGGAGAAGCCAAGGTATATATTTCACAGTCCTGTGTACCATCCACAGCTTTCTCTTGTTGACACATAAGTCCTGAAGTGTGACTGCTGTAATTGAAACTTGGTAGGCTTTTTTGCTTCTTCTGCAGTGACACAAGAATGTGATGGCAGAAATTATGTGAGCCTAGTGTTGGTTAAGGGCAGTGCCATGGTAGGATCAGTGTTATGACAAAATTTCATTTAAAATTTTCAAAAATTTTAAAACAAGTGGTTCTTGTTTTAGCTAAAGTGGGATAGGTGAAAATTACTCTGCTCTAAACCTGTCAACTGTATTTATTAATTATAGAATTTCTCTCTTTACTATATACATGTATTTACATTTATGCATGTAACTGGAATCCATTTTTTCAAGAGAAATTCAAAACTGGAGACCTGTGCTTTCAGAACAGCATAGATGGACACAACTCAAGTATTCATATTTTGGGGTGTGTGTCCTCAGAATAAAATTCTGCCTTTATTCCCCCAAGAACACTTTCTGGTTCTGAAATTCAAAATCTCTTGGGATAAATACTTTATCAGTTGTAGAGGATAAGAAATAGATACTGAAGGTACAGGCTTGTTATTTCTAATTCATGCATTGCATTGCTCAGTACTTCAATACCTAACTTATTTAGAGGTCTTACATTAATGTCATTAGAAGTCACATCTTTTTGATATCCAGCAAGATTTTTGCTGCAAGTTATCTGTATTGCTTCTGAAAATGAACTTTTGGTTCATCAGTTAGATGTTCAACATGAATGAAGAATTGCTTACAGTTACAAAAGGAACCAAAGATTTTTTTTGTGTTGAAATTCCTACTAATTTTCAATGACCCTTAGGTTTTCAAGTAATTTAGATGCATTTTAAAAATAGCACTTCAGCTACTAAGGCAAATGTTAGGCACATTTGGTAGTATTAATGCTAGAGATGGACTGGAATTTCTTTATAGTTCGCCCCCCACCCCAACACTCCAGCCCTGTGATGTTGCGTTTTTCTTGTGATTGATTTGTTGTTCAATACTAGCATCCCATAACCTTTTGTGTGATTCTGGGTTCAAGTTGTAGATTATGCTGTATGTTTCATGCTCCTAATGTGTCCTCCTCCTCCTCCATCTTATTTTCCTTCCTATCTGTCTCTCCCCTCCTTCTCTCCTTTCTCCCCTCAATTTCTTCTTTCTTTCCTTCCCTTCTTCCATTCTTTCTCTTTTTCTTTCTCGTGCTTCTTTATTCTGTTTTTCTTCCTCCCTTTGTGTTTTATGTTTTCATCTTTATTATTTTTCTTTCCCACCCTCTTTTTTTTCTCTTTCTTTTCTCTCCTTTCACTTTTGGCATGGTCAAGCTTATTGATCATTTGGGTATCAGTCAAGGATGAAAGTGACTTGGCAAGGCCCATTAAGTCAATCACTATGATTAAATACTCCCAAGAATTTTAAAATGTGCTGAAATCAGAAATGGGCAGATACTTAACTCTCTGATTTGTCAGGCACATGAATATCAGCATTGCTAGTGGAAAACTTGTATCACAGACCTGACAGGCTGTGATGCCTTAGTTACACTATCTATAAGCAGGCACTCTTGCTTCTGAAGCTCCAAGAAGTAAATACACCAAAATAGTTCTACAGAATAACGTGTTACTATTGGTATTCACATTTTCCCTGTTCACATTTCCCTGCTCACTTTGCCAAGGCAAATCAAATTTAAGTTTTATAATTACATTACGAATTCCTTCTACATTTTCAGTTGCATTTGTTACTCTTCATTCACTGTCATATACTTTTGTGTGAGGCAGCTGTATTTTGTTAAATAGCTCCTACGTTTTGCTTCCAGGTAACTTCCCTCTAATTCTGGATAGACTGATTGCTTTGCTTTAAAAAATGCAGTGGGGTCTTCTGTGACAAATAATGCTGTGAATAATGCAGTGCACAATGCTTGCAAGCACAGACAGCATATGTAGGCATGTGCAAAGCATATAGGCAGTGATATTTCAAAATGAGTGTTTGACTTGGGATACAAAAAATCATTCACTGATATCATATAATTCTTTTGAAAATCCTGACCGAATGCAGAATATTCAGTATTCCCATAACTTAGGCCATGTGGTTATAAACACACGTATGATTGTTGGTCCAAACTCTGACCCAGAACCCAGACTGCATGTTTATCAGTGAGACCTAACATTCTTGAAAACAGTAGGAGAATATTACAAATATGCTGTAAACTTCCATTTCCTCACTTAGGCTTCTGAACATGTGTTGGTGTCCTTCAGGGGAGGTCACAAAGAGGCACACTGTTGTGCCACCCCCACTTCACTCAGACTAGAATAATTTTACTGCATGAAACAGATAATGAATTTTTGATAGAAAAAGTGCATTGAGATCATTCCACAAATATTGGGATACTACGATGTGCTGCTGTTACTGCTTCATATTCACAGTACAGGATACAGTCATAGTGTGAAGATTAAGTATAGTACAACCCAAACAATGAAAAGATGCATTAAAGCAAATATAGTGATGGAGACAGCTGGAGGGGAAAGTGCAGTATCACTGACCTCTTCTTGACTACTTAAGCTTTCACAAGTAAGGTTCTAAGCTGCCTCTGACACAGAATATCTCTGTTCAAGAAAACTAATTAGCAGCAATATTCAAGAGTACCCACTACATTTCTGACTTAAAAAACAAAGAGTATTTCCTTCAGATACACTGTGCACAGGGAGATGGAGTTCATAGGTTTCAGTATCAGAATTAGCTGTGATTTTGTTAACTCCCTGTTAAATGTCCCTTGTATTCTGCTAGAGGCCACATGTGAAATCTGTTTGCAGACAAGAGAATGCAATTCTCTTTTATGCAATGTTTCCTGATTTAGATGTTATACCATAAATCACTTAGTTCTCAAGTGGAATCCAAGGAATTAGTTTTGTTCTACTGCTACAAGATTTTTCTTATCTTAGTGACTCAATTTATTGTATTGCATTTTATCGGTCATGATCAGTCAAGAGGATGTTGGTGTGTAGTTGTGTTTGTCTGAGATTTAGACAATGGGCATTCTCAGCAAAAGCCGTCACTACTGTAATGTTCTGCCATCTCTTGTCAGCAGAGTTGGATGATTTGGGAATCTTATAGGGTATGTAAAAAGCAGAAGTGTCTGAATTCTTTACACAGGCAGAATTACTTTTTACATAATATGTGCAATGTCATTAGCTTTGGCAGAATTTATATCTTGATCCCCCTGTCTTGACTAATGGACTGATTTCTGTTCAGATGCCCATTTGAACACTAGCCGTATTACGCCTTAGCTCCAATAATTTAGGACTTTTAGTCCGTGACCAAAAATGCCAATGTTTATTCTGCCCAATGCACTGCTTTTGTGGAGATACAAAGTAAAAGAGAGTATAACAGCAATGTGATAGCTCCCACATGAATGTGATACAGTACAGCATTGTGCAGTGGAAGCTTTCCAAGGGACACTTGAATGTTGAAAGTTTAGAAAATACATTTAATATGATCATTACACCAAATAAAATTATTTAATATATACTTCAAGACAGATTATCACCTTGAGGTTTGTATACCATGGACATAAAAAAGGGATTTTCCATAATAGGAAATTACTGCACACGGTGTCAGTAGAACAAAAGAGAAGAAAAGGTAAATATTGCAGGGGAAAAAAGTGTGCTAGGAAATTGCTATGCTTTGTCACTAATGTAATAAGCAAAAGAGAATTATCCAGAATTTCATCAAATATTATCCTTCTGTCATAATAGTACTACTGCATTATGTAGAGGAAAAGAAATCAGGAAAGGGTAGTGAGGTGCTGAAACAGAAAGAAAAATATTATGTTTATTTAGTGTATTGTGTAGGTAATGAAGTTTGTGAGCTGGTGGGAGGATGTTAAACTGTCCTTCCAAATTCCACTTTTCTGTTTGCATTGGATTGAGATATAGTTAAGGTATATTAAATATGTCAGTTATTTACTGCAATTCAGTAATAATGAAATGCAGTGTATGTACAATCATTCTTCATTGATCAAATCTGAAATGCATTCCACTGGCGAGCGTAGATTTTCTCTGTAAACTTCTATTTGTTAGCTGGTGGGGTGAAAAGAATTGTTTATACAAAATGTTTTCTTGCATCTCAGGTTTTGCTTTAATTATTTCTGTGACTGTTTTTGGTTTTGGTTTTTTTTGTTTTTTTTTTTTTTTTTCCTGTATTATCTTTTGTAATGTTTTCAATGTCCTTGTATGGTTCTTGAAGTTTCAGGAAAGATAAGCACTATAGTTATAAAATTATTCATTATTCTTGATAATACTTGCAGAAGTTATGGATATAAATATTCTGGCATATGCCAGAGAAGAGAAACAAATTCTGTTTCTCTGCTATTCTTCATGAAGGATTCTCCTTGGCTTGAACCAGAATTCTGTGCATGGAGCTGTACATAACCTAAGCCCCATAAAATATTGGTAACCCTGACTCTAATTTCAGACTAAAAATTACATAAAGAACATTTTTAAGTAATTTGTAGCTAGAAAGAAGACAGGCCTTCTACCTGCCATATATTCTTTAATAAACACTTAAGAATATAAAGTCTGTTGACATTACAGACAATTGATAACCTAGTTTAGAGACATATTTCTGGACACACAGCGAACATATACTGATGACTTTTAGATGCCATATGCTGAGATTTTAAAGTTACAGTTAGCTTAGGAAATTCTGGTAGCGTTTGTAATTACTAATCTTGAAGAAAAGGCAGGCAAAACACGAACTTAAGGGGTATCTGACAAACAGCTAAGATTTAATTTTGATTCACAACTGCATTATTAATTTGTCGCAGTGTTCAAGGCAGCCTAGTAAAATATTTCAGACCTTAATATTATTTAATGTTAGACATTGATCAGAAGCTGAGGGAGGGTCAAAAAAAGTGTGTGGGAAAGAATATTGGACTAGTATCAAGCTATTTTGTTTCAGCTAGATACTTGGTATGCATGAACATAGCTAGACCCTTTTGCTATCTATTTCTCTCTGTACTCCATTCTAAAATGATTTATAATGTTTCAATCCCTTCCCCTTTTTAGCTGAGTGCAGTATTACAGTGAAGAGTATATCGGTGCTGATTTTAAATAGCATTTCACAAGCAGCTCTTCTCTTGCTTTGTTCTCTATATGAGCATCACGTCACTTGGAGAATGATGAGCTAAAAGTAATGAGTGTTGATGTGGTGATGCTGTAATTTTTTGTGCAGCTTGAAATGCAGATCTGAGCTGACCTGTGTTAAGGGATGTGATAAAAAGCTTACCTTCCTCCTCACAGAGGAGCATGAAGTCACGAGCCCTTGCCCAGAGCTCCTCAGGGCTGTCCTGGGAGAGCATCAGCCCCAGGTGCGACAAAGCACCACAAGTCCCTGGGGATCCCTGGATTTCTGGGGATCACCCTCCAGGACAACACACAGGCTGAGGGATCCCTGCCCTGGGGGACAGGGCTTATTATGGGATACAGGGAAAGAGCATGCTGGGGTGGTGGAAGACTTACTATGAAACCAAATGTGGGCAGATGGAGGATCAAGCCAGTTTGGGTAGGAACAAATGTGCAAAAATTGAGAGAGAAGAAGATAGAGGGAATCTGTTGACAGTTTGCTGATTGGTGCCCTAGACTGTGTTTCAGGTGGTGGGCTATGCTTTTCAGTCCTATACATCTATAGTTAATGTAGTTTGATGCATTTGAATATGCTTTTTCTTACCTATTTATTGGTTTCATTAGTAGCAAAATTTGTTGACATGATGTGTGCACTAGTTTTGATTCTATAACTATTCTGTAATTACTTTTTTTTAACATAAAAATATAGAATGTATTATATTACCCATTCTCATGAATGAAATAATTTTTTGAGTCCTCCAAATTCAGTTATTCAAAATAAAAGTTATTAAAAATAAAGTACTTCAATAAAGTATAGTATTAATATATAGAGGCACTAATTTTTTATTTTCCATACTGATATATGTTTACTGCTTTGAGATTTCCAGGTTCCCACTAAAGTGTTAGCTACAGTTCTGAAAGAGTAATCAGTTACATTTTTATTTCAGGCATATTGTCTATCTGTATATGTGTTTGTCATTATTATAGAAACAAAGAAAAATAAGACTGCTGAATGTATGACTATATGCATCTCATTGTTTCATTTATAAGCAAGTAGTTTTTTGGCTGAAATCTCAATGCCCTCTGGCAGAGGTATTTTAGAGATCCATTTAATGGTATACAAGTATTTTATACTAAATGAGAAAAAATTGCACTAGAAACATTGAAGGGATACAAGTAAAGAAAATAATGACATCCTTAGATATTGAATATATTGAAAAATTGGCAATTAACTCAGGTGACTGTAAAATAATATTCTCTACAATCATTAAATGGAAAAAGTTAAATTTAACTGTAAATATTTCTGTGTTATTTCAATAAAATATGTTGGAAATAATGTTGAATATTTGAAAGACTACTTAATTAATTTGGTTTCGTCACATTAAAATGTTGGAGTATGCCTAGAATCAGATGGAAAATAAATAGCACACTATAAAATATACCATAGTATCGCAGTGCGCTGTCAGGGCGTGCTGGGCAGTTACAGCAGGGGCACGACCTTCCCCCCATGAGCTCTGGTATTCCCAGTTATCACTTGGTCCGGTGCAGGAACAGATAACAATGACACGGGTCTTGGGGTAGAACTGGATGGATTTATTAGGTCCATGACCTGGGACCCCAAGACCAAACTTAGGGGGTTTGCAGAGGTTTTTATAGGGGGAGTGGTATAGGGCAACCAACCGATGAGGGCATGGCAGGGGAGGAGTCTAGTGCAGGACTAACATTCTATAAACCTCTCAGGGAGAGCAGGGGAGTGGGATAATATAAAGTAACAAATGGGGTATCGAATACTACAAGATAGACTTGTGTGTTATAATTTAGTTAAATGGTATGCTGTGTCTCACCCCTTGAAAATGTATGGTTTATTCCAAGCCTGTGATCCTCCCCTGCAGAATCCTGTGTCTGTAACCCCACTGGCCCAATCTGTTCCGCGCCCACTTTGAATCTCCCTGTTCAGTGTGCCGGGGGACGGTTCTCTCTCTCTCTCTTCTCCAGCTCTCCTGGCCGGTGCCCGCTCAGCTCCTCTCTCCCCCTCCCCTTTCCCCCGTCACTCCCCTTTCCCCCCCTCTCCCTCAGAAACCATGCTGCCTCCCGGGGGTAGGACCCGCAATAAACCCTCATCTAATGAGCACCTCAGAAGCCGTGTGGAGTCTCCTTGCCTGCCTGCTGTTACCGGCGAACTCACACCTTAGGGGGCCCCCCCCCACCCCGATACGCACTGCTACACTAGGCAAGGAACACTCTGGAAAAAGGGGTAGGGATAGGGAGGATTGACAGCTTGGGAGGGAGGAAGTTAGGGAAGGGCTTGGGGAGATTGGCAGCTCAGGAGGGAAGGAGATTAGGGAGAATAGTGGGCAAACACAAACTTAAAGCAAAAACCACGCCACAGCATCTCCTCCTTTTCTTTTAAAATAAAGAGAGGGGAGAGCCCGTGTGTTCAAACAAATTGATGAAGGGTATGGGTGTATGACAATACAACATTCATATAACAGATACAGCAAATTCCACATAACAGATACTATTCTTTCACAACATATAACAATTTACTAAAACAACAGAGAAGATTCAGAAATTATCAGGAAAAGGATAAACTTATTATTGCTACAACGTATAGGATAAAAATCTTCTTCACGAAATATAAAATGCACAAAGTCCTCATGAAGAGCAAGTGGATCTGATGTATGAAGCACAGCGGAATTTGGGGTATTGGGATTTCAGGGGCTTGACAAGTTACCAAAGAGAACACAAAGTACTTCATGGGGGCCAATCATCTTGCAAGACATGGTCACTGAAGGGTGATGTAGTTTTACTAATTTTATTTTTCACCTGATGGCTACATGGAAACGGTGGGCATTAACTTGATTGGGTGGCTCTTCCTTCTATAATACATAACAAATAAATTATTTCAAAATTGTCTAGAACATAAAGGACAATTGCATAGTACAAAAAACCTGGTTTGAAATGTGGGGAGTTGATTAATAAATCAATATTTAATTTCTACTTATAATACTAAATGGCAGTAATATAGGAATCAAAAGGAATATCAGGTAGGGTATAGTTAGGGAAATGGATAGGGAACTTGAGCAGTCATCTCTGCAGTTCCAAGAAGTAATTTTATTTTGACTGTTACTTTTTATTTTCCTTTTGTTTCTTTTTTACTTGATTATTTATTGCAACTGCTGCAGCTTGCAAGTCTATGATCCGGAGGGGTTTTCGGAGAGGCGTTGAAGACTCAAGACCTTTCAGAAGATCCTTCCAAAAACTGAATGCTAATTGAATCTGAATTTGATTTAATTCTCAGGAAAAACAATGATCACATTGGTGACTGCCACAAGTAGTATGGGGTATCGGTGAAGTGATTGACCTGGGCTCAACCATCTTGGGGGGAAACAAAATAGCGACTTCCCGGTCTGGGTTTCTGGCTCCACCTTCCTCCGAAGTAGTCCCCCCCAAACAGGGGAGGGATCTCCCAAAGATGGGACCTCCCATCAGAGAAAGAGTCAGAGGAAGGAGTAGGGGGTGGTCCAGTTTCGCCTTCCGACAAAGGGGACTGGCCTACATGGAATTTGAGTAGTGGCCTCTGCGGAAGGGGCAGGGCTGGCGGTAAGTTTGGGGCCAGAAAAGAAGGGCTATGGCGAGAAAGTGAGCTCCAAGCGGTGTGGCCATCGCCATCTTGGAAAGGGTGGGCTGGGTATACTGCAGTTCCCTCGTACGTCCTGAGCAGTGTCCAGCAGGGCACTTGGGATGGCGTGGCCAACACCATCTCCAAGGGAGGATAGGGAAGGTTTTTGGGAAGTCCGAGGGACAGAGGGTATGGGGGGCTTCACAGAAACCACAGAGGAACTTACAGGGGAGGGGCCCGCCACAACAAGATCTCAATAGTGTGTGTGGATGTCGGGGGCCTTTTTAGTATTAAATTCTCCCCTATACTTATGAATGTGCCATCATTTGGTGGAAATTTTTTGTCCCATTCTTGGTTTTTCTACTCTCTCAGCCCTCATGGGATGCCCCAGCTTTTTTGGGGAGAGCCCAGCTTTGGGTAAGAGAGAAAAGAAAAGGCACTCTCCTGATAAGTGGAGGGTACCCTCAGGGAATGTTCCAACATTTTGGGGAAGAGCCCCGATGCTGGAGAAGTGGAGAGTACCTGTGGTCTCCACAAGCTTGGCCACCAGCTCTTGGAGACTAAATCCACCCACCGGGGATATGCCCTGCTTTGGTGCACTTACCCTTGGAGCGCGGGTGAAGGCGTGTTTCTGGCCATTCACCTTGAGGATTCAAGGGAGTGACGGTGGAAATCGCCTCAGATCAGCTTCTTATCAGGCAGTGCCGGCCCGGAGTCGTTCTCCTTAGCCAGTTCAGGAGCCGGCTTCCGCGGTGGAATTGCAATTAAATGGGGACTTTTTCTTTCTCAGCTTGTCACCGCCAGGGACCTGGGTGTTCCTGGTGCTTCAAGGCCCATCCCTGGGGCCTTGAGCGTGGCCACTGTCAGCCCCTGGTGTGCTCGTCCCAGTGCGAACACCTTGCCCCGCAGAGATTCTGGGGTCTTCCCTCTCACTGCTCAGGGCCCTGACTCAGCTTAGTGTGAGCTGTCCAACAAGCCTTCTCTCTCTGTCCTTTGTGTAAGTCCACCTCCTCAAGGCACCTGATGGCAAAAGAAGAAAGTTGGGGGTGGAGAGCACGTTGGCAAGGACGAGAGTCCCGGAGCCTCAAATTTGCCACTCAGCTCCTCTTAGAATCCAAAGCAGAGCTCGCTGATCTTTGTCGTTGGTGTTCCTTTCCCCTCTTCTTCAGTGAGGCGGGTGCCCCCACAGATTTGCCCATTTGTTTTAAAAGACGAAGGAGGAAACCATTCTCTGCTACCATCTGTCGCAGTGTGCTATCGTGGCATGCTGGGCAGCAACAGCAGGGGCATGACCTTCCCCCCATGAGCTCTGGTATTCCCAGTTATCGCTTGGTTCGGTGCAGGAACAGATAACAATGACACGGGTCTTGGGGTAGAACTGGATGGATTTATTAAGTCCATGACCTGGGACCCCAAGACCAAACTTAGGAGGTTTGCAGAGGTTTTTATAGGGCAACCAACCAGTGAGGGCATGGCAGGGGAGGAGTCTAGTGCAGGACTAACATTCTATAAACCTCTCAGGGAGAGCAAGGGAGTGGGATAATACAAAGAAACAAATGGGGTATCAAATACTACAGGATAGACAAGGAACACTCTGGAAAAGGGGGTAGGGATAGGGAGGATTGACAACTTGCGAGGGAGGAAGTTAGGGAAGGGCTTGGGGAAATTGGCAGCTCAGGAGGGAAGGAAATTAGGGAGGAGAATAGTAGGCAAACACAAACTTAAAGCAAAAACCACGCCACAGCACCATAGGAACTTTATAATTTTTCAGTATCATTAATAGAGAGTATCACAAGGCAAGCAGGTGGCATAGAAGACTAACTTGCCTAAACAGAGAACTCCTCTTGGAGATCAAGAGGAAAAAGAAATTGTATGATCTCTGTAAACAAGGTTAGGCTTCACAGGGAGATTACAGAGATGTAGTTAACAGATGCAGAGAGAAAAAGGGGCAAGCTCAGTTATAGTTGAAACTGGCCAGTGTTATGTCCAGAAACAAAAGAGACATTTTGAAATATACTAATACCAAGAGAGGTCTAAGGAAAATGTTTGATTGATACTTGATTGTCACCTGACAAATAAGGGTGAAGAAAAGGTGGAGGCATTCAATGTTGGGGGCTTTTTGCCTCAGTCTTTCATAATACTGGTAAGCCCTTGGGCTGCTTGGTCCTCTGAGTTGGAGGACAACAGCTACAGAAACAATGACTTTCCAGTGGAGGACACTGAAGTTTTAAGGGAGCAGTTGTATCAGTTGAATGTCTGTAAGTGCAGGAGCCTGATGGGATTTGACCCAGAATACTGAAGGAGTGGATGTTATGGAAGGACCCCTCTTGATCATCTACCAAATGTCTTGGAAGTTCAGTGAGGTCCCTGCTGATAGAAAGCTGTCCAGTGTTATTCCAGTCTACAAAAAGGGTGTGAGGGAAGACCCAGGGAACTGCAGACATGTAAATCTAACCTCAAGTCCTGGAAATATTATGGAGAAGATTATACTGGGTGGTATTGAAAATCATTTACAGAACAATGCGATCATCAGGCACATTAAACTTGGGTTTAAAAAGGGAAAGCCCTACCTTAATTAGTATCTTTCTGATTAAGGTCACCCACATAGTGGATTAAAGGAAAGCATGGAAGTAGTTTTTCTGGATTTCAGTGAGGCTTTTTGATACTGTCTCTCACAGCATCTTTCTCAACCACTTGTCCACCTGTAGGATGAGCAAGTGCAATGGTGACCTGAATGAAGAACTGGCTGAACAGGTTGCAGTGAGTGGGGCTACATCTGGCTGTACCACGTGTCCTTCAGGCTTTAAATCTAGGGCCAGTTCTGTTCAATATTTTTATCAATGATCTGGGTGCAGGAGTTGAATACACCCTTTGAAGGTTTGCTGATGATACCAAACTGGGAGCTGCCACTGACTCATGTGAGGCCCACAACATTACATATAGAATTTAGGGGAAATAGCATGACTATAGAATGGAAAAAATATAGGAGATGAGAAAATATTTCTGAATACAGTGAAAAAGTTGGAACTTACTAAATTTTACTTTCTGCAATGACTATTTAGTAAGATTTTTATGTCATACTTACTAGGACTAGACACATGTTTCTATTCTCTTAAGTGAATTAATAATCTAATACTTATTCATGAGGCTTTCTCAAGGGGACTAAGCATGCTTTTCTCCTTTGATCAGTGTCCATACTTTCTAGGTAGTCTGTCTCCTATGCTAAGCATCCAGTCTGACTCCCAAATCCTGGCAAGCTGCCTACTCCTGAGATTTTTTTGCTAAGCAGAATCCCTTTCAGGCATCCTTTGAAATAAATGACTCATCTATGTTTCTTAAAGAAATTGTTTAGGAACCAAGGTCCATGAGAGAATTCTAGGCTGATAATCCTCATAATAAAATAATTTCCCTTTGGATGAGAATCAGATGTGTAAACTCTTGATGCATTTTTTCATCATTCTATAATTGGTAATTCTGGAAACTCTCTAGTCAGAGGACAGTTGTACATCTGATTATTGAATGCCCAGGTCTCTTTGTGTGTTTTGCCTGGAGCAAAGACTTTGAGCTTAGGGTTTAAATAGCTTATCTTGGTGCCAGATACCTTGTAGCCAAAGCAGAGGCCTATGTCAATGAGAAACTGCAAATGCTGTAATCTGTATTAATTTATCCTGAACTCAAGTGTAAAGGTGTTAAAATGCACTAAAATAAGGCATTAATACTATGTATTGGTTAGTGCTGTGATGGCCAAACTGTGCATAACCGCTTCACAAAGTATATGAGGACTGTGATCATCAAAGGGACAAAGATTTATTGCATACAGGATGATTTGGGGAATACTCAAGAAGCATGACTTACAAAATGAGAAAAAAAAAAAAAAAACCAAACAATAGTAGCAGTTTTAGAAGCAGTTGAGAGCCTGCTTCCTCTTGGGAGAACCAAATAGCCTAGAAACATTAGACACAGTGAAAATATATAGAAGACATAAGATTAATGCCGTTCAGTTATAAATTCTCTCATCAAAGTCTCTTGGTCTTAATCATCTTAATCTCAGCAACTGGGAACCAATAACGACCATAGCCAACAGTGTCATCATTAAATCCTTGGTATTGTATACTCATAATAAATTATATACATATTAATGAGTAGCATATTCATAGTTATATTAGCATGTTAGTATTAAGAGCATATTAGTTACTGACTGACAGTTTTGTGTACATTGCAGTGATTGGTAATATGGAAAAACTAATTATTAGCACAAAATATGTTGTTAATAAATAAATTTAGTAATGTTTGCATTTAAAGCTTAAAACTGACCTGATTTGTCAGTCTTCTAAAGCCTATATAGCATTCTCTTAATTAACTAAAAAATAGATACACATACATATATTGTATATGTCCACATACATATATAGACACATGTTCAATTGCAATGACCTAAAAATGGAACATTGAAGCACTGGCCATTGGAGAAGAAGCACTGTGTTTTGTCTTTCAGCCAACTCATCTTCTGCAGATTTTGTTTCCACTGCTGGATCCCCCAGGTCTCAGTTTGTACCTTCTCTTCTTTCTCACCCAGACTCTTCATTGCTGCTGTCGCCTCTTCTCCATGCTGTCACTAAGGACCCGGGAATTCTTTTTTTGCTGGTAACATTCATTGAAGCAGCAGCTGTTCAGCTTGTGGATACTTGCTTACTAAGAAGGACACTCTACTTGTCCCATGCTCAGTGCTGAATTTTCTATTCTTACCAGTCTTCAGAGAATCCTAGATCCATAATTTAATAATTTCTAAAATGAGAGGTTTGTTAGCAGAACCATTGAACATGACAGCTTTCATAGCATCTCACTGCACAAAGTGTTTGAAAATTAGATTAAATGGACCTCTGATCTTCTACATCAGATGCTGTGTTCCTGTGAAAAAGATATTAGTCAAACAGATGAAAATAATGTTGTTTTGTATTTTTAATGGATCTGTGTAAAAGCTGTTCAAAGCAAATCAAATCAAAACTAGCATATTTAATTCAAAGGTGGTAAAAGTCAAAATGTTTAGCAAGTTATGAGTTGTTAAAATCTGTGGATTCCACGGCCAGGGTTTCTTCTTTTCAGTTGCTGAAGCCCTCTCATATGCAGCCTAGGAACCCAGGGGTTTCTCCATCCCACTTCCATGGCTTCTGCTGTTGCTGTTGCTGTTCCTGTCTGCAGGTCTGGCAGCTAGTGAGGCTGAGCCTGTCTACCAGAGAGTCCATGTGTGAACACATGGACTCACACACACTCTCACACACTCACACACACACAAAGGACTCAAACATTTGCTAAGAAATCACACACACAGACACACACACACACACACACACACACACACGCACATGCAAGCACACACACATACATAACATTCAGGATTACATTCCCTGGGGAAAGATAAACACAGTCTCTCTAGTTGTTGGGACATTTATCTGTGGACATTGTGACCTACATCCCCTCCTCCATTTGCTGCCACTCCTGTGGTGTGCAGCATTGACACACAGGATAGAGAATGAAAAAACTAACAAACAAGGTAAGAAAATAATTTAATAAATTCATATGAGGAAAATAAGGGATCTGAATAGCAGAAAAAGTTGTTACAGTGCTCACTAAGGAGTACATAGTCTTCTACTAATATATGTTTTTTCTAGAAAAGACTGAAGGTGAGATTTAATTCTGGTGGAGGGTTTTGGTTTGTTAATTATTTCCTCTCTTGATTTGACCCCATTTTGCCTTTGAGCAAGGAATTAATTAACTTTGCTATCATTATAGAGACAGCATCAAACAGGTTATATTAAGGATGCTGTGTAGGGTATATCTTTTCTCTGGTTCAACTTTAGGTCCACAGATAGTAATCATGGAATGGCTCTGTATCACTCTGTAGATTGATGAATGAGAATTTCATGCTGTTGTATCTTTTCACAATGATTCCTTGCCTTCCAGTTTGGAGCTGGAACAGCTTTTAGCACCTTAATGAATCCATGCAAAGCCTTTTGTGTCTGATTGTGATGCTCAGTGAAAAGTAGGAAGACCACAGCAAGGAAAATGCAGAATTTGCTGTTTTGGGTTAGCAGGGGAAAGAAAAACAAAGACATACATTTTCAATTGGAAGCCAGTTTTGGACTGGTTGCAAACATTATCAGCAATATGTTTCTGAAGGTTCTACTGGTGTGAATCTAGCCATTCTGATGGTTGGTTTACCAGGAAATTTAAAGGTAATGTCAAATTGAAAGGGATCATAAACCCCTCAGTGGATTTGAAGTAGATGTTGTTAGATGCATAAATGCTAGGACCTGTGGAGTCTAATTATCAACAGATCTTTTTACTTCCATATTTGGGGAAAAAAAAAGTAAGAAGAAAGGGAAAACTTTAAATGAGCATCATTTAAATCATTAAATGCTGACATATGATATGAGTTCATTGGGTAAATTAATTGCCTTAAATTTTACTTTATTTTAGTCTCTTTGTATACTTGCTCTAAGCATAGAAGAAACCCACTTTCCATTACTATCACAATGCATCTTTTCATCAACACTAAATTATCTTCAAACGGTTTAAAGAAAAATGGGGGGGGGGGGAAAGGAAAGGGCTTTCACAAGGGACTTAAAAAAAGTAATCTGCTTTAAAAGCCTGAAGCCAACACTGTAAACCTTAGAGATACATATCTTTTTTCCTCAAGTGTGAGACTGATGCTCATTAGGGAGAGTTTCTTAAAATAGCGAAATAATGAAAACATTTATATGTAATAAAAAAATCAAATTATCCAGTACTTGCAATCCCTAAGTGTAGATTTTAATAGGAGGTGACTACTATGGAATAATTTACCTGAGCATATGTCTAAGAAATAAAAGCCACAGAAACAATTATTTCTATGACATGAGTACTCAAATGTATTATAGGCACGGACTCAGATTTCAGTCAAGTTTTCTGAAGTAAGTTATGATGTTCAAGGACCTTAAAACAGAGTTTAAATTTTCACACATTTTTGTATACTACAGCTCAATGTACCATAGCTAAAAATTAAAGGAAAATTACTTTTTTTTCCCCTAAGAAATTGTCAGGAAAAAAATCAACAGGGCAAAATATATACAGAAAATTAAAAATAGACTAGTAAGTTGTCTTCAAACCTTCTTTGATATCACAGTATTTCTACACAATGTGTTGCATAACTAGTATCTTTTATGTAAAGGATTCTTTTACTATTCTATACAAAGTTATTCTTCAGTAATTAATAGAAAGTGTTAGTACTCTGGGTTTTTAATTTTCTCTCATAATTGACAGACTTTTCAACATGAGTTGATACTCGTAAGCTCTCTTTTGACATAGGAACATGTGTTTGTCCTGTAGCATTCACATATTGAGATTATAAAAACCTAGATGCTCCATATTCAACTCATAGTTGCTACTTACTGCAAGGTTTCAAAGCATACAAAGAAATGTACATTCTTAATTTAAGATGGTATCATTCTAATTTAGTTAAGATATAGATAACTAGCATAAATCAATATGATCCCAGCAGAGACAAAGAAGGTAGATCCTAACTTGCTGGTCTTTTTCATAATATGTTTAATCGTATTTTTAAACAAAAAAGAATAGAAAAATATTTTTTGTACTAAATATTTTAAAGGACAATCAAAATAAATCTTACTCTGTCATAAGTAAGTTTGCCAATGATACAAAATTAGGAGAAGCTGTTGACTCCCTCAAAGGCAAAGAGACCTCAACAAATTAGAGGACTGGGCAATCACCAATCATGTGAAGTCTAAGGGCAAGTGCTGGATTCTGCACCTGTGGTGGGGCATCCCTGGATGTACAGACAGACTGGGGTATGGGTGATTGGGGAGCAGCACCATGGAAAGGGACCTGGGGGTCCTGGTCAATGGCAACTTGTCCATGAGCCAGCAGTGCCCTGGCAGCCAGGAGGGCCAACCCTGTCCTGGGGGGCATCAGGCACAGCATTACCAGCTGGGCAAGGGAGCAGATTGTCCTGCTCTGCTCTGCACTGGGGCAGCCTCACCTCGAATATTGTCTGCAGTTTTTGGTATATAAGAGCGATATTAAGATGTTAGAGAACACACAAAGGGGAGCAGCAAAGATGGTAAAGAGCCTTGAGGAGAAGCTATATGAGGAGTGGCTGAGGCCATTTGGTCTGTTAGCCTGGAGGAGACCAAGACCTCAGAGGATTCTGCAGCTTTCTCACCAGTGGAAGAAAAGGAGAAAGCATCAATCTCTTCTCTCTGGTGAGCAGTGATAGTACCTAAGGAAACAGCATGATGCCGTGTCTGTGGTGATTAGGTTGGATATTAGAAAAAAGTTTGTCACCCAGAGGGTGGTTGGGCACTGGAACAGGCTCACCAGATCATGGCACTTTATTTCATGATGTGTTGTCTTCTGAACCTGTATATATCCCAACTTCTTAAACTCTGGAATACTGGCAGACAAAAACTTCATGTCATACTATAATTTCTTATTGCCCTAGACATTTTTGAATTATAAAAGTTTTGTTTTGTTTTGTGGAGTGTGATTTTTTTTTAATCTCCTGTCTAACACATCTATCCTGTACAAACATACTATATGCCAAAAAAAAAGAGCAAGTGTTGCTGAATCTTTTTCTATATATTGAGCTCCACAGGGGACAGTGAATGTGCATTTTTTTTCTTTCCACAACTACACAAAGAAGAACTAGAACTCAAACAAAATGGTCAAAAGTGTGTTTCACCTGCTGTCTCCAGCTTGATGATAGGTGTGTTTCTCACTAGATTTGTCCTCAGAGACTGTCACAGAAAACAGAATTTCAGCATGATTTATTATGGCTTGACAAAACACTGAAAAATTGATGAAGGAAATGCAAGTACAAATACAATTTATGCTTATATAGTGTTCTTACTATAAATATTGTTAATGCTAGCAGAAATGCAGTTAATGAGAAAAAGTATTCTGAATACTTTCAGTACAATGTGAAAATAAGATGTATTTTCAAAGGGATATTATAAACCAACAATCATTCCCTATTGTGCTGTTTTTGTCTGGCATAGAGTTAATTTTCTTCATGGTAGCTTGTTAGGGGCTGTGTTTTGGATTTGTGCTAAAACCAGTGTTGACAATACAGGAATGTTTCAGTCCCTGCTGGAAGTATGCTGTATGTGTACCTGTCTCTGATCTTGTCTCCTTGGTGGGATCTGCACTGCAAATACCTTTGCTCCTGGGTGGGCCCCTCATACCTAGGTCTTAGATTGTCATGTATTACCATAGGCATTATATAGCATAGCCTATTCTATTCTGTTCTATGTTATCCCATCCTATTCCCTGAGCTCACCATAAGTCAAATGATGAAGAGATTATTAATTGTCTGAAATGCCAGGGTTTTTGAGCTCCAAAAAAATTTTCAAGGACACATATCACAAAGATTACAAGTGGAAACTTTATTTTATTTCTTTTATCTTATTTTTCTAAATCTGTTTCAGAACCGATGCTCATTAGCATTAACACAAGGTGATGTAGCCAAGAGCAGGCTGATTCATTCTTCAGTTTTGCTTGGAAAAAAATATCTCTTGCAGTCTGA
The DNA here is from genome assembly GCF_031753505.1 of Anomalospiza imberbis. NCBI lineage: Eukaryota > Metazoa > Chordata > Aves > Passeriformes > Viduidae > Anomalospiza > Anomalospiza imberbis. The sequence continues at coordinate 16,164,850 of NC_089681.1, read as the reverse complement.
CAAAGGCAAGTCGCAGAGCAGCAAAATGCAGCAGCAAGATAAGACCTATTGGTCCTGTTTCCCAAGAAGTGGAAACTTGAAGAATGATGACCAGGACTAACCATAGTCAGACTGAGGAGATGTGTGGTTTTCTGGGGTGTTTTTGAAAGTATGACACATACTGGTAACAAGCCTACATTTTGCCTTCAAAACTTGCTCTGCTGTGCGTCTCGGCCAGTGATGCATGAGAAGTACTGTCTTGCCTGCCCCGTGCTTGTACTGCATGCAGAGAGAGCTGGAAAGTGGCAGTTCCCGATTGTGCAGCAAGCCTGGAGCCCATCCAAGCTCAGGCTGTTTTGCATGAGTAAGAACACCTGGGAAATGGAGCTGAAGGAAGTGCAGAGCTTGCTCCCACTACAAAAGGTGGAGATACAGCTTTCTTTTTTTGTCTCATGGATGCCATGAAATCCAGGTTATGAAGTAGACAAGGAAACATATTTCTTGAACTATAGTTTTCTTCAATCTAAATTCAGAAGACCTGAGCAAGAACTTCACTGTTACCTACATTTGATAACATCACATCATGAAGGGTGGCACCTGAGATATATTAAGGATACCAACACCCATTAGTAGCCAGCTAGAGTCCAGTTCCACGTGACTATAGCCTATGGATCCAGACTTCCACTGGCTGGGTAAGAACCCACTGTGTGGGTGGACTCTGAACATGCCACTGCTGATGTCAGTCTAGTCACTTTAAAAATGGGTGTTTCTCCCCAGGAAAGAAAATAACCACAGCTGACATTAGTGAGCTACCATTTGGAAGTTTTATTGGGAAAAGTGCCAAATCAGCCCAAACACTGAGAAATCTACAACAGATGAAACAGTGGTGGTCAGTGTGATGTGGTTAGTGAGGATGTTCTTTATTCCCCAGAAGTGTGCATAAAGATTGCTAAATTTTAAAGAAATTCTGAAGACATTTAGTGAAGAGTAGGGTTCTCATTGATAATACTGATGAGGGTGAGGAGGTGGCTGGCAAGATGGTCACCTGGCACTGAAAGACATCTACTTTTCTGTAAGAGTCCTTATGCACCTTTAAGATATCTTCAGAACAGGACAGAAGATTTTGTTTTTTACATGCTCACCTGGAACCTTGAGAATCTTGGTGTGATGAAATTAACTGATGAATTTTTCAGATACAAAGGAATTTTTTTGGTTTATTTCCTTTCAATTAATAAAAGTAAATAAAACAATCTTCTAGTACATACACAGTAATACATTTTCAAAACAGTTCAATAAGTGGAGAAAACAATCAAACTATGTGTATTCAGTTAAAGAATCTCAACATTTTGTTACAAGATGAGTGTGATGAGATGGGCTCTTACATGTGTCCAAACATAGATCTGATATGTCAGCAGGTACAGCGAGGCTAAAGGTTAATTCCCTTGCCATGAGTGGCCACTATCCAGAGGGTTTTGAGAAAAAAGACCAACTTTAAGCAGCAAGGATTTCAAACAATTTAGAATTTATGAGCTAAAACATATGCTTTGAAAATGAAGTCCTAGCCAGTGTATTTTAAGACCATTCTTTGCTCTCTGCAGAGGGCCATAAAAGGCAAAGGAATTCTGACACAACGCACACTGAAATAGTTGTAGCTGTACTAATTGCATTCCCATACTATAGGGAGTGCAATCTCATACATTGCACTCCACAATAAAAAGGGATGCTAAGGTACTTGAACACATCCAAATGAGGGTAAGTAGGCTTGTGGAGGGGCTGGTAAGCATGTCTTCTGGGAAGTGACTGAGGACACTGGGTTTGCCCAGCTTGTAGAGGACAAGGCTGAAAGGTGACCTTGTTGCTCTCTGCAGCTTCCTTAAGAAGGGAAGTGGAGAGGGAGATGCTGAGTTCTTCTTCCCTTTGATACCCAGTGACAGGACACCTGGGAATGTTTCAAAGGAGCTCCAGGGCAGCTTCAGATGAAACAGTGTTGATAATTCAGGAATGTCTTCATTATTGCTGAGCAGTGCTTACACAGCACCAAAGCCTTTTCTGCTTCTCAACCCATCCCACCAGCAAGGAGGCTGGGGGTGCACAAGAAGATGGGAGGAGATACAGCCAGGACAGCTGAGCCCAAATGAACAAAAGGGTATTCCATAACATACAGCATCATGCTCAGCATAGAAAGCTGAGGAAAGAAGCAGGAGGTGCGAGACATTCAGAGTGATGGCATTTGTCTTACTGAGTCACTGGTACTCATGATGGAGCTCTTCTCTCCTGGGGCTGCCCATGGGAAGTGGTGAATTAATTTCTTGCTTTCCTTGGCTTTTGTGCATGGCTTTTGCTTTACCTCTTAAACTGTCTTTATCTTACTTAAAAGTGAGCTTTCTTACTTTTACCCTTCCAATTATCTCCCCCACTCCACCATGGAGGCAGCAGCTGTGTGGGGCTAAATTGCCATTAGTGGTTAAAACACAACACCTATCAAAGTTTTCAGTAAGGCATATTTCAAATTCTTATATTGCTCTTAAATTTTCACATGACCGTGTTAGCTATAGAGATTTTTATGTTACAATGTGTGCATAAAAACACTGGTGTTTTACTACAATCAGTATTTTTTGGAACAATTCATCTGGTGTAACACAGACTTACTCAATAGGCTAAGTTCACAGTTTAGGATTCAGATGATATATTGTGTAAGAATAGTAGTTGTGGGTAATGTTGCTAATTGAGCACAAACAAATGTGTTTCAGAAGAGCATAACTGTGGAAGAAAGCAAAGTGAGTTCAATAGAGTTTTCTTTAAGTATATATTTAGTGATACCTCTTTGCTCTTTTCCTGAACAGAAATTGGTTGATATGTTCTTTTAGCAGAAGTAATGATTGAGAATTCAGAGAAATCTACTAGTTTTCAGAAGGCAGAGTGGTTTGTGGTTCCACTGACTTTTAATTAAAAATAGACCTAATATTGTATCAGGTAATGAATGCCAGCAAAGTGTGAGCTTTTTCAGAGTTTAAGGAACAACATCTAAAATACTAAAGAGGCTCCTATTCACTAGTCGTTGGAAATATATAATTATCTTTATAAGGTTAAACTAAGAAACTATATAAAAGAATACAGACATATTTGTTCTGAGACCTAACTGTTGCAAAATAAAGAAATAATTCAGAGGTTAAAGGTAAAATATTACTGAAATAAAGGTAAAATGTCTGTCATTTGCAATAGCTGAGCTTTTTAAATGGGTTACAGTTACAGCAACAATCTAATGAAATGTGTGAATTTCTTTAAGGAGATGGAACAATTTGAAAAACTCTCTCAGAGAATCTGAGAGCCACATAATCAAATTAATACTTTCTGTTCTTCTTTTTTTTTCCTATGTGGGATAGATTCTACCTGCTGATGCTAAAGTGATTATAATAACTGGGCATTTTAGAGCTCTTTCATCATTAATACCCTGAGGGAAGACTCATCCTCTCTCCTTTCCTAAAAATATCACTTACTAAACAGCCCAGTGTTATTGCTAGAATGGAACCAGAATTCCATTGTAAAGCCTTCAGAATAACAATGGGGGCTTTTTAATGAGATTTAACAGCTAATTACACAAATTCATTGAAATATGCCTACAAAGCTTTAAGGTCTGTAATGGCAAAAGGGCTATTTCCATTACTATGTGTGTAGGTCAACTTATTAAGGTTTATGTGTCTACATACATAAGTACATAGCTGTAAGTATATATATCCTTGAGAGAAGACATTTATGCAAGATCCATTTGATCATTCATCATAAAATACTACTTAGGTCCAAGGATTTTGTTTATTTTGTTTATTTGTACCTGCTTCATTTTAGCAACAAGAGTGCAAGACATATCCCTTTTTTAAAAAATACACAGTATCCCATACCACAGCATGCCATCTAAAATGCAGAGCAATAGCTCCTTTCTCATCACCTATTGTTATGATTTGAGTAGTTTACTTCATCATTTTTCTCTGGTAAGTAAATAAATTATCTTTGTCTTGCAGAATACAGAGTGAATTTTGCTTGACACTGTATATGAAGTCCATTAACTGAAAGTAGAGGAAAATACGCAAATATTATTTAAGGTGATATGCTTAATATCTTTCTGTTATTGTGAATTATGTTGTTAATCTTACAATTGTACCTAAAGGCCTTATCAAAATCATACAAATGTTCTTTGTCTTAAAACAGAGCAGGAAAACTCCCCAGTTTTATTTTTTTTGAAAAAGTGACTGCAATTGGAAAAGATAAATGAAAGAAATGGTTGCTAAACTTTAGTAAACTAAACACTTAACCAATTTGTAGGCCCATAAAGACTTTGTTTAACTTTCTAGAGTTCTACAAAGAGGTAAGGTTGTCATAGAGCTGTTCAGGGTTAGTTAACAGGATCAAAAGAAAGGCCTAAGGAAAATGATATTGGAGAATGAAAACAGAAAAGACCACAAAAAAAGCAGAAAACAGAAACATAAAATCATTGCATAGTACCGAACAATCTTAACATTCCCTTTCCTTTTAGAATGGATTTTCCCATGTTATATACATTAAATAAATTAATTGCAGGTCCAAATCTGGTAAGCAAACTGCCAGTTCTGAGCTAATAAGAACAATATTATGTCCAATTATGTTTAAAGTTTTTAGGATTTTATTTAAACCCTAAAATATTGTATTTCTTTTGTAAAACATCATCTGTATCTTCAGTAGCACCCTGTGACTACAAATGCAAGAGATGTAGAATAGTTTTGTTGGGCAGACAACATACTTGCTTTGATTTGATACATTTCTCATGTGATTTTTAATTTTTTTTTTATATAACTAGGTGGTACAAAGCCTAAGCTTTCATCTTAGGAAAGTGTTTAAGAAGAAGTAACATCTAAGTTTCCGAGGCCTTTAAGTGCAAAGTATTTCTTCAATGAGAAATTTCATCTAGGAGCTCAAAGACTTCCTTTTGCAAAGATGATGGATTTTTGTTGCTCAACTTAAAAATATGAATCACTCATCAAAAATCTGGAATATAAAGTGATCCTTTAAAATAGTTTGAAGATGCTTTTTGAATTTTTTGACATCCACTTGATTTATATTTCTGACTCAAACTGCCAACTGACTTCTTTTCTTTCTCTGGAGAGTACAAACACAGAGATTGACAAAGTTAGAGGAAAGAAAATATTAATTAGCATACTGAGTATGGGCAGCCCAGCCAACTGTGTATTTTCTAGGAGTACATCTTCCATGGATCAATACATTTTATCTGGAAATAATTCTAGATGGATACCTAATGAAGTTATCCTCTGGGCTCATAGTACTGTTAGCTGAAGCATGATAGAATGTTTGTAAGGAGTGCATAGGTTGCATTCTTAAGTGTTATCAGACAGAAACCATAGAGCCATCAATATGACTTTTTATCAGATGGCTGTTTCTTTTTATTAAGTTTAACTTCTTTAACTAAAGAAATTTACTGCATAATACCTGGCAGGTTTTTTCAAAAGTTACTGAATATGATACAAATTTCACTGAAGTATTTTGAGCCTTTTAAGGAAACTGAGATATATGTGATTTCCTTGCACACATTCAACATGTGAAACTAATCAACTGATTGCTTACTTTTCTTCTTGCATCTGTAATTTGTGTAGGTCAAGTGTTTGATATCAGATACACTAAACTGTACACATGTATATGCATACATGCATTCTAGTAAAAGAAGATATCTACTTCATAAAAAATCAAGAGGAACATTAACTTTTCTTTCTGGAGAATCACAAAACTCCCTGAATAGGGATGTCTTCAACCATTATATTATCTACTTCTTTTCTGCTGGAACATGCTTAATTCAACAGCAGTCTTAAAGACTGTGGAAATATACCTCCTTTCTCTTTTCTTGAAGACTTGCTTAGCCAGATCTTAGAGAGTAGTTTATGGAATCAGTAGACCAACCTGCATAAAAAAGAGTATCATAAATTATTATTTGTTTAAAGGACTTTAAAAGTAGCCAGTAACTTTAAATTAAAAGATCTTCTAGTCCATGAGGATATGATCCATACAGCTAATACGTCTGATGCAACACAGTGTACTTGTAGGGACAACCTTTAAATAAGTAACTTCTTTTTCAGAAATTCAGGCAGCAGTACTGTAATTAGAGGTCCAGAAGCTCTAAGGATATTAAAAATTTAAGCATGGCACGAGCTACCTTTGCAGTCTGTTTGCTATCAGGCTGTTCTGTGAATTGAATCAATATACAGTCTCTGTATAAAGACTTTTAAGTATGCCTATAATTTTATTTTTATCAAGGTTAATAGTTATGTTTAAAAAAAATTCCTAAGTAAAAGAGAATAAATTGTTATGTGGAGAGGAAAAAACCCACTCCTGTAACCTGTGTTTGAGGATTATTTACTTAAATAGCCTGATTTCACTGAATGTCTTTTCCTTCATCTTTCTGCTGAACAGTTCTGTCACCCTGATTTCTTAGGATTTTCTAAAGCCTTCTGAGTTTACATTCTTGTAGAGAACTTTCTCACGCAACTTTCTGTAAACAACCTATTGTTTTGCATTCTTTCATAGAGGCGGAGAAATTTGATAGACTGGTAGTTTGTCCAGCATCATTGGAGAGGTGGCACGTTCACCCTCCAATCCACTGGCACCTTTTGAGAACTATAAATGATTGGAGTCAGGAAAAATAAATTAGTCTCTTCATCGTGACCAGAGCTGCGGTGCATTGTTTTTCCTTGTGTCCTCTAGTGACACAGTTCAGATGACCAAATTAATGCTCCATGTGTTATTGTTTAATTATTTCCTGTTCATCATTATTGCTTCCTCTTGGGTAGCTTGGCTAATCAATTGGATATTTGTATAAGGGCTATGTGAATAACTGAAACTTTTAAGAAAGGCTATTAATTTTTAGAAATAATATGTAAAAATGCAAAAGAACTAAATACCATATTCCCATGGACACTAATATTAGGATTTTTTTTCTTTACTACAGCCTCTAAACTGAAAAATTTTTGAAATACTAAAAAATTACAGGACCTCTAAATACACAGAAAATGTTAAAATATTTGAGATGGGTTTTTTAGTTGTTTAGAAAATATTGTCTTTTATGTTTCATTTTAATTTATTGCGGAATAATTTCTTCCAAGCATAAAATTTGATATTTGTGCAAGATATATTGTACTAAAGATTCTATTTACACCTAATGATGCTTTTTTATTTTTTCTGAGGCATCTATGTTTTGGAGAAACACAAAGTAAAATCTCTTAGACAACTTTCATAACCTGTTCTTCAGAGTACCTGTAAATTGTTTTCATTTAACAGGACTACTAATGCTCCAATATTATAGTTGTTCACTGTCTTACAAAATGGCGAATTCTGTCATCTGCTAAGTAGCATTTGTGTTGTGCTGAATAATCTTGTTCAACTCAATAGGTCACATAAGTATGTGCTCAGCTTTCTGCTGAAACTAGTGTATATCATGAATGTCAATTAAATCAATTTATTTGAATAGCATTAGGGATAGATAGTTCACTGCTTTCCAATTATTCAGAAACAATTTCAACCAACAGTTCCCAATTTCTGAAAAAATGCATCCCTTTAATATCACATAGTTAGCACCTTACTTGTAGGTCATCAATCTCTCTGTAGAATCTTTAGAGGCCCGTTATCTTAGTATTTAATGCAGATATGTGATGACAATATTTAGGTGTGCAGATGTTTTATAGAATAACACTATTATGTGTTTTGTCACAGTTCTTGAAAATATGACAGGATTTAATAAGGAGAAGAGCTAACATTTTTTTGTTGCTTTATTCAGTGTGATGCCTGAAAAACTTAAAATTTTTAAAACCCTAGTGGTTTACAACATTCTTTCTCTAGTGACACTTGTCTTTACATAAGTCTCTTGACACTGGAAGGCAAGGCAGTTTTCCAAAGCATCAATTTGTTTTGAAAACTCTAGACTTTCTTTTAAATAATTTACTTTATTATAAAACAAATCATGGCTAGATCCAGTATCTAAATTATAAAATAATCTAAATTTTAAATATTCAATAGAGCTCTGAAAGTTCTCAAGTTGATAAAGTGGCACTCTGATGCTACAGATTTTTTTACTGGTCATTGTCCAGAGCAACGGAAAAACATAACTTATATTTAGTTAACTCTTTATCTTGAAGACATTGATGTTAGATTTCATTGCATCTCATCACAGCAAGAAAAACTTGTTATCTTACATGTTGTACATTTGTTCTTTTGCTCTAGGAACATAGGTTTCATGTCTCACATCATGCTTTCTTCAATATGTGCCAGAATACACTTTAATTAAGTAGATGAACATTTACTGAGCTGTATGTAATTGTTCATTGTACAATGGAAAAAAAGGTAACATGGCATTAATGCATTCTCAGCCCATTCCTACCAGCCTGAGAGGAGACAGTCGTAATAAGCACAGGATATTAAGTGAGGATTAACAAGACCTTTAACTACCTGGAAAAGCCGGCTGTAGGAGAGAACAACAGTTGTTCTTTGATTACAGTCTTCAAACAAGCAGTTCTCTGAACTCATATATGGCTTGATTATCATTAGAACCATATTTTTATGTGCTATGTGCTTTCTTACTGTCTTCAATTTACTGTAGAAACTCCTATTTTACCCTGTGGAATCTCACAAAGAAATTAAGATATTCTTATTCAAGCTGAAGGAATTTCATGGTACTTTATTCAGGAACATTGTAATATTGCTTACAAGTTCATATTCTCACTCCTTTGTTTGTATAGGGAATTTAGGTATAAAAATCTGATTATTCTGATGATTGTAAGATACTGGACTAAAAATAAAAGTAGACTAGAAAATTTTAAGAAAAATCTGGGAAAATGAAAAGTTAATTGGTGTGCCTAGACTGATAAATATCTGTGTTATTTTTATTTTTATGGAATATGAAAATTTATATTTGATTTACCAGATGCAGCTGATAAAAGTAATGGAAGATATATTTCCATACGGTTTCACCAGTAACTGCATCCATAATCTGCTTTTAAGCAGAATATAACAAGATCCTCTTAATTCCAAAAGTAGGAAACCAGGAAAAAATGAAGACAGGAAAAAAAGTAAATTGTGTTGTTACATTCCTGTATTTGTGGAAAATCTCTCATTTTACAAATATACTGGAAAAACTATTCATAGATGTCTATCTTCGCTATTGAACTGGGAAGCTGTGTTTAGACTGATGTTTATCATCAGTAGTAACAACTCAAAAATATGTATTGATGATTGTACTGGTATTAAAAACTCACTGGAGAAAAGTTAAGTCTGCTCAAGCCCCATCCATAGAGGGAACCAAATAAAACAAGACTGTGAGAGGTTAAAAATGTTAGTCACATTTTTACTGAAGCAAAACTCACAAACAGTACAGAGAAAAACGTTTTACCCACAAAACCAGCAAAGGCAAAACACCACCTGGTCCCCCACATCTCAGCCAAAACCAAAATTTCCATGTGGCTGGGAGGCCAAAGAAGGCTATTCTGTCTGAAGGGATTTACTCTGCCCAGGCGCTGGTGTTACAGCCCAGCGCAGCAGCAGCCAGCAAAGCAGCGCAGGTATTGCTGCAGCAATGGCCAGAGAAGCAGTGCAGTTATCGCTGCAGCAACGGCCAGAGAAGCGGTGCAGCTATCGCTGCAGCAGCGGCCAGCGAAGCGGTGCCGGTATTGCTGCAGCAGCGGGGTGTTGGTGTGGGCAGGGCTCTCCCAACACCACAGTGTGATTCCAGCAGGAGCCACCTCTCCTCAATCTGGCCAGTGAAGAATTCTGCTTCTGCCTGCTGCCCCAAAGAGACAGTCCATTAAGGTAACTTAGATGGGTGTGGAATACTCAATTTGGTCACCCCCACATAGTACTAAACTTTGCCTCCTATCCATCTGGGCAGTGATGAAGAGAGCTGAAGATGTGTCTCACAAATGCAGGTTTGAAAAATGAATTTAAAAATGTTTGTGAAAGTGATTTCCTTTGCTGAAGCTGGTGCTATTATAGAAATTACATGTATCACGAGGCAATCTTCAAAGAAACTGCAAAAAATGTATAAATATCTCAATGTACAGAAAATTCTGGTGAATTTTTGTTTTTTTGTGTTTTTTTGTTTTCTTTTTTTTTAACCTGCTTGAAACAGGTATAAAGGGAGTCATAGCTAGAAATTATAAAATCTAGTGAAATTAGAAATAAAAGGTATATTTTTTGATGAAGGCAAGATGCAGTTAAATCAAGTAGAAAATGGTGTGGAGCCCCAGTGTTCACTTGGCAAGTTTATTTAAAAGGATCTTGAGGTCCCTGCGGTGGGTGCATGGGAGAAATGCAACAACATTCTCAGGAGGTTAAAAAACCAAACTTTGCTGGCAAACTTCAGAAGATCAGAAATTTGGCAAAACTTTAAAAATCCCCATTCAAACAAAATAAAGTGTTTCTCTGAGAATAGGCTTAGCAAACTCTACTCATCCAACCTTAAATTACCTATATTTCAAGACGAGCAAATTAGGAATAGGAAAGAAGATAAAGAGAGAAAAGGAAAGAGGGGAAAGCAAGAAACAGTTAGTGTCTTGGATCCTGGTGTGGTTTCAGATGCCATAAAATCCAAGTACAATAGGGATACAACCATGTGTGTCTCAGGGCAATGAGTTTTATCTGCTCTGGCCTATTGTTTGCCACCTCCACCCAGGTGGGGCTTCCAGTCATGTGGCCACTCTGGGGCTCAGCTAGGGCTGCAGGGGTGGGGTGGGGACATTGTGTCCCATGTGCCAGGTGTGCCAGCAATTGACACTTCTGGGCTGGGCTAGAGGCTCCAGGGGGATATGGTGTGGAGCAGGGCATGTCCTACTTTCACAGAACTTGCACTGCTACCCCCCAACTCACATTTCAGTTATTTAGAGCCAGTAATAATTTTCTCCAGTCTCTCACAAATGTTAAAGCTTCCTCTTTCTGACTCTTTGAATAAAGTCTGGATTTCTTTTTTAAAGAGATGATTTATCGTTATGCAATCACTGAGATCAATAAAAATTACCTTTTACAGAAGTCAAGCTGATAGTCTAAGAGCTTTGTCTGGATCAATCCAGACTGAGTTACAGCCTTCCAACAAGTCAGCAGACAGATGCTATATCACTGCAATGGGCTACATGTCATCTTAACCTTGCCAAAAGATAAGGTAAAATTTATACCCCCATGAAATTGCTTTAAACTAATGCATTTTACCTCAGAAGATAGGGTGAGATAAGTGTGCACATATGGGCAATTGTAACTCACCTCATGAACAGCGACTTGTAAAGCTGCTGTAAATCATTAGCTTTTCATTCTGTGCCCCTATGTTTCCATGAACAGGAAATACTCCGCACTTAAAAGCTTTTACAGATTGGCCCACCATGGGCAGTAGCATTTTTAAGAGATGTGATGGATCTGTAATTCTGATGGGAATAAGTACTTTTTAAATAGGAACACAAATCAGTTTTGTGCCCCTCACTACATGAAAGACATTGAGGGGCTGAAGTGTGTCTAAAGAAAGGCAACAAAGCTGGTGGAAGGTCTGGAGCAGTCTGATGAGGAGCTGCTGATGGAGCTAGGATTGTTTAGTCTGGAGAAAAGAAGACACAGGGGAGATCTCTACAACTTCCTGAGAGAAGGCTGTAGCCAGGTGGGGATCAGTCTTCAAAATAATAAGCAACAAGACAAGAAGAAATGGCCTCAAATTGCACCAGGGGAGGTTTAATTCAGATATTGGGAAAAGTTTCTCAGCTGAAAGGATTGTTAAAACATTTGAAGAGGCAGCCCAGAGAAGTGATTGTGCCACCACCCCTGGAGGTATTTAAAGATGTGTAGATGTGGTGTTTAAGGACATGGTTTAGAGGTAGATTTGGAGTACTTGTCTACATAAATGGTTGGACTCAATGATCTTAGAGATCTTTTCCAACCTAAGCAATTCTACAATTTTATAATTCTAAGTACAAATGAATGTAGGTCTGTATTAAATTAGTTACAGGATTAGTTTTTGTGAAAATCATATGGTTTATAAATGGTAATAATGCTATGCATTTGATACAATTTGATACTTTAAGACCTTTGATAAAATAATTTATATTTTTAATCCACTGTCTACTCCTTGTGAACTTAAAGAAAACAATCTTTTTCATAACAGATGACCTCAAGAGTAAACAAAATTAATGAAAAGGTTTGATCAGAAAGGTCTTAAAATTCAAGAATACTACAAGGCACTACAATAAAAATATTTTCCAACAGTGCAAAATGTTTAAGAGTTCAAAACTATAAGCTAAACAAACAATTTATATTACCACAGATGATTACAAATTCAGGCTGAACAGATGACCTGTTCGAAAAAAAAGATCCTATTTATACTTACACTGCTTAATAACGCTACAGGAAGTAACAAGTTTTTTTAAAAAGGACATTAAAGAATGTTTACATTGTTCATCAAAAAAACATTGTCTAAAGAGTGCTACAGAGTGTTCATTTGTTCCTGCGAATTAGAATTTGCAAATAAAAAATAAATTATATTATCTCCACTTTTCTCAGGCTACACAGTGATTCATCAAATGTTTTTCAGAAGAAACTGTTGTTCTCACACAATAACTGGCTTCTGTGTCACCCTTTCTTGTTGAACAAAGTAAGTCAACAACCTTCATACACTCCCTTGGATATGCTTCTCCAAAACAAGGCTGAAACACCTACCAGTATGTTTGTGTGAGGGGCTAAAAGTAGTGACACCTGCTCTGCAGATAAACATCAGTCTCACTGCAGTATCTGCTGTTGCTGTGCAGTTTTATGTAACCCATTTTCTTTTTTTCCATATGGCCAACAACCTTGAATGAAAACAGGAACTTATATGCTTATTGTCTCTACTTGAATCAATAATCTTCTGTTTGTGAGATCTCAAATTATTGCTATGAAAATGGTTATAATTTCACAGAAGGCCATGGTAAAAAATAAGATGTAAATGCTTCTAATCAAAGATACTCTTCATGTAAATGAAACTCTAATTAGAAGAGGAAACAATCTGTTTTAGCAGACCACCACAAGAAGAGCTGCTCACCATTTAATATAGCTTGATAAAGACATTAGTTTGCAAAAAGATACTGGAGTAAGTAGAAGTCATTGAGTATTTAATCTGGCTTTTCAGATATTATCCTAGAATATTCAATCCATCGACTGAATTTAAGAATTTGATTTAGAGTTGAATATAGCTGGAATCAGAAATTTTTTGCTGTGAGGGCCTTTATAATAATAAATCTTTCATTTTCTTACACATGTTGAAATCTTCTTCATTGAAATGGGGAGTTTGTATTAGATTATCAGAGTTTTGTCTATTTGCACACAGATTTCTATCATACAGTCTAATAAGATTGTCTTGAAATGCTGAAGACTTACACCAGGGTTACAAGAGTAACTGTCACACTGCATATAAAACAATAATTTAGAGTAACTATTAGTTTACTTATTTCTTATTTTCCTTTCTATTGTCTAAAAGGCTTGCAGTAGGGATTCTTTGTTTATGTTTCTAACTCTAAAGATAGGGGTTTTTTAGCTCTGTTCCTTCAGGACCTTTCAAACCCATCATTCAGATATACATTTATCATTAGAATTGGTAGACACAAGTATTATAAGCAGACACTGGTATAACAATAAAATGTACTCTATTAGAAAATACAAGTTTGTGAAGACAAGAGACCTCCTGAGAAGCAGACTGATTTTCTGTAAAATGTAACCAAGACAAATATTTAATTTCAGAACAAAAAAATTCAAGATCATGAAACAGTGAAGCTGAATAAAACCTTGGAATACCTTAATATGTTTTCATAACTGAAAACATTCAGGTCAAATCTTCCCATTATTTTGTCTTCCCACATTAAAGGAATCTTAATCACAAAATAGCTTTGACCTTTGGATTTTGCTTTGACTGGTTTGTCTTGCTTTTCTCAGTCTTTTTTCCTGATCAGTGGAATGTGATGACTAGATCATGGAGAGAAACCCATAGCTCACAGGATATAACATGTGGCTGGGTTATGGACGTTAGATATATCCTGTTCAACTGAATGGGTCAAGGCAAGTATTTGAAATTATGCCAGTTATTTCCTACATTGGTTTGAGAGTTTCTTTATTCAAACCAGGAAAACCAGGGTTATGAATGAAGTCATAGTTACAAACTGACTATTTGCAACTTTTTAAGATAATGCTGATTCAGAAGTATAGCCAGTTCTAATAGGAACAGAATTAAATTACCTTGATGTAACCAAGAAACCACCTAAAAAATGCAAAATCAGACTCAAAAGCCTCCACCAAAACTTTGTTATGAGTTTGGGATATTCAATTAATTTTCATATCTAGGATAGAAGATAATTAAATTCATGGCTTTAAGTGCAAAAGAAGTTCAAAGAATAAAAAAATAATATAATGCATTGTGCATATCCCAGTTATGTGAAAAAACATATATATTATGAATATATATTGTATATCATTTATAGAGTGCATGGTATAGTATGGAAAAGTTTGTTTAAAATCTTATATTGTGAGAAGACTATTGGAATCTAAGCATATTACGCATTGAAATATGCCTACATACTACAGCTCCTTTAACTGATAATGAAGAAATGTTGTCTAACTTTAATATAATGTTTCTCTATACAAAATATACATTTTATAAATGTACTCACATATGCCAAAATAAGTTCTTAAAATTATAGGGAATGCTGCAAAAAAAGTCCAAATAAACAACCAAAACCACTAAAAAAACCCTAACCCCCACGAAAGCTAAAATCCAAATAAAAGGGATAATGTCTATATAAGTTTTATTTATAATCAGATATATTATTATTACAGTCAAGAAAAAAAAAGGCTTAACCAATATGATCAATATTTTAAAAAACGTGCTAAGCAGTGAAATTTGTGAATTTGAGACAAAAAATCCAATGAACAGTGTCACCTGGGAGAAAATCCTATAATGGGAAGCTCTTAATCTGCCCTTGATCATGCTATTCTATCTGATTTGATACTTCCCAACATGTATTTCTTACTGTGTTTTACTCAGCAAGGTGGGTGTGGAGGTTGGAGGGATTGAGAGCCTGAACTCTATGTCAAAGATTGTTTATGAACTTCATGTTTAAAGTTAATTGGAGAAAATGCATGATTACCCTTTGGAATGTTGGTCAGAAAAAAGAAAAATCTTAAATCTCAGAAGAGGCCTTGTCATATGGAAGCCATCAGTCTTCTTTTTGCTTATTCCCTTTCTATCAGGAAGGCTAACTGCTCAGCCCCAGGCTCTGCAGTTTGTAAATTCAGACATTTTCTCAGAAAGCAGAGCTATGGGTTTAAGGCTGCTCTGGGCAGGAAAGACTTAATATCTCAATTCTGTTACTTTCAGTACTTAACGTCCTATTACTGCAGGACTGCTCTGTGAAAGAATTGTTATATTTTTTCCACTGGTCTTGTTTGATCAAAAAAGTACTTGACGCAATTTTCCTAAAAGAGTATTTTGATGTGACTCATGTTTTCTCTTGCTTGGTTTGTTCGTTGATACAGCCTTCTGAAATGCAGGTACAGAAATATGTTTGTGGAGAAAAGTAACTTCTCCAGAAGATCTTTTTGGGGAAGCTGTGAAAATAGTCTGGCTGCCCCATTAGGAGGTCCTGCTGGAGCTAGGAAACCACTTTCCTGTGGTAGGTGGGCTGCATCTGGCCCTGGGTTGTTTTTAAGTTCATGGTCAGAACCTGAGCTGATAAAAATCTGATGTAAGTCTGGATGATGTCAAGCTGGAGCCTCTAACACCTTGAATCCTTTTAGTGGTATCTTATCTTCATTAACTTTCTTTTCTGGTGACACATCATTTCCAGTATTTGGATCTACAGCTGGCTTTTTATATTGATTTTAAAAATTAATTTAGAAAAGGTTGTGAAGTTTTTCTGAGTAGATATGAAATGATTTATCATTACCAAGAACTATATGTCTCTTCAGTGGAATTGAAAAGAATTCCAGTGGGGCTTAGCTCCCACTGTTAACTAAGAGCTCTTCTGTATATTGAGCTACACTTTAAAAGTGCAGGAATTACTAGAATTTATTTAGTTATATTTTATCCTTGAAATATATGTATTAGAATAAATCTACTCATTTTCTATAGCCTTTGGTGAATCAGCATGTTTCATATAACTAAGGAATAACTGGTGACCTTGCCATTTAGTTATTTCAGTTCATTTATCATGATTCCAATCTTCTGGAGAGAGGCAAGGAATACATTTTAACCTAAACATTGGTCTAAGAAACCTTACACACTTGAGGATAAAAGAATTAAAATCCCAATCTAATTTTAGCTGGGACTAGCTTTTCTTTTGACAAGTAGATCTTAAATCTAAAACAAGTAACAAAATCTTTTATCTAAAACAAGTAAGTAGGCAAATTAATGGTAAGTGTTCCTAAACTGGCAAAGGTGACAATTATGAATATAGCACTTGATGACACCCCATGTGATGATTGCAAATTCAGAATGAAGAATGATGCCCTCTTCCTCCCTGGCATTTGCAGTGGTATTTGACATGGTGCTGGGTGCAGTGCACTAATACCAGTCCTTTCAGTACCAGAACCACTGACAAGGCTCTTCACTGCTTCTTCATCTCACCCTCACAGCACACCTATCCCTTGCACCTTTTACTCCTTTTCTCCTATTTCTCCTTATCAATTACTTTTCTAATCCAGCTCTCCTGTGTTTTTTTTCACTTTATTCAATCTTCTGTAATTATTTCCACTACAGGTAGAAGGGTTACAAGTTTTGGAGACTCAGCATGATTGTACTTGTCTCCTTTTAGATATATTAGCAGTTGTTTAGTTATCAGGTAACTGAATTTTTTTGCTTTAGCCTATAGTGAGAAGATGTAGTTATTCTGTGTGGATTAAATTGTCTCTGAAAAAAATATGGTATGGATGAGTGGACACAGAATGATACCAGAGGCTACTTTCTAGTACTGAAATCTTATTAGGGGTATCTTATTATGGGTAAACACTTAATATATGTAGCCAATAATTTGCTTTTCATACAGTTGAAATCTTAACAGTCTATTCAAAGATTTTTTATTTTATTTTATTTATTTTATTTTATTTATTCTATTTCATTTCATTTCATTTCATTTCTTATCAGATTCAGTTATTGCAGAGTAAGAAAATAAGGATTAATGCCATTATAAAAAAAATAATCTTTTAGAATACTGTCGAAGTTATTATGCACACATCCTGGTGCCTAACCCATTTTTTCTGAGTTTTGACTATCTTTTCACTGTTTCTCTGTATCCTGAGGTAAATGGCTTCAATATAATTGGGGTATTGCAAGTTGCCAGCATCCTAAGTCCTTTCATATGGAGGAGTATGGTGTTAATTATGATGATTTCTTCCTCCTTCTCTCTCCTGAATTTATTTAGGGCTATTTTTATGCCCTTGTTAACCCACTTTGCAGTTTGATCTCTCTCCTGTGGTCTGTAACCATTTCATACATATGGTGCATTATATATATATATATATATATATATATATATATATAGAGAGAGAGAGAGAGAGAGAGAGAGAGAGAGAGAGAGAGTTTAGGTTTCCTTTGTTCTCTTTATGAACAAACCCCAAAACCAACTCTTATGTCTGCATTTATTTGAGTTGTTTATAGCCCCGAGGTCTGGAGCCTGTGTTCTGTCTCTTTGCCACCCCCACTTTTGTACTTCTCTCTATATAAAAAGTACAGCTACACTTTACAAATATAAGTGAAAATAAACCAAATTTGCTATAGCCCCTGTCATTGGAAGAGTTGCTGTTACAAAGAAATCAAATAAAACCAAATTTCCAGGTAGGATGAAGCAAATTCAGACAAAATAGACTTTGTAAGTCAGTCTGGAGGTCCCAACTAAGTCATTACACAGCCTGTTACTAACAATATCAACAGAATTTTTACTGAGCTACAGAGCTAAAAATGGTAGTTCACAAATCACGCCAGGTATTGTTCAAGATAAAATCTGTGTTAAAGTTAACAAGGGGCATAGAAAGCCTGAATAATCAGGAATCACTGAACAAAAGGACACATAGACAACCAAGGGTACGCCAACTGACAGAGCCAAGCTGCTCGAAGACACCTTTGCACTCTGAAGGCTTGCTATGACGCTCTATTTTATTTTTGTATGTGCCATATTTTGAATAGACTGTTAAAAGGATTTTAATTGACTAAGTTCTTGGATTCTCAAATAAAATGTGTACTTTTTATGCCCAGGACAAGAACTCTAATAAAACACTCATTTTTTTCACACAAGGAAAAGAAAGCATTGATAAGTTATTAGAATAGACCTTTTAAGTGATTATTCTGGGTTTTATCAGTGCTCAATATCGCAAGAAGATTTATCACTGTCTTTCTAAAATCTGCAAAAAGGAGAAAGATTTAGTCCTAATTTACTACTTTCCAGTGAAGAAATTAGTATTCATTAGTTTTTGGGATCTAGTTTTATGTACTTTGAATTCAAACATCTAGAGAACTGATTTCCACATTCCATTTTATGTTTTTGCTCTGCCTTATTTTAAAGCTAGTCTGTTGTGGCATTGTTGTGGAAGTTGGAAGGTCATAAATGACACCTTTTTAAAGCATTCTTATCAACTGACTTTGTCATATTTACCTTTGTAAGCAGAAACATAATCACAAAAGTAGTTGGGAAAAGTCTCAACTAATACACAAAATTCCTGAAAGCATCCTTCCAAAAGTCGACTTGGTTCCTCAGCTGAGATCTGGTGAATGAATAATATGGAGAAACAAAGAACAGATGAAAAATTTTCATAGTGGCACAAAGTCAAAATCTGGACTCATTTAATGCCTTTTCTTTTTCCTGTGTGTTTGGGGGCTCACATTTAACCTGCCCTTGGTATCTAAATTCACTCTGTGAGAGATCTGAAACCTGCTCAAATTTCTATGCCTCCTAGTTCTGTCGTCTAATCTGTAAGGACTAATATGAACATTATGATTAATGCAGTGAGCAGTATTTAGTATAATTGAAATGACTACTAATTAATTAATTACATGTCCAATTTAGGCATTTAAGTAAGGGGTAAATCCAAGCTTTTCAAGAGTCTATTTCCTTTATGGATGAAGAAAGAAACAATTACTTGTAAGGAGTAGGACTAAAATATGGCAGCTTTGAAGACTCCAAAAGGTCAGTCATACCAAAATCAGAAAATAATTTCAATATCCTGTTAGGACAAAGCTATAAAAAAAGTATGTACCCAGGGATCTTTAGTAGAAGCAGGATAAATTATGGTGTTTTGTCTGCCTAGGATTTTATTGTCTGAATTATTTATTGGGAAGGGAGGGGGTGTGTTTCTTCTTGTGTATTCTTTTTTAGTGATTTTTTTTCTCTGTGAAGATTTCATGCTGGATTCCAGATAGACGGCTCTCAAATACCATGTTTGCTTATCTTCAAAGAGGCTACAAAATGTACAACAGTCTGAATGCTGATTAAGGTGTTCTGTCTGCATGTCTGAGTTTAGCTATGACTTATCTATAACAGCCAAGCATTCAAAACTTGGATTTTGAATAATTATTATATTTACAAGAAAAAAAAAGAGAAAAAGGAACTGGACTGAGTTTTGTTGATATAACTATCTACTACTATTGTTAATGTATTTTATAATCCATGTTATAGTGTAAAACATACAAACTTTCCCTCTTTCCTTTTGGAAATACTCCTTTATTTCTTTGAATCTTGTTCCTGTAATGGTGCACTGGCTTTCTATGCTCTGCAGTGCTTATTCTGTTATCAAAATCTCCAGACTACCTTATCTCTCATTCCTATCTCTTGACACCTTTGTTTTTTTACTTTTTGTCTGCAGGGATTTTATAGTTTTTGATCATGGTACTAAGGTTATTTGATGTTTAGCATATAACTTTGTTTTCAAATTGTATTTTCAAATCTGCTTTTCAATGGTGATTCAATGCTAAAGGAAAGTAAATAAAGCTCATTTTGCATTTTATATTTATTTTCACAATAGCAAAATTCCACCAAGTGAAATTCTTTTAAAATGTCTACATTCTCACATCTACTTTTGTTGAAGTGTTTTCTTCTTTTTGATAGGTGTTTTGTAATTTAAACCGTTTATCTTTTCATTATTCTGCTTTGCTCTATACAGTAGCATTTTTTTCCTTTCCTTTTTTTCTTAATACAGGTTGAATTCTTATTTTTCAGTTTTGAGTGAACAGGTTTTTTATGTATTTCACAGGGCATGAAATATTGGGGAATATTTACAGGGGAATTCCTCAAGCAGCCTGTAAAAACTATACAATCAGTAACAGAACAAAATACTATGATGACATTGATGATGATGACGATTATTGAAGAGAATGAAAAGAAGACATAGTTCTTCCTTTAAAATTAAAATACTAGTCTTTATGCATATGTTGATAAGCAAATTAAGCTTTGGTATAATTTCTTTTTTTCTGGAACAATGCTGAATTGAAAAAAAAACATTTTCATTTAAAAGTTAGGCTTTAAATTTATAAAGTCTTACTGAATAGAAATGTAGCATTTGGAATAGCAAATTTCAGAGTCTTAAATATTATAGCTGTCTTTTCTGACATGCAATAAAACACTTATCTTTTTATCTCTCTTGTGGGATAGAGTTACTTTTCTTCATAGTACCTGGTATGGGGCTGCATTTTGGATTTGTGTTGAAAACAGTGTTGATAAAATGGGGATTTTTTTCATTATTGCTGAGCAGTGCTTACACAGAACTAAGGCCTTTTCTGCTTCTCAACCACCCCACCAGAGAGGGTTCTGGGTGAACACAGGAAGCTGTGGAGGGGGACACAGCCAGGATAACTGGTCTCTACTGACCCAAGAGATATTCCAGACCATATGGCATTGTGCTCAGCACATAGAACTGGGGAAGAAGGAGTGAAGGGGGGGCTTTTGGAGTGATGGTGTTTGTCTTTCAGGTCACCATTATGCATACTGGAGCCCTACTTTCCTGGGCACCTTCTTGTTCATTTGGAAGTGGTGAATGAATTCCCTGTTTTGCTTTGCTTACACATGCACCTTCTGGTTTTCCTATTAAATTGTCCCTATCTCAATGCATTTTATCACTTTTACTCTTCTGATTCTCTCCTCCATTCCGTCAGGGGAACTGAGCTGCCCCCTGGGGTAAAACCACAATAATCTCTTTGTCTGCAAACAGAATAACATGATGCTGTCCACTACACAGTACTGCTGTGATGAGACATGGAATATTGTGGAATTTGAAATGCCCTGTTAGTTAGCTGCATCTAAAGGATTATTTGGCATGGTGGTGTTCAGCCAAAGATCAGACTTGATGATCTTAGTGGTCTTTTCCAACTTAAATGATTCCATGATTCTATTAAATAAAGTATGTAGAATTGTCTATTTGGGAATAAGAAAATAGAGAAAGGAAGATCATTGGAATTTTCTATACAATTAATTTTCTCTTTATTTACCAGATTATGGTCCCTTCTCACTGGTGGTTCTTGAATGAATGTATTTTTGTTTTTAAGACTTCAATAACTTTCTAAAACACAGCAATAGCATGTTCCTTAATAATTGAATAGTCTTAGGATGCAAAAACCACTGCAGGGCTGTGTAACTAATTGTCAGAACCCAGAATGTCTCTTGGACACTCTTGGATGTTCCAGGCCCAGGTCAAAAGCATCTGAGACCCTGGAATGCAGCCACAGACTCCTGTGGCTTTGAACCTGATCCATGGAACAATTTACCAACCTTGCAGGAAGAACAAGAAATCACAAAAGTTTAGATATTATAGTAGAAGTAGTCACAAAGTGAAAGGAAGAATTATTGAGTGCTGTACAGGGGGATCTGAGTTTTGTACATGGGAGTCAGAAGTTCTAAGATGGAGGGACTTGGGTGTGCCCTGTCCTCTTTCCTTCTTCTTCCTCCATGTTCTTGGTGATGTTGGCATTCACAGATTGATTTAGAGTAGAAAGTCACTATTCAATATAGGTGATAGGCATTGGGGAGAAACTATAAACATCTAATGCATAATGTATGATATAAAAGAGGGCACCAGCCCCCTGGGTGTCGAAGTGTGCCCTTGCCTGACTGCTGAACAGACTGCAGCAGCTCAGGGAGAAAATCTTTTATTGTATGCTATCTTTTAGATAGCATACAATAAACTACCTTGAGACCGGACGACTGAAGACTACTGAGTCTTTCTTTGGAGACACAGGTTGGAGGAGAGACTTTTCCACCTTTTCAGCTCACTCCAACCAGGGGTGAGTTCCTACAACTGGCCTCCCCGAGTGGGCAGTGGCAAGAAGCCAATTAGCCAGACAACCTCCACCTTTCCGGGCCACCCCAACCAGGGGGGGAGGCCCAACAACACAACAACGTTCCTACAACTAATTACTTCTGACACACTCAAGTAGCAGAATAAAAACTTGAGGCCCTATGTTGCTGTTTAGGTTTTTTGTTGCATATGATCAAGGAGATTCATACTGACTCAATAGCCATCTTACTCATTTACTCAATTGTTCCTGTTAGAAATTTAAGGAAGTATCTTTTCTAATTTATAATCTCTGAAATCTTCAAAAAGAAATGAACTTCATTCTCCAAAATAGAAATTATTGTAGAGATGTAAGCATAAATTCAGTATAGAAAAACTCACATTGGTGATAAAATTGTGATCAGAAATGTTGCCCTGATTTTTAAAGTGTAATTTTCTTTTATAGTTCTTTTGAAAGCTTTAAAGTTCTCATAAAACTTCTTTAGCCTTCTGATAATGTTTACATATTTGAGAGTCAGAGTTCCCACACAATTTCATGTATAAATAGAATAGTTTACATGTTTCTCTGTGGGTGGAGAGAAATGATTGATTTATCTTTGGACCAGTGTCGTTGGAGAGGTGGTAATTCCATTCTCCAATTCACAGTCACCTTTGGAATTCTATAAATACCAGATATTTGAATAAAACGGGGTCTTTTTCTCTTTTGAACTTACCAAGCTTCTGTGTACTCATTTTTTGTCCAATAATGACATAGAAATACAGTGTTTAGGTTTTGAGATTTAAGCAATGGGTTTGTGTATTGACAGCAATTACTGCCAGCAGTTTTGATCAACAAAAAATACTAAGTAAATAATAAAGTAAATAATCTTAGCATGGCAGGTAAATTGTGTTCACTTTAGATAAGTATAATCAATCATTGTATTGTAGCTCACCAGAAGCTTCCTATCTTCCATTCCCAGCACAGCATGTTTTGCTAGTGTTAAACACGAAGAAAATCTATACTGAAAATGGCATTGCTTCTTAACCAATTCACATGGTCTTTGATATTAAATTTGTATAAATTAATAAAAATAAATATATCAATAAATTTTAATAGATCATCCATCTTCTAAAAAGCAAAGGAAAAAATCTTTAAAAACAAATAAAAAATATGAAGTGATGAGTCATTTGGATAAAGCAGCTTATTTTATCAATTCCATAATTTTACTCCAGTATATACTAACAGAGAACACTTTAAAGATCAGAAAGGGTATCTGTCTCAGCAAACTTGTCTTTTTCAGTGATGTAATAATCATCATTTTCTATTTCATCTCTTGCTACCCATAAACCAACTAAAATATTTCTTAAAGTCACTTGGATTCTCTGTTTTAAACTCTTTCTAAGGAAGTTTATTTATGACAGCTAAAAAGATATTGTTTCCTTTTCTGAAACCTTGTCTGGATTTCCCCAGTGACCACTGATAAGAATGTATTTCCCTTCAGCTGTCAGTTTTTCTTACGGTGCTTTAGAGAGAGAAAGATCTCCGGTATAGATTTTTTTTTTAATTTGTGTGTCTTTTAATTTCTTCTATGAGGTAATTTCTGAAGAGCTAAAAATGGACTGAATCATAACTTTATTTTGAATACAATGAGGTTTGCTTTTGCAAATGTTTTACTGCTTTTACTAGTGCTCATCCAGGATAAGGCCTAAATGTGTAGAAAGGACCTGCACTGGATTTGGAGTGCTTTGCCTCTGGCACTGTAGCAAACTCCCTGAGAAATGAGGAGACTGTGGGTGATAAAAGGGAAATAAGTGAATTATAGATGACTATGCTTTGCATCTCCTAATGAAGAACTGATAGAGATATCATATGAGTGAAGAATTAAGTAGGAGCACTGCTAAGAGGACTTTATGAGACACTACAGGCAATGCATACCACAAGACTAGAGAACATCAAACTCCCCTCCCCTCTGCCTGTCCTGGAGGATTCCTTTGCTGAAGATTCAGCTTGTTCTAGCTTACATGCAAGGTTTCAGAGGAATCCTAGAACTTCTCTAATTAACTAATGCCTCTGTGAACTAGAAGGATTTGGTTTTTCTTCCTCCTTCAAATCTGTTTTTCATGTCTGGTGGTTTAGCTCACCTCCTGCTGTAACAGTATTCTGCACTGTATTCTGTAACAGTGCATTTATCAAGAGAAGCTGGAAGTTAGTTAGATCTTCAAACTCAAGTTCAGCCTCATTGTTGTGTTCCAGGACAAAGAGAAACTGTGAGTGATTCCTTATAAACTCAACTGTCCCTTGCATCTGTTGCTTAGAAAAAGAAAGCAAATAAATTGTACTAATAAATTGAATGCAGCAGTTTAATGTGTTCCGTTGCTCCTACTTCTATGAGAAAGATGTAATTTACATCATAAGCAGACTCTTCTTACTACCTTCAAATAATAAAAAATTTAAAAATCCTTTTAATTTCCAAAGTAAAGCAATTATAAATTGAAATGAAACAAAAGAAGTATAAGGAAATCTGCAACAGGATTTGCTGATACATAAATATGTCTTATATCCTTGTCCCCAAACTCATCAACCCAGGCTTTAAATGGCAAGTACATTTGATCCAGGCCCACAAATATGGGCTTTGCAAGTGATATAGAAATCCATGCTATTTAATAATGGCAAAAGAGTATTATCCATCCTGTGATGGTAGAAAAATAAAATGATAAATCTTACGCCAAATGTGCCAGAAAAACTAATATTTTCAACATCTTATTGAAAACCCTATAAAATTTAATGTAATTTATCCTTTTAATATTTTGGAACTTTGTTAATTTCCATGTTCCCATATTTTAACCTATTCAAAGGCATAAATTCTCCTGATTTACAACTTGAACTGTAATTTAGATTTTTTTTCTGTCATTTTAGGAAAAGAAAGTACAATGCTCTCTGTAATTTAACCTATTAATTTTCATGTTTGTATTGCTACAATGACATTGATTGCCTAATACGACACATGAACAGGTTTCAAAGCTGGTCAAAAGATCTCTGGTTTGTTTTTTTTTTTCTTCATGTCCTCTCTCTTCTGTATTCATCAGATCAGTGTGGCATCCCGCATTTGGGTGTAAATCAGGGGTTCTAATCTGTGTTAGCTAGCCAAGCTCCGTGTACCCCCGTGCACCCCCCGTGTTTCTCACCCCCCTGTGGCAGTCCGCTCCGAGTCTCTCACTGTTGGAGCTTCAGCCCGTCACTCCTGTAACCACTCCCCGTCCCGTCCAGAGATTTCGGAGTCTGTCATCTCGATCCCGCAACCCCATTTGCCCCAGAGCCCAGGGTCGTCCCCTGTCATGTCCCCATTGGTCGCCATGGTCCTCGTCATCGCCACAGCGCCTGTCACCATTGGGCAGGAGAGCTTCTGCTCTTCTCACCCCACCCCTGATAAAACCCTGCGCCTCCTGAAACTCGGGGCCACATTCCCCCACACGGGCGCTGGAGGCGGGTCGCAACCTCTCTGCCACAGCTCTCCGCGGCCATTAAAATGCTTTCAGCCTCCCTCGTGGGTGAATTGGACATTCCTTCGCTTCTTCGCCAAAGTCCCTCACACATGGGGGTCGAAACCGTGGCCAGCCCTGCCCGAACCACAGAATGGAGCCACGTCCGGGAAAAGCGGCAAACCCAAGTCACAGAGAGAGGCAGTGCCGCTCCAGGCAGCAGAGCTGCCCGGGGGCTGGGGAAAAGAACACAATGCCGCAGATCAGAGCATTTAACTATGAAAACCCTTCTACTTCTTGAGTCATCTGCTGTGACAGATAACCCAGATAATTTATTTCACCAACAAATTGAAGTTTATTCTTAAATTGAAGTTTATCATTAAAGCAATTTTTGCATCCCCTTCATCCTTCCTTGCTTCCTTCTGATTTATATCCTTTCACTACATCATTGTCACTGAGATGCTTCTGGAATATTTTCACTAATTTTTAATTTCTACAGTAAATAATAACCTTAATAATAAATTCATAAAAACCATTTATTTGATAGAAAATTTCTAATAATATTTTTCTGCTACCAGCATTTTCCATTTATTGCTAATGTTTATTTCCCAGATGATTACAGTCCTTCATCTTCCTTCTTCTTTGCCCTTTTTTGCTTGCCAAATTGCCTTTTTTGTCCTTCTCACCCTCCTCTCCTTGTGGCTCTGATTCATACAAATTCATTTTTCAAGATTACAGGAAACTGATTAATAACTGATCAGGGCTTTAGGAAACAGAGTTCATATTAAACCAACAGGAATGTACCTCTAATGATGGTTCATTCACCGTAAATTGTCAACAATATCCAGCAGAAGTAAATCTGAATGGCCCAATCCTTAAGGGTGGGACCAGGATTGGTTTTTTTAGTTTTTTTTTAGCTTGTGAGAGGAACAAAGAATCATTGAAAAAATTATGTTTGCCTTGTTGTCCTTTATGGGATAAAATTGTATAAAGTGAAACAGATAATCAATTCGATGAGGCAGCAGAGTAAAGCTAAGCTATTGGTTATGGGAAGCGCTTTGAAATCTTCCACCAAACTCTTATTAAATCACCAGTAACTGCAAGAGGTAAGCATTGAGTATTTCCTCTCAGTGTCAGATCAATAAAAGTTAGTTACCTGTTTAAATTCATATGTCCTCTGCCACGGAGGCAAAATAATCAAAAGCATTAGGAAAATTTGAAATGTTTCATTCTTCTATGATAAAAAACTTTTGAAATTTTTTAGATTCTACCATCCATATCTTAATAAGTCTCATTCTTCAAAGCTCCTTTTCAGAGTAAACATTGTTTCCTTTTTCCTGTGAGTCTGGAGGAGTCCTTTTCAAGCATTCCCCTTCTTTGGGTGGAGCATGATAAGGTAATGCATTATTTGAAATAAGTAGGTAGCTCTCTTATCCTACTTGAGGACTACTAGTGCTATTCCATTTTAATACTAATGTTTACTATCTCAAGTGCTGCTGAGTCAGTAAAGTAAATGATTCACTGACTTTTTCATGTTAACTTTTAATTTTGTTTGCCTTGGATGTATCTACTTGAATGTGTTTTGTAAATGAAAACCAAACAAACTCCTGAGATTCAGAGTAATTTATATGGCAGAAATGTCAGCTGACTGAACAGTTTGTGAACAAATGGAAGACAGGCCAGTGCCATAATCCTTAATGTACCCATATGGCATTTACTGGCACCAACCTGAATGGCACTTCAGTATGAAAGGTTGAATTAACAGCTATTACTTAGCCCAGGTAACACTTATAGTATAGTATATTTCAAACTATACTATAAGTTTCAAATATCAAGGGAAAAATGCAATCAACTGGCTGCCACAAAGGGCTGAACTTTTTACAGTCATGAAATGGATTGATGTGGATTCTTTACCTAGTTCCATTGCTGCCATTTCAGTTGCCCTGCCCCAGTTGATTCCGCTGATACAATTATCCCTGGGGAAGGATTAGGGGGAAAAATACTTTTTGTTTCACTTTTTTTTTTCTCTCCAAATTATTTTTATGCAGTTCCTTCACCTGGCATTTCCACAGCTCCCCAGAATTCCTACCAACACAGCTGGTACTACAAAGGGAAGGCCATATGCTGGATTTGGAGGCTCCTTGACACTTGAAATACAGGCAGGAGAAATCCCTGTCATGTCACAGCCTTTTCTATAACCAAGGTAGGAAAAGTAGCTATAAATAATAAATAAAATAAAATTTAAAAATAATATTCTAAGTTACTTAAATTAACCCACTAGCTTTGAAAAATGAAACACCTTGCACAAAAGATGTACAGGGGGAAAAAATCAATTTTTACGCATTTTATGCATTGATCCTTTAACATGTTCACCAAGTAAAAAAAAAATCTTAAAATATGTATAAATTAATCTTTTTTTCTGCACTGATTGAAGTGACAAAGGCTCCTGAAAATAAAATTGTTAGAATGTTCCTGTGATTTAATTGCTCTTAAACATAAACTTAGGAACTTGACTCTAATCATAATTTTTGAAAATGATAACTTCTGAATTAAAATTTGCATTATCATTTGTTATTATTTGTTGATTTAGTCCTCTTTTTTAAACTTTTCAATGGTATTCTTTTACAGTTTAAATGATAGAAAGGTATGGTACCCCCTGTAGAAGTCTGGACATACAAGCTCTGACTGTAATAAGAATTAGAAGGATGATTTTTCATATATTTCCAATTTTGGAAGATTGCAAGCCATAATATGCATCAATAAAATTGGATGCAATTTTTCTTTTAAGACTAGAATCCCAGAATTCTAAGTTTATTGTGTACCTTTGTCAACTAAGTTTGCTTAACAAAATAAAAGTTGTTAAACTACAATCCAAACTGACAGAAAAAGTAGTCAGCCTAAAGCGCTCAGTGATATAGAGCAGATCCACATCTTTATTTTACATAATATTATTTTGAATTCACAATGTGCTAAAAGTTGTTAAAGTTGTATTGTAAATGTTTAAATAACCAAAATATAATTGGAGAGAAATCAAACAATTTTTTTATGCAATAAACAATCAGTCCTTTATTTGAGTCCCTGTTTGTCAAGAGGTATCTTACTTCTAACTTGCAATCATATAGAAAAAATATTCCCATCACCTGGTTGCCTCTTATTATTGCACCATTCAAGTAGAAGGTATTCACAAAATACCTGTCTGGAAGATGTGCACATGGTTTATGAAGTAAATAATAAAAAACCAGTAACATCTTAAGATTTTATAAAATATACTGTTAATATTGACTATCATATATATAGTATAATAATATAACATTGACTGTCATTTGTGATATAAACCAATCTACATTAGAGAGCAAAAGAATAAATGTTTTAATTTGGAACTGGATTTCACTTGATCTGACATTAAATGACAGCTGAAAACCACTCATGGGAGAGGTATATCATCATATACATATATAATATTAAAATGTACAGTGAAATAATTTTTTCTAAAGAGAAATATTACTATCTTGAAAAAATAAAGGTATTGGTGTAACCACATGAACCTTTTATCTACATCATTACAACCTCAAGGATGAGATTAATATTTTCATTTTTGGAGTGAACTTTTCATATTGTACACTAGTTGTGATCTAATCTGCAAAAATTTTTGATGTTAGCTATCACACCACTTTTTCTTTTGCCAGTCATACTGAATACCATGAAAAAATGTTATGAATAGTCCAAATTTTGATGCATACTGAAATTATGCTGTTCCAAGTAAAAGAGAGGGTAGCCTTGATGTCTCCCTGTGAAACTCTTTCATCTCCTGTATCTTTAACCTTTTAGCCACAGATCTACAGTTCACCAGTATTTTAATTGGAATATATTAAAGAAAAATTGTGATAGTAGGATGTTGTCAAAGCTGAGAATTTTTTTATAGTTTTTTTGAGTTCCTTATAACCACATGATATCTTTGTGTTGTTATAAGGTGGAGAAGTGGATCCATGTGAACCATGAGGGTCAACAAGGCCAAGTCCAAGGTGCTACACCTGGGTCAGGACAACTCCAGGTATCAATACAGATGGAGAGCAGCCCTGCCCAGAAGGACTTGGGACCAGCTGCCCATCCCAGCTGGATGGGAGGCTGGACATGAGCTGGCAATGTGCACTCACAGGCCAGAAAGCTAAACGTGCCCTGGGCTGCATCAAAAGCAGACAGGGCAGCAGGCCTAGGGAGGGGATTCTGCCCCTTCTAGTCTGCTGTTCTGAGACTCCAGCTTTGGACTTGTCAGTACAGGAAAAAATGGACCTGTTGGAGTGGGACCAGAGGAGGCCCATGAAGAGGATTCTGATCAGCTCTCCTGTGAGGAAAGGTTGAGACAGCTGGTGCTCCAAGCTGTGAGCCCCAGCTGTGAGCCCCAGCTGTGTCTCCCATTGAGAAAATGGGAAGCAAGGAGAGGAGAGGGGACGGAGGAGAGGAGACCATATTTTATCTTTTCTGTACTTAAAAGGGGGTTATAAGAAACATGAGGACAGAGTTTTCAGTAGGGCCTGTTGCCATATGACAGGGATAATGGTTTTCTACTGAAAGAGGGTAGATTCAGATTAGATAGAAGCAAGAAATTTTTTATCATGAGTACAGTAAAACACCAGAAGAGTTTGCCCAGGGAGGAAGCAGATGGCCATCCTTGGCAACATTCAATATCAGTGTAGATGGAGCTCTGAACAATCTGATCTAGTGGGAGATGTTCCTTGTTATTGCAGGGGCATTGGATTAAATGACCATCAAAGGTCTTTTCCAGCTCAAACGCTCTATGATTCAAATTACTCAAGATCCAAAGCCTTAAAGTGCTTTCTTGATTTCTAGTGCACTCTGCCACAGAGCAAACCTAAGAAATTGAGAATATGAGATCTGAGCTAATTTTATGGGTCTAGTGAGGTACCTTCACACAGGGTGCAAGTCTTTTAACTGTTTCTTGAAGGAAATTATTCAAGGACTGTATTACATTGTTGACCAGGATTTGATAATTTTTTAGATGTTATATACTTGAAGGCTCAGGTAGTGTCCCCATTTTCAAAGCCTCTGCTAACATCTCACACTTGCCATTTTCTGCATTTCACTTTTATTCTAGGGTTATAAAAAAACCACCTACTTGCTATGAAGATCTATTTGTTACACAAATTTTTAAGAAATTATTATAAGAAGAGGTGTAATAATAGCAGAAAATTCAACTAGAGCTAGATTGAGTTAGATAGTATTCAACCTAGTTGTTGCAGTGAATCAAGCAAGTTTTACCTCTAGGCAGGCCAAGATCAGTTGGGCAATTTTTACTCCTGAGGCCCTGAAGAGTTAGGCAGTGTGGACAGCAGCATCATATTTTCAGAGCTACAATGGTTTACAATTCATCTACCGGAGAAAATAGTAGGTATTTTATGCAGAAGAATCTAAGACAAGAAAAAATAAAGACTTCCTGATTTTTAGTCAGGATTACTCTAGGTGTTTTCAGCCCAATCAAATTACAGTGAATCCAGTAGTCTTTTGTGGATGCATATACAATATTGTCAGGTGCAGTGCAGGGAAGGAAGGTCAAACACTTGATTTAACATGGTCTGCTATGGTTCCAGGACCATCATGTAGTTATTAGCAACAAATTTTGCATAAGATCCTGGTGCACAAGCCATGCACACATGGAAAGAGCAGCTGGAGAACCTTTCATCCATGGGTCAAGTGAGGTGCTTTAAGGGACTGCTCTGTGGCTTTGGCTCTGTTTCTGCTGGTAGTGAAACTGTTCTGAGCATATCAGTGGTGCCCTCGGGCACATGGTGCAGGCCTATGAGCATGGATACAAACAAATTGCCACCAAAGATCCCTCTCTAACACACAAGATGTATAATGTAGATGTACTCATTCATGCCTCTGGACTTTGTGTTTAGACATCATTCCATCAGAAGAAAATGGTTTCTGCTTTCTTTGATCCTCATGCTGTGAAAAAACCAGCATTTTCAGAAAAGGTTTTTTCCCCATAAAAGGATAAATACTGGGTCCAATGCTATTCAAAATCCTTGTAAAATAGCTGGATTACAGGACTCTATGCCTCCTAAAAAAGACTGCAGGCATCATCAGATTGCGAGGGGAGGTAGATACACTGCAAAGACAAGCCACTGCATGGAGACACTGCAATGGGCTGGAAGATTGAGATAGAAATAATGTTATGAGGTTTAACAATGGTATATGGAAAGTACTGCACAGGAGAATAGTCCCCAAAGGAAATACAGGTTGAGATATAGTTCTGCTGAAGTGCTTCTTTGGACAGCAAAATGAACATTAATTAGAAGTGTGGAAGGGCAGCAAGGAAGGCAAACCTGTGCTGCGCCTGTAAGAAAAAATCCACAAGATAAAGGTGTGCAGTTAGTCCACTCTACTTGGAACATCATAGGCAAAACCTGGAAAAATGTGTCTAGCTGTGGCTTCCCCCAGCTCAAATAAGAGGAAAAACTGTAATATTGGAAAGGGCCCAATGGAGCCCCACCCCTCTGATGATTAAAGGACTGAAGAATTTGATGCATGAAAATGTTGAAGAAAGTAGCTTCATTCCTTATGAGAGGAGGTTGCTGATGGACATGTGTGAGTCTAATCACTGCTTTCCAACACCATTATTGTAAAGATGGGGATATTTCCTTCGCAAGAATATATGGTAGCAGGACTATATGCATGAGTTTATTCAGGGGGAAATCCCATTTGGATATAAGAAACATAATCATGTCCATGGGAATAACAAAATATTGCAATAAGTTGCCCACAGGAGTACTTCAATTTCTTTGCTGGAAATATTCAAGATAGTCTTGACAGAGCCATGTCGAGTCTAATTTAATGCCTCCTTACAACAGAAAGATGAACATCTGATCCCAGAGCTCCCTTCTAACCTGGACTTTTCTATGATTATGTCATTTTTCTATGAAATTTCTTGTATATATATTCCAGTTGAAGGTGATTTGGAATACAGGGTCTAAAGGAACATTGGTATTAGAGCTGTATGACTGCAAGAAGCTTTAAAGATTCAAAGAAAGAAGTCTGACAGAAGGGATAAAGAAAAGATACCCTTTCAAAGAAGCCATCTAGAATCACTACATTCAAAGTCTACAGAGGTTAATAAGAGTCTTTTTCTGTGACTACAATGTGCTTTTGTTGTCTCTTTAAGTGTTCTGGCTTATTATATTTTTTTTTCCCTCCACACTTTTTTTTTTTTGTGGATGTCTAAGAATGTTTAAGAATGCCTAACATTGTTCATATTCTGTCTACACATTGGACTGGAATTTTTTTTTCATTTCATACATCATTTGCACTTGCTAGTCTGGTTCCAGGAAAAAAATGGTGTTAATCTTTACCACTCTGGAAAAAAAAAAAAAAAAAAAAAAAAAAAAAGACATGTATTGTTACAGAATTGCAGAGCATTAGCTATTAGCTGTGTGCTTTAATAATAGAACATATGTGGTATAAAAGATGACTTCTATCCTAATTTTAATGAATAAATGTAGATATTTTAACATAATTTTGAAATTATATCTGAAAAACCAGAGAACATGTCAATATAACCATGCATGATAATATATTACCAAGTGTGATTGGTTCTAATTTAATAGGCACTAATAAAAATGCCACAAGCCAAAGGATTTGAATTTGTAAAGAGGTCTGTGTTAAAAGAATTGGAAAGAGGGAAGGGAAATTCTTTTAAAACAATTCTTTAAGGACTGACAAAAGGCTCTTCCTGTTCAGTGAAGTTGTATGTGAATGTAAGGATTGCTTGAGTCTCTGTCTAGCATGTTAATCAAAAGACCATCTTTAGGAAAAATAAGATACTTTTTTTAGCATGTACTGCAGGTTACCTATTCAATAGTTCAGTGCTATCTATCATCAATGTACAATTTACTATGGAGATATGAAATTTGGGCTGTCTGTTTAGGGGCTCTGGATATGTAATTTCAAAATATGCAGAAACCTCTAAAATAAACAGATTGGGATCCATTTAGAAATGTTTACTTGCCACAAATCTAGTGACATACCTATCTAGGCCTCATTGGTATTTAGGAGGAAGAGACAAGCACAGCTAACCTTTCTGCAATGTATATCCTGGGCAGGTGTCTTAAGTGACCACAGAGGCCTCCTAAGTACCTAACACTTTAAAAGGCTAATATTAGTTGCAATCAATTATGTTCTTGTGGCTGCTCGCCACTCGCGGCTGCTCTTTGCTTTTCTCGGCCCTGGTCAGCTCTCAAACGCCCGGCTTGGGCGTCTCAGCTTTTCGTCGGGGCCAGGGCTTGCCGCAGTTTCCGGGCGCTTTTGCTGCCGCGCTCCGGGGTGGGCTGCTGGCCGCGCTTCGCGTTTCTTTCCTCGCGCCTCGCTTTCGTCGGTGCGAGGAAAGAAACAAAGAGGCAGGGAATTCATCCAAATCCGTCCGCGTGGCGGCTGGATGCTTTATTGGCTGCGAGAGCTGCGGTGGAAAAGCTGCAGCCGCTCCCAGCTTCGCACGGACACAAATGGCCTCAAGCATTCAGAGGAGTGGGATCAAATAGGGAAGGGACAGGGTGGACGGGGAGCCCTCCCGCCCAATGGATACAGACATCGTGGTGATGACGTGTACTACAGAGACCAATGGGAACACGGCAGGGGTGGACACGAGACTTTGGGGTGAGTGGGACCACGAGAACGGGGAGACGGGCACGGAAACTACAGGAGTAGGGGAAAACCCGGGGGATACACAAGAGAACTGGAAAACTAACAAAGAAAAAACCCATAATTTGAACCCAAACCCAGGATGCAACAGTTCTAAAGGTAAACTGGATATGTTAAATGTACAAAAAAGTGAAATGGTAGAAACAAATGGTTTTGGGCCTTACACAAAGTGGCTAAAGAAAATAAGAATACATTCATTGATTTCAAATTAATTAAATCTATCTATTAAATATACCCACTTACAGAAAACTGATGACACGGTGCTAGAGGTAGAATATTTTATTTCAGAATATACTTCTGATAGTAGAAGAGAGTAGGGTGTTAATTTCCTCTTGCTGATTTTGTTGATTTTTGTAGGAAAAAGAAATCTTTTGGTATAAAAGTTATTGTATTTTTTATTTATTTAAAATACAAAATGAAAAAACATAATATGAAGATTTGATAATTTCCATAGGACTGATTTCCTTAGTAAAAGGTCTGTACTTTTTGTAGTTAATATAGAATCAACTTTTAGTGCAGAAGATATACAAGTATTTGAATAAATACACAAAAATGCATCAATGCATACCCATCGAAAATCAAGTAAAAATGTGCAGATTTGAACATTTGGTGAGTGGTTTCCTTTCATACGTGACAAAATACTGAAATTCTATTTCATTTAAATGCAACAATCTATATTACATTTGAATGACAGATGCTAAAAATCTTAATGTTAATGATATTTTGCATGATGATGCAATGATAAGATATACATTTAAAAAGAGATCTGATATCAAGTCCATTTACTGTTTGAGAATAATAATCATTTGTAATGAGGTAACATTGAGGAATTTATTTCTATTTTAGAGGATACTACACTGAACAAGAACAACTTTATTCTTATATTATTTCTTTCTGTGCCACACAGAGAAAAGATTGAGAATAACAACAGTAAAATCAGATTAACTGAATAAGTCTAGCCTGTTTCCTATTAAATTTATGTCTGATGCCTATTATCTAACCACAAGACTTCTATGAAGTAGAAAGGAGCAGATTTTAAAAAATTGCAATTGTTTTTTGTTTTTTATTTTACAGGATACACCAGGGTAAAAATGAAAGAAAAATGTTGATGATTAATATTGCACTGGCAGCTGGGTCCCTCCATAGCTCCTCAGCCTGTTATGTGAATTCCAGAAGACTCCATTTCCTGACTTGGTTGTACTGCTTATACTGTAGTAATGCATGGAAAGTCAGTGGGCCAGTTCCCAGGCATAGTAACTTCAACTATCAATAAATTGCAATATACAAATTAAAAACTGCGCAGAATGTAAAATTTTTTTCAATAAAATATCTGCTGTATATTTTAGTGCATCCATTTTATGTTGGAAATGGCATTTGCCATTTTTTACTTCAACTGCATGGGATAATTTTTCTTCTGAATAGCTTTTATTTATACACGCATGATTCTGCCAATGTCTTAAACCTTTCTTTATTTATTGTTTTTCTCCCTGAATTGCAAAAGCCTTTGTATCTGTTCATTAGAAACTTCTTGCAAAAACCACCGAATCACAGAAGGAGTGAGGTTGGAAGGGAGCACAGTGGGTCATCTGGTCCAACTTCCCTGCACAAGCAAGCTCATTCCAGCTCATACTGCACAGGACTGTGTCTGAATGGTTCTTGATTATCTCCAGTGAGGGAGACTACACAAACTCTCCAGGCAAATACAATTTCTTATTGCAAAGATTTGAGTACCTTAGAGTCAGTTTTTACTTCTTGAAGTATTCATATCAAACCACCAATGCATAATATATATTGTAATTTCTCTAACAATTACAGTTTTCCAGCTCTTGTCTTTGGCAAAGAAATTTCTCTTTAATCCAAAGCAAGATTGACAGTAGTTTCTATTTGAGTTATAGCTCAACTGCTTACAGCATTGCTCCTTTTCTCATTTTCCTTTGAAATGATGGAACCTTTCTGGGGAGGTATTTGACCTCTAAATTTATCAGAGTGCCAGATATAAGGTGCTATTAGTGTTCACTGGGACTGAAATCAGTTAGTGTTCACTGGGACTGAAAACAGTCAGGACACCTATGCACCAATAAATGTTGTAAAAATACATATAATGACAAATCTATAAGCATCTTTATGAATTTATAGATAAGGTAGTTGTGCAGTCTCCTCAAGGTGGACTTGCAAGGTACACATACTTTGACTTAAAAAAAAATGTAACTGAAAATTTAAAGTGGGTAGCAATGCCTTCTAACCAAATTAACTCATTGTTAAACCTTTAGAGATCCAAGATGCATATGATTTCAATTTCAGCTTTTTTGAATTCAGAAAAAAATTTGTAGTCATGCCTTAAAAATCAGCACCAGTAGCCTTCATGATTAGCATAGCTCGCATTGCACATCACATCCTAAAGGGAATAGTTAACTTTTCTTGTGTGAATCAGGGGTAATTAAGCAACATGCAAAAGAGAATCTTTATGTGTTCTTCTATCTGATCTCTCAGATATTATTCTGAAGGGATTTTTTATTATAAAATATTTCTTCAAGGAATAACTGACTCAGATAGATAATGTGTTTCTATGTTCTCTGTTCTGAAAATAATTCCTGCTGGTTTTTAAAACAATAATATACCTAAGCCACAAAGTCTGGTCCTGAATTTAGAGTCTGTTCAGATTTATGTTTGTAATTTAGTTGTGAAAACTTAATCAGGATTCTGCTTCAACTTCAAGCTGAGTAAATGAAGATCAAGTGAATAGATTTAGATGCAGTAAAAATTCTACACCCCCAAATTAAACTGAATATTATTCTTTTATACATAGATACACAGAATCTTCATGAAAATTGCAGCCTAAAAATATCTGTATGAGACCCTACCAAAAGTAAATGCCTTCACCCTGTCCAGAATTTGGAAATTTATTTAAATGTTTTGGTAATTAAATCCTTCTCTTTTGTTCAGTACTAGTGAGCACATTGTGATTTTTTCAAAGCTTGTCTATAAAAAAAGTAGATTTTCTTTTCACAGAATAATAGCAAACCGGATTTTATAAATATACAATGTTTCAGATTTGGGTTCTGTGGATTGGGTATGCCAAATTATAGACACATTAGAGCAAATTCTTGATTTGACTAAGGTACAGATATTTGAGGGTACAAGATTATGAATTAACCATATCTTTGTTCTCAGGTTTTGAAGAACAACTATTCCTATTAGTGGGTCCACTGGGAAAATGACCAAGAGGCTTTTGTTTGCCTAAATAATTTAATGAAAATACAGATGTACAGAGATTCAGAAAGAAAGAAACCTGTCTTCTCTTTATGTGAGAGGAGCATAAAATAGAGCTATCAAGAAGGCTTCATTTGTGCAGGTTTTTAACCAGGAATTAATCTCATTTTTAAAAGCACTAATACCTTCTGCAAGCTTGAATTTTTTCATGCAGGCAGCCTGACATGGAAAAAAAATGTGGATTGGAAAGGGCTGTTAGAGATAACCTTGATAGCAATAATATGGTTAATGTATCACAGAAATTTGAGATCTGAGTGCTTAGATAGGTCAGTGAAATTAAGCAAACTCTCATTTTATCTTTTCTTTCAAGCATTACCTGAAATTGAAATTATAACATGTTGAAGACAGAGAATGATGATGGCACTCTCAAGAGACCTGAGAGAAGTTGACTGAATATATTCCTCATTTGGGAACTAAATATCAAACTGTGATATGAGAACAATTTTCTGGATGGGAGAGAGGTAAATGGTCTGGTACTGGATAGTTTCGCTACTAGATAAAGCTGCTGGGGAGCCAAGGTAACAGTTTCCTGATAATCTCCTCCTCCGAGACTAGAACTGTTTTATTATGGATCCACATGCAATAATAATGTGATTTATTTTCTAATAATAAAATTTTCCGTGTTTCATATACAGAATCAGAATTTACTTCACCCGATTTCAACAACAAAATTAAGAATCTATGGAAATATCTCCAAAGGTTAACTGTAGCCCAGTGATTCTAATCTGATTCTTCTGTCAGTAATAAAGACAACGAGGCATTTATCCCAAGGGAAAGTACACTATTGAGGATACCAGGAAAATGTAGTTAATGATTTGAAAAATCCTGTCTGGATATCAAGTTAACAATGTTAATTCTAAGAAGAAAATCTACTGATTTGAACTTAATTTTTTATTTCACTGACCATTTGATCAAAGCAGTGAAGTAATGTTGTAGGATAATAATTTAGAAGGAATAAAAATAAATAATTTTATAATTGCAAAAAGTTTTAATTTTATTTTCCCAGTTGTCCAAAATCATCCATTGTCACCGGAAACAGATCCTCCAAAAAACTGGAGTAGTTCATCAAGGATGTGTATATTGTATTACACTCTCATTTTGTCATGGTTTCTATAATAAATTTTTTTAAAAAGTTTTGTCTACTTTTGTTTCTTGCTTACTCTCTCCCTGTATTCTAAGGGAAATGGAATAAAGGAAAGCATGGCTTTGGAGCACATTTTTGGGAGTCAATTTGACAAACTTATCATGCACAGTTAACATTCTTAGTTTCATTGCCTCCCAGCAACTTTTCACCTTTCATTTTAAGATTTTCTTTCAGAACTATTCACTTGGAATTAACTTATTAAAAAAAAAAAATTCCAAACAAAAAAACCCCAAACTGTCATGGTGCGTTTCATGGGGGGACCCCCCGGGGGTGTCCCTGGGGGGGGGGGGCCCAGGCTGTGAGTTCTCTGGTGGCAGCAGGCAGGCAAGGAGACTCCACACGGCTTCTGAGGTGCTCATTAGATGAGGTTTATTGGGGGTCCTACCCCCGGGAGGCAGCATGGTTTCTGAGGGAGAGGGGGGGGAAGGGTGAGTGAGGGGAGAAAGGGGAGGGGGAGAGCGGGGCTGAGCCGGCACCAGCCAGGAGAGCTGGCGAAGAGAGAGAGAGAACCGTCCCCCGGCACACTGAACAGGGAGATTCAAAGTGGGCGCGGAATAGATTGGGCCAATGGGATTACAGACACAGGATACTGCAGGGGAGGATCACAGGCTTGGAATAAACCATACATTTTTGAGGGGTGAGAGAGCATACCATTTAACTAAAATATAACACCACAACAAACAAAAACTAACAACAAAAAAACCCCTGTTTTTGAAAATATCAACCTTGCCAGTGGAAACACTAAGGAATACTTTTGGCATAGGAAGGACAGAATAAAAATTACCTCTGTATTCATTCTAATATCAATGTTATTTGTTACAGTAAGAGACATAATGGGTGAGATTTTATCAGACTATAAAAGAGGTAATGTTGGATTACTGACTTATTAAACCTACTCTGGCATTCTGATTCCATAAGTAGTTGCCTGTACTTGATGCTTCAAATGACAGCAAAAACCACCATAAAGCACCTGTCCATTGTTTATTGTCATAATGAGAGACGAAAAGTTGTTTCATGACTCCCACAGATTATCAGTTTATGCCCTGAAGCATACAATTTTATTGTAATTACGTTAGCTTGCGTAGTTGTAACTGCTATTAATGATCATAAAGTTGTAGCTTTGCCATGTAAATGTATTGCAGAAAGAAATAGGACAATGTAAAGGGTAACTAACCTTCACATAAGTAGAAGCTGTGGGAGCCCAGCAAACAGGTCATTTACTGAAGGGTTGAAAATACAGTTTTGGTTCTAAGAAGTACATATCTAATGCAAGGAGGAGAAAAGAGTCCACATTCTTAAGAGTCATTATCATTTTATGGATTGTGAGTAGGTAATCTAAAGTTATGCGCAGAAAATGTGCAATGGCTGACAGTTTCAAATTGCCAGAAGATTTAGGTAATACAATCTGAACGAAATGGGATGAACTGACTGAATATTCTGTTTGGGGAAAAAACCCTCTTCAAGTTGTGGGGAGGTTTGTTTTCATTTTGGTTTGGTTGTGGTTTTTTTATTCATTCACATTCTTCTTACTGTCATTATGTTTGCTTTGGTTCTAGTTTTGGATCAATAGGAAAGAAACAGTACTCTTTGGCTTCTAAAGTTAATTTTAAATGAAAACTGGGTATCAATATGCAGAAAAATTTAGAAATTAAAAGTTGAAAATTATATTGGAGACTATGCAGAAAGGAACCTTGAAAAAGCTGAGAAAGGGCTAAATGGAAATATATCTCCAAAAATGACAAAAAACTATAATCATGGGATGAATTGAGGTTTTGCATTCTAATGGAAAGTTTTTGAAGTCTAATCTGGACATGTCTAAATGTCTACTGAAACCTACATAATTAAATATATTGTCACCAGCAAAACATTTTATACAGAAGCCATATCCTGAAATGATTAAAAGACTAAAGAAGTTTAAGCATTTTTTTTTCCTTATTCTTTATATTCAGATTTCCCAGCATGGTTCATTATTCTTATTTTCCATCCATTTCAATATGCAAATGTTGTAAAGACTAAGCATATTATACAATTTAGGAATTAAAGTTTTTTGCATTAAACATTGTGGGAAAAGCCAACAACTGTTGATTGTTAATAGGTGGAAAT
Organism: Anomalospiza imberbis; assembly: GCF_031753505.1. Taxonomy (NCBI): domain Eukaryota; kingdom Metazoa; phylum Chordata; class Aves; order Passeriformes; family Viduidae; genus Anomalospiza; species Anomalospiza imberbis. Next base: position 16,123,887 of record NC_089681.1, on the reverse strand, counting down.
GTATGATGCTCTATGTCTTTCCATTCCAAGTTAGCACAGTTACACTTTTCCTGCAGTGTAATTGTGACTAAGTGAATAAAATGTCAGTTGGGATAATGAAATAAGAGTAGCAAGATGGTGCCGAAAACTAACTGCCAATCTAGCAGCTACATTAGCATGCTAATGTTTGTTTTAGTCTTTGACTTTAAAAGGTTTGAAAAATAGCAAAGGAAAACACTTCTGTACTCTTTGCTTCTGGGTAGACCCTTCAGGAGGAGTCTAGCAGCACTTGTTTGGAGCAGATATTTATGACTGAGGTAGCAAATTTCTCAATACATGTTATTCCAAGAATGTTTGACATTTTGCCTGGGAAGCTGTTCTCTAGTCCTGAAAGAAGAACAGACATGTTTTTGTACCAAGGAAACAGAACCATCTTGTTTCATCTCTGGGGATGAAAGAGACTAACAGTAAACAAGTAATGAAAAATCCTTTTTCACAGAGTGTCCAGTAATTGCAAACTTATACAGGTTTTTTTTTTTTTTTTTAATCACTGTGTGTTACTACTGCTAAATCTTAGTGGAACAAGAATTTATTTTGGCAAGATATATGCATGGATATATACACTTAGTTTCATCCAGAAAGCAACTAAGTTGTCCCTCATATCAGTACATGGTCAAAAGCTAAACAGATATCAATATCACAGCAATATCAGAAGATTCCTATACACATTATTGTGCTATTATATTACAGTGTTATACTACTTATGTTGTTATATAAATTATATATATACTGGGTGCGGCGTTAGGTTTTTCTTTGCCCCGGTCCCAGGCAGCCTAGGTGCCCGGCTAGGCACGCTGCTTTTCAGCGAGACCAGGGCTGCCGTGTGGTGCGGAGCTCTAGGGCTGAGCCTCTGCGTGGGTTGGCCGCTTTCGTAGCCACACGCTGAGAGGAGGCGAAGGGAGAGAGAAGGCACAACCTGCCCCGCGCCTGAGAACTGTTTATTTCCTGCATTGCTGCTGTGGTGGTCTCAGCAGCGTTCCCAGGTGTGCACGTGGGCAAAATGGTGAATTGGACAAAGGGAACATGGGGTTAAATAGGGGTCGAGCAGACAGGGGCGGAAGCCCCCCCTCGCCCAATGGGGACAGACGACAGGGGCATGACGCGTACCACGGCAACCTATGGGAACATAACAGAGGTGGGGATAGCATTCTGGCTACTGAAAAATTAACCCTGTCCTGGCTGGAACCACACACTAAACTACCTTCCTTTAAAGACTGGGAGTTTAATAGGAATGCAAAGTCTTCCCCAACTTTATAACATTCCTTTGCAGGAGATGGCAAAGATAAGGCAAATAAGGGAGATAAAGGAGAAATATTTATATAAGTTTTCATTGCTATCACTCTGTCCATATTAATTCTTCTCAGCATCTTGATTTTTTTGTTTGTTTCAAGAAGAGAAATGTTAGCTTACATTTTCATTTGGTTCAGTTTTTCCTGCTCTCTCCCTGGAAATGTATTACTACCACATATACCACATTTTCCAAGGGAAGATCAAAAAATGTGAGAGTCTTTTCAGGTAATCTCTGCCCGTCATTCTTTCCTTCATTCACAGTTATGAAGGTGCATAAAAAAATTTAAGTATTAGAAAATTTGAATGTCTATGTAAATTGCAGCAAAATTTAAATATTTTTATATTCTTTGGTCTCTGTATGTATATATACCTGCTCTACACATCAGAGAAGAGTAAATTATCAAAAAGAATCTAATAAGCATTGACATTTGCAATGCATTAAGACTCTTAGCTACTGTCACATGACACCTTTCTACTGAGATGTTGAAATAATACAAATGTGTTATAAAATGCAGTGAGAAATCTCAACTCTCATCAGAAAAATTAATCTGCTGCCAAAGTTGAAGCATTTTTGTGCAAAGACCTTGTGTAAAGGTTCCTGTATAAGTTTGCAATATAAACATAATAAATGTCTGCCTAATGACCATTTCAGTTTGAAATTTAAGAAAATTTTCAGCAGTGATCTCGTGAGCCCTGTAAGATTTACATTACCAGCAGATTTCCCAAAGTGTGTTAAAATATTTTTGGAAACAAGTCAAGAGCATTTCTCTCCCTATAGAAATCCAGTAGTATACCAAGTACAATACAAAAAGAGAGAAATGCATATGTTCATGTATTGTCCCAGATTGCAAGGCAAGATGTATTCTATTTGCCATCTGTATGGCAGTTGTCTTCTGTTAAGTGGGCAGTTTTTCTTATGTCTTCCACAACCAATCCTCCCTCCAGGGAGACATCTGCTGATAATAGGCTATTGAATGTCACTGCATGACTGATAAGAACTATAACATCCCATTGTGAGATGCTTCACCCAGAGGGAGGAGCCAAATATTCCTAAACTGGATATAGTCTGAGCTTTTGGAACACCAGACTCAGCCTTTTCCACTGGATTCCCAGAGGAACAGCTGAGTCTTTTGACTAGATCTTCAGAGGAAGACTACGCCCTTCTACAGGATTGCTGCTCCAACAGAACCACATCTGCCACTCCAAGAGGACTGCAGCCATTCCAATTTGGACTGCTACCAACACCCTGACCAAAAGGGTGTCAGGTTGTATTCTGACTCTGTCAGTGGTTTTCCTTTTGTATTATTGCATGTATTTTGTTTTCTTTTTTCCTTTTCCTAATAAATTGTATTTCTGACTTGGAGTCTCTCACTGGTTTTGCTTTCAAACCAGAACATGTATATGACAGCAACTGAAGTAATGTATGCAATCAAGATTTTCATTTGGAGTTGTGAGCAACAGGTCATTTCAAAGGGAAATATCGTGCCTGCAAATGTTCTTTGAAGTTACGTTATGAAGAGGGTTCAGGATTAAACGAACAAACAAACAAACAAAAAGGTTTTCTATTGTTTCCCAAAATTTTGAACTCTATTTTCAATTATTTTTTAGATGTGTCACCTCAGATATTTAATGTAACTTTAGTCGATATTTAATTCTAACATAATAATGAAGGGAAGAAAATCTGTAGCAATTTGTGTTGACTGGAAAAGGGCAAGATCTATAGGTAGTATTCATTTGTGCCAGTGCAAACATAATCTCTGTTAGTTAGAATTCATAGGGTTTAGGTATGGAACATATAAAATTATCTGCATAATTTGAATAGGGCAATGTGATACTTAATGTACCACAGATAATGAATTCATTTTAACCAAAACTTCAGTCATGCATCCTTTGCTGCTTCAACGCATATGAAAGCAGTTAACGGGACACTGGGAAGAACTTAAAACTCATACTTTCTTTGTACTTCAGGCTATTTTTTTACCAAGATCTTTCTTTAGAACTCCATTTGTTTGTGGGATTTTTCCAATGGAAAAAACAAATTAATATTTTGTATTCATTATCCAAATAAGGTATCATAGAATTTTCCACTGAAGTCATAAGTAACAGAGATTTGTTCTAATAAAATTTTAAAAATCCATTTTTCTAAGCAGCTTTAGGAAGAAAACTAGTAAGATTTTGTGCAGACACCGAAAAATCATTAAAAATATTGATTTTCTAAGAAGGAACAGAATAAGGCTTGGGTTTTTCCTCCCATGTTTAGTTTTTTGCAGAGGCTGGGGATAAACCTGCATAGATGTATTTCTCATTTCTATGGCAACTAACCACCAACAATTATTTTATGACACTAAGCATTCAGTAACCATTCATTAATCATGAGTGAAAATATGAAAGGGCAAATGCTAGGGTAAATAAAATGTGGAAAGGATACTTGTTTAGAAAATATTTATCAGTGAAGAATTAAAAGTACAAAACCTGCAAAGATGATGTAGTGCATTTGCTAACTATTTTATCGATACAAAGTTGAGTTAAAGTTAGACAACCTAGACTGACCCTGGCATGCCTAGAGAGCAGAGATAGTCTAAGAAAACACTATTCAATAAAACTGAGGCGTACTAGGGGGGCTATACTAAGCTGGTTTCTGTATGTTACCATCTCTTTATTGTGCCTAGTCTTAAATTGGACAGCTAATTGGGTTAGTTTATTTTTATAATTTTATATTATATTTTTGTCCTTTCTTTGGGCCCTGAGTTCATGGGCCTTGGCAGGATACATCCATGAGTGTTGTGAAAGCTGGCAGACACTGTAGCTATGCCACTCATGATTATTTTGGAAGGCTCATGGTGATCAGGTGCGACGTTCTGTTCTTTTCCCTGGCCCCCAGGCAGCTCTGGTGCCTGGAGTGGCACCGTCTCTCTTCGGGACCCAGGTTTTGCTGCTTTTCCCGGACGTGGCTCTGTTCCGCCGTCCAGGCGGGCTGGCCGTGGTTTCGACCCCCCAAAGCAAGGGACTTTGGCGAAGAAGCGAAGGAATGTCCAATTCACCCACGAGGGAGACTGAAAGTCTTTTAATGACTGTGGAGAGCTGGAGTGGACAGGTCGTGACCCGCCTCCAGTGCCCGCGTGGGGGAATATGACCCCGAGTTTCGGGAGGCGCGGGGTTTTATCAGGGGCGGGTTGAGAAGAGCAGAAGCCCTCCCGCCCAATGGTGACAGGCGCTGTGGCGATGACGAGGACCACGGGAACCAACAGGGATACGACAGGGGCGGACCCCGGGCACTGGGGCAAACGGGGTTGCGGGATTGGGATGACAGACTCCAAAGTCTCTGGACGGGACGGGGAGTGGTTACAGGAGTGACAGGCTGAAGCTCCAACAGTGAGAAACTTGGAGCAGACTGCCGCAGGTTGGGGACAAACACAGAGGGTGCGCGGGGTACACAGAGCTTGGCTAGCAAACACAGATTAGAACCCCTAAGCTACACCCAAATCCGGGATGCCACAATCAGGAGACTGGAAGAAAGACTTGCTAGAAAGCAGTTTTGTGAAGGTGGACAACAGGCTGTCCATGAGCCAGCAGTGTGCCCTTGTGCTCAAGAGAGGGGTATGGTTTGCTAGAATAGAAAGGCAGCAGAAGAGGGACTAACTCAGCATTCTAACATAAAGAAAAAATTCTTACACTAAAACTTTAAATGATGCTCTTGGAAATGTTCTGGGTAATGATTCAGGACAAAAGGAACATTGACATTATAGAAGTCCCCACAGATCAGTAAATCTGAGAGATCACATGAATTAGGCTTGTTGTGAGAAATCTCACATAACTACAGATATACACAGTAAAGACTTTTGCATAGGAGCTGGTAATTCTAAGCACTCTTCCTGGCAGTAGAAGAAAACTGCTATTCACTCTCTGCTGCAGTTCAGTATATGCTGAATTGCATTCTAGGAGTATCAGATTTGTTATATTACCTGTACAGCAAAGTGAAGTCATAATAGACATTTACGTGTCATCAAATTAATTAAACCCTCCCAAAAATATAGTAATAGATCACTGGGTTGACTGTTAACTGACTGCAATAACAAGAAGTTATGAAGAGAATGAAAAAGTTGGTTTACTGATACTGGGTCCGCTATCCTAAGAGAGTAGGAAAATGTTGGCAGATGATGATAAGAAGGTCAACGTGCTAAGTTATTTTTTTTAGAATTCTTGACTAAAATATCAGCTGTAGCCTAGAAATAAATGTAGTTAAAATGAGCAAAGAAAGATTTCAGCCTTCAATAAATCAAGAATAGGTTAGAGACTACTTATACATAGTTAGATTTTCATATTGTAAGAGTGATGTCTTTTAGTCTATGTAGTTAAAGGTTTGACTGGTGAAATCAGACCACAAATAGTAGTTATTTTGAGAATTTACAAATCAAAAAGGTAATCACTGTGCCACATTTAAAGAAAATACAGAGAAGGAGGAGCTGTGGAACTGTGCATCTTTTAATATTAATTTCTAAATAGTAACTGGAAAAAATAATCTAACAAACCTGGAGTAACTGCAAATAAGAAAGAGCAGAGCAATAGCCAAAAAAAAGGTTTATCAGTAACAAACCACCTCAAAACACTCTGATTTACTGCTGCAATAGGATAATAGCCCTCACAGAACAGAAGTAGTAGAGTCATATAACTTAGCTTTTAAAGTCTTGTAACATTGTGCCTCATGGTAGTACTAAGAAAGCTGAGAAAAAAAAGCAAATGTTTGAATGAAAAAGCTTGAGGGTGGAATTCCAGCAAGTCTGGCCAGGAAATTGTGTCTGTTGTAGTCTTGACTTCACTGCCAAAAAAATGGGGGTCTGCAGGAATAAGTAAATAAAACAAAGCACTAAAAAATCCTGCTTAGAAATGAGTTGGATTCTTCTCACTAGATCTTCAACAGTGGAATAAAAAGCATCTCACAAATTTAAATCTATAGAGTCTATACATAATAGAACAGAATGTCCTGCCAGAGGCAGCTGGAAAGATTGGATAATCTCTTGAGATGCCTGCCTGTGTGACTTCTTTCCTTAGCATATATAAATTGATGCAAGAATAGGTGGCAATGTTTTAGCCTACAGGTTTTATTTGTCTATTTGCTTATGCTGATAACAGAGTATCAATGGGATTATTTGCAGTTAAATGCATTACTTTCTGGAGTTTTTGTAAACACATCTAATTGTTGGTTAAAGACAATGTGATTTAGTACTTGCAGGCAATTCCTAGGTCAAAGGCAGAATCATATATTAGTTATATGTATAGTTAATTACTGAGACATAAATTAAGAAGCATCAGTCTTGTGTTTTCATGAACAATGCTATTTATAGACATCAGAAAGTGATGGACTGTTTTTCAGGGAATATGAAGATTTAATGGTGGATTTCTGTGCTTTTAGGATTACATCTATGTTGTATAGTATTTGCTAAATTAAAAAGTTAGGTTTTAATGTTAACACTACAAAGAGTTTTAAGTTTAATTCTAGGGAAGGTTCAAATGATGCTCTGTGCCTCTAACTACACCATATGGTCTAAATGCTGAGCATTTTATAAACATGCTTGAGACAGCTCTAAATTAGGTCATGGCTAAAACAGCAAAATCAAAGTCAAATTTGGGTCAAAAGGACCTGCTTGTCCTTTCTGTGTAACACAGAAATAATTCAATGCATAAATCATGTACATCTGCATAGATGTCTAATTTGTGAATTGTGTTTTTGTCATTAAAATTTCACATGTTGTGTAAAGCCACAGTGTTCCATGAGTATCAAGTTATGCTTTACAGAGAGAAAAAAAATGTCCTACTTAGAAAGAAAAATATGTAGGCATAAGTATTAAATCCATAGTTAATAGGTCCTTAAGGTTTTTTGAGATCTTTCAACTGAAGCTGGATTTAAATTCCCATGTTCTGCAGTTCGTGACTAAATTCATTCTCTGCATCTGTTGTTATTACTTTCTGCTGGGTAGTCTAGTTTTCTGCAAAACTGTATATTAATCCAGAATACTCATATATTACATTATACATATGCAATAGCTGTTAACACTGTAAAATGTGGTAATTTTTTTCCTCAGAGGCTCTTAATCTTTTGATGAATATCACTGGTATGATACCATATTGATCCAGAAACTCGGGACAGCCAACTGCAGAGGACAGCTGACATGTCAAGAATGTATCTGCATAAAGCTCAGTTTCTAATAAAGCTTGTCTCAAGTTTTTTGGAGTGGCTTAGCATAAAGATGGCATTAGGTTCACCTAAAAGTTAGATTATCTGACAATTTCATATTTAATGAAACCATTGGGCTTTGCCTATTGGAAGGAGAGCTACCATGGGGACATAACCTTTTCCTGCAGTGGGTAGGAAGCTGAGTCAATACTGACCCAGTGAGCCTGGCTGCCTTGGTTCCCTACCACTCCTCTCAGGGTATGTACTGGCTCCTTTACTGTCCACATACTCAGATACATATTTTCACATTTCCAGTGGGAGGACAACTTAGACTTACCCTGGCATGGCTAGGGAGCAGAGACATTCTAAGGAAACACTATTCGATAAAACTGAGCCATACTAGGAGAGCTATACAAAGCTGGTCTCTGTATGTTCCCATCTCTTTCTTGTGCCTAGACTTAAATTGGGCAGCTAATCATCTAAAAATACTTTTGGTTATTGAATGCTTTCATATTTTTTTACATACCTTAAATATATTTCCCAATCTTTTAATTTCCTAACAATCCACTGGGCTAAAGCATTGAGGAAAATCGGTTTATCAAGATATCAAGCACTCAGTTCCGTTTCAGTTTTAATTTCACTAAAAGTTCTTTATAGATCTGGGAAACAGTTTATTTGTCATTTTTTTTATTAGTAACAAATGAAGCTTTTGATGGCTTGGAAAGATTATCTGGACGATTCTCATGTTTTTGCAGTAGCTTAATATTAAGTAGCTTTTGTTATTTCTCAGAAAATAGTTTTATAAAGCAGTTACTCATTAATCCTGAGCAGTCAGGGATGTCAGCAAGAAGTCAATACAGTATTTACTTCACATGTCAACATATATGGTACCATTCAAACTGCTTAGAAGAGTCATATCAATATTCCAATTTGTAAGCAACATTTTCATCAGAAGTCTCCAATAGTTTTAATACATAGTATTTTTTCCTGCTATAAATAAATTAAAATCAGAATAATATATAAACAATATTAAAATGTAATCTAGCATGATGTGATATATACGAATGAATAAACATGATCAAATTTCCAATATTATGAGAAATAAAATAAAACAAATATATAATACAAATAACTTTTATTTCAAGGTATCTTTCCCACAAAAATGCTAACAATGCAATTGGTTTCTGTTTCTCACACTTGAAAGTATTGCTTTTCAGGATATTCATAGTGAAATTTTTGACATAATTATATGACATTTCCCCAGCCTAGATGAGATTATCTAGCATCCTCTTAATCGTGTCTTGTAAAAGTCCAATGATGGGGACTCTACCATGTCTCTGGGGAGGTTGTTCTAGTCACTGCCTGTTCTCACTGAAAAAAATTTTTTCTTGTATCAAGATTAAATTGGTCTTGTTCTGCAACTTGTACCCACTGGGCATGGATTTTTTCATGTGGTTTCTGTCATGAAGAGTGACATCCCTCTGTGTAACTGTCCTTTAAGTACAGGAATAGTGTTATGAGGTTTCCACAAGCCTTCTCTTTCCAGGGAAAAAGCCCTAGCTTCTTCAGTTGGTTCCTCTTAAGGCTGCTTCTCCAGTGCCTTTGATCTTAATGGTGACACTCCATTGAATTCTTCTCAGTCTGTCCACATATTCTTTTAAATGTCACGTGCCAAAAATGGGCAGAGTACTTCAAGTGTGGCCTTAAAAATTCTGGGTAAAGTGGGATGATCACATCTCTATCACTGCTAATAATGTTTCTGCAGATGGAACCCAGGATCCATTTTGCTTTCACTGTTGCAGCCACACACTGCTGGCTCACAGTCAGCTTCTTGTCCACCAAAACCCTCAGGTGCCTTTCAGTGACACTGCTCCCCAGCTACACAGATGATGGCCTGTTCTGGGCTCTTTAGTTCTGTCATCCCAGGAGCAGAATCTTGCAGGTGTTTTAGTTAACCTCAAACAGTTCTTTCTAGCTTGCTCCTCCAGCCTGCCCAGATCTCTTTGTAAGATGTCTCTTCCTTCTCACAGTCTGCCTCTCCACCAGTCTAGTGTCATCAGCAAACTTGCTGAGGTTGCTTTCAATCCCATCATCAAGATAATTTATGAAGATACTTAACATTATGGGGCCCATTTTTGATTAGCATTATTGATCCCTGGGGGATCTCACTGGAGACAGGCTGCCAGCCTGAGAGAAAACCTTTGATCACCAACCATCCACTGAGTGCAGCCTGTCAGGCAATTCCATATCCAAATAACAGACCACCTATCCAAGCTGTGCCTTGGCAGTTTGTCCAGGAAAAGGCTGTGGGAAATGGTGTTGAATGATTTGCTGAAGTCCAAGTAAACAAGTGCTCTGCTCATGTTGACAGAATATGCTCTTTTCCTGTAGAAGGTGATCAGGTGATCTGGCATTAGTAAAGACATATTGCCTTTTCCCAGTCAGTGACTTCTTTGGGTTTCATCATCCTACCAACAGACTTTCCTAACCCTGCTCCTGTGGAGGAAAAGGATCAAGCCATCTGTGCTGTTCATATTTGTGTGAATGCTGTACATTTGCATAGGTGCTGGTAAGGCAAAGTTTTCCCTCTGTGTTGTCTGTGCAGCCAGCTGTGTGCATGCTGGATGTGTGTACATGTGACAGGCTGTTCATGTAGCAGGCTGTGAGTGCAGCGTGAGTGTGTGTGTTCCTATTGGGGATTGTGTGATGAGCCTTTTCTCTGGAAACAGGGAGCACAGCAGCCTCATCTCCATCAGGCTACCCAATCCAGCAACCTGTAACATGGGAATATGAATCTTTAAATCAATCTCATGTGTAATACTGGTAAGAAAAAGGGTATTTTTCTACTGCATGTGAACTTGATATACCCCTCAGGGGCATATTGTGTCCTTGACACATTTGTGTCCTTGAGGAAAAAAATAGTGGTCTGGCTGAGCTTTCTGATTTTTATTCCTGTTTGCTTTTTTGCATAATTGCTATTTTAATTCACTCAGAGGTAAACCAGTTTATTTATATCTGATTTGAGTGGCTTATCTTACAATGGCAATAAAACTATTTAAAATAATGCGGGGATGAAAACTTGTTTACTTTATACAGACACCACTTCAGTAGAATAAACATTTCAGCATAAGAAGTTTCAGTTTTCGTTGCAGTCTCTTAATAGCAGTATAGATTTTCAGCAATCAATATTTTCCCTAAAATACTCAGAATAATTCAGTAAAGATAACTACTGGAAAAAGTATAGCACATCTTTACATTTATCACAGAGAGCAATTCTTGGTGGCAAGATTATGACAAAAAAATTTCTCTGACGTGACTGCATATTATACATGTATAACAATTACCAAAACAAAATAAACAAAAAAGAAAACTTATTGCTTTCAGAAGAACTATATTGATTGTGAATGCTGCTGTCTTCATTGTTTTTATTGGGAAAAGAGATTATTTTGGGGTTGGCCTAATCTCTTTTCTCCAGAGGTAGACTCCTTTAAAGAGTCAGGGGTTTAGTAAAAAACAAAAGCAATCAGAGAAAAAATATTTAGTAAAATGTTTCTGAGAAGAATTTGTACCAATCACCTACTCTAGGGAAGAAAAGAATATTTAGATGAAACATGGAGGATATAAACTCAAATCCTTTATTCATCTGAGAAAACATGGGCTCATGTTGCACATAAAAGTTCTCTAATGCCTTTATTATATGGTATTTTGGGATTTCTTGGGCTTTATAGCATGGAACTAACTATAAATTGCACAAACTGAAAAGCTGGATAAATTCTGTGGAGACTAATTGCATTTTGCTGTGTTATTTTTCAAGTCAATTCTTTGTTCCAGTCATTTTGTGAAACTTATTCACACATACATGGGGGTTTAGCACAAAGGTACCGTGGGGGAAATATGAAGATAAGAAATGGCTAATGGTGATGAAATGGGTGTGCTTATGAAGTTCTGAGGAATGAAGTGTTTAATTATATTCTTATATATCTAAATATTGAAGCTGTAGGTATTGATGTTCTTAGCTAGTGTTCTGGTTTTTGTTAATTTTATTCTTGGCAGTTTTTTTAATAGTCTTAGTCATAAAATAACAAGAACAGTAGAAATGAAAACAAGTTTTAGGGTGACCAAAAATTAGTAGCTGTTATGGTGATTACCATACCCTCTGAATTTAACCCTTCAAAGATTTTAGTTGGATCCAACAAAAAAATCACAATATCATTTAGTCCAAACACAAAGATATCCAAATTGCTTTCAGAATTAGTTCACTTGTTTCCTATAAAACTAGCGAATCAGTGAACTATATTGTACAAATAAACACATCAGAAAGTCTCACAGCACATCTGTGGGATGGACACATCCACCTGTTCCAGTGTGGGATCCTTCAGGGACTGCAGGGGAATGAATGCTCTGGCACCTGGAGCACCTGCTTCCACTCTTTTGTCACTGACCTCAATGTGTGTAGAGTTGTTTCCCTTACATATTCTTACTCCTGTTTTTCCACAGCTTTTTCCTTCCCTTCTTAAATACATTATTCCTGAGGTCTAATACTGTCATTGATAGGCTCAGCCTTGGCCAGCAGAACTGGCACCGACCCTGTCAGACCCAAGGGAAGCTTCCAGCAGCCTTTACAGAAGCCACCCCTGTAGCCCCACTAACAAAACTTTGCTATGCAAACCCAATGCAATGGTGTTTGCATCAGGGGCCATATTCAACTACTGCTGTTTTACTGTCAAAATCCATGTAAAGGTGAACTGGTAAAACAGGCAGTTAAGGATTGGCATGTGTTCTTAGTTTTAGTTATAGTTTCGTTTCTGATATAATTCAGTGAAGTCCTGCTGAATGTCACTGGATGTCAGAAATGTCAAGACTGTTAAAACCAAAGCCAAATCCCAAGATGCAAACTGTGACATCAAGGTTCATAACACTGGCTGCCAAGGGGTCGGTTTGATCTTCTGGAACATAAACCTTGGCTTCAATTTTGATTGAAGTAGGTGTTGTTTGTATCGTATTTAAACTATTAAAAAAAAAAAGGGAAAGAAATTCTTCAGTTAAACCTGTAATTGAAAGTAGAACAGCAGTATAAGCGTCCAGATAAAGGATTTATTTCTCATTTTTAACTACATACTGTGCATCTGTACCACAACGTCACATAACATAAATGTTCTCCATGGTTAAACATTTCTATATGTGAAGTCCCATCCTCAAAAAAAACTATGTTATGATGCAACTTCACAACATAGTATTAACTGATAACATTGTTTCTCTTAAATAAAGAAATTAATTTCTTCTGCTGAAGTCTATTCATTACTGAGGGCAGTAGAAGAGGACAGTCCTCCTATTAAATAACTTTGCACTTTGTATTTGAAATCAAATTGTTTGTATGTGTTTAATGGAAAATTCCACACTGTTAGTGTGACAATCCTTTGAAAATTTTGGCTAGATTTTGTATTTATTTATTTTCTCCTTTGAAATGCCTGAAATTTGCATAATTTTAAAAAATTTGCATTAGCTTAATAATTCTGAATCTTTATATAAATTTCCCTATTTATTTACACTGGTAATTTTGTTTGTTTTCTATAATTACAGGAAAATTATGTCAATAATAAGAGAAAAAGAAGTAAAGCCATGTTAGTAGATCTAATTAGTTCTTGCTTATCATTACATTATTTACAAGAAATGTATAACATTCACAATATCTACAGTATATTAAGAATTCTTGAATTATTTCTTAAGAAATAATACAAAGAACTTATTGGAAAATGGATCTCTGACATGCATTTTTAATTCAGGCTCATCACTATCTTTCCATTATTTAAAATATTGTCTTTCCCCATGGAAATAATTAACAAAGTGAAATCATATTGGAAATCCAAAAATTTTAAAACTTTATTTCTTTAAATTGTATTATTTTAAAAGGACACCCTGTGAATGCAGGCAAAAATACACAATGATTTGATCAGCAGGAGAGTACTAATGGTCACGAACAAATATAGTTGGTGTTTTTCATTTGATCTGCAGAAGGTAGTTGTAACCAAGTGTTCTAATTTTAGATGCTGCTTTTGTAAAAGCCACTGATTTCTATGGATAAAAGTGAGAGTTTGTAGAAGGTAATAACTCCTATATAAATAAAATAGCTTGCAAGGGGGAAGAGAGAAAGAATATAAGGGTTGAACAAGAAAATCTTTCCACTTCTCTAAAGTCAAGAAGAGGAAATTTCAATCCAAATATATGGTACATTTAAGTTAATTACATTAATGTATTAGATTACATGAGGATAAAGATGACTGGCAATTGAAACATAAAGGGGAGAGTTAGGAATGGAAGAAAAGGATAAATTTTCTCAATTTTTACCAGGCTATAGACAAATCTTCAGAGCAAAAAATAGTAGCTATATGTAGACTAACATCAACTGTCAGTTGAAATACAACTTATGTTTTGAAAATATCCCAAGGAGGGCTCTCCTGACAACTTCTAAGCAATGAAGCCAGATGATTTAGCAAAAATAATGCCAAATAACAAGTGTTTCTATTGACTTTACAGAGGTATGATTCTGACCAGTGTCTCTGGTTAAAATAAACAGATCATTTCCTCTTCCTGCCATGAGTGATTTCAAATGGAGAAGAGTTCTGTCCTTACTGGACATATTTAAGCAAATTTTTAGAAATCATTTTGTAAAATAATTTTCCCAAATTATTTTCAATTATGTTAATGATGCAATATAAAGCAGCAGGAAGGCTGATGACCATTTGTTAGCATGCTATTACAATAACTTTTTTCTATCAGTTCACTGATCCCTTTCACCTGCCTCTTTCCATTATGACTGTCATGATGCTGATGATTATACATAGCAGAAAGCTTAGTTACAGATAACAAAAGTGAAGCTTGATGCTTTTTTCCCCTTTCAATTTATTTAATTTAATGTGAAACTACTATTTCTCAACACTTTTTTTTTTTTCTTTTTTAATTCTGTCACCATTTCTGTGCTGTCTAATCTGCGGACAGGTCTCCAGCATAGCTTTTTCCTAAGATGATTTGTAGTATGACAAATTGGTCTATCTCATTGTTCATCCCTACTGTAAAAACTTCAGTGCTGTTTTTGCCAGGTGTAGTAGCATGCCTGCAGGGTACTGCCAAGGCTTTCCATGATTTGGTTTCTACTGTCTCCCTACAGTCCCACATTTGGGAGTCCACAGTCCCCTCACGGGACTAGAACATTTTCTGTAGAAAAAAAATTATAATTTGATTAAATAAAGGACCCACATATGGACTTGGGTCCTCACTTGCATGAGGAACACACTTGTATTGTTACACTGCAGAGAAAATACTCATGAATGCACAGAAGAAATTTTACACCTGCATGGCTCAATTATGAGAGGTTCCTTATCTCTGTACTGAACATATATGACTTATTTTGGGTTGTAACAAAGGGCTCAGTACCAGAGAGAGAGTTGTAAGGCAATCTTAAGTAATGGTCTTAAGCAAGATTAGAAATTTACTTAAGAAAGATGTCATCTAAATATTCCAGGACTTCAGAACCCTAGCAAAAAGATGGAAATGGATATTTCCAATATAAGAAGGTAAAGGGTTTCCAAAGGGTTTTTTTAATGCTGTTCATGTCTGGACAAAGCTGAGACTTTCACAATCATTGATTTAATGTTTCTGTGCCTCATGCAAAAATGTGATGTTTCTAGCAAGTCTGTGCCCTCTAGCACCATACTTTAGTTTCTAGCTTAGTACAGATTCCAAAGTGTAGCATTTGTGTGTCACTAACTCCCTTTGTCTATAGCAGTAGCAGAACCAACAGTGTTTTCCATCCTTACAGTGTCATTGGAAAAGAATAGTTTTCAGAAGTAGGAAAGTCTTCAAACAATCCTGCTTACTCATCTATAGCCATAAGCAAAATTCAATTCTTAGTAACATTCCCAACATTTTGTTTCAGATTGTACCACAAAATCTGTATCATGGCATGCTTTTTCAATAAAAACAGACACATAAGGGGAACAAAACTGACCAATTTTTATTTATCTACCTCTGCATTATTACTTAAGGGAAGTAGTAAAAACAAACATTGGATCTGTAGTTGCTTGCAACAGAAAAGAAGATGGCTTAGCTGGCTGTAGCACAATGAAAACTGCTATCAAAAATCTAAAACTAGAGGAATTCAGACTACATAAAGGTAAAGATTTTTTAAGAGTGGAATGCCACAGAGCAGTGAGGGACAGCTATACTTGAAGGGATGGGAATTTGGGAGCCAAGGCTAGCTCTGGCAGGACATTTACCTGCTGATGGTGGGGGGAAATCCTGCTAGGCCTGAACACAGGGGCAGAGCTGACTACAGGGGACAGGGTCCATCAGTAGAACAAGCAATGAACCAGGTTCAGAGACCTTCCAAGATCTCACCTGGGAGCAGAAGGAGAAGAAATCAAGGCAAGCCAAATCATAGTACTGGGGGATATAGCCAGGGGACTAGGACTGGGCTGCAGACTGGTGCTTCTGCAGTCTTGTTTGGGGAGCTGTGATGGCCCCAAAGCTGAGATGAAATTATGTCCTAAGTCTGTGTGCAAGGGTGGCTGAAGGCCCCAGGTGATGCTCTTAATGACTTTGGGGCTGTGACGAGATGCTATGAATTCTGCACTGTTTCAAGATCTTTTAAGTGATATTGGTATTGTAACTCAGCCAGATGTGTCACGTATTGTTTTTTCAAATACATGATGCCCTTGCTGACGCAACATTCTAGGTGCTTACAATTCTGCTTCATTGGAATTTATATACATAATTAGAGCATCATTTATAAAATTAAATATACTCTAAATGGATATATCTGGAACACTTTAAGATGAGATTGAGACTAATCTTTAATGCTATAGTACACAATTGATTGAGTTTAGAAATGGTAGTGTCTTTTAATTCTTGTCTTATTGATCATGCACTAGATAAAGTCAAAAACTTTTGCAGAGATGCAGAGATGAAACCTTTGCACTGCAAAAACAATTTTCTCAGCCAAGTGAAGTTCCTCAAAGATGACAAAATAGAAGCTTTTCACAATAGCTATGACTTTGAGAAAAATAATAATAAATCCAATACATAAAACCATCTGATAATCTCAAAAGGTGAAGGGCTATTGCAGTTCTCCCTGTTACAGGGGGAAAGAGGGGTAGGATTTCTAGCCCTGTTTAATTCCATATCACACACGTCGCAGTGGGGCCGTGGTTTCAGCAGGAAGAGCCGGGGGCTGCTGGAAGGGTCTCCATCTATTTGTTCGGCTCTTTTTGTGGGAGGTCTGTGGCAGGCCAGGATCGGGACTGCCTGGCTGCTCAGCGCTGGGACAAAGCCACTCACCACAGGCTGGAGCAGCCCCAGCCCCAGCCCCAGCCGGGGACCCGAGCCCTGCCGGGCAGCACAAAGCGAGCAGCTCGGCAGCAATACTCCTTATTCGAACCAGCTGTCCAGCTTCTGTTCTGCCCCTGGTTGCCAGTGATAGCGGACTGGGGAGAGGAAGGTGAGCGGGAAGAGCCTGTCCGGCGACCTGACCTTGTTTTCCCGGGTGCCATGTGATGGGTAGAGTGGGGACAGGCATTTTGTCTTTGTCTAGAAAACAATGCCAGGCTCTTCCTCTCTTTTCCCCCTCTCTCTCAGAAGTGGTTTTGTTTGTTAGCTGGTTAATACCCTCTTGTGGGTAGAGCACTCCCTCTTTTGTACCCTCTTTTATTAATATTTTTGTGTTTATTGTCAGTTTTTTAGTAAAATTGTGATTCCAACTTGAGATCTGTCCTAGTATTTCCTCTGTTATTGGAAAGGGGCAGGGGAAGAGGTGCAGCTTTAGTTAGGTCAGTTTTTCTGCTCTGTTTTAAGCCAGATCAGCAATCATATTTAGTTTTGCCTTAGGGTTTCTTTTTTGTAAAACCTTATTATGATATATTAACCTTTCAATACACTTTTACAAATACTTCTTGCATAAGACACTCTGTTAATGTCTAAAATTCATAGGGTTCCTTCATGTTCATATTTTTTCTTTATTTTCTTTAAGTGACCTTAAGATAATTAGAAGGAATGAGAGTGGGTGAGATATTCTTGGTCAATGCTCTTACTGACACCTTCTAATGTAATCTCCTAATAGCTGTATTTTATTTTAAGCATAATTTAATAAAATCCAGATCGTACTTTGTTTACATTTTTATGACATTGAATTCCTATAATTCTTTATTGTTGATTTTCAAATATTCCTTGCGAAGGGGGGAGGAGGTGTTGGGTTTGGGTTTTTTTTTAGGTATCCAAATATATGTTTTAGCTAGTCAGTACTAATTTATGACCAACATATGTGGTTGATGCCTAAATAAACAGTTAAGAAGTTATATTTAGAAATCTGTATTTGAAAACTGGACCTAGAAATTCCTTCATACAACATTCATTCTATTTGATGTTACACTAAGACTTTACAAGGATTGATGAGCACATTAGTGTGTATGCGTGTGTGTGTAGGTTTACATTTCTCCACCTAGTTTTTAGTGTATTTCCTTCACATTATATCTCTTAATTATTTCTTTGTAACCTCTTCCAACACGTTTTTTTCTTGTTGGAGTTGCTGTATCAGGAACAATTCAGGAACTTCTTCCAAATGCTAAGTGATCGGAATTCTTAGCATCTAAACACAA
Organism: Anomalospiza imberbis; assembly: GCF_031753505.1. Taxonomy (NCBI): domain Eukaryota; kingdom Metazoa; phylum Chordata; class Aves; order Passeriformes; family Viduidae; genus Anomalospiza; species Anomalospiza imberbis. The sequence goes on along the minus strand of NC_089681.1, from coordinate 16,105,740 downwards.
GTCTCTTAAAGATGCCTGTCACTGCTTTATCTGACAAGCTCAGTTTAGTTTTCAAATATCAGTTCTGATTTTGATACTGTCTTGATCTTTGGTACTGTCTGCATTTTCTTGAAATGTTATGCTCAGCTATATCCATACAATTTTTTTACATATTTGATTGTGACCGAAATAAATCTATTACTGTCAATACAATCCCTATGTAAAGAATACTAATATGGGCATTCCTAAAATGCCTATTTGCCTATGACTGAGTGATTCACAGTGTTTGCTGTTTAGATAATTGAAGCATCTGAAGGATGGAGAGAGGTGCAGGGAAAGGTGATTCAGTGTTCCAGCAATCTGATTCGTGACACTGCACCAGTTACTCATCAGAAATTCTACCTATAATTTCCTATTCACCTGAAATTCTTGCCCCTCCAAAAAATGCTTTTTCCAAGAGAAGACAAAAAAAAGAAAAAAATAAGAATGACAAAAAAACTCTGTTGGATTTTGCTTGGGACAATTAATACCTAAAGATGTGATAGTCAGAGGCAATAAGTGCAATAGAATTGTGAAGAAGTACCAACCTAGGTCTATATAATAATATTTATGACACTTTTCTAGAGATATATATTTACATTCTGATCCTGAATCCATAACTAAGCATCCATTTTAGTCAGTGACGTGTCAGAAACTAAACCAATTATATACTAAACCACTCCAAAAGGAATTAAGGAGTAGTCATTGAGCTAAGGAGCTAGTCTTTTGCTTATTTCTTCAATATTCCTTGCCAGGAAGGAAGGAAGGAAAGAAGGAAGGAAGGAAAGCAGGCTTATATGTTTAAAAGGCTTATATGTTTAGAAGATTCATGTAAGAAGTGAAAACTACACACTTGCTATATATTAAGGAAGGGAGACACTTTAACAAATGAATGACATTTGAAGTCCAGTCTCCAAAATTTATGCACTGTTTTAAAGTCTGTATATAGGCTAGAATTTTGCTAGCCTGTAATGTTAATGAAACAAACAATACCTAATGTGCTTTTTTTTGTTCAATATAATTCAATAATTCAATATATTTTGAGTAGGTCCAGGCAATATCAAAACCCTCTTGGGAATTTGAAATTCTCTGTAGACTCTGTCAGAAGGTAACAGCAGAACTGAAACACAGAAATGTTTAGTGACTCTATTAATTTAATAAAAAGCCCCATGTAAAAATAAAAGTAGCCAAGGTGCTTGCAGCTCTTGCTCCAGAATGGTAATGCTGACTGAACTGCAGATGCCCCTGGCTAACACATTAATGTAAATCTGGAATTCTCTTTTCCAGGGATCTACGTTCTCTGGACTTTTTCAGAGGCCTTAATCAGATGCTCAGAACCTTAGCTGTCAGACAAGAGACACAATGTGATGTCATATTTAATATCAAATAAGTGTAATTATTTTGAATCTCTCCTTATTGCCTGGTTTGTGTGGCAGGCTGCAAGAATTTTTAGTTTGTCATAACTTGTTCTGTGTAAGATGCTGAACTGCATGACATTTTCTATTAATTTCCATCACAATACCTCCTGCTTGTATGTATTCCCTTATTATACAAATTCAAAGATTGTTTGTCAATTATTTAAAGGACATCTGTTTAAATTAAGAATATGCTTAAAAGAAACAGTACTGTCTTCCAATTTAACAGAGCTCCTGTCTAAAGAGTTCATCTTGCCAATGTCATAGGTTGTCTTCAGTTGCCTCTCTGATCTCCTGGATTCCTGTAGGGTCAGAGATGTGTCATTTCTCTGAACTTCATTGTCAGAGAAAAAATGAGAGAGAAAGAAACACTGTTACACATGATGTGTTTTAAATCTTGCATGGAACTTCATAAGTCTATCCCTTCTTTGTGATTAGATGTTGTGTAGTAATCTAATGAAGAATGAGAAAGAAAAATCACTACCTCTACTATCTTATTTGCCTTCTAGCCATTTCTATCTGTTTTCATCAATTACATCAACTTCATGGATCTGACTTAAAATTAAATAACCAGGAAGACTAGCAGGATATAATACTTAGAGAGTTGTACACGAAAGTAAACTGATAATGAGGATAACTGGTTGGACAAGAGGCTGATTTGACTAGGCCTCCTCTATTTCTGGTGGGGATATATTTGTACTTTACATTTTTCTCCATGTGACCAGTAGAAATGGCTGAGTTTTAATTCTATCCACAAAACACAGGACAAATGTGCACGTAGAAACTCTAACAAGTGTGGGAAATTTAGGACTCCTGGACAGCTAACCAGTATGATTAAGCAAAAGTCATTTATTGTTTACATTATGCACTTATTTGTACATTCTAACTCTACTGCACACCTGATCATGCATTTCTTTTTGGTGCCTTTGCTTGTCCAGGTTTTTTGCATGCACTTCTCGGAATATGTGATTGCTTACAGTCCAGTTGCTTTGCTGCCTCCTGTTATCAAGTTCTTGTGGTCTTGGAATTTTGTTCCTCAGCTTCTTCTTTCTTATTTTAGCACAGTTTATGTCTTAGAAACCTTGATGAATTCCAGGGGGCCCTGAGAAAATCCTGATAAGAACAGTTACAAGCGAAATGTCTGGTGCACCCTTTATTCTAAGTTGTTCAGATACATTGCTACAAATGAGCATTTCTGGAAAACAATGGATTTATTGTGATGCCAGGCACTGACTACTTGGTTTGAAGATCAACAATTTTTTGTGTTCTCTGCTTTTATGTCAACGCCTTATGAGAACTTTGGTTGTCACTATATGAGATATGTGTAAAATATATTTAACTGGATTTCCAAGTTTTACTGCAGTCATCACTAGAATTTTTGATATATGAAGCTTTACTGGGATGGCTGTACCCTTCTGGTCATCCAGCTAAGAAAACCTCATTGCAAGGCAGCTCTATATATAGCAGAGTGATGAATGTAGCAAGGGACATTCAAAAAACTTAATTTTAGGAAAAGCTGGGCAAGAACTTACTGCCTTTTTTTAGTTTGCTCTTCTGGGATATCATTCTTTTCTCTGCATTCTTCAGGTTGGGATCTATACTTTTTTCCCACTGGAAAATGGCCAGTCAAAAATATTTTGGGTACCAAAGTATTTAATATTTATGTCAGGATAAATATTGGTAGTGACAGGTTAGACTAAAATGTGAATGTAATTATTAGACTCTTACACCAGGACAAAACCAAGAAAGATGATTGAATTAATATTGTAAGGTAGGACTAAGCATGATATCTCCACAGTCACAGTTTGGGACCTCTTTGGAACAAAGGGGGCTGCATTCTGAATATAAGTTTAAATCCAATACATTGATTGCTATAAATGAAGACTGATTTGATTTATTTCAGGAATACTACAGTGTAGTAGTACTACAGCATAAACCAACCTTATTGTAAATATGAGACTATTTTGAGGTCAACTGAATTCACACACACAGAAAAAGTAAAAAACTTGCTTGCTATTTTTCTTTTTTTATTTTTTTATTTTAAACTTCTGTAAACCTAGAAATGAAATGCTGATGTAATAGATCTTGAAAAAATGTGGATAAACAACACAGTCTGCGGTGTCTCACTGTGTTTTCCCGGTCCCCAGGCAGCTCCGGCATCTAGAGCAGTACCGTCTCTCTCCAGGACCCAGGATCGCCGCGTGTTTCCGGACTCAGCTCCGTGCCGATGTCCGGGTGGGGGTGCCAGCAGATTCCTCGCCACTACGAGCGAGACACACCAGTAAAGAGTGAAGGAACGTCCAGATTCCCCACACGTGGAAGGCTGAAAGTCCTTTATTGTCATGGGGAGCTGCGCTGAGGCACCGCGACCCACTTCCAGCTCACGCGTGAGGAAGAACGGCGTCGGGCACTCCGAGGCCGAGGCGTGGGATTATATCGGGGGCGGGGCGAGGAGATCAGGGACCCTCCCACCCAATAGGGGCAGGCGCGATGGCAATGACATGGACCACGGCGCCCAACGGGGATGCGACCAGGGCGGACCCTGGGCTCTGGGGCGGACGGGGGATGGGGAATTCAGAGTGAGGGGCACTGAACCCTCCGGGCAGGACGGGGAGTGGTCACAGCAGTTACAGCGAAAGCTCTAACAGCCAGGGATCCGGAGTGAACAGCTGCAGGGGGGGGAAAGGGGAACAGACACAGGGGGTGCATGGGGATACACAGATCATGGCTAGCTAACATATCAGAACCCCTAACCTAAACCCCAAACCGTGATGCAACAGTCATCCTCAGAAGTATTCATTTAAAAGTTGATTTAAAAGGGGAAAAGTGACAATCCCAGTATGAACAGTGATGAGTGATGGTATGGTGTGCCAGAACTTGAGAAAATGAGCACTCATAGGATCTCTCAGTCTGCTTCATGAGGTGTTAGTGCCAATGCACCACACCTGAAATGTTTCTACACTATTGCACATAGCATGAGGAATAAGCAGGAGGAGCTTCAGGCTTTGTCCCAGGACCAGAGATTTGACATTACTGGTATAAGCTAAACCTGGTGGGATGAGTCCTGTGACTGGAGTGCCCTGTTAGATGGTTAAAGGCTCTTCAGGAGGGACAGGTAGGGCAGAAGAGGTTGAGGGTTGTCATTGTACATAACAGAAGTGTTTGAATGTATGGAGCTCACAGTTGGCAATGGCACAATTGAGAGTGTCTGTGTGAGAATCAAGGGGCAAATAAGTAATGTAGATGCCATTGTAGGAGTCTGATGTGGTCCTCCCAGCCAGGATAATGGTGCTGGTGAATTTATTCTTTGAGGAACTAAGGGACACTTCCAAGTCAACTGCCCTTGTCCTTATGGAGGACTTTAACTTGCCAGAAATTAACTGAGAGCATCACACAGCTGGTACAACCTCCACCAGAAGATTCCTAAGACCTGGATGACAATGTTATGGAACAGATTCTAAAGGAGACCACTTGAAAATATGCCCTCCTTGATCTACTGCTGGTGAACAGAGAGGATCTCATCAATGAGTGGAGATTGGCTGCTGCCTCAGCCACAGTGATCCTGAAGCCTGACAGAGTTCAAGAAACATTTGGACAATGCTCTCAAGCACATGGTATAACTCTTGGGGAGGGTCCTGTGCAGGGTTAAGAGTTGGACTCAATAATCCTTGTGAGTCTCTTCCAACTTGCATATTCCATGATTCTGTGATTCTGTAATAAGCCAGTTATTATTTGAAACTTAAAAAAAAATATTTCTATACATTAAATATGCAGTATTAACAGTTTTGAAAAGACAAAGTGTTAAAGCTATAACTGGTTGGCATTGTGCAACATCAACCTTGCACCTAACATAATGTCAGATTCCAGGTGACTTATAAGAAGACTCATCATTTATGTCTCTTCCAGTAAGTAAAAGGCCCTCTTGCTTGATAGAGAACAAATGATCCTCCATATGATTATATTCTCTTCCAGGGTAAAAAACAGGTATCTTCATTCATGCTGCCTATGCTCTGGCCCATTATTCTCCTGAGCCACACTGAGGCAATGTCTAGGAGGTTGAGGTTTGGTGTGGGATAAATCATGCAGAGTGGGAATCCCTAACAATTAAACCAAAGGAGCAGTAGTTCAGCAGTCTGTGAGCTAGTACAGCACCTCACTCAGCTGAATTCCTTAAAATTAGGGAATATTCTGAGATGGAAGGGACCACAAGAATACTGAGTCCATAAGCCATAAGAGAATGGCCTACACATGGATTGAATCCACAGCCTTGGCTTTATTAGCATAATTCTCTAATCAACTGAACTAATTACTATGAATGTCAGCTCTAAAGCCCCTTTGAAGAAAGGAAGAAACTAGTGATGAAGTATGTTTGGCAGAGTTCTTGTTATATGCATAAAATGTTAAAAAATCCAGTTTTTCTGATTATTAACATAAAGGGAAGCAAAATAACCTTCCTGGATTGCAACCCAAATGTATTTCCACCCAGAACACTGTGCATTTTTTCATCTTATTTTTCTTCTCTTACTGCTATTAGCATTGCTCCCACATTCAGACATATCCATATCCATTATTTTTATTACATTCTACAGAAACCAGTTTTTATTCCATATACTTAGCTTTTGATGACCTTCACATGCTTCACCTTTTGTGTGATGGAAGCCATTGTTTCAACTACCCGTTTATACAAAGAAGCCTAATCACTTCTTAAATATGTCTTCAGCACAGGACAGATTGCATATTCTCCAGTTTCAAAGAGCATTGTGATTTCTTTCAGCTCAGAGATACTCCTGCTGCTAGAAACCAAATTCTTTGTCATAATACATAGTTGAATGTGGACATCTCCTATGGTTGATGTCTTTGAAAATTGCATTTCCTGCTGAGACAAGTCACTCTTTTTACTACAAATGTCTTTTATGTGATGAAGTTTGCTTAAAAGCATCCAAGCATTTCCCAGAAGCAAGTGTTTAAAACAGAATGCAATAAAAAAAGGAGAATTTGAGCTGGCAAATTCCTACCGTAAAAAAAATGTCTGAGCTCTGGGACCACACTTTCTAGAATATTAAAAAGACTTAATCAAGGCAAACCAGCTATAAATCAAGGTTGTAACTCTGCAGAAACATAGGGAGGCATAAAAAGAAAAGCAAATGAAAGCGCTATACAAATCATAAACAAAACACTACCCTTTGTTTAAAATCAGTTTAGAGAAGGTAAAAAAGTAAGATTATACAGGACCATTCACTAAAGAATTTTTCTAAATCTGCAAGTTTTGTCTTTGATAAAAAGAAGAAAATCAAAGTGTCATAATTGCTACTAGGACAGTATAAAATTTTATCAACCAGCTAATTTTCTTTAGATAATTCCTATTGCAACAGCTATATCAAGAACAAAGGATTATCAATAAGAAGAATTTCTTAACATCTCACAAAATGCCAACAGTCCTTTAGAGAGGAAGCATTAATGCAGTGACTGTGATGAAGCCCAGTGATCAAATGTCAATGAGGGAAGGCCATTGTAATCTAATGAACCTTGACCCATAATATTCCAGAGAGCAACATGGGAAAAGTGTTTTCAGGATATTTGACCATAGAACAGACTGTATAATTTGACTGCATAAAGAAAATTTAGATTGTCTGGGAAGATTATATGGTTAACTTGTAGCTGTCACAAGAACACATTTCTCTCCTTGTGGATCCTACCATATGTCAGAAGATGCATAACTTACAAACTGAGGCTGTTCTAACACTTGTGTCAGAACCTTGTGACCCAGGCCAAAATCTCCAGCTAAAATTCAAGAAAATAACATGTCCACTCTTCTAACAGGGAAGATTAGCCAGGGTCAAAATTTAAAAGATTTTTTTAGTCAAGCCTCTAGATTTACGAGAAGTCTTAATGAATACCTGAATGAAAGAATTGATAACAGATTTTTTGCATTACTCCAGGTTTGAACCTTTGAGTTTACATGTGAGTATTCATTTAAGACTTTTTCTGAATCTAAAAAACTGCACATTTATCTCAAAAATAGAATAGAATAGAATAGTTTCAGTTGGAAGTGACAACAATGATTTTCTAGTCCTTCTACCTGACCACTTCAGTACTGACCAAAAGCTAAAGCATGTTATTATGGACATTGCACAAATGCCTTTTGAGAACGAACAGGCACTGATCACCTCTCTGCGATGCCCTTCCCAGTATTTGACGATCATCTCAGTAAAGAAAGATTTCCACACATCAAGTCTGAACCTTCTCTGATGCAGCTTTGAACTGTTTCCACACACCTGTCTCTGGATATCAGGGAAAAGAGGTCTGCCTCTCCCTCTCCATTTTACCTCCTCAGGAACCTGTAGCAAATGATGAGCTCATCTTTCAGCTTCCTTTTCTTTAAACCAGACAAGCCCAAAGTCCTCAGCTGCTCCTGACAGGATATGCCTACCAGCCCTTTCACCAGCTTGGTTGCCTTTATCTGGACATGTTCAAGGACCTTTATATCCTTTTTAAATACCACTTAAAAAATGGAAAGACATTAAGTTATTAAAAGATGACACTTTTGTCTAAAGACTTGTAGACCCAAATGAAACTCCCCTGCACAGTATATCCAGTACAAAAACATATGAGTATTCAGTTTTATTAATATTCACTGTACAAGCTGCAGAAGTTGGTAGATGCATTTGGAGTCTAAAAAATATTTTTTAGACAAATATATAGAAACTGTTTCTTTCATAGGGCTTATCTCTTCATTAATCTGATTTATCTAGACTACCAATATACTTATAATTCTACCGACAGCTGTGGAATATGAAGCCTTAAGACTAAACAGTCAAGAGATTTGAAATAAGAAATTAGTAGATTTCCACTGTGTTGTTTCCATGTATAAGTTTATTTCATTCCTCTGGAGGCTTTCAATTAAAAATGTGTTGGTAGTGTTGTCTGAGTTGTTCCTATGTGCAGTGTCAGATAATAAACTCAAAGGTTGGGTATTTATCCATAGAATAAGAATTGCAGTTTGGTTTAAGGGGCTGACTACAATTTATCACCCACAATATCTCATCTATACTCTGACAGGAAATTACTCTTAGGACACTATGTAGCTGGACTTGTATGACAACACTTTCCCAACTGTATTGTAACAAAATGGAGGTTTTCATTCATGTATGGTATTGGCATACATGGATAACAGATTTATTTCTTGTATTCTTTGAATTTCAAAGAGTGGAAGTTATAAAATTAAGACCTACTGGTTAGCAACAATGAATTGCTACAAAATGTTGTTTCTCTGTTCCTTCAGCCTTTTCCAGATATGGCTGGCAACACCTCTTCCCTAGAGCAAGAGCATTCCCAATGAAGTAGCAGCAGCTGGTGGAATTTGGAGAGGTTTGTTATAATTTGGCATTTTCCTTCCAGAGGCATCCAGTTGCCTTTATTCCAAGTTCTTTCTTTCCCATTCTTAACTTGGATAGACATTATGGAATAAGTATTAAAAGGACATGAGTTTAAGAATAAATTAAAAATTGTGGTTTGTATCTTTACTGTTTAAAAATACACTTCATAACATGCAAAACCTAAAAACCTAATCCATTTGTTCTAAAAGAGTAGTGATGTTATTATTATACCTCAAAACAAACCCCAAGTTTTAAAATAGTAGTTAATTTCATTCAGCAATTACTAGCTACCATTCTTCATTTGAACAAAATTGTTTAAATTGACATTTTCACTCACTAAGGTTAGCAAATGTATAACTATCAGAGAGTAAGATTAGAAATACAAAGATGTATTAACAATGCACTTCTGATGGAAAATCATTGCTTGTATCAATAATAAAATGTAATTTAAATTATTGTTTAAAATTATTTAACACGTAGGGATACAAAGAAAGATGTATAAAAGCTACATTTTAATGTAAATTAAATAGGAATATAACAGCTATTCTTATGCTCGCACAAATTTATTAAGCTTGATATCTCAGCTAAAATGTTTTAGAAATCATAACTGTCATAAGGAGATTTTGTATATATTAGAAAAACCTAACAATGTTACTTAAACCTTTCTTATATTGTCTATTAACACACATGAATTTCAGAAATTTAATTCATCTTCTTAACTCCTTCCAATGATCCTCTACTGAATTTCACTGATAAATTGAATCTTTAAAGTGAAGTTGTACTTTTTAAACACATATGTATACCTGCTGGTTTCCTGTGATATTTTCAGTAATATTGGTTCCATTTCAGAAACAAATGTACTCTTGTTTGAAATCCATCCCTGTTTTTTTTTATTTTTTAATACAATGATATAATATTCTTAATACTGTATATATTGTTATTTCAAACTGATTTTTTCTTATGTGATTTCATTACTCTCACTTGTTTTTAATATGGAACATGTGAACAGTAAAATTTTACCATTTTAAAGGATATCCCACCTGATCTTTTTCTCATTGGTTATCTTATTGATTAACCTCGTCTTTAAAAATTAGTTCTAAGTCCATGATGCAAACCACTTTTCTTAACATTTTAATTTTTCTGTTACATCATTTCCATGATCTGGGCATTCTTGCATTTTTGTACTTGATTCCTGTCAGCAACTAAATCTCTTTTAAATAGGGCAGAAATTCCTCATTCTTACTACATTCAAATCCAGGAAATATGTATGAAATTATGCAAATAATGGGTTTCAATTCTGAGTGGATTAATTTTAAAAATAGTATATCCCGTTTTTGGGATGGATTTTCTTTACATTTTTTCCAAAGTATTTATATCAAGTAATGCTTTAGAAAATCCCTTTTTCGATTTGTTTTCTTCTCTTGGATTTACTATAAATGTACATATGCTTTGAAGAAGAAATCACTTCCTCTAAGTCTTGCTTCTGAATCCTATATTCCTTCCTAAAGAAAACATGGAACCCAACAGATGTGTATGTTTAAATCATGTTAATCTTTTCAAAGCAACTACAGAATATAGGTTCTAATCTAATGCTTGAGCTTGAGATTTTTCTTTTCACAATAGATTCACCTTCCTTACATCTTAGGAGACATAAAGCAGGACATAAAATATATGATGATACAGTCGAGTAATAAAGACTGCTTGGATATTGGAAATTGTATTTTCTCCTAAAGTCTATGATTGTTTCCCATGAGACACCTCTCTGCTCTGGGGGACATAGCACAGAGAACATCCAGAGGATCTAGGTTACAAGGAAAACCCCTACATCTAATTCTGAGCAGAAAAAAGTCCCAAGTCTCTTAGAAATATACACTCGTTTTTGAAACACAGTTGGAGTGATTTGTCATACTGTTTGAAGAGTTGGCCTGAACTAAATCTATTGATTTAGATATGGTCAGGATAATGGGGTACTCCTAATTGATATATCTTTTTAGCAATGTTAAGAGTTGAGTCTTTAGTAATGGTCAGCCTTGACCTTAGATACCTAACAATATTATATCTGTTATAGTACATTTATAAATTTAGTTTCTCCTATTGATAAGGTGAAGTTCATCACAGAAGTCATGCCTATCTTTTCATTCACTTTTATGGGCAGGATTGGGGTGGGGGAAAAAGGGATTTCACAGTACCAAATCTCACAGTGCTTGACAGAGACTGTGGTGTGATTGTCAATATTTCTGGAAAAATAAATAATTTAAAAGGGAAAGGATGTTTGAAACTATGATAGATTGCAGAATACACTGAAAAGAAAACTAAAAAAACCCTATGATTGCTGCATGTAATACAAAACAGTAATCAAAACAATAAGGTAAAGATAGCCACATCCTAAAGCTGCAGAATAAAGAATACTTAAGCATGTTCCAAGGGCATTCCTCAAGGGCGGGTATTGGGCCAGCGCTGTTTAACATCTTTGTTGGTGACATGGACAGTGGGATCCAGTGCACACTCAGCAAGTTTAGCGACAACACCAAGCCGTGGGGTGTGGCCAACACTCTGGAGGAAGGGGATGCCATCCAGATGGGCTTGTGCAAATCTCATGATGCTCAACAAGGCTAAGTGCAAGATTCTGCAGCTAGGACAATCCAAAACAAAAATACAGGTTGGACAGAGATTGACAGTAGCCCTGAGGAGAAGGATATGGGTGTCCTTACAAAGAAATAAAAATGTCCTCACCATTTTGAAGCATGTACCTGTCTTCTATAACTTATATAGATATTTTACATTTGCATTAAGTAACTAAGGCATTGTTATTGACAATTTGTAACTGAAGGAGAAAAGAGTGATTGAGAAAATGTAGAAGGATATTAAATATCATAAAACTTAATTTCTAGAGCAAAAGAAGAAAAAGAATGAAAACTATTATGAAGTTGGAATAGCACCTCAGTGGTAATGCTATATAATTGCTTTTTATCCCTTCCATCAGCAGTGAAGCTCCAAAACATTGATCAAAGCTGATGACTAACACATAATGCTTGGGCTACAGCACATTGTTACAAGTTCTCACCCTTGTAATGATTGTAGTATGAGCCAGTATAGATGTATACTTAAATGTTTTTTCAGGCAGATAGGATTAAAATGTCTGGCAGGAATGATCTGTATTAGAACATCAGTGTCAATAGATACATCATGGACAGTTGCCTGAAATGGAGAAAAACGCTCTGAACATTTTACATTACTACACAATGTACAAGCATAACTCAATGTCAAACTCCTGCTCCACAAAGAACTCATGTAAAACCTCAACTGACAAATTGCAAACTGAAGCTATTTCAAATTAAACATATTAGCTGATGATATAATATGCTTATGACTTTGCCTACTGTGATTTAATATGATTTGACATCAGTAAATTTGCATGGTGTTACTGAAATAAAGTAGGTTAAGAATTTCAAACAATTTTGTAAAGATGAGGATCCATTGGAACCAAAACTGCCACAGGTATGTGCGTTACAATTAATGAATCATTCATATGGAGACAAATAAGAGAAATATCATCAAAAGGTAGAGATGGGTTTTCATACTGTTTGATATATTTGCATTTGTAACCATGAGTTTTTAACTAAAATCATTAACATGCTAAAAATAGAATTTAAAGTTAAAACCTAGCTAAATTTTTTGGCTAATTAATGAGAATTAATACTTCAGATTCATTACACCCAGCTAATTATAATACAATGCTATTAAGAGATTGTCATCATAGTTTGGGGAATGTTAGTAATTTATTTTGTAAACATGATATGGATTTGTGCCTTGCAGGAATTTCAAACTCTGAGTCAGTAAATCATAGAGTACACCACAGAAACTATTTTCTAAACCATGTAGAATTCAACATCTAGCATAAGAACTGATTTTTTTTGTAAGGAGGTACACTTTGGGGGGCAAAATTTAAATAACCCATCAAGATTATCTTTTAGCATAAACATGGTATTTGCTTTCCAGAATTCAGAAAAAAAATGGAAGGGTTTTAAGAAAGCAAATGTAAAGTTGTTTAACTAGAACCTAACAATTTTAATGAGGAAATGAGGCTCACACTGAACCCTGGAGAAATAGCTAGTCAGAAAAAACTCCCTCTGCCTAATACTTTCAGATATTCTAGACATGTCTTACTAGTTCTATTTGCATGTACAAATATTAATCATGAGGGAAAATTTGCTGGGTACTCCTTTTACAAGTAATTCACAGGAATTTAATTATTTGAGTTAAAATATATTTAATTTCTTTGCAGTGTGACTATCCCACAATATTTTTTTTGTAAAGTACTCAGAATTCTAGTACTACACTTTCTAAATTAAAGAATGATCACTATACTCTCACTTTCTTCAATTAATATTTTCCTGAAAGGTGGAGTTTATTTTAACTTCTTTGGGTATAATAGGAATGCTCAATGTAGTATTTTTTTCTCAGTACTAAAGGGATGAAATGATGATATGTGTTTGCTTCTGAAGCATTGGGACAAAGCGAAAACTCATTTTTGCACAGAGCTGTGCAAATTCATTGAGTCTTTTACTTTGCAGGTAACATCTGCATCAGGTCAGATATCAAACAACCCACTATAAAATGAGTTAGTTAAATTTATAGTGCATAGATATTTCTGACTTAAAAAAAACCAAATTCACATCATGTGCAGTGAAACACAAATTTAGGGACTACAAGTCTGATATTTTTCATTATTTAATTTATTCCCTTTTCCTTTTTTCCCCTCTTTACTTCAGTTATTCTCTTTTTAATTTCTATCTTTCTATAATTTTTGCCATGTCATGGGATGATTAAGCATCCACTTGATACTTTTTCTACTCCAAAATTTGTGTTTGGTCAGTTCCTGAGGAGTTTACATTTCTGTACAGGATTTTGGGGAATATGTCAGTCTTCTGCAACCCATTTGGCCCATACCTGAAAATGTAAACACTGAATATGTTTTTCCCAAATCTAGCTCTTCCAGATATAAAACAACACAGTGATGTTGGATATACATGGCTGGCTTGTTCTCTAACAACATTCACTATGTCTAAATTTGAAGACCTAAGAAAGCTCTCAGGAGCCTGGTCTCAGACTCAGGTTGTGACATTTATATTCTCTTTTTTCTCCTCTTTTAGCCTTGCAATAATACAGAATGCAGCCAAGAACATAAACTACATAAATTAGACTCTTACGTCTAGGTGATTTTCTTAGGAACTTTTTTATGTGACAACAGTGATAAAATCCAAAGACTTAACTGAAAATCATGCGTAATGTAAGGCAAATTCACCTATACACAGGATATATATAGCAATAGAAATTCAATGTGCCAAAAAGTGTTTTGTTATAGTCATGACACACATAATTTTTAAAGATTTCTTTCATTTACCTAAGCTTCTATACAAAAAAAGCTAACATTTCACTTGGACCTTCAGGCTGAATCATACAGACAAAAAGCCGCTAAACACTCACCAAACCGGAATCTTCGCAAATAAAAGATGCTATCAGGGTCTTCTTTCCCAGGAAGTGTCCATTCTTTGGCTTTCCTTGGCCATGAATGGTTGTGCTTCCAGTCCCACGCGGGAAAACACAGCATGTTTTCCTGTGGGTGGCAGAGACGTCACTGACTTACTTCGAGCGGACTCTTGCTCTTGTTTTCAGTCCAGCATGGAGCACTTTTATGTCACAGATCGCGACCCTGCGGTGGTGGCGGCAGTTTTCTGCACGGATCGCGCTCGCTCATCTCAGCAGCGGCACTCGCTGGTCGGCGGCATGGCTTCACGGCGGCAGTGCTCTCTCTGCGTGGCTCCCAGGTGCTCTGTGGTGACTCTCTTCCTGCTCCGCGGCTTTGCGCTGGCCATAGCCCCAGCGTTGGTCGCCACTCACTGCTGTGCGTTGCTTTTTTTGGCCCTGGTCAGCTCTTGAGTGCCTGGCTTGGGCGTCTCAGCTTCTGGTCAGGGCCGGGGCTCGCCGCAATTCCCAGGTGCTTCTGCTGCCGTGCTCCAGGGTGGGCTGCTGGCCGCGCTTCACCATCGGTGCGAGGGAAGAAACAAAGAGACAGGGAATTCGTCCAAATCTGTCCGCGTGGTGGCTGGATGCTTTATTGGCTGCGAGAGCTGCGGTGGAAAAGCTGCAGCCCGCTCCCAACATCGCACGGACGAAAATGGCCCCGAGCATGCAGTGGAGTGTGAAGATATAGGGGTGGGACAGGGCAGATCGGGAGTCCTTCCGCCCAATGGATACAGATGTCGTGGTGATGACGTGTACTACAGTGACCAACGGGAACATGGTGGGGTGGACACGGGGCTTTGGGGCGAGTGGAGCTGCGAGAACAGGGTGACGGGCATGGAAACCTCAGGATTAGATTTGGAGAGGTTACAAAAGTGACCGGGGAAACTTCAATGGCAGGCAGCTTGGAGCCAACCATGTTGGGGGAAAACCCGGGAGGTGCACGAGGGTACACAGAACCGGCAAACCCATAATTTGAACCCAAACCCAGGATGCAACAGAAACCTGTCTCACCCAATTGGGGACAACTGAGATAGGGTTTCACAACCAATGGTGATATAACAGAGGTGGGTACAGCGTTCTGGGACAAATAGAAAGGCTAAGGTGGGGTGATTGATACAGAACTTTCATGAAGAAGATGGGAGTGGTTGCATGATTGTCACTCAATAGGGAGTGAACAACCCTTGACTGACAGAACCAAATAAGGATAAACCCGGGATGAGTGAGAAGATTGACAGGTAACTGTGGGTCCGAGCAGCGGAAAATCTTGGGGTAAACAACTTGGAGCAAACCACGGTGAGGGGAAGATAGGGGTGTACAAGGAACGTACCTAAGTAACATAAATTAACCTCCTGACTAAACCAACCCAACCTACAACAATTCACAGTAGTAAGTTAGGGATATTTTTCAAGTGCAATTGTAGCTGAAAATGCAACAAAGAGAGAGAGATTGTTGTTACTGCTTGTAAAGGGAACTGACTTGAATTGCTGTCTGGAATGCTGTATCAACAGAAGTCTTTTGCCTTAATTGCTAGCTCATATAGTTTTTAAGAAAATTGCTTGAGTTTACAAGAGATGTAGCTTACATGACCAAAGGAAAATGAAAAAGTATGTGAATTTGTTTTAAAGTTAATTATAGACATAGTACTTGCTCCTTGTGGATGCACTTGTTCTTTTGAAATTATTAATACATTTAGAAGCTTGCATCCTCTGCACCACTATACTGAATTGGACACAAACTACCTACAAGATTTTCGTAACCCTAGTCATTCTTCCTAGTAGAAGTGAAATTCACCTACCAAAATAGAAATAAATCCACATAAAATTTGAAAACTTACAATCAATGTCAGAAATGTATTGAGTAAGACTCGACATTAAGACTCGACATATATATGTGAATTGCCCATCTTTCTGCAGAATGAATGGACTGGATTCAATATATTGCTTACAAAGTGATTTAATGGTAAGCTGGTTTCTCAAAATACATATGTAAATAGACAGTAACAATACTTTTAGTTGCAAATTGATGGAATTTTTGCTTTTTGAAAACCATGGTCATAGAACCACAGAACTTGCTCAGGTAGGGCCCCCTGGAGTGGATTACTCAGGATTTTGTCCAGGGACTTTTGATGTCTCCAAGAAAGGAGGCTCCACAACCTCTCTGGGAAACATCTTCCAGTGCCTTACTACTCTCACAGCAAAAAATATATTCCTAACATCTAACCTAAACTTATTCTCTTTCCATTTGAAGCCATCCCCTGTTGGCCAGTCTCTATATGCCATTGTCAAAAGTCTCTCTCCATCTTTCTTGTAGATTTCCTTCAGGTACTAGAAGTCTGGTATGTCATCTATTGCCTTTCAAATTAAAGTTAATGAATCAAAGAACATTTTTTAAAGTATCAGCCTTTCAAAACTAAAGCATATTGACAACATGATCAAGAAGATTAATCTAGTTGACATTTATGATTACAGAGAAAGGCAATTCAGGAGAACAAACTCAGTCAGTGAGGCAGACAGTGACAGCAGCAAGAAGTTCTGTGGCTGAATGTTGGAGTGCATTAGGAAGAGTGTGGCCACAAGGTTGAGGGACGTTACATGCCCCTTTATTCTACCCAGGTGAGACTGCATCAGAAGTACTGTCTCCACTTTTGGGATGTCCAGTTCAAGATAGAAAAGGAGTTACTGGACAGAAAGTACAGAGGATCTTTTAGTACATCTATAACTGGGTTCCAAGACAGCCAATGCTTTTAGCCAAAACTTCTGCCACCTCCTGCTTAACACTGGCTTCTAAAACAACAAAGAATTCTAAATTTTTAAAGCCTATGTTTTAGAAATTTAGTGAGAATAAACTATTTTGTAAATATCTCTTCCTTTCTTCACAAAGTATGTGCCTCAGGTCTCACTGTCAGACCAAAATCTTCTGGTGAATTTCTAGACTGGAACGTCATTCCTAAGGACAAGGATATATTTCTATGACTGTCTCTGGGGTGAAAAGGAATTACTAGAATCAATGCCTTGTCAAATATATGTGTGTCAGTCAGCAGAACTGAAAGCACAGCTAGTCTCAATCCTCCCCTTGAATACCAATTTAAGGCATCTTTCATGAAAAAATTCTTATTTTTTGAAGGAAAATATTCTTACGGGGTTGTCTGTTGAGATGGTACAGTTATTGCTTTGGTATCACTTTTTTTTTTTCAATCAACTACATCAATTTGCATTTTCTAAGATGAATTCCTTTTATCTGTCCATGTTTTTAATCTGACTCACTGTTTTTACTTTTTAAATGGACATTGTAGTGTCCTAATAAAATTTCTCTAGTTTTTAATTTAGCGCTTTTTTACAGAATCTCTTCATTTAGTATATGTGTAATACTCCTTGCTAAGAATATTTTTAAGATTGTTCCTACTTCTGTCTGGAGGAAGGTTATCTACCCATTAAACAGAGAGCAGTCTTAGTTACCTTGTGACCAGTGCCTATAGAGTCAGGTGGTCTTTCTAGCAGTAGAGTGCATTAACAATAGGTACACCTCAATTTTTATATTTCCTATTCTTTTCACACAATATGTAAGTTAAAATTTCAACCATCTGTGTTCAACCAAGTTTCTTATCTGTATTTTTAATTGAAAATATTTTATTTCACTTGTGTTCAGTATATGAGTTCAAAGATATGTGTGGAAAGGATAACATATAGACATGGATCACTGTTGATCATAATAAATTGTCTCTCTTCTGCTAGAATGATACTGCTGTCCTGTAAATGGATTGTAAAGTTGAGTTTTGTTAGCCTTTTTTTTAATTTCCAGAAATGTTTTGGTCATACCAAAGGCACTTCTGATTTCCTAACTGTTTTATTACCAACCAAGAATAATTGTGTTTTCTTAATATTTCTGAGAAACATTTTATTAATTTATCTGGTCAAGGTTGATTAGAATGCAGACATTTTGGAAACTAGGAGCATGATGATGAAACAATATTTTTCTAAATGAACACTGTAAGTCTTATGCACATCTATGAAGCTATATTAATGTTAAAAACAATGATGACTCATCTAAGAACTGGTGACTCAAGTTTTTAAAAGAGACTGAATTATTTCATTGATTTAGATCTTTATGTTTGATTTGCCTCTTCAGATATGACTTAATCAAGAAATGCTTCCTTTCCCAATCCACTGCACTAGCCATTCTCCTCACATGAACTGTCATAATTAGGCTAAAAATTAAAGTTAATTGATGATCCATAGCTCATCTGCAATGATTTGGATAACATAATTGTTGAAACACCACAGTTTTATTTTTTTGCTCCTTTCTGTGAAACTTCATTAGTAAATTTTATTGTCTAAATAGAGAAGAGAAAGAAATTTTATTTAAGTGGTGACATTTCCTACTGGATCACCATACTGCTTTACTTTCCCAAATTTACCCAATTTCCCTCTCCTTAATTATAACACAACTTATTATTTAATCCCTAAAAGATCACTTCTAGCTATTAATATCAACACTTGATAATGCTAAACACTTGCACTTCTAATTTGATAACTTTGATAGAAATTGCCATGTCACTGTTTAAAACTTTTGATAAAAGTTTGTTAGCTGACTTGTTAGCTGATACCTTTTCTAGGACATTTATTTTCTCACTATTATATTGTACTCTGAGAGATTCTCTCCCACACGTCCAAACTGCAAAACAAATAGGCAGAATTTTTGTAACAGCCTCAGTAATGTCAAAACATTTCAAATTGAAAAGAGGGAAGGATAAACACTGTAAAAGTAACCACTAGTTTTAAAAAGTGAGCTTTGGGGAGCTACAGTCTCACTTCTGTGCCTGGGAAGGTCATGGAGCAGGTCCTTTTGGAAATTATGCTAAGGCACATGGAAAATCTGGAATTTGGCTGTTGACAGGCAGAATGGCTTCACTCATGGCAAATCTTTCCTGACAAATTTGGACCTTCCTATGATAGGATTACAGTGTTGGTGTATAAGGGAAGAGCAACTGATGTCATCTCCATGGACTTGTGCAGAGCATTTGATGCTCTCCTGCGTGACATCTTTGTCTCTAAATTGGACAGACATGGTGGTGAACGGTGCTGCATCCAGCTGGCAGCCAGTCACCAGTGGTGTCCCTCAGGGGTCTGTGCTGGGCCAGTTCTGTTCAACGTTTTTATTGACCACATGATGAGAGTATTGAGTCTTTCATTGGTATATTTGTGGATGACACTAAGCTGGGAGCGTGTGTCGATCTGTTGGAAGGTAGAAGGGCTCTGCAGAGAGACGTGGAATGGTCGGATGGATCAGCAGAGTTCAATAGGATGAAGTTTAATAAGTCCAAGTGCCAAGTCCTGAACTTTGGCCACAATAACTCCATGCAGCATTATAGGCTGGGGACGGTGTGGCTGGACAGTGCCCAGGTGGAAAGGGACCTGGGAGTACTGGTCGACAGCCAACTGAACATGAGCCAGTAGTGTGCCCTGGTGGCCAAGAAGGCCAATGGAATCCTAACCTGTATCAGGAATAGTGTGGCCAGCAGGACCAGGGAGGTCACCCTTCCCCTGTACTCGGCACTGATGAGGTCACACCTTGAGTGCTGTGTCCAGTTCTGGGCCCCTCAGTTTAAGAAGGACATTGAGATGCTTGAACATGTCTAGAGGAGGGCAACGAGGCTGGTGAGGGCCTTGGAACACAAGCCCTGTGAGGAACAACTGAGGGAGCTGGAGTTGTTTAACCTGGAGAAAAGGATACTCGGAGGTGACCTTATCACTCTCTCCAACTCCCTGAAAGGTGGTTGTAGTCAGGTGGGAGTTAGTCTCTTTTCCAGGCAACAGCTGACAGAACCAGAGGACACAGTCTTAAGCTGTGTCAAGGGAAATATAGGTTGGATATTAGCAAAAAGTTTTTAATGGAAGGAGTGATAAAGTACTGGAATGTTCTGCCCAGGGAAGTGGTGGAAGTCACCATCCCTGAATTTGTTTAAAAAAAGACTGGATATGGCACTCAATGCCATGGTTTAGTTGAGGTGTGTCATGGTTTGACACTGGCGCGATGCCAGCGCCCCCATGAAAATACACTTTTTAAAATAATTGCTGTGAGATGTGATCAGGAACAGAGCAGAGCAGGCCCATCTTAGTAACAAAGAAAAGAATTTTATTAAACTACTACTACTGTAAAAACTACGAACACTAAATCCTGGATGAAGACTTTCTAAAACACCCCTCCTCCTCCCACCTAATTTCTAAACAAACTTAACAGTGAGACACCACCCAGGATCTTGATCAAGTTGCTCCCCTTCAGATATTCAAATACTCAGTCTTTCAAGGGAGACAGGAGTCTCTCCTGTGCCACAGACCCCCCCCCCCCAGGAAACACAATTGCCACCCTTGTGTTTCCATGTCACACATGGCAACTGCCCGGAGAAAATTTGCCATGGTGACACTCTCCTTTCCATGTCACAGTGCTCTCACCACCGTGCATGGACAGACTGCTCATAGGGCTCCTTTAAGGATGCTTTGCCATGAACCAAAAGAGACAACAGTTCAGTTTCTCATTTTGGGACTACAGTCCCCCCCATTTTCCCCTGGGGCTGAGGGTCCAAGAACAGAGGTCTTCTTCTCCTCTTCTTCTTCCTTGAAGATAGAGGGCTTCTCCACACCTCCTCTCTACTCCTCTGCTGGTAATCACTGAAACAGGTCTCCTGGCACACCAACGCACCACCCTAATTGCAGCTTCTGTTAGGAGAATTTGGTTCAGTCTATGGCTAACAAGAGAAGTCCAGCCACAAGCCACTCCATCATCTCCTTCCAACTCGAGAATTTCTTCTTCCATCATCTCGGATCCCAGACTGTATCTCTTCTACTTCAAATCAAGGAGGAGTAATATTTTACAAAGCCTTCATTTCTCAGGAAAGGGTTAAAAGCTCAGACTCCCTGGACGGCTGATATCTCTGCCCAGCAGCCGATTCCCAAGGCCAAGGCTGGGCGCCTTCCCCCCCCCCTCCTTCTCCTCGGCGCCAGCAAAGTTAAAGGTGCCGTCCGGACTCTCTGTCTCTTCCCTCTGGGGGGGGATGACAAAGACATCTCCGCTTCTATCCACCCTTCCGTCCACAGGAGCTGTCTCGGTTCCAGTCCTTCTACCCCTCGGCTCACCTCGACCAGGCCTCATGGCTTCCCCTCCCCCACCCAGCCCCATGGCTGGGCAGGGGAGGTCTGCACAGCACCTTGACCAGAACCAAAAGAGAGCGAGCTCTTGGGAGTTCTTGCTTTTAACCCCCTGTGTTCTCAGAGGCGTATCCCTATCTTCAGTGGTCACTTCAGGTGCCAATATCCAAACTTGACCACTGATTGGTTTGACCCAACTTCCTGAAAAAAAAAAATCACTTCCATGTCAAACCACGACAAGGTGTTAGGGCTGGGTTGGATTTAATGATCTTGAAGGTCTATTCCAACTTAGTGATTCTGTGATTAACAGGTGGACCACTCAATGGATAAGGAATAGGATGAAGGGTTGCATTCATAGAATTGCTGTCAATGGCTTGACGTCCAAGTGCAGAGCAATGATGAGTGGTGTTCATCAAGAATCGGTATCGGGACTGGTGCTGGACATCTTTTAACATTTATGACTGTACAACTCAATAATATTTGCACTGGTATTTAGACTACTGTATAATATTTTCTAAATTATACTACTGAAGTAAAACTTTTTCATCTTATCTAGACAAGATTTTTTGACCTTGCCAAACAAGTGTTTTGTCAAGACAAAATGTCATATACAATAATACTTTTTTAAAAAAATATTGAAATTTCACATTTTTATTCCAATTTGTGATACAGAGAAGGTGAAATTTCATCCAGCTCCAAAAAGATTTTAGCATAATATTCAAGTTTATTAATATACCTTCTTGAGTAATATTTTAATAAGCTCCTTGACTTATTTGATCTGTGCTAATGTGCTGTTTAACACAAAACTCATCTATCAACTAACATGGTCTTTTACCTACCTTTTTAATTTCAGTGACTATGGAGAGAAGTTGCTATTTATGCTTCACACTAACTCTTCTCTGTAGCTGTTTCTTTAAGAAAAAAAATCACCTGCTGTCATCACTATCACTGCAAGACAGCTATTGCTGTCTGAGCAATAGCTCAGTTTTTTCTTATAGCTGCAATTCACAAGAAAAAGTTCATCATATCCCACATAAGTTGTGGTGTTATATTTTAGTTAAATGGTATGCTCTGTCTCACCCCTCAAAAATGTATGGTTTATTCCAAGCCTGTGATCCTCCCCTGCAGTATCCTGTGTCTGTAATCCTATTGGTCCAATCTGTTCCGCGCCACTTTGAATCTCCCTGTTAAGTGTGCCGGGGGGACGGTTCTCTCTTTCTCTTCGCCGGCTCTCCTGCCCGGTGCTCTCTCCCCCTCCTCTTTCCACTCTCTCCCCCTCCCCTTTCCCTCTCTCTCCCCCTTCCCCCCACCCCACTCAGAAACCATGCTGCCTCCCAGAGGTAGGACACCCAATAAACCCTCATCTGATGAGCACCCTCAGAAGCCGTGTGGAGTCTCCTTGCCTGCCTGCTGATACCAGCGAACTCACAGCTTAGGGGGGCCCCCCCTTGAAACGCGCCACTACAAAAAGTAACCTCCACTAAAGTAAAAACTTACTTTCTTCTCCCTAGACTTTTAGTTTACTTCTCAGCTTTTTCTTATTGTCCTACTATGCTAATATTTTTTCAGGACTAATTTCCAGTGATTTTTCAATACTCACTCGCATCTCATGAAAGCTGATTTTTCAGTTTATAGCTGATTTTACAGGATTCTGTGGTCCCTCAGGAGTAATTTAGAGAAATTAGCCTCTGTCCTATCTAGTTAATTGCTTCATCAGCCTTGCAAATATATGTAAAGAAAACAAACAAAAAAAAGCTATAAAAAGAACATAAAACAATTAGCAAAGAAAGAAACTAAACAAGTAATTTTTCACCTTCCAACCAGTATGTCTGTGATTGACAGATGATATTTTTGTCATTGTTAAAGGTGAACACTTTTCAGAAAAAGTAAGGAAGCATTGTTATTTATAGTTATTTATTGAACAATGGAATTCTGATCTGAAGTTATGATTAGTAACGGCAATAAATACAAATAAACAGAATTTTTATTTTAACTTGCAAAATATAAAGCTTTGAGTGCTTTTCTTTACTGCCTTATATTCTGAATTGCTGTTTCACAGCAATGGGACACAATTTCAATGTGATAGCAGGCATTCCCTCTTTAATAGGTCATCTAGTCAAAATAAAAATCACCGAGTAAGGAGCTAGACATGCAGGACTCTTGGAATATACTAAACCTATGGAAAATGCCATCTGTGCCTGCCAGCATCACACAAAGCACACTTAGAAGTTCACTGTTCTTTATATTCAAATGTCTAGCACACAATTGCAAAAATGCATAATGAGATGGGAGGACAGCTGGCTCACAGGTTGGGCACAATGGATTACAGTGAATTGGGTGACATTAGACTGGTGACCTGTCACGAGTAGATTTCCACAGAATTCCATCTTAGGGTTTCAAGATGAGAATTTTCTGTATCCTGCAGAAAACATAAGGGGAAAAATAGCTGCCCTATCTAACCAGGGCCTAAGCTACTAAGACTGGAAAGGCAGAAACTACGGAAGTTGTGGTAGTATCAGGAGCTGAATATAAGACGAAGAAGACAAAAAAAAAAAAATAGTGGAACATATGCTGCTGGCTCACCAAGGGTTTGCTGTCTAAGGCCAAAATTAAACCGGGTATGTAAAATCAGTGAAACTGGAATAAATGGCAAAAAAGTTTTGCCATATTGGAGGTAAATTGTTTATCTGTGAGAAAGAAACAGGGCAAAAAAGCCCAACTATAAGGTGAAGTAAAGGCTGGGAGTGGGGCTTTTTGGACATCCCTGATGAGCAACCCTGATCTGACCAACAAAGCCTGCAGCAGAACAACAAGCCTGTTCTGATGAGAACACAGGTGTTTGACTTGATTTTGCAGTCAGGAGACACGGAGTTTTCTACACAATATTCTTGAGGGAGCATCACACTTCACACTCATTTAATGAACTCAAGGAGAAACATTTACACCAGCTGAAACACTCACCTTGATAGCTATTTTACTAAAACAACCTCCTTCTTTGTTTTGAGATAAAGTTATCTTCTTTGAGTTATTCTCTAAGCTTCACAGCCATATCACCCTTGTGGATCTCCACTTCTCCCATTATAGGGGTCACATTATGTTCCTATAGATTTAGTCCATCACAGCCTGTATCATCAAACACAGGGCTGCCTGTCAAGAATCTCTGTACAGTGCAGATGACATGATTTACATAAATTGTAAATCATAATTGTTTTTTCTGGTTCTTGACCCTTTTTTTACCACTCATACACCCTCATATAAAGAATCTGCCCTTATTTATTTTTTTATCTTTCAATCCCAGCACCATTATATCCATATTCAATTTCGTATTTTTGCTATTACCACATGGGTGACAGAGGTGCATAGCATTACTGTTAGTTATCCTGGCAGTGCTGACCTTGGGCTAACATACTCCCAGCGGGACTCAGTACTCCCTGAAAGGATCAATGAGGCTCAGGCCCTTCCTCTTTCTGTCTTTAAGCACTCTTGAGCTGCATCTCTGCTTCGTGGCACTGTCTTTAACACCTGACTGATTCTCAGACTGCTATTTGTCATGTCTGGCGATTTTTCTGGTACTTTATCACATCCTGCTTAGTTAACTTCAGCCCAAGGTCAGGTCAGCAGTCCAGTCTCATGCTTGCAACCCTGACAAACACTTCAGGAGTTACAGTAGGCTGACTGAATGGTAGCTAAGCACCCACACATCCACTCACTCATTTTCCCCCACTTCTGCATTGAGAAGTGAATAGGTAGACTAAAACCAAGAAAACTCATGCGTTGAAGTAAAGACAGTTTGGTAAACAAAAGAAAGGGAGACAAATCACCCCCAGCTCCCTGAAAAAAAACAAAAATAAACCAAACCCACCAACAGCCAAACCATAAAAATGGTCCAAAGGAAGTAGCTATCTGCCATTAGCAGATTGATCTACAATCTGTCTGTGAAATGCAGCTACACTGAATCACTGAATGAATGATCCCTACTTCTTTTTCTTCTTATTTTTATTCTTTTTTTTCTTTTTTTCTTTTTTTTTTTCTTTTTTTTTTTTTTAATTGCTGAGCATGACATCACATGGCCTGGAATATCCCTTTGACTGTTTAGGATGAGATGTCCCTCCTGTGTCCCTTCGCACTCCTTCTTGCCCACTCCTGGCCTATTTGCTTGGTACAGAGGCAAAGTGAGAAACAGAGAAAACCTTGACATTATAATGCTCATTAATAGTGACAAAACAGATGTGTTAGCAACACTGTTTTACTCACAAATTCAAAACACTGCACCATACAGGCTGCTATAAAGAAAGTTATCTCCATCCCAGACACCATACTGTTGTTTAAAGTGTTGTTTAAACATAACAAAAACGACAGGGTCATTGAGAGAATAAATTTAAAACTTAAGTTTTGTTTCATTTTTTAGGCCTTTCTAAAATTGCTTATAGAAAAACTAGACTTAGGAGAAAATTAATCCTTTAGAAACTGAAAGTGTTGAGACCTATGTGCAATGAAATTCAGCAGTGTTTTGATGGTTTTATAAAACTAACCTGTTCAAAGGCTGTTGTCTGGCTGTCAGCATAAATTATGATTTATGTGTTTTCCCCTACAACTATAGAAGTGAGAATGAAATACTCTGATTCATATCAGAGAATTCTAAAAAATATTATTAATGTTTGTAATTCCTTATTTTAAAATAATTCTGGTTTAAACCTGATAGGTTTGCCTATATCAATGATAGTATAGGAACAGCAAATGGACAAAATATCCCTTCTAAATGTACTTAAATTACTGGTATTATGTAATTTTGTAGCACCTAAAAAGTTTTTAAGCTGACAACTCTTTGACATTTACACCTAAAAAGTTTTTAAGCTGACAACTCTTTACATTACATTTCATTGTAAAGAAAAAGGAAACTGAATTCCTCTGAAGTCTTCTGCCACAGCTGCTCGTCTGTGGAACTTCTGTGCAATATACTCTGGTGCACAGATCTATGTTCAGTATGGCTCAAAGGAACATCTTTCAGAAAAAGCATTTAGTTCTCCTGTTTGTATAAAAGACTTCTCAGAGATCCTTTCCTCTGTAACTCACAGTCATTCTTCAGTGTCAGCTTAAATCTTTTAATATATTACAGTAATGATGGTTCTCTGAATGCACACAACTGAATTGGGCCTCTTACAGCTCACACTTCACTGCATTAATCATAACAAATAATATATTTTCGGGCAGTGATGTTTCAGAAGAAGGCTATTTTCTCATGGTTTAATCACTTGTCACTAAAACCTGGACTGAAAATTGAGAGTGTTATTCCACTGGAACATTTCTAAAGCCTAGAGCACAGCCCTGTTCTTATATGCTCTTAGAATAGTCCAATGATTTCACACATTTTGTAAAAAGAGAAGATTGTATTTAAAAGTCATGCTTTCTAAAACTTACCGTGGTAACTCTTTGGATCTGTTCCTAAACAAGAAGAAAGTAGATTAACTAGGCTGATTGGAAAAACATAAAAGGCAATGTTTCCCCTATGGTCTAAATCTCTCGTGTGTTCAGGCTCATATCTACTGGTTTAGTGATCAACATCGACATCTTTCTTGCTGTGTCAGTATTGTGATGTCAATATATGTGTAGGCAAATGAATTGTATTCTATTCTGGTCATATAAACAACAGGACTCAACTAAATATTTACTGGTGTATTTATTGTTGGTAGAATCATTGAGCAAAATTAATCTTGACTTTCAGACTCCAGTTTACGCTCATCACACAGATCTTTGAAAGGTATTAGCTAGATCTACTGCTTTGCACAGGCCAAGTCCGTTGCTGCTTGCACAGCCTTTCACTCCATTTTATTATAGAACTGTAGAATATCCTGAGTTGGAAGGGATCCACAAGAATCACTGAAGTTCATCTTCTGGCCCTCCACAGCACCACATCAAGAATCACACCATGTGCCAGAGAGCATTCTTCAAATGCTTCTTGAATTCTGTCAGGCTTGGTGCTGTGACCACTTCCTTGGGGAGTCTGTTCTAGTGCCCAACCACTTTCTGGGTGAAGACTCTTTTCAGAATATCTAAATCTCCCCTCTAAATCTAAATTTCCCCTCAGTTTCAGGATGCTCCGTCAGGTCCAGTTACTGGTCACCACATAGAAGAGATCAGTGCCTGCCCCTCTTCTTCCCTTCATGAGGAAGTTGTAACTGCAATGAGTTTTCCACTCAGTCTCTTCTCCAGGCTGAACAAGACAAGTGACCCCAGCCAATCCTGGTATGGCAAACCAGGGCTAAAAAGAGGTGCAGGATCAACCTCTGGAATGCTCTTCCTAATGCAGCTCAGGATACCATTGCCTTCTTGGCTGCAAGGATACTGCTGACTCACGGACAGTGTGTTGTCCACCAGGACTCTGAGGTCCTTTTTCACAGAGATGGTCACCAGTGGGTCAGTCCCAGCCTGTACTGGGGCATGGAGCTATTGCCACCTGTGCAGGACCTTGCCAGTGCCTTTGATGAGCTTCAAAATGTTCCTCTCAGCCCATCTCTCCAGGCTGTCATGATCCTCCTGCATGGCAGCAGAGCACTCTGGGGCATTGGTCAATTTTCCCATTTTTATTATTTGGCCAAGACTATAAACATGAACCTATTTAACACTTTTTTTTTCTTTCCCAAAGGAATTCAATATACTATTCATAAGAAGTTTTCTGTACTTACAATTACTTTAATTGAAATTCTTGGTCTCTCTTTCAGATCTATCATTATAAAAATAAATAATTGTAAAATTTAACCATAAAGTTTAAAATGTAGTTATATACCATAGCTAATATTTCTTTGAAATGTTACCTACAAAAGTGACCACGTCACACATCTATCATTGGAAAAAACAAACAAAACCCAAAACAAAACCAACAAATCAAACAAAACCTCCCAGAATCCACAAAAAAAAAACCAACCCAACCTCAACCTCAAATAATAGAAAAAGAGGGGAGGGGAGGGGATGAATCACTCATATTCCCCAAACAAGCAACTACAAATAAAATTTTTTCTCATTTACAGAAATTTCAATAAATATAGAAGTAATATGAATTAAGGTAGAAGAATTCTATGGTAGAGCATTTATCCTAAATGTATTGAGAATTATTAATTCAGCATCTATTCTGAATCTCAGACTATTATCCTTTTTTATGCTGAGAAATAAAATTTCAAACTTTGCAGCAACAACTAATCTGAGCAGAGCAAGGGCAGAGTTAGCACTTGATTAATCTTTGTATCTGTAAGGAAACTGAACAAAAGGAAAACTGGAACCATGATTTTTCCTCTCTCCTTCCCTCCAAGTTCCATGTGGTGTTCAGTGTTGCTGAGACAGCATTTGGCATTGTTCAGCGCTAGTAACAAATTGCTAACCTCTGGGAGTAATGAGAGAATAGGGAGGAAATCATGCCTTTGTGAGAGAATAATATCTTTTCTTGATGCTTCCTAAGGCAAGGCAGCTATATGCTTCTTTTTAGATGGAACTGCAAAGAAAGAGACAAGCTACCTCCAAAGAAATAAAATACTAGTTTTATTCAGGCTTTTGCATTCTTCTTTTCTTGGAAGAAAATAAAATTTTTAAAGTCTTCCTTAATATTTGAATAGAATTGTGCAATGCACTGATGAGTGTGCTGTAAACTTCAGAGTCAATTAGAGTGGCATGGAAGGTAATAACATTGTCACTAACATTACTATGATACTTACATAATGACAACCTGCAAGGATAATGCTGATTATGAAGTAGACTAATCAGACTTTGCTTATGATTTGCACATGACCTGCATGAAATTTGGGCATGCCTCCCAGTTCATGGTTGTGCTCTTTTGGCATCACAGGGAATATCTTTGCTTATGGTTGCCCCGAGCATCTTTTGAGCTCATATGATCTCATTTGAATTCACCTGAATGGACTCAGCATACTAGGAAGACTCTAGTTTTCTTCTGTTTTCCCCAGGTAGAACACAAAGAAGTCTGTGGCCAAGCATATTTCAATGCTACCACGTATGGTTCAAAAAGTGCAAGTCATGGCAAAATGTTCAAATCAGCTTTAATTCAACCCAAACAGTTCACTCAACTCTAACAGATATCCTTTAAAGTACTGATTAATGCAAAAGCCTAGAAAATATATAGTTTTAAGAACAAAAGTACTATATATTCATGTAGGCAAAGGATTTTCCCTCTTCCTTTAGTGTGCTTGTGACTTCAGTTGATTCTAAGAACTCAAAACAAGTACCTTGCACTTGGACTTTTCCTACATTACAACAGCTGTTGAACTCTTCTCTTTCCAATGTATGACAGAGAAGTACTTTTAGTATGCAGTTACAGTAAATTGAGACATGCATTTAGCATTTTAAGCCTGTAGCAAGTCATTCTTTCTACACAGCAACTCACAAATTGAATATTAATATAATGCTTGGCAATTCAGAAACACATGGTGAATTTCCTTTGTCTGTAAAAATATGTTTAACAATTATTTAATATTCAGGAAAAAAACTTGAATTCTATACCTGCACGTACCCTTAGAGTATGAACGACTTATTAGCAAGGCGCAGTGGGATTTGATGCCTTTACATGCATTTTAAAGAATGTTGCAAGTTACTGCTATGAGATTTTCCACCATTTATAATCAGACTTATATTTCAAAATGGTAAAACAGCCTGTAGCTCACACATTTATATGATAGTCCTATTAAACCTTAAATATATTACAGAAAAATAAAATATTTTCAGTTCTTGCTTTGCACTGGAATTATTGATGGCTTTTCAGTATTTCTGCATGCAGTTTTTGCATTTAACTTTCCTTGAATCAAAACTCATATCTTGTAAATATATCAAATTCAGAGATATATATTCTACTAACAATTAAACAGGTCTTGAAATCTGAGACAGACTCACAAGTTTGTGTGTTTTTATATTCTCCTCTTTTGCCAATTCTTACCCCTTCTTCTCTCTTGCCCAATCTTGTCCTTTCTTTTTTTCTCTTCCTTAAAACTCAAAATGAAATTAGAGGATGATATTTTCACTGGTCCAAAATTTGAGCAGTCAGAGTGTTATTTGGAATTATGTTTTTTTAAATATCTTCTCCTTTATTTAAATAATTACTTTCAATAATTTTTATTAAATTTGCATTTTAACCAAAGGCAATGATTTTACAACTTTATGAATGTAGTGAATACAGTCCATGATCACTATCCCTTACAAAGTATCTTCACATCAGGAGAGCCTTCTGAAATGGCACATCTTCTTCCTGTTCTCCTTGGCTTTTATTGCATTATTTTTCTTTCTTACCTCATGTGCCTAACATTTAGCTGAATCACATACCCATCTTTATTAAAAGAAAAAATAAGAAAGAGAAACATTATAGCAGTTCTTTTGCTGTTGGTTATTTCTGTTGTATAAATCACCCTCTACTTCACATATCTAGTACATAAAGGTGAAAAATAAAAGTAATTAAATATTTTTCACACTGTTCGTATGCCCTGTTGTACAGTTACTTTCCATCATCAGATGCCCACAGGCAGTTTGGTGATGAGGTTTAGGAGGGAGGTACCACATCAAATTTGCTGTGCTAGGTGTGCATTAGAGGGAGCTTACCACAAACCATCATTAAATGGCTAGCCAATCAGGCAATGATACCTTTAGGTATAGTTGTGGAAGAATAGAGGCAAATCTATAGGTTTATGCAATATTTTAATACTGAACATAACTTGCTTGTGCCACTTTGAGTTAACTTTAAAATACATGTGTGGTGTTGGCAGAAGTATTGGAGAATTGTAGTAAGAGATTATATTCCAATAATTATTTAGCATACTCATTGCTATTTGTTTTCTCATGTAAACTCTATTCCATTGTATGCCTTTCTGGCAATATTTGAGTTTGCTCTTTAGTGAAAAATATTGCAGTGAAGTGAAAAAGATTTTGTTTTAAAGGTAAATTTTCTACCATATTATGTGTCATATTTTATATTTATTTCAAATATTCAAAATGTGAATATATTTTTAAAAGAAAACAGTTAATGTGCATACATTTACTTTTACCTTTGTTTTATATGTTTGAAAGATACTAGAAACCTGCCTTTCATTTTAAAACTTTCTGATGAATGCTCTTCCTTGAGAGATGTAGTCCATCTCTTTTCTGCAATGGGTATTACATTTTGATAAAGTTTTTAATAAGCTTCTTCTGAAGCTCGCATTTAGATGAATGACATTTAGAGTATAGAATAAGAGAAAAAGAAATAAGATAGAATTGAATTTAGGCTTACAACTTTAGTTACATATTATGACAAAAGAAATGCTTTGAATATGATTTTAGAAATCTAAAAAACTCCCTCTTGACAAAAATTGAACTGAAATCTACTTTAACCTATTTCAGTTCAAAGTAAAATTCCAACAGGTAAGTTGCTCTTTCTCTCAGGTTACTCTGCAAAGACAAGTCTATTTTTCTCTCAGAAATAACCATGACAAAAGCAATCTTAAAATAATTTAAAAAGTAGCAGATAGAAGCTACCTGGTACCCTGTAAGTAAACCAGATAGTTTATCCTTTCTTATACTGATGTCCAGCTCATGAAAAATACAGACCAAGGAAACTCTCCACATCTTCTTTTGGTAGCTAAAAAGTATTATAGGTAAAACAATGCTTGTGTGAGAGTATACTGCAACAGTCTTGTTCTAATGCCCATATTTGGCAAAATTTTTAATAATGTTATAGATGCAGAAAACTGCAACATCAAGGATTTGGTTGTGGAAACATAATTTCTAACACAAATATAAGAAATCAATCCATTTATTTTCTTGAACAGAAATTTATTCAGTAGTCCGAGCAGCTAACACATATGTAGCAAGGAAATACCTTACTGTAAATTGTCAGTTTAATCAAGTGAAAGAGCCCAAGGTTAAAATTAGAAAAATGAAAAATAGATATACAGACATATTTTTAACCCTGGTAAGAGTTAATATCTGGAATGCTAAAGGTAGTGGAGAAGAGTGACTGAATCTGAGTGGAATGGCTAACCTGTTTCGATATACAGTGCCCCTATGTCTCCCTTTAACATATGGGATCAGCTGACTGAGGTCAACAGTATGAAGATTTGCAAGGCAAATTGCCAGGTCCTGCACTTAGGTCACAACAACACCATGAAGAGCTATAGGTTGAGGGAAGAGTAGCTGGAAAGCTTTTCAGCAGAAAACGACCTGGGGTGCTGGTTGACAGTGACTGAACATGAGCCAGTGGTGGGCCCAGGTGGTTAAGAAAGCCAGTGGTGTCCTGGCCTGTATCAGAAACAGTGTGGCCAGCAGAACCAGGGCAGTGATTGTTCCCCCATACAAAGCCACACCTTGAGTACTGTTGTCTACTTTCATTTCAAAAAAGACATTGAAGTGCTGGGGCATGTCCAGAGAAGCACAATGAAGGTGGTGACTAGTCTAGAAGGTAAGTGGGAAGGACCAGACCCAAGCATGTTTTGTTTCTAACATTCTGTCTGTTACAACAGCAAAAATGTGATCGGAAGAGGGGATCCCATGGAAGTGGAGAAGTGCTGTTTTGAACAGCTTCCTGTTCTACCTTGAGACTTGTGCTCAATCATGTTCCATACCCCAACTCACTTGCTGGAGGAGGGCTGATTGAGCATATGTGAGCAAAAAGCAGAAAAAGTCTAGTTTACATAATAGGTAAGCACCGATTTAACTATAACAGGAAGAGGATTAGGACCCCTCGCTCTCTTTTCCCTCTCTTTCACCCCAGCTCAGGACCATGCTCACAGCAGGATGAATGTGATATCTAAGTACTGGTGATATTCTTTCTTCTCTCTCTCCTTTTTCTGGCTTTATTTCTCTCTTCTGTTTCTTTGACTGTCCAAAATACAGCTGCTGTATTCTACCCCATACTCTGTACTGAATTTTTTTCTGGAAGTGGAGAGCTTCTAAAAATGTGTTGTGGCTTGTTAGCCAACACCTTTGAGTATTGGTGTGTTGTGGTTTCTTAGCCAGCACCTTTGGTGGTTCATTGCAGCTTGTCAACCAACACCTTTGAGAAGTGGTGTTGTGGGAGTTGAGAACTTACAGAAATGTACTATACAGAATCTAAGGGCTTGTTAGTCTACACTTTTTAAAAAAGGGTATTGAGAATTTAATGGCTTGTTAGCCAACCCCTTTGAGGCTTCATAGTAGGCTATTTGCCAGAGGTAAAATTACTATACAACAAAAGTGCAAGAGTTCTCTGACACATGGTTGGGTGTCTTTGTTCAGCCTGATGAGAACTTACAATGAACATCATGCCCACAGATCATAACAGTAAGTCTTATGAGACCACTTTATTGGTCTCTGTAGTTCCCTGACAGGAGGTTATAGTGAGATGGGGGTTGGTCTCTTCTCCCAAATAACAAGTGATAAGACAAGAAGAAATGGCCTTAAGTTGTGCCAGGGGAGGTTTAAACTGGATATTAAGAAAGTGTTTTTAAAGCATTGGAACAGAATTCCCAGGGAGGTGGAGGAGTCACCATACCCAGAAGTCTTAAAAAATGACTGGAAGTGGCACTTAGTGCCATGGTGTAGCTGACAAGGTGGTGATCAGTCAAAGGTTTGATTCAATGTTCTTGGAGGTCTTTTCCAACTTAAACAATTCTGTGACTCTGTATTATGTGAAATGAGATGTGACAGACTCAACTTTTAAGCAAATGAGTTAGTTCCTTGATTTATAATCTTTTAGATTCTTAGACCATAGATGGTTCTCAATGTCTTGGCAATACTATTGGTATGCTGGAAAACAAAAATGAGGGCATGAGGGATACTGTGTCCTCTGCATGTGAGCTTCTCTAGTATGTTCTCCTGTAGGGAGGTGTCAATAAATCTTCAGCTACTCTTGAGCTGTGGTAGTTTCAGAACAGATTGCTTTTTATTTATTTTTCCCATTTTTCTTTTATATATATAATGTAGAATTGTATTTTAGATATGAACCTTGATACATCTCACCATGCTTTTTTTCACCTGAAATTGCATTTCTGCAATCTCTGTGAGACCACTGAGAAGCCAAAACTAATCAGAATTTAGCTCCCCTTAGTAAAATCTCTTAGACAGAATATAACAGTGGCACCACATAACCTTTGAGATTCTACATGTGGGCAGAGTGGTTCCATCTCCTAGCATGGTTTATAAGTTTAGAAGGATGTTATTTGAGAGTCTGTTTCCACAGAAGTTAAAATACAACGGCACTGTCAAAATACTGGTTCTTAAAAAAGTAAGGAAGGGCTACCAAATATATTACTGAATATTGTATGTAATATTAATGTCTCATCCTTCATTATTGAGGTTGTACTTGAGATAATGTTTCATTTCTGCTATTAGGCTTAAGCACATTTTCAAGGTATGCTGTAAAATCCTTTAGCCTCTAATTTTTATCTATCAGATGAATATAAGCTCCTTACAACACATGATAAATCAACAAAATATCATCATATCATAAATCAACAAAAGTGTTCATAAATAAACAGTATTAGCCTCTGTAATGGAAAATATTTAGGTATTTAATATGTCCACTTCACTTTTTATTGGAAATGTGAAAACCTGAAACTTCTAAGAATTCGCTATAAGCTACAAAAATAATTAAAGAGACATCTAGTTGTTATGCCAATACAGTTAGAACTAATCTATTTGTCAGCAATCCCACTGTAAGTCATTGTCTTTCTGGAGACCTAGAACATAATGGTAAAATGATGTTTGAGAATTTGATGCATGTCATTTAAAGGAAAAGACTAACATGCTCACAGTATGTAACAGCCCCCCTTTTTTTATACCTGCCTATTCTTCAGGAGTTCATACCATTTAGCTTGAATTATTATCATGTTAGAGAAGGACAAAACTCCTCTTACAAACATGTATTGTTTGTACAGTCTGCATCTTAAAACCTGTGTTATATATGGATTATTTCAGTAAAAATTAGATGGCCAAATGGACATGTCCTAAATTATCCCTTTATAGCCTTTATAGGACTTAGTATCTTTTAGAAACCACCAGGAGTCATGATTTATACTGTAGGTCTTCAGCGCTGCACATGAGAACTGTGCTGGATTCAAGTCATCTGGACATCATCTGGACAGCACAAAATATCATAAGGAACATAAAAACCATGAGGCACAGTAAAAAATGTAATAAAGTCTCTTCAGACATAGAACAAAACATGGGTGAAACATATATCATCAACCCATCAAACACAGAGCAAAATCTTCCATGCAATTCAGTGTTGCAGGACTTGGGAAGAGCTGTGGCTGCAGTTGGCCGGGCAGAAGATCAAGCAGATGTTGAATGAAGGTTGTTTCCTGCAGCATCAGCAACAGAAGGAGCTGCTCTGCTCCCCCTTGCAGCTGTGGGCAGGCTGGCAGCAATGTGGTAACAGGGATGTGGTAGATAACATGAGAAATTGAGCAACTTCAAGAGCAGAAAGTTTCATTTGGAGCACTCGTGGATGATTAACTTCAGGTTTCTCCCCCCAGGAAGAAGACTGCAGAAGATACTCCACTGCAACACATTCCCATAACAAAAAGAGATAGGAAACACTACATTCAACATCCACAGCAGCTCCAAGTTTGAAAAAGACTGTTTTCTATTCCTGGGCCTATGGCAAGTCTGAACTTCACAGCTGAGATGTGGCTAAAACGATCCATGAGCTGGGTGATATTCCAGACAATAATCAGGAATACTCTGATAAGTATTTTATTAAGATACAATGTATACTTTATTGAGATACAAATGCTAAAGTTAATAGTGGCAAAGATTCAAGAAGATAATGATTTCTATTACTGGAAAATTATCTGATCTGATAAAGATCTGAAAGAAAAACTACAGTTACCTGTTAAAACAGAAAACCTATAAGAAATGGCCAGAGTGGGCAACATGCAGTGAAAAATTGACAGGTTGGATGGCCCCTCCTGTCTTTAACATCTCTGCTTTCAGTATTCCTTGGTGTTGTTTTTGCTTTGCTTTGCACCATTACTGTAAACATTAAATCTGCTCCTCATGCACTGAGTACTACCCATAAAGCACAGACATACTACCCTCAGTGCATAAATATAAGCAAGTCCATAGATTTTTCCAAAGAATTAGAACTTTGATCTCTGTCCTGAAGCATGTACTGAGCTTGATGCTTATATGATGTACAGAAGAAATCAAAGACAGTCTGAATAAGGCTAAGGGACCGTCTGCATTAAGAAAAGTGTTTGGAAAATTGGAATAGCTACTGGAAATCATCCAACTGCTTTAGTCCATGTCATATTTTTATAGGTTGCTCAATACAGAGTATCTATCAAACTACAAATTTACAGGAAGTTGTTGTCACATCTAATTGGTTACTGGATCAGTTTATTTCAAGAAATGTTTCTTGTGTATTTTTACCTTTTAAAATTACTCTCTGTTAATGAAACAAATATAATTCTGTCAGTTTTGAAATAATTCCCACAGCACACCATTATCATTAGTTTCATTTTCACACCATTGCTGCCAATTTTTTAAAACAGTTTTTCATTAATAACACTGCCTAGTATGAGCTGCCAAAGACTATTTAATGTGTGATATGAAAAATCTGGCATTATGTAGGTGCCTAGCAAGAGCCAGTAGTGTAAGATTTTCATATTTCCTCCAATGGATTTGTCTGAAATGAACTCCATGTATTCTCACAGTGTGTTTTCTGTTAAAATAAAATTGCTGCATTTTATTATTAATTCGCACATTTATGAAGTCAGAATGATACAATCAGTATTCCCTTAATCCTATTTTTATGCACGATGTTCCCATACAAAGAATCATTTGCTTGATTTCAGTGCCAACACATGAAAATGTATTTTTTTTATTCCTATTGAGCCTTAGGCAGTATACCTTTTCAGCTTAAGGAAATTCATATTGTCATTTTCCTAGCCTACATGTGCTGCTACACACCAGCTTACCTTTTTTTTTGCAGCTGGAAACCTTTTCTGATGACTCTCTTCAGCAGTATGACTTATTTGCTTACTCTGGCTCTCTCTTCTCTAAAATTAGATGGTGAGCTTTTCATTTCATGGACCATGTGTTTTTATCTGTTCCATAAAGCTTACATGACATTTATGGGATGAATGTAAATTAATAATAATAATAAACATTTTATACTCTACTGATATGCATTTAGGTGTTTGAACTGTGAAACTTTAGTCAAGGCAGATGTCAAGGTGCAGGTGTGTCAGGGCACATGGGCTCGAGTGTCCTCAGCCCCTGGGGAGGGGGGGCTCCCCTGGGGCAGTGGGGCTGTGTCTGGCAGCCAGGACTGTCTTGCCATCCCAAGTAGAGAGAGATGGGCTAGGGGGCAGCCAGAGCATCACTAGCCATATCCCCCCAACTTCCAGAGCTAATTCACATCTCATATTGAAAACCCAAATTGTATTTGGATGCAAGTCTAATTCTAAATGTGAGGCAGAACAAGATACTGAAATAATGGAAGTTTAGTTTTAAATTTGAAGTTATTAATTTGCCTGTACATGTCCTTTGCAGTGAGATAAATACCCTTTTTTTAAATTTGCCTTAATATAAACCAGAATTTTATTCTATCATCATACATACACCAGTGTGTTTTTGCCTTAAAGAATTTTGCCTTTCATTTGAGGCTCGATTTCATCTGCAACACTAAATAGTCATCATTTTCTTAGGTAATATATGGACATAAGAAGTCAGATGTCAGAGTCTGGGATTATCCTCAGAAGAATTCCAGAGCTCTCTCTCACAAGCAGAAAATAGACAGGGAAGAAGAATGTTTTAATTGAGTATGAGAGTATCAATAGCAGTAATCTCATTATTTTATCTGTAATGATATGTCAGTAGCTGGCTGAGTTTTCAGACTTGAAAGATAGTTTAGACTTGTTTTATGAATACAATCAAACCAAAATTTCTGTCAAAAAGACAAAATGTAACAGCTTCTACCACCTAAAATAAACACATCAATACTTGTTCGTATGAGAATATCCATTAAGCTAAACTATTTTATCTTGAGTCTTACTCATTGAATTTTGCTATTTAATGCTAACAATACTTGAGAAAGCATTAATATATTTATAAGGTTTCACAAATAATTTCTTTTTTTTACAATATTAGTATCTCCAGATTCTCTGATGTTAATTGCAAATGTGTAATATATATACCTCCAGGAAAATGCATGAGAAATAAACCCCACTTGTTCTATTTTAAATCATAGAAGATGAAAAAATAGCAAGGATGAGGTTTTATTATCTGCAAAGAGATATACAGATATTTTTAACTCTAGGTATGTAATGTACACTGTCTGACCTCAAGCAGCCTGACACCAAGACTCTCAAGGGTGGTAGGTTACTTGTTTTGTTTATTTATATAAATTTCATCCTAATCCTGCCTAGCTGGTATGGATCTGATATGAGACCAGTATATCTGGATTTTTACTGTTTTAATATATTTCCAAATCCTATTGAACTCTGATATCTCAAAATGTTACATTGGTTAAAAATTATCAGTCAGTCCATCTACTTCAGAATGAATGATAGATGTGTATCAGGCATTTTCTATCAACATTTTGGTGCTTGAGTAATATCCGGAGTCTTTGCAATTTTATAGTAGAAGGAGATTCAGCAAATATCCTATTTTGTTCCAATTAGTATGGCAGAACATTGTTTGTATAATCTAGAGGAAAACAAGCAACATTTCCAGAGTGAATAAGACTGAAAAGCTTTTAATAGATTTAATGAATATTTGAAAATGACAGACACCAACATTGCTAATCTCTCCATTGGTGTGTGATTTTGGACAGTTTAAGCTGTTCTAACTATTCAAAGAAGAACACGTTTGCCAGGTGAGCTTGCTAAGCCTTCACAATTGCAAACCAGTCTACCATGCTTCTGAGAAATTAAATGCTCACTTGATGTCAATGTACTCATTGGTTTTACATTACATTAGGGACTGAATGATTGAAAAAGTTCACTTTCTAGAAAAGTTTCAGAAAATGAATGTAAAAATAATGAAGATACTTTATGGTTTTGTGGTTGTTGCATTTTCTTTTATTTACTTTTATTGATTCAGAAATTGTAAAACATAAACATTAACTAGAGCAGATCTGCATCAAGGGCTGACCATATGCTGCAATTGCTCACTCAGCTCATAATGATAATGTGTAATAATCAAAATTATGAAGTTAGAAAACTCAAGGAATATAAAATCCTGTATCACTTAATGGTCTTTGAATTTCACACACACACAAACAAAATTACACACATTTTTTTAATTGTAGCAAGTTTAAAACATGGCAAAATCACAAAATTCAACCGGTTTGATGAGATCAAGTTGAACAGTTTATATTACATTCTTTTCAGGATTACAGGGTGGGAGGGAGAAACAAAGAAAGAGATATTTTAGGAACAACTTAGAGGTCTTGACTATGTCAGTTTCGTACCTTTCCACACTTTTACCTGAAGGGTAAAACAACCAATCATGCCGGCAATCCAAAATAGAAAACTTTGGTTATTAAACTCTGCATTTTACCCAGCTGATGAACATAAGTAAATTTTAGATGTTTACACTGCAAAAATCTTATAGTTAAAACTGTAACATCTACTTTGTACATGTTTATTGTATTACAGTCTGAATTCATTCCACTGCTTATTCAAGTCCATCTTGAAAAAATAATCACTTTTTCTTCTATACATAAATTCCTACATGATGTTTTAATTCTGGACTACTTATTCTGACTTTTCCCCCAATTTAATAACTCTTTCAAAAATGTGGTTAAAGTTAGTCATTTTCTTGCTAAGACTGCATACAGTTTTGTGAAAACATTTGTATTGCACTTTCTCCCAACGATATTGATACCGAGTTCCACTTACTATTTATTTTCATAAAACCGTGGCTTGCTGCACTTGCCTGGTAAGACACAGATGCCAAGTATCATCAGCTTTTGAGGAGTTACTCTGGATTTAATTTATAACATCAAGAACAAAATTCTCTGGAATTCTTCTAAGCATGCACTACACTTTATCTATTAGAAATAAAAGCACAGTACATACATAGTGCTGGAAGATTTCTACTGAAACTACAGGAAATATGTCCATCTTACTCCTCTAAAGATTTAAAGCTTTCATTTGTCATAGATAAACCAGGTAGCATAAATTATGGATCTACTATCTGCTTTCCTCCCTTACCCAAGTAATTAGTTGCTGGACAGTAAATATTTTATTTTCTTTCCATTAGTCACAGAATTACAGAATCACAGAATGGTTGGGTTTGGCAGATCTCTGGAGATCATCTAGTCCCACCCTGCTGTTAAAGTGATGCCTTGTCAAGGCTGACCTAGAAAAGAGACTAGACGGAGCTAAAGAATAAAGTATGTATTAATTAAAAGGCCTCAATTGATACACCTTGGGCAGCACAAGAGCCCAGCCAGGGCTACACCCGAGATGAACCAAAATGGTCACAAAAAATGGACGACTGGTCATAAGGTCTTTCACTTTTATAAGTTCTGGTCCATCAGAATACTGGAGCTAATTGTCCAGTTACAGCTTTAGGTTATGAAGTCCCATCCTTCTTGTTTTTCTCTCTTCAGTCCATATTGTTTATGATATTGGGCCTGAAATTTGGATCAGTTGTCCTTGGTCCCAAGCTAGAAAGGGAATTGTTTTGTCTAGCTATTCTGTGAAGAGAGCTTACCATCCCTTAATATGAAGCTCAGAACTATACACTAAAGCAGTACAGAATCTGAAAAATATAAAAGCTAAAACCTAAGGCATCAAAAGCATGGTCCACAAGAGCATGTTGCACAGGATGATGCCCAGGTTTGAGTACCTCCAGAGAAGGAGACTTTTTAACCTCTCTGGACAGTCTGTTCCGGTGTTCAGTCACTCTCAAAACAAACAAGTTTTCCATCACATTCAGATAGAACTTCCTGTGTTCAGTTGGGCTTGATGACTCTTGTCCTGTTGCTGTGCATCACTGAAAAGAGGCCCCATTCTCCTGACATGCACCCTTAAAATATTTGTAAGCATTGATAAGATCCCTTCAAAATAATTTCTTCTCCGGGGTAAACAGGGCCAGCTCCCTCAGCCCTTTCTTATAAAAGAGGTGGACCTTATCCATCTTTCACATTGAATCTCTGCAAGCTTTGATAGTGTTTCTATATTCCTTCCAAGTTGGCTGTCTCTTTTTCTACATTCCATACATTTTCTTCTTCTATCTGAGTTTTGTCAGAAGCTCTTTGCTTATCCATGCAGGTCTTCTTCCCTTTTTGCTTGATTTCTTACTGATAGGGATGCACTGATCTTAAGCTTGGAGGAAGTGATGCTTGGGCATTAAACAGCTTTTGTGGACTCCCCTGCCTTGTAGAGACCTATCCCATTGGATTTCTCCAAATAGGTCCCATAAGAGGACAAAGTTACTTGTCTTGAAGTCCAGGGTTGCAGTCCTACCTAATTGCCCTGCTTCCTCCATGTAGGATCCTAAACTCTACTATCTCATGGTCACTGCAACCAAGGCTGCCCTGCAACCTTCACATCCCCAGCCAGTCCTTCTTTGTTAGTACAAGGTCCAAGAGCACATTTGTCCCTGTTGGCTCCTTTGCCACATGTGTCAAGCTGTCATCAGTGCTCTACAGGGACCCTCTGGACTGTGTGTGTTCAGCTATGATGTCTTTCCAGCAGATATCAGGGTGGCTGAAGCGTTCCATGAGAACTAGGGCCTGTGGTCATGAGGCTACATCCAGATGTCTGTAAAAAGCCTAATTGACTTCTTCCTGCTCAGCTGACCGGTAGTAAAAACTCATAGTGTCACCCATGTTAGCCTGTCCTTTAATTCATTCAGTTAGACTTAATAAATCAAAAAATCTCCCTGTAAATTTTCTTCAATCTGTATCAAATTTTATTTTAATGAAATATAAATTATATAACAAATCATATTCACAATACCTCTTCAATTTTAACATATCTACAGTTTTATATATGTGCTACAATTTACAAAATATGCCTATCAATCACTGCCCAGGGTCTACTTGAACTTTATAGCTAACAAACATGCTCTCTCTTATTTCAAAGGATGTTTGACATTAATTTTCACTCTCATGACTAAAAATTGACATAAAGATCATTAGTGATTCTGGCCCATTTGGGGGTCAAGCCACTGAATCACAGAATCAATTAAGTTGGAAAAAACCCCACGATCATCAAGTCCAACTTGTGAACAAATACCTCCATGTCAACTAATGCACTAAATGCACTAAAAGCACTAAGTGCATTTATGCCACAACTGATGACACTAAATTTCCTTAAACACCTCCAGGGATGGTAACTCCACCAGTTACTCATTGAGTAAAGAGCGTCTCCAGTGTAACACTTTCCTGTAGCTATTTAATTATATTACAGAAGATGGATCATCTTAAGCAGTCTGGAGTGATCTACACCACTGAAGCTAGGTCAGGCTTCTGTTGAATAGTGGATGTGACTTTCATTTCATCAGGGTGTTGTTGGCACCTGAAACCAGGTTTGGGTGAGTGTTCAGATACAGATTAACAGGGCACAGCAAATGAGATAGTACCAGTTTTTCCATCTCTCTGTTGTAAAATAAGGTCTTCTGCCCCTAGTTCCAAAAAGGTGTAAACAAAATGAGAAAAGGTATATTTCTGTAGTACAAACTTTGAAGCGCAGCAAAATTTACATCGGCCTTGGTCCTCAGCAATTTTTCTGGCTACTTCAGGCATCTTCCATTCAATAAGGCCTTTCTGGCAATTCAATTTTCTTAATGCATTTACGTGCTTCTGGGCTTTAGATGTGGAGTTAGCATGTTTAATAGGCATAGTGGATTACATTTAGAAGGCAAATACCTAAAATTGTGGTGCAGCAAAATGCAAAGAGTATTTTTATCACTTTCCAGAATCCAAAATACCTTGTCATGGTTAGCTTTAAATTTTAACCCTATGTTGGAAATGACAGAGAAGCTAAAATATGAGACATCAATTCCTCACTGATTTACTGTGCTTGCAATTGGAAATTTTGGTGTGGAGGGTTGACACTGGCTGAATGCAAGGTATCCATCAAAGCCACTCTATCACTCCTCTCCTCAACTAGATGGGGGAGAGAAGATATAAAGAAAGGCTTGAGGGTCCAGATAAGGGCAAGGAGACATCACTCAGCAATTACAGGCAAAAAAGACTTTGCTTGGGGAAATTAATTTCATTTGTTGTCAAACTCCTTCCTCTGACCTCTCACTTCTTCTTTGGCTTTATTTTCAAGTTTCCTACATCCTTCTGGCCCAGCAGCACATGAAGACAAGGACTGGGGTTGCAGTCAGTTCATCACATCTTGTGTTTGCCACTACTTCCTCCTCAGCAGAAGGAATCTTCACACTATTCCCCTGCTCCAGCACAGAGTCCCTCCCATGGGAGACAGTCTTCTACAAATATCTCCAGCATGAGTCCTTGCCATAAGCTGCAGTTCTTTACAATCTGCTTCAGCATGGGTTCTTTCTACAGAGTGTATTTCTTCAGGAACAGGATGCTCCAATGTGGTTCCCCAATGGGGTCACAAGTCCTGCCAGGAACTTGCTGCAGTGTGAGCTCTTCTCTCCATGGGTCTATGTATCTTGCCAGGAGTCTCTGAGTGTCACAGCCTCCTTTGGACATATCCGTCTGTTCTGTTGTGGCCTCCTCTATGGGTATCTGCTCCATTATTAAGCTCCAAGACCATAGTCTTCATGATGGGCTGCAGGAGAATGTCTGCTCTGAGACCTGGAGCACCTTCTCCCCTTCCTTCTTCACTGGTATCGGTGTCTGCAGAATTGTTTCCCTCACATATTCTCACTCCTCCTGGG
This sequence comes from Anomalospiza imberbis, assembly GCF_031753505.1. NCBI lineage: Eukaryota > Metazoa > Chordata > Aves > Passeriformes > Viduidae > Anomalospiza > Anomalospiza imberbis. The sequence continues at coordinate 16,061,442 of NC_089681.1, read as the reverse complement.
GCTGCAAGTACTTTTGTGCAAGCTTGTTTACGTTGCGGTGTTTGTTTGTTTGTTCCCCTTTCCCCCCTCCTTCTTAAATACATCCCAGAGGTTCTACTACCACTGTGGCCAATGTACTCAGCCTAGGCCAGTGGCCAGTGTTTCTTGGAGCTGCTGGTATTGGCTCTGTAGTACACAGGGCAGGCTTCTAGCAGCTTCTCACAGAAGTCACCCCTTTAGTCCCCCTGCCACCTAAACCTTGCCAGGCACTCCCAATATATATAGTAATCTTTTCTAAGTTAGTCAGCTGTTATAATTAATTGATCAGCTTTTGACATCATCATTCAATGAAATAGTGAAATGGTTCAGGTTTTTCTTTTTCTCTTTTTTTTTCTTTTTCACCAAGAGGGATGAACTGAGAATTTAACCAAAAAGTAAAGAATATATTTGAACTGTGTTTGATTTAGTTTTACTGAGGTCATGTTTAATAAGGTTGCAAAGGACATGTGATACTGCAGATTTTGGCTTTGGATGAGAATATTTCTACTAGAAATACCAATTTAATCAAGAAAGAAGTAAAAATTTATCAGAAGAACAGAAAATGGAAACTCAGGATAAAGTGATAACAGAACATTTTAATCTACTGTAAAAAAAAACTTTCTGAATTTCTGTACAATAGACTGCATTAATCTAAAGGATCTGTAAAAAAAACACCCTTTGCAGATAGTCATTTAGTTTTCAACCTCACCATTTTATAGAATTAATATTTCTATATTAATTTGATATCTGTATAAATCTAGCATGATGGGCAATCACTTAGATTCAGGAAAACTTTTAGTTTTCCGGCACATAGGTATAAGAAAGGATCACAGCTATCTACAATAGAACTCATAAATCTAACTCAGGTGAAAAGGGCCAGAAAAGAAATCAGAATGGATTTATATTTTCTCCCAGTGGAGTAGATACTATGGCAGAATCAACCATCATTTATACACAATTGTAGAGGATTAGCAAGCATTCAGTGTAGAATGTGAGAAAGAAAGAGATGAAGGTTTATGAGCTAGTCAGTTACAGTGAATGGGAATCTACACAAAATAATGTGTTTTCTGATTGTTTCTTTATTTTTTCTTAATGTATAACTTTTTTTTTCTATATCCAGAAATTAAGTATTACAGAAGTTAATTCAGGTGATTTAGGCTTGTATTATTTAATAATGTTTAATAGGATGTAGGAAAGGTGTTAGACATGCATTAGTTTAGGAACCTATTCCAAGAATATAAACCACCACAGAAAAATGATAAAATGAAAAAAATTATTTTACACACTAAGTCAGTCTGGTTTTCTCTAATCAAGCTCCTCTGTACTAATATTTACCTCCCCATTATTGCAAGTAAATGAATGTTTTCATACATACATATTTATCAATATGCCAGTTAAGAAATTAGAGGTAATTTGGATTGGAATGTTTAGAAGACTGACAAATCAGACCAATTTATACCTAAACTTAATTGAATTAATTCCTAAGCAGCACACTTTCGCAGTTTCATAGTTCCTGCTTCTATTGAACATAATCACTACCAGTAGGAAAAAAAAAAATTATTACTCTTTAGGAATCATACACTATTTTAGATGTAAAAACAAGACATCCCACAGCTGATTCCATTTATTGAGCATTTTTGACTGCAGTCCTTGGTGGCTCTTTGCCTCCACTCAAGGTGGTCATGTGTGTCAGGCTCTGATGAGAAAAATCTGAACTGAAGAAGCATTGTATTCTCTTTCTTCTTAATGGTTTGTGGGTTTATACCATTTCCCCCTTTCCTAATTATTGTCTTGAAACTCCTTTTTTTGTATGTTTTGTGAGGATTTTTTTTGGCTGGTCAGTGATTTGTTTTATGCATTAGACAGAGCAATTTTCCTATTATATTAATCTATGAAAAATACATTTTAAAATTAATCATCTTATAATGAAAATTTATTAAACGTCACTTTAGTAAGCTAGAAATAGATAATAAAAATGTGCATATATGTATATACATATATGTATTGATACGCTTTTCATTACGCTAATTATCTTGATCTAAACACACATTCCAACTGCCATGAGTTGACCCTTAGCAATAATATTCTACTGGAGACTTTATGTTTTATTCCAATATAATTCAGAAGTACTTCTTTTATCTTCATTAGCAGGAAATGGAATGGTTTTCCAGATACTGTCTTTGACTGTAGTTTCTCTTTCTACTTTGAAGCTGAGAGAGAAAGACTGAATATGTCTAAGTAGATAAAAGCAAATAGGACCAAAAACTAGAAAAGGACATATAAGAACTTTATATTTTTGATCAATACAGTTGTTTCTAGAGATAATACTTCTTCAAAATGTTTCAAAAGAACAGTGAAGAAAGTTTACTCTATGGTTTTTATTTTAGAGAAACCTCTGTCCTATATGTAGGCTTGAGACAATTCCAAAAAATTGTCCAAATATGTATTCTGCAACATTATGATTTTTTTAAATTAAAAAAATAAACAAGGTAGTAGACAAGTGTGTGAATAAACTGAAAATTTTTCACAAGCAAATGAAAAGCATTAACATTATATTACCAGCACACAAAATCCCACTCTTCTCAGACTAAGGGTGACCAGAGAGTTTCCACACCAAATTAACAGAGTTGGTGGCGATGTTTACAAGCACTGCATCTCAAGCTCAGAGCATCAATCCCTCTCATATATTACTAGGAAGCATTTTAAAAATAAGCTTTTTGGATAAGAATTCACGGCCAGGATCCTGATTTGAAATACTTTTCTATCTTCTATTTTCCACTTCTAAAAGAAGACCATGAGATATTTTGATTTGCAAATATGAGTGTTTCACAGATAAATTACTGACCTCTGTTCACTTTGCTCTTATGTCACACATTGTTACCCATCACACACCACAATCTGCCCCTTATCTGAACCAAAGTCATGTATTATAATGAGCTGAATGCTCATAGCTACCTATGGAGAAGTACAGGAACAAAAGATATATTAATTTCAGCAGTCTTTCTTTAAAGAGAAAGATGATTTTTGTGTTTGCAATGAATTACTTTTACTTTATCTATTTGCATACATTTCTAAGACTTCACTGTGGTAGTAGATAAAACTTAAGAAAATAACTTTGTCACTCACTTTAACATTTGGTCAGTCCATGTATCAGAAGATACACAAATTTGGAATACTAAGTACACCATGTAAAAATATTCCATTTTTTAGGCTGGAGAGATAGGAGAGATTTCTTTTATCTGTTATCATTGAACTTACTGTAAGAGTAATCAATTTAAAACTGTTATTTGGAGGTCTGACACCGTAACTCACCTAGAAAATGCAAAAGTATGACAAAGACTTTCATAAGTATCTAGACTTATTTGACTTATTTTGAAATATCTCAAGAGATTTTTTTTGGGGGGGTGGTGTGAAAGTGGGGTGGGGAATGAATCATTAATAGATACATGACAACTCAGAGAATCAAACTATTCAAATATTCAAATTTGTCCTGTCTGAAATTTTAAGTTGATATTATTTCAAGAATTATTACAATTATTTTTGCAAGGTTTGTTTTCCCGTCAATGAACTTTTGAAACACTTATCTGCAACCTTCCTGTTTATTTGACTTTTTTTAACTTTTCTACATCTTTCTTTTTTTTTCCCCAGACAGCCATCCTTTTCACTCATTTTTTTCCTGTTTATAGTTAAGCTTGAGTCATATCTCTGCTTCCTGACAGTGGTTTCTTTGTGAAATTCTACTAATTTTGGGTTAAACAAAAGGGATCTGTGCTCCCAAATTAATTAGGCACCAGTTTGTTAGGTATCAAAGAATTTGACCATAAGACTAAAATCTACTCTGTTCATACATTTCTGTAACTTTATTTGGTGGAAAGCAGATCTTCTCTAAAAGGGTGTTATCTGTGTTTAGACCTTAGAAAAATACAAACACACCTGCATGTATATATGTGTCCATGTATGTGTGTATAAATAAATGCATGTGCTAGGAACTTGGTAACATAGAAGTTATTTGGCCTCCAGCTATCATGAACATGGTAAGCTATGTAAAGCTTTACTATATTCATGTTTCAAGACATTTCTTTTCTCTGTAACATGTACTGAAAAGTCTAGCCAAACTTTTTAACATAAAATATGATTCTACTGTCACTTTACTTAATTTCTACCTCAATGAATCAAGACCTAATTTTTTCCAAGATTCTTTGTGAAAATTCAGCCTTTCTGCAAGTATGCTTCCATATCCTATGTCTGACTGACAGCTTTAAATATGAAGATTCAAAGATTTAATGGTATATGGTCAGAGACTGCTGCCCCTATGTGGCATATAAGATACATATTTCTTTCAATTATGTCCTTAAAATGGAAAAAAAGCAGGTTTCCCCTAATTTCATTGTTATTTAGCACATATGTCTGTTTATATCATATAATAACATCAGTGCACATGGTAAACTTTTTATTATCATTGAAGTTTTCTGTTGGTCAGTTAGAATAACACATGGTTCAAACACTTCTGTAGAAAAGAATTTAGTTTGATTTCTGTTAGGCACAGAAGATGCTGATCTGACTATGTTTAACCCAATTACCTGCTCTGCGTTCGGTCCTGCTAGATTGGAGAAGGAGTGAGAGGGGGGTAAAGATGAAAGCAGCTGCCCCATTTTCAGAAGCAGATTTGTGAACCTTTCTCCTTGTACTGGCAATCTGATGTGCTTTTTAAATTATTATTTTCAGGCAACAAGCTATTGATTTCGGCAAGTGATGAGTAAATGGCTGATCTGTGCATGCAGATCAGCACACGAGAAGTGGGTCCAAGCAGCAATTGATTTTCATATCAACAGTGAATCTAATGCATCCTACATGAGTTAGACTTGAACAAGAACAACTACTTTCAGGGAAAAGCCTGACATATGGATCTCTTACTCTGGCAACTGCCTTCAAAAGCTGCTGAGGTTGACACCAAGATGCAGACAGAATCAGAATTTAAGATTTATCCCTGTCTGCAGAGCTTCCTTATATAGATGCTAGGGTATGAATATATTTATACAGTCATAAAAATCCAGGAAGGTCTAGAAAAAGACTTTATAGGTCAACTAAATTACTGGAAATGTAGTGTAGAAAGTGCTGTAAATTATATATACATTGTTTCACTGTGGAAGTAAGCAATACTTTCATCTCAGAGGAAGGACTACCTGGAAATAGATAAAGGTGAGTAGGATTTTGGCAAAAGAATGGTTGGCCTCTTTGAGAAGAATACACACAAAGTTATCAGGAAATTGTCTTAAGTGGTGTCATCCTGTGAAGGATAGAAGGATGAGAAAGTGAGGCTCCTGTAAGTTGAGGGTTTATAGATGTACTTTTGAGACTTTAACCAAAGTAAGTTATCGATCCTTTTTATGAAAATGATCTTTATTATTTGAATAGCTTTAGCACTGACACATCATAAATAAATATAGTACAAAAATTATTTATGACAATATTAAATTTTAATGCCAAAGCAAGATCTTTGGTAATGGACAGAGTAGATACTGTCTGTAAAAGCATCTAGAACATTTTTCTGGAATCAGCATTGAATGAGCATTACACAAAAAAATACATTCATAAATCTCTTCTTTACTCTTTGATTCTGAAAGACTTGCTTTGGCATTTAAACATATAGCTTATGTTTATCCAGCACCCTTTGAAGATGAAGACTTCTATTGTAGCCATGCAGCTGGAAGTGAACATTATGATACAGTAAAAGTTGCAAAATATTTTCATTACAATGAGCTATTTCTCGTGTTCTTTGTTTACCTCTGCTGAAATTTGGAACTCTAAGCTGTTTTTAATGCTAATTTATTTATAAAGTTGGGTTCTTTATCTCCTGATTTATCCCACATCAGTTTTTATTTTGCCTTCCCAGTTCTGGGGAAATAGAGGGAAATTATATAGAACTAGAAGCTCTGTGAACTCATGAAGCACTAGGACATTAGTGTCATTTAGCTATTCACAAGGAAATCTGTGTGTTGCATCACGGTTTGGGGTTTAGGTTAGGGGTTCTGATCTTTTAGCTAGCCGTATTCTGTGTAACCCCGCACACCCCCTGTGTCTGTTCCCTTTCCCCCCACCCCGCAGCGGTTCACTCTGGGTCCTGGCTGCTAGAGCTTCTGCTGTGACCACTCCCCGTCCTGCCCGGAGGATTCAATGCCCCTCACTCTGAATTCCCATCCCCCGTCCACCCCAGAGCCCAGGGTCTGCCCCGGTCGTATCCCTGTTGGGCGCCATGGTCCACATCATCGCCACGGTGCCTGCCCTCATTAGGCAGGAGGGTCCCTGCTCTCCTCGCTCTCTCCCCTATATAATCCCGTGCTTCAGAGTGCCCGAGGCCATGTTTCCTCACGCGCAAGCTAGGAGCGGGTTGCGGTGCCTTGGCACAGCTCCCTGTGGCAATAAAAGACTTTCAGCCTTCCACGCGTGGGGAATCCGGACATTCCTTCACTCTTTACAGGTGTCTCTCACTCGTAGTGGTGAGGAACCCGCTGGCACACCCACCCGGACTGCAGCACGGAGCCAAGTCCAGATACACGCAGCGATCCCGGGTCCCGGTGGGAGATGGTACTGCTCTAGGTGCCGGAGCTGCCCTGGGAATGGGAAAACACAGAGAGACCCCGCATCTGTGACCTCAAATGAATGTATTTAATAAACATAAAATCCCTTTACAGACAGTAGTCCTCTGCATATGAAGGAAAGCTTTCATTAGGAATTAACATCTAATTTGAAAAATGTGCCCTTTGAACCCAAGAAGGAAAAAGAAGAGATGATAGTGACTATAGTACTAGTATTTAGTTATAATGATAAGTTAGGTGCAAAATTTTTAAAACAATTTATAAATAAAATAATAAGCCCAACTCAGCTGGTTTTATTATTAAAAGTTTCTAGATTTTATGTGAGTATTGCAGTGAAACAAGCACAGGTAAAGATGTGAGAATTCTTGGCACAGGCAAACGTAGTTCTGGCAAGTTGTTCCATGTATCTTGGTTGTGAGACACTGAAATAGTTAATGGCTTAAACATTGGTAAAATTGTGGACTTTTTCCCAGTATGGAAAACTGCAAAGAAGCAGCTGTTCTACTGTGACTACTGTTCATCTGTGACTACTGAAGTCCACCCCTCCCTAAACAGGCCAATTAACTGGAATTTGGACTCTGACGGGAACTTGAGATAAAGCAGGTGTTATTGTCCAATCATCCCAGGTCTGGGGAGAAGAATGTATCCACAGGTGATACTGGAAGAGAGATTGGAATGCTGATGGCCTTAACATCCAGGAGACAAGCTGCTGATGTGTAAAGAAACTGCCCAGGTGCAGAGGGCAAGCACAGTCCCACCTCAGGCTACAGCCGGTATTGACTGAGATTAGGAATGAGGCAAATCCTGTGAGGCTGGTACTGTCTTTTTGTCCTTACACATATGAACTCAGCTGTGATAACTCTCCTGCTGGGACATACTAGGACATTCACAGGTAGCTTGACAGTATTCATCTCTGCTGACACACCATAATGGGTGATAATAGACTCAACTGCACTGACCTACCAGGCAGCTCTAGGGACTTAGACCATCAAAGACTCCTAAGAGTATCCTGTGACTCACAGCATTGGATCATCCAGAGTAAAACTTCCCACCTCAGGGTAGGAAGTACTGGGTGTTTCCACCTAAACCTGAGTGTATATAATTAATGAAATTATTGAATTTTTCTACTGTTGATTGATCAAGAGTCACTTTGGCCAATGAAAATCAAAATTGCTACAATCAAGATTTGCCACTGGATCCTAGGGGTGGTGACTGTATATATCTTTCAATGTTTATGTTTTCTCTGTCTTTTCCTTATGTGTTTTCCTAAGTGTTATTCTTATATTAGTCTATTTCTACATTAATATAGATAATAAACCCCAAAATGGTTATGTATCTGCTTTCTTTTGTAACCAATTCTAAAATAAACCCTATAAATATTTACAAACATTGATCATTCAATGCTTCTTCACTTTAATCCACCGCAAGGAATCTATTAAGAAGAAGTTAAGTTACCCTTGCCTTTTGGGACTGGTTCTAATAAGGGTTTTCTTGGGGGAAAATAATGCAAACCATCAGAAATGGATGATAACAAAGAACATTGACTGAAATACAATTTCTGGCTAAAGCTTATGCTTATAAATTATTGACTTTCCTGCTGTAAGTTAACAAAGGGTTAACACGCAATATCTCCTGCCTACCTATATCATACCAGGTAGTCATACCATAACCAAATCATTTCAACTTTAATAATCTTTCTGAGTAGCAGCACATTCTGTTAAGGCCCCATAGGTTGGCAAGATCTTCCATTATTTCAGAGGCTGGCTTCAGGACTATGCAAGGATGCTCCTTCACCAAATCACATTATCCAGGGCTTTCTCAGTCCTTGGTGGCTTTCTAAGGCAAGGACATGTCTTCCCTCACTTTTCATGTACCTCTTCAAGAAGCATGAACACATATAAATACATCCTTATCACGGTGATAAGCCAGAGATCCAAAACATTCCTGCAACACTTCAGATTGAATTTAATTTTTAATATACTTGTGATGTTACTGCTGCAGGACTTAATCCTGAGTGTGCAGGTTTATGAAGAGAAAATCTGGCTACTTAAGACATATTCAGGTCACAGATTTATAGATTTTACTACTATCATGTAAACTTTTCATTATTTCCTTCAATGTTCATTGGTATGCCTTTCCATTTTGGTTGCTTTGACCAAATAGTGAACTTAAACTAAATCCATCATGATGAAAACCATGAAATTTGCACTGTGAAAGTTCTGGTTCTAAAAATAGTAGTGATGATAGTAACATAAGAATGTAAATATTACAAGGTTGTTCTGAATCAGAAAAAAAAATACTTTAGTATTGCGATAATTTCTCATTTACTTGGCTTCTTATATATATAATGATTATGTTTTTTTCTCCTTACTTTTAAAAGTGATGTTAAATATTGGCAATGGACTATATACAAAGGCAGGAAAGAGCAGCATCTGATAAATGCAACCTTCAGGTGAGATCCATAGAGACTTATTCAACATTCTCATTGAGTAATGCTCCAAGAAAGGCAGGGTTAGACCTCTGTGCTCCCCACACAATCATTTAGAAGCATCTGTCGCTTCCGAAGTGCAATCCAAAAAGATGAATATACTGTGAAAGGGCTGACCTAGCATTAATCAATAGGAAAGGCCAAGTGCTGGGCTATCTATATCAATACTGGTGAATCCAATTTTGGAACTTAAAGGCTGGCTTCTTTGAAAGTTTATACCACTTTCAGGATAAATATGCTCATCCCCTTGGAACACACTGCTGAAGTAATTCTTTGCAAGTGCATATATTGAGTAGGATTTTAAGGTTTCCAGGAGGTATCACTTTTGTAGTACTCAAATGTCATTTAATGTAGAGTAGTTATACCCTGTCTCCTTTTAAAAGGAACCAAACCATTTTTCTAGAGTGTTCCCTAAATAATAGGTTATCAAGTAACCATTGAGAGTTCATTTTTCATGGAAACAGAAAAGAAATATCCAGGCTGAGGCTGGAATCTGTTTAGAGAAAAAAAAAACAAGAGAGAACAAACCTAAGTTCTGTTCCCAAGTTTCTTTCCTGATTTGTAGTTTTTTTATTTGGTCAGGGTTTTTTGGAAAAAAAAAATGAGACTGTCTGAAAAAGGAGAAATGCTGGTATAAATCACTTTGGGTTGAAAAGGTCAAGAGACAAGACCTTCCCATTTTCTGGGTGATGACTGTAATTCCCAGACTTAAACCAAAGTCAGGACTTCTTTGTCAGGCTTGTTCTTGCCCTCCACAATGTTGTTGAACACACCTGAATGTCTGATTCATGGTAGGCTCAGTACTGTTGGTTTAAATTAGGGAGAGCTCAGAGTTTCTGCATACAGACAGGGACACAATATGGTTAAATCAATACAATTTTAACCACTGTAACATGGATTATTGCCTTGGGTTCAGTGTCTAGAAAACTTGACTACCTTCCAAGTTAAGCAAGTAGTAATGTCTCAGAGATGTCTCCCTTAAATTCCAGAGATCTAAAAAGTGAGGTAAGTTGTTCGACTGGTGACACCGGAGAGTTGTGCTGCCATTCACAGAGGCCTAGACAGCCTTGAAATGAACCAACAGGAATTTAATGAAATTCAACAAAGGGAAAGGTAAGTTTTGCACCTGTGAAGCAATATCCCTGTGGACCAATGGACACATTACATTGCTTGTAAAGCAGATTTGTAGAGATGAGACTTGGGTTCCTGGTGGACAACAAGGTGACCTTGAGCAAGAAATGCCCCATGAGGAAAAGAAGGCTGACAACCTCCCGGGCTGCTGCCAGCAATCGAGGATAGTCATCCTTCTCTTCTCAGCTGTGACGAAACACATCTAGAGTGCTGTGCCATTTCTGGACCTCCCAGCACAATAAAGAGATGGACTTTTATTGAGCCCCGGGAGGGCCCCCCCTAGGCTGTGAGTTCTCTGGTAGCAGCAGGCAGGCAAGGAGACTCCACACGGCTTCTGAGGTGCTCATTAGATGAGGTTTATTGGGGGTCCTACCCCCAGGAGGCAGCATAGTTTCTGAGGGAGAGGGGGGGAAGGGTGAGTGAGGGGAGAAAGGGGAGGGGGAGAGCGGGGCTGAGAGAGCACCAGCCAGGAGAGTTGGCGAAGAGAGAGAGAGAACCGTCCCCCCGGCACACTTAACAGGGAGATTCAAAGTGGGCGCGGAACAGATTGGGCCAATGGGATTACAGACACAGGATACTGCAGGGGAGGATCACAGGCTTGGAATAAACCATACATTTTTGAGGGGTGAGACAGAGCATACCATTTAACTAAAATATAACACCACAGATAGTGATAGGAGAGACAATGACCAATGTCGGAATCTGTGATATTTAGATGCTCCTGAGATTGTAGAAAATCTCTGTCTTTCAGCCCCGCTGCCAAAGGAGTCGTAATTCATCTGTGCTGGTTTTCAAGGCTGTTTATTCTTCCTTATCTAAAATATTTTCTCTCTGACCTGCAGCAGGTCTGTCTTGCGGGACAGTGTGCAGGGCTCTGCCCCTCAATGGGATGTTACAAACATTATATAACAAAAACTATGCGTGCTATATTTACAATAATTTGCCAATACCTATCATCCATGTTGAACAGTGTGTCCCCAGCCTAAACCAATAGAAAAATGCCAACACCACAGTGAAACATGGAGGGCATGAAGAAGAAGAAAAAGGACAAGGCACACCCAGTTTCCTCTATCTTGCCTCTTTTGAACCCCTTATCTAGAATCCTAAAATTCTACTTTTGCATCTATGCCACACTAATTACTACTTAAATCAAACACTCAGAGCTTGTAATTCATCCTGTAAAATTGAAAACTCTTTTCCATGGATAGCAGTCAGAGACAGTGTCTCTTGGGGGTCTGTACAGGGGGCTTCCTGACCCCCTGCCAGGGTCTCAGATCTTCCAGGGCAGCCAGAGGGATGCCCTGGATTCCCACAACCAAAAATTAAAAAATAGGGAGATTAAATTCAATTCTAGAAAACTCTTTTTTTTCTTTTATTTTTTTTTACTGTGAGATTGGTAAAATACTGTCACAGGTTGACCAGAATGTTTGTGGAGACTCCATTATGGATATATTCAAAGTCTGTTTAAACATGGTAACCTATTATAGCTGACCCTTCCTGAGCAGGCTGGTTGTTACGTGCTTTTGCTTTCAACAAAAACAACACTGTAATTTCAAAGTTATTTTATAATTCCATTGCCTTTTACATTAACTGAATATTTCTCAACTATCGGTAATTTAGTAAATTGCGTCAGCTACCTGCCATGACCTCAAGCAGTCAAAATGCACCGGCTAGCACTGCCCGTATGAGGCCGGGTGGCCGACACGTGAGTGCGGGCACTCCAGGGGTCTGGTGTCTGCCTCCCTGGTAATGCTGATTGCTGTGGCGTGGGTAATGCAGCTTTGGTAGCTTCACACGCTGAGAGGGAGACAAAGGGGCGAAAGGAGGACACTTTGCAAGCCCAATGAGTTTTTTATTCCCCCATATGTGGTAGGAGCAAAGTGCTCTCAGAGAGATGCAATAACAAAATGCCAGAGAACAAAGACTGGCAGCAGATTGAATAGGGGGTGGGCGGACAGGGGTGGAAACCTGCCTCGCCCAATGGGGACAAATGAGATAGGGCTTCACAACCAATGGTGACATAACAGAGGTGGGCACAGAGTTCTGGGAGAAATAGAAAGACTAAGGTGGGGTGATTGATACAGAACTTTCATGAAGAAGCTGGGGGTGGTTACAAGATTGACAGCTGACAGGGAGTGAACAAACCTTGACTGATGGAACCTAATAAGGAGAAAACTGGGAGAAGTGAGAAGATTGACAGGTATCTGTGGATCTGAGCGGTGGGAATTCTCAGGGTAAACAACTTGGAACAAACCACTGTGAGGGGCAGATAGGGGTGTACAAGGAACCAACCTAACTAACATTAATAAAACTCCTGACTAAACCAACCCAAACCACAACAGTAAATCAGCACTTCTTTCTGCAGATGTAAAAGATGTGGGTGCACATTCTTTCTGAAGAATGTGCACCCACAAATACAACAGCACAGATTAAATTCACATTCTGATTCACAGAACGGTTGCATTACCTAGTCTTAGCTGCAGAATGTCCATTCAGTAAGCACAGGTTTACAAAATCTTGATGCATTGTCTTAATAAAAATCGGAATAAAAAGCTTTGCATCTGCTTTCTGAATATTACAGTTATCTGTATTTGTCTAGATAAACATTTTTTGGTATTTCTTCTGAAATCCCAAAGTAGCAATTCCTTTTGATTTAAACAGACATTTATTAAATAAGAAGCAGTTCACATTATGGGAATATTTTATAAAGTTTACACAGGGAAAATTATTATATGGAATTATTCAAAAATGAACTTTATTACTGCTTTGGGATTCCAAGAATTGGTGTTAAAAAATCCCATATGTAGTTCTTTAACAAATTCAATGAAAAAAATTATGATCTATGCACAACTGTTTTTATGCTCTCTGATTAATTTCTTATAAAGCTTACTCCTAACTAAAATCTTGAAAAACATTGGTTTGGTGGTGTAAGACACTGAAATGTTATGGTTAATCACCTAAATATTGCCATGTAGGACAGTTTGTCCATTATGGCAAAACTTTATAAAGAAGTTGCCACCACCAAAGCCCACCCCTCCCTGAATATCCCACCTCACTGGAACTTTGGGCTGTGAGTTAAACAGCCCAAGGGAACTTGAGGTAAAGTGACTTGAAAAGTGACACTATTGTCCAATTATCTCAGGTCTAGGGATAAGCAAACAAGGCTGAGGGAGAAAAATGTATCCACAAGGAAGCCAAATCCAGCAGCTGTCCTGAAAATCATCCCCAACTGGCTTCAGGCTGGGGGAGGACACAGCCCACAGACTCACCTGCTGAGGCCAGATTTGCACACACTTTCCTGCAGCCAAGGGGGAAAGAGAAGAGTTCTGGGGTGTGTGGCATAACCTCTGGGCAGAGACACTTAACAACCATCCTCCCTTACACAGACTGTCTAAGCTGCAAATCCGCCTCCAGCCCCGGGAAGACACACCTGACATTCTTGTGAGAAGCAGTTGAGGAGGTGTCATAAACCTTCAAAGATGCCCCCAAAGTGATCTCCACACTGATTCCTCAGGCCTTGCACTACAGCACTGCAAGTGATGCAGAGATTCAACAGATCCAGTCTGTTGCAAGAGACAGTGTCAAACTTCCCTCCTTACAGGGAAGGTACCTGGGCATTACCCCTGCCCCAGACACATTAATCCATTGAACTTCGTGTTTTGCAGGACCTTCACCACCAAGGTGACCAGAAAAAGATCAACAGGATGCTCTTGGGATCCATGGAGTGGTGATATTTTCTACTTAATCTGTCTTTGCTACTGTTTTTCATCTACCCCCTTACCTCTTTTTCTATTTTTTTCTATTGTTCTCTACCTCCCATTTACTGTTCAATAAAATCCATACTATTGACTTCAACATATGGTCTTGTCTGCACCCTAATTTGGGCAGAGGCATCTCTCTAATAATTTTAATAACTGGATTGTAACAGGTGAATAATACTGTGGACAGTATTTCCTGTTAATTTAAATCAGTGATTCTTTTAAATTAGTAATTTCTGATCCTTGCTCTTGTTTCTCAGTATTTTGTCATACATGACTAAGAAACATGTTCTTTGAAAAGCTCTATTTAGAATTCCTTGAGTTGTTATTTCCATATCTGTTGCAAACTTAAATAATTGCTGTAGCAGTGTTTCCAATGTACCTGATAATGAAAGAAGCTGGACATGCTGGCATGGTTTCGGGACAGCAGCTAAACACCTGGGTAAATTTAAATGTGTGAATATTCCCAGGAAAGTGATTATATTGTCTGTTTTAAAAGGTCAGCATGTTTTCCACTGATTTCTTTAAAAAAAATATAAGTTATTTGTTGGCAACTGCAGGCTATGGTATAGCAATCTGTGATATGAACAAGTTTTTGCTGTGTGCTGCTTCATTCCACTTTATGTCATATTAACCTGTGAGGTGCCCTGCTGCTTGATGTTTTCAAACTGTTACACATGCACTGCTTTACCTGTATACATGACTGCCTGCAGAACTGAGAAAATAACTTTGCAATGTATATGTTAGATGGCTTGAATTTTGACTGGAAAGAATATTTATTCTTCTAATTCCTCATAAAACAGAAAACAAAATAGTGTTCCTCAATTATACCCTTCAATTTGTAAACAATATATATAAAATTGTACTCCTAATTTTTTCTTAGTGTGCAGAATGTAGAAGGACAGAGGAATGGAAACTCGGGAGGAAAAAAGCTCTAAATTTGCATTCTTCCAAATACTTTAGAAAGTAGATTACAGACGTTGCTAGTTTATGTTTGGGGATGGGTCTTTTTTCTTACTTTCTCCAACTTTATTGAAATTCTACTGAAAATGTATTTATAAATTTGAAGATTTTTTAGAAATTGGATGATCTTCTAATCAGAGATCACAATGACCAAAAGATGTATCTAGGGTGACTGATGTAATGAATGGTGCTTTTCAATCTCTGAGCAGCACCAAAGTACTAGAATAGAAGATGCTAGATACTGCTGTTCCAGGCTGGTAAATAGAGCAGTGACTGCTGGCAGTTTTCTTTAAACAACATCTCTAGGCTGCCTTAATCTTATAATATCTTAGGGGATGTTTTTGCACAGGAGGGAATATACACTGCAGCAAAAAATCTCCACTATTACAGCTGTGTTTGGAATTCCAGTCCATATCAGTTCCATTAATAAATCTGTTGTCAAGTAAAATAATTTCTGAATTAATTTGCTGGATGCTTTCACCATTTGAAATTTAGAAACACTCTGACATGAATTATTGCTCTTACGAAAATTGTTCTTTTGTATTTTCGATAGGAAAAGGCTCAGGTAAGGTATTCTGGAAAATGCATAGGATGAGGCAATTCCCCAAAATATATTTTATCCTGTGCTTGTATTCTCAAACATAGAGAGGATTTAGCAAAAAGATTCTGCTGAAAACTGTATTTCCAATAGCCAGGATACTCAAACAGATCAATCCACATTTGAAACTAAACAATTTGTAGAACTGTGGAAATTTAATTCATAGAATTGAGAAATAACCAGATTGTCCCGATAAGCAAGCTCAATTGACTTTGAATATTTATTTTGCTGGATGCAGTTGCAGAGAAAATAACTGCAAAGAGATAATACTTTGTTTTGCTTTTTCAAGAATATACATTTACATAATTTTTAGATCTTCCTGGAAATGTATGAAATGTTATTGACACAGGAACCTATTACTTTAGATGTCAAAAAAAAAATGGTCTGCAGAGCATGAATTTAGTATATTTCAAATGTTCAGGGTTTCCTGCGTTTCAGGATTTCTGGGAGATGTGTGACTGGGTAGAAATGAAAATGGATATGTGTAGGAGACACTGTATTTGCTGGCCCAGCAGCTCATCTTGAGTGTAAAGGATGCCCTTGACATGGGAGAAACACTGAAATGGACCAGTTATCCTAGAGCACCACTTCTGATCTAGGCTATATTAAAACAGTTTGCAGCTGAATGTTTACAAGTGCCTTTGAAGAGTTCACACAATGAAAACAATAGCTTTTAGAGGAACATAGACTTTGGCTGAATTTTTTGCATATCATTATGACAGAAACAAAAGAAATGTATAATACACAGAATAAATTTTATTTCTGTATTATTACTGAATAAAAGGTAGTTTGTTCTTTTAGAAGACATCCCCTCTCTGGCCTTACTCACAAGAAGAACAAAGCTTTCATTAATAGCATTTGATTAAAAATATAACTTTGAAAAAACAGGCCTAGAAATGAGAATGTTACTGTGAATACCACCCAATAAAAGACCATGGCTAATGTTCTTTACATTATTTTCATTTCACTGCTGAATTATTAAACAGCAATTTTTCTACCGCTTTGAACTCTGAAATGGCATTTTCTGCAATACTTATGCTCTCTGGTACACTGGTGTTGGAAAAATGTGGTGCTTTAACATGTTCCCTGTTACTGAATGCCTTGACAAAACTGCAAAGGAGAGGGAACATTTTCATTGAAAATAATTGTCCACTACTAGCTACCTAATGGAGTTTTGGTTACTTAACAGTTATTTACATATGAAATATTAAGGCAGTTTAAATTAGTCCTTAACCCTCTCCCATTCTTCATTTACTGTAAAGCCAAATGAAAACCTGTGAATGAAGCTGTTGCTGAATCAAGGATTTTAGCGCTTCCTCTGGTCAATAATAAGAGCTGCTTGTAGCAGTGATCAGTACACCAGCATCAGATCGCATACAGAATGCTTGAAGGTACCATCAGTCAAACTCAGATTTATCAAGAGGGAGTCCCCATCCTTCAGCCAGGATAATACATGTCCTTCTGCATCATATGACACAGCTGCAGGCAGGTGGTTGTTGCCCGTGTGTCTCTAATCAATCTTGTCGTTCACAGGAATAGAAAACTTGCAGTTCCAGGTATGAATACTTGGTATTTTTTAAACTGGAAATAAACTTTTCTTCTTAATTCTCTATCATCATGGAGAAATGATGGAAAACAGTTAAAATGTAATTATTTTTGAAAAAATTCTCCTGCTATTAAGTATGAAGTAGCTTGGATTGGATATTATCTGAAAATCCCAATTAAAATGAGAACAAAGAAATCATGGTTAGACATCTAGAAATCATAAGTCAGGTAAATGCAAAAGCTCTGTGTTCAGAAGCATTTCAATCCAAATGGAAAATAACAGACTGACAAATTGCTGATGACAACCCACTAAGATAGAAGCTGTTGTATGGCTGATTTCAAAGAATGAGACTTGTCACTGATGTGAACCTGACAACAGGGCCAAGCAACTTGTGCATGCAGTGCTATTTCAGCATGCACATTCTTTGGGTCAGGTGAACTGGAAGTTGTGGACAAAACACAGGGCTGACAAGACAAAAAAGGACTTGACAGGGCTGCGGTGAGGCTGGCTAACTGACATATAACCTGCTGCCTGGGAACAGGGTTGCATCAGTTGCATCAGAAGCTTTAAACCCACTCTGCTCCTGCGTGGGGTTGCAGGAGGGGGTTGGGGGATGGTGGGAAAGGAGGTCAGATGGCTGCAGGCTGAGCAGGTGCCACCGGGGCCCTTGGCAACCAATGGCTGCAATGGCTGTTTTGTCAGCAGGACGTGATACCTCGGCTGGGCAGAAGGATGCATGGCAAAGCTGCCAGATGAATGAGGCTTGGCAAGCCTGAAAGTGGGGATGGAAATTTGGACCCTTCAGGCAAAAGTAGGGAATTTGTCAAGTCCAGTCTGGATACAGAACATTGCAAGCAGAATTGCAGTTCACCCAATTTTCCTAACTATTCTTGTCTTTACAGATATTTCATATGT
This sequence comes from Anomalospiza imberbis, assembly GCF_031753505.1. Classification (NCBI taxonomy): domain Eukaryota; kingdom Metazoa; phylum Chordata; class Aves; order Passeriformes; family Viduidae; genus Anomalospiza; species Anomalospiza imberbis. The sequence goes on along the minus strand of NC_089681.1, from coordinate 16,043,429 downwards.
ATGCATTTTTGTTTTCTTTTATGTGCTTCATTATTTTTAGGTAATAATTTTTACGTAGCTGTGAAGATTAAGTTAATGTTAGAAATGTTTAAAAAGAACACAACTGTTAATTTTCAAAATATTCCTATTTTTTGCAAGAAGCAAACTTTCAATTTCTTTATAAGGAAAGCATACATTTGTCCTTTATTAACACCTACACAAAGGAACAAATAAGAGAGACTCAAATTTTAAAAACAGTATACATAAAATTAAATTTATAATTGCTTACTGTGAATGGAGTTAAACAGAAGCTGAAAACAGATAATTAAGTAAAACTTTACGCAGCCAGCTTTGGAAATCTTGGCTTTAAGAAGAGCATAACATAAGCATTCATCCACCATTAGTGATTCTGGCTTACTGAATTGGTTGGACACAGTGACAGATTCCTGCCTTGTCAGCACTTGTACCTGGAGGACACATTGCCAGAAATGTGGTTATCCCTAGTCAGGAAACAAAAGACACTTAAACAGAACTTCATACCCTGTTTGTACTGTTTCATTCAAAGCAGATTTTCATACTTTCAGTTGATTAATATTAATTGGTCTGCTGGATTATTTTATTTGATAACTTTGTGCTGATAACCATATAAATCAAGTATTGTAGAACATTAGAGAATTTTGGATTAGATTCTGAAAGTATGAATTTCATGTCCAGTGAGTCATCAGTATTTTCATGAATGTGTGAGATATTATATTCACAACATAGGAAGTTAGCTACATCATACACATTATGAACTCTCTTCAGCTCATAAATTTATATAGATAGACTTACAAAAATATATATATAAAATATCATCATTATTGTAGTGTAAATTAATAGATAGATCAGTTCATAGAATATATTCTGTCCACATTTTGTACATAATTCAGCCCAGCAACCTGATTATTAGCTGTGGATGGTGTTGTAAGAAAAAGTTCTGAAAAGAAATCATGAATCTGTACAAGTTTCAGGAGCTGCTTCTCTTATTGCATGTTCATTTCTGTAGCCAAATGCACAGTCCATCTGTCTTTGAGCAGCATAAACAATAGCATATGTTCACAGAGTGGCAAAAAAAGTTGGAATTATATTTAAATAGAAGTCAGAAACCCAGAAATCCTGCACTGCAGCTAGCCTAATAAGCCTAATAGGTTTGCTTTTAAAATTTCATTGTGTCATCTTCCTTTACCTTTCAGTGAAAAATTTTGCAGGAAGTTTGCACACTGATGTGATCTATATGGTTTTGAACCCTAATTTTGCAAAAATTATATTTGCCTACCTGGCATAAGGAAAAGTACAGAGAGAAAAGTAATTTATGAAAGGGGTTAAAAAGAAGAGAGAATGGCAAGTATCCCATTAGTTCTTTCTTGTTCCCACCAATTACAATTACATATTTGGGAGAAGACTGGTATATCATTTTCTCTCAAATGAGAAACTACTAAACTTTGTTTTACTAATATATTCTTTTGAATACTTCTCTGAAAACTCACTCTTCTCTTATTGGAAAGTTTAATATACTCCCTAATCTATTTTTATATGAGAAAGTTAAAAAAAATCACAGATTTTGTTTAAATTTTGACCTTAGGTGGGTGATAAGTACAGCCAGGAAGTTATTAGTTGTTCATCAATAGTTATTAGTGTCCAGCAGGACTAAGGTAGTGATCCTTCCCCTGTACTCAGCACAGCTAGAACTTTAATTTTGTGCTCAGTTTTGGGCCTGTCATTACAGGGGGCTGAAGGGGCTGGGCTAGAGAAGAGCAACAGAGATGGTGAAGGGTCTGGAGCACAAGTCTGATGAGGAACAGCTGAGGGAGCTGGGGCTGTTTAGCCTGGAGAAAAGGCAGGGGCCCAGGGGAGATCTTATCACTCTCTACAACTCCCTGAAAGGAGGCTCTAGCCAAGTGGGGGTCAGCCTCTTCTCCCATGTAACTAGTGACAGGATGAGAGGAAATGGTCTCAGGTTGTGCTCCGGGAGTCTTAAATTGGATATTAGGAAAAAAAATTCCACCTTGAAAGGGTTGTCAGGTGTTGTAACAGGCTATCCAGGGAAGTCTTGGAGTCAGCATCCATGGAGGTATTCAAAAGTTGAGTAGATGTGTCACTTATCGACATGGTTTAGTGGTGGGCTTGGCAGTACTGGGTCAACAGTTAGACTCAATGATCTTAAAGGTCGTTTCCAGGCTTAGTGATTCAGTGATTCTATGATTTTTTTCCCACAAATAGAAGAAAAAGTCTTTGAAGATTCCTGCCACACTTGTGCATATAGGGTTCTTGTTGGGATCCAACCTCGTGACATTAGCTCTGCCCGTGGGAGGAGGGGCTGTTTTTAGCTGATCTTTGAGGTCCTTCCAAACCATTATTCTATGGTGTTATAGTGCAATCTTTTCAAGTAGTCTTTACATTTGCTGTGAGCAGCAATCTTTATGGAGTTTACCTTGACGGCAGTTCCTTCAAAAGCACACCTAGTTTTTTGCCTTCATTGCTGTAGCTCCTGATCAAGAAACCATATCAGGAAATAAAAATATGAAAAAGAGGGAGAAAGAATATTCTCTTTATTGTTAATTATTAAGCAGGTTTTTTTACTTCATTTACAGTAACTCCTTGAATACAAGCTTTTTTGTCTCTCTACTAACTTCTAAAATAAAGTAAAAAATGCCTGCGTAAGATAAATATGATTACAATTCATATCCACCTGCTTAAAATAAGAAAGTTCCTCTGCTAGTGACTTTAAAGAGAGAGTGGGAAAACCTCTTAATAAGACTCTACTGATCAAAAAGACATTCTTTCCTCCAGAAACCACAATTCTGCAATGTTCAATTCTCTCTTCTCTGATGTCTATTGGGTTAAATCTGCTCTTGCTTTGGCACCCAGGCTTAAGATCTCTCCAATACTGTCTCCAGATTCTGACTCTGCTGCTGTCTTCTTTCCTTCCTTTTAGGAAATGCTTCTTGCTTTTAAGTTTCCACAGGTTATAAATCAATCCTGTGTAGATAAATCTTAATACCTTTGAATATGGCTAAGTGGTTAGTTAAAGTAACAACCTAAGCATAAATTAGACATAAAGAAACTTGCTAAGTGTTATATCACACATTTCAGATGTTCTAGGTTGGGTTGGTTTAGTCAAAAGCTCAATTAATGTTAGTTAGGTATGTTCCTTTTACACTCCTATCTTTCCCTCACAGTGGTTTGCTCCAGGTCACTTACCCCAAGATTTCCCGCCGCGCGGACCCACAGTTACCTGTCAGTCTTCTCACTCCTCCCAGGTTTTCGCTTTATTTGGTTCTGTCAGTCAAGGTTTGTTCGCTCCCTGTTGAGTGTCAATCATGTAACCACTCCCAGAAAGTTCTGAGTCAATCACCCCACCTTAGCCTTTCTATTCATCCCAAAACACTGTACCCACCTCTGTTATGCTAACATCAGTTGTTATAATCCATGTCACTCCTCTAACGTTTTTCCCCATAGGGCGAGGCAAGTTTCCACCCCTGTCCACTCACCCCCTACTTAATCTAATGCATTCCTTTGTCCTGTTGCCATTTTGCCTTGCAATGTGCTGAGGGCAATTTGCTCTGACCACGCATGGGGGAATAAAAGTTCTCAGGTTTGCAAGCAAAGTGTCCTTCTCTCGTCCCTTCGCTTCCTCTCAGCGTGAAGCTACCAAAGCTGCGTTACCCACACGGGGGCACTCCGCAACCCTGGAGTGCCTGCTCACGTGGTGGCTCCAGCCTCACAAGGCAGCACTAGCCAGCGCTTTTCAGCTGCTTGAGGTCGTAGCAGGCAACCGCTGCACTCAAATCCACACATGATACAATTCCTGTATCATGTTTGTAATTATTTCCTTTCTCTTTTCTGTATTTTTATGAAAAAGCCCCACACCTTTATTTTTCAACCTTCTCTTTCCATCTCTCCTTTTTGTTTTTCTTTTCCTTTTTCACCTTCCCTTTGTTTCTTTCTCCTTCCTTTATGTTCCCTTTTTTCTCATCACCTCTTTCTCCTTACATTTTTTTCCTAGTGGGCAAATATATACAGATTTCACCTTGGTAGGTTGTTCTTTAAGAGGCCTTCATTAAGGAATTCTCCCAGGCTTTGTGTGGTGCAGGTTGTGGTAACTCCCCATTCAACTGATTGGTTTACCATAACTTTTTGGATGAGTTTAAGTCACTAGACCAGAATGTAGTTACTGGAATTCCATCAGAGCCTTGCTGAAAATTCTGCAGTGATATATTCACCAAGTTAGGATCAAGGATACATAAAAGGAGAAGAAACACCACTCATGAGCTGTGATTGGAGTTGGATGTGAAATAACCACTGAATTACACAGAAGTGACAAAGACTGTTAGGGAATATGTGAAGTCAGAGTTAATCTGGAGAATTGAAGAATATAGCAGTAAAAGCAGCATGTCTAATCACACCTGTTTTTTCAGTTCCCCACACAACCTTTGCTGGGCCATAGCTTGTTTACATTGTTCTTGGTAATCAAATTCTTAGTTTAAAGACTAAGATAGATAAGTATGGATAAGGATAAGGATGAGATAGGCATGTTGACAAAAGCCAACATGTTCAGGTAACATCTTTCTGCCATAGTCCTTGAAATGGAGTGACTGAACCTTTTTTCACAGATGGTAGCATAGAATCTGTGCAAGTGTTATCAGTCTTGACTCTAAGCTTTCCTGTTTTGTACTGGTAGTATCTTTGAAAGTTTCTATGGGAAATGATTATGCGGTAAGCTTCTCCTCTAACAGTAGAAACATGGTTAGTATTAATATTTTCTTTTTTTTTTTGGTTATCTAAAACTTAGAGCTAAGAGTTGTTTTTTAAAATTATTGTTGTTAAATATGATTTATAATGCACTAAATCACTTTTCTTTACTTCCTCTGACCCTCCCATTTTAAATGGAGGAATACCCTAGGACTCACACATACAACAGTATCTTCCCTATTCTAAAAGTTATATCTGTATTCATTGTATTTATTTCCATTCTCACTGTCTCTTCTAGTGGGAAAGCTGCATTGTCCACTGGATGGAAAAAATATAAGAAAATAACAAAAACTCTTGCTCTAGAAATAAAAACAGTTATTTAGGGCTCAATATTTCAAGGAGATTGCTTGTGGCTTCGCAGGAGCTTGTGTTTGACAAGTTTGAATTTTGCATTACAAAACATCTGCCAAGGAAAGAATGTTTTTCTGCTCTGTACAAGAGGATAGAGAAATGCAAATGACCTTTCAAACTCTGTCATACCTCATTCTCACACTCTATGGACACACCATAAGTTTAATCCCACTTATACTCCCTGGTGCTTCAACTGCAGGAATCCAGATTTTTTTCAAATGTCTTTTGTGAGCCAGTCTACGAATTTGCCTGACTGAATCTCATATCTGTGTAGTTGTAATGACAGCTATATAAGAGATTCTAAGAGAATTTCTGAGACATCAATAAATTTAAACCTAGAATGTTAAGAATAAAGAACATGCATACGATTGCTGTAGGAAAGGCTCTGATGGATCTTTCTGGAATAGACTGGGCATAGTTTTCCTCCATTCTCCCCACATGGATCCACTGATTCAATGTCTCCTACATGTTGCTTGCCCCACTAAGAATACACTAATATATCTAAGACAAATTAAGATAACAGATGTGTTGTTAGTGAGCAAAGATAAATGGGAGCTTTGGTACAGTATGTAGAGGTATGCGGGCAAAGAGAGGAGTTATTTTCAATAGAACTAGAATAAGGATACATGCATGGGAGCCCAATGTACAGATGGGTGGCAAAGATTGGAAATGTATTGGGTTCAGATCTATCATCATGGATGAGGTGGCAATGAGTGTTTTTTACTTCCTCTATGTGTGCAGGAGAGCTACTGCTGGGTGTGGCACGTGTGGATATCAAGGATTCTGCCCTTTCTCATACCTGAAGGTGTATTGTAAAATAACCATTAGCCTGACTGATCCTCAGGAGGATGTGACAGTTCAAATACGCTTGTGGGACGTTCAATTTTTGTATGTCAGGAAGTGATTTACCTGAATGGTCAGGAGGTCTTTCAATTAGCACCAGCTTCCAGTGCTTCCACTTGCTTGGATCAATGATATTGTCCTTGTATATCCTCTGTGTGGTTACTTTAACTGCATCTGGCCTTGCCTTGGTTATGTTTGTGACAAGACTCATGAATCAAACCACAGTCTCTCTTTCAGTTGTTTTATATCTATAATTATGTTCCATGTGTTTATTTTAATTTACATGGCTGTCAGCCAGGAAGAAGAATATTTTATAAAATTATTGTAGTTGTGTAATATCAGTTGTGGCAAATGATCTAATCTCTACTGTCTGTCACTATCTGTGAAACTGATTACCTGCATTTCTTATTTTCATTTTTTTTTTACAATTCAATCTAACTAAAGAGTGCATTATTAGAAATGAAATGAAAATTTTGTGATAACTCAAAAACGTGAAGTGGGGTCCTACCCGCTTAGCTATTGACAAATAAGCCTTACAGTACTTTGTGAATCAATCACACGACAGAGATAACTCTTAAAAATCCATCACATTGCTGAATCTCATTTATATGCCAGTCATAACATCATTTTGCCATGAAAACATAGTAAGATGTAGTCAATTCAAAAATGAAAGATGAAATTTTCATAACCAGCTTTTTTCATCATCATTTTTAGTTTTTAAATTTGGTTGCTTAGTTTTACATTCATTGTTTTGATTTATATTTCTACAGCAAACCTTAATAAGCTTCTCCAAAGAAAATTATGAGGTTATATATGTGCAAATTAACTTCTGTCCTGTGTTATGTTTATTGACACACCCAAAGGGGTGAGGAGTCTTAAGACCTCTTATAAATGCCTTCTGTTAGAGTCTAAAATCAAATACAACCTTACATAATCACAGTTAAACGTGCATAGCGAATAACTGTGCCGTGAACTTCAACTTCAGTCAATTAAAATAGGACACAGTATGTGGCACTCTTGTGGCAAATTTTTGATCCACAGTTTACAAGAGTAAACAATTTACTTTTGGTCATTTCCTGATCTGGAGATGCCTTTTTGCAGCTTAATGGGACTTAGGATTTTACCAAAATATCTGTGAATCTGTAAGGCACAGTTTCCAAATTATAATGTCATCTCTGCAAGAAATCTCCCTTTAAAGATTAAAGTATTTCCTTCAGTTTCTAGTAATTATAATTCAAAAACATGATGCAATATACAAAATAACCAGAAAACAGAAAAATCACAACTCAGGAAATAATATATGATTACATATAAGTATTCAATGGGTTCTAAAGACTTGATTTATAATTTCTGAAGTCTTGTATTTGGTGCTACAGAAATTATAAGTTCCCCCTAACCTTCTGCTACTGAATGTCTAGTGGTGCCAGAATTAACTGGCAAATCAATGTCATCCTTAAGCAAGTTTTTAGGCTTTGAAATGTGCTGACTTTTTTTTTTCCACAGTACAACAATAAGAAAACTTTCCTGAAAACAGTGTTCTCAGAAAAATGGAATTTTGTGAAAAATATTGACTGAAACATGAGCTGTTGGATTTGAAAATTGTAAGTAGCCTGTTGTTTAGCTACAGGCCTGGGGACACTCTTCCTGGTCCAGAATTGTAAACTGTATACTCCTATTTCAGTATCTTTCCTGACTTATCTAGGGCAGACCTTCTCATTCCAGATCAGTCTGAACTGGGCAAATAAAAGTCTTTGACACAGTGCTTTGCCATAGTGGCATTGCATCTACAGGGATAGCTAATTTTTATGTGCTCTCTAAAAACCCTTCCTAAGAAAATATTTTTACACCTTTTGTATTTTATAGAAGGTTTTAACCTTATAAAAAGAAAAAAAAGGAAACCTTTTACAGATACGTCTACACGGAAGTGCAGATTGTGAGGTTTCCATAGAGTCTTCTGTCAAATTAAATTGGTGTTCTTCTTACCAATATTCATGTGAATACATCTCTTTGTCTTGGGATGAATCCAACAACAATGTTCAAAGTATTTACAGCATCAGCTGAAAATAAGTTTCAGACCATAAATAACAAACCCAGGAACAAAAATCTTGGTGAACTAATGGTATAACTTGCAACTATACAAGAATCACAAATATTCTGCAACTACTACAGAAATGGGAAGGAATTGCATTTTTTTGTGGGCTTTGTTTCCTGTAACTCATGTCCACTGCTCTTTCCATCCACATATAAGTTACACCTTCTTGGACTGTTACAGACAATGAAACAATTAAATGTTCAGACAAAGAAAAATGAAAATCATTGTTCTGAGGATAAAATTCTTCACTGGAGAATAGAAAAAAGTGTTTTTAGTGTTTGAAGGCTATAAATAGTATTTTTACTTCTTGTGGCTATTAATACAAAGTTATCAAATAATATTTTTTTAAGATAAAAGAATCATATCTGTAAACACAATTCTACTCATTGCTTATCCTTTTTGTTCTTCAGTAGTCCACAGTGAAGAGTATGCCAATATGAGAGATGTCCAAAGTAGAAAGTAACTTGCAGAATGTGCCTAACCTCTTATATTAAGTAAATCATATGATAAAAGAGTCCTTCTTCAGGTGCTTCTTTATATGGGAAAGAAGTAGAAAAATTAATAAGAAGTTACTAAAAATATGGAAAATAAGTAAATAACTAAATTATCTTTCAAAAAAATTCCAACTCCCCATACTAGTGTAAAAGGATCACTACAAACTGAAAAATAAGGAGAAAGTGGGAAAAAGAGATGGCAATGAAATCTATCAATACAACTACCGACATCCCTGTGACAAAGGCCACTTTTATTATATCAGAACTTTCTTAAAAACAATAGAGGGAAAGCATTTTATTGTATTAAATCCTACTTTCCCCCATATTCAAAAGAATTTGTACAAGTATTTTCTGACTAGTGCTTGGAAAAAACAAAATATTTAAGATGGCTCTATTTACCTCAGTTACAGAAATTACATCTTTGAAACATTCTACTGGACTTCACAAGACTTTCCTTTACTGGCCCATGTTCATCAGTAAATATTTGCAGAATTCAATCATTCAGCTAAGCCAATTTATGCCACTTTCTGGTCTTAATATTTTAGCTATGAGATTTCACTTGCCCTGCAGCAGTTTTGATGACTAATGGGCTGAACAAATTATTTTTATGGCACATCTTTCTGGTCCATACTTTTATATTCTACACAATTAAAACTCCTACTTTGAGTTGCAAATGCTGATACAGTGAAACATATGTACATATACTTTCACATCCATTAATATTTTTTATTGAATACTCAGTCATGCATTAAATGTTTTAATACTCTTTCAGTTGTTAAGAAACACAATTTAAATTTGTCTTTTGCAGTCTTTTCCCTCTGAAGCCTCAAATAAAACATTTCTATTAACATCTCTAGTATACTTTCCAAGTAAAATTTTTAAACATTACATTAGAGATGTAAGATCATTTCTGATGGTTTTAAGCACTTAAGTCATGTACAATAAACATTTGTACAGTAGAATTTTTTTGCTTAAAAATGCATGTAACAGAACATGTGTTTTGATTTGATATGAATATTCTCTGCAATTTTTAATATCTTTGTAACACAAAAAACAAAAAAGAGCAGAATTTCTTTTGGATCTTGTTTTTGTTTTAACTCTTATTATTCCACAGCACTTAACAGCATCTGAGTGCATATGCCTTGAACACAGAAGGAAGAGATTCAGCCTAAATTAACTCTGTGCTAAGGTAATATAATCTTTAGGGTGATTTATGACAATATGAGAGATGCCCAAAGTAGAAAGTTACTTGCAGAATGTGCCTAACCATTTGCATTAAGGTAATTAGGTGATAAAATGTAATCTTTCTTCAAGTAGTAATTTATTTGTCAAAGAAGTAGTAAAGTTACCAAGACATTGCTAAAAAAAAGATTAGAAAATAAGAAATGACTAAATTAACTTTCAAAGCAATAATAATTGACTCCCCTAAAATCATGTTCCATTAAAAAAAATAATATTTGGTTTGGGTTTTTGTTTGGGGCTTTTTGTGGACATTGTGTTTTTGGTTTGTTTTTCTCTTCACTTATTTGCTCATGCTCTTGAGGTATTTATATTTCTAAGAAACCTTCAATCTTGTCTTGATTTGGGTGTGATTTCTACTGATGTGAAAATAGAAAATCATTATTCTGCACTTTGTTTCATCAGTTTTAATTTGAGGGATCAATACTCCTAAGTCACAAATACACATGCGAGTACTCACTTTCTCTATGAACTTATTAATGCAAAACTGTCTTTAATCAAATCTAAATAAAGAGAAGAAGGAAACAATATATGCCAATGCAGATCTGTTTGAAAGGCCAAGAACACAATGTGATTTATCACTTGGAGGGTAATGAGAACTTTAAAATTCAAATGAATAATGTGTGAAGACAATCATAGTAGCAAATATATAACGCTGGGAAAAGTTTGTTTGGTTTAGGACACAAACTTCTTTGCTACTTCAGAACAGATATTTGTATAAATCTGAAAAGATATTTGAACCCTGTTAGCTGTATACTGAAAATAATTTGAAATTGAAGATTAAACTATAAAAAATTTCCTTGGCATACTGCACTTGAATGGGAGCTTATAATTTACACAAAGCATAGCTACATTTTTAATAGGCAAAAGGCACATTAATCATTCAAGTGTTAGAGCATCCTTACAAGAGTCACATTGCTATGTGTCAAAGTAAGAACTATTCATAGGAACACTGATTGTTTTAATTTGAGAGTAAACACAATTTTTTTCCAGTTTAACCAAATATTTAATAATTTAGACAATCCCATTCCAATGAAAATAATGTGTTTATTTACCTAACAAATAGGCTGACCTTTGAAATGAGAAGTAATCTCTCTCTTTTATTGCTACTGGATGAGGAGATTTTATCATTTGATTGTGTCTCAAGCGTTTAAATTTAATTCTTTTTTGTGTGTTCTTGAAGAACCCTGCTGTGTTCCTAGTACCCTACATTTGACACAGAAAATAAATTATAATTTAACTCATGCATTTCTTAAAATTATGTAGATAACAATCCTAAAGTAATCATTATATGTTTAAAGTAGCATATTAGCTTATAACTGTTATCACATGCCTGAACGGGGCAGTGAATGGGACAGTTTCACTAAAGAAATCTATCTACATTCTCTTGTACCATCAAGAGGTACCAAAATGTGTGCATGTAGAATCCCACTTCTGAGATTTCTTCAGAAACTTTGTTTTGATTTGTTGACTGAATGGTGCAGATAACTAATACTTTTGTTTACAGTGGAGTTTAGGAGTCAGGAAATCTCAAAAACAGAAGCACAGTAATCATTAACAACAAAAAAAAATCCTCAGAATTTGGTTTCTGAATGCGATAGATGTAGTAAGTGGGTTTTGATTTCTGGTCTACAAAAAGTGCACATGTGTCACACAGTCACACTCACTGTGCAGAGCAAACTTATATCAGTTGAGGCTTCTGGTCCAACAGTGACTAGTACTGTGAATTCAAGGCAATAAGATACTCACTGTAACTGGCAAGGTACCGAAGGGTACATAGAATCAAATAATGGCTTGGATTGGATCACCTTAAAGATCTTCTAGTTCCAACCTCCCTGCCATAAGATGGGACATCTTCCACCAGACCAGATTGCTCAGGGTCCCATCCGATGTTGCCTTGAATGGGAATGTGCGGCGTTTTGCTTTTCTTCCCCCCAGTCCCGGGCAGCGGGGGTGTCCGGCTAGCATGCTGCTTCTTTGCCAGACCGGAGCTGCCGTGTGTGTGCCGAGCTCTAGGGCTGTGCCTCCGCATGGGTCTGCTGCACCATAGACAGACACTGAGGCAAGACAAAGGGTGAGAGAATGGCACACCCTGCTCACGTTGTTGAGAACTCTTTATTTCCCGCATGGCTGCAGCGGTGGATGATGCAGCTGTCCTCAAGCCAGCATGGGCAAAAATGGCCCCGAACAAAGGGACACGTGGGGTTTTATAGAGGGCAGGCTGACGGGGGCGGAAGCCCCCCTCGCCCAATGGGGACAGAAAACGGGGGAGTGACATGGAACACGGTAACTGATGGGAACACGACAGGGGTGTGTGCTGGGTTCCGGGATGAATGAGAATGCAGGGGCAGGGTAACAGACACAGAACTCTCAGGAGTGGACAGGGGGGGTGGTTACAGGACTGGCATGGTGATGCTCCAATGGTAAGCGACCCGGAGCGGACCACTGCGGGGAGAACATGGGGGTACGGAGGGGTACACAGAACCACCTAACTAACTTATATCAGAACCCCTAATCTGAACCCAGACCCGGGATGCAACAGGAATGCTAGTTTTCCATTTTCCAGGGATGAGGCATCCACAATTCTGAGCAACCTGAGCCAGTGCCTCACCATCCTCACAGTGAAAAATTTCTTCCTGACATCTCATCTAAACCTACCCTCTTTCAGAGTAAAACCCCAACCCATTGTCTTACCACTACACATTGTAAACATCCCTCTCCAGCCCTCTTCTAGCCCTCCTTTAGGCATTGGGAGCTGCTACAAGATCTGCCTGGCTCAGTATATAGCAATTCTACACTGAACTCAGCTTTTAGCGTGGCTTTGAACATGTCCCCCTGAGGTGGAGGGGAACAAAACAGGCAATTTTTTCACTCGTTCATTTTAGTTTGGGTAGTTATAAAACTTGTCAGTGGCCTTGCTGCTCACACTACCCACAGGCCAACTAGTTGTTACCTGGATTATAATTAGTTTCTGGCTTCCTGTTATAAGTGTGTTATAAGTATGTAAAGTTTTTTATAATGCTTCTTTGGTTCCTTCCCATGAAAGCTAAAGCACTGCAAGAAATCAGATGTACAGTTCAGAGCTTTTGACAAGGCTTTCCCATAACTATTTTCAGTGCTTTGTTTTCCAGCAAATACCTGAACATATGAATGAGTTGGGGTACATAGAGCTAAAATCTCACCAATCTGATTTTGAGTGTTATTTACTCAATGATAAGTGTTTTAAGCTTGGAACTATTCAAAGCATGACACTAGCCAAGAGGAACTGATTAAGAAATGTTCACATACTTTTTGAAAGTTGTCTATTGTAACAAAAACTCAAATATTTTGCATTTCAAAGCTAAAAATCAACATGCAAATGTATAATGTCATCAAGCTCACAGAATCACAGAATATTTAGGGTTGGAAGGGAAATGCTTCCTTCCTCTCAAACATGGATCATCAGAGAGACCCCTGGAAATCATCTAGTCCAACCTCCTGCCAAGGCAGTGTCACCTGGAGCAGGTTACACAGGAACATGTCCAGGTCTATATTCCTTAAGCAGATGTGTCTCTGAACCAGCATGCTATGTTTGATATCTCTGAAAAAGACAGTGAAATTTGTCTCAGCTATGACTTCAATGCAGTCAACCCTTGTCCTCCATATTTAACTTCTGTGTATAAAATCTGAAGAAAGCTTCTTTTGGTCTAAAACTGAAGAAAATATTAGTGCAGAGCGAATAAACTAAAGCCTTCTTCCTTTCATTTCCCACCAGAATATTTAACTTTTTTTTGTTGCTCTGGGTATAATTCTGAGTGGGAGCATGTAAGACTTATAATTCTTTGATGATAAGTTTTCTAGCTCTAATAATTTTAACTTAAATTTGAGTTTAGCTACATGTGAGACTTCTATATAGAACAATATTGTTATGTGGCAGTCTAGAATTTAGTTTTGTTCTATGAAGTGTCATTTAAATATAGTATTTTAATCATGTTTTAAACATTTTGATTATGATTAAGATCATTAATTTTAATTGTAAGTTTCCTTTAGTTTATTCCCAAAAATAGTTTCAGTCTCATTCATTTTCATGAACATTAAGCCAAATGCAACCTTTACAGTAAATCTAGAATTTCAGTTTCAGTAACCTAAAAAACAGAACAAAATAATTTTCTGAAAGGGGAAGAAAAAAAGAAATATGTGTAAGGTACATACATTGGGACAGATCATTATTATATATTTTAGAAATAACTTTATTGTAATGGTATACAACCTACCCCCTTTGAAAGTCGCCTGGTTTCTCTCTTGAAACTGGGAAGACATAAGGTGTTTACTTTTTACAGTTTAGATATTAGCAGGAAGTAAGTTGTGGAAAGAAGATGCAGTTTTGCAGCAGGATCCAGAATAGGTGTGTTATGCTGTATATTATGGGGTATACTTCCTTTCTGCCATAAAGACATAAAGGCAGAACCTTCTAGAGACCAGGGCAGTGGTGTGCAGGGGAAAGGGTTTAGGTGCTCTTACTGAGTCATACTCCAGGGAAAGGAGTACTGAATTTTTAGAGAGATTCTCTGAAAACTCCCAACACACAGTTTATATATAGAAATAATTTATTGTGTAGTAGGTAATAATTACATCTTTAGCCATTGTTTATGTCAAGCCTCATTACCATGAAAATTGAAATTCATTTAAGACGTGTGAAAGCTGTGGGTTTAAATTGCTTTTATTAGTTGAATAAAACTGGAAGTTCTGTGGTGTTTTCAATTGTTGCGGCTTCCATTTATTTATTTAGAAATATATGATTCAGAGCATCACTGTTACAAATGCTCTGTGATTGGTGAGTGGATTGCAAAAATAAGAGTATTTCAGCTAAATGTAAATTGAAACAGTAGCATTTCAAAAGAATAAAGTATGGATGTTAAAAATAGGTAAGAATTTAACATATAAATAAAAATTAATTTTGTATTAAATGCAAATATTTTATAAAAATTGAATTTTCCTTTTTTTAAATTTAAAAAGTTCAAACCCAGAAGAAATACTGCTGAATAAAATGTGTAAATTTTTTTACTATCTTTGTCCTAGGAATACTATTGTAGGTCTTACTTTTAAAATGAGTCTTCTGTTTATAAAGCAAGGAGCTACACACATCTGATTATTTTTTCTGATATGAATTTGAGAGGCTGCATAATTCTTGCTCTAATCTCAGATTGAGATGGAGTCGAATTTATTTTGAAATGTTTAGACATTTCAATAAAAAAACAAAGGACAAAAAATCTTTTAAAGAAAATAAAAATAATTTTCTGGACATACCTCATTACCACTCTCTATGGTTTCTCTATGGTTTATATTTTTTTGGGAATTATTTGTCTGATAATGCCCATATTTGGTTCATGACTGACTGCTATTATTCATTTGAAGAGGTAATCACAACATTTCATTATTTCTCTATGCAGCAAGTTCAAACTGATGTATCCAGCCCACACCTCCAGATAGGCCATGCATTAATCTTAGTCATCTCCTCCCTTATTAATATTATATACATAACTCTTCTAAATAACAACCTCAGAATTTTAGAATTTTTATAGCTGTATCAGAAATTGGGGTCAAAGTGCAAGAATTAATGAATGTTATTCTTTTGTTTGTTTTATGCTGTAGATCAGAATACAAAGCATACTTCTACCCAATTCTGACTAAACATTAAGGTAGCTAATTTTTTTTGGAAGTATCTGCAAATCCATTTTTCTGAGCTCTATTTGAGGATTTTTCACTTGTATTTGAAATATTCAAGTTCTATAGAAAGTTGTCGCTACCCTGTAGCATCAAATATGCCATGGTTTGAGTTTGGCTTTTTAATATAAAATTATTTTAATGAAGTAGATCTAAATTTTGATGTAAACTGAGTCTAAGAAAGCTATCAGTCTTTCAATACATAACATATTTGTGAAGGATTTTTACTTCATTGGTAAAAGGGTCCTTGATTCAAAGCTGAGATTTTCTTTTGTGGCTTTTTTAAGCCCTAAGAGCTCTTCAGAGCTTTGACTACTACATTGATAGCACTGCATACACAAAAATAACAGGTAGGAGACCATCAGCTTCTGCTCAGTAGTTTGAAAACCAAACATTGGAGTAGCTAGTGTTTCACCATTGCCTAAGATCCTTTCCATAATATCATCTTTGATTCATTAGTTTTCTCTAAAATAAAAGAGAAAGTCCTGATGCCAAATTTAATCTTACTTTTCAAAATGCTGTTCAAACCACAAATAACAAAGATGCATTTTACTATGTCAAAAGAATACTTTGTTTAATACCTAGTTATATAAAACTAAATATTATTAAATAGGAAGGAAGGAAGGAATTTCAAACAGAACTACTGGAGAACGTTAATTGCAAGAAAGATATATTGCAAGGATCAATAGTAGAAAAGTGCAAGAGGAATTATAATGAAAAATATCAGTATAGAAACATTAGATCCTTTTTAAAGTCCCTGAGGAGAAACAATTCTACTTGATGTTAGACAAGCATTTTTGGCAATCTTACTTTTTTTTTTTTTTTATGGAGAGGGAAAGAGTAAGGGATGAAAACAAGTGTGCCTTAAAAATCATCTTCATTGAAAAACTGCACCGAGCTAGTGTAATAATTTATTTGTATGTTTATCATTGTAAATAAGTTGTCCTAGTGCACATAAAAAAGTGTCACATTTCAAATACCTTATTAAGCAAATGATACTCAGAAGAAAATGGATAAATACTTTGTTATAAGAGATTATAACACAAATATTGTGATATTAATAGCTGAAAAGGACAAGGAAATATTTTAATTTTGCTTTTATTTATTTATGTATAAAGTAGCAAATTATAATTAGCACTGGATTCTTAAGACAGCCAGTACTGTCACAGGTCAGTAATTGCAGTGTTATCAGGTAAACCATCTTGTTCTCCATTAGTTGGAGCTCTCTGAAAAACTTGTAATTAGATTCTTAGGCCTAGTCTTAAAAGAGCAGCATCTGTTGACAAAGACAAAAAGGGAAAGCTATTACACAATCAAAAAAAATTCTTCCTAAGAATTTTTGGAGAATGGAAGGAAATACATTAAGGGTGCTGTGATAACATACCATGGTAATTGTGCTAATTGCAAAAGGGAAGTAATATTGCTAATGTGTTCCTTACAAGATCAGTGGTGCCAACTTTTCAGCTACTCCCTTTAATTATGTCTCAGGTTAATAAACCAAAAGAAATAATTAAAATAGACAATATTATTTACTTGTAATTCCTAATCATTTAGCTAAAGGGTTTAATTTTTTTTCCACTGGGGAGAGAAAAAATAAGATTTTCATCATTTTTGGTTTAGAATGTCGTTTGAAAATATCAATTTTCTTTTATGTTCAAATCCTACTTTTGTTTCATGGATAGAAATATGACAGAATTTACATTATATATTTCGTATTTATATCCCTCAGGACCAGACTAAAGGTAGAAGAGACGAAAAAATGAACAAAATGCTCATATTTTCAATGAATCTACTAGATACTTTGTCATGTGGTGCAGAAAGACTTAGAAGAAACTTTGTTTTACTGCCATTCTAGATAGAACTTTAAAAATTTTGACTTTCCAGTGTATTCTAATTAAAAAAAAACCAAAATTTTTAACAGTTGCTATGATGTTTGAAGTGTTTAGTGTTTTTTTATATGGCCTGTAGACTGATCACTTTTCAAAATCTATAAAACAATAGAAAGCACAAAAAGTTCTATCTGCTGATTAATGCTTTTCCACAATCAAGTGAAAGGCCAGAATCCTAATTGTGACAACCTCTTAATTTCTAAATCATAAGACATAATTTGGTTTTGTTTTGATTTTTTTTTGTGTACGTGTGTTTTGATTTTCTTGGGGTTTTCTTCAAATTTCCTCTAAGTACCCCCTGAGAGCTCAATATATTCAAATAAGAAAATTGATATTTTACACTGTTTACAAAGGCAGCTGCTAATTGTATCTATTACATGTGTGTATTGATTTCAAATACTTTCTATAACTACGATGTGAAATGTGACTCAGTAGCTGACCACACCTTAATGTTTTTCCAAAATAGGGCTTTTCTTTTTCAAGAAACTGTATCATAATTCAATAATAGCACATATGTCAAGCTCTTCTCAAAAACAGTTAGATATTTTTTCCCATTTTATTATTTTTAATAGTCTGTTTTTAAACCTGGACCATTCATATATCTGCTTGTAGCTTTGCCAATCTCTAACCATTTGGCTGATGTTTTACATGGAGTATGCTTCCCTCAGGCTAAGTATTTCTGGAGATGTTTCAAATAAAATAGTTCACCTGTTTCCAGGAAGGACTAGTAAAAATTATTTTGCTTTGCCATATATAATCATAAGAGACAACTCTGGTTGCTTCACTCCCATTTCTGGATAGGAAGCATAAACATTTCAGATCATTCTATCCACAGTTAAGAAACACTATTTTACTTAGGAATTTTTAAAATGAAATATCAAGGAAACAGCTTGATAATGCTAAATGAGTACCACTCCATTAAAACAAGTAAACCCAAACCACCTTGTCTTATCTTGCCTTTTTAAATAATTTGGAAGCAATAGAATTATTGAACAGTTTTCTCAGCATTTGTTCCAGGACAAAACATATACCTGGATATTCATATCTGTGGGTAGAATCTATTTTCCAGGTATCTTTACCTATAATTAAATACACAGAGCACAACAAATATTTGAAGAACAATATTTCTGATTATATATCTGTCCTGCATGGCACATCTATGAAAAATACTTATATTTACTGTACTCTTCCATTGCCACAAGGCCTTACTACCTATTCATGCTCAATACCAGGACCCTTGGGCTTGTTTTATGCAAAAGTCCTTCCTAACCAGTTTTTTCTCAGCAGGTACTGTCACATGGGATTATTTTGTCCCAGATCTTAGCATTTGTCTTTGCAGGAATTCAATAATAGTTTGCCAGAAACTTTCCCAGCCTGTTAAGATCAAAGCCTTACCCTCCAGCATATCAAATGTTTCCCAGTTTGGTATCAGCTACGAGCTTTGAAAAGGTGTCTTCTGTCACATCACCCTGGTCACTATTGACGGTGTTTAACAGCACCAGCACCCTGAGCAGTGCCAGTGGCAACTGAACATCAGCTCGTCTTCCTGCTGCTGGTCACAGTCATACTGGTTAGGATGTACAGTTTTGTTTTACTGTCAAAATCACAGCTCTACAATTTGACTGCAAGAATACATCAAGATACTAAATGGAAAGTCTGTCTGACATCAGGATAAATAATATCTACAGTACTTTCCTCTTCCATTGAGACAGTTGTCTCATCAGAAAATCAAAAACACTTGATCAGTTCTGGGGATATAATTTGCTAGAAGGGCAGCAAAATTGATGTACATTACATATATCAAATCTAATTACACTGTTATTAGTTATGGTAGTTTCCACTGAATAACCAGAAAATACTCTTCTAATATTCTTTATAATTGCTATTATAATCAGTAATCTCATACAGGGAAATTTGCTTCCCTAGAAAATGTGAGTTCCAAGACAGTATAAGGAACCTGATTAAAACAGTATATATAAAGGAATCCATACAAAAAAGTTGAAAAGTACTTTACCAAAAAGATTTTATAGAACTTCTCAAATTAATTAAAAGAGCATAGCTATTACCTGAAAGGAACATATAACTAGCATCTTGTATATTCCATTGAAATAAAACATTCTTAATGCTCATGTGTCTGTAAATTTTAGAATGACAGCAAGAGATAATTTTTCTTAGTTCATATTTCAAATTTAAGTATAATCTAAAATGGTGATTAATTCTAATCATACCACACTAGACAATGGACTGTAAATTTAGACACCATGGGTCCAAAATAAAATGCATTCTCTAGATCCCAATGTTTATGTGGATTAATATCACATTTAAGTATTAGTTATTACAAATATTATGCTGCTATGTATTATAAATATTATTGCTGTTGAATTTTAAATTTATTAATATTACAATATGAGTGTTTCTGTTTATTAATATCAATATTACTATAAACTTGTGTTGATAGTGAGAGATTTTTACAGGTATTTTAAGAAGCCTCTAAACTTTGTGAGATATTATAGGTCTTGAAAGTCTTTTATTTAAAGTTTGGAAAAATAGAGAAATATCAAAAGAAGAAACAAAGAAAATTTTCATTGAAAAGAGTTTGCCAAAGCAATAAATTCCTTGTACTGATAAATTCTTCACGCAGAAGGTTAATCAACTCATCAAATGTATGTACAATGCCCACTACATAGTTAAATGCTTTGCTGAGAGGGTAGCTGGGAGTTCAGGTAATTACCTTGTCCCAGGTGAGACACTTGTCCCAAATCAGTTTGATGTCTCATCTATTCAGAGACAGGATGAGGAGTTCCCAAACCACTCAGGGAGTGAAATGCACGGTGTGCACACAGTCCGATACCCATGATGCTGTAATTCTGAAAGCCATCATAATTACCGAGAAAACTTTTGGTTACTGACAGGATGGCTCAGATAACCCCAAGATTTTTCAGTAGATTGCAGTAAAAGACATTGTCAGGAAACTGCTCCCCCTCATATCTTTTTACATATTTACTGTGCAAATGGACCTTTTGTCCTTGTATGACAACATTTTATATGTTGCTGATTTCTTCTTTATCCAAGAATTGTTGTTACTATGAGTGAAATGTTGTGATCTTTCAACCTGCACTTAGTCAAAAATCTCAATTTTTAGGTATTCTTTGAAAATAATAGATAAAAGTCTCAGGGACCTTTTGAATGAAAAGTGCTATATAAATGTGAGCTCATTCATATGTTTTTATAAGTGTATTAGAAAGCATAAGAAATAGCAATTTCCTCTCTGCATTTCATTATTATTTTACTTAGGTGACCATACCTTTTTAAAAATTAATTTCTGACCATTAATGTGAAACTAATATTAAACCAAGGTTGCTAATATTTTGCTTTATTATATGATGTTCTTCTGATCTTCCCTTAGTCTCTTGTTGAATTTTGTGAAAATTTATAGCTATTTTTTTCTAATTTTAAAATATTGTTGCACAAAATAATGATTTCCTACTAAAATTCCAGATAAAGTATCTCATATTTCATATAAAAGTCTATGTTTTATTTACTCAGTAATCAATCTCAAATATTTTTGGTAACAGCCTGAATTAACTGAACTAGAACTGTTACTCGTGACCTCAACACTTCTCAGAGGATTTCTTTGTTTTGTTTCTGGCTGTGTTGCTAAGTTGGTAGAAAATGGAGAAATTTCTGTATCACAAACTATATGATTCTAAATGGCTTCTGAAAGCCAGTGACAGGAACAAAATTATTTGCATACTACAATTATCAAATAGTACTGTGATCAAAATTTTTCAACTGCTGTCTTTTCAAGGTCAAGCCAAGACAAGCATTTGGAGTAGAAATTGGTTGTAATACATCGGGCCTTTTACCTGGTGTAGCAAATTCAAATATAAAGAGATATAATTTCCCTGTGTTCATCAATTATTTCATGAACATAGAATTTTTATATCTATAGTTATTGCCTGGCAGCTAAACATTCATTCAATAGTAGTTTTATACATTCTGAGAACAGATTTGCAACTGCTGGTGATTCTGCTGATAGTCAAGGTATTTTGAATGGAAGATGTATATCTTGCTTAGCATCTCTCACATAGTAGTAGACTCAATCATCTGGATAAATCAGATGAGATTCTTATATCAAGCTTTTTAAAAGTGACTAATCATCTTGGCTGAACCATGGTAAATACACACATATCCTGCTTTTACTTTTTTAAAATTATTTTTGCTATCTTATTTTTCAGGAACTGCTGAGCAATCTTTCTCTGAAGGTCAAAAGAGAGCTTCAGAGCTTCAGATTAGAGTCTGTAAATTTGCTAATAAATTCTCAGGATGCTAGTTAAAAAGAGTTACAATTCATTTTAGTGTGAAAAGAACAAGTGAGAAAAAGAAGTTTTAAGATTATGTGGGGAAATCAACAGTTTAACACATAGAATAAAAAGTAAAAGGAGGTCAATATAAAAAGTACACTAAAAGGAGAAAAAATATAATGCAAACTAGTTGGTAAATTAATGTTCAAAACACATATTTAGTCACACTGGCTAGATAGTTTTACCACTGCAATTTCTATTAATCAATATTTTAATGTATTGCAAACTCTTAATATAATGTAGTCTGGATTCTTAGGGTCCAAGCTTAAGCCATATGACATGGAGAGAATAAAGATCTAAAAGAAGAGATTAGTTTACAGAAATACTAGTTTTGCCTCCTAAGCACTTTGTGGAAATGCAGTTGAAAAAGGAAAAGTAATTATTTTACCACTTTTGATCTAAAATCTTGTAAAAAATCAGCAGGAAAAAAAACCCATGCAAAATTATGTTAGCAGTTGCAAAATTTAGTAATTTTCTTCCAGAGCTGGGATCATGGTGTTCCTAGAAACTGTTTTCAGCCTAAGACAGTTGAGCTGCAAGACAATACAGATAGAAATAATGTTTTTTTAAAAGAGTGATTCAAAATGCAAAACTGATGTGGAGGCTTTGAGTTTTTGTCTGAGAGAATATCTCTATAAGGAGTATAGAAAACTTTGGAAGATTTATCTCAAAACAAATTTAGTTTGTGATTTCTTTATGCTGGGAATATTCTTAATATCAACAAAAGTATGAATTATTGATTAAACTTCCATCATTATCAGTGTATTCCAGTACCCTCTTCCAACCCTTGACACTCGGAGAAATAATTTACTGAGAACATTCCCTTTTGAAGCAGCAGAGGTTTAATTTAGTGCAGCAAATCACATAAATATCAACCTTATTTTACATCTTTCAGTCAGCATTACCTATATGTAAGGATTAGCACAATATTGAATTTTGCATCACACACTTTCTTGGATTAAAGGAGAAAGCATTTGGAACCTCCTAGAAAAGAGTCTCATAAAATGATAACAGAGGAATATGCATATTTAAATGTTTACTTGAGAAATATATTTTTGTTGCAGCAAGGAACTCAGTTTTGGACTGAATTTTCATACTGTTCAATAAAGCTTTGAATTTTTTTGTAAATTTATAATTTATAAATGTAAGAAGTACAAGTTCACATGTTATAACAGTATTATCCAGCTGATATAGAAGAAAACCTAAATATGCAACACAAGTGTTTGAAATAATGTGCAGGTTTGTGATCATCACTTTTTATCCAGCTTCAAAAAGACAACTCTGGATATTATATATTTTGGCTGCATAATATTTTTTAAACTGGGGGGAAGACTTTCTTTATGTGCATGACTTTATAATCAAAATTTTCACATTATCCTTTGTAAATATCTGAAGGCAGAGAGCAGTGACAGTAGCTTCAGATCTACAGTAGCAATTGAATCACACATGGACTGAGAACAAATTATTAAAAACTTTATGGTAGATGAGATTTTACTGAATGGAATTTTATTGTTCATTTTTCATAAAATGCATGTTCATTGCAGCTACAAGTGATACCTCATTGTCCTGGTTTTGGGAAGGGGGGATGACTGAGGATGTGTGGCCAGGACTATTTCTGATATGACATCAGGTCAGTGGCAAGGGCAGGTCAAATGGGCTTTTCCTTCCAGTGGAGAAGGTGGAAAGTCCAGTATGTTTATGTTCAGGGGTTTTTCTGTGTAAATAATTTCTTTGTCTTGTACCTTTTGTTTTTACTATTATTGCCATTACTGTTCTTTTTTTTTTTATCTCATTGCTGTTTCTGTAAATTGTTCATATTCCAGCCAGTCATCTTCAGCTTTTGTGGCTCCCACTGGAGCAGGGAGGGGAATGTCATGTGGTTTTTTAGTTGGAGTACTAAATTAGAGAATACCATTCCTAAACCATGACACTCAAAAAATCCAATTCAACAGGTATCACATCAAGAAATTCAAGGATCTTCCAGCTTTCCAGAGATTCTACTGAAAACAGAGAGAAAAAGATTATTTGTTCAAAAACGAATGTGTGTGAGGGTTTGCCTTTTGTTTTTATTTTCATTTCTTTGTTTTGTTTTTTTTTTTTTTAATTTTTTTTTCTTTTTATAACAGTGTTTCAGATAGAAAGGGAAAGTGAAGGTAAAATTTGAACCTTGGGTAGTGGAAGGAGAAGTACTTGTAGAAGGCATTGGAAAGCAGTACCAAAAAGATAAAATGCACAACTAAATTGCACAGAGACATAAACTCCAACCATCCAACTCATCTAATAGTGTTTCTGAACAGTTCAGACTTCAAATTACTCAGTAGTGAAAACAATGTTCAGAAGTATTTTTGTTCCATATAATTACTTTGGCAATGGGGAAGCTATTTAGTCAGAGCTTTGAGAGAAGTTTAACATAGAATTTTAAACTGCTTGAATTGTTCTATGTTTTGATGTGATGAGAATTTTTAATCAGTATTTTATTAAAATGTGGAGTCACTGCCCTGATATGCTTCTAGAGATTAATATTAGAGTTAATGTGTGTCACTTTATCTTCATTACTGCAATTAAGGTGTGTGATCCTTGGGGAAAGTAGGTTTTTGGGTTTTTTTTCTATTTCAAGTTTGATACCATTCTTAGTGTGTTGAGCAAAAGAAATAAGATTTTTTTTCCATTGGCTTCAATTACAGAAGGCTGAACCTTGGCAGTTAATCTTTTCTGAAACTTCATCCAGAAGCTTTTCTTGTACAGAAAAGATTTCATTCCATATGCAAAATAATTTGTTTACATATTATGCATGTCTGAACAACCATTAATGTTAGCAAGTGAAGAAAGGTATAACTAAAAATAAAGTAGAAAAGCCAATATATGTTGTTACATAATGGAAAACCACATTGAGGTAAACCCATTCACAGCACTAAAGAAACATTTGACATGTTGAGAAGTTAATGTGAGGAATACTTCAAAACCTCTGGAGATTTTGAACTCTTTCCTGCCCTTCATACACATGAAGCTAAGCCTTATCATTCTGGGGAGCTAGGGAAAGAAAATAAAGTTAAAACGTAGGAAATAAATTGAGTACCACTAAGAACAAAAATAAATACTAAGGCACCCAGCTGAGGGAATATTCCCCAAATGACCCAGTGTCATAACTAAGTCCTTTCTAATCTTTATTTTTTCCCCTTTCTCAGAAGAGAATCAGTCTTTCCAAAATGACCAGCTCTTTTGCTGATATGAAGAGTTCTTTTAGGACTGCTAAATATGCATAAGCAACTGGATTTTCTCTGGAGCTGGGAGTTATATTCAATCTCTGAGCACCAGGTTACCTAAATAAAGTTCCCTTACTCTTTCTATGTTTACATATTTAGGAAGTGCAGCAGGACATTCATATTATAACATATATTATATATTGTATAAAACGTGACCACAATTTCCAGTAGCTCTGCAAAAGCTAAATGCAACATACTCAAATAAATTAAAGAAGGAACTTTCTCACTCTCAAATTGCCACTTCAGTCTTACACTACAGTTTTATGTTAGTCCTTTTCTTTCCCTATAAAGATCTATCAAGCTAGCAACAAAGTAAGTACATGCAGTACAGCAAAGAACATCATCCTTTGAAGCTATCAGAATATTACATTAATGTGCGGTTCTTTTCCATTTCCAGCACCATTTATAGGTGTATTTAAACTGAAGGATTAGGACAACTTCTTGAGGTTCAGTGTCACTCAAGAGATCAAAAAAGTCTTTGCCTCCAACACAGAAAAGGATCAAATATGTCTCTGCTGTTTCTGACTAATGTTTGTTTAATGATTTCTTAAAGATCTCCCATAATGAGCACTCTGCAACTTCTCAGGCAATCCCTTCCTAAGCTTCACTAGCATTAGCAATAGAAAGCTTTTTCCCCCTAATGTTTAATTTATAGGTATCTTTTCTGTAGTTTAAATCTGTATTTTTTTTGTCTTTTCCACTACAAATATGAAAAAAATTAACCATTAACATAAGCTTTTTTACATGCTTCAGACCAGTTATTATATATCCTTCCTTGTTCTTCTCTGGGATAACAGTTTTCAAACAGTCTGTTTTGATCATTTTTATCAATCTCTTGTGCAATTTTCTTAGTAAGTCCTCATCTTTCTGTATTACTTTATTTGTGTCTTAGCCAGCAGAAAGATTACTTTATGTTCCTGCATACTCTACTGTTGTTTACAAAGCCCAGCATAGCTTTTCAACAACATAATTTCATTTGTCATCTTGTTTACAGATTTGCTCTGCTCTAAGCTTTGGATTCTACTTAGCTAATTTTTCACCATCTTGTGTTTGGTCAGTCTTCCTTCCTACATGTGGTATCTTGCGTTTTTCTTTCTATTGAACAACATAACCTAGTACATGCATCATTGTGTTTGGTCTTGGTTTTATTTATTTCTTCCCTTCTGCATGCCTCCTTCCATCTAATGTTGTTACTCTCTCATGTAAAAGAATTAGGATTTGTCCAGTCCTGTTCTTAATAAATCTCTATTTTATTTTCCTTAGTTCCTTGTCACATTTGAAATATTTAAAGGTGGGGTGATTTTCTTTGTTGTTGTTTAATTGTTTGTTTGTTTCTAATTGAAATGCTAACTAGTGTTTCTTTCAAAATTTAAATTAATATCAGGAGGCTGTTGAATATGCCATGTGCTCTTTTTATAAAAACATAATTTATGGCTTTTTTCCAAGTCCTCTGGAAATTCACCTGTCCTTCAAAATTTTTTAAAGAAAATCACTGGAAAGCCAAGATCACAAGACCATAGAATCAAAGAATTGTAGCATCATAGAACAGACCAGGTTAGAAGAAACCTCAAAATATTGTCTGATCAAACCTTTCATAAGAGCGGAAGCCCCTGTGAGATAATCCAACACCCTGTTCAATGATGTCTTGGAAACCTTCAGTGACAGGACTCTGTATCCTTTATTATAGAAAATAGGTTTTTTATGTAGGGATGAAACTGCTCCCATGGCAAATTTCACCTGTTGTCCTCAGTCATCTCCATGTGCCTCCTGGGGAAGAGGGAGCTTTTTCTTTGGAGCTGCTCTTTAAACACTGGAACACTGTAAGTAGGTCTGTCCTGAGGCTTCCCTTCTCCAGAAAGAAAAGACCTAACACTTAATCATTCCTCACTGAGCATGTTCTCCAGATCTTCAATCATCTTTGTGGTCCTCCTTTAGACCTCCTTTAGTCTGGCTATGTCTTTCTCTAAATTTCATCAGCCAGATGCCTAAATGTCCTACAATGCAATGGCTAGTCAAATTGAATACAATGAATTTACCTAACTAATCCCTATAATCTTCTCTGTTATTATAATTTTTTTTTTGTTTTCTCCTTCTGCACCTGAAAAGAATTGTCATAGCTGAGTCCAGTTGGCTTTAAAATTAAAAAAAAAAAAAAAAAAAGGGAAAAATGAGTTCATATTTTTGGTATTAACTATCAATAGCTTTCCTTCTCCACTGAGTGGCACATGAGCCCACTTCTAGCTTTCCCTCCTGCAACTAATTGACTTCTGGTTACTGTTGCATCTTTGTGCCTCATTTGATTTTTTCTCTCAAGCTTGTAGTAAAAATTTGCAATCATATTTTTAGTCTTTGTGAGTTGTACACTGAACTCATCTTTTGTTTGAATGCTCTTTTATTATGCTTTGAAAATTTATTCCAGATTTGTTTTCTTAGACTGATCCATTATAAAAATTTTCAAATAAATGCATTAAGTTCATTGAAATATATAACCAGACTTCTAAAAATATTATTTTGATACTATTATATCTCTATTAAATTCCATGAAAGTGCTCATTTTATTGTCACCATCATCCAAGTAACCCTTCACTCTGAAATTCTCAAGTGTGTCCTCCCAATTGGTACATCTACTTTGTAGAAAACCTAGTTGTCCTAAACACAGTGAAGATTGAAAGTCTTTAAAAGATGCATTTCCAGACCTTGCTGGACAGTCCATTATCTTCTCAGTACATACTTAGGTAAACTTCTTTCTCTCTTCATCACCCTCTGCCTCCAATGACTTCTCCCTTCAAGTTTAGAACTCACAAAGCTGGATATTGTATAGTAGTTTGGCTGACTGCCTGTTTAGGGAGATTTGACATATGACATACTAGATGTTTGGAATAAGATGTACGTTATATTTCCATCAAAGCTGTCAGAACTCATCTCTGAGATGTATGGATCCGTAATATACGGGGCATTCCAACTAAAGATTGAAATGTTTAGACAGTCACGCAGGATAACTGAAAAGTTTTGCATTTTGGGATAGCTTATCTTTGGTCTTACTCCAGTATAATCACTTTCATAAGTGGTAATGACACTGAAAATTTCACCAATGTTTTAAAAATGAAGGGTCTTTTCTGTTTTAAATTTCATATGTTTTACCTATGACAGCAGGTCTAAAGAAGAATATTAATTTTTAAATGTATTACCTGTTAAGGAAGAGTGTTTTAAATTATTATTATTATTTAAAACATTATCATTATTAGTCATTAGTCATTAATTAGGTGATATGAATGGGTGAAAAACATGTGCCCATTTCATGTCAATACCATTTTGGTTAGCTCACACTTCTGCAGTGCACATTTTTCTGGATCAGCAATGAACACCATCATAGTACCAGCAAATCCTCAGAAGTGGAAAGGGGAAGGAATGTGAGAGGACAATCGCTTAACTGTAAGCAGTATCCTAAAATATTGTAAGACTTCAGGCTGTTATTCACTATAGCTGCTAGGACTCCACAGATACTATCTGTCATAGCATGTTAACCAACAAGAACAATAATGTGTTCCATATAATATGTTCCTTAAGATCTCAATAAAATTGTGAACAGCAGGTTCATGCCAAGGGAATAGAAAAAAACTGCCAGCAAAGCTGGGACAAATAAATTTCCTATGGAGAGAAAAGCTAGTTTCTCAGTGCCGGCTAATCTATGTGCCAGACAAACAGTTCACAAAAATAGGTTTAGTTTTTTCATGCTTCTGAACTGCCTGGCTTAGAGATGGGTACTGGGTTCCTGGTGTACTATCCTGTGTCTGAGTGTTCCCAAACCAAATGGCTATTCTGGCAGTAGGGTGTGACCTCATTTGACAGTGTGTTTGCCGTGCAATTTTATCTGTTTTCATGCATCCTGTGTCTTGGCAGAAGGAACTGTTTAAGCAGCTAAAACTAAAGCAGACCCAGTGTTTCTTTGTATATAGCTGAAGAAGATAAATCAATTATATTAGGAAACTGAATCTAGCACAGAGATTGCAGCTTAAATCCCCTTCTGCAGGGAGAGACATAGGTAGCTTAGGGCAGTGCTTCCATTCTTCAAAATTCCTTCTCACAAAAGGCCAACAAAAAGCACTTCTCTGAGAGGTGAGAGATCCACATTCCAATCTCTATCACAGTTTAATTCTTACATCAAAATGTAGCTGCAGAAACAACAGTATTTCTTGCTATATCAGTTTGAGGTCTGCTCTACTGTTGTGTGCTCTTTGGTCCTTATTTTATTTTCTCTTTTTCCCTGGTGAAAAAAGATAAATGCCTCTGCTTTATTCCATTGCAAAAACACATACTTCAGAATTGTTTATGAAATAGGATTCTTATCCTCAGATCAACTGGATAGGCTTTTTAAGTTGATTGTTGTGTTTGGTCTTGCCTCTCTCATCATATTTTGGAAAGGTTTATTTTCTTCATTATTTTCTTAAGATGAAAATAATAGGAAATTTAAACAAAGAAAATCAAGAAAAGGGCATGGATTTTTCTCTGGCAAATTGTTCTGGCACTAAATTTTTTCAGTAAGTCTTGACAAGAAGCATTCTTTACTACAGTAACCAGTGCCAAGTCCTATCTATTCTCAGGTCTGTGGCTGCAATAAGATGCTGATGCTGATCACAGAATATTCTGAGTTGGAAGGAGCCCGCAAGGATCATCGAGTCTAGCTCTTAAGTGACTGGCCTGTACAGGGATCAAACCCACAACCTTGGCATTATTAGCACCATGCTCTAACCAAGAGGTAAGCCTTGGCAAATTTACAAATAAAAATTAAAGTAGTAGCAGAGCAAATTCCCTTCTTAAACACTTGTCACTTCCAGCTGGCAAGGAGTTGTGGTCCTAATGAGAAAACAGGATTTAAATGTAATGAAGCTCCCTAGTTTCAGTTGTTTACTTTAAAAAGATCTCATTCTGCAGAGTGCTTGTTTTCAGTTCCAAGTTTTAACAAGAACTGCATGTGTCACTGTAAGGCCAGTATTATTATTTTAAAAGATAAACTTTATAGAGGAAGATTATCTCAGTTCCTGAATTATCTCTCTTCATAAATCTTTATAAAAAGATAGATACCAGTAAGAAGGGAAGTAAGTACACTTCAAAGGAAAATAAGTATTTACTTCTGTGGAAATTTTAATATTTTGGCACTAGTAGAAGCTATCATATAATTAACACATTAAAACTAATAAAGAAATTTATTTAAAAACACAAATTTATTTGTTTTTATTTGAGCAGCTAAATGTAAAGATATTTTATCTGCCTTAATATGTAAATGAGCTAAAATTTCAAAATCAAAAAAGCTTACATCCTTTTTTCCCCTCATTTTCTCCTGTCTTTAACCAACCAATCTTTTGTAAACCTTAGGGTTTTAGTGACAGCATACAGAAAAACAAACATGAACGGGGTTGTGATCAGCAGCATAAAGTCTATCTGGAAGCTGGACACTGGTGGGGTGTACCAGAGATGCATACTTGCAGTACTGCTTAACATCACTATTAATGACACTGATGATAGGACCAAGCAGATCCTCAGAAAGTTTGCAGATAAGACACAACTGAGAGGAGTAACTTGTGCATTTAGGATTTAGACTTGTGCTGTCATTCAGAGGGACTTAAAGGGGCTGGAAGAGTGAGCTAACAAGAACCTCATGAAATTAGGAAGAATAACCCCATGCTGACATACACATTATGTCGAATCATCTGGAAAGCAACTTAGTAGAGAATAGCCTTGGGATACTGGCGGACAAGAAGTTCACCATTAACCAGACAGCCTCTCCTCTCCTCTCCTCTCCTCTCCTCTCCTCTCCTCTCCTCTCCTCTCCTCTCCTCTCCTCTCCTCTCCTCTCCTCTCCTCTCCTCTCCTCTCCTCTCCTCTCCTCTCCTCTCCTCTCCTCTCCTCTCCTCTCCTCTCCTCTCCTCTCCTCTCCTCTCCTCTCCTCTCCTCTCCTCTCCTCTCCTCTCCTCTCCTCTCCTCTCCTCTCCTCTCCTCTCCTCTCCTCTCCTCTCCTCTCCTCTCCTCTCCCACCCCTCCCCTCCCCTCCCCTCCCCTCCCCTCCCCTCCCCTCCCCTCCCCTCCCCTCCCCTCCCCTCCCCTCCCCTCCCCTCCCCTCCCCTCCCCTCCTCTCCTCTCCTCTCCCTTTTTTCTTTTCTTTACTTTCTTTTCTTGATAGATATATTTCTCTTTGTTAATTGAAGCCTCATAATTTACTTATATACATTTAAGCAAAGAATAGCATGTACACCAAACATTTCAGTCATCAACTATTCATAAAAAAGCAGACCCCTTTCATTGTTTCTGCCATGAGCCAATAAATAATAAGAAAGATGTTTCTCAGAAAAAAAGGGTTCTTTCCAGCTCATCTAACACCATAAGTAAATATATAGCCTATGTGGTTAGAGCTGGCCCTGTCTGATACTCTTGTAGAGCCATGTCTTCTGGCTGCTCAGACATCAGTAGATGGGTTCAAAGAGGCTGCAGAGAGCTATGCAGAAACTCTTACTGTGTCTATGTATTTGAAAAAGGGACTGCAAATGGGTGGAGATTTCTGGATTGATAGTTGAGAAAAAAAATACTATGGCTATGTTTAGATACTCCTTGATATTTATTTTTATTGCAGAGCATGTGCATATATGTGAATAATTATCACATTCTTTTTGTTTTTTTCCCATTTTCCAAAATATTTCTAGATTTTTTTTTTTCTAAATCTTCTCAAGTGCAAATAAGACCAAAGCAAATTAAGTGAAACCCGAGTTGTATTTTATCTTTATGAATAAAATAAAAGTCTTGATTGTCAGACTTCTATCTTATGCTCTAGAGTGCAACTCTTACTGCTGTCATTAGCACGTAGTTGCATGTGCATCAAATAGGTAGAAGAAAACTTGTTCTTTTCTGTGTGTTTATTACATAATGGAAAAGAGAGAAGAGGAAAATATTAACAATAAAATTACTTTTATTTCCCAAATGTTGTGTCTATTATAGACTTTTATATCAGTCTTATCCCTTTGAGATACATACACAGGCAAGTGCAAGACAAAATGGTTTAGTTTTTTTTTATAGAATTGTTACAGAGGCTCACTAATTAAAATGGTAATTGTCTGTCACTAAAATAAGTTAATTACAGAATCTTGTTTGTGTAGAGTGATGAGCAAGCTAAAAAAAGGTAGCTTATCAGAAACTAGCTACTGCCAACATTTTCTTGGTAGGTTAAAAGTGACTGAGGATGGAAAGTTCACCAAAAAAGCTGGTCTGTAAATTTCTTTGGTCAGAATCCAAAACACATCATACTTAATTCCTAAGCCAAGAACTAAAAAAAATTACATTTTGTAATACTACCTTTTAAAATATGCTTACCGATTTAACTTAAGGTTTTTAATTGTGCATAATAACAGATTAGCACCTCCTGATGTCTTTAAAAATATACTACCTCCTACTAAAATCATTAGAATTATGCATTATGCTACTAGGCAATATATAAGATTGTAACAAGGAAAGAAACTCATGTATGTGTCAGTCTTGCTATCTAAATATCCCACTATTTAAATATCTTGCCAATACATCAGAAGGGGGTTTATTTCCTTACATTTTCAATAATTGTTTTCTTAAATTAACATACATATCTTTCAGTTCTGAATCAAGATTCAGTTGATTAGAAGCTCCTGTAGGTATTACAAAGCAAATAAATATTTTATTGATTTAGTTGATTTTATTTCTTTATGGATGACATTATTAAAATTAAAGCAAATAGATACTGATTATCTTCAGTATCTGAGCTCCTGGAGTGAATCCAGTGGAGAGAGATAAAGACAATTAAGGGACTGGAACATCTCTCTGGCAAGGGCAGGCTGAAGGGAGCTGGGCCTGTTCAGTCTTGAGAGGAATTGAGTGAGAGAGGATCTCATCAATGTCTATCAGTATCTGAAGGGAGGGTGTCAGAGGATAGAGCCAGGCTCTTCTGGGTGGCGCCAAGCAACAGAACAAGAGTCCAAAATTGATGTACAGGAAGTTCCACTTGAATGTGAAGAAGAAATTCTTTACTGTGCAGGTGGCTGAGCACTGGAACAGATTGCCCAGAGAGGCGGTGGAGTGTCCCTCACTGGAGATAGCCAGGAACTGCCTGGATGCAATCCCATGCAGGGAATTTGGATGAGATGACCGACCCACTGTGGTCCTTTCCAGCCTTAGGTATTTGGTGATTTTGTGATCTGAGTGCAATTGTATATTGCTAGAATTAACCACCTGTGAAATCCAAGTTTAATATTCATACTCAGTTTACTCAGCCACATAGGTAGTGGATTTAGATAGCCAGATTGCTGAATATCCTTTGTTGAACAAATATCTATTTATTTTAACTGAATGATGAACTATCTTTTTGCTCATGTCAGAAATGCTGTGAAATACACAATAAGTAAACAGATTTAACAAGCCAATATTGTACTGCTGTTTGTTCCTGAAAACTCAAACTTACCATTAAAAATAGCTAATTGGAATAAATAAACAAAATCATAGATACTATTATATCTATACAGTTTATGAATGGGATTTCAGAATTCTATATCAACACAAAAGTTCAGTTTCTGAGTCAATTCTTCCCTACTTGAGATGATTATGTGCAGTACCCAGGGGGTTGTTTTCATAGGAAAAAGAATAAAAGCCTTGGGGATTTCATTTAATCTGTCTTGGGAACATGAGAGATTCTTCTGAAGTATTTTGATTCCTAATTAATTCCTAATAGAAAACTGAGTTGAAAATATATTAAAATATTTTTCAAGGCCAGATATATTTTATGCTTCATAACTGCAGGGAAGAGATGAAGTAGACAAACCTGTCATGCACCATAAACACTGTTTGGAAATAATTCTTATGTTTAATTGTATGTTGCTCACATGATCTAATATGGAATAAGAACATAAAATTTGTGTACCTTTTCCTAGGCTTCTAGGAGATGTTATTTATTTGATAAATTTATTATCTTCTTCCACAGCATATTTCTTCCACATCTTTTGGTCTTCTTACCTAAGGTATGCTCTGCTACTGCACGAACACTGGAGCTGTAAATGTGTATTCTAGACTGTGCCTCTAGTGTTTTGTGTTTCTTGGGATTTTTGGTTTAGGATTAAAGTCGGTGACAGTTTCTGGGAACCAGTATCAAAGTGTGACTATGGAGATTAAAAATAATGGGATACTTCTGGATATAATATGTACTGAACAACAAGATTTATGCAAAATTTGACAGCCTGAGTGACCTCTTCTTTCATTCTACAGATAAAAATTAAGAAAAATATTTTAAAAAATGATCAAAGTTTGAAATGCTTAGTCCTATAGGAAGTGAATTTAATTCAGTTTTTAACTTTCTGTGTTTTAAATTGAAATGTGGAACTCTCTTTCAGGAAAAGGAAAGTGCTTACAGCATTTATGAATTTATTCTGAGTGTTCTGTTGCATGGATGCAAGTGTACACGTATTCAGATGAAAATGAATATGAATTAATGACCTCCTTAATTTGCTACACACTCTAAGAGCCACCTCTTAGAGCACATTGAGAGTAACAAGAGAACTCCTCTAAAGCAAGATTTTTCTGGAAACCACTTATATCCATTCAGATGTCCTTTTGGAGTGATCAAGTAAATTAGTTGGCCATATTATTAGAGAAAATTGGTTCTTTAATGATTTTACAGAACATTTTAAGTTATCTGTTCAAAATGCCTCTTTTCAACTCCCAATACATCTTTTTGCAGATATATTTTCAGAGCAAAAGTGAAATATAAGGTAGTGCTTAGAAAAGTTACCAAGCAATTTTAGCTATAATTGAAAAAATCACATCATCAAGATTATTATAATAGTCTAGCTGTGACATCACACAATCATTATGAAAACTTTTCCCAAAATATATCACCAAGGTTTTCAGAAGCACTTCATAAATTTAATCAGGCTACCTGAAGAAATAAGGAACTACAGAATGAAACTTGAAAGGGAAGCTGGGAGGAGAGAGGTCCAGAAATTCAAACAAGAGCTTATCCATCAAAGAAAATATACAAGAACAGTATCCTAAAGCTGCAAAAACATGCTTTGTACCAAGAGATTAAGGCTGATCTTCAATTCGGTTACCACAACAGAGTTGTGGGTGTGGTAATGAACAGTGAGAATGAGGTTACATTTTAAGCCAATACTTACTGCTTTTCAAAGTGATGACATAAATTCACCTAAACACTGTGTGGAAAAAATGCCATGCACAGCAAAGAGAGGTTTCAAAAGAACTTGTAAGCTGTAGAAATCCTTTTATGAAATTCGGTTCTGCTAGAGACTGATGCTGACATGTAAGTCTTTCAAAACACTTAGATGCAGACTTTTAGAGCAATTGCTGTTTCTTGTACTGGCTAGCAGATATAGATCATTGCAAAAATACAATATATAGACAAACTGGTGACCAATTCACTGAAACCTGAAAGTCTTTGACTGACAGCTTATTCCAGTAGTGGGTAGAGGAAACTGGGAATGTGGAAAGGGACATTGCAGAGGACTTGTGTGTGAGTCGACACAGTTATGTGACCAGAACATGAAACCATGGCTGAAATGCAAAGAGTAAATTTATTTAATTGCCTTGTTAACTGGAGGATCCTGAAGCAACACCTAGGAAGAGACACAAAAGTGGGAACTCTGGCAGTGTTAGGCTCAGGCAGAGCAAGGCAGGGCTGCTGTTTGCACCAATTTAGCAAGGGTCTGAGCATGCAGAGTTTCCTACCATAAAGTGATCTCTGTGCTTTTTGCGATCTCTGGACTTTGATGTCTCTCCCAAGACAGGCAGTTCAAGCATGTTCATGAGTGTGCCTCCACATCTCTGTAATCACCTATGTTATCTCTACACAGATATTTTACATCTCAAAACAGAGAGAGGATAAATAACCATAGGCATAATATAATGAGGCTTCCCACACTATTATTTTCCTGACCTCAGCAATCCCACCTGCAAGGACACTCAAGTGAATCTACCATTCTCCTGGCTGTTCTTCCACTTTTAACACTTTCCTCCCAGCAAATTGGTCTCCTGCTTACTTAGAAATGCCTGCTCATAAATTCATGTATTATTTAATCTTCTAAGAAATATGCATTTTCCTTGTATTTTCAATTTATTAATCAAACAGTATTATTTCACTACTGTTGTATGCTATCAGTTTATTTTAGTTTCCAAGGGAGACAGACTTGTTAATAAATATGGTGCAGGAAAGACAGATTTTCTTCTCTACTGATTAAAAATCTGATCCAAAATCTATTTTGCATGGGATATTGGATCACTGAATACAGTGTCCTCTGGATCTAACCTTTTATTTTTTTCATTGTTTTTCCACTCATCATCTACTAATTTTGCATTTACCTTCTTAAAAAAAAATATCTGCCTTATTCACTTAGACATCAAGACCTATTTAGAGGTTTTGTTAGTAATGCATATAGTCTTGTTCTGTGTCTCTATAATATATAAAACTACTTGAGAACTCTAACAACTTTTTCAAGAGACAATTTTAAAAAGTTATTATGTCTGGCTGAAGAGTTCAGGTGATAGTGACATAAGTCAGAAGTTCAGAAGTATGGTTCCGTGACATAAATCAGCGCTCTTATTACAGGAGATGATTTTGTTGTACTACATCTACCTGATGGTCTGAGTCTGTGTAAGTCTTGTAAAATATCTGAGACTGTGACATTACTATTATTTGCTAATTTTCACTACAGCATTATTTAGATGTTCCAACCACAGA
Source organism: Anomalospiza imberbis (assembly GCF_031753505.1). Classification (NCBI taxonomy): domain Eukaryota; kingdom Metazoa; phylum Chordata; class Aves; order Passeriformes; family Viduidae; genus Anomalospiza; species Anomalospiza imberbis. Next base: position 16,006,666 of record NC_089681.1, on the reverse strand, counting down.
AGCTCCATTATACTAGGAGCAAACCAAACAAGCAAGAATGCAGTACTACTGTTCAGAGCCATATATAGTTGTCTAAGAAAAGATGAACAAAAGGTGAAAAATCAAGTGCATAGAGAAAAACCTAAGCAAGACAATTTACGCATCAGGATGATGTGAAAGCCAGAGATAAAGCCTTATCCACCAGAATATACTCCATCTCATTTTCTGTTTTTGTTTACTTGTCAAGTACTATTGATATAAAGTATGTTATTATAAACTTCTATTATCCTCAAACTAGTGATGATAACAATAGAATTTCTTTTTGTAAAGCTTCAGCAAAACAGTAATAATTCTTAAGTTACTCTGATACGAAAAATGCTTTTATTTTACTTTAGAAAATTACATTATTGCAGCAAGGAACTTGAACTTGGCTAATTTTGTGAGTATCCTAAAGAAAATAGTACTCATATTCAAAAGATTAATGTAGATATTTTCAAGTAATCATGAGAAGCATTTAATGTGGCAATTTTCCCACATGTGCAGTAAGATTTTTAATAATGATTTCTAGTTGGATGAGCAATTAAGGATTCCAGAGTTTAGCACTGGAAAAGTTTGAACTCTACCAACTTTCTTCTCACATTTGGGTGGTCATTAAATGAGGAAATACTGTTGTAGAAGATACTGACCACTTCTTTTGAAAAGCTCTTTTATCAGTTCTATTTTCTGTTCTAGAGAAAGACAGCTTTAATGGGGTCTCTGAGAGTCATCTAATCCACACCTCTGTCCACATCAGGGCCAAATCAGAGGAGGTTGCACATGGCCTTGGGCAGTCAATTATAAGTATCTTCAAAGAAGTGGATTCCACAGTCTCACTGGACAACCTGCTACAGGCTTTGACAAACTTAGCAGTGAAAATTTTTCCCAGCTGAATATCTGTTTTGGTAGCTTTTTGGGTTTTGTCCTTTCATAGTATAAATCCATGAAGGGACTGATTGCAGTGGGCCCAGAAGAGGGCCATGAAAATTATCAGAGGAGCACCTATTCTATAGGAGAAGGCTCAGAAAGTTGAGATTGTTCAGACTGGAGAGGAGAAGGCTCCAGGGACACTTCAATTTGGCTTTTGAGTAGTTGAAAGGGACTTAGAGAAATATGGAGAAAGACATCTACCAGGGCCTATAGTGACAGGACAAGAAGCAATGCATTTAAACTAAAGGAAGCTTTTAGCTGGATATAAGGAAGAAATCTTTTATGATGAGACTGATAAGACACTGGAACAGGTTGCCCAGAGAGATTATGGATGTCCCTTAATCATTGGAATTGTTCAAAGTAAGTTTGAATGAGGCATTGAGCAGCTTAATCTAGGGAAGTTGCACCTGCCCACAGCAGGGGGCGTTGGACTAGCTGATATTTAAAGGTTCACTGTACCCAAACCTTCCATGCCTCTATAATATGTCCAGTACAGCCAGCATTAGATAGCTGTCTGAAGTAATATCCCACCCCAGCTGCCTTCCTAAGGTTAAGAAAAAAGTCCGTTTTCTCCAGTCTTTTTGAATATTTTGAATTTCCAGTGTATTTCACACTGTTCTTTCTTGTGGCTTCCCTATTTCTGTGACATCCCTTTGAGAAGAAATGATCAGAACTTTTTAGGGCATGCTCTGAGGCACTTCATCATCATTTGAAGCACTATTTGAACGCATAATAGTTTCTATAATTTTCATCATGTAATATCTGTATTATTTTTATATAATATTTGAAAGATTTTAAGTGTTTCCACTTTATATAATTTTGTTCTGGTGAGTATTTTAAAACATCTGATTATTAAATTGTGCCTTTTCATTTTGTCAGTCCCTATAGTCTGGATATTTCTGGATATTGAATCTGAAGAATCATTTTTTCTATTTCCTTACTCAGTTACTGTTTCACTGTATTTTCTAGTATTGTCTATTCCCACTTTGAGGCATATTTACTTCCTTCTTTCAGTTATCTTTTTCTTTGCCAGTTTCCTCCTTTCTACCATTCTGATGAGAAAATAAAGGTCTGCATTACCAAAAATGCAATGATTTTAGATTTGCATAGCATGAGAGAGCAGAATCTGTCATCCTTTATCATAATAATCATAGCTGTATACTAATTATCATTTGATCTTAAAGCTTCTTTTAAGGCTGATTCATCTTGACTTCTTCCTAATTAGTAATGTCTGATCCAATAGTACTTGCTATTGCACATTCAACTAATATAATCATTCACCTTTGAAAATGCTGGTATTAGCTGAAAATGTTGCACATCACATTTGAAGATTTGCAGCCTTCCTAGTATTTGATTTATGTCATTTTACAGTCCTTGAATTTTAGCTTTAATGTATTACATTTACTTATGGACTTTTAGATTGGGCCCAATGGAAAATTAAATCCTTTTACACTTTGAATAATGTATTATCTTTATATGCAAATTTTAAAGATGCTAACTGGTTTTAAGGATTGCTTAAAGATTGATAATTTTAATACTGCAAGGTGATTTCTCCTAAAAATATTTATTTGGATAATGTGACAATCATTAATGTTGTATATTTTATAAATCAACCCAATAGCTATCCATGATAGCATCACATTTCATTTGGACTTTTATTGACTTGGTGTCTAAGACAGATTTAAGTTGCTTATGTTTCTCTCATTGAAATTCTAGAAATTAACCTACTTTCTCTAGAGGTGATTAGTAGTTTTAGGGTTTTTTTCAGGACTGACAATAGAAAAGTAAAATTTTCTACTATAGAAATGAAGTCTGAGATAGGAAATTCTGTTCATTGAGACATATGATGATAAACATGAATACACTTTAAGAGAATTTTCAAAGAAAATACTTCAATTTTTTTCATTGCATTTTCTTGGCTGCATTTCTGTCTCTGCTTATTTTATTTGCAGTCATAGTCACTGTGAATTTGCTATTCTCTATAGACTTCTTTATGATTTTAGGCTTTTATAACACTGTCTTTTTTAAAATATTTTTTAACAAAGATGTCACATGTCAAGCTTAGCAAGTCTAGCCTTGTACTATCAAGTATAAAATGAATTCACAAGAAAGCACAGAACCTTCCTGTACAATAAACATGCTCCCACTACCCAGACTGAATCTGAAAAAAACTGGGAGACCTATTCAATCAATTCAAACAATAAAAACCCAATTAACCTCTAGTATTTGTCTGTCCTGTAGCTAGCTTTTGTTAATCAGAAATATTTCTGCTGAGACATTCCTTCTTATTGTTTTTGCAGAGATTTAATAAAAGGAAATAGGTATAGTTTAAACTGGACAAATACTTGCAAATAATGTGAATCACAGTCAGTAATGAGTGATCCATGTATTTCCAATAGTAATTTGAAATTTTTGTAGGACAAATGACATGTGCTTGATGGTACACAAGTAGAAGTTAATAGTGGAAAGCTGTTATTTTTATATACATATATATATATATATAAGTGAATTTGAATTTGGAAGAAGAGCTATCTTTAAGTCTACTGCAAACACAGAATGATAAATCAAAATCCTCCCATCCTTCTCACATCCTTGTGTCCATCAAATTGATGAGCATTTGTCTGAGTAGATATTAACCACTTGGAAAGATAAGAAAGAAAAGAAGGAAACAGCATGCCACTTGTTGCAGGTCTGAGGGCAATAACCTGTTAACATCAACAGGCAGAAACTGCTCACTCTGCATTTTTAATGAAAAGATGTGTTCAAATTGGCCTAGATGCATGTTTAAGACTTTAGAAGGTGAAGTCATGGTCAAAACAAAGGATAATTAGTTGCTGGTACCATAGTTAGCAAAGGTGACATGGCTAATGAATCTCAAACAGGGTGTGGGGAACTCACCTTGGCAGTGACAAAAGAAGGCAGCAACAGAATTCTCTGATTTGCCATTGTGGGTTGAGATAGTATTGTCTAGTTGATATACATAAATCTAACTGGAACTGAATTTTTCTCAAGTGCACTTTGCAAACTGAATCATCATGAACATTGACAACAGCACAGAAAAGAAAATGCAGATAAAAAAAAATTAAACTTGGTAAATCACCTTTTCCAGACTTTCTTGCAGTGGAACATCATGTTGCAACAATTGACTAGAAACCCTCTTCTTGCACAGACGGCTTGCTGTTGTTAAGGAAACCAAAAGAATTTGAACATATATGCATTTGCTCCAAAGATTGATGTACTGCAAGTATTTTATTATACCAAAAGAGAAAGTGTCAGTGAGAAAATTATACAGAGAGAAATCATTAACAGGAGGTCAAAAAAAAAAAAAGTTCTAAAATTCTGGGATATTTTAAACAAAATTTAAAAAAGTAATTTTCAAAGGACCATCTGTAAAGGTTCCTTTACTCTTGTGCCCTCCAGATTCTATTTTTGTTCTATAACAGAGGTGGAATTCTTCGGAAAACCCCCTGCTAATTGACACAGCCTTTTCCAGGCACCATATGAAGTGCAAGGCAGATTAAAAATATAATATACATGTTCCAAAAAGACTGTTTCCTCTAAACTTTACTCCTGATGAGGCCTTGAGATCAGCAGAGAGCTATTCCATAGGTTCCATCTGAACTTGCAATTATGTGTTTTTTTTTTCCTGGAAGGTAAGAGGTGTCAGGGGGTTTTCAAGGATACAAAAATAGAAGAATTGAACTTCAGCATAAGGGGAGTGGAACGTGTGCATAACTTTAGCTGATTCTTGCTCAAGTTTCTCACCACAAATGCATCAGGAATTTTTTCTTGTGAAACAGTGACTATTTCTACTTTGGACTAATTACATAATAAGCTTTTGCCTGGAATACTGATTATATCACATTCCTTACACACTGTATTTGCCACTTTAACTGTAAAAGAACTTGTTGGGTTTTTTTCCCAAATTCAGTCACTCTTACCAAATATACCAACACAAAATGATGTTACTATATCTTTTTAAGGATTATAAATGATATAGGAATATCATATATGAATGTGCAAATATGATGACAGCTAGAAAGTACTTGTTATAAAAATAGAAATGAGACTAAAATATATATATATATTTCATCATCTCAGTTGTAATTGCATTTTCACCTTTTTTTTTGCTTTGTCATTAATGCTATTGTCATTGCCACAGAAACAGAAACAGAAAAACATGCAATCAGAGTAGCAAAACCCATATCATAAGCTGTATTATATGTTGCTTTCTGTTCTTCATTCATTGGAGAAATTGTTGTAACGATTGTATACTCCTGTCAAGTTGCAAAAGCAAAGCTTTGGGTATTGACAGTGATATGTATTTCTTTCAGTTTATTTCTGGCTTGTTGAAAGAAAAAACTGTTTTGGGAATATTTCTCATTCAATATTCAGAAACCACCTTCTCAAAACACCAATATTGTACCTACCTGTGAAAAGCAAAGTGAAAATTGTAATCTGTGATGACTGTAATTGCTTACAGCAAATGCATCCTCAGAAGTGGCAGGGCAACTTGAAACCTCCAGTGTAAGTACTGCCTTACTCTGAGTAAGGCAGTATTTACTTATTGACCTACTTTGGAGTTGAAGAAGACAGAAAGACCTCCTTTGCTAAAGTAATGCATTGCAGGAATTCTCCAGTCCCTGCAATGAAGCATAAGCAAGGTTACAGAATGTTACATACATGAAATAAATAATCATTCTATAAAAGAAAACCTCCAAAGGAAATTTCATGTGGCATGCACTCCCCAGCTTTAACTTGGAAGTTACAGTACTGTGTTTGTGTTAGTTATTAGCACTTGGCTAAACAAAGAATATAAATACTAATTTAAGGTGGGAGGGAGGGAGGGTTCAGATAACTGTAAAAATCGTAATATTTTGTACAGAGGCGAAAGTGACAATTTTTGTGACTTTTGGAAAGTCACAGAAAAGGAAAAGTGACAATTCTTCTGAGTAATACAGTATTGTGGGTCACCTTTCATTTAATCTTGTAGTTTATGTCTTTTCTTCTATTTTGTAACAGCCTCTAACAGAGTACAGTAAAATTCTATTCATTAACTGCTGGGAATATGTTGACTTCTTTGATTTTTAAGAATATATTGAACAAAATCATAAAAATTGTAGAACAAGGAAGACTTTGGATAATCCAGTAGTTCTTTATGCAGATTGGTAAATCTATGTAGTAAAAGTAGTCAGGTTTTTTTTTTGGTCCTTTTATTTTGAATGGTTATTTCAAAATGCTACTAGTTGTAGATCTCTTTTCCTTATTTTCTGCCTAAAGATACTCTTGCTGCTTGGCATGCATTTTTGCCTGTGCAACACAGTCCTTATTACCTCCTTAGATATCACAAACCTGTGATGAAATTCACTTCTTTATTAAAAGATTTATTACATAGCAAGGAGAGTGATCAGGTGACCCAACTGACGTTATTAGCATAGCACTAATAATTCAGTGATTTCTGTAGAAATAATGGAATATTTTTAAATATAAGGTTTAAATCCCTTTTTCTCACCAATCTTCTTGACTTATGGTGTCACTAAATAGAGTTTAACAGATCTGTCTCTTACCAAATTAATGTTTTCAAAGTAATTTTCTTTAGAGACTGCTTCATTAAACTTTTTTTTTTTTTTCCAGAGGATGAAACTACAGTTTTGCTTTTCTGCTTTGTGATTTGGAGTTACTTGAGCAAATATTTACTAGTCTAGACACTGCTGAAGATAATAGATTCAGTAGTTCTATCAATGCTAGCATTTCAAAGCCTGGTGAAATTATCCTAATCAAAGTTCAATCAAATTTCATTAGACTCTGGCACTCTTGTTCCTGCATCAAGGACAGAGCAACAGATATAATTGGAAAAAGTCTGATCAAGAGGTCTAACTTTAAATATATAGTATGGCCCATGTGATTTCATGAAATTTGACATGCTAGAAATAATCTTTATTAAAAAATGGGATAGTCATGGTCTCTTATCAGTTAGTGAATATTTGATTTCTTTTACAAATGTACATCCACAATGTATTTTCTTAAATCTTTACCTCTGTCACTCACAGAGAAGTCAGAGAAACAAAATATAATACATGTAAATTAAAATTGTTAAATTTTTTTGGTACATAAATTAAGGAGATTGGTTCTTTGAAAATCACTAAGTGAACTATTCACAGCAAAATCTGTCCATCAAACTTTCTATTTCCTTGGGAATTGGTTTCAGCTCCTGAAGTTAGCTTGTAGGTCTGATCAGTTTTACCTCTATTCTCTTAAAAAATATTTTCTGTATGTGCACAAAATAGATATAGGAAATTATCTATCAGCGCTGGAGTTTTCCTTCATGCCTGGAAACCTTCCACCTTTATGGAAGCTGGGTGAGGGAGACAATTCCCAATGATTCTTACCTACGTGATCTGAGCTAACTCCTCCAAACCAGGATAATGAATGAAAGCTACATCAAGAAGATTGGAAGAATTCAAGCTCTAAATCTGAGTTTGAATTCCTTCTCACAAAAATCTCTGGATAGAAGTGAGAGCATAAACACACAATTTTTTATAAAATATATTTAATGGATAGTATTGTACATGATTGTTCACACAGTGATTTGGAGATACAGATTTTGAACCTTAACTATAAAATCACAGAGATGAAGGAAGGAATTGAAGAAATTGAGAATGAACTCAGATATATGTTCTCTGACTCCATAATTCACAGTTCTGAAAGGCTAAGAGATATTATTAGAAATAAAGCATTAGAAAATTGTATAAAGCTAAAAAAACCACTGAATTTCAGGTTTGATTCTGGTTTAGCTTATGCTTTCTATTAGATATTTCTTATTTCCATTAAGTTTGTTCCTACTAATTGCTACCTAATCACAACCAGGTTATGCTGATTTAAGTGGGATCTGTGTCTGCATAGGAAAATGAGATGTGCTTTGGTATTCATTCTAAAATCTTTCCCCAGTTGTTTTAATTGACTTCTATAATTTCTGTCCAGATGTTAATTAGTCAGAAGTTTTTGTATGACATTACAATAATTTCTGGCAAATTTTTTCGTGTCAAAATCATAAGGCAATTAAAAAAATGTTTAGAATATATTAAAAATTAAGAATATTTGTGGCTTTATGAGAATACCCACAATAGTAATATGTTTCTTCTTGTGGCAGAGTATGTGTAAATAACCTTACTGACCCTTCAAAAAGAAAGACTTATTTGATGTCGTTAAAAGATTTAAAAAGATTTTTTTCCCCTGATGAGACAGTACAAAGAACTTTCAGTTAAAAATGCAACAGAGATGGGACAAGAAATATTAAACTCCAGTTCATATTTTATATCTAAAAGTTAATCTCTGCTACTTCTTGCAGCTTTATTATTTTTAACACTTTATTTTTTAAAACTCTAATATTTGAGTTAAAAGATTTTTTAATCAATTGAACTATAATGAAATACATATTTACAGTGGTTTATTTATAACATCTCCATTATTAAGCCTCTTTTATTGTCTGTAAAATATTTAAAGAAAAAGAACCTGATCTCCACTTCTACTCTTTCTCTGATTTACAGTGCTATAGAGTTAGTCAGTTTGGTGGCATGTTGTGGGGAAAAGGCTGGTCCAATAATTTCCACACCAAATAAGAAAATTTGCAGCTAGGTTATTCTTTGGCAAAACTTCCACTGTAAACTAGTAAAAACTTTCTCGAACATCTGAATAGAAAAGGATACAAATCCTTGTTCATCTGACCTTCCTCTTCAACAATGTTCAAATATAATATATATAAAATATCTTGTCAAAAATTCAATGGCTGAAGCAAAAATAGAGTTAATGCTTCATGACTTCTCATTTTTCATATTTATCAGCACTTCATATGCCTCCCATTTTCCTGATTATTAAACATTTCCATTAAAGTCAACACTGATAGAACTGATGTACATATTATTATTATGGACTACTCTGACTGCTTAAAGTCTGTGGTTATTGAGAGTTCTAGATTTTAAAAAATGGCTAGCTGTGCAAAGAATAACATTAATATCCCTGCTTTAACACAAGAAGGCAATCTATAATACTTCTAGCTTCAAAGGATACCAGCTGGTTTATAATAGATGGTTCATGGGTTTTATGTCTTTCTGTCCAATGTGCTTCTCATCACTCTATCATCATAATTAGCTTTTCAATTAACAGGTTTGTGTTTGTACAAGATTAGCAGCAGCTGAATCAAATTCACTTTGCTCATGACAGCAACCTTTGCAGTGACTATTGCTATTAAATAACAAAATATAAACAGAGAAATAAGCCTTTGAAAACAAAATTTCTGCTTTCTCCACTCCTACTCAAGTTCAAGGTAATTTTGTTCACACTTAATCTATGTATATTGAACAAAAATGACCTTGGAAAAATCCTCATGTATTCCTACCAAATTATTTTTTATGCTAATTAAAATTAGCATACAATTAGAAATTTAAAAAATATATTAAAAATACAGTATAAAATAGCCTGGCTAAAAGTAAATAATTTTTTTAATATAGAGATTTCTAGTATTATTAATATAGGCATTGTATCCTAAATGAAACTCTTTGCTGAATACTACTCTTGAAATAATTAACAATATAAATAATAAACTTATTGATAAAAGTAGTTTTAATAAAACTTACTTTACTTAGTTATTTATCAGATAGAAGACATCTTATATCAGTCTTAGACATTGCTACCTAACAAATATAAATGAGATAATACAGGCTTCTGGTAATGAATATCTTACTGTACATACAAGTCTTTCCTTGAGGAATGTATTGGGAGTTCTGAAATAGCTGACTCATGACCTTTGGTTGGTTAAATCTACAAAGAAGAGCTTAGGAAATAGTCCATGTAGAACCATAGAATCATAGAATATGCTGAGTTGGAAGGGACCCTTCAAGATCATCAAGTCCAACTCCTGGCCTTGCACAGGATGCCCCAAGGATCACATCATGTGCCAGAGACTATTGTCCAAACACCTTTTGAACTCAGACAGTCTTGTTGCTGTGACCACTTCCCTGGGGAGCTTTTTCCAGTGCCCAGCTCCTCTCTGGGTTAAAAAAATTTTCCTGATATCCAACCTAAACCTTCCCAGATTCAGCATCATGTCATTTCCTCAAGTCCTGTCACTGGTCACAAGAGTGAAGAGATTTGTACCTGCCCTTCTTGTGCTGATGATGAAGACTGTGAGGTCTTCCCTCAGTCTCCTCCAGGCTGAACAGACCAAGTGACATGAGCTGTTACTCATGGGGCTTCCCCTCCTTCACCATCCTTATTGCACTCCTTTGGACACTCTCTAATAGCTTAATGTCTTCTATATTGTGCCACCCAAAACTGCCCCCAGCACTCAAGGTGAGGCTGCCCTAGTGCAGAGCAGAGCTGGACAATCCCCTCCCTTGCCCAGCTGGCAATGCTGTGCCTGATGCTCCCCAAGAAAAAGGTTGACCCTCCTGGCTACCAGGGCACTGCTGACTCGTGTTAAATATGCCATTGAACAGGACCCCCAGGTCCCTTTCCATGGCACTGCCTTCCAGCCTTTTTTTCCACGGGCTGTACACACAGCCAGGGTTGCCTCATTCCAGATGCAGAATCTGGTGTATCTCCATCCTCTGGATCTTTTATTTCCCAACTATTGTCTACTACACAAAAGTCAAAACAATTTTTGAATATCTTTTAATGTTTATTCAAGTTACTCTGAATATTGAATGAAAGTTGATTTATACCACCATGTGTGAAGAGGGAAGCTGTCATAACTGTTTATGTGAGTATTGTACTGTTCATGAAAACTATTAGGGAAAACGAAACTATTCAAGTGAGTTTTAGCACCACTTATCTCTGTGTGACTACCTAGAAATGATTACTTCTTATTATTTCACTGGAATTTTAAGTTCCTTTAAAAACTGAAACTGAAGACACATGTCTTGTCTACAATATGTGTGCAGATTGTTAATTTTGTATAACCAGTATTGAAAGTGTGCACTAAGAGATACTACCAGATATATATTAATAGTGAGATCTTGTCTGTGAGTGATCTTGGACATCTTTGCAAGAAAAAAAGGTTTGTGTCCCTGGGTCCAGGACCTCAGTGGCATACTCATTTGGAATCCGCAGTGTAATATAGAGATCCTAGGGTTAAAGAAAAATCAATCAACTTAGAATTTTAAGAAAAAAGTCCTCTTTCATTGTGCTACCCATTTCAATTTACACATATTGCATTGATACACCCAGAGTAATTCTTATACCAAGTTAATTTATTTACAGTTATTTCAAGTATGTTTAACTTAACATGCATAATTTTGCTTATAATAATCTTGTTAAGTTAATATCCTTAACGAGTCTGTAGAGCTGGTGCTGGAGACAGAAACTTGGAAGGAAATTTAGGAGCTCACATGTGCCTGAAAATATTTGGAGAAGGGCAAATATGAGATATGGCTATCAAAGATCTTCACGTAAAATTGGTCTGCAACTTCAGCATAGTATCCCCTGTTTTCCTTTTTTCCTACTGATCCTTTGTATTCTCTATTCTGCCCAATTCACTCCTGAAAATGTTATTAGTTATATGTATTTCTCTTGGCAAAAATCCAGCTTCCATTCTGATGTGGTAGAAGAGCAGATCATTGTGGTTACATTAAAAGAGTTATCTTTCTTTTTTGAATATAGTATTCTGCACTGCAAATAGCTGTAAGCTATTGTCTGTGACACATTTTGCTTATATGTGTCTTGGGTAGAGAACTGTATTTCTTAAACTGAAATATTGAATACAGAGCATAAATGTTTTCAGGCTAGAAATCCAACACTCCTTGAGTAATTTTTCCACATTCTTTTAGATTATTTCCATTCCCTTCTACACTTTCCTGAGAAAAACTCCTCATTTGGTTATTTCACTATCTTTGCAAGAAGAAGACTTCCCTAAGCATTGGATGGGATCAATTAATCAGAATGGTTTAGCATTGTATTTTGGAAAAATATTTCTCAATTAAAGATCCAAGATAATTTTAATACCAAAAATGAATAAATTTAGAAAACATCAGATTGCAATTTGGTCAACTTAAGTTCTCTTTTGATGATTTTTTTTGTTGGGGGAAAATATCATTTTCCAGCATGAAACTAATTCAAATTCTTGATATATTGCATTTGTTAAGGCTCAAATCTTAGGTAGTGCTTTGGTGACCTTGTTAATTTTGTACAACCCAACCTTCTAATTCCAGAAGGCATAATGTAACTGACAGAGTAAGGATACACTAAAATATGATCTATCTGCTTCTATCTTCTCATTTTTCCCATACAGAAGTCACTACTTCGTACACATTCCTGCCCTATTAACATGTGAATAATGCTCCCTTTTTATTGTACAGTAAAATGCTTATGGGAGTATATTCTCTATTAGTGGTGATCTTTATCTTATTAAATCAAAAAGATTTTTTGAACATTGAAAAATATCACATTGCTTATTTTAAAATCTCTTTGTTGACCAGCTTTAAACAACTTTCAATATTGTTTGGTTAAAATTTCTGAACCTGCATACTCTCATGTTGTTAAGTGAAAAAATTTTTTCACAACACTTGAGAAGCATTCACTTTTCATCTTCTAAATCTCTAGGGTTGATAGTGAATCCTGTGCTTGAGAACTTGGAGATTCTCTTGGAGCTTTCTATCACTCTTGCAAAATATTGCAAGGAGTTACAGTCCTACAGCAATGGCCTCTGACACTCATATCTGGGCCAATTCAGTGAAAGTTTCAAACGTGTTGACATAAATTTGTTTTCTGTTAATAAGATAAAATAAAATAATGCTTCTCCAATTACAAAATAAGCTTGGTTGCCAATTCTCACCACAGTCACTTCCTTAGTTCTGAACTGTTATAATATTTCAAGAAATTTGGGGTTGAACACTTTTCAGATAATTTCAAATAATGTCAACAAGCTGACCACATTTTGTGAATTTTAGACCTAGTCAGCACAAGTTACTCTGGGTGAAAATGGTCACACTGAAAAAATGCAGCAAGTTTAGAAGACATGGACACATCCTTCACATTTCTCCATGTATCATAAGGAAACAAATGGTGATGATGCTCAAGGAACATTTCAGTCACTCTTTCACAACCTGGATTTTTGAAGCAAGAAATAGTGTTATAACTTCAGGGTTCTTAGTCATAGGATGAAAAATTATTTAATAAGCTAATTCCTAATGGATTTACCTTGAATTAAAATATTTCCCTTGGCTACTACTTATATCCTAAATACTCCTTGACAATCAGTGCACTGTTCACATACAGTCTACAAACACTGGACAAAACCCAGAGAAATGAAGAAGTAATTCCTAGTGCCTAGGGGTGTGTCTACAGTTTGTTTAAATTAAGAGTGAAAAATAAATCTACTTATTGTTCTTAGCCATTGGATTTCAGATTTCATCACAGTGCAGGCTTGGAACTCACAAACTAGGTTCTTCTAGATGAAAGTAAACAAGATAATGCATCTCAGGAGAACACCTCTTGCATTCTTGTCATTAATGAGAATTCATGTTTTGGGACCAGACAACAGCTTTGAAAAGCATATGTTGAATATTAGTTCCTCAACATCATCTATTTTGGTATATAGATCTCTTACTCAAGGGCCAAACTAAATTCTAATATAGACATATCCTAAGGTTTTTGGTTTCTTCTCCCTCTCTTCCTTTTGCCCAGTCCTTTGACATCACTTTCCATTATTTCACATGTTAGACAGAGGAACAGTCTCTGTGTTACATAACGCAGTATGCGTGGATACAGCTTATTAGTTATTTCTGGGCCCACTAATGGCTAAGATGTGTATGTGCTGTTCAGCTGTTTAGCAGCTTGGATGCAGCTCAGACCTCTAAGCTAGTCCATCCACCCAGGTATTCCTGCTGGTCATTCAACCAGAGTTTACATAAGTCTTTGACTAACCAAACACCATCAATATTCCTCCCAGCTGGTTGCATCATCAACCTATTGAAACTATTTTGAGAAGAGGTAGCAGCAGTAGAAAGCAGCAACTGTATATTTTCCAATTATAAACTTATGTCAGTATTACCATCTCCACAACTTTTTCCTTGTTTGTAGCAATGTAGAAAAAAAGAAAGGGACAATGTGCATTGCAGGAATTAGATGGGAAGCTGTCTCACACAGTAAGCAACACTAGTAGTAGTCCAGCTGCTTGTTTGGCTATGTAATAAATCCTTAGTCTTTTTGTCATTTTGGATTATTTTTGCATTTCTCTCATGTTTTTTTTTTTCTGTAGAGGACTTTTTGTTTCGTTGTTTTTTAATTTATGGTGGTTTTGTTGCTGTTGTTTGCATCTGGGATTTTTTTTTTTTTTTTTTTTACTGATGAGAAATGAAAATTAATTTTAAACCTTAACATTATGTATGAAATAAAGTTCTTGCTTTTGAGGAAGTCTAGTCATAGGTACTATAGAAATACTAAATAAAATGCCAATGGATATGTAATAATAATAATAATAATAATAATAATCAGTATTTAATAATAATGATGATTTTTCCACCTACCTAAGAAATAATTGTTAAACGGTAAATGTCCATCAAAACATAAAAAATGACTTATAGTTTCATTGAAGAGTATGAGAAAGAAAATGAAATATATTTACTTTAGCAATTCACTGTATAAAAGGTACAGTGTTTGAATTTCTGTGCAGTGTAGGTGTAATGATTTGTGACAACCTCAGAGAATTTGTCAGTTTGCCATTCACTCCATATGATTAGACACAATGAAACGTTGTCCCTTTTTCTGAAGATACCAGAGGGTATTATTTAGCAAATTGATTACTTCCTTTAACATCTCTATCAGCTGCGGGGGGGAAGTAAAGATGTTTGAACTAGAGACAGAGGAAAAAAAGCAAAATTTTATTTTCTTAAGCATCACTCAGCAGTTAGAAATGTATGTACTACAAACTAGATTGCTGTACATTGTAAACTGTAGACAAATTCCATTCTGAACACAAAGACAAGATACCATCTGGTATCTCTTGGCCATTTTAACCTCTGCTTAATCCAGAGTTTAGCTAATATCTCTGCATATTTTATTTATACAAAGTAATAAAAGTCTTCTAATTGGCCTTTGTATGAATAAGAGTGTAGAGTTTTGTGGGTTTTGTAGAAAATCATTCCTGATAAGGTTGCTGCTCTGCTCAGTGGGTTGCTGGAGATGACACAGACATTTGAGGGTACTGAAAGACTTTTTGTTACATGTCTTCCAGGTCTTCCTGCGTAGCCTTGTTGGTCTACTATGAGTGAAAGGACAAGGATAGGGGAAGGATATGAACATAAAGACACCACAGTAATATTTGGTTGACAGAGGGATCTGCAGCTGTACGAGACAGATAAAAGAGGTAGGTGCCAGATAAAAGACTTTAGGGGAATTTCATAGTTATGGAAGTTTTTGTCTGACATCTTAATGATAACAACATAGCCAGAACATTCTGTGAAAGTCAATGTCACTTTCTGTTATATTTGCATATAAATGTGTAGTGTAGCTGTCTTCCTATTGATCACTTCTAGAATCTTTAGCAGACATTTGGCTCATAGTTCTAGTTTCTGTGTTATCATACAATAATTTGGGTTTGAAGAGACATTAAAAATCATCTAGTTCCAACCTTCCTGCCATGGTCTCCATAATGCTGAGCAACACCCATTCCTAGCTGTCCTTCCTAAAGAGCCTGTATCCTTCCATTCTGACACTTCAGTCAAAGGAGTCATACCACCACATCTCCATGATTCCAATAAGATGACAGCCCTGGACGTGTGGCATGTCACTACTAGCTCCTCCTGTTTGTTCTTCATGCTGTGTGTATTTGCATAGAGACATTTAAGTTGGGCCCCCATAGAAGCTGCCTTATTGTCTGGAGTGGCTGGAATTCCTTTGTGTTTCTCTTTGTGAGCTCTCCTGCTGATCTGTCACCCTGCTTTAGGCTCTGGGCATCTCATTCTGACACTGGCATAAAACTGACAGGAGTGAGATAGATTAAAGTTCCCTTTATCCACCAATTATTGCTTAAAGCCCTCTTAACCAGCTTGTCAAGTCTGTGACCAAAGATGTTTTTCCCCTTATCTGACAGCTGGGCCCCATCTGCCCTCAGCAGAACAGGTTTCTCAAAGCAAGTATAAGTACTGTGGTATAAGTACTTAACCCCTGGCTGTACCATCAGTCCTGTAACCATTGTTTATTCTCCAAATACAACTGTCCCTTTCAACTTCCTTCCCTTAGACCAAGAGTACTGATGAAAAAACTACCTGTGCTTCTGAGTCCTGTATCACTGCTGACCGGACTGTGTAATCCTTGATCCTGCTCGTGCTGCTCCTGTCTGTGTCACGGGCACTGACATGAAACAGCAGTGGTCTGTACCAGGTGTTGGTAGCAGCCCTGCTAGAAGCAGGCCCTGGTAAGGAGCTCACCTCGAAGGAAGAGTGCAGCAGGCCAGCAGTTGGATGCCTCCCTCCTCAGAAGAGTCGCCTGCTGCTGTCCCCTTGCTTTAGTTACCATGGCTGCTACACATGGAGCAGGTGAGGCTGACTTAACTCCAGCATCTCTCCTGACGTGGTGTGTCTTTCCTTTTTAGTCTGCAGAGTGACAAAGTGATTGTCCCTCAAGGTGAACTGCAGTGGAAAATAACTGCATATTTTCTATCTCAAACTAGGCATAACATGATATTTTGTGTCCTAATACATAGATAAAAAACTCTTTGTTCTATTTTCTCTATACCATTTTTTCCACATTTTTTCCTGAACTACAAGAAGAGAGCTTGGAAACAAACCAACTAACCAAACAAGAAAAATCTGTTGTTCTGCTGTTTTTTATTTTATCTTCCAAAAATACTGGTATTCCACAAGGTTGAAATTTGCAGCCAAATAGCATAGAGGGATTTACACTGGTTATAGTTCTATTAGTTCATTAATGAATTGATGGAATCTTGAAGCATCAAGAAAATAACTGCATCTATTTGGAGACTAGAGTCTTCATTGTAAAGGGAACTCTGAAAATTCATATAGATATTAAAATCAAAATATCTTTATGGATCCAGTTGCTGAAATAACTACTGAATTGACTAATTTTTTTTTGCTTAATAAACTGGTCTAATAAAAAATTAAAAAGAAACATATAGTTGGAGAAATACTACCTCTAAGCAAACATTTCAGTGCTGAGAATAGTCAAGGGCAAGGAAAGAAGTGTTCAGTGGAAAAGACATCAAAGGGACTATTGCAAAGAAAGAAGAATAAATCTCTGAGAAGTTATATTTTAGTAGATTATTGCCAAAGTAGAGTATTGCCAAAGAAAATTATTGTGTGGTGAATGAAATATCTCCACTTTTAAAAGCTTTCCTCTTGAAATATTTTTCCTTTTTTTTTTTTTTTGTTTAAATTCTGTACTACCTAACTTAATACAGACTTGCAAAGTGAGTAACAACACCATCAGAGCTCAGCTGGATCATCTGGGAATGACTGAAGGCTTGGATCTAGCCTACAGTGCCCTAGTGGTGTCAGAATGGTGAAATTTTCCTCTGTAGAGGTACTGGAGTGGAACTTAATTTGTGAAGGCTGCACACAGAAAGAAAGGCAGCTTCACACCTGTGTCTGAATATCAAGTGCGACCATCATTACTGGAGAATGGAAAGTTTCTTGTGGAAATGAACTAGTGGATGGGAAGGAGAGGGAATTAATGTTCACAAAATCTGGGGATAGAAAGAAAGTATAAAATGCAGGGATCAATTTTGAAATATCAGTCCATCTTCCTGTACTACTAGATGGTGTTGTTACATGTCATATTTTGAGTGGGTACTAATGCTGAATGTCTGCTATTAGTGGATACTCATACATTCTAAATTTTTCCTTATGTTAAGGAGACAGTGTCCCTCTACCATCATCAATTATTCAATATTTCCCAATGAACTTCTCAGCACCCAGAAGTCCCATGGCATAAATTATTTGACAACTTGACCATAACAATTTGGAGAGCCTCCAGAATGTGATTTTCTAGTAACTTAGCTTTACATGGCTAAACCACTAGAAGGCTGCTGAGATTGTTTTGCTCCCCAAAAGCATATTGAAGGACATTTCCAGCCCTTTAATTTTCATTTGCTCTTCTCCACAATATAGAGAAAACTGAAGCATATTAGCTAGTGTTCATGATAAAAAGTCTAGTTTGAATTTCACTTGCTTGAAATACGTGTGATGCTTTATTGGGATAGAGGTGCCTTAAGATTAAATGTACAGCTGTTGAAACATTTTTGAGTATTGGGTGAAAACAAGTTATTAAGAACAACTTGAAAGAAAAATTGAACCTCTGGAGTGTAAGGCTTTCCAACTGTGGCAATCCAACTTTTTGTAAGAAACAATCTAGGTAATAATTTAATTATTAAGGTCTTCACACAGTTCTGCATCAGTGTACTTTTGGAATTGCACAGGATTCCACTGGATTCATGGTTGCTTGAGTATAAATAATGGCAATTTTGGAGTTAAAGGACAATATTTAAAATATTTATTTAGTGTATCATCACTTGAATATTCTATTGAGTTTGTTTCTACAAACAAATGTAGGATGTAGGATGTCTATACAGGTAGACACAGATGAAAAGATAGACTAGTCTAGAAGTTCTAGAAGAATTTTTCCCGTAAATAATTGTAGGATGTACAAATGTACAAATGTAGGATGTAGGATGTCTGTACAGGTAGACACAGATGAAAAGATAGACTAGTCTAGAAGTTCTAGAAGAATTTTTCCCGTAAATAATTGACTGCTTTGAGTTTCAGAATTTTTGCTTGCTCCTTTTTCACATGAAGACTTCTGTCAAGAAAAAAAAGGCATCTTGGGGCATCCTTCAAAAGCACATTTTTATTGTACTCTAATACTTATACATACAAAGTAAGGGAAAGCCAAACTTGATATTAATAAAAAATTTCAGGCTTTCACTTTCAGATAAAATATGTATGAGTTAGTAACACATATCTGAGAGGTAACTTACTTTTTCAATCACTGTGAAAATACTGTGAAACATTCATGTTGTGAGATACTTGTCTTATATAATTAGATATTGACATTCTTTCCTTTGCCTTTAACATCTCCTAAAGAAAGATGAAAATAAGATTAAAAAAAGAACAAGTTTAGTATGTCTTCCATACAGGAAGCATTCACTACCTCTCATTTAAAAGCAAAAAAGATGCTTAAAACGCTGTTTTCAAATATAATATCTAAATAATTCTATATTAATATAATAACAGACTGTTGAATCTATAATGAATATGAATAGATGTTCATTTGATGAAAAATTTTCTATTTTCTCTTTTTATAGTGCTTTCATAAAACACTTGAGTTGCAAAGCCTTACAAAGTAATTTTTCAACTTTACCCAGAGTGCCATCTAATGGTACTGTTGTCTCAGATGAAAAAAACCCAAGTGTGGGTCATATTGAAGATTTCAATTTAAGATACAAATGAATTACATCATCGTGTTGGAATGCAGCCATCAATTTGTTTCAGCATGTAGAGCAGTGATCCAATCTTTATATTGTTTTCTCATTGGATGAATTAATCATCAACTTAAATTCTGCTATTTTAGGGAAATAATAAGACTACAATATGAAAATTAAATAAGAACAGTAGCAGGACACTCTCATTAGCTTTTCCTTCATCATACTTTTTTCTTCTCTTTTACATTGCATCTTTCTCTAAATTTCTGGATGTTACTTCACTACTCTAATACACAACATAATTTTCAGCTCCAGGGATCTATATAAATGAAGCCACAGAAGAATCATAAAATTCCTAAATTATTTTTTTCTGTGAAACACCTTATATATTTTTGATACCTTTAAAGCTTACTATTAGTGATGACACAAGGCTCCAGCTGGTGACTACAGTCGATAGATAAAATTAATTACTTCCGTTTTGCACAGATTCTTTTATTTTGGCACCTTATCTCCCGTTAGAGTTTGCATTTACTATAAATTTAGATGTACTAATGCCTGTGATAACATATCAGTCTCACTTGACAGTGAGACAAAATTTAGCTTGAAAAGGCTTGTACTGTATAGCACTTTGGCCCATTATATTCCATTTACTTTTATTGTAGCCAGGGAGACCTAAATTCATCTCACAACAGATTCTGATTTCAAAGAAAAAATACACTGCTAATAATGCACTTTATGTTGCTCCCCAGATAATGGTTTAAAAATTGAATTGATTTTTTTTTATATCACATCCAATTTTATTCTTCTCAATTTAAGAAATACATTGTTGAGATTGAAAAGGGGCAAACAAAATGATCCAGGTTTGCAAGTCTGAATTACAAAGGAAGATTTGCCTGCATACTTTAGAAAATAGAAGTCCAAGACCTGTAGACTAGGAAATAAGATTCTGAAAGAAAGGAGCACACTGACATAGCATACATGAAATGTTTAATAGAAAAATATAAGTAGAGAATAACTGGGCTAAACAACAGAATATGGCAAATAAATTATATAATCCAAAAATTGTACCAAATGCTTGCACCCAATCAGTAAAATAAATTGATTTAGTGATGAGATAGACATATAGAAAAAGCAAAATGTAAAAGACACCATGTTGATGGAGTAATAGAAAAATACACCAAGGTGTTACATACCAAGATGTCATGTAGACGACATCTTAGGCACCAACAGGAGCTGGACAACAAATTGTGTTTTTATGGAACCATGAACTCCTTTGGACTTTTGACATGTGCTTAGAAAGCAAAATAGAAGCTGTAGACTTCAGGTGAAAATTATTTATTTAATTTTGAATGTGACTGTAAGTTTATATTTGTCACCTCCCTGTAATTTCAAGCATACTTCATCCCTGAAGTGTTCACATTCATTTTATGATGGGTATATTGAACTGGAACACCCTCACTCCCCACGCATCATGTTTAAATCAGTAATTTAGTCGGAGTCTTAATAAATTTAATTCTGTCACTCTCTCTTCTGGATATAAAGAAAAAATCTATAAAAACACAAGAGCTTTGGGTCCTCTTTGCACACATTTGCACTCACAAAATGGATTTTTTTTTTTTTTCAAATTCAACACAGAAATTTTAGGAAAAAAGTCTTGACAGCTGTATGATATGCTGCATCAGGAACAAGAAATTCCAGGTATTTCACAAAAGTAAAATAGTCTAAGCTTTTTTTTGGATTGTTCTTCAGGTGAAAATTTTCCTACAGGAAAAGAGAAATTTTATGGCTCTTGGACTGCATATCTAAAAATACAACGTGATAGATAAGGCCATGATATGAAATTATTGGATCCATTCAAATCCATTAGTTTTACTGGGATTACTGGATAAAATCTATTGTAAAATATTAAATGAAAAATATGGAGCCTCAAATACTACTTTTTATTCATTTTTATATACCATTATGGCTTTACAAAGAAAAAAGAGAATAAGAAATAGATGCAATGAATTTACAAGTGGGTAATTATGTGATGTAGTGATTTTATCATACAGTTTCTTATAGTCTGATAGATATTATTCCTGTATAATACTGTTGTATAATTTTTCAACTTTACCTTGAAGTGTGACTAGATCTTGAATATCAATCATAACTTATTCCAGAAATGTATATATTATTTTCCTGGTCTATGCTTGTTATTTTACTGATCTTGAGTTTGAAATAGCTCCTAGAGAAGACTGACAATTACCTCACCTTCACACCTGCTGAATTTTTCATCTGCATTATGAAAAAGAATCATCACAAAGACCTTTGATAGCACTAGCTATTTGTATAAAGTTTGCTGCAAAAAGTCTGCTAATTCAGATGCACAGGTGATCATTACTTTTTCCTCATGAAAGGAATAAAAAGATAAATGCAGTTCTTCTTTCTAATGATGATAAACTTTCTACTTTAAGGATAGTGGATACTTACTTCACACTTTCTTTTAATGTGCTGTCCACTGTTTGCCATTTACTTTAACACTAGTTACTCCTTTGAGCACAGGTAGGAAGCGAAGCAAAAACTGTGGTGGCATAAGAAAAGGTTGTACAAGAATTTCCATGTCTGTGCTGTTTGTATGTGTATTGCATCAGTGTTCTTCTTTTTATACTTTTCACAGACTTGAACTGAACGCTGTTGCACTCAGGGTCAGAATGCCTATTAAACAAAAAAACAAAACAAAACAAAAAACCCAGCAAACAAACAAAAGTTAATTTATTGGGATCTTTTGAATACTGTAATGGGAATTGAATTTCTGTGACAGGATGGTTGGTCACAGTCCAGAGGGTGATGGGAGTCTTTGTTGCATAAGTCCTTGCAATGACATCCAGCTGAATTGAATGGGGCTCCTCAAACCGCTGATCTGCTCTGTTCTTATGTCCAGCTGGGCTGTGGTCCGACACAACCCCCTCAGCACATGCATGATTCGTTTCTATTATTTGTATTAAGCCTTGTGCAAAATATCTCTTAACTATTTCATTTATTTGAGGAGGATTGTCTTATGTGAACATTTTGCATCTGCCAGCACAGTTTCTATTGGCTATTTACAAGAACCTTGTTTGTGTATGATTTCCATCAGTTTCATATTAGGAATGGCCCATGCCTGTTTCTGGCCACATTCTCCACATCCAGGAAGTTAATCAACCACACAAATAGTGCCTCTCAGTCGGGGCAGATGCAGCAGAAACTACTGGGGGAATCTTCATTAGTGCCTGAATCTCAGGTTGTTGCAGATGAGTCCTTTGTCTCAGACCAGTTTGTTGGCCCTTCTCTGCAAAGTGGGGAGCTCCTAGTCCATCCTACAGGAAATAGATAACCAAGAGCAGTGGATGCATACACAGGCATCCCAAAAACCTGCTGCTATTCCACAGCTGTAGCTTAAAGTCTTTTAGGTTTTGCCACAAGCCTGACCTAAGAGAAGGCCGTCTTCTTCAGCATAAGTGGTTTGAAACTTGAGTCAATGGCTGCCTTGGTTTCCACAAAAAAAAAAAAAAAATCCTCTATCTGCATAACATAAATAGGAGTATTTATAATTTTATACTCTAACAGAGAAGATTAATAGTGATGAGATACATCTATAGAAAATCTCTTCCACTACTAACATCTGCACATGAGTAAAAGGAAGGATTTATATGTGGATCCCCTCTTTGGAAGATATATAATTTGAGCAATCTGTCCTTTGACAGCAAGCAAAAGAGATGCTTGTCTACAAATCCCATTAATAATAAGCTTCAAAAAGCTTCAAATAAGCTTCAGACATACTAGTATGCACATGTATTTATTAATCCAAGGTTATAAAAATAAGAGTGCACAGAAGTAAATAAATAAACTACTGAATTGAAAAAGGATACGTTCCAAAATCTTTTACACTCACAGGCGGACTTACACTGATGTCATAAGCAGCTTTATTTCATATTTGTAGCTCCTCTAAATCATGGTATGTTATAAATGCATACTTAAGGGACTCAGAAGCAAAGTCTCAAAAGAACTCATCTTAAGTACATTGAAATAAAAGCTGGAAATGTACCAGGTTCCTAAATTCCTTCTGACTTCAGGACAGTCATATCAAGTGCTCACAGCTTTTGAGCAGTGGAGGCAAAGTCCAAAGTGAAAATTGTTATCCCTGTGCAACTGTGAACTCTGTTGTGGTGATTGCCTCAGAATAAATGTATGAAGTTGTTTGTATACACCACACAGGCCTTATTTCTACAGGCTCCACTTGAAAGTTGGGAACATTTTTTTGTCAATTATTTACATTCTATGAATTCTCTATACTTTTACAATGTAAATTTAAGAATGTATTGAATAAGAAAAAAATAAATATGCTCTTCTGTCTGAATGAAGAACAGAAAGTTACATCATAAATTATTTTGGTTATTGAATGCAATGGATCTAGTATTTCCATGGAGTAATAATTTTGGTGTGGTACACTAATAATACACCAACCATATGCTTTGTCATATGTGCTTACCTAGTCATCAGTTCAGTATTATTTCATTATACATCTTGTTGTAGAACTGTTCATAGATTAACAAAGTTATAGTGGACTAAATGCCAAAATATGGACATCATTCTCAGCTGTACAATGCTAGAGCTGCAAAGGACAGGGGGATCATCTTTTCACCAAAATAATATGAACCTAACGAGTATCTAACATTCAACTATCACTTTTATACCTTTCAGTATTTAATTTTGAAAGTATTAGACTTATCTCCAAACATGGTTTGTCTTTCCTGGTCTGTTGATGATTTCTTTGTTCTAATATCATTGTTTCTAATGTAAATTTTTATTTATCATTTCTACAAATATGCACACTGATATAAAAGAAACTCGCCTGTGTATTTTAACAAACTTATTTATTGCTGGTTAATACATGAGTCTCTCTCCCACTATGATTAAAACAGAAATGACAGCGGCTGAAGCACTAAATAAGACCAGATTTAGAAAGTTATTATGAGACGGAAGATGATGATTTTGTGGACATAATATATTGAATCCCACATGCACTCATACTTCTGTTATGTACTCAAGTTGGAGGTCTTTCTAGTTTGGGCATTTAGAATTATTAAGCAGATAAGACTGAGCATTTTTTCTTTCACATGTTCACACAGATAAATTGTTCATTTAATTTTGCTTTTTTCCTGCCCAAATATGAATATCCTGATTAGAGAGTAGTACATCAGTTAAGATCTTGCTAACTACTTTGCCTGGCTTTTTGGTGCAAATATTTTCTTGTTGACAATCTTTTTCCATGTATTTCTCTTCACAGCGACTCTCCCATATTGATTGAATTCCAAGATCTTTCATTGTTTTCACGGTGTTCTTTGTACATTCTTATTTAATTGTCCCCCTTACACAGCAATCTGCATGAGTCTTTCCGTATCTATGAAACCAGAAAATCTTCACTAGCAACTTCTATCAAAAGCTTTTAATTTACTCATCTCTCCAGTTCAGAGCAATTCAGATTTCCTGTTCATGTTACCATATTACTTCTACTTATCTCCCTGATAGTATCTATTAATCATTTACAGGTTGAATCAAAAATCCAGGCCTAATACTCTTATCTATTGTAGGGAACTGATTTCTTTTTCCTTACCTCAGATGGTTAGTTCCCTTTGCTTACTATTCCCTGAACCTCAATCAAAATAATGCTCTGTATCTGAGATAAATAAAAGTGTAAAATGCAAGTTGCATGATTATTTATCATCTCTCTGAAAATGTTTTCTGCTAAACCGTGACCAAATGCCAATTTACCTGAGCAGTTGTAGACATATTCTAACATCTTATTCATGTCATTGAATAGCATCTTACTCCACAAGATGTCCAGCTCAATGCAAATAAAATATGCATAGAGAATATATCCAGTAACTGTGAATAAATGATACAGAGTATAATCTCAGTAGAACATGCTGCCAATTATTAAAGAAAATATTTGATAAATATTTGAGTAACTAAAACCTGAAAATCATTTAAATGGTTGTTAACATAATTTACATTTGCAGATGGATCTAAAACCAAATCTTAAGATCTTTTTTCTTAAAATGTAGTTGGATATCTGTGCTTAATACCAAGAACATTTATCTTGTTGCAGTTATCTCTGTAAAACTGATTTTCATTTTATTGCTAGTTAATGAATGGGTGAAATCTTTTACTGTTCATTCATATAATTATCCTATCAAAATTAGTGTTCTTGTACCTGTTTTACATTAACATAGTCCAAAGTGATTTAATGTTTAATTAGGGAGTTATGTCTAAAGAGACTGCTTTCACAGCAAAGGAGACAAACGTCGTGCTTTACCTCAATACTAATAACCTGTGAAAAGGTGATGAGTACATCAGTGAGTGAGATAAGTATAATTTCTGAGAAAAACTTGCAGGTTTCTTGCTGAGATAACAAAAAAATAATCACATCATCTAAATCGGACATAAGCCTTCAAAACAACACATATGATAGATTTTGGTTCTGCATAAAGTTTCTGTGGGCCTCCTTCAGAGAGGTGTATGCCGTAATCTGTCCTCAAATGCAAAATTACCATTGTGAATTTGAGCTAATGAAGGCTTTCGAGTATTGTTTATTGAATATTGATGTTTATTATAGCAGTTTAATAATAAGATAATGACAAAATAAATTTTTATTTCTGTCATAGAAATTTTAGGGTTGTTTTGTAAAGCTGTAATGAGGTGATCAATGTCATTTCCCCAAAAGCTTCTCCTTTTTGGTCCTCCTCCCAAACAAGGGAACAAAACCCCAAGCCCAAATCACCCAGCTCAGCCCTTCTCCCTCCCAGGAGAACCCAAACAAAAAGTTCATTATAGCTTCCGGATTTGACTGGCTTATGTACTCTTTTGTAAAATGTACTGCTGACAGTCTTAATTTTCAACTCATTATCAGTTTTACACAGCCCAGCATATTGAAAAATACTAAGTATGTCATAAAAAAATCTGCTTTCTTCTTAAGGAGGATACATAATTATGCATTCTTACAATGTAAAAGGGTCTGTAACCACTCCATTCCTGGTGTAGCATTGATAGAGTATGTTTAATAAATCAGGTTTATAGCTCATTCAGAAATGACAATACTTGGGCTGTGTTATATTTTCAGCCGTATCTGTGTCATGCAGAGTTCTGTTCTGTACCTCAGTGATTGCCAGTTATAAGATATAAATAAAGGTTAGATAACAATGGCACTTAAAGTGTGCACTTTAAAATGGTTTGACATCACAGCATTTAAATCACCAGTCTCTGGCAAGATGCCTCACAGCAGTATGTTGTCTTCTGCTATCTTAAGTAGGACTAATAATTCTGCAATACACTGCTCACAGTTATGTATAGCGCTACAATGCAGGTTGAGACAAAGGGCAAGTATGTTACTTACCTTTGGTTGCTCCAAAAACTACTTTGTAAACAAACATTTTGTGATTAAGCACAACCCCAGAATTGTACTGCTAGCATGTACAGCAGTGAAAAAAAAAAAAAAAATAGAGGCTTGATCTAGGGACCAAGCTGAAGTCCAGATATCCTTATAGTTATGACCTGTCACTGGGGACTAAGCTAAAGACTAAGAGGAGCATGAAATCAGTGAACATTTGCAGGGCACACTATGAGAGAGACTGCCTACTGCCCTTCATTCACAGGGACCTTATGGTTGTTCTCTCTTCTAAAGAGACTCATCATAAACTGAGAAATAAACTGTACCAAATAAAACACACACACACAAAAGATTTCTTGCATGGTGTAACATATTTAGGAGTTTTACCTTCTCTTGGAGAAATACATCACACTGTGTAGGCATTTATTAACTCGTAATTCAGATACCAAATTTTAGGCATCTAACTCTAAATTTATTTATTTGCTTGAAATCATATATATACATAGTTTCAAACAGCAGACTGCACTTCCTCCTCATTCTGCACAAAACCCAGAATAGGTGGTATAAACCCATTGGCAAACACACAAGCTGCCACTGTTCATAAGGCCAATCTGATGATGAGTATTTTATGGAAACTGAAATGGTGTCTGCTCTAAAAGGGATATCAGCACTACTGTGCTTTCTACACTGCTGTGCCAGTATATCTCAATCCTGACTTTGCTCAGTGATGGAGCACTGAAACAGCTCTCACTTGCAGTGTTTAAACCAATTCTTATTAGAGACAGTGGGAATTCAGCAAGGTTTAACATTGTTACAAACTTTTACTGCTCATAATTCATCGACTACACATGGGCTGCCGATCACTAGCAGTGTTTATGTTGCCATGCTACAGTTTTAAATAAAATGTGCTTATTGTCACAAGCAGAAACCAGGATTTACAGAAGGTAGAATTCAAGTGCCAGATATTAACAGTGGTTTGTCACCTCACAATAAAACATCAGCAAGAGTATTTTTTCATGAGATTAAAAATTTATTTAATGAGAAGAATGTTGGTGATGCTTAGTAAGGACTTTCAGACTGTGCACATTATTTAGACACTTTGCTGGTACCTGCATTTATCTGCTTGGAGATGGTAGGTGATTTTGTGTGTTCTCTTCCCTCCCTATTCCTTTTCAATTTATTTCCCCAGAGAGTATGGGTTAGGCACAGCAGCTGGCTGTCATTGTGACTTGCTTTTTACCAGGACACTCAGCTGTGCAGCTGAGCTGAATAAGGAACGAGGAGAAAAAGTCAGCAATGTTGTCAAAAGTCAGTCACTATCATAGCTGAAATTAGAACCTGGCATCACCTTGACCCACAGCCTAAATGCACAGGACTTGCCTGCTTTTAATTAATTGCTGTAAATTTTGGAAATTCTCTTGCTATTCTGTTACACTTTATTTATATTTCCATATAAGTAAAAATATAAAAGGGGGGGGGAATGAAGTGGTAGGCATGAAGAAACAAAACACAGACACCCCATACTGTCAGCTAGATATTTTGAGCTACTCTGTAAAGAAATTTCTATATTTTTTATATGTCACTCGGCTTTTTGTTTCAATTCAAGATTTGTGAATTCACTGGAAAACAGTAAAATTAGTCTAGCATGGGAATGAAGGTAGAGAATAGTGAACAGCATGGTGTATATTGTTAAATCTTTCTCTCACTGAATAGTGATATATTTTAATAGATCTTAATTCATGTGATTTCAAGAATATGATTTTAAAAAATTCCAACCATACTTCCAATGAAAGACAAATAGATTTACTTTTATTGGCCCCAAGGGAAACACTGATATTTCTTTACAATGAGTGAAAGTGTATAGTTATTTTATTTCTTGCTTTACTTTTCTAAAACTATCAATACCATCTACTGTGGTTTGGATGTTATTTGCATGGTTTACACTCTCTTTAATTTTTTTTACTATTTTGTTTGGTTTTATATAAAACCTAATTAGTTTTAGAAATGTAGGTAATATTTGCTCCAAGAAGCATAGCAAATATTCAGATACATTTAAATTTGTTGGATATGAGCTAGTCCCATAACTATATATGCTACAGCTGAATCAGTGCAGTGCTTTACATCAACTGGATAATCAATAATCTTGCTGAGAAATCCAGCTGGGGATAAAAGATAATCTGAAATAGTTCTTCCACAGCTGCTATGTTACTTCATGTAGGCACAGCTGAATATTTGGAGTTAACTTATGTCTTGTAGATGTATCATGGAATCTCTTGTGAATAATGAGAAGCAGTGAAGCAGTGATAGCACTGGGACTACCAGGATCCACAGAAAGGAAAAGAATAATTTTAGAAGGTAGTGGGAAGAAAAGGAACACCTGCTAATGGAACATAGAGATACAGCTGTGAACTAAACCTAAAGGTGTGACTGTGGGCAATAACTGAAGTAGTATAAAGTCTCTAAAGAATATGTGAAGGGGGTCACATAGAAAGTCATTTACCTTGTAAAGACAGCAGAATTGTATATATTTTTATTATTATAATATTAAAATATATTTGTAGAAAAAGAATTTAAATTATTTTAATTTGTTGTAAATTGTTACTTTAACTCAAGCAGTTGTTACTACTGCAGCATTCTGTACCGCTTTAGGCAAAAGAAAAAAAGAGAAATGACAAATGACCTTGAGCTTCCTTGTCTAGTGTAAAAGTATGTAAAACAGTCTGAGGAAAAGCAGTTCCAATATGCCTTGCTCTATGATTTTCACAGGGAGCAAACTATGACTGATCTGCAATTCCCCAGGCTGTTCTTTTGGACTTTTTGGAAAAAGGGTACAATATGCACATTTCTCCTATTTTTGGGAATACTCCCTCTGTCTTCATGACCTGTTAAAGGTGAGAGCAGGCAAAAATCCCAGAATCATCGGATACAGCCTTTTATTTCTACATACTTGTAGAGGTTCAAGCCTCTCAAGTAATTCCGTAACTCAGCTCTTATTAACAGCTGATAGATCTTAACCTTGAACCTCTAACCTGGGGCCTTAGAGTTCCCAGTGGTGAAGACTGAGGCAAATAAGGTATTTAATGACCTGAGTCTCATCTATGTCCACTGTCACTTATTTATCTGCAGTCCAGGTGTTGGCTGAATAGTTTCAGAGCTCTGTTGAGGAAGAGATTATAGTCTATAAAGAGCATATCCTGAGATTCTTAGTGAACACATATTGCAAAAACCACGCAAATGGCACATCTGTATCTCAGCTGTTGTATTGGTGGCTAATTCAGTTATACCTCTAATCCAATCAATGCTGAAAACCAGCAATATTAGTTTGAGCAAAATGGTGGATAAAATGATTGTGATATCTCATAATGACTCTAATAGTGAGGACAAATCTTGCAAATATAAAATGTCCATTAAGAAACACACACAAGGACATTGTACTCTGAGATATAGTTGCTGGGCAACACAACAATGCCATATATAGATATGACCAGAAGATAATTTGAAGCTATCCTTAGAATAGGGAAAGAAGGAAAACATTAATTAGGGACTATAGATAAAATTATAGCAAAAAAGAAAGTATCAACACACATATGGTAATATGCAAAAGTAAGATTTTGTCATGTAAAAGGAATGAACTGAAAAATATCTAAAAAACCAACCAAACAAATATAACCCCACACAACCCCTTAAATATGCTAACTTCAATATCCCAACCCCAACTGGCATAAATAAACACATAAATTCAGTACCATGAGAAAATGTTCAGATTAATTTGTACAAGACCTTGCAACAAAGCAAGGAAAAAGAATGACTAATCTTTGCCAGCTATTGAGGACACTCTAGATGATTTACCAGATTAAACTGCTGACTGTGTGTATTTTTACATGCAAAGTATCAGTGTCATTGGAACAGCTTGGCAGTGTTTCATATGCCTCTTGACAAGTATTGTTGGGTACAAAGGACTCTGGGTATGAACAGAGCCTGCAAGTCAATACTGACATAATGTAAATTAGGCTTTGAAGAGAAATACAAGGATCATAACAGATAATTATAACAGATTATATTTTTACTAAAAAAAGTTTAAAAAGAGGCAAGCCTTAACAGTGGTGTGGGGATATAACTGTTTTAAGCAACTTTTCTGAAAGCATTTCAGGTCAAACTGAAGCTGGAAAAGACCTACTGCTGCCTTCTTCAGCTATCATTTGATTCTGAAAAACTCCCTAAGGTACTTAGGGCCATTAGAAATATATCCAGGCCATGGGAGAAAAGAGGAGGTCAGCAATTTGCTATACAAAAATTCATCAAAATCCTGAAAATATTCAAGTAGTAGAAAAAAAGTAAAATACAGAAATAACTGGAAATCAGGAATCAATATTTAATAAAGAAATGAAATGTATATGTGGGTCACTGATCCTGAATTACTATAATTCAGTGAAGTAGCTCATAATGTAATAAGACTGGGTTGGTCTTTAAGAACTTTCAGGAGCAGCATTTAGAAAAATAAATATGATATCATTTTCTAGATAGGAACAAGTACAGATAACATTCAGGAAAGTAGCTCCTGGTTGCATTCTTCCCATTGGAATAATTCTACTTTCCTCAGCTTTGGGCACATGATATTTGTGCAGGCAGATCCCAGGTCACTAAAAAGCATCCACAGCCAAGTGCACCCGGGTGTGTATAACAGATGTTACTGGGACTTGGTGTTAGGGTGTGAGAACAAGGTGCTACTCTGGGAAGCTATTCTGTACATTATACATGCTTTCCTGCATGTTGCAGAAATTACATGGCTCTGTCAAAAAGGACATAAAGTCTATCAATATGTGAAAAAAAACCAACAAAAAAACAGGTAAGATAGAAAATATTAGGAATGGAAATGAAAACAAACCAGAAAATGTAATTAGGCCAATACATGAATCCATAGTGTTGCTAAACATTATTGATTGAACTTTCTCAAGAAGATGAAGCACTAGTAGAAATAGAAAATATTCTAGCACAGGCTGCAAGAGATCAGAAGCATAGAAAACCAAATAAAATTTAAACTTGGAAAAATATGCTCCATATAAAATAATTAATTAAATACAAATGCAAGTAGGGAATTATTCTTTTTTCTTATAAAAAATTAAGGGAGTGAGTTTAATTACCTAATAATAGTTTTTTTAAAAAATTATTAGACATTGAATAAGAAAAATAGCCTTTACTGAAAGTGAATTCCAAGTTACTGCATTTTGGAGCTTTTAGTCCAGGATTGATTCATTTTCATACCATTTCCATCTCTGATATTTTTCCTTTCAGCTGTTGTCATTAATCACTTTCATCCACTTTGGATGCAACCACCTCTCCTTGCCAGACATACACTGACGGCATGATTTAAGAATTTCAGAATAACCTAAATTTGGTACAACAGAGAATGTATTTATTTGTCTCTTAGGGTTGGCTAAAATTAAAGAAACAAATGTCACAGAAACTTATTATAATGGGAAAAAAGTAAACTATGTAAGAAGAGTGAGTGGGACTTGAACTGGTCAGAAACTTGATCTTAAAACCACCCCTAGGTAAGCATATCAAAATACATCAATTTTCTAGTCTTTAATACTTGCACCAAAATATTATGATGGCAATATTAAAAATAGAGAAAATGCCTATGTACAGAGTAATACAAACTCTTTTCTCAAGGTATGCTCTATCAGAAAACAGAGTATTGCATAAATCTTTTTTCCTCATTTATATCTTTACAGAGACCAATTGACTCAAAAATTACACTGACTGTAGCTTTTGAGTGCTTCTGAGCCAGGGATAGCTACATGAAGAAGAGGATGCAGAGACTCATTTTACATGACTATTGTTGCTAGGGAGAGTGCTCCGCTGGGATCCTTCTCTAAGCTTGTTTGTCTCAGTCTGCCTGGGATTTTCAAAGACACAGTTCACTGACACAGCGGAAACTAAGAGTGGTTTGGGTTTTTCTGTTTGTTTTTCATCATCTTTAATTCTGTAACTGTGGAATTTCTAAACAATAGGTCAAATCCTCAGAGGGTAGTAAATAGTTTTAGAGGATTTTTTTGAAACATGTGGAGTTACAGCAATTCTGCAGCCCAAGACTGGCAGTCTGTTAGTGCCTATATAGAAGTAAAAAATGCCACTGAATTCAGAACCAGTCAATTACAGATTTAACGGTCTGACATGATTCCTGTTATTCTCATGTTTATGACTGACTCAAGGAAAATGAAAATCAGTCCCAAAAAATGTTAATCATTGCTTAATATTTTATATCCTGCTTTTTGGTCCATTTTTAACTCTCTTCTTTCTATTTCTTCTTTTAAACTATTCTTTTCTGTCTCCCATCCAGTATATACAATTAAAAGTATTTGAATCTTATCATAATACATGGAAAACTGTATAAAACAAGCTACATATTTTAAAACTGGATATGTTAGCCTGACAATTGTAAAATGCTAGAGTATTTGGCTACATGCTATTATGACTTTTTAATTTCATTTGACAGGACCTCCAAGTTCAACAGAGTTTTTGTGGAAGAAAACAATCACAGAGAGCATCCATAATTTTCACGCTTAGTCTTGCTTGGTGCCTTAATTATGTTTTAATTACACTGATTTTTCCATAGAGTTGAGTTGTAACTTGTATTGCAAAGGGCTGAAGCAAAAATGTTGTGGACAAGGAAAAGTATAGAAAGAGAGAATAAATCTTCTCGAGAAATCAGAATATTACTCAGGTCTCCAAAAGCCAACATAATTGAGCCTTGCTGAGCTGTTTGGTTACAGGTAAAAGCCTGATTTCCTAAAATATTTTCTGTATATGTCAGAGTGTCTTAAGAAGAGGCACTTCCTCACAGGTGCAAATTGTTTAAAATGTGCTCTGCTTGGCCTGTTTTTAAAGTTATTTTTCTCTGAGAGAAACTTAGATGTGTCTTGGTTGCAAACCTTTATATTTGCATTAAATTTCAGTACTAATATTATATGCTCTAACACCCTTGATAAAATATAAAAGTCTAACTTTTATGGACTTTCTTATTCCTAAATGAACCCGTGAGACTTATAAACTTAAAATACTCAGAGGTGAGATGAGGTTCATGATATAAATTTTCCAAAATAATGTAACTGAACACTCTATGAAGCTATCCCAGAAACATTTGGAATCCTCTTTTTCTTTTTCAAATCAGCTGCTGATTGACATCTGTTGACATATATCAGGAATTTGAAAATATTAAGGGATTTTCATCCTACAAAATACTTTCCCATTTGAACCACTTAGAAGAAGGTTATAGTTGTACTACAAATATCTTCTTAAACCTTTATAATTTTGCTAATGGCTCTTTCTCTTATATATATATATATATTCACTATTTAATTATATCTGTAGAAAATTGAAGAAAATAGGTAGTTTGATTTTTGACCACAGACTCTGTGTCATAAGTTCTTTTTTCTTTTCCCTAAAGGTTTTGTTTGTGATACTTTCTTAGAGCCTGAATAGTGTTAATATTTCAAACAAAGTTTTTTCAAGGATCAAAAAATGAATTCAGATGGATTAGGTGGGTAAAGGGCCCTCAGCTAATAGAAAGGTCTTTGGGTCAGCGAAAAGTGCAGAAATTCTAGAATGATGATGTACAATAACTCGATTCATACCACAACACCTCCATTATAAATGATGTTTTCAGATTTTTGTATTGTATTCTACAGCAGTATGTTCTTTCAGGTCTTTCCCTCTAGAAACTGACATAAAACATGTTTTCTTGCTCTCAGAATTGAAACATAGATAGCATATAAAAATGTAGCAAACTTTTATATAAATGTAATTATAATAGCTGCAGATGAAAGTTAGCAAGTTTATTTAACTGATAATCTAATAAGAATGTTCTGTGTAATTGGAATAGAAGATGGAAAGGTAAAATAGTCTGAAAATTTAATTAAATAACAACAGATGAATGCAAGGTGTTATCCAATGACCTCATTCAACATGACTTTCCATGTTGCAGGCTCAAAAACCTTGTCCTTTATTAAAGAAGTAAAAAAGGAGATTTTTTTCCCCCCTGATTTTCTGACTTGCAGAAACACAGAGTCATAGAATGGGTAAGATTGGAAGGCGCCACTGGAGGTTGTCTAGTCCAACCTCACTGATTAAGACTTGTCTTAAAGCACACTACTCAGGATTGTATCCAGATAGCTTTTGACTAGATCCAGAGAAGGAGGCTCTACAGTCTCCCTGGGTAATCTGTTCTAGTGTGCAGTGACTGTGTAAGGGTGCACAGTGAAGAAGTTATTTCTCACGTTCAGGTGGAACTTTCTGTGCAAATGTTTCTGCCTATACCCTCTTGTACTATTGCTTGGCACCACCAAGAAGAGCCTGGATCCATCCTCTTGACAGTCTCCCTTCAGATACTTATAGACATTGATGAAGGCCCCTCTCAGTTGCTCTTTCTCAGGGCTGAACAGGCCAAACTCCCTCAGCCTCTCCTTTTAAGAGAGATGCTCCAGTCCCTTAATCATCTTTGTCACCCTCCACTGGATCTGCTCCAAGAGCTCCATGTTGTCTCTCTTTTCCTGAGGAGCCCAGAACTGGACACATCACTCCAGATGTACCTCACTATGGCTGAGTAGAGGGGCAGGATCACCTCCCTTGTCTGACTGCCAATGTTCTTCATAATGCACCCCAGGATAATATTGACCTTCATGTCCACAGTGACACGCTGCTGGCTCATGGACAGCTTGTTGATCACCAGGACCCCCAGGTCCTTCTCCACAGAGCTGCTTCCCAGCAGGTCAGCCCCCAGACCATACTGGTCCTTGGGGCTGTTCCTCACCAGGTGCAGGATTCTGCATTTGCCTTTGTTGAATTTCAAAAGGTTTTTCTCTGATCATCTCTCCAACCTGTCAAGATCCTTCTGGAGGGCTTGGGGGTAAGGACAAAGAGACAGCACTGGTACAAGGCCTCAGTCAACAGGCCTTGTACCTCAGTCAACACCAGCTGTAGCATGAGGTGGGGATTTTGCACATCAACAGCTTGTCCCCTGAATGTTTGAACCATCAGTGTTCCAGTCTCTTCCAGTATCACCTGTGGATACATTCTTCTCCTCAGGTCTAGGATGATTGGACAGGAGTATCCCCTTTATCTTATCTCATGTTCCTGTCACTGTCCAAATTCCTGTTAGTTGGCCTGTTTGGGGAGGGGTGGATTTCAGTAGTCACAGATGAACAGCTGCTTCTTTGCAGTTTGCTATAGTGGGTAGAATTTCTCTGATGATTTTAGATATGTTTAAGCCATTAAGCATTTGTTGCTCACAGAATGTAGCAAAGGAAACAGTTACAGAACTGTGGTCTTTTGTCCAGATCCCATTATGCACAATTTAACAATATTTTATAAATAAAAGAGGTAAGGAAGATTTCTTTTGTATGAGGACTATGGCTCATATGCTGTTGTTATGACTCAACAGGAGCCTTTTTCAGACTCTCTAGCAAATCTCAGTGCCCCAGAAATATTTGTGGTTTATATTTAGCATATTGGAAAGAACAAGAAGTATTTTCTACCTGACTGAAATGCTAAAAGGAATTTATGCAAATCAGATTATGTCAGTCTCATTAAAATATTAAAAAATATTAAAATATCAAAAAATATTAAAATATTTCCAAGTCAGATTAATTGTAATATTTTCGATTTTTAAGCTATTTTTGTTTAGAAACAGTCTCTTCCCCTACCAGACTATCACCAAGGCAAATTTCTTTTGAAGAAATGTTTGAAAGATTTTTTCTTCATCGCTTATAGCAGACAGATTTGGGGACTGGAGGAGAGAATAAGGAATATGTAAACATGACTGCAGCAGCAAGAAATTCTTATCAATGAACAAAACAGCATTTAGAGGGAAGTACGCAGTTTATTTTTATAACACATATTCAAAATAATTTTGAGAAATGATATAGTATATTATTTCTTGTTCTTTTAATAACCCAAAAAAAAGCTTTTGAGGTTTTGATTTATCAGGTTTTTTTGGGTGGGTTCAATTAATTTTTTTTCCCTTGTGCAGGTAGCCAATAGTTTGAGATGGTTCCATTGTTAAGAAAAATTGCTAATGATACTTGGTTATTTAATGTTCAGTTCTGTTGATTTTCATGAGCAAGTCAAATGGCCTTATCAAGACAGAGAAATAAATTTGCACATTTTCTGTTTTCTAACCAGACTTCTCAGTACTACAAGCACTAGCATAGTTGTTTTGGCTCCCATCAATCTTTCATTTCTTCTGATTCTCTGTTGCCTTTGGCATCCTTTCACATAAAAGCACACACCATTACACAGGTAAAATACAAGTGCTGGAGCCTCCACTTATTATATACAGCTCCAAGGAACTTATTCTGAATTTCTCATGTGTTTAATTGAACTCTGGTTTGGGACAGTGACTTCAATTTTTTTTCAGCTGCTCTCCACCTGTATCTTGCTCTAAATGCTTCCTTCATTTAAGCAGGCTGACAAGCAGATTCACTGATAACAGTGAGATAAGTCATTGCTCATTTAACAAAGGCAAGAGAACCTGCACCTTTCAGCTTTCTCCTCTATTACCAGTGTCGGTTTACACTACGATAAAATGTTGACATGTAGGCACTGGGGCTACACTCATTAATACTGCTCAGGGAAGTACAGCATCTGTGCTTGTCAGACAGAAGGATAGAGCCTTGGGCTCCTCACTCATCATTGCCCTTTGGAGCAAGTGACTTGTAGCTGCATACAGAACTATCCCTCTTCAGTGAAACATGGTACAAACATAACTGAAATGGGAAAAGAAGTAGAAAGGGAATATTTGCTGTCCTCTAACATTTCTTCATGAGCAAAGCAAATCTGCCTTCCAGCTTTTTGTATCTAAGAAGTTTGGAAGGATCTTTGTCTTTACTGTAACGACAATAGTTTGCATAAAATATTTATGTGATTCTTCCACAGCTGAAAAGCATAATTAGTACTGATAAATAGCATTGCAATCACATA
Source organism: Anomalospiza imberbis (assembly GCF_031753505.1). Classification (NCBI taxonomy): domain Eukaryota; kingdom Metazoa; phylum Chordata; class Aves; order Passeriformes; family Viduidae; genus Anomalospiza; species Anomalospiza imberbis. Next base: position 15,968,906 of record NC_089681.1, on the reverse strand, counting down.
TGCTGGAAGGTGGAGGTATGTATCGTATTTGAAAAGCAATATTTTAATTTGATAATGTATCATAGTATGTTCACAGTCTGAAGTTACCCTGCAGGTAAAAGGACAAGCCACAACTTATGCTTTAAACCACAGAGGGGGATACAAATTCTGTATACAGAGCTCAGTGTTGTTTCTTTCTAGAGTCTGAGGTAGTATATATCCTGTTTTGCATTGGGTATCCATGCTAATATTTTGGCAGTGGGTCACTCCAAGGGTGTCCTCTGTGAGGTGGGACCAATGCTGACCATGCTGGATGCAGCTGGTTCCAGCCCATTCCAGCCTACTCTGCAGCAGACCCAGCACAGGAAAAAGCTGAACACGTCAGTGAATAAATATAGGGCAAAACAGTGTGCAGCAGTGTGAGAGGGTGTCGCCATGCCCACCCTGAAGCTCCCTGGCTTCACCTGCCTGGCAGAGGCATGGTCAGCTGCAGGGGACACTCCCCTGTTTCTTGAGGAGAGTCAGGGAGTGGCTAAGACAGAGCGCTGAACTGTCTGCCTTGTATGGAGGAGAGGCGGTGTCTGAGGAGGCAATATGGGAGTCGACTCAAGGCTGTGGAAAAAGTTTCAGGTTTAATCCGAGCTCGGCTCGGATGGCCCCGAATGCCATTGTATCCGACAGCTGAAAGCACCCCCAAAGCTTTCGCAGCAGCTCAAATACTGGGGCGGTAACCGGGGGAAGGGACGCCCATTAACCAATGGGGGAATTCGGGGCAGTGGAAGGCAGAAGGATAGACAGATAAATAAACCAGTGGGGGAAGTTCAAGGGAGGGACCCCTGGCCCTCATCCACTCACTCGACGCCCAAGGTGGAAGATTCTGGGAGAGTGGGATGGGGAGCCGAGGGATGGACAGGGTACCAGGAAGGGGACAGGGGCATGACTGAGCATTTTCAGGGAGATTGGCATTGAGGGAAAGGCGGGAAAGCTCAGTGTGGAACCACTGGGAGAAAATGGGGGGTGAAGGGGCAAACCATTACAGAACTGTTACAGAGATATAAAAACACAATACAACAAGAGGGAGAGGCAAAAGGATGAGAAACAGCCCTGCAGACACCAAGATGAGAGTACAAGGAGAGGCAGTGGTGCTCCAGGTACCAGTGCAGAGATTCCACTGCAACTTATGGGGGAGACCACAGTAGAGCAGGTGTGTCCCTGCAGGCAATGGAGACAACCATGCCAGAGTAGGGGGCTAATTCTGAAAAAATCTGCATGTCATAAAGAGCCCATGCTGGAGCAGGTTCTCCCGACAAGAACTGCTGCTGGTAGAAAGTACGCTCTGGAAAATTGGGCTTATCCTAGAGGATTGCAGCCTGTGGAGAGGACTGAGGCCAGAGCAGCTCTTAAAAGTAGCCCATGGGAAAGAATCATGTTGGAGCTGGGGAAAAAATTGAGGAGGAAGGAGAGTCAAGATGTTTTAATGGACTCACTGCAATCTCCTGCTTCCCATCCCCAATGCACTGCTCAGGGTGAGGGGAGATGGATGAGTCAGGAATGAAGGAATTGCATTGAGACTGGGAAAAAAAACTGGAGTCAAAGCTATTTTGATTTTGGTCTTTATTTCTCAATATCCAAATTTGTTTTACTTGACAAAGAATTAAATTCATTTTCTCCAAGTAAAATCTGGTTTTCCTACCATGGTAATTGATAAATTATCTCCTTATCTTTATCTAGACCTGCAAGCTCTTTCCTTTTTTCCCCCTGTGCTGTTGAGAAAAGAAGCTGGATGGGCATACGGCATCAAGACAAGGTCAACTCAGCTGACTGAAAGTTAAATTTCTGAGCTCTTGCTCCTCTCACTGGGCTTCACTCTGTAAACAGTGGATGGAAGTAGGCACCTTTAGAAGGAAACACATCTGACCTGTCTTAGGTGTGAGCCGAAGCAAATGTTACCTTGATGTTGCCTTGATTGGAAAGAGACTAGTTCAGTCTTACATGCCAAGATTTTAGACATCTTATTTTCTATCTGTACTTCAGTCTTTTAAGTTCTGGATGCCAGCTTTGATGTGCTGTCAGAGAATATAAAGTCATTCAAGTTTAGACTTTACATGCTTTGTTTCCTGTAATAATCATTAGCAAGAGAATAGTCGCTTTTCTTTCTTCTGCATTTAATTTTCACACAGCTTTTTTTATTTTTTCCTTATTTTCCTTTTATGCCAGAACACAGAAGGATTAAAATGGCAGTCAGAGATCTTTGGAAAAGTATTTATAAAACATTAAGGATTATATTGTGCTATATATGTCTTTTGTCCATGTGGGCATTTCTCCACTCTCCTGGATCCCAGTAACACCATCCTTCTCATCAGTATCCAAAGGAAAAGAAGTATTTCTGACCTCTTTTTTTAGAATTTTTTTATTCTTTTTGGCTGTTTATCAACACTATTATCATACAATAATTGACTGGTGACAAGAATCTCATTTCTCTCTGGTCTCTAATGTAATCTGTAAATTATATTACTGAACCTTACTCCCTGCATCTGACATTGCATTTTGACTGGTTGGTCATACAGACCCTCATTTGAGATTTATATTGCCAAAAATGTAGCAGAGAAATAGGATGGCTTCCTGCCAATCAAATTATACAACACTGAAAAGGTCAGAGTTACACAGTATATTACTGTCTTTCAGAGATTATACTGGGTATTAAAATTCTCTGATGTTTAATTTCACTGACAAAGACTGTAGTAAGAAGGAAAAAGCAAGCTTTGTGACCACAGTGTTTATGATAATGTTAAAGGAAAAACAAGCAAACAAAACCCAAGAAAACCTGACCCCTTCTCATTGTATTGTGATTTCTAATGTGTGGGGTTCTTCTGGTTAGAAAAGCTAAACAAAATTTCTTTGATCAGGACTGTCTGGTTAGCTCTGAGTTAGAACATAGTAATTCTATCTCAGAAGTAGACTATTAAATTAATTGTGTGAGAAAATTAACAGATGAAATGTTAAGTAAATTGCACCGGACAGTTTCCTCCTGTAATTTACTGTGTGTTCTGAAAAATTCAAAGTGGATGTTCTAGTTACCTATTCACAGCAGGGTGAAATCAAATCTCAAACCCCCTTCCACAATGGATGACTAGCAAAGTAGCATGTCAGGAAAGTTGTCATTTCTGGCCTGAGGGACCCATATTGAAATCAATATTTAAGTTCATTACTATATTATTATTTGGGACTTTTCCCAAACATACTGTAGTTTGTGCCTCAATCATCACATACAAATAGTACCACAGCCTGACATTTTACCTCGAGAGTGGTTTATTACCTTATTTCCCAACAGAAAATTATTACGTAAAGGAGCAGTTAAGTTGCTTTTATTTCTTTTGGATCACATGTTTATAATTACGTTATGGAACAGTTTGTCTCCAGTTTCTCCTCCTCGTCTCAGATAAGTGGAAGTAACAGAAGAAGTAATGGAGGTTTAGGTTGTCTTTTCATGCAGCCAACTTTCAAAATTTACTTAGCTGAAGTGGATCATCTAGGCTTAAAATATAACAATAATAGTTAAAAAGAAAACAAAGGGAAAAAAAAAACAAAACAGAAAACATGGAAAGAAAAAATAAAGAGTGGCAACATAGGAAAAAATTAGATGTTTACAAGAAATAATAAGCAGAGAGTATGAACTGTGAAGGGTTATCACCACTTTCCTTTCAAAAAGTAGTTCTTCAGAGTAGGTGCCCTGTATCAGAAAATATGTTTTTAAAAGGAACTAGCAGTTTGATTGAAGCTTTTAATTTTTTTTTTTTTTTTTGTTTACTTTCATTATTGTAATCTGTCTGCAGAAATATTGCTCCATAATATCATCCTTCATCCGGTGTCTCACTGCATTTCAGAAATACCTTCATGTAAGCAAAAATGTACCAAATGTATGAAGCAGAACCGAACTGTCCCTCGATCCACCAAAGTGCAGTGAATGCCGTAATAGACATAGGTAAACACACATAACATCTAAAGTTGTATGACAAAGATTAGGAGAACTAGGCCAACTATATATTTTATTTTCTCCAAATGTCATGTATTTTTGTGAAAATCAGTTTCTAAGTGTAGAATGTAATGATTTTGGTAGCTTTTACTGGTACTGTGGTGGCAAGTGAATTAATTGTTTTTAATTCCACAGGTATTACTGCAATGGTAGTCACAGATTTGGCTATATTTGAAGCTTTTGATAGCTGTCAAAAAAATCTGTTCTGCTTCATGAAGTATGCATGCTAATTGCAGAGTCTGGGCTTTCTTTCCCTAATAACTTGATTGGAAATGCTACACCTTAAAATAAATTTTTTAATAAAAAATGGATTTCTCCTTTCTGACACTTCCCTCCCCCAAATTTGTGGCCTTCAAACCATTGGTAACATTGAAGTAGAAATGAAAATTTCAGATGGATTAAAATATTTTGAGAAAATAATAACATATTATTTGGCTTAATTTTTATTTTTTAAACCAATTTCATTAAGTGACTATGAAGTTTTGTTCAAGAGATTTGAGAATTCTGACCAAGTGCAAGACCAAGTTTAGTACTTTGATAAAAAATGTGATTATTTTAAGCTAAACAAACAAATTCTAACAATATGCAAATTTTAAAATCTATTTTCATTGTGCTAACATTCATTGGCAACAAAACTGACATTACTCCCATCCCTGACTAAGAATAATTTTAAAATTTATTTTATTCCATTACAGATAAAGTTTTCCATGTTTACTACAGAAAGATTAATGTTAATGCATAGGCAAAGCATTGGCAACACGGAGTACCTTTAACTGAAGTTTAATATTTCTTAAACTTTTCTGTCTCATTAATTCCTTTCCTTCCTTTCTCTTTGTTTTAGAAAAATTACTTAACACACCCAAATTACAGAGGCACTCAGACATTTGGTTTTCAAGATACCGTGAGAAGGCAAAATACTATGTTCATTAAATATAAAAACAGTAGTCAGTATAAGACAATATTTTCCTCTAAGAGTTTTCACGTGAAAAAAGGAGATATAAAGCAAACTATATTTTCTGGTATGCAACTCCTTCTCTAAACTCTCAACAAAGCCTACACCACTACATTCATAAAGTATAAATTCTGAGTGTCTAAGGAAGGTGTTGTATTCAACTGTTGTGGTTTAACCCCAGCCAGCAACTAAGTCCCACACAACCCAGTGGGATTGGGGAAAGGCTCAGAAGAGTAAAGGTGAGAAAAGTGACAGCCAGTCTGATAGCCTTTCTCAATTCTCCTTCTTCAGAGCATCAATCATCCCTGGAAAAACAGAGATGAAAAAAATAAAAAAGAGACTACTACCCACATAAACAAAAAAAAATGTAGGGAAACAGTTGGTTGTTGTTGCCCAGATTTATTAATATGATAATTCCCTTCATGCTAGAACCTTGCACAACTGATTTCTCATTTAATGACATTAATTCTTGTCTCACAGCTGCACTAATGACTATGATCTATGCTTAAAATCCTGTTGTCATAAATGCTGCGAGTGAACAGCAAGTGTATTATTTGAAATAGACAGTTGTAGTTTGCATGGGTTGTTCTTTATAAGGCAACAGGTTTGCATTTTAAAATTTAAAGTGTAAGTCTAATTTTTTTTTTTTTTTAATAAAACCAGCACTGTTTTGCAAACTAGGTTCTGATTGGGTATTAAAAACCAGTGCTGAGCTCTAAATTCTGCTGGGGTAAATCTGTGAGTCCTGTGATAAATCAAATATCATAGATTATAATGCCAAAAGGGATATCAAATGTGACCTACAGTAAAAGCTAGGAATAGCATTCTCAAGTGATAATGTCAACTAGTGAAACAACCCATCTAATTTTTAATATTCTGTTCTGATGCACAATTAGAACTCTCTATAAGCTAGTCTGATAGCTAATTCTCTCATAATTCAAATTTAAAAGTCCTATTATTGAGCTGAATTTGCTTAGCTTCAGCTTTTTAGACTGTAAATTCTTAAACTTCTGTGGGCAGAGCATATTACTGAGTTTTATGATTATAATAAGAGATTTAGACTGGTATTCATCTAAAAAGAATTTAACACTGATACTCAGTTGGAGGTGAAAAACCTTAAATTTACGTGTGAATATGTCAGATTTTATAAGTGAGCCACATTTCCAAAAAACCCTTGTTTTTAGCAATGAAGCAAACAGCACTTGGAGGTCTTTTTCACTAGCTGGACAACAGGTTGAGCAAAATTGTTTTCCTGGCTCTTTTGACTGAACTCTCCAGGTCTCTGCTGACAACAGCCAAGTTTTAGACCTTCACTGCACAAGTACTCACCAGTTTCAGGTATCTTAATTTGCGCTTGAATTACAATTTTTCTGCATATCATTTTTTTCTACTGAATGCTGGTAACTCAAATAATTTTCTGAAATCTGAAAAAAATTGTATGTCTATCTCCTGTTCTTAAATGTGTCACATAAGAACATATAGCTGTCCGAAAGATTCAAGTCTCTGTTTAAGCTTAAGCACTTATCTGTTTCCTTTAAATTCCAAGAATGCTAAAAGCTAAGCAGATGGCTAAGTTCTGCGCTGGACTGAGGTCATTGCGTCTATTTCAGAACATATGCAGACTACTCACGATAAAATGTACTGACAATTAAATGACTGCAACTTAACTTCGGTGTATATGTTGTCTTCTGCTTTTGTTTAATCTACCTTTGTACTTTTCAGATCTTAAGGGTTGCCCATAGCATCTGCTCCGCTGTCTGCATCTTGTATACAAACCCAAAGTATGCCTTCTAATGAGCTTCCACACATAAACTGATTAACACATAGATGTTCATGAACCTTTTAAAAGAGACAGAGAATTTCTGTGAAGTTCAAAACTAACACTGATGAATGACCTTAAACTCTAATTCTGTTACCTTTTCACTCCTAAATAATTATATGAGAGTACTTTTTACTTCCCTGATTGAGGGAAGGAAGTGAGAGTTGGAGAGACTACAAGGTCAGGAAGGAAAAGAGAAAGATTTGTTTATTGGTTGGTTTAATTAAGAAATGGAATTTTTTTTTTCCTGAAGGTTGTGGTGCATTCAAGCTGCATTTATGAGAAGAAAGAACTGATGCCAAGGTTCTACAACCTATATTATAAACATGGGTGAAAGCCAAATTATGCTTACACAAGGAAGGGCGCAAGGATAGAGGCAGAACTGATTCTCTTCTCCCTATTCATTATTAAGATACACAAAACAAGTTACAGATTTATTTCCATTTATTTCAATAATTATAATATATCATAAAGGAGGCAATGTTGCTTTGACTAGACAATAGTTGGTCCAGATTTAAATGGACATAAATGATTTTATATTTCAATACTGATGCAGCAACGCGATTATGTCCAAATTAAGTAGGTATATTACTACACAAAAGAAACCTAAAACAATACAAAAATAATATGATAGATTTGTTAAATTCTCAAAAATATTTATAAATAGGGAATTATCACTTGTTGAATGTTATTCCTAGATGGATTCCAGAATTTACTTGGATTCTAGTTATTACTTTTATGTAAATGTTAGAACCACTGGTAAAATATTCAGAAAGTCCAGTGTCTGGGGCTTGACAAATAGTAAACATGACTCCAACATGATGCCAGACAGATTGTAAATAAAAAAACAATACATATTTTACTGTGGGCACATATAATTCACTTATCTAAGACAAATGCTATGACACATTTCGAAATGTGAAGATTTTCAAAGGGTGTGGGGATAATGGTGGATAATCAGCTGGACATTGTCTTCTAAAACCTCTTCTTCAGGTAAAAAAGATAGATATCTTCCTAAGTGAATGAAAAGTAAAGTCTTACAGGATAGGGAATAGCAACAATTCCAAGAAGAGGTAAGGTCCAGACAGTGATGGTCTTGGCCTTAAATACTGCTAGGCCTTCCTGGGCCCTTCTCCCAGGTGGGACTTCTGGTCATTTGGCCTCTCAGGAGCTGTGTTAGGGGTGTGTGGAGCAATGCTTGCAGTGTACCATGATTGGCAGCTTGCTGGGTTGGGATACAAGCTCTAGGGGTGGGGGGTGTGGGGCAGGGCACTGCCTTGCAAGGGCAAGGCCAGACCTGCACCTTCCTGCACACACATGCCTCCCAAAATATCTCAAGACATCAATCTGCCCAGCCTCTTACACCAGTGAACCAGAAATTTTCAGGCTACAAAAGACACTACCGCTTTTTACTTTTTTTTTCTTTTCCCCAGGAGAGACAGGATATATTTCTCTATTCTATTCTATTGCCATCAATGTTCTGTCAATGGCAATATCCACTTTTATTTACTAATAGTATAGAAGAGGGTGTTTAGGTAAAGAACAGAGGATGGGTCTTCTAAAATTGAACACTGAGTACATCACAGAGCTCTGGAGATCCCATAGTCCAGCCCATATTCAACCAAAGATGAGGTTTGAATGGGCTATAAATGAAGTCTTGAAGAAAGATCAGTTGAGTTAGTTCCTCCTTGGAGCACTGGGCCTGCAGTTGTGAACTCTCCCCATGGCTCAGGTCACCTAAGGTATTGCCTAAGGTAATTCCTTGAGGATGAAAACCCTTATCTTGTTGTGTGTGTGGATTCTGGAAGATCTAAAACCCGTAGAATTTGTAAGTCAGTCAGGTACTATCAACTTTATCAGAGATCACAAATCTGTATTCAAATATTGACAAAGCTGTAATTGATCTCCATGATTTATCTGGCTTAACTTATTTGTAAAATAAATCTAATTTTAGTATGTTATTTTTCTCAGTTTTATAAGGACCAGAGCCTGCAAATATAAGACTACTTCTAATCATCTGTAGCAGTCTACCAGAAACAAAATGTGCTAAGTTTCAGGCACTTGTTGCATACCTTTGACTTTCAAATTCTGCCTTGAATTAATTTAAATGTGTTTGCAATGAATTCTAGCTTAATGAAGACTTTCTGACCAGGATGGGGAAAAGATTAAAAATTATCATTAGTTTTAAAATTGTGGATGTCAACAAAGACAAATTTTTAATGTTCATATTTAACATTGCACTGAGCCTGATTATTTATGCCTGGGCTTATTCATCTCATTTACATCAATGAGTGAAGATGCATATTTGAATGAGTTTAATAAATTCCTGTTGCATTACTGCACCACTTTTCTGTTGCACACCTGTTCTGAGAAATGTCAGTAAGTAATTGGAGCATGTACTGGGGAATATATACCAGGAATGTATTTTGGGCCCATATCATGAAATGTGATTTCTCTTGCACACCAGAGGTACTTTCAAAACAGGAGCAAGAAATGTATAATGCTGTGTCAGAGCTTCAGAACAAAGTACTGCTATTGGAATACCTCATTTTCCAGTATGTTAATTATTCCCAAGGTTTTACCACTACTGCATTCTATCCATATGTGCCTTCAGCCATAATCTCTTCTTTTGCCTTTTTTTTCCCCTTACAGTCACCTTTCATTTACCACTAAGATTATCCTAAATCTTATTTAAGAAGTACTGTCCTTGATATTGATGAAGGAAAAGCTCTTGTGGATAAGCAATTGTGTACTTAAACCACTGTTTCCTTTTTCTTTACTGTGAACTAGTAGATAATGTAAATTTGATGCTGACCTGGGATTTATGGACAACATTCTTATATGAAATTATCTTCTTATAATGAAATTATCATGATCAATAATTGTTAGAAATATATCTCAGGCAGAGAGCTCTTTCAATAAATTGCTTTTTTTCAACTGTTGAAGGTTATATAATATCTTTTACTGGTTCAAAAAGAGCAAAGAAAAGAGGAAACCTGTAACTGATTGTCTTCTGTGTCTTCCTATGTTAGAAGTCCTAGTCGATATTCAGAGGCAACTTTTCTTTGTTGATGTATCTAACATAGCTTTTTTCTTGAAAAAAAAAAAAAAGAACTGAATATTTTATTTCACTAAAATTTAAATCTGTTTCACTGGGTTTGTGTTAATCTAGCTACAGAAATCATATGTTTCTAACATTGGTTTTAGAAAGTTTCAATTTGAGTTTTGCACTGGAGCAAGTGTTAAGAGCCAGCTATCAAAATGTTTAGAGAAATGCCTCTGCTTGAATTAAAGTGCAAATGATAACATATGCCAAAGTGAATAGTATGGATGTTATGTACTAGGAAATGAGAGAGAGAGAGAGCAAGAGAGAGTCAGATTAAGTAGAAAATATCACCACATTGTGGATCCCAAGGGCGTCCTGTTGATAATCTCCATCTGGTCTTCCTGGGCCAGGTGGGAATGCCCAGGTACCTCCCCTGGAGGTGTGGGGGAAGTTTGTCTCTCTCTCTTGCAGACTAACAGACTCTGGACCTGTTATATCACTTTGCATCATGTGCAGTGCTCTGCTGCAAAACCTCAGGAATTAGACACTCCCTAAGCTACCTCTCACGTGAATATCCCATGGATGTGGCCTTCCTGGGGTGGGGGGTTTTATAGCTGAGGCAGTTTTTGTAAGGGAGGATGGGTGTTCACTCCCTCTGACCAGAGGTGACACCACACAACCCAAAACTTTTCTCCTTTCTCTTTGGATGGGGAGGAGTGTGTGCAAACCTGGCCTCAGCAGATGAATGTGTGGACTTTGGCCTTCTCCCCTCCTAACCCAGCCATGATTTTCAGAACTGGGTTTGGCTTTCCTGTGAAAGCATTTTTCTCCCTCAGCTTTGTTTACTTCTCTCTAGACCTGAGATAACTGGACAATAGTGCCACCTTTATCTTATCTCAAGTTCCCTTAGGTGTCTTAACTCACAGTCTAAATTTCCAGTCAGGCATGTTCAGGTAGGGGTGGGCTTTGCTGGTCTCAGCTTCTCTATACAATTTTGCCATAATGGGCGAAACTCCTTCCTGATAATGTTTAAGCCACTGACCATAACATTTCTGTCTCTGACAGCAAGTAACTGCTCCAAACTAACTACAGTCTTTAGTTTATTTACTTTTGCTCACTACATGAATATTAAAAACTTACAGACTAAGTTAAACTCTTTATCAAGAGGGATTGAGAGAACACTTCTCAAAGAGTGACATGCAGATGCACAACACTCTTCAAAGTGGCACGAATTCCTGCTAATCCCTTCAGACATGAGAGAAAAGAAAAAGTTTTCCACAACCTAGATATGGATGCAAGCCATTGAGCTGATAAATCAAGAGGAAACCATGGTGTTCTTACTCTGCTTTTTAATGAAACTGCTTTTCTGCTACCACCATTTCCTAGAAAGAACAAAAAATTGCTATCTGAACTTATACAAGGAAAATATTTATTTGAAATTGACAGATATCTTTTTGAAAAACATTAATGCTTTAATTTTAAAATCATTAATATTTTCACATTGTGATTTTCAATTTAAAGAAAAATATTTATTTAGATTTGACTCAAGAAGGAGAGACGATTAGAACAAATAAAACAAAGTCATCTAGAGTTGAGAATTCTGTTTTTTGAATTTTTTTTCCTGAATATTTTTTATCATCAGCTGAAGAGCAAAAGACTGAAACAACTTAATCTTTTGTTATCTACTGCTAAATTTTTGGAGATGAAAGCTGACTTACGTACACCTCAAACTATCATGAATTTGGAAACAAACCAGAGCTCTTCATTAATCACTGATGTAGGGTCATGGTTAAAGTGTAGCTTGGATAGCCACATTTGGCTAACACTCTCAACATCATCAGACAGATTTTTCTTTTGTCACTTCCTCTCATGTATTGCAGTTTATAAGGATCATATTTTGTGGATATGTTTTCTTTTGATTAGTAGGGGAATATAAAGAGTCTGGGAAAGTTACTTTTCTGCTGCGTTTGTTTGGGTTTTTTGGGTGGACAGAAAATGCTAATTATAGTAATCCATTAAAAAAAATAAAGTGTTGCTAAATTGAATCTAATGAATTAGAAGTTAGCAAAATGTCTCATAAATTTCTGATCTACTGAGGACTAACATTAGGTATGGAATAGGCCCTAAGTATCTCATTAAGAGATACATGAATGGAATTTGGTTTTCAGTACTATTTTGGGATCTGGTTGTTGGTGGTGGAGTTTTTTACACCTTTACATTTGATTATATCTTTCATAAAGCAAAAGTAAGATTATAAGAACAACTGAAATAGAGAAATTTCTAGTAAGCCTGATAATCAGGAAATGCATATAAATCACATCAGAATTGAAAGGGCAATAAAAATACAAAATACTCTTATAGAACCTAAACCACAAGTACTTCTGCTACATGCAACTTAACTGTCAAAATTTGAGTCTTTTATTCTATTACAGATGAATTAGAATAATTTGGGTATTTTTACTCATTTCCTTGAAAAAAACAATGTTATTTTTTGTCAAAAAATTAAAAAAGCTAAAAAGCTTTTAACATAAGAAGAAAATTCTCAATTTTCTTTGCAATCAGGATTCCAAAGATATCAGGAAGTTGCAATCAGGAAAGGATTGCAATCAGTTAGGGAACAAAAAACCTGAAATCACCTCCCAAAATTATATGATTAAAGAGAGTTAAAATTCTGCTCTTTAGAAAGGTACAGGAGAACAATATTAAATTCCCTTCCAAATGTATTGTGAAGACAGAACTTCTATTTGAGTATTTCAAAATGAAGTCCAGTCAACCTGCTTATGGTGAAGGCGAGCACATATGTTGCCGCTTTGATTTAAACTAACACACAATCTTATTCAGCTGCCAAATAAATCACTATGAATTCTTTGGTTGATTATGATTGGATTGGAGTAGGGATCTAAATAATTAAATTTTTTAGAAAAATGTTTCCAAATCTAATGGTACATCATCTTGGATATTTTGCCAGGGGGCCTGGGAAAACCAAAATCATAACCAAAACCAAACAATTAAAAAAAATTGCAGCCTATATAATATCTTAATTTACTGACTCAATAATTGTTTAAAACGTCTTTTTTTTTTTAATTGTGTCTTCACATTTTTTCACTTTCTATTAACTCAAATCAGTTACAGAGTAATACAAACATTTCCCTTTGTGCTTTTAGTGCACAGGTAAAAATTCCATTGACTACAAAAAACCAATAAGACCTACAAGAGGAAGCCAGTAAGTTCAAGAAATTTTACAATGGCCTTCTAAAATGCATCATCTGCTTGCTTCTTCATACAGGTTGAGACTGCTTCTTTCACCATGGTCTCGTATGCTTTGTCTAGGTTAAGAAAAAGAAATCTTGGTTGTAGGGTTTCCTCAAGTTTCCAACAGAAAGATTAATTTTTTATTATTAATACAGCTGTGTATCCAGAAAGACATTGAATGTTTTTACTGATAGCAAACGGCAAATACATTGTAGGCTCATGATTTGTAAACAGCAACTGACAATTGCAAGGAACGTATAATTGCCTCAAAATCAAGCTATTATTTTGGCAAATTCATACAGGTGTAGTTTTCTATCTGCAAATGCCTAGGCTTGAAGAAGAGATAAATATTTTCACTTATTTTCTCTGTTGCTACCAAAATTGAGTTGCAGTTACTATATTCAACTTGACATGCTCAGAAAAAGCATCGCCCTCTCTCTGCACATGTTTTGCCAACATGAGAACTTTGAAAAATCCTTCCTTCATCTGTAGAGAGTTGTGTCAATTATTATTATTAAACTTCCTAACATAAGCCAAGTGTTTGTTACCTATAAAATACTTAAATTACATGTCATACAATTTAGGTTTCCTGGAGCCATTTGACTTAATATAGTTAGCATTATTCCCATTTATTTTTGCTTAATAAAATTACATTTATAAACTGAGATTCTGAATTTTATTTTTACCTATGTTAAAACATCAAAAACAGCTATCTGAAGAGCACATTTTTGACTTCTTTTGCAATTACTGAGAAGAATTTTTTCCCCCGTAGAGTGGAGGATCAAACTCTGTTATTTTCCATTGTCATGCATTTTTTCCCCTGGTGCTTCCTAAAAGAAGGCTGTAGAGAATTTCACCCTACAGCTGAGACTGTAGCTGTTGCCAGCTCTTAGTTTCCAACACTGAAAATTAAATAGTGTTGGCAGTATTTGCTTATAAGCTCTTACTTGATTCATAAATTAAACTGTCACTGATGCCTAATATGCCCTTTTTGTTATTGTAATTTGGGATGATGTTGACTTCCCTTGTCAAATCAAATAATTATAGGGACAGCAACAAACAAGATCTGAGTGAAAACCAATGATAAAAATTAGTATTATTGAATAATTTTTGCAAGGTTACAAAATATTTACTTTCTTCTTCCCTACTAATACCATTTTCTGTTTTTCCACATGGCTGTGATTGCATAGGAACAAACATTTCTCTTTGTAGAAGTACTCCAGGTATCTTCTGATATGTGAATGCCTTAGCAACACCTAGGGCAGTTTAATACTTTGTAAAACTTATTAGCCATCATCTACTGTTATTAATTTAGTGTACTTCTAGAACCAAGCCCATCAGCCTCATGGCATAAGAATTTATCTCTTGTGCTAATGGAAAAATCCATATGTAGGTTTTATCTTGAGCTACTGTTATGCTTCAGTATTCAAATTTGTAATCTGAATTATTTTTCTTCCTGACTGTAACACCACAAATTAAATATATGATAATAGATGACTCCACTGTGAATACATCATAATCTGCTGTACTTACACTCCACAGCTTAAGGTGAATAGCAAGAGAGTCTCAGAAATACTCATCAACACCATATTACACCTTATCTCTTAATAATGTAAAAAGCATTTAACATTTTCTTTGTTTTCATCCCCAGACTTCTGTAGGTGCTCTTAAGATAATAAGACTAAATAATTTTTCTATTTTTGAGGATCCATCAGGGTAGGGGTGGCTGGATGAATGAGACTGGGAGGTCTTTTTCACTGACAGATATGAATTTTCTCATGAGAAGGCTTGAAAATATAAAACTTTGAGGAGATGCCTCATGACTATAAATTTTCTTCATTCTATTACACAAAAAATATGAGAACATAGATATAGTCAGACGCTGAATTAAATTTCATCACTATTTGTACTTTATTGCTATATTAGAAATACAAACCCCTCACACTATAAAGAAGTACTTAGTTATCTTTATAATAAACAAATATAGAGTATAGTAATATGTTACATTACTTAATACAGGAGAACTACATACAACAATTACATTTAATCTAATCCAAATTCCCATCAGGAAAGGGAGATTGCCTTCTTTCAATAGTTACTTGCATGATAAGTTACCTCTGCATAATTGGCAGTTAACATTATACTTTGAGATGTTTGAAAAGGCTTTAAGAACATAATCCTTTTTGTTTATTTGGTTCTTAAATATTTGCTCCATGGTCATATTAAAAGAATCATATTATGAATTTTAGACTGAGGCATGCCCCTTATGTAATATTATCAGGAGGGATTTGGTTTTTGTTTTCTGTACATGAATTTAAGGTCATGATTAATCAATACAGTTTATTCAGTCTGAGGAAAGGTATATTGTTACACAGCACCAAGATGAGTTTAAACTGTTAAAAAACAAACACACAGTGAATAACAAAAATCAGTCTTCTGTGCTGCTACCAAAATCAATTTCAATAGCAATCACATTATAACAGTATGCTTGTAATACAGTGAAAAGGTCAGTACAATTTCTTGCCTAGTTAGCAATGTAACTTTCAAGCTTCTTTGGGCAGGAGTTGTGATCTGGTGAAGTGTCTGGCTAAGTAATTTTTCCACAGACCTTGTGTTTGTCACATTGTTCTCCAGAGCTGAACCATTTCTCTCTAGAGTTCTGAACTTCACAGCCTGCTTTCTTTTCTGTCTTGATTACTGTTAGAAAAATTGATAGTAAGTGCCTACTTCTTGTCATTAAGAATTGACATTGCAGGCCAGTAGTAAAAAATGGCTGATTTTCATGCTACTATTTTAAAATATTCTACCCTTAAATCCTTTGCACTTTTGTCACTGCAAGAAGAGAATGCTATTGCTCTGTGGTTGCACATCCCAAAAACCCCAGAATGTGCTTTGAACAGTCAGAAAAAAGAAATCTAGAATGTAAGTAGGTAACAATAAGCAATGCTCATTGCTTATGAGCTGATATCTCTGTTATGACACAGAAGTCTGGGTGAAAGTGGAATGAGTTAACACCCAAATAATCACTTCCTCTACAAATGGTAAGGATCATCTGTATGATACAGAACACTTGGTAATGCAAGCATATTCTTCTATTTTTCCCTGAGATAAATGAGTAAGAACAGCTGTTACCTACAGTACAAAAGATTTTATTTTTTGTATTCATTTAGGGTAATGTGTGTTTTCTTCTGATTTAATTTTTATTATCTCTAACAGATGTTTACCCAGTTAAAGTTTTCAGTTAAGTACTGGAAAAGCATCTAAATTCTGAGAGGTTTTCTGTTACCCATTAAAATCAATTTTCCACTGATTTCAGAGAAAAAAGAGCAGGACTCTAGTTCATTAATGCAACAGCTATAATGAGTGTGGATAAAACATGAAATTTATTTAGAAAATACTGCTTTTTTGATCAAATGTCATAATTTTACGATGATGTTTCACAAATAAGAATTTGACACAATGTTGTACCATTCTGGCTATTAAATTTATTACTCATTCTTATTTTAGAGTAGTAGTTTTTATTCAGCTAGCTGATTTTTTTTTTTTAATTATGTGCCACATCTTGTGCGTAGAACCTGTATTCTTTCCAAAGGGTACAGCCTCCACTCACTTTCATAAGAAACTAACACATGGAATGTCCAAATCTATATTGAACATCAAAGATTTTATCCTGAAAGAATAGCAGATATTTAAAAAGAACTCCCAAAAGAAATATTCTTACTTCTTTTGCTAAATATATTCAAATAAAATCTATGAATGAAAAACAATTAAAACCTTCAAAAGAAGACTGATAGAAGGAAAAAAATAATTTAAAAGAGTGAAAGGAAAATAAGATATGAGGAGAAATTGACAGTATCTAAGATATGTCCCATCTGCTTGAGTATTAAGCTTGAATTTCTAACAATTTTTACCAATTTGGTAGCGTGTATCACTAATTTTCAGCAGAAACTATGGTCCTAAACAAATTATAAACTTCAAAAATATAACTCCATTAAATTTTTTGCCATGTTTTACTTATTTAAAAGAATATTGCAAAATTACAAAATATTTATGAAAGGAAAATCAGTTTCATCTCTTGGTTTCTGGAAAGTTGGTCCTTGATTTTTTCCCACTGCTCCATGATTTGCAATTAAAAGTCATGTTGCTGGATCCAGGATTTTTTATTACATCTCTGTTTCATTTCTTTTTCTTCCTTTCCTGGAATCTTTTACTATCTCCTGCTGTTTTGGAGAGAAAACTATCAGTTCTCCTGCCTATTTGCCTTTATATTACATCTATTTGATTGTGTTATATTCCCTTCAATTGCTTTTGCCACTTGGGGTCTTGAAAGAGGAAAACTGTCTCCATGATATATTTCAAAAACAATTTAGCCAGCCGTCATGCATTGATTTCTGAAGTAGCAGCACAATCAGTGGATGATATAATAATATCAGTGGGTTCTCAGATGTGATGTGTCCCATGACAACAATATTTCTTAATTAAAACCCTGCTGCGTCCCTTCAACATATCAGTCTATTAGAATTTTCTAATACTTTGTGACCTGAAAATAAAAAAAAAAGTTTTCCAAAGTATATTAATTTTATCCAATGACCAGTTCCTGCCCATACTTACATAGTACTTGTAGAGCAAGCCCCCAATCTGAGCAAGTACATCTACAGCCTTTACAATACTTGTGATGGAGAGTACAACATTGACTAGGGACAAAGTAAGAGGCCCTCAGATTAATCCATTTTTAGGTACAGTTTCCCTGGAAATTTTCTCTAGACATTATTCTCTATTTTCCCATAAAAGTTAATATTGTGTCTTTAATGTAGGTAAATGAGGTTTTTCTACTCCACCAAAAAAAACCAAACAAAAATCATTAAACTTTCTGACCAGATCGTACATCTCTGAAAAAGGCCCAGGCTGACAACAGAACTGGGTTTGCCAAGAAGCTGCCTTGCTGTCCTTGAGAGGGATTCATAAAAGAAAAGCTCCTGGACACCTGTGGTGAGCAGAAGCAGATCCCCCCACACCTGTGATGTAAGGGCCAGTTATCTTAGCTCCACCTCTCTCTCTCAGTCTCCACCTCTCTCTCTCACTGGCATATAAGTCTCCCACAGTGAGGGCCCAGAATTTTCATTGTGAAGGTTGCCTTATGCTCAAAATCTCATATGTTGGTTTGGATTTTTTTGGAAGACAAGAATGCACAGATTCAATATGCTAAGTCTAGGTAAAAGATTCCTGCAATATAGGAATTTGGAAAGAGAAAAATAAGCAGCTTTTTTTAGAGATCAGTTGAGTCTTCCTCAAACCTTAGGCTGACACTGTTTGAGATCAGATCCCCAGGGGCTTTTGCATTGGACTATTTTTCTGAGAAATTGAAATTTAAAATTATAGCCTTAAACAAGCAAGACACACCTCTTGCTGCATGCAGATATAGTCTTAAAACTCAGATGTATTACACTGTGCAAGGAGGGATTGATTTGCAGGAGTATATTTTAACTACCAAAACTCCTAGCATTTGAAAATGTTAGGTACCTTAAGGAGGTATGAAGTAGCTTTTCCTGTGTACAGTATAAATTAAACCTCTCTCTCTTCAAGAATTCAAGGAATTCATTTTCCTGCAATTCAATTTCCATCCAGAACAGGCTTCTTCCTTCAGCTGTGGGTGAAGAATGCAGCAGGACAAGGGAGATTGGAAGGTATAGATGCCCTCTGCAAAGGTTTGGGGTTTTTTCCTGTATTTTTTCAATGGTAGGGGTTCCATCTTTCCTCTCTATCTACCTTGTAAGTCCTGTACTTCTAAGTGATAAGTGGATGCATGTGCTCAAATATACAGGGAATGTACAAACTTGTATAGATTATGTCATATTTTTCAGATCTGTGATTTCAGAGTGCCTTCATCTCTCTGGAATGATTTTATTGAGCTGAAAATCTTACTGAGTTCTCTACTGTAGTAATAGAGAATATTTTTTTATTTCATTGAAATTTGATGTATTTCATAAGTAAGATAAAACTAAGTATCCTACCAGATCATTTGACACAGGATTCTGGATACACAGTGCTTCTGAAGGTCAGCAGTGACTGATGCTGTATGTTCTGTCCATGTCACTGACTGGACCACAAATTCTTGTCACAACACAGTTATCTCAGTGTGTTCTGGTTATTAATTTTTCCATTGGCAATTTTTTTAACGTGTCACTGAATAAAAGATTCAGAATGTATAAATAAGCACCACCCTGTTTGTGAGAGAAAATTAGGTTCCTTACTGCAGCTGAACTGCTTTTCCTTCATGTCACAGAAGCTGGATAGTCTCATGGGTTCTAGGGACCCCCAGGACATGGGCCTTTTCTTCTTTTCCCAAACTCTTGAAGTCACACAAGGGTTGTAGAGGGCTACCATTTGGAGTGGGCCTGAGGAACTCTGCTTCTGAAAAGGCAGCAACTAGGTCCAAAGTAATATGAAATCTGAAAGGTCTAGATGTTCAAATGCAAAGCTGAGATGTGATTCACACAAGAAGTAGAGGAACTGGTTGTGTGTAGATGAGCAACACAGAGAATAAGACTTAGGCCTTGCCTGAAAGGTCCAGCTGCAGCAAAGGCAGGAAGTCCAGCCAGATTAAGCTCAGAAAAGAAACTGTTGAGGTATACTGTAGTGTCTGAAACCTGTGCTAACTTGTGACATACTCCTTTTTCTAACAAAATTATAGAGCAGAAAGGGTGTCATACAGCAAAGAGCACTCTTCATACACTAGTATGATTTTACATATGTTGACTTTCTGGGTGATCAAAATAAACACAATTAGAATACACTGGAAATATTGACAAATATGGTTTGATTTTTTCAGGAAGAGGCAAATCGAAAAAATAGATTGTCTTAAGTCATATTAATAATTTATCGTAATTCTTGCTGTTGATTTGGGATACAGACTAGGGTCTCTGTGTGCTCCACATTAACAAATTAGTGTAATGTGGTTTTTTTTAATGTGAATTTGTCTGTTTGAGTATCTTGAGGTACACATTCAGGACTGCTTGCGAGGTATTCAATGTCCTGTTCAAAAGTCATTCATTTGTGCAGCTCTGGAGCACCCCCAGGCAAAGCAGACCCAAAGAGTTACAGCAATTGGCTCCCTGCATAAGTTGTGCATGACCAGAAGCACCACCTGGTACAAGACCTATTCCATCTAAATACACAATGTGGAAATGAAGTCTCGGAGAGGTAATGGATCACAGCAAATATAGTTGGCATCATTTCCTCTTTGCACTCTATCAACAGGTAATAAAATAGAAGGTGTGATTTCATATAATCACAGGATGGTTGAGATAGGACAGAATCTCTAAGGGTTATCTGCTCAAGTACAGCTACATAGAGCCAGCTAACCAAGACCAAGCCCAGACAACTTTTGGATATCTCCAAAGAGGGAGATTCCACAATCTCCCTCGGCAACCTGTGCTAGTGTTCAGTCATTCTGACAGTGAAGTATTTCTTCATGTTCAGAAGTAACATCCTGTGTTGCAGTTTGTGCCTATTGGCTCCTGTCCTATCACTGGGCACCACTGAAAAGCGCTTTCCTCTTCGCATCATCCCTCAGGTTAATTATACACATTAATAAGATTTCCTCCTCAGCCTTCTCTCCCCCATGCTCAACTGTACCCACTTTTTCAGCCTTTCCTCAACAGTGAGATGCTCCAGATCTTAATGACAGGATCACAGAATCATAGAATACCCTGAGTTGGAAGGGACTCACAAGGATAATAAAGTCCAACTCCTGGTGGCTCACAGGACCACACCAAGATTCACACCATGTACCTGAGAGCATCGTCTAAACACTTCTTAAACTGTCAGGCTTGGTGCCGTAACATGAAGAGTCTGTTCTGGTGCCCAACCACCCTCTGAGTATAGAAACTTTTTATAATATCAAACCTAAATCTTCCTAGACACAGTTTCAGGCCATTCCCTCAGGTCCTGTCACCACAGAGAAGAGATCAGTGGCTTCCCCTCACAAGGGACCTGCACACCACAATGAGGTCTTCCCTTGTGGTGCTGTTTTTTCTTTACCCCGGTCCCGGGCAGCTGGGGATGCCTGGCAAGTGGTGCTGCCTTTCGGCAAGACCAGGGCCGCCGCGTGTGCAGAGCTCTAGGGCTGAGCCTCTGCGTGGGTTTGCTGTCTTTGTAGCCGCACGCTGAGACGAGATAAAGGGACGAGAGAAGGCACACCTTGTCCTGTGTGGCTGAGAACTGTTCATTTCCCGCGTTGCTGCCACAGTGGTCGCAGCAGTGTTCCCAGGTGCATGTGTGGGCAAAATGGCAACTTGGACAAAGGGAGCATGGGGTTAAATAGGGGGCGGGCAGACAGGAGTGGAAGCCCCCTTCGCCCAATAGGGACAGACAACAGGGGAGTGACGCGGAACACGGCAACCTATGGGAATGGGAATGCAGACAACAGGGGAGTGACACAGACCACAACAACCTATGGGAAAATAACAGGGGTGGGTACAGTGTTCTGGGATGAATGGGAATGCAGAGATGGGGTGACTGACACGGAACTTTCAGGAATGAGCAGGGGGTGGCTATAAGATTGACATATAAGAGCTCCTATGGAAGACAGCTTGGAGCGAACCATTGTGAGGGGGAAATAGGGGTACATAGAACTGAGTAACTAACATTTATTAAAACCCCTAACTGAACCAACCCGGCATGCAACATTCCCTCAGTCTCATCTTCTCCAGGCTGAACAGACCAGGTGACCTCAATCACTTACCCTCAAGACCATCTTTGTTGCCCTCCTTTGGACACTCTCTAATAGTTTAATATCTCACTTACACTCTGGTACCCAACACTGCATGCAATCCTCAAGGTGAGGCTGCCCCAGTGCAGAGCAGACCAACACAATCCCCTTCTTTGCCCAGCTGGTGATGCTGTGTCTGATGCCTCCAGGACACGAATGGCCCTTCAGGCTGCCAGGGCACTGCTGGCTCATGGACAAGTTGCCATTGACCAGGACCCCCAGATCCCTTTCCATGGCTCTGCTTTCTGGCATCTCATTCCCCAGTCTGAACATACATTCAGAGTTGCCCCTTTCCAGATGCAGGATCCAGCACCTTGTTAAACTTCATGCAGTTAGTGATTACCTGGGCCATTCTTCTGGCCTTTTTCTGGGCTGCCTCCAATATGGACTCATGTCTCTTGTGCCAAAGATCTCAGATCTGGATAAAGTGTTTTTAGTGTAGCCTGACCAGTGCTGAGTAGAAGGGGAGGTGATCCTTCCCTCAACCTGCTGGCAATACTGAGTCTGATGTAACCATTTGTCATTGCAGCAGGAGTGCATTGCTGGTTCATTTCTACCATAAGTGTAAGCTACCATAACCTTTTATATCCATATGCTCAGGTTAGGGAAAAAAATATTGAGTCATTTGCCTGCAGAACCTAGTTATAGCTGTATCTCAACTTCAACCCAGCTGATGACATTAACTATGTAAACAGCTAACATATCCTACAAGAAAAATGTCTCAATTCAATAAAAGCCAAATCAAACAAAAATCCCTGAAGAAATTAACTGGAAGTGAAAAATACCAGTTTTTCATTAGCACAGAATTACAGTTTATAGATGTTGTGTTGTAGTGTGTCACAAAAGTTCAGTTTATTAAAATGCAGGTTTCTGAAAACAAACACAATGAAATCCAGAAAGTATTGGTGTCTAATTTTATCATTTCCAGTAAATGCCCCTGACACAATAAGCAGTGTAGACATAGCTTCTGTACTATGACACTTTGAAGTGTGCTAAAAAGGAGGGTGCCTACAGTCACCCTGCAGTCAAATACTGAGGGTGAATTTAGACCATACAATGGAGCACAATGTAGTTTCCAAGGCTTGTGAAGATGAGAGCCAGTATAGCTGCAAAACCACTGCAGTCTGGAGAGAGAAGATTTATTATTTTGGTGCAGGATTGTGTGAATGAAGCTATATTTCTTCCAGACTGAACCTGGCTAGTATCCAGACATTTCAAGCCCACTGCAGAACTTCGAAGGGTCACATTAGTGAGTATAAAGGCCCCACAGACATCCCCTTAGTTTATTCTACACAGATACAAAAAATCTTTCCTGTCCAAATTACTTCTATTTCTTAAATCTACTTATCCTCAGAGTCTGCAACTTTTCTTGCAGCTGAAAGGCTTGAGATATCACCTACTAATCTTAACTAAAGATTAGTTAAGTCTAAAGATTTTGGTCTTCAAAATTTTAACAAATGCACCATGCAAAAATGCCTCAATATTTATTATGTTATATATACCAATTTATTGCACAGAACCAATATAACATTGTCTTGATCAAATTCATTGTACAGCCATCAAAATATGAGGCTGAAATTTCCAACATATTTAAATCTTACTTAAGTAAAGAAGTCCAGGGTAGAGATCTAATAATTAATTAGTGTATTCTGCAGCTATCATTAGGTATATTGTGTTTTCTGTGAAATTGTGAAGCCAATAAGACTAAAAATAGCACTATGACTGATAATCTATTGACTTTGTTTCATATCTTTTATATAAACATATGGAACTGTGAATCTGTGATATTGTGAGCAAAGTAGCAAGGGTCTGCAACAAAGCAGTCCTAAGTTTGCATATTTATAGAAACTGTTAGCATATTTTGCAAACTACCAAGGATTCAATAATATGCATATTGGTGTTTCAGTTTAATTATATTTGTAATCATTGTAAATATTTAGGATAACTTCAGTAATCTATTATAAATAAGGATTTTCACTTAGGCTTACTGAAGACTTATTGCAGTATGCAAAATAATAGATGCTTAGGTTTAACTGCTACTGAAACAGAATATATTAAAATTCTTTCAAGGCAAAAGAAGCACTCATGGTTATATGTATATAACATTTGTTTCTATAATCATTTATCACAAGGAAGAGGTATGAAAATATTCTTTCAGGAAACACAGTAAAGGAAAAAAAAAAGTTACATTCAAATTCAAAGTTTAAGTACAAATTTAAGTCATGTGATGCATAGATAAGGTACCAACACAGAGGAATGACTGCACAAACCATAGTTGGGAAGATCTGGTTGAAGCAGAGTTGTCTAGAAACTGACTACATTCTTCTTGCTTTATTTGGTAGTCATGTTGCTTCTTGCTGCATGGGAAAAAAATAGTCTTGCATTACATTTTTAAGGCCTGTGACAGCATTTTATTAAATCCAAGGATTGCCTAAGACATTCTCCTTCTGACTGTACCTTCAGCAGGGTTTCTCAAGGAGTATGCAGCTCTCAGCATTCTGCAGAGGGACTGACAGTAGATCCATATTTCTTCCTACCTCTGGCCACATCCTTGTAGAGCACAGTGCATATGTTCAAGGGAACAATGATGTCCTCATTTCCTCCACAGCCTGCAGCTGACTGACAGATCATTATCTATCTCTGCATGTTCTGCATATCTCCAGCTAACATATCTTTACTTTCATGAATAAATTACAAGAGGCAGCTCAGCCCTGTCATACCCGTGCTTCACACTGAGAGAGCCTGGAAAGCACAGTCACTTTACTGGAAGAGACATTATTAGAAATGAATCCCCCAAATGTAGTATCAGTTTTGGTTCTTAAAGGCTAAGGAATAGGTCACCATAACCTGCGACTGCCCTTGCCTACTTGTTAGCCTTCTGTGATTCATAGAGTTTTGTCATAAATTGAATTTTGATAAGAGAGTTGGTATTTTTTTCTATCATGCATATTCCCAGCTCTAAGTTAGAGAGAATTATTCTTTGAGTCTTGAATATCTAATATGTTCACATATATTTTATGTATGAGCTGTGTATTTCTCTACTGAACATAATCACTTTAAAAAAAAGGAAAAATGTGGAGATTAATATAATCATTGTTTTTTATATTTTTTTTCTCCATTTAGAATTGTTTGTGTTTGTTTGTTTCCTGATGATTTTAAGTAAATAGTCTCTTTGCCTGCCTGCTGCTACCAGCAAACTCACAGCCTGGGGGGGGGGGGGGGGGGGAACCCCCGGGTTCTGTAGCAGCGCGTTTCGGGGATGGTTCCCCCAGGGGTGTCCCCGGGGGGCCCCCCAAGGCTGTGAGTTCGCCGGTAGCAGCAGGCAGGCAAGGAGACTCCACACGGCTTCTGAGGGCGCTCATTAGATGAGGTTTATTGGGGGTCCTACCCCCGGGAGGCAGCATTTCGGGGGGGGGGGGGGGGAAGGGGAGTGAGGGGAAAGGGGAGGGGAAGAGAGGGGCTGAGAGAGCACCGGCCAGGAGAGCTGGCGAAGTGAGGGAGAAAACATCCCCCCGGCACACTGAACAGGGAGATTCAAAGTGGGCGCGGAACAGATTGGGCCAATGGGATTACAGACACAGGATACTGCAGGGGAGGATCACAGGCTTGGAATAAACCATACATTTTCCAGGGGTGAGACAGAGCATACCATTTAACTAAAATAGGTTCCATCATCCAACATCTATGAGGTGTAAACATTTTTAAAATAACCATTTAGTTTCAGCCTAATCACATGGGCTCTAATAAACTGTCATATAGTTTAGATTCACACTGCTGTCTTTCAAAAATCTGCCTTAATTTTGATGTTTCCTGTAGCAAAACCAGTAGAATAGCTTGTATCGAAGACCAGTTAGCCCATATAGTAATCTAACAAGTAATCTAAATACTAACAAGTCCCAGTTGATGTGGGATAATCAGGGTTAGATTACCCTGTCTAAACTAACAACTTCTATAACAAGAGGGCTGGAGGAAGATTACCAAATAGTGAAAAAGCAACATGTGTGTGAAAATGGTGGGGAGGGTGGGGAGTAAACAAAACAAAAGGCAAAAGAAGAGTATGTTCAAGATATAGATGATGGAATCAAATTTTGTCTTACAATGTTATCTTCCAGGTTTGAGAAATGGGCCTGTACAAACCTCATGAAGTTCAACAGGGCCAAGTGTAAGGTCCTGTACCTAGCTGGGGCAACCCAAAGCAAAAATAAAGGCTGGGAGAGAATGGATTGACAGCAGATGTGGAGAGAGGGTCTTGGGGCTGTTGGTGGAGGAGAAACTCAATGTGACCCAATATTGTGCACTTGCAGTCCAGAAAGCCAACTGTGTCCTGGGCTGCTAATCTAAAGAAACACGGCCAGTATGTCCAGGAAGGGTTCTGCACCTCTGTTCTCCTCTTCTGAGACCCTATCTGATGTACGTCATCCAGTTCTGGGGACTCCAATATAGGAAGGCAATGTGCCTGTAGGAGTGAATTCAGAGGAGGGACATGAAGATGATCAGGGGGCTGGAGCACTTCTCCTATGAAGACAGCCTGAAAAAGAGAAGGCTCTAGGGAGACCTTGTAACAGCCTTCCAGTACCTAAAGGGGTCTACAGGAAAGCTGGGAAGGGACTTTTTGCAAAAGATTTTTTTTAATAGGACAGGAGGGTGTGGCTTTAAACTGAGAGAGGATAGGTTTAGCTTAGCTATCAGGAAGAAATTCCTGAAAATATTATAATTTTGTTTTCAAATGTAGGTGTTAAGAGGTCTGCAAATCTTACATTTCTATCAGATATTCCTATTGCAGGATATTGGGATATCCAGCACCTCTTTTGAAAACTATTAGTAGAAAGATGCATTTACAATTTGGATAAAATACAATCTGCTGTGCACTTTTACCCACTGGTGACTATAGCTCACATGTACTAGCTAATGGAAACCATACAACAAAATGTAGAGGGTGAATCAACTGTTCAGGGGAAAATCAATATCTCCTTGAAAATTGCAGCTGGTTAATTTGTTTTGTGCTACAGCCTGTTTTTCAGTATTGGAGCATATTAGTACCTCACTACTTGACTCTCTAGACATGACACATTATATTTTGGAAACCTCAGAGATCTCAAGACCTGAATCTAGAAGTGGAGAAGCACTGAGCAATCTGTGCTTATTGCCAGAGAACTACTGTCCTTAAATACATGTCACGAATTATCCTTCCCAGAGAAATCCTGCCAGGAGTGAATCATGTTCTTAAGGGTCTTTTACAACGTAAATGATTCTATGATTCTGTGATTTTGCAAGAAGGCCAAACACTAACAGTGGAGAAGATAATAAGATGACTTCAAAGAGGAAGTACTGGTTTCTTGTGAAGTTTTAGGGAAGCTTGTAAAGACAATTTGTATCTTAAGGGAAAAGGAAATAAAAATTTAGAAAGTAATTATGAATCTAATATTTTTTCATTGAGAACTAATTCTACATTTAGCTAAATCAAATAAATGGCATATTTATTCAATCTATTGGTCTGTGAATAAGAATGGCTATAATAAATTTGTCTGATCTAATTTGCATTGTTTCAAAGGTTGGCGTTTATGGTTCAGCAGAAATTCAGATAAAGGTGGTTAAATGATATGTTGGACCAAGCCAACAGATTCTGCTTCATGTCATATCCCTAGGCTTTAAATTTCCTATTGAGTTATGATACAATCCATTCCTCTCTGACATTCCACATTAGTGTAACACAGCAACTGAATGATTTCCCTCCTTTTCCTTTTTTAGCATTCTGTTTTAGGAAGCAAACTCAAAGGCAGTTGTACTGGCTAGAAGCTCCCACGTTATCCATACATACCCATTTACTGGAGGCTGTATGTCAGGATCACATACTACAGACCAGTGCAGGTTACAGGCCACATGCATCTACACTTTGTGGCTAAATAAAAATGTGATTGCAATTAAAAAAAAGATTTTGAGCAAATTTTCATTTCCCTCAAGCTCTGAAAAACTTGTATTGCAAGGAAGATTTTAAAGTCCTAACATTGTGGAGTTTTCTCTCTCCTCTTCCTTTTGTTCATCAGTTCTTGGCATTTTTTCGGGGTTTTTTGGGAATCTTGGGTTTGCTTGTTTGTTTGGTTGTTTTTTGGGTTTTTTTTGTTTGTTTGTTTGTTTGTGGTTTTTTTTACTGCTGTATTTCATCTTGTCTGCTTGTATGCAATTTCAGTTTAATATGGGAAAAGAAGCTTGTGGCTTTTCTGTCTCCAAAATATGCTGTTCTTGTCAATTCATATATATATATTGTAGTGTTTAAAAATACTTCTTTAGTTACAAACATCATTGGCTAAAGAAAAAGAAACACCTACCCGCACACTAGCTTGAGTAGTTATTATTGTCCTAAATTTTAGATCATTCCTACACAGAAGACCAACTTCAGCCCAGAAGTCCAGCATCACTAGAAGAAAGTTAGGCCACACAGTTATCTTTTACACAATAAAAAGATTATATCTTATAAAATTATGAAAATATTTGGTTTGTGATAAAATTTTGCATTACTTCTAGAATTTTGTTTAATCCATAAGTGAGCAGGTGGGAACTGTTAACACTTCCCGTTCACTCTTCAGCAATTACAGTAGTGCCATATTTCAAACATCATTATTTTGCTACTCCAGGTATTCTACATGAATGCTCAGGTAAAAACATAAAAATATATTATTTCTAAAACTTTTGTGGAATGAATTGTGGGAGGAAGGATACTGAGGTAGTCAGGCTGGAAGATGATGGAGTGCTGGCATCAGCATCTTTTCTTGTGCTTGTACAATCACAAGAGAATATTGGGGATGAATTTACTTTTACTGCCATGAGTAAGAAACAAATTCACTGAAATTGAAAATATCTCAATGGCATAACTGAAGAAAATTAATTCAAGAGATGGAAGATCATGCCAAGCTCATTTCTCTGCTGTGACAGCCAACATTTGCCTATCATCTCTTTTGCTGACCAGACTTGATCCTACAGTAATTCCACTTATTCTGTTCCTTATAGAATGCTGTCCTACATTGCCACCTTGGTGGTGAGATATCTTCCATCTCAAATTTTAATCTGATAATTTTATACATAGTTATCACTTCAGATTTTTTGGTCTTTTTTTTTTATCATCCTAGAGAACTCATGAGGAATTCAGCTGTATTGACTCTTATCTTCTTTTCCTAACCAAGATATATCTATTTCTTTTACTGTTCTTCCAAAAAAGTAATCTATTTAACTGACCATTCTAGTAACCATCCTTTTATTGTACTCCAGCCTGAATTAATTTTTGATTGGTACAAAAGAATGAGGACACACCAGTCTCTTGGCTTCTTCAGTTCCCGTGACCAAAACCACTGGGAAGCTGAAGCACTGTAGAATAGCAAAAGTGATGATACTAAATTCAGAGGCAAATATCCACTCTGAGCTCACAGGAGCTGCAACTGCATTTACTGTTAACTAAAAGTGTGGGTGCCAATCATGTCCACAAGCCAGCCCTCAAAACCTCTACATTTTACCAGAAATTAGTAGGAGTCATAAACATTAGACACTGTTTAGAATGAATAACAAATCCTCCAATAAATCCTCCATCAACATTCTACCCTACCATTTCTGAAAACAATATCACAATACCAAAAACAGTACTTAAAAATGTATTTTCTTCAGACACTTATATATAAAGCTGTGTGTTTTAATTCTGAAATAAAACTTCCTAATAAGGTGCTAATGATAATTGGTGCTATGTTAAACTAAATTATTTTCAATTCCTCTGAACAATATCAGCTCTGCTCAGTAATATAATTTCAGTCATTAAAAATAATGCAATAAGGTAATACAATAATATAGTAATAAGATAATTGGCATGGGTGTTCTGAATTACTAAGTTGATGCTCCTATCAGTAATTGTTATTAATTTCCATATACTCAAGGAATTTTAAATATCATTCAGATTATAAATGACTGAAATTTGATCTAGTTTGATTGTAGCTAATTGAAACATTTATATACTTATATATATATATATATATCCATGAATGTACTTGTAAATGTAAATATGGAATGTTTACATACAATTTAAATACTTTTGGCATAGCATTTCAATGTAGGTGTAGACACATGCAGATATAAAATAATATCTGAACACTCAAAATCAGCACTCAGCAAGGTAGGCAGTGGCAACAGTGGTAAATTCTGTGTCTGAGCACTAGATTCAGGTGGATGGGGATTCTCAGAGTCAGGAAAACCCAAACAAGAGCTGAGCATACATGGATGCCATCAAAAGAAATAATGAGTTCTTGTATTGGGTGACTCTCCTTTAAGGGTCACTAAGTTGCTCATCTGTCAGCCTGACAGGGAGTCATGAGAAAAGAATCTGTCCAAAATCAAGGCAGATCTTTAAATTAAGGACCTAGGTGACTTTTACTAACAGACAAATGCATCTGCATAGAGCTGACCCATTTACTATAGACTGAGAAAATTAATATTGGAAAAAATTGCCTTCTGAAGATTTTTATTTATCTTTTTTAACTATCTAGACAACCTATTAACTTAAATTATTCTTACAGCTTTAAGTAAGTAGCTGAATTCATCCCTGAACTTTAAGAACTAGGGTGAAGAATTTTGTCTGTAGAAAAGCTAGAATATTGTCAGGAAAAAAGAAAAGAAAGAATGAAAGAATCAAATAGAAGAAAAAGGATGAGGGGAGCTAGAGAAAAAAGAGGAGGTGAGGTGGAGAATTAGAAGTGGTATAAGGAAGCCTCCAGTGTTTACTGGAGTGGTACACTCCAGTACAGGCAGTGGTACGCTCAAAATTGTAGTGAGTGCACCATGATCTAGTGGAAGGGTCATCTTTTAAAAAGAAAAGAAAACTTGAAAAATGATTACAATAAAAATTGACTGAAAGGAAAATTCTTGTGAATCAGAATGAGTAGGAGATAAAGAGATTAATAGAAAATGCCAATACAGAAATGGGTTTTCCAGAGATGGCGTATGAAAGAAATTTATATCATCCCGTTTAACTAATAAGGGATTAATTTTTCTTTAACCTTTAGCTTTTAGTAATTCTTAGTCCGACATAGAGTACCATAGGATAAAATTAGTCTCATCCAGTCTTATCTGCCTGAAATGTAGATGTCAAGTTTAAGCAAGTACTATCTATATGGTGGTGTAGGAAATGCCAAAGAGTAATCTAAGATGCTTTTGTTCGGCTAATCTTTGATAAGATTGTTCCCATTCTCTACACAGAGATTTCAGACATACTTCATAATTCTCAGAGTAAATCTGAAAAACAAATATTATTTCCTATTCTAAGAGAAAATCCAGATTTATGATGTCACACCTATAATGTTGAGGTGATTTAATTAATTTGCAAAGAATATAAAAACCTTCTGGAGAAAAAAATTATTAAATTCTCTATTTGGGTACATATCCAATAACAAATCTTTCAAGGAAAATTATACCAGTGCTATTCCCCATCTAGAAAACTCTTGCAAATTCTTTTTCTACACTGGGAATTTTATATCCCCTTCTGTTCATGTCCTTTCTAGCCCTCATTGTCACACAATATACCAGCTACACTGCAGGTTAGATCCAAAGATGTCTGCATAATAAAAACTTTTAGAATAAAAGTTTTAATAAAAATTATATTTTTTATAATTTTAAATTTTATAAATTTTTAAAATTTAAAATTATAATTTTTTATAATTTTATAATAAATTTTTTTAGAAATTACAGTTCAATCAATTTATACTTAGGATAGATAGGAGAGAAAGAAAGAATAATAAGAACATCTGTGTGTTCCCACTGTTACAGTTAAGGAACAGTATGACTAATTCTGTCTATGCCTTGCAGCACAGTCCTCTGTCGGCGATGAGTTATGTCAAAGGCAGCGGTAGATTAGCTGGTGAAAAAAGATGCTATTTAAGCTGAAGTGAATAGTATAGGAGAAGCAAAGACAAGAAAGCTATGGAGTGCTGTGACTGCGTCTCTAAGTGTGCCACAGGAGCACACGTACTGAGGATGGCCTTAGTTATGGTGAATTCACGGCTGGATGCAATTCCATGAAAAAAGTATTTTTGTACAGAGATGTACCTAACATGGCCTTACAGTGCAACACTTATTACAGCTAATTACCAACGTGCCCCTAAGAGCTGTGTCAATTTTGCTTTACAAGGTAGTTCTGTTATGACTTAGTACTGCTTAGGGCACAGGTACCTTGAGCGACTCATTCAGGATTGTGAAGCCTATGACAGAGATTAAAGGGGATCCTGTTTCTGTTCCTCTGTGTGATCTCTCAGTCATGAGACTTTTGTGAACTACCTGAGGTGCTAGCATATTTAAGTGCTAGTCAACCACATGAATGCCTTTCTTTTTTTAATGACTACACAAAAAGTACAGTCTACCTTTGTTACAGAATGGTATGTAAGATCTTATTTTCACTCAGGAAAAGCACTATCTTAAACTATTCATGCAAACAAAAATTCAGTAATGTCTACCTAGGTGAAATATCCAAATTTATGGCCAAAAATAATTTTCAAAACCACTAAAAGGTTTATTGTTGATATCAAACACTTACCAGAACTTCTCATCAGTGTCAAATAAGTTCATATTTTTTTGTTTTTACTTGCTCTTAAAGAAACTATAAAGCATAAATTATCATTTGTTCAATTTTCTTCTTTCTTAGTATTTCAAAAAAATCTGCTTAATACTGGAAAACCTCAAGTACATTTTCTGTATACCAGAGTTTGAGTTTTTTACATAATTAAAGGCATAATTAATGTTAATTTACTTGTATAAACCATTTTCTACAATGACATGCGAGTATAATTATAAATATTATTTTTAAAAGACTTTCCAGTTTCTGTGGTCTTCATTTTCTCTCTTATCTGTTCCTTCTTTCTCAAACAGCATTCTCAAAAAATAAAACCTGAAATGTAAATCAGCTATAGAAATGTAAATCAGCTATATTGAATTTCTTAATCTTATTAAAGCCATGATATGTTAAATGATTTTATGAAAGATAACACTGGCTAAGTCAAACCTTTATTTGGCAGACTCTCAAATTGCTCATCAGAGGACCATCTATCAACCATGGAACAGCTTAGGCAGAAAACAACTGAAATAAATCTGGAAACCATCAGAAAAGATATTAAAGACTAAGTAATACATTGCAAACATTGAATGCCAATACAAAAGTTTGTAAATTGCTATTTTTCTGTTCACAAATACTGACAAAATATTTTAACTTTTATGATCTGATTAGTAAATTGATTTTAAAATATTTTTCATTTTCTTGTTTTGATTTTTCTGCCCTTGATTTGCAAACACTTGTCAACTACATGATGTGGAAAGCCTAAAAATAGTTGTGAACATGGGTCCTGCAATGATACTATAAATATATATATATATATGTATGTATGTATGTATATTTATGTATATAGAAATTTACACATTATGCATATGTAAACCAATAAGCTCATTTAAAGAGCCATTTTTCAGTAGAACATGTACGAATGTAAGCATAATTTATTAAATGTTATAGTCATAAGTTATATTTAAGCAAGTCACAGAGCAACTTCAGTGGGAAGTTAAAGCAGCCTAGAAAAAGCAGAAGTTTGGGTATGGGGTGGTTTTTCTTTCTCTAGCAACAAACCAAATCAATGAGTCACACAGGGACATCTTCATACTCTGATATATAATGAGTGTAGCCTCCTGCAAGAAAACTTGAAGTATTGCTCTTCCTAGTAATATTACAAAGAGTGTCAAAGATTGGTTTATTTGGTTTATAGGGTTGATCCAGTGGGGCTACTCAATAAAACTGCACCTGTATGGGAACAGGAGAAGGAACAACAGCTCCCCTTCTTCAGCAGCCCAGCTTGCCATCTTTCATAGCCTCATACATGGTCAGTTCAATCAGTTTAGCAAAGACATATTTTGAGAGGACTGCATTATATCTGGCTCAGATGGAGCTACTTTTTTCATAGCAGCCCATATGGGGCTGTGTATTTTCTGACCTGCTTCTCGCTCTGCCCCCACAGTGAGTAGGCTGGGGGTGTACAAGATGATGGGAGGGGACACAGAGAGGGCAGCTGACCCAAACTAACCAGAGAGATATTCCATAACACAATGATTAACAATATAACTGTGTCAAGTTTAGATTGAAGGGATTTTTACCAAAGTAGCTGTTGGGGACTGACTGGGCATCAGATTGCTCATTAAAGCCTTTACATAACTTCTGTTTTTTTTAATTTTTTCTTTCCCTACACTTATTACACTATCCTTATCTCAACTTTATGTCAACACAGGGGAATACTGAGCAAGAGACTGGATGAGGGCTTAGTTGCCAGCTGGAGTCAACACAGCACAGATGACAAGGAAAAGTTAGTCTTTAACATTCTGATAAAAAAATAAAATTAGCTGGAAGGTGAAAAAGGGTGGAAAAAATATAGAAGAAAGAAAAAAAACCCAAAAACATATTGTTAATGAGAATTCATAGCATGAGATTGAGGGTCTTCACATCAGTGGTGTTAACTAATGAAACAATTTTGCTAGGGATATACTGGAAATTTCTTAATATGCATTCACTGAATCCAGATTTAAGGTCTGTGTATTTTTCTACCAGAGTCATGGAACTGTTGTTAGAATCACTTCTTAAAATTATAGAGCCTGAACTTAGCAGGAAATTAAAATAAATTCCTTCTCATATTATTAATCACTGATCCTAGGTTTTCTCAAATGCATATCAGCACTAGATATGGAATGGTATTAGAGACAATTCAGGTCACACAGTTATTCTCTTAATCGCTATCACATATATTGAATGTTTCTGCAGCTGCTTACAAAATATTACTTATCTTTTGACAGAATTTCACAATGGTAGACTGAATTATGATAAATTATATTTCTTCTCCTTTGATTATACAGGGTACTGACAATCATTTGTTAGTTTTAGTATAGAGTCATCATTTGGTGTGAACCACAATATTTATGAATCATACAAATTTTATGTATCGTGCAAATTTGTTTCCTCAGCAGATAAAGACAGTATTATTGCTAAGGCCTCTAAAATAATGCCTCTAAAAATGTTTAGCTGGGGAGGATCACAGCATGTCATGCAGTGAACTTGTAAGTGCACACAAGTGTGTTTGATGCAACACAGGTTTCAAAGAATAATAGCTTCTATTAAAATATCATTATCAATTATTCAGCATCAACACAATATAGCAATTGTCTTCATTTAATATATTAAGATTTATTTAGAATATTTAGTAGTTATGTATTGGAAAAGAGAAGAAAAAAAGGTAAAATAATTCCAAAACACCTTGTAACTTGCTCATGTGAATCTTTTTACACTCCACACAAGATCTCACAGCTTATCTATGTAAGTCTAAGGACAGCCTTTAAAATCTTCACAGATACATGAATTCATAGGAACTTTGAACATATTTCCTGAACCTGCTTTTCAACTCAAAAAGCCTGCTTCACTAACATGGTGGAATACAGAACACAGCTACACCACTGCTTCTCATCATTCTCTGCACAAAAAAAAATCATGGGACAGACAGGGTGCCAGGGCCTTCCAATTTCCTCTAACTGCAACACTCATTCCTCAGATCTCCCCAGTGCCAGTCAGGGTGGGAGTCAGAATAGAAGAATGAAGTTAAGCCTGGGAAAAGAGGGGAGTGGGGAAAAGGTGTTTTAGTTTTTGTTCTTTTTTCTCACCATACTATTCCACTTTGCAATAAATTACATTCATTTTCCCTAAGTTAAATCGCTTTTGCCCGCAACAGCAATTGGTAAAAGATCTTGACCCACAAGCTTTTTCATCTTATTTTCACTTTCTGTCATGTTAAAAATATGAGTCAGAGAGAAGCTGAGGAATGAGAAACTGCTATGTCAAACTTAAATGAAAGAAGTACAAAAAGAAACAACATTAAATATTAAGTGCTGTCTTCTCCCTCAAAAGCATCACCATTTCATTCACAGAACATTTTTCATATCAATTGCAAACATAGTACCAGAAGGTAGTATTAAATTCACCACAAAAAATAAAAATGAAACGGTATTAAGTAATTTTTATTATTAAAAGATGGATCCTGCTTTACTTCTAGAAATGTGACTTGTTTCACTTTCAGAGCAGTGATACAAAATGAATATAAGGATAATGTAGGTCATTTAGAAAAAAAATTAGCAATCTCTTTGGCTTTCCCCTTCTGTCCACCTCATTATCTCACTGAATTACACCACAAGTTCCCAATGAATTAATGTTATCAAAACTTTATCCCATAACCTTTCTCAAATATCAAGTGATTCTACAAAATCTCTTAATATTACTGCTGATCTTTTTACAACTCTACCAGAAATGGAAGATTAAAAACTTTAATTCAACTAACTTTTTAGAAAGATACCACCTTCGACATTTTCCACAGTTTCTCAATCAGAAACAATTAGAGAGGAACTTAAGCTAATTACTTATCCTAATGATATATAAGACCATATCTGGCATAGGTCACTAAGCCTCCTTTATAAGAACCACCTATGAAACATTAATCATATTTTGACTCAATATAAATGACAGAACAATGTTTTCTTTGCTATTGTCATATTAGTAATTTTAATCTTCCGGAAGTTAATCGGTTAATGCTAATATAGTACTTGCCTCTCCTTATTAGCTGTGATCTTATGGTCCCTTTATTGTGTATCAGTCCTCCCACACATTCTTGCTATGGTTCATTTTTCTCATACATTTTTTTCTGACCCTGCAATTGTCAGGAAATTTGGAATTAAATCCTGGTGTATTCAGAATTCATTTACTGACCCAGAGAAATTACCCAGTATGCCATTCAATATGCAGAAAACAAGTGTGCTGTGAAAAAGTACTGTACTGGACCAGAAGTTTCTTAATTTAATAAAAAAAGCCCTTTGACCTGAAGAAAGTAAGTGGTAAATTGTTGCGGTGTGTCTCCTCCCTCCCAAAGGTAACCCTCTCCCCCCGCCCCAACCCCCATGAGCCCTGGCTGTGAGACAGGGGGTCCAGGGGGTCGAGTGATTGGCAGATTTGAAAGATACCCCCTGCCCCCTGTGGCTATTGGTAGACCTAAGTGCCCCTTCTCCCCTGGCACCCCTCCCCCTCACCTGGTTGGTGGCTACCTGTCCCTGCCCCTCCCCTTACCCCCGGGTTAAAAGGACAATCCAGCCACGTGGCCGGCCTTCTGTTGGAGCTGCCACCAGGTGCACAACTCTGTAGCTGAAATAAAGACTCTGGATCAAGCTCTAGCAGAAGTGCCTCCTTTCTTCACCATCGCCTGAAGCCTCTCCACTGAGGAATATCGCTCGCAGCCTCTGAGTAACCCAAGGGTGTCACTGGGGAGGAAACATCCCAGCTGACGCCATTGGACTCAGCAGCAAGGCAAGCCCGGGCAGGTCTCTGTCGGAATATTGGGAACCCCAATAGTAAATATAAGGGATTTATATTAAATTTATGAGTAAGAGATTAATAAGGCATATTACTATATATGAATAAGATATTGATAAGATTTATATGAAATTAACAGCTGCATTTAAGAAATCATAAGAATTTATCTACATTGTGCTTTGCAGCCTTTTCACTACAAGGGTAGGAATATTTTGTACATGTGCAAGAAATTACTAAGGCCCTGTGTTTGTCTTGACTGTAAGCAGAAATGTACCTGTTGAACAGCTGCTTCTTCTTATGAGTTCAGATACTTTCTTTATATTTGATCAGTGAGTTGTCCAGTTGAAATTTCCCCAGGAACTCAATTATTTTAAGGGCCCAAGTGTTTTGTCCTATTCAGCCTGGATCTTCCAGTGCTGGAAACTCTCTTTACAAGTGAGCAGTTTTCACATTTTTAAGCAAGTGATATTTTCACTTTCTAAGAAAATTATACTCCTATTTTTATTCAACTTTCCTACCACCACACTGAATAAATTTTCCAATATACTCAATGAAATATTGACTATTCATATATCATGCCAATATGTGCATGTAACATTCATCTATGAAAATAACATATTCAGTGTCAACATCTGAGAGAATTATATGTTGCCTTTCTTCCTTTTTCCTTCCCTTTCTCTTCCTTTATTTTCCACTAAAAAGTTAGTGATGAACATAAAAACAGTGATCTGGTTTGCATAAAAAATAAAACAAATGTCATGTGTAAGGTACAATGCTTTTTAAAATTGTACTATCAAAAAAAAAGCATTCTCAAACTGTCATTTGTGTAAATCAGCAAATGATTCATCAGTTAATTATCTTAAAGGAAGCAAGAAGCAAGAAGCTGCTAAAACTTTCAGTAAAGGCCAAGTTCTACAGAAGTTTTCCATATTGCATGTGCAATAACTCCAGAATGTTTACAAAGAAACAGGAGTAAGAAGCAGAATGAAACAGGTATTTTTGTTTGTCCTGTCTCTAAGACAATCTCTAAATCACAATTAACACTAATATTCATGAAATTCTTAATATGGCAGGCTCTTCTGTGACTACTTTCACTGTTGTCAATCTGAAGCCTGGTTTATGTTCCTGACATGTCCTCATAGGTATCTTTATAAATGTGTTAGTAGCCTATCCTGGAAAAATACAAACTACCACTAATCTGTACCAGGTCTGATAATCACAACAGTTTCTCACACATCTTTATACAGTGGAAGTGCTACATCAAGAAAGGTAATATTAAGTTTACAATATGTTGTGTCATATGACAAGCTGTCTGCAAAAGAAAGCTTTTTCAAAGCTATATTCGTATTTTATGGATAGTAAAATATCTGATGTTAAGTGTTAAAGCCTTATCAATTTATCTAAAAAGGCACAGAAATATAAAGCTATATTGTACATGTGGAACTCCTATTCCTTGGGAAGTTTGAGAAAGACTAATGATTAGATTTCACCTTTATCCCAACATGCTATGTATTTGCTATACATAAAAAGATTTGGCAAATAGAACAGAGGCAAATAAAGAAGCAACCAAACTATGAAGCAAAACCTTATGCAATTAAGGAAGTATTGTGTTTATAGTTCCACATTTTTGCACAAAAGTGCAAAATACAGTTTTTTATTGCTGCATTACACTAAAGACCAAAAGATAATTATTTTAGAAGCACAGAATCTCTGGACTTCAGTTGATTTAGTTCAATAAAGTTTTCAAAAGAGTTGAGAGGTAAGAAAGATGAAAATAATTTGACTGAACCAGTGAAAAAAGGATTCTTCAGGTGGATGAGAGATTTTATTAGACTAATTCATTTGACTGGAAAACTAAAGAAATCTTCCTGGTAGTATGAACAAAATGGTTTTTTTGAGACACTTATCTGATAGGAGCATATTTTTGTTTTGGATAATTTCTGTTTAAGCCAAAGATAATGCTGGAGAACCACCAAAAGTGACCTGGGGTTCCTGGTCGATGGAAAGCTGAACATGAATCAGCAGTGCCCTGGCAGCCAGGAGGGCCAACCCTGTCCTGGGGGCCATCAGGGACAGCATCACCAGCTGGGCAAGGGAGGGGATTGTCCTGCTCTGATGGTTCAAGAAACACTTGGAGAAGGTTCTCAGGCACATGGAGTGAATCTTTGAGTATCTTGTGCAGGGCCAGGAGCTGTCTTTATTTGATCCTTGTAAGTCCCTCTAATTCAGGATATTTTATGATCCAGTGATTTCCCATGCCAAGGATGGGACACATTTTACCCCTCCTGGCATATACATAAAGCAGACACTCTGAGGAGTCCCCTAGAAGTATATGGTTGCTCAAATTCTTGGTGATCTGAGGGAAAGTGCTAAATGCTTTATCTTCATATTTAGAGCTACCTCCAGAATATGTTAAGATCTCGGTGAACTTTATCAGCATTTACAGAAAATCAAGAAATTAATTCTGTTATCTACACAGAATTTTCACCTGGGTCATGAAAATCAATACTTCCTATGTTGATTAGATTTGGACTTCAATTAAATTCATTTGACTTTAAAATTGTCAAATCTGGAATTAAACCTCATCCCACTATATATATGTATGTGTGTGTGTGTGTGTGTATATATTTTAGAATTAATATTTTTACTGCTGTTTATTTGTAATGTAGGAATGACTAAAACTGTGGAACATTTCCCTTAGAATATTAGGCAGTGTGCTAAAAACAAAACAAAAAAAATCCAAATGAATGAGACCTTCAATCTGTGGCAGCAGCTCTCTGGCCACAGAGAGCAGACACAGACTTTCCCAGGCATTTTCCCGGGGAAGGCTGTGAGAAGATCAGAGGAAAGAATGAGAAACAATTCTTATCTTCACTTGTTGCACCTGCTGTTGTGCACATGTGGAATGTGTCATAGAGATTTGTTTACCAAAGGGTGATTTCTTAATTAGACATTGGGTGGTGTTTGGATGAATTGACCAGTTAGGTCAAAGCTGTATCAGACTGGCTGTAAGGGTTACTGAGTTTCTTAATTAGTATAGTATAATATAGTATAGGATGATATAATAAAGCAAATGATCAGCCTTCTGCAATCATGGAGTCAATGCTAATTATTACCCAGCTGGGGGCCTGCAGTGACATCAATCCAACTAAAAGACCATAGTCCTGTTTTAGAGTTTGAAAATTTAATAAGGAAATGTATTCCCTGCAGCTCTTAGAGTAATATTGGCCCTACAGTTAAACTAGGACACAAGTAACAATCACCATGCCTCATTTTTTTTTTCTTGTGGTTTTTTTTTTAAGACATTTATTCCTTTTGTAAAGCAGATGTAAAGCAAAGAGGCAACTGTTGTACTGATCCTTCCATAAAGAATTATCTATATAACTGATGAAATATATTACATATAAATATATTTTCATCATTATTGTAAGAGTCAATAAAATTATTGAAGTATTGATGTAACCAGCATAATGAAAATTTTCATAAGGAAAAAAACGCTTGGTTCATGTGTGTTTAAACCAAATCAAGATCAGAATGATTTATTGACTTATTAATTGTTCATAATTAGCAGTCAATCAGTAATTCATTTAGGATTGATATCAGCAGTGCAATATAGAAATCTCCATGTTAGAAGCTTAAAAAAATGCTAAGATACACTCCTTAGAGGCAATTCCAAAATGCTGTAGCCTCACACCCATGCACATGCACATACAGAACTGCATGCACATTCTCTCATGGACCATGTCGGCTATAGCCCCCTTTCCTATGTAAGTTATCCCACTCACACACACCTTCTGTGGGACATGTGGGTGTTCCATCCTTACCTCTGCTGCTCCCCAGTGAGCACATATTCACCCATGGATGACAAGATTCAAGTTGCCATGGCATCCTATGGCTCTGGCTGGCCAAGGCAGAGGTCCTGATGTCAGGAGATTTTTAGCAGTGCATAAAGGGATTTTGAAAACTGGTCTTTGCACTTCTAGGTTTCTCCCTCACAAATTTTACAACTTAAAATTTTGCAGACTCTCATGCCAGTCCTATATGCCTTTTCCAGCTCAATCACTCTTGATTTCTAAGATCTCAATATAGTACCCAGATTAGTCTAAACTGTCTGATAGTCACCTTCACCTTTAAATGGATCTGTTTGGGTGAAGGTGCCCTCAGGAAGTTTAGCCACTGTTCACACACCTGTCTGAACAACTGCCAGGCCAAAGGTGCTCAGTGGAAGTATCCCACAGTAGTGACTAGCATTACATCTAAGAAATTACTTCCACCTACCTTACAGTATCAGAAAAGAAACTGAAACCCTAAAGATTCAGTTACATTCAAAGTTAGCTAGAGATTTATTTTGAAGTATAGACAAAGAAACATGAAAAAAATACCACTATTATTCTCTTCTTATTATTGAAGATCAGATCCTGTAGATCTCTCTCAGTAAGACCTTGCTTAAATGCTGAACTGGCTTGAAAGGAAAGGAATGACAAGGGGATTCACATAGCTTCTTCCCATGACAATCTTTCAGACACAGACCACAAACCTATCAACACTTCCAAATTTTCTGAGCATTTCTTTACCCTTGATGTTAGTATCAGCCATGTTCTAGTAACAACCCGCTTGAATAAACTTCATGTGCTTTATCCTAAGTTCAAATTGTCTCAAAAGTTCAGATACTCAGTTTAATCATCCACAAACTGAGAAATAACATTTTGGGTTTATTTATCAAACAAAAAGATTGTCTTAAATAAACCCTAAGCCTCTTTATAATTCATAAATGCATAGGTTATGGTTTGATGCTGGCATAATGCCAGCACCCTTATGAAAATGTACTTTCTTAAATAAATGCTGTGAGATGTGATCAGGAACCAAGTAGAGCAGGTTTAAGCTTAATAACAAAGGGGAAAAAGTTTATTAAACTACTACTACTATAAAAGAAACATTAAATCTAGGATGAAAACCTTCTAAAACATTCCTCCTCCTCCCCCAATTCTAACAACTACAGTGAGACAGAACTTGGACCCTTAATCAGGTCATCACCCTTTAGATCATCAATACTCAGTCCTTTAAGGGAGAGAGGAGTCTCTCGTGTTATTGACCCTTAGGAAATACAGCTGCGACTTTTGGTGTTTCTATGTCACACATGGCACTGCCTGGAGAAAATCTGCCAGTGTGACACTCTTCTTTCTATGCTACAGTGCTCTCACTACTATGCATGGACAGACTGCTCATAGGGTTTCTTTTCAAGGATGCTTTGCTAAGGACTAAAGAAAAACAACAGTTTAGTTTCTCATTTTGGGACTACAGTCCCCCCCACTGCCCCCTGGGGCCGAGGGTTTAACAGCTGTTTGTTTTTGGGACAACAGTCCCCCCTATTTTCTTCTGGGGCTGAGGGTCCAAGAACAAAGATCTTCTTCTTCTCTTCTTATATGAAGACAGGGGGTGTCACAACACCTTCTTTAACTTTTCTCTGTTCACTCTACTCTGACCTCTCATTCCCAGGCCATCTCTTCTCTTTCAGATTAAGGAGGAGTAATATTTCACAAAGTTTTCATCATCTAAGAAGTGGTTAAAAGTCTCAAATTCCCCGGACGGCCAGGATCTCTGCCCAGACTTCTAACTCTTATGACTGGGCACCTTTTCCCCCCCTCCTCCTCCTCTGCCGGTGTACTGCCGGCACTGTCGCTGTCTCTTTCTCTCTCTCTCTCTAGAGAGACTCTGGAGGAAGGAACACAAACATCCCAGATTTTTCCTCCACCCTTCTATCTGCAGGGGGGTCGGCCTGGTTCTAGTCTTTCCACTTTTCGGCTTACTTCAGGCTGGACCGCATGGCTGCCCCTCCCTCCGCAGCCTGAGGCTGGGCAGGGGAGAGCCTGCACTCCACGCTGACTGGAACTAAAGAGAGAGTTCCCCTGGGACTTCTTGCTTTTAACCCCCTGTGTTCTCAGAGGCATGTCCATGCTTTCAGTGGTCAGTCTAAATCCTAATATCTAACCCCAACTACTGATTGGTTTGACTGCCAACTTCCTGAGAAAATTCACTTTCATGTCAAACCATGACAGCATACTACCTGAGAATGAATAAAGGGAAAATGATCAAATTTTTTGTTTGTTCATTGATTTTATTGAAAGTAATAAAAGACTTTCAATCCTGTAGAAAATTTTTGGTATACAAATGTTCAAGACAAATCATCAGTCACA
The DNA here is from genome assembly GCF_031753505.1 of Anomalospiza imberbis. Taxonomy (NCBI): domain Eukaryota; kingdom Metazoa; phylum Chordata; class Aves; order Passeriformes; family Viduidae; genus Anomalospiza; species Anomalospiza imberbis. The sequence goes on along the minus strand of NC_089681.1, from coordinate 15,925,461 downwards.
CAGTTAAGGCATTTATTCTGTCTGACATGCAGCACTATCAACAGAAATTTAGGACAACCCAGATGTCATATTTGAGAATCTATATGTAACTGAAAAAGAACTATTAATCACATAGGAATATACTTCTTTACTTCTCCTTATATCTGTTTTCAAGTACTCTTCACTCTTTCCAGTAAGCTATAAGCATATACCAATAAATTATATGACACACACAATTAAAGAATGACTATAATAATAGCAGCTATCTTTATAAAAGTGGATTGGGAGAAGAATGAGGATTAGTAGTTGGATACAGAACCTTCATTAAAGTTATATACACTAGTAGCTTGATCTGTGTTACAAAGGAGTAACAGTAAAACAGAAAGAAGTTTCATTCACAGAGTTTATAATCTAAGAGCTGGATACAAAATTAAATAAGTTAAAAAATAGGCAGTGGTAGGCACAGAGAACAGAAAATACTAAAAAAAGTATATCAAGTAACTTCAAGACCTACTTCAGGTCCTGGGTGTAGCAGAAACATATGAAATAAATCAGAAAACAAATACTTAGAAAACAGATTTTTTTATTCTGAATGCTAGTGACAATATTTCTTAAAATATGGTGATTGATAGAATGTATTTAGTAGAAGAAAAGCACTTATTTAAATATTTCTATGTAAGTCAGATTCTTACATGTAGAATTTTAAAGTGCTCTCCTCTAAAGTATATCTGATACACCTTTTAGGTAAAAGTCTGATTTTTTGGTCTTCCAAAATTCAGGTCAGTAAAAGTTAACAGTAAATTTGAAGTTCTGTAAACTTTCTTGAATAAAATTCTGTAAAAAGGGACCTTATGATGAGATTTCTGTGAAAAGTTCAATGATAGCAGCATTGTTCATTTACAACTCTACAAACCTCATTACAGTTGTCAGTTTTATGTAATGAAGGTTCTGTGATTAAAGACTAGATTGCAGTGGTTGTGGCAATATTAGTACAAGTTTATTTCTTTTCTGTCTGTGTTGCACTGTGTTTTTATATCTCTTTAACAGTTCTGTAATGGTTTGCCCCTTCACCCTCCATTTTCTCCCAGTGGTTCCACCCTGAGCTTTCCCACCTTTCCCTCAATGCCAATCTCCCTGAAAATGCTCAGTCATTCCCCTGTCCTCTCCCTGGTACACTGTCCATCCCTCAGCTTCCCATCCCACTCTCCCAGAACCTTCCACCTTGGGCATCGAGTGAGTGGACAAGGGCCAGGGGTCCCTCCCTTGAACTTCCCCCATTGGTTTGTGTGTCTGTCTGTCTGTCTGCCTTCCACTCCCCCGAATCCCCTATTCGGTGGGGGCGTCCCTTCCCCCTGGTTACCATCCCGGTATTTGAGCTGTTGCGAAAGCCACAGGGGCTCTTTCGGCTGTCGGATACAATGGCATTCGGAGCTCCTCGGAGTTCAGATTAAACCTGAGACTTTTTCCTGGCCTTGAGTTGACTCCCATATTACCTCCTCGGACGCCGCCTCTCCTCCACACGAGGCTGACAGCGAAGCGCTCTGTCTTAGCTGCTCCCCGAATCTTCTCGAGAAACAGGGGAGTGTCCCCTGCAGCTGACCGTGCCTCTGCCAGGCAGGCAAAGCCAGGGAGATTCAGAGTAGGCATGGCGACATGTCTGAATGTAATTTTTAAGTTGTGGTGACTAAATAGATAATGTTGCTATGCTATGTTTCATAAAAAGAGCATGAAATGCTTCTTTACTTCCAAGAAGCTTAAAGAAAGTTAAAGCACCTGATATGGCTATATTACATATATGCATATATTTGGCTGCAACTGCCCAATTCTGAAAAAAAATTAATTATACAAACCAGTAACTTCTAGTCACCTCCCTCAAGATGTTATCTGGCATCAAGTTGGTAAGGAAATATAGTAAAATGTTATAAATGCTATTGCCTATAACACCTTATCATCCTGGCTGCAGACAATAAATGCAGACAATCCAATATGCTACAACTGATATAAGGAGCTTTTTGGTTGACAGCTGGTCCAAATGTCACTTGAAATTATGCACTTTTTCATGTATTGCAAACTGCAAAACAGTTTCAGTTTCACACACACAATGTGTTTTAGATTTGTAGCCTTTTAATGTTTGAAAAATATGCTTACAATGGTGTAGTGTGATGTATTGTGGTTTCAAATGCTGCGTAACCTTAGTTAACCCTACATGTTCTTCTATTGTGTATGGCAATAAATCAAAAGATAGCATCCCTGTAAGTTTCTTCTTTTCCAAAGTACCTTATCCTTGCTATTTTATCCTATGTCGCCTCTCATCCTACTCCATTTTTCTCTCTTATTTTCTTCTTCTCCTTCTCTTATTTTCTTCTTCTCCTTCTCTTCTCTTCTCTTCTCTTCTCTTCTCTTCTCTTCTCTTCTCTTCTCTCTGACATTACACTCAGTTAACCTTTTTTGTCTGTAAATTAGTCCTATCAAGCTTTTTGTTTCACCAAAAATACTTAACCTTTTATCCTACAAAATTTTACACAATTTAACATGTCAAATTGAATCTCATTAAAATGTATTTTGAGGACTGACTCCTGACTGAACACTTTCTACCACTCATCAGGAAATAATGCCTGTGTTTTAATTACTTTTTTTGTGACTGCATGTTTGTTTTGTCTTAGGATGTTTGTACTTTATAATCTGATATGCTCACTCTGATGAAGTAATTACAATGGATAAGGATCAATGTGTTTGCAACACATAGGCAGAGCTGGAATAAGAGGGCTTTGCGGATCAGGATACAGATGAAAATTTCACAAGAGTCCATTTTTTTTCCAGCTTAGTCCCAAGACTGTTGTATTGCTCTTGCAGTTACCTAGAAATATATGCATTTTGACAGTTTTACATATATAGTAATGGTGGCGAAGGTCATACCTTGAGTATGAACGTCTCTGCCTCTCAGTATTTGGCAAGTATTACATAAAATAAAAAATAACAAAAGTACACTAACAGGAACATTATAGGAGAAACACAGAGAGTGTTTGGTGGACATACCAGAAAATTACTCTAAGTACAAAAATCGAAATATAAGCATTCAGTTTTATGAAATCAGTACCTAGGAATTTCACTGCCTTTCCTGGTAAAAGGAGATAATTGTAAGAGGCAATAATGCAGTGCTGAATACAGTTTCCTGGCTCACCACTTCTCATCTGCTTTGTAGCTATCCTGTTACCCTGCAGAACTCAGTTTCTGGAAACACTTTTCCTTCCTACCTCTTTCTTTCTTTTATTTCTTTCAAAGCAAATAACTGTGATGAATATTCTTGTGTTAGTAATTCCAGTTAGGAAAAAATTCTTTTCTTCTCTGGCTTTAGCTTTGAACTACTGCCTCCTTTTTCAAAATTAAATTTCTTCTTTCAAAATATGACAAGGGTACAAAGCCATCCATTGTCCCCTTTGCTTAGCCTGAGTGAGGGCAGCTGATCTCCTCATCCATTTTAAAATATTACTAGTCTTTTCAAGTATCACCTTCCCTCTAAGAGTATCTTCCTTGTCTTCTGCAACAGACTGAGCACATCCTTGTACCAATTTTATTCAATGAAAAAACTTAAATGCAGTTCCTTGAGGTCAGGAACTACAATTTCCTTCCGCTAAATAGGCAGAACATGGTACAAGGTTTGGGATGATAATAAATGCCACCCTACTTGTCATATTTAACTTTTGTAGACCTACAAATGAATGAGCTGACACTTGAAATGTTGTAAGCATGTGGAAAGGATGTAGAGTTTTAGAACTCTGTTCTAAAACTCTGTCCAAAATATGCTCAATGATGGTTGCAAGACAACTTCTGAGCACAGGATGATGTAATGTGCACAGGTGTAATCCTTATAGCAGCTTTTGTTCCATGAGGTGTCTGGGTTTTATTTAAGCAGGCATCCTGTCTGTAGGTCAGCCTCAAACAGTTCATTGCAATTTCACTTGTGGTAATCTGACTCTATAATTTGAAGCCCTTAGAAATACATCGCCATCAACCCTTATATTGCTCTGACTTAAGGTCAAAACTCTTCTCCAGTGACTTTGTCATTTCCCCTAAGATCTGCATATCTCTCCTGCACGATCAGAGAGACTCAACATGCTGAGCTATGGAGGAAAAATTGCTTAACCAAGGAACAGGCATCCATGGAAGTGAAACAAACCTGACCTACCATTTAGGACTCAGAACAAGGTGTGAGAGGTCTGTTAGGATTAGATATGCTAAAGGGAAAGTAAATTGTGTAGACTCACAGACACTCATGAATGAGTTTTAGACCTCCACCAGAACAGTGTTTAAATTAGGACTTGGGAATTTTCTTAAATAAATGTTGGCAGGCTACATTGGGCAACCACAATTGCTACTAGCCATGTGAAGCTTCATTGTTCCACTCCTACAGATTAACATCAAGTTTTAATCACAGGTATTTTTAGTTAATCTATTGATATTTTAATTAGAGGGAAACAGATATGTGCTTGCACACATAGGCCTAGTGGGAAGCATAAAGTATTTATTTTAGACCAGGGCCTGTCTCCATTCTCTCTCCATCTCAGGATTTCTGCTGAGAATGCAGGAAGAACCTCATAAAGCTTAGACATCCTGCCTTTCTTAAGTGAAAGTGACAAATAAAACAACTGTTACTGACTGGAATTCCCATGTGCTCAGCCTAACATAAATAAAGATTTGGAAGCTATAGTATCAGACCTAATGTCTACCAGACCAATTATCTTGATTCTACCATTTATCAGAAAAAATGCATAGTAGGTGAAACAGAGTGAGCTGCCACAAACACTGGAGTTCTGAATCCAGGCCACTTCTAAAACCTTTTAAAAATGTAAGTATCATTACTTGCACTGCCACCCGCCTGTATGGCTTTTGATGAGATACAAACTGTTTAAAAGACACTTTTCTCCTTTTGTTTGCATGCCTCAGGGAAATGATAAAAACATTTTAAAAGCCTGTGACTCTTGGACACAGGAGCATCAAAGAAAGAACTAGCACACTATCCAGGAAAGTCTAGGAAAAAATAAACTTTGATTAGAGATCTACTGTCAAGAAAGTCCAGCTCTCCCAGTGATTCACCCATAGTTATTGGCTATTTGTACTCTGTGTGTTCCAGAAAAGCAAGCTTGACAACAAGTATCCCATTAAAAATTGTTGATTTGTTTGGATTTTCCCCTCAATTTCCTTTCATTTTCCTAAATACCACTGGTATTTTAAACCTTTGCATACTTATAACACTACAGAATAACATATGCCCATAAAACAAACAAACAAAAATAATTTCAGGCTTATACAAGTTCAGTCTGATCTTTTCTTTAAATTTCCCCATTAAAAAAAAAAAAATATCTTACAGAGCTTTTCAGGCCATCTACTTGCATCATCATTGATCAACACTTTTAACAGTTAATGAAAACTATCTGTGATGGCTCTGCATAAGAATGTGAAAGGATAGAACCATCAAGCCAGGCTAAAGATTTAACCTTGTTTCTTTCTTCAAGAGCACCAGCAGATATTAAATGAAAAATATAAAGGGATATCTGCCCCACTGTATCCTATAATCACTTCCAAGAAGCAATCACCATGCTTAATAATCTGGATACCTTTTCTCAATTAGTTCCCTTTTAATTTAATTCATATTTTTTAGACTTAAGACACTATAAAGGCTTGAAATACATGAAATGTGAAAAAAAACCACTTTTACTTTATTTCTCCTCCTATAAATTTCATTGTGTGTGTACTGATTCTTACATTTGACAAATACTGATCGTTGCTTATTCAAATTCTTTTTAATGCGCTTGATTTGGCAAACCAGCATCACATCTACTTTTTACTCATCCATTTTATTTTCAGGCTACCCCATTTAATCTTAACTTAATCTTTACATATCCTATGCTTCTAGTTACCTATTTTACCCTCCTTACCTTTTGCAGTTCCATTGTCTCTCTGTCCTTGGATGACCTTGGGAGATGGAATAATCAGAATTACATTTTCTATTTAGCATGTTGTTACATTATAGGCTTATATAGGGAAAGAAGGATTTTTTTTTTTCCCAGTGTACATAAAGTGCTGCATAGTGGACCCAATTTCCACAACATTATCTCTTTATGTCAGAATAAAAGAGAGGAAATGAAATACATGGTAGCTATAAGAGTAAGTTCTTACCTAGTTTTTATTAGATCTTGGGATTTTAAAAACAGAATTTCTCATGAAATAGAGCCAAGGCCAGGAAGTTAATAGGAAATACAAAAAAACAATCTGGTCTTTTTACTCACAAGCAGAATCTATCTAATAAACAAACTAACAGTCACTGACCTGAATGCACATAGAAAAAAAATATGCAGGAATTTACTTTCTCCGTTGGGTAAAAGAAAAGAGCAACATACAGAAAAATCTAAATACTTAACTTAATACTTAACATAAGAATATATGAATTAAAGAGACTAAAATGAACCAGTTTAATAGAACTGACCTACAGCTGCTGCAAATCCAACCCATTCCAACCTCTGGTGAACTGTTATATAGTCCATCTTTCAGAACACATTTCTATTTTGTGTAGAAGTGAATATATTAATACATAATATTCATAAAAATCATAAACATAAATGTATAACAAATTTATAGTGAATATTTTAATAAGGTATATTACTATGTGACAGATTCCATATATAATACATTGTATAAATTATTTTATTATTTTTAACATATTTATAGTATTTACATAAGTTCATGTATATACACACAACACATTTTCAGGCTTGTAGATTTTCCTGCAATGTTTTGCTCATAATTTATGTGAGTTATAGCAGTAAAGCTGCTCAAATGATCAACAAACTTGTTTAAACCTCCGGGACTGACTGTGCTGTGGCAGCTCCCCTGCTTTCCAGCTGGTAGAAATCTCAGCTGGCAATATCCTTCCTGGTTCAGTGTGTACATTCTCTTTGGGTGTGTGTTGCCAAGAATGGTGCTGGCATTTGAGTTTTCTCTGCTTAATGCAGGACAAAAATGAGATTAAGAAAGATTTCACAAAGGGTTGTAATATCATGCTAGGGATGGATTGTACTGTTCCCAAGGAAGAAGGAGGCCAGCAATCAGAAATTAATCAAAATAAACCAGCTTGACTGGAAGGTTCCAAGTTTAGTTTTTTGAGATATTAATTCCATGTTTTCTTTATTTTTGGTCATGTTTATTTGGCATTTATGTAGAAATTTTTCTTGACTGATGTGATAAACTCAGGATACATTTTTTTAGGATTTTCATCCAAAACTTTTAAAAGAAGAAAGGAAGAAAGAAATGTAGAAATAAGAAAAATTATGGAAAAGTAATGGAAAGACAGAAAGAAGGAGAGTATCTTTAATGGTGCTGCTGTTTGGGAGAACATCTACGACATTTACTGTGAAAACAATTATTGGGTATGTTACATTCTATAAAGCCATGTTAAATACTATGTTCTACTGCAAGTTTAATTTCTGAAGTACTTTGTCTTATCTGACATTGGTCAGAAAGCTGGAAGTCTGGTTTCAAGTTGTGTTCTGAAGTTTTCAGATTGATGATGGAGCACAAAGCACAAAAGATTTTGATTTCTTCTGAACCTGTTTGTTGTGTCTTTACTTGTTTCCTTGGAAAAAAACAAACAGCCCCTCCCCCCCAAACATATTAGCATAGTAATTGTAAATTTAATTTTTTTTTTTCATCTTTTTCTCTTCTTATAGTCACTCACATTCAGGAACTCGCCAATATCTCCTAATCAGATCTCTGTGAAAACCTAGACTAAGAAAAAAAATTGCTTAGAAATTAATCACATGTACCAGAAAGCAATGGAACATGTGTGACAAGTTTTACCTTTAATTTCTTTTATATTTGTAACATTTTTCTCTTTACCTTCTGTTTCCTCTCTGATAAGGAATTATACATTGCCTCCACTCTATCTGCAAGGTCAAGAGAGCAGTAGCATTGAACCAGTGACAGGCTGAAGGTTTCAGCAACTAAAATTTAGCTGTGACCTTCATGGAAAAGTTGAATCCTCCTACAGCATAGAGAGGAGCAATAATGAGGGATAGGTTAGGGTAGTGAATTATTTTATGAAGATCATGAAATTGAACTTAAGGTTTCAGGGAAACAGGTTTGCCAGGGGAGGAAATAAAAAACATAAGAGCAAGTAACAGTAAAAGCCACAGCTAAAAATACTTGTCCCATGCAAACAACCCTTTGTAATATATGTTGTATCTGTTGACACACAGGAGCAACATTTTTGAAAGTTTTTGGCATATGTTTTCAGATGTTCTGAAAAACTTAGCTATTGTTTTGTTCCTAATAAGTAGTAGCCAGTGCCTGCACAGATTATTAGGTAATATAGATAAAACTTGACAGAGTCTGAAGCAAAGTTCAAAAAAGGAACAGTATTTACACTTGGGGACTTTGTTTCCTTACCCCAACAGCTCAGCAATCACAGACTGGGGGCAATAAACACCAGGAGATTCTGTCTCACTCCCATGGATTGATGTTCTGCCAACATAGTGTCTCAACCTGACAAAACCACTCAGATGCCTTCAGTCTTACTGCCAATTGTTCAGTGTTCATGATATTATTGAAGCCATTCTAGTGCAAGTGTAAAGTTATAGATTAAAGTCCTTTTAACAAACACTTTTGCTCTGTGTATTGGATGTTTATGTCCAGCTTTTGACTGTGTGGAGGAGGCAGTACTCTCTCTGAGAGGCCAGGACCTACCCTATGCCAGACCCAGGGAGAAGGCTGAGACCAGCAGCCATGCTGGTGGTTCCTCTAATGATAACACAATTAAGAAATGCACAAAACACCAGAGAGAAGAGAGGAAATTAAGTGTTAGACAGAACAGTGAAAACACCGAGGTCAGGGAAGAAGGGGAAGGAGTTTTCCAGGCACCAAAGCAGAGGTGGCCCTGAGGAAGCAGGTTGATACAACAGGAACTGCATCTGGTGAAGAGCATACTCCAGAGCAACTTCATCCTGAAAGACTTGGGAAGGACTCACATTGCAACAGGCAGAAGTGTGAAGAAGAAGGAGCAGCAGAGAGGAACAATTATGAACTGACTGAATCCCCATACCCTCTGTACTGCTCGAGCTACAGGAAGGACACAGATGAGTTGTGAGTGGAAAATGTGATGTGAAGACTAATAAAAAAAGTAGAGGCAGGGGCAAGGTATTGTTTTAATTTGTCTCTATTTTTCATCACACATGTATATTTTAATTGACAATTAATTACCTAACTCCCCTAAATAATGTCTGTTTTGCCAAGGACTATAATTTCTTACTAATCTACCTGTCTAATTCTTGAAGTTAATATTTTAATTCTTATATTCTCCCCTTATCCTCTTGAGAAAGATGAGTGACAGAGCAGCTGGGTGGGCATTTGGTAGCTGGTGCACCATGTAAGCAAGGCTTTAAAAAGTTCTGACAAATATGACTTATACATATATATCACTGAAAGCTAAATACTCATCACAAAATTTTCAGGCTTCACATTAAATGTTCCACATTTGCAAAATGCCAGGGAGGAGTGGAAACACATTTTTACAAGAAATTACCTGTATTCTGTTGAAGTTCAGTTATTAATTATTTGTAGATGGCCTAGAAGAGGCAGCAGGATTCTTTATTTTGATGGGGATTTTTTTATCCCAGCTCTATTACTCAGTGTCTTTAATTGTGACTTTGACTCTTTCTGGATTAGTGATTGTGTATCTAGAAGACTTTTGTTCTTAGTTTTGTGATAAACTTTTCTATAAACATGGAATATATCACAGTACTGAGGACCATGAAACATATGATGTCTTTAAAAATGGATTTTCATTGCAAAACTCATATCCCTCTACACTAGTAAGAACTAGCCATACAAGTATCTAAATAACGAGAAGTGAAAGCTCAATAGAAATTGCTTTCACTGTCATTTGAATTTATTCAGCCCTTCCCATAATGCCTTTGTCTCTGTTTTTTACCAAAAAGAGATGTTCAGAGCTACAGTAATATCCCTGAGCTTCTACCAATATGCTATTTATAAGTAATGGCTTCTATTTCCAGTCCACAGCATTTTTTCTTATGTCATGAATCTGAAAACAGACAATGGAAACCAACTGTTCCTGTAGAGCTACAAATTACTTCACACGAGAACAACATTTGCTGTGGAACTGCATTTTGGTTCTTCATGATACATATCCATCCTATATTTTCTAAATATTCTCTAAATTTGGGTTACTCCCACTTGATTTTGTCATTTTTGTTAATGAGGTTTTCCCATTTTCTTCAAATTTGGCTAAATATATAGTATAGCATGCATTTAAAAAATGCTGAAGTGAAAAAAGTGTTTGGTTCCTATATATATATATATATATATATATATATATATATATAATTATTTTATCATCTTTTTAATTAGCTATTCCATTAAGAAAAATATCGACACATGTGTGCCTTCATATTATATGTTGATACAAATGTGTGCAAAGAAAAATGTCCAGAAGAGTCAGGGTGCTGTCCATTAGATCTTTCAATATGAACTGTTCTGGTTTTTGTGCAATGCAGTGTTCCTATTAGTAGTTTTGATAGATTAATTTCATTTGCAAGTTTTTTTTCAAAAATATTTTCCTTGTTGAAATATCTATCTAAATAGAAAGTATTTCATTTTTTCTTGCTATTACTATTACTCTATTTGCATCCTAAATTTTCTAGTATTGCAAAACACACAGCAGCATATATTGATCAGGAATAGAGTTTGTGGTTTACAGTATTTTGTATTTTGTTTACATTTGAATATATTCCCAAGTCACTCAAAGTATATCTTTCAATGTCCTTAATTGTCACATTAATTTTAGTTAATTAACTACTATAATAACACACTGTGTTGCTACAAAAAATATGTTATTAAATACCAAGTTCTTTCTAGTACAGTGGTTTTCTATATAAAAATCTGTTTTAAATAGAAGAGAAATAATAAATTTAAAACAGAAAAAAAAAAAGAGTTGTCTTTTACCTATGGAAAATATTTTTGTAAATATCATGTATCACTTTCAGAAATTATTGGGTTAGCCTTAGTTTGGTCTTTTAGCTCTGGAGCTGAAATATCCTTTAAATGAACTTCAGTTGGTGAAAGTTAACTTATTTGAGTTTTGGTAATACAGGAATAAGACAGTACTGCTGATAAAAAGAAGTAAGCAGGAAGCAGTTCAGCTATATCTCTTCTAAGTAATATTTAAAAGATACGGTACAAGAACCTGTACAATCTGTAAAGTGCACATTTTATTAGTTAATTTGGTTTAAATAAGTGAAAAAATTGATATTTCCCAAGGGCCTATCCCTCTGCATAAATTAAATATAGCAAATCTTTTAGTCAAGGAATATACTTCAGAGCCTGGTTTGGACAGTATTGGTATTAAAAAAGATGAGGACTATAAGCCTATTCAGCATGGTCACATTTCTATACCATACACGTCTGCAGTCTTATAAAATTCTATTACAAGGCTATCAAATTTAATCAGCTAGTCAGTTTTTAGCCAGTCTTGCACTCCCTACATCTTAAACCTGTCATACTAATACAAGACAGGCACTGGCTGTTTCCATTTTTTAAATCTTATTTTGGTCACATAAAGAAGTAAAGCAAAAGATTGCCTTAAGACAGGCTGGTTTTCTTGCTTGTCATAAAAGCAACAATTTAACTTCAATCTTCCTCTTCTGCACGGCTCTGTCACTGCAATACATTGAGACTACATGAATGTGTGTAAAGGCACACATGGGTTAGTGCTTCAGTGGAGGGATACGGGCTCTATAGAAGGAAAGGCTTGGGAAGGTGAGAAGAGGTATTTGTCCTTTGTGTCAAACAACTGGATTACATGAAGGTCTGTCTCTATGATTTGTCCAGGAATTGGTCAAGAACTTATGGGTAAAGACTTACGGGCAGCCCAACACAGGTTGCTTTTGTAGTCAGAATCCAATATAGACCTCCTGATCAGGAAGTAGATTGGCCTCACATTCACAGGCCCTGCTTCTTATGGTGGATTTCAAACACCCTAATCTATGCTAGACAGACATACAGTAGGATTCAGGTAATTTAAAAGACTTTTATGATGTGTTGAAGACAATTTTATGTTCCAGGTAACTGAAGAAACAGCAAAGAAAGGTGCTGTGCTGGATCTGACACTTGTGAACAAGAAAGAACTGTTCAAGGATGTGAAAGTCAGGGTAACCCATGGCTAGAGTAGACAGGAGATGGTGTTCTGAATCCTAAGAGGAGATAATTTAAGCTTAGACCTTGGGAATGTGATGGAGAAAATCTACCTGGAATCTAATTCCAAAAACATGAAGGACAAGAATGTGGTCAAGAGTAGTCAGTATGGATATATGAAAGAAAAATCTTATTTCAACAGCTTCAGTGAGGTGATGGTTTGATAGGGGACAGTAGTTCATGCTATTTAACCTCAACTTAGCAAAACTTTCATCATGACTTCTAATAAACTTCTCATTGAGAAGCTAACAAAGATAAGGAGACAGTGAGGTGAATTGAAAAGCCACTGAACAGCGAGGTCTGGAGTGTTATGCTGAGCAGTGAAGGGTTCAGTTGGAGTACTGTCACTGGTGTGTCACTATTGTCCCACTGGAGGAGGAGATGGGGTGCCCTCTCAGCAATTTCAAAAATACAGAACTGAGGGAACTGGCTGGTACCAGGTTGTTGTGCTGCCATATAGAGCAGCAACATGCTCCTTAGGTTTCACAAAAAGAGAGAGATGAATCACATAAAGTTCAGCAAGGGGAAATGCAAAGTTCTGCACATGAGAAGAAATAACCACGGACACCTGTACATACTGAATAGATTACGCTGGTTGGAGAATTTTGGGACAGTCCCTTTTAGGGGAAAATAGTAAAACATCCACCACTAACGTGTCTTAACTGCCCTGCTCAGTTTTTTTCCTTGGTTCTAAGGTAGCAAATATCTTCCAGGCATTGTGTGCACTGGTGCAACATAAGTCCAAAAAAAAAAATATGGTACAGATATTGCCACGTCCAAAATTGCTCATGCCAAACTTAGTAGATGCACTAGGCTAAGACAGCAGATCATCCCAGCATCACTATGCAAATTATGTAAGATTTGAAACTGACTTAATTCCATTTAGATCAGTCTTTTACTCTCTGATTGCAGCATATCTTTTTAGCACAACACCAGAAGGAAAATTGGATGTTGTCACATATAGGTAAAATCTTACAAAATAAAGGCCTTGTAAAATCATGGTTCAGGCCTTGTTACTTCAGCTAAGTATACCTAAAAACTAGCCTGATAATTTCCTGTGAGTAAAGTCACAGTGAGAATCAGTTTGCATATCAATCTGTTCCTGTGGGAACTGATTGCATCTGTGAGGAGAAAGACTCTTACCTGTGAGAAATTGCTCTTTACCCAGGAGAAAAATATGTAAACATCATTAAAGAGAAAAGCTTTGATGGACATGTACACTAGCCATTACCAATCAATGAACTGAGTTGCAATGAGTTGCTGACCAATTGGAATTAGACATGGTGCCTTCTAGATATATTCTATCTTCTATCTTATTCTATCTTCTTGATAACTATATAAATATGAGCTGTGTGCAATAAAGATTCAGCATTGTGCAAGAAGAAACAGGTGTCTTTGTCTGTCTCTACTGTGACAGGATGTGATAATAGTTTTCCATATACTTAGTCAGGAGGAGAAGAGAAGGAATCAGCTGAAGAGCTTCTGGAGGTAAAAGAACTTGTGGAATTCATTTCTTCCTCCTCTTTGTGTCATATAAGGCTGTCTTATAAGGCTGCCACTTAAGACTTCTTTCCCACATTCTGTATTACCAAAAAAATGTAGGAAGTTATTGACAGTGAGAGATGATACGACAAAGTGTATTAAGCTTGGAGGTGGGCTGCAACTGACCTCAGAAATGTTGCATGCATTTTTTGAAGCAATACCATTCTAATAGTTGATTTGATTGAACCTGAGCAAATTACATCCAATGTGCCATTGCATTCATGTAAAGAATGCAACCTTTAGCTAATTATTCAAGGAAGTCCATACTAAAGCAGTCAGGCCACCAAAGGAGAAAGCCTGGCCTGGACAAGACAATCAGTTTCAGCAGCTGTACAAGACAAGCAGCCATTCCTTTTAATTTTGGAAATTTTAAATTATGAGGTGTTTAAGGATACAGAGAGGGAACAAACAAGGTAGAAAGAAAAGAAGGAAGAAGGAAGGAAGCAAAAAATCGGTGTACTAGAATAATGAAATTGGAAAGTATGTATTGTTGTCTGCTAGGCACTCAAACCTAGGAAATCTAGCAAATAAACTTATACAACAGCTGTGCTTAATCTTAGCATTTCTGCTGCTATCCAGATAAAATTTAAAACTATGTTAGCATGTGCTAAAGCATTTTCACCCATACTTTAAAAATAGGTAAATCTGAACATGATGTCCATATCATACAATAATGTGTGGTCTGGAGGCAGAGAAGATGAAATTGAAATGTTTTGTGTTCTCAAAACGAATTTTAAATGAAACCTGAATACTATTGAGTCAGCCACAAAGCAAATTTATTCTTATATCTGTCAGTTCATTTGGTCCCATTTTTCAGCCAAGCAAAAGTATTCCCAGAGTACCTATTTTAAAACAAGTTTCCAATTTTTTACTTAAAAGGAATGCTTAATGACTGTTTTGGATATCTCTGCTCCTTTAAAATCTTACTGCACTAGTTACCACAGCTCTAGGGAGCAAACACTTACTAGCTGATAATATCTCTTGGGCCAGTAATGGTGTGGGAAAAGCAGTTTCATACACAAGCAAACTGTGACAATCACATATTTATGTTGCTATTTTTTTATGTTCCTAGTCTAATTTCAGCTTCCATTAAATATTTCATAGAGATATACGGGACTGAACAATTGCTATTGTTGTCAAAAGAATTTCCAGTAAGAAATGGGTAGGGAATGGGAGTTAAATTTTTACCTTCTCTTTCATAGCTTAGGTGGTCAAATAACTAGTAAATCTTATAAAAATATAGTATCCAGGTTATAATGATTCAGATTTACATTTGATAATCCTGTCTTTCCATCTTTTGAAGAAAGCATTGACAGCTAAATTAGGAAATTTTCTTGTCTCCAGATAGATGGACTGAAATATCAGATTATGATGAGTTTGAAGCGTAATTGGCATGGAAAGCACTGGATGGTAATTCTCTGAAATGCTGCTGGGTAATTTCCAGTTTCTTCACAGGGAACTGTGTGCCCATAACACCAGAGACTGATAAAAGTGTAAATGGTGCTAATGTCCATCTCTCCAGATATTCAGAACCTATGAAAATGTGAACTCTAGTTTTTTCCCTAGAGGAAATAAAGGATTCTTATTTGTCACCTATGTATTCAAGATGTATACAATGGGTCTAATTCCCTCTAAGATTTGGCTGCACTCTGAAAACTTTCAGATAGATTTACGTATCTTAAATCCCGGTTGATTCCTCAAAAATATTTATGAGACAACTTCATTTGCTGTTGTCCCCTGTATGTGTGACACAGTCATATGCCAGGATATCAAATTTCTCTGCTAAACTAAAGAATAATATATGCCAATACTTGTCTAAGTTTGATGAACTTAGAAATTAATTGTAATTTCTACAGAAGTGATATAACAATAATGTATCTGTAGGATGCCTTCTCTCTTATTCACATTGCTTCTCTTGTTCTTTCAATTAAAATAAATGGCTTGTTATCTAAAGGACAATCTTCTGGACAAGGTTCTGCATAATAATGTATTTTAAATAAGAATTTCTTTTGCATCTGTCATACTATTTTCTCTTTTTTTTTTTAATTTCAAAACTAATTTTTCCTTAAAAATAATTTAAAATTTTTTGAGGATTCTTAAATTTTCTGGATACATTTGCTTAAAACAAACATGGTTAAAAATAGTTATATATTTTCTCATGATCCAGTTCCAGATCTTTGGACAGTAGATCAAATTACTAATAATTGGATTAAATGGAAGTCATTATATGTAAAAAAAGAAAGCTCCATAATAAAATAAGAAATGGATAAAATTCAATATATGAAAAAATAATTTCAGAAGCAATGCTGAACTATGAAAAAACACTTAAATATACATGTAATTATATATTATGTTTATGGCATAGTTAAAGAAATATCCATAAAAATATTTTCTTTCCTTGTAGCTAAATGTGGAAAACTCCTTCATAGGATTTTCCTCCATATTATTTTCTTTAAGAGAATTTGTTATTTGCCTAACATTCAGAAAAAGAATCAGCTACTTAAATATCTTCAATACTGATGTGTATAGTGATTGTTTTTGTAATGCACAAACATTTTCAAGGATTGCGTACTCTGAATATTATCTTTTGACTGCTTCTTACAGCATCAGTGAGGAAAGAGAGAAAGTGATTTAGGATTTCCCAAGAATTCCGCTTTATTTTCCAAAAGTGAATTGGTCTCTTGTGCGTATTATATAAATAAATAGATAATATAGAAGGACTAATTTCCAAAGAAAATGTCACTTTCCACTTGTCTTTTTGATTGCAAGTAATTATACTTGCAAATAACTGGTGGTTTTTTCTCAAGTACTTAGATGTCTAAGTACCAGATTGGGCCCACCAAAGAAGTAATTAGACTCAAATGTGTAATAAAATGAGCCCTCAATTAATTGCAGATTTGAAAATGCAAACACAGAAGTGGAAATTTAGCTACAATATAATTGAAAAGGAGAGAGAATAGAAGAAATCCTTATACGGCAAATCATATATTCCATAATATCTGTCTAGCCACTATATTTTTATTTAGACATTCTACTTAACAGCAAACAACCACAAAGTCGTATCCTAAGATTCTTCCAGGAAAATAATAATCCTGCATCTTATACTAATAAAGCTTAAAACATAAATAGCCTTGGCACTCCCCTAGGACTGTGCAAGATACTAGCCAGAAATAATTGCAATTTTCCCACAGAAGTTAGATTCAGAAATTTCATGTCATGGTTTTCTTGCCTTGTACCTGTGAAGGTACTGACATTTCTGCAGAGTGGTTGTGAAAAAATTATCATTCAAAGTCAAGGATATTTTATTATTTATTCATATAATTACTAGGCAAAGGGTAAGAAAGAGAAGTATGAAAACATCATTTGTGTCTGCCATGCAGTTTTCTAATTGTAGAGGGAAATTAAATCAGCACCACTTCTTGAGACTTTAAAAGGAGTACCTTAACTAGAATCCTTATTCCTGTAACAGGGCTTATTCTTACAGTTTTCTTCTTTGATCTCCAAAGGTTTCTCCTGTATATCAACCACTTCATTCTCAGAATCACCTACTATATGAGCCAGCACATTAATTTGCTTGACAATGTCTCAGACATTTCTTCTGTAATCACTTTGCAAGAAAGTATTACAATTTCTCATTTTTGGAGACAAATGTCTCAGACTGTTCTTTTACCTAATGATCACAGGCTTCCCATGTGAGCAGACACGAGTAACTTATGTGAATATCATGCTTTAAGAAAACCATTATAAACTTCTTGTTGTTTTATAGCATCCTGGTTACCACATTTACTTCCTAGCAACAGAATAATATTTCCCAGTGAAGTGAAATCATCATCAATAGTGGAAACATTAAAATGACAGAAAGCTGATCAGAAGAAAGATTTAAATAGCAGTAACAAGAAGAGTGAAAGATTTAGGAGCAGAAGTCACACTGACTTCCTATTGTTTATTTTTGTAAAACCTCTCTTACTTTCTCATGATTTTTCTTGGGCTCCCAGCTAATTTCTCTGATTTTCCTCTGAGCATTTGCTGAGTTTGCTGTCCCTCTACACCCACCACTTCCTCTACCAGTTAAATACTCCAATGTGAAAACAGAAAGGATTAAAAAAAAAAATCCCATTAAGTAGCAATGATATATCAACTGTAACTTTAAGTGACAATATGTGTTTTGATGAAAATTTCACTAGAACAGTTCCCAGGTCTGAAGTCGGGAGACAAGAGGAGACAAGACTCATTACTCGCGAAGCACTCTAATGATCGGCTCTAAACTGAATGCATTCAGTTCATATGGGTGTGGGTGTTAGACTGCTGCCCTGGGTACCACTGGCAGCTCACAGCAGCCCAGTGATTCCTATCCCACTGGCCATGAAGCAGGGAAGTCCTCTGGCTGCAGCACTGAAGTCTCACCACTCTCTCATTGTCCAGATGGAGATGCAGGGCCAATTTACTCCTCATATCTCGGGACTTACTCCAGAACGCACAGCTGTGCAACCCTCAACACTGCAGATGTGGATAACTCTGGTGGAAGAATTCCTTTTGAAGGAACTTTCAAGTTGCTCTGTCCTATGCTAAAAAAATGTCTTAACCATAGAACTGTTGACTGAGAAGAGGAATGGAAGAAGCAGTCTCATTTGCTTGCTTGTTTTTGGGTATGTCACTGAAACAAACAAATAATTTTCTGCGACACCTGACATTTGGGGTTGTGTTTATTATTTTTCTGTTACGTAGCATTCCTGTTATCTAGGCAGTTGTAGTTAATATGGAAGACATACTGACAGCCAGTGCTTCCCAAACTTTCAAAAATAACACCTCATGCAGTAAAATCCACTGAAAACATATCCCTGAATTTATAAAACATTTACACACTTCTATATTCTTACACTGAACCAGGAATTGCTGTACCAGCTTTGGATGATAGCCACCATATGTAGAGACTGTCTACAGTCATTCTAACTTTCTAAAACTGTCCTGTCTTACCTACTTGCTCTCTCTAGTGAGGTGCAGCTGGTGCATTCCATTGGCAAATGGATGTCTGTTCACCAGCTGATGGCTATACTCAATTAGAAGATTGTCCTGGTGCCTGCAAGAGCAATTTCTAAGGTATATGGGCCTTGATTCCAATATAAAAGTCAGAAGTCCACTTTCCACTGAACTCAACAGGCTTTAGATAGAGCATTCATTGCTGAAAAAGGATCTGGCACAATGAATTCAAATGGAAATGGGAATGGTTACAAATGTATGAATAACCTGTGGAAAATGCAAAATTGACCAACTAACTGTACCAATAATCCAGATGCTGCAGTTGGAATAAATTTCATTATTACTTACCAAAAGAGGAAAGGAAGAGAAAGTAATGCATTCAACACAATTTTCTATTAAAGTTTTTTTCCAGTATGTTTTTATAAAAAATTGCAATTGTTATTTATGTACTGTGAAAATTATTCCCCTTTCTGCATTTTTCACCTGACATACATTAAGGTTGTGTCAATATAAGACAAAAGCTTCTCACTTGGAAAACAGAGCTGAAACAAGAAGGCTTTGTGCTTCAAGGGCACATTGATGCAGAAGTCTAGTGCAGAACTGATGCTGATATACAGGTATTTGCTGAGGTCATCCACCTTGGAACAATGGCTTCCTATAAATAGGGAAACATGAATAATTTCCTTATGCATGAAGTAGCTGATAACTCTTTACTATAGACGTAAATTGAAATATGTGTCTGATGCTATCTGTTGCTGAACATTGACTGCAATAACCATAAGATGGTCTTACTAAAATCAATGTTTGATATATTTTTTTAACCTTAAGACCAAACACTTGGACAAAGTGTTCTTTTTTTCATAATTTTTAGCAGAAGCAACTTTTCTAAGACACTGAATATTTATACGTATGCATGTCTGTTTTGTGTAGAACTTCCATATTACACCATCACTGAAATGTTCATCTTTCGCAAACCTTGGAAAAATTATTTTTCGAGTGATATAGTTCTAAAAATCTCCATAACAGGTGTTATGAAAAAGAAAAATATTGAATCTGGTCTTTACTTGGAACAGTAGACATAAAGCATTTTTCACAGTTCTTTGCATTTATATATATACATATATATATATATTTATTTATATATGTATAAATTTATGCACATATTATTTAATTACAGTTTAAACCTAATGTATAGTATAAAGCTGATCTAGTACAATTTAAGACAGTAGAGAGTACAAGCCCTATCAATCCAGGTTGATGCCTTTGTAATTCACATAAATTTTAGTGCTTTGTAGTTTGGAGTCTTTTCACATTACCTATAAGTCCCAGCAGCACCCTGTATAAAGCAGTCTTTGGTCTTTCTCCTCCAAGCCAGGGCTACAGAGTTGTTCAGTCTCCTACCACTTTGGCACGATACCTCAAAGGAAGTCCTATTCCGTAGGAGTGAAGAGAATATAGATTTTGTAGGGAAAGCTAGTTCCAGATGAGGGAAAGAGAATAGCATAGCAGCAGGAGCAGCAAGACTATCCATCTCCAAGAATAACGTCTTTTTTATTGCTATGGCAGGATTTAATTTGCCAGTTTTTCTGAGAAGTCTGTAGCTAAGCCTGTATGAACTAATGAAAAAAAACCTAATTGTTTCAAGTATATTTTTTGTCTTTGTGCATGGAGATTTTTGATTAAAATTAGAACTTATTGTCACTGACATAATGGTTATAATTGGGAATGGAACAATAATAAAAGTTTGACTGTGTACCATCCTGTTGTACTAGAAAAATTGGTGCTTTTTTCTTAGACAAAACATTACTTGAAATCATAAGAAAAATATCCCTTGTAGAAAACAGCTAAATCCCTACTCTTTGGACAACAAGGAATGAATAGCTAAGACAGATAACCAGTGTCATACAATTAGATCTTCAATATCAGTTTTATGCTCAGTTTTCTAAATCCATAGCAATGGTCATTTGATTTGTGGCTCTATCACAAGTGTCTTGCAAAGAGATTAAAGGGGATAAACATAACAGTTCTTTGGATGTTCTCTTACATGAATCAAAAATTCTAAGTAGACATGAAAATATTCACAGTGCTACTTCTCAGGAAATGGAAAATCAAGGACAGTTTCTGTCAGATAGGGGAAAGAGACTACAGCTATATATATTATAAATGAGAATTTGCACTCATTGTGTTATTCAAAGTCTTAAGACTAAAATCTAGTGAAAAATAAAAATTATATGCTTCCTAGCCCAAGATACAGAAAACTTTCTCCTGTTCTGTCCTGTTTTCTTGATTTGAACAATGACCTTTACCTAGATTAAGCCAATTTTCTGTAAAATAATGGAACATATGTGTGAGTATAGATTTGTCCTAGGAAAGCTTGTTGCAGTATTAGCAGCTAAATTTTTAGGGACTGAAATACCCCAAATTATTCTTAAACATCAGCAAAATCCAGTCATATACCCTTTGATATGCCAACATCAAAAATGTATTTCTAGTTCATAATAGTTCTGAGCCTGACTCCCAGGCTAAAGCCAATGGTTTAGGTGTTTTAGTTCAATGTGTTTGTTCATGCTGTTTGTAATTTTCTTTTACATCTTGTGTAACAAGTTAAAGATACATAAACACCTTTGCACACTTAGAAGACAGTAAAATTCCAAAAATAAATAAATTCAAGTCAGAAATTACTGTTGTCATGGGTTCTATAGGTATTTTTCACTTTTGCTCCTTAGTTATAAAGGCAAGCTTGCCAAGTGAACAGAGTTCAGAGGAAGAGGAGAGAAGTAGATGTCCTTGGAAAATTGAGGAATGTCTGTCTCCACAGCATGCTTTCTGCCAAGAAAAATTTGCATGCAACAAGCAAGAGTATATCATA
This sequence comes from Anomalospiza imberbis, assembly GCF_031753505.1. Classification (NCBI taxonomy): domain Eukaryota; kingdom Metazoa; phylum Chordata; class Aves; order Passeriformes; family Viduidae; genus Anomalospiza; species Anomalospiza imberbis. The sequence continues at coordinate 15,903,833 of NC_089681.1, read as the reverse complement.
ATAAGGATAGCTTTTGCTGCCAGCATGTTCTGTGATGATGAAAGTGTCATTCACCACAATTGTGATCCAAGAGGCTGCTGGCCTCCAGATTTCTCAGGCTTCCATGGCTAGGATACTGATAGAAGTATGAGGACAGAAAACATTCTTAGATACTCTGCTATGCCAAGGTGTCCTGTAGGCATTAACTTGTTTTCTCTTTGCTATGCTTCTGCCAGCTCCTACATTCCTATTACAATGTTGCAGTTTTTCTCTCACTTTTCAGAACAAAGTGTGAGATGCAGATTGACTGGCTGATGAGCTACACGGGTATGAGAATTTTCAGAGCATGAAAGATACTGCATTGTGCCACAGACAGAAGTATTTGTCTCTATGCAGCTGAAGTCCAATGATGCATTTTCCCTATATTTATGTGTCCAGGAGGAAACTGTGGCCACCACTACATGAAACAGTACAGCCTTGCAAAGATTCCCCTTCCTTATTCCCTCTGGGACACTTCCTGACTTAACTTCCTTTTAGAATGAATCATACTCCCAGCAAAATCAGAGCACAATAGACTTTGTCTAGCACTGCTTAAATTTGGTTAGTACTGTGCAGTATTTTGAATTTCTGTTGTAGTCAGTGTTTATTCCTGTCCTATTTTTCTTAGAAACAGATGTGACTTTTTCTTTATAAAACCATTTTTCATTATACTTCACTCTGGATAGATTTGCAAAAGTTCCATTAATTTCTGTTAGAGTAGGATAGAATAATCACCCCAAGGCTTAAAATTAAATTTGTTTCCTGTTGTATTCAATGTCATTGCAAATTGTGCAGAATTTTAGCTGATAATAAAAGGTGACTTGTCAGGTTCTTAAGAGAAGAATCACGTTTGCTCAATTATCCATAAAATATTTAACACAATGAAGATCAGTGATCCTTACTGCTCTGAGACAATACCAGGACACAACAACTAAATAATAATATATGTATGTTAAAAATACTTCTGTAGCTAATAGACCTACTCAAATAACCACTCCAAAAATTCTTGTTTTTCATTAGAGATGGAGAACTTTTACACTGGCTTATATTCACTTAATATTATCTTTGCATGCTGCTTCTGTCTGCTTCACTTTTTTTTTTCTCCTTACTGCTCCTGTATTTGTCTGTAAATCATATTATATATTAAGAAATAATGATGAAATGTTTACAAATCCCTGAAAATGCTAAATCCAGCTTACCATCTTTGGCATCTCTTTTCTCTATTGTTTGTTTTGATGCAGTTATACAGTTTTAAAAACAAAGTAAAATAATCAATCAATATGATAATCCTTCAACAACAGCCAAAATTTCCTTTGACTGTTTTGAATTGTAAATTGTGCTATTTGGCTCCAGCATTCCATCCAAATAGCTTGCTGCAGAGGATGTCCGTGGTAGAAATTGGGCTTGATTTGCTTTTAATGGATATAGTTTGTGTAAATCAGGCCATGAATAAAAGTTTAACTTTCTGACATAAAACAAACTTTAAAGAAAAATTTATACAGTCTAAAATGAAAACAGATGAAATCCCAGCTCTGAATCTAGCTTGATAAGAGGAGAGCTCACCATTGACCAAGTTTGTCAGTATTCCACCAAAGTACCATGTATTAAAACATTTGGTATTCAAAGACCTGATCACAGAAAATTGATGAAAGTTCTCATTTACACCAGTCGAAATCCAAACACTTTGAATGTTTTGTTGATCCTTATTTAAAGACTTGTGAAAAATACAACATATGGTGGGTTTTCATCTTATATGAAACCTAAATCTTTGAAGCACTTTTTTGTCTAGGTGTGAATGAACTACAAAGAGAAAATATGGTTGTCTAAGTCTTCTGTCCTTTTAAAGTTCATTTATTACTCATACACAGAATAAGCCTCAACATTTGCTCATTATTAATATACAGAAAGTGCACGGCCTGATAATGCTCAGAAAACCTGAGAAAGGTAGAGAGGAAGGTAGAGAGGAAGGAAGGTAGAGAGGAAGGTAGGAAGGTAGGAAGGTAGGAAGGTAAGGAAGGAAGGAATGAAGGAAGGAATGGAAGGAAGGAATGGAAGGAAGGAATGGAAGGAAGGAAGGAAAGGAAGGAAGGAAAGGAAGGAAGGTAGGAAGGGAAGGAAGGAAGGGAAGGAAGGAAGGGAAGGAAGGGAAGGAAGGGAAGGAAGGGAGGAAGGAGGGAAGGAGGGAAGGAGGGAAGGAGGGAAGGAGGGAAGGAGGGAAGGAGGGAAGGAGGGAAGGAGGGAAGGAGGGAAGGAGGGAAGGAGGGAAGGAGGGAAGGAGGGAAGGAGGGAAGGAGGGAAGGAGGGAAGGAGGGAAGGAGGGAAGGAAGGAAGGAAGGAAGGAAGGAAGGAAGGAAGGAAGGAAGGAAGGAAGGAAGGAAGGAAGGAAGGAAGGAAGGAAGGAAGGAAGGAAGGAAGGAAGGAAGGAAGGAAGGAAGGAAGGAAGGAAGGAAGGAAGGAAGGAAGGAAGGAAGGAAGGAAGGAAGGAAGGAAGGAAGGAAGGAAGGAAGGAAGGAAGGAAGGAAGGAAGGAAGGAAGGAAGGAAGGAAGGAAGGAAGGAAGGCACACCTAGCAGGACTTGAACTGAAAAACACACACAGATTAAAAATTGTGATGTTTTGTCAGAGGAAGGAATTAATTTAGGCTTATATGATCCACAGGGGAGAACTGAGCAGAATTCAGCTCTGGTTCTCAACAACTTTTCATAAACCTCTGATTATTTTACAGTCTCCCAGGCTGATCTCAGAATATACTCTTTGTAAACAAAATCCAAAAGACATCTTTAGGACAGTTGCTGTCATAGACAAATTACGACATATTAAGATTTTATCCAAACTCAAATGTGGCCCTGCTCTTAAATGCCTTTCAGCCTCCTAGTCCTAGCAAATAGCAGCTCATTAATTTTCACGGCATTTCTTGCAAATGAAATGTTGTCTTAGAGATTATATTAGTCACATAATTCTATACAAAAAGTCTATATCAGAGATAAAATAGGAAATCAAGTTTTCATTACCCCTGGCATGCAGTGGGAAAACTGGAGCATTTTGTCCTAATTCTAAATGTACCTATATCTTTACTTGTATTATAGTATTACCTTTGATTATAATTGTTTCATTATAAATGAAACATATAAAAATACCACATTTATCTAAATTTTTCACAGAAATAACTCTATCAATATATGAATAAAATTAAAAGGGGGATATAAAATTAATGAAGCTTCTGAAATTTTTAAAATAAGTACTAACTTTGAAAGTTATAACAAAATTAGTAAAACACATTTTCATCAAAGTGTCATGCATTATCCACAATGAAATATATAAATATATTTTTGTTCTTCTCCTTTTTTTATATGAAGGAGATTTTGTTGATTTATTTTTTGCTCTATTTAAAAATGTGACTAAATTAAAAGTCTCAAAGTTTGCCATGTAAAAGGAAAATAATTTCCTGTCAAGCTTAGTAACTATACATTAGACTCAGAATGGCTTAAAATTTTTCACATTTCAGCATGAAAAGACCTATTGTTGTGGGTCTCTAATAGAAAATCATGGACTGGTAATTTCTGAAATTGAAATATATAGTATGTAATTCCTATAATCATTATAGAAATCTATAGAGTCAAAAAAAAAAATATTGAGCCAATCATTGCTGTTGAATTAGTGTGTGGGGTGGAAAAATTGAATAAATAATTTAACTTTCTCAAATAAGATTCACATAAAGTAAAAGAAACCCTGCCAATAAATAAATATTTAGCAAGGATATATTGATTTTAAGAACACCGTTATCTAACCGTTATCTAACATGTTGGTAGACATTTTAGCAATGATTGTAGAAAAGTGAGTGAGTAGCTCTTCAAAAGGATCTCAACTTTAAAACAAAAACCTCCAGTAAGCATTGCAATGCTATCTTAAACAGCAGTTCTTTGTTGTTTCTCTAATGCTTTCATCATCAGTCTACAAGCTGCAACCGCATGTTTTTAAAACTTTGGGAGAAAATTGGTGCTGAGGTTAAAAATACATAGACAAATATTTCTGTAAGTTGCCATCTTGCTTTTTTTTTTTTTTTTTTCTTTCATCAATCACTGTCCATTGGCAAGTTGTTTACATAGTGTATAAAAAGACATCATACTCAAAAATTTTATGGGAGATTCTCTGCCCATGAATTTATTTGAAACTCCAAGCTTCTCTGTTGTGGGCAAAATTGATTAATAAAGGTTTGCACATATTTGATGCCTATGATATAATTTAGACTATTCTTTGTCTGACATCTACAAAGAGAAAATCCTCTTGCAACATCTCAGTTTAGATATTTTTTTGCATTAAATTATGTGCCTTATTTGGGAAATCTTGGGCTACTGGATAAAATTAGCTATCGAGCATTCCTGTAAGTATATAAATTTAAAAACAACACTGCTTGTTCTTGAAAAATCTAATCAGTTCTATGAAACCTTTTTTTTTTTCTTTACACTAAAAAGCACTGTAGGATGAAACAATTTTCTTTTGGGACACACAGTTCAGCCAAGATAAGTTATCCTGTTAATGATCAGTACAAAAGAGCAGTGGATATGAATCAGTGAATTAAATCTTATTAATTCTAAGAGCTTTTCTTCCAATAACACTTACACTGCAATTCTTAATGCATAATCCAAAAGAAATAGAATAATTGAATTGGCTTAGAGTATCAGATATCTTGAAACTATCTAACCATCACTAGCACTGTCAAATTTTTGAAATTCAAGGAGGTGTCTGATTTCCCATGGGATAAAAATATTAAAAATATGTTTGTTTGCTGATTTTTATTAATTGCTTTTGTGTTTGAGAATGGTTTCCAGTGCAGTGTTTATAACCTGGTTTCACAAATTGAAAATCACAAATGTACAATTGCTCACATATTTCTACATTAAAAAGGAAAAATGGATCAAGAGTTTTAATTTGATAGCAATACTTATTACATATTCAAAGAAAATTATATGAAACAGATGTCTGCAATATGCAGACAATGCAACTCAGTTCACTCAGGGAGTGTTTCTTTTAACGACAAACAAAACTTTTTTTCTTTCAATAAAGTAAGTCACTTTTTTTAATGGTTATACTAAACCAATTTTCTTGTCTTCTGAACAGCTCAGGGAGAAATAAAAAAAAAATTATGAAAAAAGCTAAATTTTTATCTCCATGTGAAAGTCCAAAAAGCTGGTCAACAGTTCTCACTTAACTACTTAGGTGCCTAACTGCCTGCAGACAACCAAATTGTACCAGAAAAAATGTTAATGCCCAAAGTTTGACAGTATACTTACTTAGAGGATCTGTCATCTTATCTGAACCAAGCAGCTCAGGGCATCCTCCAACCTCGGAGTGTTCAGGATTTACAGAACCAGTGTCACTGGCTTCAGGCCCCAAAGGAGCTAAACTGATAAGAACAATCTTTGCACATTTAGTACTCTCTTGAAGCCTAAATAATCACAATTATTTTTATTAAAAGCCCTGGAGGAAGGGTCGCTACCTACCTCTTCAACAGTAGCCTAGAGGATGCCACTGATGGCCACCTTGAACTACAGAGCTAAAGCATTTACTTCAAAGAAGATCTGCTGTAACCATCATGTTTTACAAAGGTGGAACAGAGACATTTCCCATGTTGCCTTCAAACCTGTGCCAGCCTTCTGTTAAGTAAAATTCAATGCATAGCTTTGAAGCCTAGAGGGTACTCTAATTCTTTGTAAACTTCTGTCAACACAAAGAGCTGTCACTGTGCCTATCTCTTGTGGGCTCTGAGTTTCGGTTCCACATACCAAGATTCATCTAGGTTATTATTTCTGGGCAGCTCTCAACTTTTAGGCATTGAAAAAGAAACTAAAGAATAGTAACTTGTGTAAGATAGGGCTTTTTAAAAAATGTACACCTTTAACAGGGTAGCTCTTGAACAAAAGTCAGAAAGAAACATATATAGTAGTGGAAGAGACAAAACCTCTAATTCACTATTTTTTGATACTTTTCTGAATTGTGAAAGTCTGGTTTATATAGCATAAATATAAATGGAGCACCATTTACACAGGTTAATCACATGAATAGTGTTGCAATTAAACCTGGATCTCTGCTTCAAATGCCCTTTTGCTTTTACTTTTTTATTATAATTGCATTCAAGATATGCAGCAAACAAAATGGTCATGAAATGAGTTAGTGAAATAGTCACATATGGATATCTGTGGGAAATAGACTTGTGGTGCATCATGTCAGATAATCTGTGGCCTGGTCTACCCTCTGCTAGGAATATTTTTATGATCAATCGCTACATTGTAGATATCTATAGGTGAGCCAGTCTTCAAGACTCTATTCTTAGCCCATGAAGAGAAAAAGGCCTATTTACAGTCAGACAATTTTCATCTTGCTGCTGAAAGGTTCTAAATTGAGGCAGAAGTATTGCAATGCAAAAACACCCTGCTTCTTGTGAGCAACTCTAATTTAAATCATCCTGGAATGATAAGATTATTGCAGATAAGTATAAGCCCAGTCTCTGACTTGTCTCACAGATATGGAAAAAAGTGTATTCATTTCTTCCATGTAAAAATCTTTGTAATGACCTGATGCAATTTAATCCTCTGACTACAAATAAGATACCTTCTACAGACAGCTTGTAACAAAAGAAAGAGATGGAAATTGTACAGTATTTACACCCACAAATCCAAGGAGGTTTTTTCTTGTGTTGTCTTTTATTTGTCCTAATATAAAATTAAAATACTATATGAACACTAATTGTTTACTCTTGCACTGAGATTTTAAAGTCTTTCAAGCTACCCTCTGCTGTTGACAGATAATATTGTTCAGTATGTTTTTCTCTCTCAGTGTTTAGCACTGGGCTGGTAACCTTGGGAGTGCTTTGTCTGACAACTACAACTAAATATTCCACGTATTGTCACAAACAGGCTGCAAGCCTGATTGTGAGAAAACATACCCTTCCAGCAGCTGTTGTCAACATAGAACATCATAAGCATTTTTCCAGATCTGGAAATACCTAGATTTGTTAACAAGGCTCCTCACAGTGCCTTTCTTCTAGATTTTGCCTTCAGAAAGTTCTTTGACAACTAGGGAATAAAACATGTTTTTCTGAAGAAGTAAATCCAAATCACCAGCATTTGTCCTGTTGGAATACGGCCACTGTAGCCAGCAGAAAAGGAAGATCTGAGGTCACATGGAGACTAGGGATGGGAAGCGTGTCCTTATCAAGTGCCTTGAGATGTGAAAAGAAATAATGACATTTATTTTAAAATTTAAAAAAAAAAATTACACAATATATCAGTGTGACAACATGAACAGCCCAAGAAGAATGAAGACTGGATCATAGAAAAACATAAATTTGCACAAGATTATGTTGTTTAACCTGTCAACAAATGCTCATGTCATAAATGCTCTCCAAAGGTTACCTGTTCTTGTCTCTGTTAATCAAACACCAAGGCAAAAATGACTTCAAGCTTTGTTATCCTCACAGATATCAGTCATCACTGCCCGACATCACACCAGTTTCCCATTATATAATTGGATACAGGAAAAATGCAATTTTCAAGGCTTAATCTAGTACTTAATTCCTTCTCTGGCAAGGTCAAACATTTAAACAACTGTGCATTGATTAATAGAAAATTATCTCTGTCTCATATGCTGACCACATCACAAAGCTGATAAAAATCAGAAAAAATCTAAACAAATTAATACTGATTTTTAAATGTTCCTCTTAAAATCAAATATACTCAGCACTTGTTGAGGGTACAGTTGGGTAAAAAAATGAAAAAGTAAAATTCCTAAGTTGATTTTTTTTTAGGACTTTATCTCAGCTAATTTGGAAGAAGCTGTTATAAAATAATGGGGAAAAGATCTAGTATTACATTATACACTCACAAAGAACTATAATTTCTTCCCTCATTCCATTGTCACTGAGGAATAACTTCATTAAGTTATAAGTGTTATAATTTGATTGGGTTAATCTGGTTAAATGTTGGTGACTGCAATGTTAAAATCACCTGAGGTCTCTCACTATTGGCATATAATTGATGAGAGTGGAAACTAAGGTGTAATTCACTTCTTTCTAAATTGAACTTCTACATCTGGACAATGGACTTAAGACTAAACTCCAGTGAATATGCTGATTAGACCACTGTTATCTGTAATGGGAAACTAAGCAACTAATTCCAAATGAGGGACTTACATTAGGATACGTAGGTTTGAGTGAAATTAATCTTACACACAAGTGAATCTGAATCCATATCTTTCCATGTCCATAGAAAGTAATTTAAATAATTGCATTACAGTGTCCTCATATTACTTCCAAATTTCATCATTTATATATTTTGTGTCACTGTTTTCAAAAGTGGCTGAGGGAAGGTAAGATGGTAAACTAAATTCAGGCAACATTCTTGATCTTCTGAAGGTCTAATCCTGCAAAGTACATGTGTATCTGAACCTTTCCAGGGACATCCACTAGGGTTTTTTGTCCAGCTTTGAAGATCAATCCACTTCTGCATGAATGTCTTTTAAGTAGGGATTTATTTACCCTTCCTAATTTTAAGCAGTCAAGTATAAAAATTTTGGAAATAGATCATTATTTAGTCACGTAAATACCATTTTAAGCATTAATTTAGTGATTTGCTTTCTGGCATCTAATGTAGTCAAGCCTGAACATTGGTCCTTTAATGCCAATGGAGCAGCAAACTGGAGCCAACCTTTTACATTTCTGAAAAAATAAGGCAAATGATAGAAGCTCTGTGTTTTCAGAGGAACAGCAGTCAAGCCACCACACTGAGTAATTATCTTCATTAATTCTTTTAACAAATACGTGTTTTTAAGTACCGGAGATTTTTGTTACAGTACTTTTAAAGAGTTCGTTGAAAATTGAAATACTCTGGTTCTCTTTGCCCTTTTTTTTTTTTTTGTCTGGTTTATCTTTAATTGAATACAAATCCATTAGCTAGCAAGGGAATAGAGAACACAAAATATAGTCAATATGCCCTGACTTTAAACATCTCTTAGGGATAGCTTTATCGTGTTCCAATGAAATACTGTGTGGCTTTGAGGAAGAGACCTTCCACATAAACACCATCTTTCTCAAAGTTATACCTGAAAGGCTGATAAGATTGATTCAGTAATGTGATGATGACAGATGCACACAGTCAAATTTCTCAGCATCCTGAGGATACTAACAACCCTTCCTGGCCCCCTCCAGCCCCACCTGTGGCCTTCCTTCCCACTGCCCCATCAACACTATGAGTGGCTGTTCCTGTCCCCTGGATGGACATCTTGAACAAACACTATAGGATCCTCTCCAGTGCCCTTCTCCTTTTGCCCCCAGCTTGGCTCCTGGAGGCATCCCAGCTGCTGCCAGCCCAAGCCTCTGCCTCCCTGTGTTCATCCCCCATAGCACTGTGCATCCCTGATGAGAACACACACTGAGTGGGGTCACCCTCAGCTTGTCCCCCTTGTGGGGCAGCTTCTCCCTCTGCTCTCCATCACTCATGACTGAGGCCTGTCTGAATTACAGAGACACACTCCTCAACATCAGACATGAATACTCCTTTGGATCTTTCAAACGATGCCATGTTTGATTAGTTTTGTTTGATTAATTTTGGCACAAAAATAATATTTTTAATTAAAAAAAATAGCTTTGTTTCTGACATTTTCTGAAAGGAAAAACAAGCAAAAGAGCAATGGTCCATTTAACTATGCTTTTCTATCATGACAAAATTTGAGCTCAGGATTCAGTTGCTGCTCATCGTCCACAGCAACAGAATTCACAATCGTAAACCTTGTTTGTCACAGAAATAGCATATTTTCCAGCTAAAATAGCTTAATTTTATAAGTAATTTTCACACTTAATTAACTCTTTTTTTTTGTTCATGAATATGACCACTTTTAAAAATGAAAAATCTGTCAAAATTTCTTCATAAGAAACTCAGTTACTGGATTTCCTTGGTTAAAATGTCACATATCCATACTTTCAGCTCTGAAAAACATGAAAAGATTGTTGCTATACTAGTGATAAATATCTACTGGTGTTTCTGATGGACCTGGAGAAGAGACACAAAGGATGAAATCATTAGATAGTTGAGGACTCTTTTGATCAAATACAACTCTATTCTTTTATCCAACCTCCCAACCTTGCGTGTAGGTATGCAAGATACCAAAATTCAGGCAGTCCAGGTCAATAGAATAACCACTACTATAAATAATATAGGTTTCCTGGCTCAAAAAAAAAAACAAAAACAAAAACAAAAAAAAACAAAAAAAAAAAAAAAAAAAAAAAAAAAAAAAAAAAAAAAAACAAAAAACAAAAAAAAAAAAAACCAAAAAAAAAACCCAACCAAACAAAAAAACCCCCAAACTAATTGCAGTAAGAATGACAAAAAAGAAAGGGTAATTTGGTGCTAAGAAAGATATTACTGGGTAAAGATATCTCCCAATCTCCTGATCAGTCAAAGCTAAGACCTTGTGTTATTGTAGCCAACTAATTTACAATTGATTTTTCCTATTCTAAGAAGCAAAACATGCTATCAGGAAAAGAATTTGAACTTAACTGCAACTAATTCTCTCTTGGATGGTCAGCCTGTCAAACAGTTCTTCTGCAGAAATCATTAAATGTCTTGAAGGGTGTCTTGGTGCCATTTAAAAGTAAGATCCAATAAACAGCCTTACAGAATACTCAGTAAAGCAGCCCAGAAGAGGAAGAACCACAAAGTAAAGGAAAAAGAACTCTTTCACTAAGCTAAGGATTTTCTGCTTCTCCAACAAAAACCTGGAGTAAGAATCAAACATATAAAACATGTAGGAAAACATGGGCAGATATGCATAAAACCTGATTACAGCCCAGTTAGGCTTTTCTTTGCTGAATGGACTTGAGACAGATTTCTATAAATGTGAATGTAAAGGAAAATGTAAATTTCTGATCTTTTTCTTGCTATTTCAGTATATTCATTCCTTTAAGGTTTAGGGAAATGGAGGGGAGAATTAATTGTTTTTAGGTTTTACTCAATCGGACAGACTTCAAACACTTGATGTTATTTTTTCCTTAGTCCAATTGTAACTAAACCAGTATATAAGCCATATTATATATGACTTAAAATAAAGCATAGCTATAGCTAATATTCTTCTATAGGTTTTTTACGGCGTTGTTTTTTTTGCCCTGGTCCCGGGCAGCTGGGGGTGCCCGGCTAGGCATGCTGCATTTTGGCGAGACCGGGGCTGCCGCATGTGCGGAGCACTAGGGCTGAGCCTCCAGGTGGGTCGGCAGCTTTCTGTAGCCAGTTGAGAACACGTGGCTACCGCGGTGGTCGCAGCAGCGTTCCCAGGCGCGCACACAGGCAAAATGGCGACTTGGACAAAGGGAACATGGAGTTAAATAGGGGGCGGGCAGACAGGGGCGGAAGCCCCCCTCGCCCAATGGGGACAGACAACAGGGGAGTGATGCGGACCACGGCAACCTATGGGAACATAACAGAGGTGGGTACAGCGTTCTGGGACAAATAGGAATGCAGAGGTGGGGTGACTGACATGGAACTTTCAGGAATGAACAGAGGGTGGCTCCTATGGAAGACAGATTGGAGCGAACCATTATGAGGGTGAAATAGGCGTACACAGAACCGAGTAACTAACATTTATTAAAACCCCTAACTGAACCCACCCGGCATGCGACATCTCCCTGTTTTTTAATATATAAAAAAGACAGCTGTTTAGACTTCTTTGCTGCTCATGTGGTCGCCTCCTCACTCAGTTTCTTCTGCTGCTGTGACTGCAATGACTTCCTTTGCAGACGGAGAGGGTTTGGAGATGGTGCTGGAGCTGATTCCTTCCTGAGTGTTTGAGGATAGGGAAATGGGGAAAACAACTTTATTGTGAACCAATGAACTGCGAACATAGACGGACTGAGGTAGCTGAAAGGATTTTCTGCTTTGGGGAAACTTTTTAAAGAGATGTGGGATTCCCTTCCTCCCTTGGGCATCTGCGGTTGGATGCAACTCCCTGGTTAGTGGGATTATTTGTTGCATCCACAGGCATCTTATCGTCCTGACTCACTGATTGCCCTGGAGTGTATGGTTTTATGTGTCTCCAGGGGACCCACTTGACTCCTGAAGGCGTGGATACACAGGCATATCCCCATCCCCAAGTCAAAAGTGGGAATGGACCCTGGATTTCTTTAGAATCCGGATCCCTCACTAGCACCGGTGGCCACTCTTCTGGCTGAAGCTGCTGATGCTGCTTGAAATGTCTCAGTGCTGGCAGTTCTGGCCTGTCAAAAAGAACAGTTTAGGAAATTGATGGTAAATAATGCCTTGCAGAGTCTCTCTTGCAGTGACAGCACTCACACATCTCCCCGCTGCTTTTGGAGGACCTGTTCTAACGTTTGATGAGTCCTTTCTATTTTTGCCTGGACAGTAGGGGAGTGAGGAATCCCGGTCTTATGTTGGACCCCCCATTCCTGAAGGAAGTTACCGAACACTCTGGAAGTATAAGCCGGATCATTATCAGTTTTAATTGTGGCCAGGACCCCCAAGGTTGCAAATGCATGTATGAGATGTTTCCTTACGTCTGTAGCCCTCTCACCTATGTGGGCTGAGGCAAAAACTGCTCACGAGAATTTGTCCACGGATACATGGACATTTCTGAGTTTCCCAAATTCGGGGACCTTGGTGACATCCATCTGCCATACCTCACAACGGCAGAGACCTCGGATTCACACCTGCTTCCAGTGTTGGTAAAGCTGCCTCCTGACAGTTGGGGCATGAGGCCACAATTTCCCTGGCTTGGTCACGCCGCAGATGGAACTGGCGTACTAGACCTGGGGCATTTTGATGTCATTGCTGATGGCTGAGCTTGGCCTGCTCGACTATGTTTAGCTGGCCTCTTAGCTGTACTGGGGCTGCCAAGGCATCTGCTCTGCGGTTCCCCTCAGCAATAAAGCCTGGGAGATCCGTGTGTGATCTCATGTGCACCACATAAAGGGGATGCTTGCGGTGAGAAACCAGGTGTACTAACTCTGCGAGCAAACCGAAGATGACCTGGTTTAAGATCTCCTTTAAGATTGTGTGTTCTGCTCTTGATACTGCTCCTGCAACATATGCTGAGTCTGTTACCAGATTAAAAGGTTGGGTAAATCTCTCAAAAGCCCTTACCACTGCATCCAACTCAGCTACTTATGGGGAACCTTCCACTATCTTAACATCTGATTCCCATAGCTGAGTCTCTGGGTCCTTCCAAGTCACCACCGTCTTGTGGGACTTTCCTGACCAGTCTGTAAACACTGTCAGGGCCTTGAGTGGTCTTTTACTTTGTGCTTCTTTTGGCAACAATTTGAACTTGGTGTTGAACAAGTGATGACCAGAATGTCCAGTTTGAATTTGGCCTGAGTAGCTATCTAGAGCGAACTGCGGATTTTCATTTTGTCTGAGAAGGTGTTCAAAGGTCTCTTTGGTCATCTTCCCTGTAGATGTTTTGATGAGATTTAGAGCGTAACAGAGAAAGAAGATTTTAAATCATCCTCCAGAATAAAACCACCACCCTCATGCAATAGGTAGCATTTCTTTATCTTCTTCTCCAACTGGTCGTTGCATACAAATATCATTAATTATTAACCACAGACCAGCTGCAGTGGTAGAACTGCACTGGATGAGTCTTTAATGACAAATTAAAACTGTTTGATGGTACTCAAACAGAACTAAACTGTGTTCTTGGATCTTATAACCTTGTTAAACCGAGTGTTAGAAGATCATTGGATCCATCTCCAGTTTAACCAACAACCAATTGCAGTTAATGCAATAAATTTTGACAACACCTAAGAGCAGCTTGTCTTCAAATCATTAACCATGTGAGTAATTAATTGTTGAAGAGAATTTTGAAAATGAAAGGAACTCAGTATTTGCTGTGGTTGGCTTGGAGACTGGGAGTTGGGGTTGTTTAGCCTGGAGAAAAGGAGACTCAGAGGTGACCTTATTGCTCCCTACAACTTCTTGAAAGGTGGGGGTCAGTCTCTTTGTCCAGGCAGCAACTGACAGAACCAGAGGTCACAGTCTTAAACTGCGCCAAGAGAAATTTAGGCTATATATTAGGGAAAAGTTTTTCATGGAAAGAGTGATAAAGTACTGGAACGGTCTGCCCGGGGAGGTGGTGGAGTCATCATCCCTGGATGTGTTTAAAAAAAGACTGGATGTGGCACTCAGTGCCATGGTTTAGTTAAGGTGTCAGGGCTGGGTTGGACTTGATCTTGAAGGTCTCTTCCAACCTAGGGATTCTGTGATTCTGTGATACTTCCTGTGTACTGTACTTGTATTTTCTTTATGACATTAGAAACTGAGATTATCAAAGACACTAATGGATTCTATTAGCACTGCTTCTTTTTAAAGAGACATTATAATAATGGGAGGGGTTTATTTTTCATTTTATTTTGGGGTTATTTTGGTGCTTGTTTTTTGTTTTCTTTTCTAAGAGATATTGGCAAAATGTATAACAAACTTTTCAAAATTACATAGAAAAACCACCCAGGCTTGATGACATAGAACTCTTCATATTATGTGATTCATTGTCTAACAATAAATCTGTTCATCTTTTCAATTACTGTAGATTTATCAAAGAATAACAGCAAGATTAAAAAAAAAAAAAAACACTTCAGACTTCTTATATTTCTAATTATGCCTTTTTTTACTCCTACTGTATTTTCTTTTTTTTTTCTGTTGGCAAAGAAACTGTATCTACCAAGAGGAACTATTTTAAACGAATAGATAAATCCGTATCCCAGTGTTCCTCCTGAAGCCAAAGGTATTTTACTAAATACTTGTATAGAAATAGAACTAGGCAGGTGATTAATACTTTCTAAATGTTCATTAACATCCTTTATTAAATGTACAGTGACCCTGGTGTGATAAATAGTAAAGCTGATTAAAAGAAGAAAAATAAACACCAGCACCAACAACAAAATATCCAAGGGCACCAAAAGAGCAGAATCTCAAGATCTTCATGACATAAATTCAAAACCAGAATTAAACATTAATTTTACAGAATTCTTACACTATATATAAGGAAATTGTCAATACTTGGAAGGACTCCCACATTCAAAGTGAAATGGTCCTTGAAAGGTATCTTGCTTTAATATTCAAAAAGGAATGAAAAATTATAATTCCAAGATGATCATTCAGCAAAATTATTTATCCTGTTATAAAATTCTTTCATGTCTGACAGTCTGTCACAAAACACAACCTTGCTATTTTAATCTGTATTTTCTCCATTCAATTCATAATTAAAATACTTTCTTTTTGCTTTCTTTTTTCTCTATGGACTCTCAAATATTACTTTCTATTCTTATATCCCTATCACATATTTGCTCAGGAATTTGAAATCTCTACTAATTTGATATCTTTTCTGAAATATTCTGAAATCCTGATTTAAACATCAAATACACAACTTAAAATCAATGGATTTATGAAGCAACTTAAAAAAAAAAAAGACTTCATATCTTGATAAAACTGAATTAATTTTAAATTTCAATTCCTTTTTTTTTTTTTTTTGTTTCTTATTGCTATCATTGTTTTTCTCAAGTAAAAATCGTAGGAATTTAATCTTCATGAAAATATTGAATGATTATTCACTTCATCACATACTAGTTCCAGGAATTAAATGCCTTTGAATTTGATCGTATGTTATACGTTAAGAGTAATAGGGCAGAAGTCACCAGAGTTTTAACAGTCTTAGAAAAGAAGAAAAGGAAATTAATCTTTTTGTTATAGAATTGTTGTAAAAGAAAACAACACAAAAGGATTTCTCCCATAGTTTTATTTCATAAGACTGAAAATTGAAAATATTTTCTAATTCTACTTAATTGTAGCAGTCTGATCAAAATAAAATTGTTTTTAAATCACTGAAACTGCATGATTTGTAAATTTTTATCCTTGTAGCTCTTGATTTAATGTGTTGCTATCCTATAGTAGTTTCTGCTAATTTAAAAATAAATTTCAGAAAATGTGTAATATTTTCTTGTTGAAAATAAACTTTCTTTTGATATCTATGCATGCACATATTTTACAGTGGTTAGTGGTATATTAAAACTGTCTCTACTATTTATTCATAAAAATTAATTATATTTATTACTCTTGGAATATAGTTTCAAAATACAACATAGCAATCTATCCATAGCATTCTTCTGGTCACACAAAAATAATCCTTGAGCACTCTTATCATCAGTAAATGTATTTTGGAAGTCTTAATGATAATTTAGTAACTAGCTTGGGTTAAACAATTAGCTAACTGTCTACTTTGAGATATTTTTTATTTCTGTCACCTTTTTACCCAAGTCATCTTCACCAGTGCAGGAAAAGCTACAGTCCAAAAATATCTAATGGTTTTCAAATACAATTTCCTAAGGAAAACTTGTCACACAAACTTAGGAGAAAAAACTTAGTTAACAATTTTTTCTTTCTCTTTTTAAATCTATATTTGCAATTTTATTATATGAAATTACAACTACCCTAAAAAATAACTAGAGGCACAAAGTTTTATTGTTGTCAATATCTCTAGTCCATTTTCTCCCTTCTGTTTGCCTTGAGACATTGATCTTCACCTGTACTATCTTTTATTTCTTTCTTCAAGCTCTGGTGATTTTGTTAACTTTTTTATTATTCTCTTGACACTGATTTTTCCTTTAGCTCTCTTTTTTCCTTTGTTAGACTTGACACTTTCTTGTCCCTTCAAAAAAATCTCAGAGATCTCCTCAGGCCCCAGCATCCTAATTAAAACTGTGTATTGATGTACTACTTAGATTCATTTAGTAGTACATCAATAGAGAACATGTAGGACAGCAAATTATCTCTCAGAATTGTGAGGTATTTTGTATTGATTTAAATTACTTCCTACAGAGTAACTTTTTACTTCATCTGATGCAGGTCATATTCTACTCTCTTTGGAGCCATTAGTATGATGTTGATTTCAGGTATTGTCAAAATTCTTCTCTCTTTTGCAATGGGAAGCTTCAGGGATGAGCAGCATACAGGCAACCCTGGCTCTCTTTTCCTTTTTTTGAAGCCAGTGTGAGAGACTGGAAGGATTGCTGGCTCAAAATATTTCAGGTGTGTGTCTAGGTGAAGGGACAGGACAAGTCTTGTCCTGGTGAGGCAGGGCTCTGCTCTACACACCCAATCCCACCCCACCCCACCCTAGAGCCCAGCCCCACAGCAGCCATCAAGCCCTGGCACACTGCAGGCAATGCTCTACACCTGTCCCTGGAGCTCCTAACCCAGCTCCCCAGGGGCCACTGTGGCATTCACATTCTCTGGACAGAGAGACATAATTCTATTACTCAAGAAAAACACAGAGAGAAAAAGAGATAACAATCTTTATCTCTACTCCTTTGTTTTCTCCATGTGGAATTTAGTATAGAAGTTGTTTACCTAAAGTAATTACTTAATTAAATTCTAGTAAAAGTTCTTCAAGTTCAATAACCAATTAAATCCAACTATATCTCAGACTCTCAAAAACAATCACAAGTTTGTTAGTAGTTGATAAGTAGAGAAGTATGTATGTAAAATAAGATAATCTCTCTTTAAATAGTATATTAATGTAATATAGTATAGTTTTAATAAAACTATCCTTCAACCTTCTAATCTAAAACCAAACATCATCATTTCTTTCACATCAGGGTTACCCTATTTTACGATAGGCCACCAGGCTGGAAGCCCCACCTGGAGGAAGGGCTCAAGAAAGCCAAAGGGTCCTTAAGCCAAAGCATGAGGCAAGCACATGCTGTGTCCCTAATGTCCTTGGATTATATGGCAGCTGAGAGCATATCAGAGCGGAAGAGGCAGTAGCTATACCTTGCTTTTCTCTCTTTCTCTTCTTTCTTTCTTTTATTTTCTACTCCTAATTTCCTCTCCTAGAAATATGGGTAATTTTAGTTTGTATGGGATTTTTGCTAAGTCAGTATTAGGCAAACTGAAGGAGAGAATGGGACTTGCTTTGAGCAGTTTAACATTCTGCACAGAAGAGAAGATGTACTTGACCCAAGGCTTAGAATTCGTCTGAAACTCTGTTGCACAAGCCAGTTTTGGAGAAGCTTCCATTTCATAGTTTTCCCAGCTGAGATGAGGAGAACTCATTAGGTCTAGACATTAGTATCATCAGTTTAGGAATCCAGACCCCTGCAACAGTGTCAGACCTCTGTAGGGGCCAGTATATTTCTGAATACTCTCTTGTTTTTCACTTCTAGTCTCCACTGCAGCTGGTGCTTCATAAAGAAAGATATTTCTGGTGGTTAGCAAGAGAAGCTGGAACCATCTGTGACCACAGACATGAGACCTGGGATTAGAGAAGTTAAAGTCTGGGAAGAGCTATAATTATTTTGCTGCAGTGACTTTAGCCTTCTTTGCATTAAGAAAAGGGTTTGCATATAGGAAAAAAGATGATAACCTAGAAGAGCCTAAAGGATGAATTATTTGTGCAGGACTATATGCAGTAGCCTCATTTAGTTGTGATTTAGTTGTGTTATACTGAGGGGAAAGGAGGAGCCGAGAACTTGGTATACATAAGATATTACTGAAAATATTTGCTTATCTTTTAATCTTTCTCATTTAGCAACATCAATTCTAAATCTGAATAGTTATAAAGTAACACTCGGCAAAGGTGTTTTTTATGTTCTGAGGTCTAGGAACAGCTTTATGACCCTTTTTCATCATGGCAATTATCCTTTCTCAGGATAGTACTGATCCAAAACATGTTAGCAATTTAATTCCTTGTCTTTCAAGCCAAGCACATATCACAAGCCTGCTCTGTAGCTACTATTCATACTAGAAATCTCACCAGACAAATGACAGAAGGAATTTGGAGAGTGAATTGTTTTCCTAATTTTCATTGTCCTCTTAAAGTGAAGATGAAGTAAAGGATATTAATTTTTTAGCTATTTGTTAACTAAACTGTTACTAGAACATGATCTCTATGTGCACTTTAGGTTCATTACTAAAATTGAGAAGAACCCTTTATAATTACCACTTGATTCTACATAGCAAGCAAAGGTTACACTTCAAAGCATGTCTTCTACCAGTACTTTTTTTTCCCACACTGAGAGTTCATTTATGGAAGTGCAGTTTAGCAGAATATATGAAATACAGATTTGACTAAGAGAATAATTGTATTAGAATCTCAGCTGGATGCTTTATATAGCATTTTTATGGTTATGTTGAAGCTAAATACAGAGTGTCTGGTTGGGAACTGAGTGATTCCAAATTTATTCTGTAGTTTAAGGTTCCCAGTCATGAATGACTTACTGTCCTGTATAAGGTCAATTTACTCAATAGTGAGGATACTCATGGGAAAACTGTAACATAGTGGAGCTATTTATAATGTTGAAACAGTCATTTGTAAAATTAATGTCTCCTTATATAGCAATAACAAAGATACTGAAGAGTCTACTGAATAAATGCTCTAAAATGTAATAACAAGGCCTAAAATCAAAGGTCAGTGACAATCAGCATCAGGCGGATCATCTAATTTTTTACAGAATTAAAGGATATACAAACAATCCAGTCAGTGGGTTTGCTGACTATTTCTGTCCATATAATTTAAAATAATTAATTAATGTGGTATCAGAAAAAGAAGTCCAAATCCTTTAAATATTACTCTCCAGCTTTGGTTGAATTAAGCTTTTCCTCTTTAAAATGTTTCAATGTTTGACTGTATTTCAAGTTGACAATGGTTAGCACAACTTAATTACAGTGATTTCATCAGGAAGAAGAACCTAAGATCATTAATCAACTTAACCTGTTTCAGAATTAGTATCCTCTCACTTTTACAATAACTTCCATGGGACTCTCTTCTTTGAAAAACAGATATCATGATTTATCCACCAAGGTGATTATATTAAATTATGTTAAATTTTCTGTATGGTTTTGGGACTAAAATAGTCTTTAATGCCTATTGGAACAATAGCCTATTGAAAATTCTAAACAGAAACTCTCATTCAGATCTAAGCTTACCTGTATGATCTGTGCTGCATTTATTTGTTATTATTATTTATTCAAAGAAAGATATTAACAACAGTTGACCAAAAGTTTGGATTCAAAATTTCTGTTTTGTGTGTTAGGTGTTAGAATGATTATCAAAAATCAAAGTGAGAAGCAGAGGGCCGGAAAAACATTATATCTGCTAGCAGGAAGCCTTGGAAGTCAAAACACAGCTTGAAAATAGGACTGTGGTTATGCTTTGAAAAGGTTATAAATAAGAGAGCTTCTATTGCTCCTGAGAGTATAACAGATTATTAGAGGACCAGAATGCCACAGATACCAGAGTTCTGTACTGATTGGTAGAAAATGTTTAAGTGCAACAAAAAAGATTAAATCAATATACAGATTTCCCTACAGATTTATGGTGTGTATGATTCATATTAACAGAATTTTTACAGACTTATTTTTGTGTTAAAAATTCATTATAAAGTAACAGAAAGAAACTGCCTCTATGTACATTTATGGATACATATGTAAGGATGCATGTATATACATATGCGAGTATGCATCATGACTAAATATTTTTGCATTGTAGACAATATTACAAAAGGGAGCATAAGCAAAACTTTGTGGTCATCAGAAATCACAAACTAAGTTAAATCTTCTGTGGGAATATCTGGGCCATGGTGGGTTCTTCAAAAGAGGTATTGCCTGCTGCCAGGGGACCTGTTTTGTAGTTTTTCCAGACATATATCTCAGTAACCCCATTTTTCTTCCTTAGAGGACTTAGCCATATTTTTCCCCTTATTTCCATTCAATGAAAACTATGCAAGTGGCCACTTGTTTTCCTTGACAGGATTATGCCCAGAAAAAATGCTTCACATTTAAAATGATGAGCCAACAAAATCCCAATTTTATTGCACTGACATCATAACAGCACCTCAGCAGCTGTTATGCTACTATCAATATATAGCATGCATGTAATCATGACAGAGGTTGGTGGTGTTATTTAGCCTAATAACTCTTTCAGAACATATGCAGTGTAACTGTGTGGCTTCACCTGGAATATTGTGAGCAGTTTAGTGAGGCGTTTCACTTTTCTTCCCCGCGGTCCCAGGCAGCTGGGGTCCCGGCTAGCGCGCTGCTTCTTGGCCGGACTGGGGCCACTGCATGTGTGTGGAGCTCTAGGGCTGTGCCTCCGCGTGGGTCTGCCGTGCGGTAGCCAGACACTGAGACAAGACAAAGAGTGAGAGAATGGCGCACTCTGCTCACGTGGTTGAGAACTCTTTATTCCCGCATGGCTGCAGCAGTGGATAATGCAGCTGTCCTCAAGCCAGCATGGGAAAAATGGCGCTGGGGTACCGGGAGCAGGGGATTAAATACGGGGCGGGCCGACAGGGGCGGAAGCCTCCCTCGCCCAATAGGGACAGAGAACAGGGGAGTGACGTAGAATACGACATCCTATGGGAACATAACAGGGGTGTGTACAGGGTTCTGGGACAAATGGGATTACAGAGATGGGGTGATTGATACAGAACTTTCCGAGGGGAAGGGGAGTGGTTACAGTGTTGATATGACCAAGCTCTTGTGATACAGCTTGGAGCAAACCATTATGAGGGGCAAATAGGGGTACATAGAACTGATCTAACAAACATTTATTTAATTCCCTAACTGAACTAACCTGGGATGCAACAGTTCAGTTCATCACAACATAGGAAAGACATTAAGCTATTAGAGAGAGTCCAAAGGAGGGCCATGAGGATGGTCAAGGGGCTTGAGGCGAAGCCATATGAGGCTGAGGTCACTTGTTCCATTCAGGCTGGAGAAGAGGAAACTGAGGAGAGACCTCATTGCAGTTACAATTTCCTCATGAGGGGAAGAGGAGGGGCAGGCACTGATCTCTGTGGTGAGCAGTGACAGGACCCAAGGGAATGGCCTGAAGTTGTACCAGGGGATGTTTAGGTTGGATATTAAAAAATGGGTCTTCACCCACAGAGTGGGTTGACACTGGGACAACTTCCCCTGGGAAGTGGTCACATCTCCAGCCTGACAGAGCTTGAGATTTGTTTGGACAATACTCTGAGGCACATGATGTGACTCCTGGGGATGGTGCTGAGCAGGGCCAGCAGCTGGACTCAATGATCCATGTGGGTCCCTTTCAACTCAGCTTTTTCTGTGATTCTTTGATATATCTCTGCAAGGCTTTTTTGAAGTCAAGTCACAAAGTGAAAGATTTGTGTTTAACATTGGTATTTGGAAGAAGTTACTTGGTGTTTTTTGACCTGTAATGTTTCTGAAAACAAAGTAAAAAATCCTTTTTATGTTTATGTATATTTTATATAGGTATTTCACTTAGTCTTGTTAAAAGGTTGTGGTAGTCTGTTATTTTACAGAAAAAAGAATTTTGTTCTTCTGTAGTATGCTTTGATATTCCTTGTTATAAGTTTGTAATGGTTCAGTCTATGGATCCTATTTGGCCTCCCTAATGGTTCAGTCCTGAGTTGTTTACCACAGTTTTCCCAGCCAAAATATATGTCAACCCACATGTCAATCCCCCTTTATACCTCCCTTGTTCCCTTGTCTCACCCCTGTCTGTCAAAGATAGCACACTCCTTTGGTTCTGGAGTGTTCCCTCTTTCATCCCTTCCTCAGGGCAGAATTGGGTTGTGGGGCTTGCTCCCTCCCCATGTTGGCTTCTCTTGGGGAGCCCTTACCCTGGACCCCTCCCCTAATGCCCTCCTATAGGTCAAAGGTTGTGTCCTCCCTGTGTTCCCCCCATCCCTATAAAAGTAGCCCCTTCAGGTTCAGATTTGGTTCACCTGCTCTGCCCCGACTTCGACATTAAATGTTTGGAGATTCAGACAAGTGTCCTTCCTTTATTCTTTTGCCTAAGTTTCCTTGTGCCCTGTGCATCTGCTGTGCTACCCACGCTGCAGCAATCACCGCCACCTGCGACAGTCTCAGCAGAGACTCGGGGGCGGCCGCTCATGTGTCTGCCCTGCGGCCACAGGCGGAACAGCGAGCCGGCGAACCTCCATCCCGTGGCCGCTGAGAGCCAGGAGCAAAAGTTCATTTTGTCTTCATGTTCTCAAGTTTGAGAAGTTCTCAAGTTTGATCTAGATAAGAAGGCATCATTGAGGAAATAAAGGAAATAGTTGGATGATTTTTTCCCTCTGTCCTCCTTAAAATAAAACCCATGATTTTATGTTAGTTCTCAGGGGAAAAAAAATCACAAATTTCTATTGTGCATTTCTTTTATTTCCCACAAATATTTGGTCTATCAATTTGCAGAAAGTCAGAACTCAAAATGGAATTTGTTTCAGGCTTTCATGTGAGGCTGTAAGAAAATATAAAAATAGCTTTTTTATAGTTATGCAGTTGAGAGAGATGAGAAACTTGGAGGCTACTAGAAACAAGATGACCCAGGCACTGTATTTTTAATTTGGTATTAGAGAGGTATTTCTTATATTTTGGAATAATAAGATCATGAGTAGTGTAAAATAGCCTAAAGTAAAACTTTCATCTAAGATTTTTATATGACAAAAAACTCAGTTATTTAAGACATTTCACTCCTTCACTCCTATAGGTCTCACTTGGAATGGTGATGTCAGTGCCAGAAACAGAGCTAAAGGTAACTAAAGCTTGATTTCACTGACCTGTCACTCCCGTGTGCTGTCTACAAAATGGATTTAGCTTAATTAATCTAACCAGAAGAAGATACTGATTAAAATTGGCATAAATGTTCTCATGACTTACTTAGATGGAAGCCATTATGTCCATCAAAATATAAAATCATATCTTTAAACAATTTTCTCAATTTTACTTAAAATTTTACTTTCTAATTATTAACTTCTACCCAGAAATATTTCAATTTTCAAGCTGTGAGTGGGGCGATCTTCAGCTTGCTTGAAATAGTGTCACCAGGAATAAGAGAGAAAACATGTCTTTAGTTGTCTTTATCTCACATGGAAGTACTCTGAGGCTTCATATGTGTAAGATACAATTATTTTGGAAACTCATAGTGCCGTAATTCTCATAAATAGTATTGTGGTAATGTGTGCTATTACAAATGCTGAAAAAGAAATTGCCATAGGAAATTTATAATGTCTGCAATCACAACTGTTCGGTTGCAATTGCTTTTGAAATAGTTCTTCAGCAATTCTAAAAATTAGACAGGTAATACATCAATATACGTGAAAGAATTATCTTCTTTTTCTTTACAGATTTTTCAGTATAAACTTAATTTAGGAATCTAATGTTATTATTTTAAAATACATAATTGTTTTGTTGTTCTTTATGTGTTTCTGATTTTCATAAGATACTTCTGCTTTTCAGAAAATAAACTTTTCTTGTCCTCATGGGACATACAAATAAGCACACTCTATCTGAGAGTTTTATGATCCTGATGTTTTGTGCATATTTCCTGTGACAAACAAATTATGGTAAAGTGACAGCAGGGTGCTGAATGACCTTACTATTTTATACAGGTTATCAGTGAGAGCACCACAAGACAGCCTTGTATATGACTTGGAAATTGTTGCAGAGAATTACTTAAAGCATTAGACTGTACATGTATCATGGTACTAAACAACAGAAGTGCACGTTTCTTCATGTAAGCATTTGGCATTTTGCAAAAAATTAATCATTAACTTTTAGATAACTGGAAGGTAGCTTACTTTCTTGCATTTGCATTCCTAGGACTTGAACTTCTCCAGTATCCCTAATGAGTTGTACTGAACAAAAGTGAGGCTGACCTAGACAGGACCACAGGAGATGTGTTTAAATAGAAAATCTGCACCCTGATTTGTTTAAGGAACCATGTGACTGATTGCAAAAGTATACTGAAGAAAATAAAAAAATGAAGGGGAAAAAAAGAAGTCTGATTTCATTTGGCATATTTTTGGCTTCAAACTGAGACAATGTCATAACATGTGTTGTTTCCCAAAGGATGTTAATAGTAAACATGTGTCATAAGGTTAGTCTGTCCCCTGTAGACGTACAAATAGACTCATGATCAAAGAACAATGTGTGCCTATTTCATATCACTTAGAGCAGAATGAGATTTCAATAACTTTTCAATAACACAAATAGCAGTTTTAGAGTCATGAAGTTATATCAAGATGCATATGTGATAATACAGGAAAAGAGTAACTCAGGTATGTTGAATTATCTGAGTTATAATCACACACTGCAGAGGTTTCTGTAGTCCTCTGAATGGTCCATCAGGACACTGAGGTCCTTTGCAAAGCTGCTTTCCAGCTGAGTGTCCCCAGCATACCCTGGTGCAGAAATTTTTACCTCCCCTTATTGAACTTGATGAGGTTGCTGTCCACCCATTTTTTCAGCCTGCTGAAGTCCCTTTGGATTGCAGCATGACTCACTGGTGTGTCACTCTTGCATCAGGAGCAAACTTGTTGAAATTACATTCTTCCCCATAACCCAGGTCAGTATAGATGATAATGAAGAGGATCACATCCAGTATTGACTGTCAGTTTACACTGGTAACACCTCCAGTTAGATCTGGCCCTGTAGATAATCCCACTCTGGGCTCAGCCATTCAGCCAATATTCAATCCACCTCATTGATTGCCCATCCACCCCATACCTCATCAGCTTCTCTGCAGATCTTATGGGAGACAGTGTTGGAAGCTTTACCAAAGTCAAGGTAAACAATATAGACTGCTGTCTGCTCATCTAGCAAGTCATTCGTTTCATTGTAGAAGCATCAGGTTGTTCCCCACACCAAAGTGACTGAAATGAGAACTTATATAAACAGTGAGGGAGAAAAGGTACATAATGCAAAGTACAATACTATTACAAGAAGTACATTTAAACTAGACATTTGAAGAAGTTTTTTATTAACTCTACTGAAGATGCCCATCACATATAGAGAGAAAAAAAAATTTCTATTTTCTTATTTTCCTTTTTTTTTTTTTTTTAATAATAGAACTTGAAACTGTGATTGCAATCAGGGAGTAGAATTCCTGGCGCTATCTCAAAATATAATCAGTTACTGTATTTCCATGTTTATAATATTCAGATTAAATTTTGTTAAGCATAAGAACATGGCTAGAGTTCATAGTGATTGGTGCCAACTACCTGAATATCCAGTTAGTTTCATGGAAAATATGCAGCCTCCTCCACACTCCTCTCTGTTACCTCGCTGTCCTTTATCCCCCACAACCTCTGCTTCCTTCTATATCAATAGCTCCTCTCACTATAATTCTGCTTCCACTTCTTATTTCGGTTATCTCTGGCTTTATTTTTAAATAAAAACCCAGTATAAGGAGTAACAGTGCAGTGAGGCATTAATGCATTGCAGAAAACGTGACTCAAGGCCATTGAAAGATGAAACATTTTTCATTTTGTTTCACTTGTTCTCTCCTCTTTCGATGTGATGTGCTTTATCTAAGGACTATAAGATTACAAGTAAAGCAGTTAAATGGGTTTTTTTTTTGTTTATACACCATTATTAAGAATTATTTTAGAAATTCCTTCCCAACTTGTGCTGTGTGCCATTAATTGAATTATACTTTAATAAAAAATAGCTGCTTCTGTTTATAAGAATGCAAATTGGTACAGTGGGTAGATAAAAGCATCTTGGTTCTGCTTTTTTAAGTTATTGAGCAATGATTTTTTTTTTTTTAATGCTAGCTCATAACTGTCTACATAGCCCTTTATTACCATGTTGAAAAGCTGTGGGTAATAGCAAAGTCTTCATGTCAGTGAATAGAACCATGATTTCACAAAAAAAAAATAATCATAAATTATATATGTTCAGCATAGGAATTTAAAGAGTGAGAGAGAGAGATGAAAAAAATGCAGTAAAGGAAAACAACTTTACATTGCCAGTGGAGAATCATGAAGGTCAAGTGATCTGGCACTGCCTGCCTCTGCCTCTATGTGGTTGTACACCAGCATTTATAAAATGGTATGAAATGAACTCTGAGTGAAAAATATTTTTAAAAAATGATTGATAATATTAGTGGGGTAAACAAAATTTTACTTCAAGAGGAATTGTATTTTTCTGCTAAAACTAGATATATGGCAAATAATAAGAAGGTTATTATTATTATTATTGCACTTCTGTCTGGGGATCGACCTTGACATGCAAAGAATATTGTTCAACAACTTTCTTGAAATAAATCTTATGCCTGCTGATGTCGTAGTACCTTTTGTGTCCAACTACCTTGTGTGATATGAGGATTATGTCAGAGTGCAGTGAAGAGTATATCTCTCAAGGATTGCATGATCCAAAAGCCACTGAAAGCAATAAGATAGTTCCTTTCCACTTCAGTCAGCCTTGGATCAGGTATAGGATGGTTATTGCTGCAGCCTGTGGATACCGGCAGGGCTTCAGAACTGTGAGACTTGCATGCGCTGCCAGGCCATGTTGTACTGAACTGGGACACAGTGAAAAGGACATATCTCTTTATGCCAATTACATTCCTTAGATGGTTCTAGGAGTCAATATATACATAAGTTCTTACTATGGTGCACTGAGAAGCAGTGCAAGCTGGTAGAATTAGAATTTTCACATTTTCTGTACACTTAATAAGGTCATAAAATGTAGTGTCTAGCATGAAGAACATAAGTACTTCTGTCTAATAGCAGCACATTTATATTTGCAAAAGGAAGATTCTTTTTGTAATTGAGAATTTGCTGCTGTGTGAATTTGCCTTTTAAACTATGTTCATAATTGCAAAATTACTGAAAATAATTCCCCACAACTGTATACTTAGGCTGAGTAATTATAATTTATATTTTAGTTCTGTAGTTTTACTTCTCAGAGAAGGTTTTTTTTACAACAAACTCTAAAAGCAATCTGCTCAGTGGTTACAAGTAATTTTACAATATTTTTGCAGTTGAGCACTCAGTGCTTTATTGTCTCTCTTTAATGATGCCATAGTCAACAGTGCTGCACATG
The DNA here is from genome assembly GCF_031753505.1 of Anomalospiza imberbis. Lineage (NCBI taxonomy): Eukaryota > Metazoa > Chordata > Aves > Passeriformes > Viduidae > Anomalospiza > Anomalospiza imberbis. Next base: position 15,875,944 of record NC_089681.1, on the reverse strand, counting down.
GTCTTTACTGTATAATTGTCTGATCATTCCCAGAAAATACTGGAGATGTTTGTGCTGCAACCATAGGCCAAGATTTCCAAAGCTGGATGTCTGTAGTTAAAACTTTAAATCCTTCTTAAGGCTTGTAGATAAATATGACTTAATTTTCATTGCCTCAGGTCTTTCCTTTGATTCATGGCCACTGAAAGTCTTTGAAAGTTAGCAAAATTTATATAGAAGTAACAATACGGATTTAAAAATTTAATTTCAGATGCTTAGCTGTGGCCTAAAAAATGTGTTACAATTCACAATATTAACATGACTATCATTATAACTGTCATTTGAAGGCAGGTCTACTTCTGTTAAAATCAGTGGGACCCGTGCCAGTGCTCAGTTGGGGAAGGATTTGGCGTGTTAGAAGGAAAATGTTTAAACTAAAAAATAAGAGCTTGAAAACTATGGTACAACTATGGTGTTCCAAGAATGCAGAGAGATAATTTGCGGGGATTATGTGTTCGTAATAAGAGAATAGAAATTCATTAAACTTTTGTGTGATCATTCTTTGGCAGGATGTCAATGTTTATGAATGAGTCTTCATCGTAATCCCTAGTGTCAATATACACCCTCTTACAATTCAATCTGACAGCTACTCCAAATTCATAGATTGTCCTGCTAGAGGCTTCCAAGGTCACAGTCCTTCAAAGCACTGTTTATCAAATTGCACTGACACACCTCCTGCTGGCAAGCCTGCTCTTAGGATGTTAATATTCCATTATAGAGCCACAGGACCTTGAAAATTGATTGCAGGCCACAATAGAAATGTCAAAAAAGCTCAGGTAGATGAAAGTAACTGGTGATGGTGATGGCAGGGAATCTGTTATGAGAGGCAGAAAGTGTCTTCAGAAGAAGCAGATGTTGCTCAGACATTTCCAAAGTCATCCACAGGATGTTTAAAAAGCAATTAAAGTTTGTGGCACAATAAGTAAATGACAATTTTTTTGTAATATGATGAGTGAAAGCTCATGTTGAAACCATGAGATTTAGAAGTGACTGTTAGCACTAGCATCCCTACAAAATTGTACCTAGAGAGAAAATGTTTTCAATGAGGTAAAAGAATGTGCTAAAAATAAAATCTTTGGTTTTACAGTTACTAATGTTATCAGAAAAATAGTCCAGTATAACAGACTTGGTTTTATTTTCATAACTACCTGTAGACAGAAACTTAACTTAAAGAACTATGGAGATGCAGAATCAGATCCTATCTTTTTAGCATTCAAATACAAAGGAATTCTGAAACTGTAAGTGGAATTGAGAAAGCTATTGCATATAGAAGCAAAGACACATTTTGAACTTAAAAGTTTGGCAAGTACTTATTTAATATGGGAATTCAAGTGAATTTTGAAATATTCTGTCTGCATCTGTTTTATGCATCTTAAAATTCATGCCGGTAAACTAAATGTGGTCACACAGTTTCTTATTGCTCTAAGACCCTCAAAAGTAATGGTTTTCAGAATTTGAAATGCATGCTTGTTTTCAACATGACCTAAAAATGAAGCAAGTGAGATCAAAGCAGTAAAGTGAATATTTATGCAGCAAAACACATGTTTAAAAAGTGAATCATCAGCTAAAACACATAGAATTGCTTGTGGGTATATTTCATAGTAAAGACATAATCAATGTGACAACCCAAGTTAGACCCTGTACTAACAATAACTTCAGAAGTGTCTTTGAACTTTGTTAGACTATAAAACATATCATTTGACTCAGACTGCTCTTCATTACTTCAATACAAACAACATAAGAACTTTAAATCTCATCAGAAGATTTATAATTTTAGTAAAACAAAGTTGCAAAAATTTTTTTTCTGCCCTTTTGTTATTTTTTTAACTAAGCCCAAAGTATAACTGTGTTTCTTCAAAGATAAACTCCCTGAAAATCCACATCTCATTTTATTAATTTATGTTCCATAAGTTTTTCTCTCTGTCTTGTCTTTCACTCTCTCTTTTCTACACCTCACCCCCCAAACATGGCATCACAGTTTCCTAGACTTGAATGCACACCTGCTGAACTTCTAGGTAAGGAAAGTAACTTTCTTTGTATGAGAAAATGTCAGGAAAGTCAGAATATGAAATTTATTAACCAAGATATGGCAAATGTAAATGTCAGCTTGTGTAACTCTGGGTACTTGAGGTTACAATAGATTTTTCAGCTGTCTGGGCAATGAAAAGTGAACTTTTATTTCAATGACAATGAAATAGCACTATACCTGATATGAGAAAATGCTGTAGCTAGAGGGCATATTTCAAGCAAATTGGTTTTTACTTACCCGAGTCTCAAAGTTTTCACATTAAAAGTAAAGTTAGTATATGCAAAACACAAAAATGTATATTTTCAATTATTGTCCTTCATACTTCAGTTATTTGAACAAATAAAGATGCAGATCTATATGTTAACATGTGATCATATTAAATATATTCTTAAATCTTGTCTGTAAATTCTTGAATACTGCTGATTGAAAACTTGAGAATAACTCAGACTCAGGAGAACTTAATGGACATCAGTAGAGAGGAAAGAAACAATCAAAGAGTAATTTATATCTCCAACCAGCACAGAGAGAAACACAGGTATTAAAAGTGAACTCTCAATATTGTAGTTTAAAAACGTCCTGCTGCTTTAGCACAAGAGAAAAAACCAACCACAAAATTCCTCCACAAAAAAACAAACAAAAAACCCCAAAAAAACAAAGCAAAAAAAAACCCAAAAAAAAACCCAAAAAAAAAACAAAACCCAAAAGCAGTCTTAAAGCACAATGTAATATCTATCAGTACTCTATTTTCTGGTCTAAGTTCATTGTTTGGAGCACTATCTCCATTTACAGAGAAAAAAGTTCCTTCAGAGCAAAACATTCCATTTGTGTGGTCATTTCATTGAGTGTCATAACAGGTTTTTATTACAGAAGAGTTAGTCTTTCCTCCCATGAAATGTAAAATCATGTTATGATAGAACAATATAAACTCAGCTGACTTCTCAGAGTTGAATTTCAAATCAATGGAATTACTGTAGGCAAATTTTTAAAAGTCCAACCAAAAAACAATGACAACAATAAATGTGGTAACTGTTTTTCTCTTTCACCTCATATATTACATTTGGTAAACAATAGAGCTGATAACTGTTCATATCCTTGCCCACCTCCTCCTTTGTCTCTCATGCATGAATCCATGCACTCCATTTACTACTTTGCAAATGCACAGTAGATGTTTCATAGAAAAGTTTTTTTTTTTCTTTCACAGCTATATTTAGTAATTGAAAGTAGAACTATATGAAAAATATTCAAAATATGATATGCCTCATATAAATTAAAAATTAATCAGGCTGTGTGTGCTGCTTTCCTGGTTACTGCCCTTCAATCACTGCTTTGCATTTCATCGTTGCGGTAATGGCAGTGATACTGAATTAGTTATTAGCTTTTTACTTCTTGGCCATTTACTCACTTTTTATTGCTACTGCCATAATTCTATTTCAACAAAGAGGAACAGTGAAACTAGGAGTGTAGTACTCACACAAAGATAAAATAGGTATTGCAAACATATTTTCTCTTAGCAGAGCTGTCCACTGCAGTTATAACAATACAAAGGAAACCAGCACATAGAGAACTCCCACCTCTGTGTGCTGAGATGTGTGCACAGATGTACAGAAAAAACAACTTTGAAATAAACCTGTTAGTAAATGTGGTGATATTTTTTAAAAAATTTGCTTCCTTTGTCAAGAGAGTAAGTATAGCTTTCAACCCCAATTTACTGCTCAATGGAGGAGCTTTTCTGTTGTAGAAGACTTACATGTGTTCGCAATACTAGATCACAGAGACTAGCTCTAGCTCCTCAGAACTATTTTAAGGTAAACAGAGCTTAAGATAACTGAAGTTATATGTGCTTCATAATGATCAGTAACGCATTCAGAAATAATTTATTTGTTACAAGACAAATCCTATATCAGATAATTTAAAATTATTTTCTAAGAAAATTTGTATCTATGACCTATGCATAGATGTCTCCAAAATAAGATGGATTATGGCAAGTACAAACAAAAAAGCACTCTAAGTCAAAGAGTACATATAATAAGCATTTCATTTTCAGTAGACATTCACTAAAAGATTCTCACAATTTTGTATCTTCGTAAGCCAAGGCAATTACTGTAAGAAATAAGAATCTATAATAAAATAAGTCTTAGAGTGCTCATAGTAAAGATAGAAGTGTATAATGATAAAATGCTGTAGAATTTTCAGGTTAATAGCAATGAAAATGCTACTTATATATTTCAAATGGCCAAGCTTAACATTGTAAGTTGGTAGACTTTTTTGATGATTACTATTTATTTTTTTAAGTAAAGATATAGCTTTTACTTGAGTGTGAAAACTCTGCCACATTTTTACTTTTCATTTGACTCCTGTATTATGTTCTGCAGGATGTGGGGAAATAAAGAGCAGGGGCTTGAATCAATAAGTTCAAAGCCAGTTAATAGCTTGTAATTCATTCCACTTTACTTCCTAGACTGGCATCATAGGTGAAACTAAATGGTATCACTTTTCTGCATCCAGTTAGGTACATGGCTAAGAATTAGAATCAGAATGGAGTTAGACTGAAGGGAAGTTAGCAATTGAGATGTCTAAAATGAACATTGTAACCCAAATCTACTCTCTTAAATGACTATGAAGTAATTGACTAAGTGTCAGAAGTACAAACAACTCTTTATTCCCCTTCTTGTAGATTTTCCCCCATACAATAAATAATTCAAATATTTTTAGATAATTCATATTTTCTTCTCTAGAACAGACATGTGATTTTCCAGCTTAGTGTCTTCAGCATTTAGGTAGAAGGAAAATATTCTGAGCTCCTGGTCTTAGGAATTTCTTCTGTGATGTATATCCATTTGATGAGATACACAAACAGGATTGTATCAGGGATCACAATCTCCAGAGTTAAATATCCCAGGATTTATACTTCTGACAATGTAAAAGGCTTGACCAATTTTACATCATTTGTTTTCTTTCATTTTTTTTCAGGAGTTGGGTGCTTCACATATTTAAAATTTACTTGTTAAGTAGAACAGTCTTCCGGAAAATAAAAAAAAAATTCTCTAGTGTTTTTCATAGACTCTATTAAACTAAGAAGGATGCTGATCCTCAATGCCAGATCTGAAAACTTCCTTTAGACATGTGACAATTATTTAAAAGGAGGATTATAACACCCTCACCATGTTGCTAAAATAGCCTATCATTCCATGTGGTGTCTGTCACAGTACTGAAATGCCAAGGAGTAGCTCAGCCCCCACAGTGGTGTTAAACAAAAGTGCACCTCACTCCTTCACCTTTAGTAGGCTAAGGTGCAGGTTGCCAAGCTTTTAAGATAGCAAGTTTAAATATAGGCAACTCAATTCTATCTACATTCTATTTTTGGTATTGAAGCCTTCTGTCATATTGATCTCCAGGTTTCTGGTGGAACTGAGATTACATTAACTGCAAACCTTTTAATTAGGGTTCATGCCTGAAAAAAGAGAGTACCTGCCTGTATTTCAATTAAAGCTCAAAAAATAGAAATCGTTTCCAACATGGGGGGAAAAAAAGGAGAAAAATGAAGAAAAAAAGAGGAACAATCTGAAGCTTTTAGTCAGAGGAAAAAACTGGAGGCTAATTTAAGATGTTAAAGAGAATGAGGGCAACAAGCCAAAAACAAACCTGTCAAATCAATTTTAAGACTGATCTTTTCTGAGAAATTGTTGTCTTCAGATGCATGTTATTTTTTTAGCATTCTGACAATAAAATTACATGAGGAAGTGCTTCCTTCCCAAGACCTATTTGTAAAACTATTATTGTCAACACAGCCATCTCATGTCCATCAGATTATTGTCTACTTATTAAAATTCTGCAAGCAATTAATAATTGCATACCAGGAAGTTAACAAAAAATTGTATAAAATGATTTGAAGTGGCTATTAACACTGTTTATATAAGTAAGCTATTTTTAGGCATAATCTCTGGCACTGTCTTGTTTTATCTTAAATAGAAAACTTTAAAAAATATTCACATTACTTTTGTTGAATTTTTGGAGAGAAATAGTAAATAGTGATAGCAGATAAAATATATTTTTGAAGTTTATTTAAATTTCGGTATAATCATATTCAAAATTTGAATGCAAAAATTAAAGATTAAAATATTATCACAAAATACTTAGGTTTTATGGAACTTGATTGCTGAACAAAATATCTTTTTCATTCCTATAATAAACCCTCTTTTTTTTCACATTCATAGTCAACAACAAAATGTTTAATTCTAGAATAAAATTTAAATTATATTTCTAAATTTTGATTATATGTTCCAATTAGATAATTTCACTTAAATTGGCTCATTGTATTTTTTGAAGCACTTTTAATATGCAACCTTACGGTCTTGCCTTTTTTCCCATTCAGAAAATGTAAAAATAACTAATAAAAACTTCTAAGAGGAGAAAAAAGAAAAGTTCAGTTCAGTAAGATCAAACATGTACTTACAGGAGGCAGGAGAAGAAGTAAAGTATGCTTCAAAAATTGTTTAAAATACTGAGATTGTGCTGCCATTTAGAGCACAGTTTATAAACTAAGCCAAACGTAGTCCTCTGATAACTTGGGATTAGTCAGTATTGCTGGTTACTGACTCAAAAAATTGTTTCTGCACTTTCTTTGTATACAGGAGAAAATGAAAGGTTTGAAATATCAGCAGTTTCAGTTAAACTAGTTAAACTTAACTGATTTGACAGCTAAAACGTCTGTAATATATTAAGTATACATAGTCATGATATGTGAAGGAAATCTTGAGGAGTGGAATTGGAAACCTGAACACAGAGGAAGGAAAGTGAGAAAACATATGCTCCTGAATAAGAAATGAGGTAACACACTTGTCACTTAATACATTTCCAGGACTTTTTCTAAAGCAAAAATGGGAATTAGAGTTTCCTGTCCTGTGCTGTGTGCATACTGTGTATGCAAATGGACAAATGGTTGAAACACCACTGAAAACCTTTGACATAATGCAGAAGACCACTAACTGAAAATCTCAAGTTCATTCCAAAGAATATTCCAGAATAACCATAAAGAACCAGCATTAAACTTTCCAGAAAGATCATAAGTGCTCAAATTCATGAAACTATTTTATACCCCAGCAGATTTAACTCCAGTGCTGACATAAAGACAGTGACCTTGGAAGCCAATTTCTGAGAGTAGTGACTTTTTGAGATTGAAAATAATAACAAAATACTTTAAATTTAGAAACTTAACTATCTCAGTCTGATCACACCCAACACAATTCACATGTGATTTATTTTAATCAACATCCATGTTATACACCATATGAGAAGACTTTGCTCAATTTCCTGGCCTACATTCTAAAGGGCTGTAAAAATTTAATTTTATAGATCTTAAGGGATCTAAAACAGGCTTAGAGATGTTGCCCACATAATTAATTTGCGCTGAGCAGATCTAGCTTCTTTGAAAGCTCAGCAGCTTTCCTGAAGAATCCTTTCTCACCACGATGTTTGTAGAGACTCCTATGGTATGTGTATCCACCACAGCAATCCAAAAACTACATGTGTGTAAGGTGGGCACTGGTTCAGGGGGGCAGGTGTGTACTGATTTGCTGAAGTGGCACTTTTTAGTGTTGTAGTAACTGGCTTTTCATAATTTGGCTGCCTAGGCTGCACATAATTATATATTTTCTTCTTTCATGTCATGTAATTACTTTTTTCCCCCTATTTTCCACTACTCTATAAATATAGCAATAGCAAAACATAATTATATTTAATTTGATTATTTAAAAAAGCAAAATTAAGAAATTAATACATAAATCTGGATATTTTCCAAATAATAATGTATGTCTGGGATACATTTGAATGGAACTTTCTGAGCCCTCTAAGTTTTAAGTGAAAAAAGGCCATAACTAAATGGATTTTAATTTCTCCTTTGTGGATTAAACCCAAGTCATAAAATGTTACCAAGGACTACAGATATGCTCACTCACAGCATTTGTTACTAGCAGTACTGAAGTAATTTTATCATGTTTCCCACTTAGGAAAACAGCTGACACTCAGCTTGGCTGAGGGAATTGGTGTTTTCTTGGATTTACTTCAAGTGATCTTTCCGTTATATGACAGCTGATTCATCAGAGATGAATCCCAGACATATACCTGAAATACAATTCAAACTGAAATTATTGTTATATTTGCCATTTTTCCACAGACTTGAGACACATTTGCAGTTTTTATTTGAAATGTGAGGGTATTAATGATATTACATTATTTGTAGCATTCTATAATTGATGAACTTTCAAATTTTTTTTTCACCATTATTAGAGGCAGCTGAAATTGCCTTCCTACTTCCATTTGCTCTTTTCCTAGTTTTGGTGTTGCATCGTTACCAACTCTTTGAAGAGTTGCTCCAGCTGTAGCTTTTGTTGAAATGTATGAGCTGAAGATAATTGCCATTTTTTATATAGTTTTGTTGTTATAATGACTCAGTCTTGCCAAAATTTGCACACATTGCCTGTTATACATAGAAGTCTTTTATCCAAGCTAGAAGACAAACAACCTTGCCTATATGTTTTAATATTCTGAGCAAAGGGGTTATCTTGAGATTCACTCTGATTTCCAAGATTCTTCTTAGGTAAATATCAGTCCAGCTTTTTTTTAAATAACACAATGGAGAGTGGGGATGGGGGCATTTCTACAGAATATGGACTTCTGCTTCTATTTTTTCTTACACTGAATTTGTCATTGTTCTTTTTCAGAAAGAAGCAGCCCAATGTTGGAGCTTGTGGTGCCAAGGGTTTATCAGTGGTAAATTCTTAGAGAAGATTAAACCATTTGTTATCAATTATCCAAGATTTACCAGAGAACATGATAAATCTTTATGAAAAGGAAAAATGGGCTTTTTTAATTCCTTTGGAAGCATGTAAACAAAGGAGAAAATTCAAAGCAAAACTCCTCAGACACTACCGAATCCCTGCTGATAGCAAGTAAAGTATATTAAAAGCTAATGCAATCCTCTGTCACTACTCCACTGGGAAGAAATGGAGTTTTCAAAAGCTTAGTTTGAGTCAAAAAGTCCAGTTCAATGGTTCATGACCTCTTTAAGAAATCTGGAATGAGTTTTGGTTTTATATTGGTAGAGTTAAATACTTCATTTTTTGAGTGCGTTGTTTAATCCTCATGATTTGCATATTTTGATCATTTTACAACCTTCTTTCTTTTTGGTTTCTACTCCTGTCGAGTATTTAGGGTCATCTTTGTACAAAATTTTCTACACAGCCCTTTCTACTTTTTGCATTTTTACTTATTGAGCCTGTTACAGAGTTCAAAGCTGAGATATTCCAGAAAATGTCTCTTCAGTGTTCATGTAGGCAACTACCCATCAGCAAAGACAAAATATCCCAAAACTTAGTATTCAGCACAGCTCAGACTTACTGCATTTTGCATTTGCCACTGCAAAATGTCGAGCTCAGAATCCCATGCAACCACAAATCTTAAAAAAACCCTTTTTTTTTTAAATTTATTTATACTCTTTCGTATAAATCTGCAACAAGCTAAGGATAACTATTTGTACCAATTAAGTGTATTTTGTGCTGATGAGTAATCAGCTCTATTTTGTTCATGCAGATTTTAACTCCTGCTTATCTCACTCTCCACAGGTGAGTCTTTTTGAAACTACCAAGTTTTTCAGCACAAGAGAGGCAAGGTTGTTGCAATTTGATCGTCTTATGTCCAGTCAGCAGTGAGGCTTTGCCTGTATTTTAAATAGGTATACTCTCTCTCTCTCCCCCTCCCTATGTATATATTTGCATAGTTCAATATATATAGATCAATACAGATACAAACCACACCATACTAACTCAAATAAACAAGCATGAATGGCCTGATCTTGTTCTCCTCCTAGCTGATCAAGTAAAATCATCAGTGGAAATTATGCACATATATAAACAGCACTTGCCTCTGGATGCTAGGCTAGTGCATGGCCAGCATATCAACACATGAACTCCTAAATGTTCACACAGCCCCACTCTAGTTGTTGATACCCAGACATAAACACAAGCCCTGGTCACATGGATGCCGTGACACATGACCCCTTAATTTCCTCCAGTAACAAACCTTAGACAGTCTATCTAGTAGCTGTCCCACGGGTCCCCACATTTCCCTGTTTGCCTCATGCCCAAACATGCACTCTGCATGAGTGGAACTCACAAGTAGATGATTTAGATCTCTGGCCTTGCTCATAGCCCTCCCCGAGATCCCCTCATCTCAGTAGCTAGATCAGACCAACTGTCACTCCAGTAGTCAGTTTCAACACCTCTGAACTCTCCTGTATTTTAGTAAACTTATGGCACTCCTGATACCTGATTCCTGTCCTTTTTATTCCACTCACTATCTAGTCCACTCTGAAGTTCTCTAGGAAATTTTAGGCACCTATGTGACACACACTACAGTGTGCAAATGTTCCTGTCTCTTTTGCTTCTAGCACCACAGACACAAGGACTCTCTGACCACTCCAGCTTCTGCACTCAGACTTCCACATGTGCACATGCATGCCCAATAGAGTTCTCACTCAGGAAAGCAGATAGAAAGGCAGTTTATTTGGAATAGAGAATTTACCTCATTGACCAGGAACAGGCCAGGTCTAGACAAGCATAATCTCCTTCTTACTAATGACCAGCCCATTTTATCTCCTTATCCTTCTATTTTCCCAATTTTCTAACCACCTTGATCTCTCACTTGCCCCACCTTTGGCTCCTTTCCTAAACATTTCATTATCTTGTGCAGTCCCACAACACTCTTTCTTGGCACAGTGAGTAACATCTTCCAGACCAGGGGGCTGCGCCTGTGAACTCACAGTGCTGGGACTCACCAAACCCACAGGGCTCATAATGCTGTCCTGGGATAGCCCCAGGGGACAAGGGAACAGGGGCTCATGTCTCTGGCTCAGGATAAAGACATTTCTCTGGGCAAAATTAGCCCATGTAAGCTAACAGAAACCACTGGGAGGAATTTATGTGAATCTCCTGGTTAGATCAAAAATAATATATATTAATTAAATTGTATGATCACCTAATTTCCTCTTTGCAAAGAAATCCAAGAGAAGACTGAAGATAAAGGTCCTATCATGATGGTGACTTCTATAGACTAATTACCTTTACTAGCAGTAAAACAAAGATTTATTTAGAAAGGCTATAACAGCATAGGTTGAGCATTGGCTGAGAAACTCAACCAAAATTACTAAGTTTCTATGAAAAAATTTTGAAAATTAACCTAAGTTATATAACAATATTTTTGAACCTCACTTCCAAAATATCAGTTGATAAAGGACTGTAGGTCTACATTAAACAGATAATACACAAAAAAAAAACAGAGTTCTATGATATATTCAACTGTTATACTTTTATACAGATTCTTAGTCAATGAGAAGAATTGAAATTAATTGAATAGAATTTATTTCACTGACAACTACATGTCTTACTGGACAGAAAGGAAACCATTGTGAAATATCTTAATTTTATTACACTTTTAGTAGATAACATTCTGAAAGGTGGAGTTAAATAAAACCTTCAAAGATATGTTTTATCAAGTCAGTTCATAAAACTTATTCAAAAAGGAGTAACAGATTTCTCTCAAATTGCAAAACGTAACAGGATGTGGTCTCCCAGAATTATTCCATTCAGTGAAGATTTTGTAGAAAAAAATATTAACAAATATGAAAAGCAGATTAAATTAATGTGCAATGATATTGTTCAGAAAAATATACTATAGTGGGTAAAGGGATTAAATATTCTTTAAAATTGACGTTATTACAGAAAAAACATTTTCCTGGGCCATATTAAGACAAGTGTCACATGTAAGCATCTGTGAATAAATGTTCAGTGCCTTTGGTATCAATGGACTTTGTGCCTAAGTTTAAGAAAAAGACAGATAATTGGATTATAATACCAAGTAGACTTACAAGAGTGGTAGAAAGTTCTGAAAATAAGATTTCTGCAAAACCAAAATGATGAAGTTGTTTAGGCTGGAGAAGAGAATATGAGGATATATGAAGAGTGTTAGCACTCCAAATGAAAACAGTGTTTAAGAGTGTCTTCTGCTCAGTGTTTACTCAGAGGAGCACAAGAAAAAAGTGGCAGAAAGGGAAATTTAAATCATGTGTTAGAGATAAAACCCACAACAACAAAAGAAAAATAAAAACCTGTAATAAGTGAGTTGTAGAACTCCCATTAGTGGAGCTTTTCTGGAAACAGTGCTTCATAAATACTTCATAAATAATCCACGTGTCATCCTAGAGTAAGGTAATAGACTAGAGTCTATGGACAAGTTCTTCCAACTGCACACATATAAGATTTCTGATTGACAATATCTCTCTAGTCACACCATTTTTTCTTCCAACTGCAGTGTGTTTGCAATTTGATTAAATAGATATGTGCTCATTCAATTAATACTAGAAACATCACAACCAAAAATAAGGTATAACCTGATATTAAAATCATTTTTAATGATAAAGCAAGTTTTACACGTCTGCCTTCAACTTTTACTTCTAGTATGGTGATTTAATTGTGGGCTACAACATCTTCCTCATAACTTCCTTAAATTAAAAAAATTAAAGGCTTAGAATTATCTGGTTTAGACATTTTAGGGGCTGGGACCAAATAGTGGCTTTGCTTCTTTAAGACCCATTTTTCAAGAATGAAATCTTTACCTTTAATGTCTTCTCTGGTATCTCTGGTGATTTATCTATTACTTTCTTAGGGCACCAGAGAAACCAAGAACAGGTGTCCAAAAGTTACACTAAGGTAAATATTACCTGTAGCTTTTTAGTGGACCTGAGCAAACAAATCTCAGCATGGTATATTCCTTGATTTTCTGAGAGCAGTTCACACACATTTCAGACATCTTTATTCAAAAGCATTTGAATAATTCAAGATTTGATGTTAGAATTTGTATTAGTTATTAGAAAACAGGATATTTGAAAAAACATTTCTTTTTCTATCTCTCTCTCTCTCTCTCTCTATATATATATATACTTAGAAATTCACACAAACTTCATTAGTTTAATAAGTCTAATTGTATAATTCCTAGCTTTCAAATGAATGACAACAGTACAAATCAAGTTGCTAAATATTAACACGCTTAGCCTCAGTTCTAGGTATTGGGGAGTATTTGGGGTAATGATGGTAAGAATGAGTTTAAAAACAAAATTGTATTGGTCATGACAGAATATAAGCTATTCAAAACTGGTGTTGGAACATGCATATTTCTTTGCTAAGCATTTTTATTCCATTTTGTTTCATTGCTGATCAGTTAGTAAACTATTATATACCTCTGGTTTGAACTTGTTCCACATTCTTTTGTCTATTACCAGCGGAGCAGTCATGACAGTTAGAGTGAACAAAATGAAAAAAAATCAACCAAACAAACATTTTGGAGGCTGAAAATTATATTTTTGCTTATTTGTCTCTTTTTCAATTTTGCCTTTTTTGTATCTCAAGAAGCAGACTTGCTGAGTCAAAGAAAGCTCCTTGCCACATTTCATAAATAATTCCTGTTTCTGAGGATAACCAGAGAAGTGGAAATTACTCTGGTCTCCAATATCCACTCTCACAGCAGTGTGCATGACTTCTAAGGTTCTCAGTCTTGCTGAGAGACTTTTTATGCATGGTTTTCTCTAGCATAATATTTTAGCACAGAAAGACTTCTGATATTACGGGATTCTAGCATCACTCCAATAAACTGCAGAAGTGCTGCTGTTCTGTATCATAGCACAGGAATTTGAAACACAAAGAAGCTGTTTCACCTTAGATCAGGGCCTGATCTGGTGCCCGGGGTTTAGGAGGAGATGCTAAGGCTGCAAAGGCTTGCAAAGCTCAGTCTTGCAAAGGTATGTGGCTTAAACTCCTTGTGTTCTCCATTAAGCAGAAGAACTCAGGCATGATCCAGAATCCTCAGGCCTGCATTTCCTTCCCCAGAATCAGCTCATTAGGTCCAAACTGGAGTAAAAATGTAAATTGACTTGATGACAGATGGAGAATTTTTGCTGATTAACCTGATTAACAGCCTGGAAATATTGACAATATGGAGACAGTTTGTTGTACAGCCAGTGTCTAAACCTGAACAATCAGCCTGTGCCATAACCACCAAATCCATTTTATAAAATAAAAAATTTTCTGAAGAAAATCTTTTCAGCCTGGGAAAAGTCATTGATCCTAGGATGGTATTCCTTGGACAAGCAGTGACATGTCTGAAATAAACTCTCCATGAATTTGAATTTCACTCCTCAGAATGGGTGAAATTCTTGGCTATCCTTGTTCAACAGTAGTTTTGTTCTTGAGGTAAATGGAGAATAAATCTTTCACTGGTCACTATACCTTTTCTTATGTCTCTCCAATAACAGCTCCTTCATTTACTTGTCTATGATAAAAGCAAAGGCTTGTATACACATCACGTTTAATAAAGAAAAGGTGTTGCATTATCCCATGTTTCTCAATGTTTTCTATTATTGAATCAACAAAGTTTTTTTCTGAAGAATGAAAAAATGTTATTGGGGATATTTAATAATATCTTAAAAGAGAGTGAATAGAAAAATGCAACTGATGTGAGGATGGTGACAATTTTTAATGGTGTTAGGCAAACACTTCTAGTATTTTTTTTCATATAATTGTAAACCTAACTTTTCGTATAAGCTGATAATACAACTACTCTGTATTGACAAACTTTGACTAGAATGTATTTCTCTCTTTTTTTATGTCTTAAAATATGATAAGTACATCTGTTCAGCAAAAAAGCTTTGATGTGAAATGCTGCAAAACTTTCAGGCATATGAGTTTTATTTCAGTGATATTTGAAGAATCTATAGTTATTAATGAACTATTAAACCTATTAATAACTGGGGGAAAATTTCTGGGAAAATATATTCCTCCTTAATATTTTGAAAGGGAAAGTAATGGTTATTTTACAGGATTATTGACACTGAAATGGGTACTATTCACAGATTAAAACCTCACTGTGAAGGCTACTTTACAGCCTGTTCCAAGGTCATTCACTGAACTGTTGATTTAAATGAGTCTGGTTTCTAAAAAATTTTTAATCTTTTTTCAAAGACACTTGCCACTCGAAAACCTCTTGTATAGAAATATAAGTGGAACATTCATCATTTATTCCTAGCTTGTTTTACATTTCTTATGGGACTGATAATTATCAGCAGGACATCATAAAATTTATAAATTTTCACCAAAAGTCCTGTTTTTAAGTAGATAGAATATTTTCAAAGTAGAGTATGAAGCTATAAAAAATAAGGTATGCTAACTTAAATTTCAATTAATTCCAAAGAATCTTTTCAGAATGAGTTATAATATTGACCTGTGCTGCATCATATGACAGAAACTGAGCTGAGAGGGAGTACCTTAGTGGATATGAGCACAGTATTTGGTTTGGTTTTGTTTATTTGTTTGGTTTTTGAAGGACTAAAAGGTAGAAACATACTAGGATTCAACCAAAAAATAAAATTAACTCCTTGACAAAAACAAAACCCAAATTGTCCCATGAAATTGAAAAGATCTTGATTATAGTATTCCATGTGTGTTGATTTCACTGTGAAGTCTATATGTTTTTTTGTAAAGGCACTTGCCAGGGGCATAATCAAGTTAAGCTGCTCAATCATAAGAAAGCTACTATATATATTCCTACTCATACCTCCTTCAAACATGATAGACGCATTCTTCACTGGAGTCATGCTGCTGATTATAGCCTGAAACCACTTTTAAATTAAGGTTTATTGGATCAAGGTTGTGGACTTTCTGTTGTTGCTGTTTCTGTTTTTTGGTTTATAATTTGGGGGTTTTTTAATTCCAGAGGAAGTTCACAAGACTTTGGAGGTGTGTCATCACTTTGGGAAATGAGGTTGTTGAAAACATCTCTTCTTGATAAGGATGTGGATTATTGTCATATAGGGTTTTTTTGCACATTTTTATGGGTTTTGCTACATTCTCAACTGGGGACAAAATTTTTGTTCTGAATACTGAAATATAATATGCATAAGACCTTAAGAACCTGATATTTAAATGCATTGAGTTCCTCCAAAATATAATTTTTTGAATGGCAAGAGTAAGCAATCTTCTCAGGTTCACACAGATTAAGCGTCTACTAAACTCTAGCAATTTAAACTGATACTCTGAATAAGTAAAATTTTCTTGATGTACTGGGTAAAACAGAAAAATACAACATGCTTTTCACATTAGCTAAACATTGCTGTTACCATGATGGTAGTGCCTTACAATCTAGTAAAAGTAAAAAAGAATTTATATTACATATTAAATATTTATATTTATATTAAATATTAAATATTAAATCCAAAGATTATGAGTCTAAAAACATTACTTGTTGGGGGAAATAAAAGAAAACAAAGCATTGCCATATCATTTCAAATTTAGGATTAACTTGCTGCAGACATACCAAACTGAGCATTTGATTTAAATGGAACAATTCAGATGTCTCAAATATAAAATTGACCTTGTCATTTAACATGAAATACACTTTACAGAAGCTTAAAGAAGTGGGAAAACACCTTCCTTTTTATATCTAATGGAAAAATGCACTTAAATTTTAAATGCACACTGATTTTTTTATATATGATATACCAGTAATTCTAGGAACTGGTATGAGTCTGGGAATAAACCTTAATAAATCTTTCTTTTTTTTTTAAAGTAATTGAAAATCCAAAACATTCACAGAAATTTATTTAAAATTACAGCTTCTACTGAACTGAGTTCTGCATGTCACCCCTATGGGAAACTGATTCAAAGTCCAAGACTCATAGAATATCCTGAGTTGGAAGGACCCACGAGGATCATCCAAGTCCAGCTCCTGCTCCTGCACAGGACACCTCAAGAGTCACACCATGCACCTGGCAACATTGTCCAAATGGTCCTTGAACTCTGTCAGGCTTGGTGCTATGGTCACTTCCCTGGGGAGCCTGTACCAGTGCCCAACCACCCTCTGGGTGAAGAACTTTTTTCTAATATCTAACTTATCCTCTCCTGACACATCTTCAGGCCATCCTCTCGGGTCCTGTCACTGAACAGAACAGTGTCTGACCATCTGCTTGCCCTCATGAGAAACCTCTAGACTGCAATGAGATCTCCCTCAGTCTCCTCATCTTTAGGGAGAACAGACCAAGAGAACTCAGTCAATTCCTCTCTAGACCTTTCACTGTCTTTGTTGCCCTCCTTTGGAATGTTCTGTAATAGCTTTATAACCTTCTTATATTGCCGTGCCCAAAAATACACACAGGACTTGAGCTGAGGTCCAGGATATGGTTGGCACCCTGGCATCTAGTGAATTTCCTATTCCACTACAATCATCTATGAATATTGATATCACATATCTTACATTAAGTATCTATAAGAAGAAATGGCTCTGCTAAGTATCAAAACAGTGAAGAAAACATTATAAAATATTTAACACAAAATACTAAATATTATTAAATATAAATATTGATGAATATTGAAGTAAGTTATTTTAATTAATTATATTAAATGCAATCAATAATATTACTGTTCCATATATTTATTATTAAAATATCTGAATAAAACCCAAAACATGAACATGGTAAGGGAAAAAAAAAGAAAAGAAAATTTGTTCACTTCTATTGAAAGCAATAACTTGTAATGGTAGTCCATAAAATTAATTTTGTTTTGGATTACTGTAAAGGATGGATGGGACATCAATCAGGCTGAGGTACTCATCAGCTTTTCTGCTTTTGCCCTCACCACCAAATACTCCAGCCACACTTCCCCAGTCACAGAAGGCAGGGCAATGAAGGGGAGAAAAAAGAACTCTGGCTGTAGAAGACAATCAGGTTCAAGGTCATCTAAGGAACCTGAAAGTGCACAAGTCCATGGGACCTAATGAGATGCATCCATGGGTCCTGAGGGAACTGGTGTCTTACAGCCTGGGGTTCCCGGGGTCCATCTGACCCCGGCTGCCTTAGGTGTCCTGGATAGCACTGGGCTGATAAGCACAACCTGTCCAGGTCCTTCAGGCAAGCTCCCAGCCGCAAGCAGTCTTAGCAAGCAGCTCAGCTCTTTACGTGAGATGAGCTCTTTGGTGAATTCAGCTCTTTAGTGATTTCAGCTCTTTGATTGCTAAGTGCCACAGGCAGACACGTAGGGAGAGAGAGGAGCAGGTTCCACAGTGGTGTCTTTATTGGCAGCTCCTGCGAAGGGTTTCAGTGACAGCTCTTCTGCTGAACTGGGCAGAGATGGGGTTTTATATAGGGTACAGGGGTTTTAGGAAATGGTCCAATAGAAAGGGTCAAGGTGAATATGACCTATAGTCTAACAGAGAGATAACAAGGGTCCAAATGCAGAAGAGGGGTCTCTTGATCCAGTCATCATGACTAGGCATTTCTTATCTTAGGCAAATGACCACCAGGGAGGCCATTCAGGGCCTCTGCCTGCTACACTGGTGTAGAAAGGGGCTGTACTGCAATCAATCATGTTTTAGAAATCATGGCAGTTCGCTGAAGGTCCCACTGATTGAAAAGGGGAAGCATAACTCAGGAAGGACATCAGTCTTTTGGAGTGAGTGCAGAGGAAGGACATGAAGATGATCAGAGCGCTGGAGCACCTCCAGTTGGGTTGTTCAGCCTGGAGAAAGGGAGGATCTGTGGAGACCTTATAGCACATTCCAGTGCCTAAAGGGGGGCTGCAGGAGGGCTGGAGAGGGACTTTTGACAAGGACATGAAGTGATGGGACGTAGGGGAATGGCTCCAAACTGAGAGAATAGGTTTACATTAAATTTTAGGAAAAACTTCTTTACTAAGGCACAGGAATAGGATGCTCAAAAAAAGGTTGTCTTTGCTCCATTCCTCTCATGTTCACAGCCAGGTTGGGTGGGGCTCTGAGCAATCTGATTTAGTGGTGGTATCCTTGACCATGGCAGGGGAGTTGGAACTAAATGATCTTTAAGGTCTCTTCCAACCCAAACCATTCTACGATTCAAGGATGCAAGGTATGTTTTTTCTCTTTAAAAAGTAAACTATCTAACATATTTTTTTTAAGTTAAAAATTGTGTCAACAATTATTTTCATAAATATTTCATGCAGGAAATATGATTTTTTTTTTTTGTTATCTACAAAATCACTTTGAAAATTACTAAATTTTCTAGGGCTGCAATGATGAAGGCCTATGGAGATCATCATAGTTGCAGAAGCAACTTGGAAACTGTGTCATGTTGTGAAGGTAAAGGAATATTGTTTTTTACTGTTTGGTCTTAGCGTTTATACTAAATGGTCAAAAACATGAGAAAATCTGATAGTATTTTTTAATAAAATAGGAACTTGTTGAAAATTTGGGGTTTTTTTGAGTAAAATCAGCAACATAGCGAGAAAAATGGAACATGGTGATAAAGGAGCTTCACAAATGTTTGTACATCTGTATCTGTGGAAAAATAAATCAAAAGTTAGGAAGAAAATATAGTGGTTCTTTGAGAAATTTTCTCTGCCAGAAATGTTTTTTTTTTCCTTTCTGTCACCATTGCTGACATTTGCTTTTGAATAAAAATGTTCTTTCTCTTTCCACTTTAATGTTATTCTTTATTCTTCTGCAAAATCAAAACACTATGCTTATGATATAGTAGTCTACTGATTGGAAATAAGTGAACTGTCAAAATGTCAACATGATGAATTCATTGTAGGATCACAGAGAAAGATCATGGGGGTGTGTGAGGAAGAACTAAAGCCTGATAATTAACAGAGAGATTAGAAAAAATATTAAAACTTTTGAGAAGTTAATGGCCCTAATTTCAAGGAATGCAAATGTAAAGCATTCCCCCAGCATGAAGGCAAGTCTGCTTTGAAAAACATTTCTGATGCTCCACACAACAAGGCACTTGGAGTTCATCCAGAAGCAGAATCACTGCTCTGGGCTGTTGTACTGCTGCTTTTACTTTTGTTCATTGGCACTTGACACTTGCCGTTTGAGTCTTTAGTCTACGTTGCCAGAAGAAATGCTTTCCAACTGCTCTGTGATTGAATATGCTCTGTAGGACTGGAAGATGCTTATGGAGTTAAGTGTACCCTGTATTTCCAATTTCCATAGGGCTGAAGCAAACTTTAGATTTGAGAAATTAGAGATATCTTGATAGGCTTGGAGCAGAGTGGCTGGAAAGTTGCCCAGAAGAAAAGAACCTGGAGATGCTGGTCAACCACTGGCTGAACATGAGCCAGCATGTGCTCAGGTGGTCAAGAAGGCCAGTGCCTGGCTTATGAGAAGTGGCTGAGGGAGCTGGGGTTGTGCAGCCTGGAGAAAAGGAAGCTGAGGTGAGACCTTTCCTCTCTACAACTAACTGAAAGGAAATTGTAGTCAGGTGGGGGTTGCTCTCTCCTCCCAAGTAACAAGTGATAGGACAAGAGGAAATGGCCTGTGGAGAGGATTAGATTGACTATTAGGAAAAAATTTCTTCCTTGAAAAGATTGTCAGGCATTGGAACAGTCTTCCCAGGGAAGTGATAGAGTCACACTCCTTGGAGACATTTAGAAGACATGATGTGGTTTAGTTGTGGACTTGGCAGGACTACATTTTCAGCTGGACTTGATCGTACAGGTATTTTTCAACCTAAATGAATTTATTATTTTTTGAATATATAAGACATATTGTATATATAAAAATATGTAATGTGTAATATGTTACATATTACAGAATATATTAAAAGATTTCTTTTCATTCTTCTTCAAGAGACATCATCAAGCATAGGCCTTTTCCCTAAACTGTTTGCACCCATCCTAGGTACATGGCATTAACACAACCTGTAGGAACTAAAGAAGCACAAAGATGTACAGTGAGAGTGTGCAGCTTATTTTCTTTACCAGTCTGAGCTGGAAAATTGAAACTGCTAAATATGACGGGGGGAGTTTTTTCCTGCCAATTGAAGTAAAGTATTTTCATCTCATCTATTAACCTGATAAAATTTTCCAAACCCTTTACTGTTCATTCTCCTTACATTTCATCTAAGATTAACTTCCAGTCTAGCAAATATTCATATATAAATCTGATTTCATGTGTAAGAAAAATAATTTTTTAGAAATTTTTGCAGATTCGGGATTCACTTGTTGAATAAGCCAATAAGAAATGAAAAACAATACTGCATGAACGGAAGAAAAAAAGGAAAATTAGAAGGATGCTGAAAACAGGTGACAAGAAATAAGAAGGAAGGCCTAATATATTTTTGTCTGTTTTCCTTGTAGACAAATCTCATCTTCTTATGCTGTTTGTATTAAGCACATATCAGTAATATTAAGGTGGGAAAAGTAGCTTACACAAGTGATTTCTGAACTGAATACTATGCTAATGCTTTGTAAAATTATCCCCCAAATTTTTAACAGGAATATAGGGAGACTCGGGCTATCTCTAAGAATCAGGGGAAATTAAAATAATGCAGTGCTTTGTGGTTTTTTGTTTTATTTCTTATTTTTCTTAGTTATTATCAAGTACTGAGGCTGCCTAGGAGTGTCTTCTGTTTCTGTGAGTTAGACACAGCCTCTCCAATTACAGGCAGCTTCTGTGATTGCACAGCTTGTGAAGACGAATGAACTCCTAGGAGCTGTGTAGCTGCACAGGCAAGTTTGACTCAGAAATCACATCCTTTACAAGTGTTTTATAAAATATGAGGAATATTCTTTAACACTTGGGCACACTGAGATTAAGGATGCTGCATAAATACAGAGGGTTATTATACTGATTAGTTTTGTATACCAGCAAAATACTTTACTTTGAAAGGTCTAAAAGAGACATTTTAAATTTTATCTAGAGGTGAAAATTAAACATTGTTTGTATTCAGGGAGAATCACTTTAAAACAAAGAGATGTGTGACTATGCAGCCATTAGTTGTGATCTTTGCTTTTGTTAAATACTGACTAGAATGCAATGAGGAGGTTTTATCCAAAGGAGCTGCACTGTGGTTTCTAGTCACACAATTAGAGCAATTGTCTGCATTTTTCTGCATTAGTAAAGCTCTAAAAATCATAAAACAGCAGGGATCAGAGAGACATACAGCTTAGTCTTCTCTTACTGCTGCTTCCAATAAAAAATAATATGTTCATTGTTAGGATAAGCTGACTTGTGCTTTTAAGATTTTCATTTTTAATAGTTCCATGGTTCAGGGTCAAAATATGCATGAATTTTAAAAGAACTCAACTGAAAACCCATGTACATTTTATGCAAAGGATAGTGATCTTGCTACTACTCCACTGGTTTGTTGTCTTTTATACTGTGATAAGAGACCTTGAAATGGGCACATATGTTTGGCAGTAATAACTAGTGATTTTAATTCTGTGTAAATTATTATATATAATCCACAATGATAAAAAAATATGTGGCAGCTGTTACCATTGCATGTCCATGATGAAATATCTGCCCTCTAACTACAAACAGCAATTGACAAGTCAAGCCAAGGTTTCAGCACTGCAGTAGTTCAGACATTCATCAGAAAGTATAAATACTTCTTATGGATTATATTAAGAAAATCACCTGTGTGGTATAGTGAGGAGCAAACTGTTCTTGTCTAACAGAGAAAAGCTATTGTTTAGTGTGACACTATCCCTTCCTCTCACTTTCATTATATGGATAGCTTAGGAATTAGGCACACAAAGCTGTAAGGACGGCATTTATAAGGCCAGGATCAAATCTGTCTGAGGCACTCAGTGAGCAATGAATTTTAAGTGATGTGTGGTTTTCATAGTAGGCTTTGTACATGGAAGGACAATAACATCAGAGGATTTCCTGCTTTTCTTTCCTATTTGCTTGTATGCCAGATTTACTTCTGTGTTTGTCCATAGAGCACAAGTGGAAAAAATAGAAAGTTGCTTAACCTAAAGAGATGCCCTTCCTGTGTGACTGGAAACCTGAAAAGTGCCCTCTAAAAGGGGTATATAGAGTTCCAATTTTATCTGAATACAGGCTTCTTCCTTTGCAGTACATTAAATTCCTTATTTAGAACCTGTGTTTTCAATGACCGTGGTGGAGTACAAAACAGTTTATTCATATGAAACTATGATCTGAAGCATTGGGAAGAATGAAAAATAATAAAATGTCTCTTAACAGATATGAGCATGAATATGGGGATGAGAAACAAAAAGTTTAAAATTTATTTATTTTTCTGAGGCATTCTCTTAAAAAATGATCTGACATGCAGTAAAGCAATCTAGTCTTCTTATGGCAGTCTTGCTTTTTTAAATTATGCAGTTTTCATACAGGGCTACATTCTATCTATACAACACATACCTTGATCAGAGATGGGATATGATTTCTTCATTATAGCCTTCTCCATACTTTTTGCATCTTTCACCAAGCTAAATTTGCTTTCAAAATGCTTTTTAAAGAGAGTAGTAAGACCTCAAGTTGGTTCCATGAATGTTTTCCACTTTACTTTCTCTTCTCAGTAGCAATTATACATATACCATTATGAACCAGCAAAATTTGGCATATATCCTTTCTTTTTTTCAGGTTACTTAAAACCATTTTCAATATTACGGTTAGTTGCATACATTCAAAATATATTAACATTCATATCTTCTTCCATTAGCCTTTTTGCATGCAAAAAACCCCTACATGCAGAGGAAAGTCTCTGTAAGAGAATATCAGATTGGGAGCGATATTCAGGGCTTATTTTAGATGTTGTTCCTGTATTTATTGTGATAAAATCTCCTTTCAGATAAAATGAAAAAAAAGATATTTCCTGATATGCAAATAAATAACCACCTGAAGTCTCAGGTAAGGTTAAAAATTCCCAAAAACCATTATGTGGAACAGGATACTACAGGTTACCCTACATAAATTTAGAAAGATAAAAATGGTTCATTGGAACACTGAATGAATCTCTGTCATGTGATATCTGACAAAAGAGTAGAGGAAACTAGGAAGTAGTTGTGAATTTATTTTAAAGAATATTGGGGGTGCAATTTGTATATATGCAGGAGTCTGAAGCCAACTTAGTACTTAAGTTTCTGAAGTAAATATGATCCCAGCTGAGCACAGAACTCTTCCCAGCTAAGGGAGACCTCAGCTTGGAAAAATGGAGACTGCTCTATCATAGCAAGACTCTTCCACAGACTGTTTCTGATGAGTGACGATTACAGCAGTAGTAAACCTGCTAGAAGTGTCAACATGAACTTGCTGTATCTCTCCCTTGGGTTTATATAAAATTTTAGTTCCATAGAATCTTGGAAAATATAAAAAAACAGTTTCTGTTTCAGCATCCTTCACAACCACAAATAAATCAAGAGGATGTGGATCCAGCCTACTCTGGTTTTGAAGAGTAGATTTGATTATAAATGTCCATATTCCTATTTATTGCTGTAAACTGTGTTTTACCATGTTAATAAAATACTTTGATATGTTTTTTTGTGTTTTTCACTTTAGTCACAGTAAAAGCCATAGGTTTACCTGAAACACAAAATGACAAATTGGTTCATGTTAAAACAGACTTCTGGAAGTCATCAGGTCCAATGTGCCTGCTCCTGTAGGTCCATGTACAGCAGGCTGCTCAGGACTGTGTCCAGATAGCTTCTAAATATCTCTAACAAAGGACTTCCCACAGCCTCCCAGGGCAACCTGCACTGGTTCTCAGCCACCCTCACAGAAAAAAGTGTTTCCTGATGCTCAGATGAAATGTCCTCTGTTTCAGTTTGTTCATCTTGCTTGTAGTCCTGTTTCTGGACACCACTGGAAAAAATCTAACTCTCTTCATTTTCCCTTCAGATATTTTTATACTGTGATGAGTTACCCCTTTGAGCCTTCATTTCTCCTGGCTAAATATCCTCGACCTTTTTTTCTGTGACTGATGTTTGAACCTCTTTATCATTTTTGTCAGTCTTTTTGGACCTTAATTGCTGAACTCTTTTCAGTATGTCCTCATCTCTCTTGTTCTGAGGAGCCCAGAACTGGGCATGGTACTCCAGATATCACCAATGCTGAGTGAAGGGAAAGGATCCAACCCCCATATTCTGCTGACAACACTCCTCCCAATGCATCATGGGATAGTTTTAGTCTTCTTTGCTACAAGGACAAATTGCTGGTTCACAGCTAACTTGGTGTCCAACAAGACTTCAGGGCATTTTCTGCGGCGGCTACCTGCCACAACCTCAAGCAGATGAGAGGTGCCGGCCAGCACTGCCCGTGTGAGGCCGGGTGGCCTCCATATGAGTGGACACTCCAGGGGAATGACGTCTGCCACCCTGGTAGTGCTGAGTGCTGCGGCGTGGGTAACACAGCTTTGGTAGCTTCACACGCTGAGAGGAGACGAAGAGACAAAAGAAGGACACCTGTCTGTGAGCCCAAAGAGTCTTCATTCTCCCTGACGGGGCAGGAACAAAGTGCTCTCAGGACGAATGCGGCAACAAAATGCTGACTAAACAAAGGCTGGTAACAGATTAAATAGGCAGTGGGCGGACAGGGGTGTAAACCTGTTTCGCCCAATGGGGACAAACGAGAGACAGAATTGACGACCAACAGGGAGTGAACAAACCCTGACTGATGGGACCAAATGAGGAGAAAAAAGGGAGAGGTGAGAAGATTGACAGGTACCCGGGGATCCAAGTGGCGGGAACTTTCGGGTAAACAACCTGGAGCAAACCACTGTGAGGGGAACAATGGGGGCGTACAAGGAACAAACCTAACTAACATTAATATAACACCTGACTAAATCAACCCAAACCACAACAATTTTCTGCAAAGCTGCTTATCCTGGTCCACCCCTGGCTTGCACTGGTGAATAGAGATGTTCTGCACTTCCCTTGGATAGCTTATGCCCTGCTGTGCTGTTCCTCTGGAAGATGTTGATTCTCATACTGCTCAAACAGAAATCCATTTTTAAAGGATATTTTTAACCAATGACTAAGTTGGAAAAACAATATTATGTATTTTGGTTTGTAGTGACATCTATTTCTTCAATGGCTTTGGTATGTCTGTTCAATTGTTCTCAATGGTATAAGAAAGTATTTATTGGTCTAAATTATGATTTCTATTTATAAAATGAGGGAGAATATCAGGAAGAAAATTGTTTTGAAGAGTTGCTGTAGCAATTACTCTGGTTAATGCACTAAACTGGGACTTAATCAATCTGGCTTTAGTTCCATCTTCTGTCATGCACTTCCTCATATGTAATGGACAGTTAATTACTAATTATTCCTTACTTTTTCCAGTATAAAGATGAGAAAAAATTTTATTTCTTATGTTCTTCTGCCTTATTCAATAAATAAGATTCTTGAATGGGATATTTATCCCTTTAAGGTACCCTATGCTGGTTTAGACTCTCCAGCTGTTCACACTTTCGTCTACTCATGAGACTGAAACTACTTTGCTGCACTTAGCTTATTGAAACCAATCAACACCGTATAGGGATGCTTAAGCTTGTATTCCTCCACCAAAGGTGCCTTCTACGCAGTTAGAGACTGTAGTATTTCCTTAAATCCTTTGAAAATTCCTCCTACAAAAGATAAGCTGTATAACTTCATGTCCTGATTCTGCCAGTAACTCATTGTACAACTGTCTGGATCTGAAATTAAAAATTATTCACATATACATTCTGATAAAAATAGTTCAAATGGCAACTATGGTATTCAACATCATTAATTCCATTTTACAATTATTTGACAGACCACATCTTCATATAGCATCTATTATCCTACACAAAATTTATTATATAGATAATATATGTGTATTTTATGAATTAAGGACAATAACTTGTGATGCTCAAAGAAGCCCAGTATGTGCTTATTTAAATCAGAATCTTAATGCTTTATTAAGGGAACATGGGTTTGCATTTCTCAGCAAATGCATAAAAAACTCAATCAGTGATCTTTTAATTCTTCCCTGTATTAACTACTTTTCTACTGCAATAGCAAACTTCTTTGTACACAAGCAGTCTGAATATAATGTATATTTCTAAAGTGCATTGCAGGTATTTTATAATCTCAAACATTATCATGAAGTTTGGAATAAAAAAAATTAATGATAGCCCAAGCATTAAAATAGATAGTATGAAATAACATAGCCCCTAAATACGTGAGTTTGTTCCTTTTTATATTATGCCCTTTTCAGATCACGAATCAAAGGAAAAACCTTGACCAGAGGTAAGTTTGGGCCTTTTTTCTTTTTAATCAGATAGCGTTGAATTTATAGTTCCAGACAGGATGTCAGGAAATATGGCTTCTAGGTCAATGATTTAGGAGTTTTCTTATTCTTCACATAGCATAACTGCTATCTCCTTCAAAATCTCACTCATTCTGATGTCCATCATAAATATGGCATCCTATTTTAGGGCATCTGTGTAAATAAATGAAGTAAATTGTTTCCTAACTCATATTTTCTGACTTACTCTTTGGAAAGGTATTTCTCACTCTATACACTGTTGATGAAAGTCTACAGGAAATAGCTGGTAGGAATTTACACCTTATTAAGGAAATGTTGTATTAAAAGAGCTATCTTCAGTTTCTGACACCATCAAAATAATTATGTACATAATATTGTAATAAGTATTTCAGCACTGATGATCTACAAAGCAGTAAATTTTACTCCAAAGATTTTGAATCTGGAAGAAAGGTTGATCTAACCCACTGGTAATTTTTTCCTTGTCTTAATTAACTGGCCACCTATAATAAAAACTAATAGTTACTTGCACAGAATATATTTTCAAACCAGTATTTTTGTATTCTCTGTCACGGCTTGGATAGTTATCCATCAAATTACTCAATTTTTCTCTTCCAGAGTCTTCCATGAGCTTTTCCTTTGCCGCAACCTAATCTATTAACCAATGCTGTCTCGCTTTTTCTTGCACTCCTTTTATAATTTTATTGAATATTTTTTCAATAAAACAAATTAGAAAAAGTTTGAAAAAATGAAGACCTCGGTCTACAGATTTCTCTGTGCTCTATACCTGCATAATGCTTTGAGAAAAATATCCTGTATGTGAATAGCTGGATGCTGTGAGAATAATAAAGCAAAACAATAAACACTATAAAAAATAATTTTCACCAAAAACTGATTCCTTTGTAAGGGGAACAAGCATCTGGTATAAGCAAAAGGAAAAGAATTCTACCTCAAGGTCAGTCTCAATAAAAGCTTGAAAGGAATTTTTGGGTTTTTTTTTCACAAATTTAAAAAAAAAAAAAAAAGATAGTTCAGCAGTTTTCAACCAAAATTAACTATTTCAGACCTCTTATTAATATTTCAATATTTTCCATACTCTTAAAAGACTCAGGAATGCTCTGCAGCTTAAGCAGTTTCAGTCATCACAAGAAGACATCTAAAAGAGAGCATTTTCTTACAATATAATTAATGAAATGAAAATGATGTTAAATGTTGGAGTAACACAAATCATACAGTAGCTACTATGGCTTAATAACCTTGGTCAGAATGAAATTTTTATTTTCTGACTTCTGGCAGAGCTGTGACAAGATTTGCTGTACATCAGTTACATGCAGAGGTACACAGTTACTCTACACACAATCACAGTTACTATGAATGAGATGTAGAAAAGTTGTTGCGTACAAAGTATGCATCCAGTTTAAGTTTAAAGATTTTTCCAGGAAATGTTAAAATTGTCACTTTCTGAAATGGAGGTATGAACACCTCTGGGATTTGGAAAGTTCTGGCAATTGAATGACCTGCAGCAGATTAATACCAGCCCAAAGAGGAGCCAAAAATTTGCAAATCCTAGATAAGTTCCACAGAATCCTCAACGGTTATCCACATGACATTTTGAAAATAAGGGAAATCTCAAAGTACCATAATTCCAGTCTAGAAGAACAGTTCCTCATTTGTAGAGACGTATTTTCTCATTTCTGTAGAGGCTGTAATAGAAAATGGTACTTCCTGGGTCCTGGAAACTGTTATACATATATAATATTATATGTTACATTAGGAACTAAAACTTCTCATACAAACACACCTTACTGTATTTAGTAAGCTCAGAGGTAGAATTTGGTTTAACATACAAAAAGCAGGGGAAAAAATCTCAAGATTTTGAAAATCGTGTAAATAATTTATTCACAATTTTGGGTTGAGAAAGAAAATGTTTGAATTTCTTTTTCTACCATTCTTCAACGTCCAGGTCACTACCAATGTATTTCCTATTCCTCCTAAGATATTATTCCTGCTAGACCTGATTCACTTTGCATAAATAATTGTATGCTAATTTGAACAAGGTCTTTACTCTCAGCCTCCCACGCAACAAATAAATGCCCTAATTACTGGGACTCTGCTCTGGTCTACCAAATACATAATTTAGAGAAAGAAAAATAGCTTCAAGTTTTTGAGAATGTGAAAGCATCTTATGTTATGTAGTACTCCTATGATAACTCATATTGCAGTACTGGAAACAGATTTAATATTAACTTCATGATTTTAAAAGGTTTTTTTAAAGGAATAATTTTTAAAGTAACTTTATTACTTCAGAAGATGGTGTTACAATTATATGTAAAACTTTATAACATTTAGGAAAATGACCTGGAATTTCAGTTGTCATTTAAAAAGTAGTTTGCAGGAAAAAATATGCAATTCATCTAATATTTTAAAAATCAGTTAAATGATGCACGGTAGCTCAGTTGGATATTTTAATAGTAGACATTAGGACTGAGTAGGGAATTTTTTATTAGTTTTTATTGTCATTATGTGTAAGTGATATTATTTGAGCAGACATTTTGATTTCAATTTTTCACTTGACAAATAACTATATTTCTTCAGTGGAAATTTATTATCGTCGCATTTGGGATTATATTGCAATTTTACAATGGATAGTCAAGAAAATCCAGATATAAAATTAAAACTCATTATTAAAACATTCCCTAGTAGATTATCCCTGAAAATGTTGAGTTATGCCAAATATAAGTTTCTGATGGTTCAGAACAAGGATGTGAGTTTGATTTTGTTTTCCTGCTAATGGAAATGAGAAGATTGCTGCTTCAGAGTGTTGTTTCTTTAAGGATACTAATTTCTTCAACACTTCAGAGCAAATTTCACACTCACTGGAAGAGGATTAGATTCACCTCTCCCCTCTCCTTTGGACTTGATTTTGAAATTTCCACACAGTCTTAATGGTAAGCTGTTATCAAATTACATGAGACAGAAAAATATATAATAAAAAAATATATATCTTTCCTTGACCTTCAAGTTTGCAATTAGGAATAAATTATTAATTTAGGTCTATACTTCATGTCATTTAGGACTTATACTTTAGGCAAATGGACTGGGAATTGTTCAAGCTGTTACAAAGATGATTAATCATTCTGAGTTTTCTAGGATCATTTAAAGGTGTTACTGTTAAAAATATTAGATATATAACTTATTCTGGAAGATCAAACCTGCCCAGCAGATGTCTATCAAATTGGCTGATTTCCCTCTCATTTTTAGCTGACATTTCTCATGTCACTGACACTGAAGGCATGAAAAAGTATTTTAATGATTTTTTTTAAATATAAAGGTAAATATCTATCTCTAAACACTTTTTCTCTCTCAGCACATGTCTTCTTCAGTGTTCTTCCAGCTTTTATCTTCTATTATTTTTATAACCAAATAAATAGGTATCTAGATATGTTATGTGCTAGTCATGCTACATGAAGACTGAGTGCATTTTTAATCAACAGGACTTCATTGGTTGTATCTCTTCCTTCAGAAATTTATGTAATCAATTTTTACTTTTCATTTTTTGCCTCTAAGTACAAAATGGACTTTTCTACTGTTATTTATCAAGTGCTTTGCCCAGCTTAAGGTGATAAAATGAAAGCCATCTTGAATATGTGACACTGAAAACAATCAAGTAGACCTGCTTTTGTTATAATCCTATCAAATGAGAGAAATGTGCACTTCTCTCTATTCTTTTTCTTGATTCTGCATTAATCACAGTAAATTTTCTGGAATTCCCCAGTAGTACGTGATGCTGTTGCTAGGCTAAAGCAAGAAAATAAATAGACTAGAGAATCTCCCTGAGAGAAAATTAAACATAAAATTTTCTTTGTTGGAACTCATTTCTGTTCTGCCTTCTTGTATATTGTACACCGACAGGTGAGTATCTCAAATGAGTAGGTTCAATCCACAGTAAATAGAGATTTTGTGCTTATCACAGTTTGTCAAGAAGCAGCTGTTTGGGTATGTTCTCTGATCATCAGAGCTTGAGGATTTCTGAAGCATTTCACAAAAATCTTTTTCTTTCTTTTCCCTCCAGTAATTTCAAAGTTGTTTTTTTCTTTTTCACAATGTGTAGAGCATTCCTGCTTATACAAGATGGTGATTCCCTAGTAATTCGAATAGCTTCATAAAACCACCACCTGTGCTATAATCTGGGCACTCCACATACATTTGCCCTGTTAAAAGCTTAAGTCTGAACATATTTTTCTTACAACCCCTGAGACTTTTCTGAACATCTACAGGAAAGCTCAGAAGTGTTACAGGAATTCCAACTGTATTTTATGAAGGTGTGCCATGGTCCTCCAATGAAAGAAGTGTGTGGTGTTAGATTATGTGGTCTGTTCCGAGTGAAACAGAGAATTAAGTCATTTGTGGTTTACAGACAACTGAAAATTATTGACTTAGCAGTAACTCTGGCTTCAACTTTAACTTTGCAAAGTTAGAAATAGATTTCTAAGAGTGAAATGCCTTTGGAGATGCCTAGCTTGTTGGCTAGGCAATTCTTGATATAGTGAAAACCCAAAGTCCTGACTACTTTCATAAAGATTTACTGATGGCTTTAACTTCAAAGCATGCAAGTTCTAAAGATTCAGTATTTAATGCTTCTTCCTCCAAGCAAGACAAAATGCAGAATTACAAGTTACTAAGCCCATTTTTTATAAACACAGCTGTGAAAAGGTCAAAGCTTTTTCTTAGAAGTCCTCAGAAGTAAGAAAAATGCAAAAAAATATTGTATGAACTACATAAAAAGAAAAACAAATCACTTTTACACTAATTTTACCATCAGTCATCCCAATAAGTTTGTGGAAAATTGTAATAAACTAAGTTCTTATTATATCCCTGAATTTTCATGATACATCTCAAATGACTATAAGGACAGATAAGCAAGCTTTGCAGATTGACACTGTTCTAGTTCTAATTTGAACAAATAAAAGATTAATGAAGTTATTCACTTTGAAACAACAATAATATTTAAGAACCATCATAGAACTTCCCAGATGAAGAAGTCAGGATGATTTTGGGTAGATATGTGGAAGGTGCAAGACGTCAATGACAACAAAAGATGTTTAAGAATTTAATGTTTGTTTTCATAAAGTCATGTTTGTTCTTTGAGGGCAAATGGTTTGAAAAGTGGAAAGACAGAAGTGCATAATTTATTGTGTAAAAAAACTGATCATTCTCAGACCCCTGAGTTAGAATTCAGAGACTGCACTGTTGTTGTTTATTAAGAACAGCTTTGGTAACCAGTCAGTCTTCTTACTGATCTAGAGTATACAAATGATATAAACACCTTCTGAAATACTGATTAAATCTTCAAAAACACTGATGAGCAGCACCATAGGAGCTGCATATGTTAGTCCTTTACTTGCAATAGACACATTCTTATAGAGATTTTAAGAGGCTTTGCCATATAAATTAATGTCTTTGAATTGAGGAAACAATCAGTAAAGTGTGAAATGAAATCTAGACAAAAGGTACCCCTAAAATTCAATTTCCTTTGCAGTTTCTAACTTCAAATAAATCCACAAGTACAAACTTCATTTGATTTTTATATCAAATAAAACTATGGTAATTCCCATAATTTTTTCAAAAGAAGATTCTATTTTAAAAGCTTATATTTTTCATGGCAACTGTTAATCATGTTAAAAAAATTAAAACTTAAAAAAGAACCATTTTATGTGATTTTTTTTTTGTTGTTTTTTCCTAAATTCAAATTATTTTCAAGATATCTCAATATTTTTCAAAAACTATCTGGATAGATTTTTTAGAAGTCACTTCAACTGGTTTTTTTGGAATGTTGGTTTTTATTTTCAAAAATATTGAAAGAGTAAAAAGGTAAAAATAAGAGATAAATTCAGCTAAGAATGTAATTTGTATCTGTCTTTTCAAACCAAGACAATATCTATCCTAAAATCAAATCCTTTGATTTTTGCAAGCTTCGACATTTCAGAAATTAATAAAATTATGTTGCTTCTAAAACCTCTGAAAAAAATCTGGGTTTTTTTCGTATCCTATTTTCATGTCTTTCATTCTCTGCTTTGAAAAACATGTACACTCCTAATTTGATCCTTTTTTGTGACAGCATTTACACACTGACACACTTTACATGGTATAATTATGTGCTTATTTTATCCATCTTGCTCCTCTGGTGCTCTGTCATTTGTACTTAAGACATAAAACTCGAAGACTAACAAATCCCTTGACTGATTTTGCTGAAGACATTCATTAGTCTGTGGTCTCAATTGGATTGCTGTGTTCATAAAAATGTTGGTACAAATAATGCAACATATGCCATATTTCTAGAAGTAACTTAATTGTTTAAATTCCTTTTTCTGGTGTTCTCAACTTTGAGACTTTATTACTCTCTAAACAATTTTCATACAAGTTTGTGGGAGAGATAAGAAATACTCCTCTATTTGAATAATAAAACATCAAGTCACACAGTAAAACCTTCAATAATTTTGCTAAATAAATGCAACATATATATAGATTTTGTCTCCTCTGATTCAGCTTTCATTATAAATATGATACTATATGATACTATATGTTGTAATCTGAATATTACAACATGCATAATATATTCTTTGGAACTATCCTAAAACTGATACAGAGCATAATGCACCTCATCATTTTTCATTGAAAACTCTCAGAGTATATTTGCTTTTTATCTTGTGGTGATTTTATGTTAACAAACTCATCATAAAATTTAATGAAAATTATTGCTTAAGAGTAGTTCAAATACTATATAACTTCTAATTGTTGAATACAATGATCCAGTTAATCTTGCAACTATGTATGTTGTTTTTTTCATGTCTCTAGAAAAAAAGTCTATGAATTTAAACATATATTCTTCCAACATATGGGTTGCAAAAGCTTTTTAAGGATGGTTTTCATTAAATAAACCTAACCTTAGAAAGATCTAGATTGTAATCAATAAAAATGTGTTATTTATCTAAAGAAATGGAAATAATCTTTGCAGTTAAAAGTAGAAATGAATTTACAAGGTAAGACAGATGGCTAACAGAAACCAAAATGCAATTTCAGCTCCAGAGCTAAACAAGCTTGGTAGAAGTCTGCAAAAACCATAAGAAGCTCAAATTCTTCCCCTCTTCTACAGTTATTTTTTTTTCCCCATGAACAGTAATTTTCCTTCAATGTAACTGTACACTTTGCCTTTTGCTTTTACATGTAATATAAACTGTTTCTTTCTCTCTCTCCTTTTCTCTTTCTCCCACACAAACACAAACACACAGAGGCCAGCGGGCTTGATGCTCTAGACAAGAAGTTCTTAGGTTTTACCTACCAACACAATGTTTCTGGAGAAGCCTTCAGCAGCAGTGTAGCCTGCAGGGCTAAGAGCCTGTTTTAAGCCTCAGGGTACAAAAGTTACTCTTCTGAAGAACTCCTGGTTTTCATCTGTCAGTCTTCACCTCCTGTTTTTAAGTTTTGCTCATTTTCTACCACATCCTAAATACTCATATCAGTTTTTACTCCCTTAGTCTTTTGTATCTCTTTAGGATTTTCAATTGATGTATACCTTTACGATTGTATAAAGTTTGTTACCAAAGTCATGTCTATCATCTATTCAATACCTGAAAATTATAATTTTTACCTTGAGTCTCTCTATTGTAACTACAAAAAGTGTGCTTCTCTTGATTATTCTTTTATTTCCATGGTGATTTTTTTCTAGTACCTTTCTTTATACAAAAGAGGTGGCAAATCATGAGGAAACACAAAGCTGATATGCACTGAACTGAGCTAAAAACTCATCACAGTAATTTTTCACACGGTGTATTGTCATCTTCCCAAAGATACCCAAAATTACATGTAAATGTACAAGGAGGTGTGAATCATTGTCAGAATCTTCATTTTAATGAAAACATAATATCAATTAAAAACGTTTTCATTTTTGAATGAACTTGAATTTCATATTTCAATTCAAATTTCATTTTAATTAGAAAAATATATGAAACAAATTATGATGAGTGAAATTATAATGCTAAGAGAGCCAAAAGGAATGAAAAGCCTACATGAAACTTATATTCTCTCTTAGATAAACAGCAAAACTTAATTTTCCTCATTTAGTACAATTTATTAAATTATGAGAAATACACCATCAGATAAAACTCAGTCCCTATAATAGGTTATCTGAATTAAATTCAAGTCAAATAAAGTTTCAAGTAAACCTTCTTTGTACAAATGTTATTTTTTAAAGATGGGCATAGTGTAGGAAAAGAGCCATGAAAATGCATCCTCTTGGGTTCTAAGAAAAATTCTATTTACATAAAAGAGGATCAATCTGAAAATTAACACCTTTTTTTTAGAATACAAAGAAAACAAATTCTACAATCATTGATCTCTGGGTGACATTTTGATGTCTAATTGCCTGGGGAGCCTACCTCTCCTTAGGTTTCCTCTGCATGGGAAACTATAGGCATTTCAGGCACCACAAAGTCTAAAAAGACAGAATAATTTCTGCTGTGTGACTTTGAGAGTTGTTATCTCCTCTGGCAGCCTCAGATCAAGACCCTCCTGCCCAGGTGCCTGAGGATCCAGGCTGGAGGATTCGGTTGCTGCTCTCCCCTTTGCAGGCTTGACCATGAGCAAAGCTGAGCTGATGGCCCAGAGACACTGACATGGTGGGTCACACAGACTGCCACAGCAGCACTCTCAATATTACCTACACACTGGACTCACTTTTACCACAAACACAGGCGGCCAAGTGCCCTCCTCTTGGGCTGGCAGAGAGAGAATCTCACTAGTGTGGGCACACACACAATTTTACAATTGCACTGCCTGTGTCACAGACCTTGCTCATCCCATGAGTCTCCTACTCCCTGACTGGTCCAGTCTGGTACTTGCTAGTAAAAGGACACAGGCACTCACATATATTGGATGGAGAGTGAGATTTTGCAGAGAGACAGCTGAGAAAATAGTTACTGAGAAGATAGAACAGATTGCATTGATCAATTGCAGGGTTTGGTCAGGCAGGCATGAGGACCATCTACATTTTACATGCCACCAACCCCTTTTATACCCGCTTGTTTCTCCCTGATCCCTTTCCCCTGCACATTTCCTCATCAGCTGGCATAGTCCCACTGACAGCCCATCCTCTTGCCTCCAGCATCCTGGACCCTCCTTTTTCCATCCTTCTCAGAGAGACATATTGCTACTTTATCTGGCATGGATGTATTCCATGTGAGACATGAAGGAACTGCACATTTCAGATACCTAAAAAGAAGACTTGGTATGAGTTAGGCTCAACCTGGCTGAGTCTAAGGCATTTGTGGATGTGAAAGAAAGCAATTTCTAAAATCACAATTAAGAAATGCAGATAACTACACAGTTAAGACATCAAGAGTGCAAAAGAAAGTAATTAATTATTAAGGAAACGATATTTTGGGTTTTAAATATTAAAAAACTTTATGTCTCTTGTGGAAGTGCTTGACAATATTTTCCTTTGGAAAAATGTATAAGAATGTGAGAATAATTCTGATCCATGGATTATGCATTGTTTATGAACTACATACAAGATAAATCTCCAGATGACACTTTTTTATGTGACAAAGTTAATGTTTACTGTGGTAGTCTTCTTCATGTTGGCTTCTGTTTAGGAATCCAGTGAATGGATCTCCTGCTATAATCAGTGAAAGCATAAATGTTTCCATTATTTATCCCCAGTCTGAACTTCAAAACAAACTAGGCCCTGTTCTTTATATTACAGACTATATAGTTCTGATACCTGGTTGATGTTCTTTCATATGGGAACTTTGATGCAGAGATATATGGCTTAATGCTCACAACAGATTGATTTTGAGTGGCCTTTCAGCACTTTATAACATCAGAACTGAAAAGTCTGAGTAGTACTGAAGAAGAGGTGACAGAGAAGAGAAATTACTGGAATTCAGCAGAACACTCACTTCTGTGTCTGGAACAAGCTAAACCAGAAATAGAGTTATTGGGCTTTTTCCTAAGAAAATATTTCCATTTCTGTGTGGTAAACTGTGCTCTAATGCCAAACTTTCTCATTTTCTTAAAGAATCACTACTTGGTGGTATATGATTTTGTCTGTAACGTTGTTTAGTAAAAGCTCTAACTCTGAGCAATTAAATTAAACCTCAAAGTTCCTAGCATCACCTTTTCTTTGAAAGCACCATTTCTGCACTCCCTTTACTCAGATCTCCTGATTATAATTCAGTAGTGCTCTGGATAAACAGGTAAGATCTGTCAGAGCAAGAAAAGAAAATTTCAGGAGTGACAGAGTTTGGCATAACATCTGTTTGCAAAGGTTAAAAATTCCTGGAAAAGCAGGTTTTGGAAATGATTCTTATGCACAGAGTGGAGTGCTGTTCAGCTCCAAATGAGTGGTAATAAAATATCACTTATTTCTTCATGTATAGTTTCATACAGTAGTAGAAAGAAGCTATTAAGTAAAGATCCAAGTCTGAAATGGTGGATGTTTTCAATCCAGGTTGTGGCGTTTCGCTTTTCTTCCCCCCGGTCCCAGGCAGCGGGGGTGTCCGGCTAGCACGCTGCTTCTCAGCCGGACCAGGGCCGCCGCGTGTGTGCCGAGCTCTAGGGCTGTGCCTCTGCGTGGGTCTGCTGCACCATAGACAGACACTGAGGCGAGACAAAGGGTGAGAGAATGGCACACCCTGCTCACGTTGTTGAGAACTCTTTATTCCTGCATGGCTGCAGTGGTGGATGATGCAGCTGTTCCCAAGCCAGCATGGGCAAGAGTGGCCCCAAACAAAGGGGCACGTGGGATCTTATAGGGGGCGGGCCGACAGGAGTGGAAGCCCTCCTCGCCCAGTGGGGACAGACAACGGGTGAGTGACGTGGAATACTGTAACCGATGGGAACACGACAGGGGTGTGCGCTGGGTTCCGGGACGAATGGGAATGCAGGGGTGGGGTAACAGACACAGAACTCTCTGGAGTGGACAGGGGGGTGGTTACAGGACTGGCATGGTGATGCTCCAATGGTAAGTGACCCGGAGCGGACCACCGTGGGGGGAACATGGGGGTACGCAGGGGTACACAGAACCAGCTAACTAACTTATATCAGAACCCCTAATCTGAACCCAAACCCGGGATGCAACACCAGGTTATTATTAAAAGTGCAGTGACTAACTAATTAATGAACTTACTTTATCTTCCAATATTTGCATTGAGCACTGACAATAACTGAGTAGTAAGAAGATCAAGAAGTGAGGATATCATAGAAATCACATGATTTCCCCTTTACTCATTTTATGTAATGGTTTTGAGTTCTTACAGTTTATATTAGTACATTGTCAGTGAAGCTCAGCTGAAATCTGCACTTACTAAGGAAATTGATAATTCAGTTTTTTAAGAGAAGAAAAAGGTGCCACAGCATCACAGACAACTCAAGAAGCAAAATTATTTGTGTCAATATTAAAATTATTTGTATTAATACTACTAATAGTCATACTCACTGGCCCTTAAATTAAATTAATTTTTTTCAAGTGTCTTCATTTGTTGGAGCATGACCAAAAATAGACATTGAATAAATACATACCTGCAATTTCTCTGTTTTTTTTTTTTTCCCCAATATTTGCATGAGCCTTAACACTGACATAAGCAAGACAGACCTCACAAGCTACATGGAATTTGCTGAAATGTAGGTGCTGTCCTGAGGGCTATGTCACATGGGCAGTGAATGAGGTGGCTCAGTCCCTCCTCTGGGGGTGTCACTTGCATGGCTACTGCCCAAGGGACTAACTGAGAAATGCAGAGACCAGCACTGCTGTGTTTCCCTGCTCACCCAGCCTATTCAAATCACAGAGTGGAGGAGAAGGTGAGGTTTTGTTTTTATCTGGTTTGTATTTACAGTTTGCCTACATTTTAGGTGTGCCATATGCACTTGAAGCCCCCTATACCCCCTCATCATAGGCCATATAGGAGACTGCTTTATGTAATTAGAGTTCAGAATGCTGCCACTGGATTTGTGCCTGGCTGGGACCCTGGATAACACAAATCTAAAAGCAATGACAAGAGTGGTAGGTTCAAAAATTGTTATGCCCTTTTTCAAGTCTCATAATAGCCATTTTACTTTGTTGACTTCTTTGTTAAGAAAAATGGTGAATTAAATTGTGTCATTTTTGTTATTCCTGTATAATTTTTATATTTTATGTAATTTAAAAGCAAAAAACTGGAGAACTAATGAAAGTATGATGACACTGCACATGAGAAATTTGAACAGTTATAAAAGAATCTCATTTATTCAGACTTTTTTTCAGTGCATTTTAAAAGAATTGCTTTCTTTTTGATTTAATGAATATGTGGGAAATTTTCTCATTCCAGATAAAGCAACATTTAAAAACAGGAAGAATAATCTTAATGAGCAAAGGAAATTTTAGTCCCCTTTTTAAAATGAGAAAGAAATAAAAGGCTGAAGTAATTTGTGCAAAATTATTTCCACCTTGATCTTAAATATATATGCTGCTGTAAAACACTGTAAATAGTAATGCTGACTGCACTTGTAATAGTTGGTGGTTGCAGCCAGTGCTGGTCAGGAAAATTATAGATAATGTAACCACAATGTCAAAGTTTTGCAGAAACATCTTAGCAAAATTATTTTTGTTGTTTCTTAGAGGAAAACTGTAGCAGACTTATAAGTTTTCACAAAGTAAAAAAGAATCTCTTGGAAAAGCTGTTGGGTATAAGAGTACATGTCACCTCTTTTCTAATAACATATTACTGAATAAGATTTTTCATTGCTTGCAGTTCGGGGAAAATAATGAAAAGAATTCCAACTGCTCATTGTTATTTCCAGAAAAAGAATGGTTTTAACATTTCCATGTAGGTAGGCTTGCAAGATACTTCTATATACAGTTTTGTTGTTTTTTTTTCATAATGGACACATTTTCCTTTGACAATCTCTGCATGTCATCATGACTTTATAAGATACCTTCCTTGAACCCAAAGTAGAGCTCTGAAGAGTTTCATGTTGTGCAGGTGCCATGACTTGAATACAGTTGCTATGGAATTTCTGAAATGCTATACAGAAAACTTCCTGCAATAATTCAACCACCCTCTGGCTTTTGAATCAAAAAGAAAAACATA
This sequence comes from Anomalospiza imberbis, assembly GCF_031753505.1. Taxonomy (NCBI): domain Eukaryota; kingdom Metazoa; phylum Chordata; class Aves; order Passeriformes; family Viduidae; genus Anomalospiza; species Anomalospiza imberbis. Next base: position 15,835,645 of record NC_089681.1, on the reverse strand, counting down.
TATAATCTTCCACAGCAATCAGATAATGGATGCTGGGGTGAATGTTAAATTTTAAGCTGTTAAGTTTTTCAGCAAACACTTCAATTTGCAGAAAAACAAGGAGTACTTTGCTGTTCAAATACAGACTAAATACTTTACTAACTGCCCTTTAAATTTTTTAAAATAATAAAAAAAATAATAATTTTATGGAACAGTCAGTTTCTAATATTTTAAATAAGACATCTGAAATCACTCAAGTATTATTTTTCTTTTTTCTTTTCTTTTCTTTTCTTTTCTTTTCTTTTCTTTTCTTTTCTTTTCTTTTCTTTTCTTTTCTTTTCTTTTCTTTTCTTTTCTTTTCTTTTCTTTTCTTTTCTTTTCTTTTCTTTTCTTTAGAAAAATAATTTGTTGTCTGATCCAGAAAAGAGAAGTTCTGGCAATATCTCAATATTACGAGGAATGTTAATTATGTTCATTTTTACTTACATGAACACTCACATGAAATCCAGAAAATATTATTTTGAATTGCTACACAGCTACTGTGCCAAAACTCTGAGAACATATTCTATATCAATTCAGAAATATTTACACAACAAATCAAATGGAGATGATGTGGCAGTTTCTGTTTGAAACTGGGCAGAAAAAACAATTTCACTTCCCTAAATGCCTCCCATTAAAAATCACTACATGGGAGAAAATAGAATTTCTTCTTTAAGCAGGACGTTCTTTATACAGAATTTTGTGCAGAACAATGGGCATAAAACCTAGCACCTCAGTGAAATCATAATTTGATTGTTCTTTTTGAAGGATGATGTATCCACAATACCGTGGTTTGAATAAAATGATGAAATAATTTGTTTTGATTCTTCAGAGATGAGGATAATTTGGCCCAAGCTATAATACATTCGTTTTCTAGAAGGAAAGATAGTAAAATAACCCCATAGGGTGGAATTTTACAGGTCAGAGGAACAATGAAAATTTTTATTAGCCATTTTGTGAATTTAAATGACTGAAAAAATAGGTACATATTTGGTCATAAACATTAAAAACAAAAGTATGGATGGCCTTAATTATGTTCACTGTAAAAAAAACCCAACCAAATCAAACCAAAACAAAACAAAAACAAACAACAATAACAACAAAAACCTCTATGAAGGAAATAAAGAAGATCAGATTGATAAATTTCATACTAAAGAGAAGACATTTTTGAAACATGAATGATGAGGTAGAGCTGTAACCAAGACACTTGTCTTTAAAGCAGAGAACCTCAATGCTGTGAAAATTTTTAAAGCATTTTATTCCATGGTCTGAGGTGATGAGTTCCAGTCTGACCTTGGTTAGGTCTCTGTTTTCTACAACCTGTCTCTGGCTCAGCTTTTTTCAGATGTCCTTTATATATACATCTACTAGTTATTTCCCCACTTAACTGAAGAGGTGACTTGAGCCCAAATGTGTTCTAGCATATTGGTCATCCAACTCTAAAGCTTAATTTAGGATTTATCTCATAGAGTTTGTAATAGAAAAAGAAATCCTGGCTTTATTGATAATTTCAGAGTTACTCTTCACTAAAAGGCCTTTGAATCCTGTAAATAGTTGCATCCTTTTTCAACACAGTAGAAACGGCTTTGATATAGTTTGTGGCTGTTTTTGATTTCCAGACAAGAAGGATTTGACCTTGCAAGAAGCATATCACTAAAACTAATAAGTTTTAGTAAATAAGTTTACTAAAAAGTAATAAAAAAAAGTGTATTTTTGATGTGTATTTTCACTGCAGAGAATCAGTTACAACTTGGTGGTATGAGGCAAGTCACTAAAGAACACTTAATAACTGTCCATGCAAACAGCTGTTGAGTGCATAGCCTTCAGTGTAGCTTCTGCTAAGACTTGCAACTTTATACTTTATCAAGAATCATACTAAATTACAGTCTGCAGGCAGGTTGTTCACATCCTTCTTTTTTATTACTTGTGACTGCCTACTTGTTTGAGAATAGAAGAATGAGACTAACTTAACTCCTTGTATTGCACAGAAAGCATCAAAAATTATTACCTCACTGAGCTCACAAATATTCTCTATTTATCTCTTCACTAGAGCACAAGGATCTGTATCATCAATTCTCTTGAACAAGAGGGTTTAACAGAATATTGTATGTCTCTAAGGAATTCCCTTTGTTTTTAATAAAATAAATCAGGTGTATATTTTCTTTTATATTAACTCAATTTCAATAAATTTTGATTATTGTAGGAAAATTCAGCATAGCTTTGTCTCATCTAGCCTAGCAGATGACTAGATTCTAATAACAAAAAATCTGTATTTTATTTCAAAATGCAAATTGTTTCCTGCACTTTTTAAAACTGGTCTAGTGTATGAACTTAAATCTGAAATTCTCTGGAGTGGGAAAAATTATTTTACTGTTAGTATATGTACTGCTTGGCACAGTCAGGTATGGCCATAAGAGGTAGGACATTAGAAAACAAGGAAAGATAGGTTTTAAAGTTCTGGAATGTGTGTTCGTTGTCAAGGAATCTTCAGGACACTTTGTGAATTATATTGGTTAAAGATTCTTGCAAATTTTGTGAAAGCAAAGGCATTTTATTAATCACAGCATTACTAAATCTGAATGTGCTTCTGCTTTTGCCATCCATTAAGATCCAACTAAACAACAGAAATTTATTCAGTTATAACAAATTTTATGCTGATCTATAGTGATCTGTGGGGTTTACTACACATCTTTGTATTCATTAACCTTAGTAAAGATGCATTGGTATGCTTTATCCCAAATGACATTATTGCTTTTGGTTGTCTACTAACACAGATGTCCAGACAGTATTTTTCATAATACTGACATTCATAGATTCATTGAACTATTTTGAGATACTACTGACTTTTCAAATAAATCAGCTAATGGGATTTCCAAGATCTATGACAATAAGGCTTACACCTCAGTAATGTAACTAATGTGAGCCTTTGGGTACTCAAAGGGAAATGATTTAATCTTGCAGGATCATATTGAGAGATCCATCTTCTGAAATGCATTTACTTATAGCAAAATTTACAATGAATGACATATTTTTATTCTTTTTAAGAAAAAGAAGCTGAAATCAAATGGTTTTCTGCAATTACAGGGATTCCAGTGTTACTGTAGTGTGACACTACAGGGAAATGTAAATGTAGGCAAGGGTTCATTTAAAAGAATTCAGTCTGATTAGTAAACATGCAGTGTTTTAAATGGTAGAATAATGTCTGTTTCTTTCTTTGAATAACTCATAGCTGGATTATGGAAATTGCCTCAAAGAAAAGGAAATTATTACAACATTTTCCAGCTAGGCGTGATGAAGCCAGATTGTTTTCCCTGGAGCAGAAACATTTCATATAGAGTTTCTGGATCTCTGCTCTTGGGGAGGTGTCGTGGATTTTTTTTTCCCTTCTTCCTTGCATATCAAAGTACAGCAATGAACTTCTTGAAGCTCTGGGTATCTTTTGTATGTGTATCTTTTGTGTATATATATATTTATGCTGATGTGAGCAGATGACTATTGATTTTGCTTTGACAACAGGACTACATGGCTAAAAATCATCTTCAGATTCATCTTAGGCTTGGTAGAAGGACATGCCTGCTCATCTGCCTGTGCTTTGACGTTTATATATGTCGATAGGTAAGAAGTTTCTCAAAGTAAAATTACTATTAAATGAAATATGGATCTAATTAGATAATTAACCATTTTCCCCTCACAATTTTGAATGGCTGCTAATCTAGATAGAGCTCTTCTTAACACAGGGTTAGCAGAGTCACTGCATGTAGTCTGTAAAAGATACAACCAGGTATCAGAATATTAATATTTGTTATGAGGTCTTTTAGTTACCATCTGCTGTTTTGTTTTTACAATCAGAAAACCAAAAAAATGTAAACTGAGGGAAATCAGCTCTTTATAGGCAAAGATATTTTCCTCAGTGGCTAAATTGTATCATATATTACGAAGCCAAATATCCTCACACAAAATTACAGTGCATATATATTAATACTTCCCACTTATCACAAAAAAATGGGGAGGGAGAAAATGTAGACTTGCAGCAAATAATGCTTTAAAATACACTTGAGGTAGAGTTAGCACACATGATTATTTGAAATTATTTACATAATTTGGATCTAATTGTGACTAAACAAATGTGTTTCTTGGATACAAACTTATCTGAAGATCCAAGAGTGTTATAACAGTGTGCAGTCTATACAATATGTAGCGTGATATCAATACGGTTTGTTGGGTTTTATCCTTGCTTCACTGCCTCTTATTTAAGAGGACCTGGTGAACACATGGCAGAGAAAGTGGTTTGAAAGCTGCTGTTGGAAGTACAAACTTTTTTCTCCAAAACCAAATACTACTGTTTGTTTCAGCAGCTGCAGCCCAGCACAAAATCCAGATTACTTACAAAACAGCTGTGTGTGAAGGTGAACAGACCACCCACATCTGAAACAACAAAGAGCAAAATTCTGCACTCTGTTATCGCTCATTTTCGTCATTGGTTAATAGCTGAATTTGGCATATTTAAACTAATGTTTTAAATGGCTTATTCTTTTCTCAGCTTCCCATCTGCTGCCCAGGGCTTTTCCTGATGAGATAGAAAAGTATATTCTGTGTGAATGGGTAAAATTCTTTCAACAGAAAGGAGATTTCAGCTGCCTCAAACCTCAGGCTTCTGGTCCAAAGGAAGGTTTACCTGCTAACACAGGTCAGAAATGGGAAAAGGATCATTCTGAATCACAGCAGTCCTTCATAATCTTTAAAAAATAAAGCAAAAAATTACCTCAGAGTCTGAGGATTTTATCAGAGAGTTAATGAAAGTAAATTTGTGTTTTCTGCTATTTAGATATTTTAGTAATGGGGAGGGGAACACCAAGGTTAGATGTCTTTCTCTCGTTTGGACTTGACTTTGCAGGTTGCATTTTTGATAACTACAAGAATGTGAATACTTTAAAAAATGCAGTTACATTTTTCAAAAGTTGCAAAAATCAGAGAATGCAGAAGTTTAAAAGTATGTCCCAGTCACTGGATCAATGCGGCAGCCACTCTGAAGCTGTTCCTGTCAGAACAGGAACATGTCAGTGGTGCTGTCATTAAAGCTAATAGGATTCAGTTTGAGTTATTGTTCAGGGATATGTAACCTGCCTTATCAGGCTGAAGCGACCGTTATGATGTTCTGCACTTCTTTGTACACTTTTATTTTTTTAAACCAGAGATGCACAAAATTCACATTGTTTGCCATCTGGATGCACAGATTAGCATCAAAACAGTATTTAAAGCAGTTTGTACTCAATTTGGTTGCTTCGATTTCTTGGTGACTAAAACTCAGTAGTACTTTTGCTTACTTCAGAGCCATTGAAAATAATTGTAAGGGGACTGGAGAACACTCATGGGTTGATCCAAAGGACACTGAAATCAGCAGGAGGTTTCCATTATAAGCATTCAGGGCTCTCCAAAACAATTTCTTTTCTGACTGCTGAGAATAAAATTATGGAAGTTTAAACATTTTTTGAATCAAAGTTCTAAAAGAAAATTAAGTGTTCTCATTAATAATGTACAACAACTAGTTACACAGCTGCTAAGAAGATCTTTTTGAGAATTATTTGTCTGTAAAATCTCTTGGAGTTTGAGAGTCTGAACCTAGAATCTCATTACTTTTAGTGTCAGCTTTGAGCTTAGATATACAACCTGTAACATTATTGTAAGGAATGCTTAACGTTCTTTAAAATAGAGACAGACTACTTCTTACTTATTTTTTTCCTGATGGCTATTCCCAAATACTTGCAACCTGTCAAGACAATCTGTCCATCAATAAGACACAATATTATGCATCGGTTACTTTGTTTGCTCCTTGGCTGTCAAGATCATTTTTTAAAGGGATGTCACTTAGAAAGTCATACAAATGAAAACTGAGTTATGCTGCAGACTGTATGAACCTGCAGTCCTAATTTAATTGATGTGGAGAAGAAGATGAGAAAAAATTTAAAATACTGCACAAAAAAGTAGCTGGAACTGTATCATTGCTGGCTATTACACTTCTAAGGTGAGTTTACAAGATTAAGTTCGGTGCTGGTTTGGGATGGTCTAGCATTAATTTTCCTCACGGTAGCTCTTATGTGGGTTGTGTTTTGGATTTGTGCTATACACAGTGCTGAAAATATTGAGATATTTTCATTATTGCTGAGTAGGGCTTACATACAGATGCACAAGATATTGGGAGGAGACACAGACAGGATAGCTGATCCCAATTTATCCAAGGGATATCCCAGACCATATGGCATCATGCTCAGCTCATAAATCTGGGGGAGGAAGGTGGAGATGTTCAGTGTGATGGTATTTGTATTCCCAAGTCACTGTTACGTGGGATGCAGCCCTGCTTTCCTGAGGATGGTGAAAACCTGCCTGCCCATGGGAAGTGGGGAATGGATTCTTTGCTTTGCTTTGCTTTTATGTGTGGCTTTTGATTTGCCTAGTAAATTGCTTTTATCTCAACCCATGAGTTTCTTTCACTTTTACCCTTTCCATTCTATCCCAATCCCATTTGGAGGATATGTAAACAAAGGGCTACATGGGAATTAGTTGCCAGTTGGGGTTAAAATCCTAATTTTCCCTAGAAATCTTCATCTAATTTTTGTTGTTATTCAAATATCTATTACTATTGCAATGTAAAGAAATAAACAGGACAGGAAAAACCTCAAAACATAAAGCACAATCATTAATTGATGGAATTCCTGTTGCTTAGGACTTAAAACAATGACAGAACATACAATGTTCTCAAAAGAAGTAGCAAATTATATGAGGCTATTTTTGTAATATTTTTCGTTAAAAAATAAATATAAACCAAAATTATGATACATATAGCTAGCTAGAGCAAAGGCTTGGGGGAAAAAAGCTTAAGTGATCTACCTCTGACTATAAAACAGCTCTGTAGGGTTTAGGACCTGAGTACATTTCTGAAAGTCATTGTCTATATTATTACATTCTTAGAAAAAAAATTAATTTACACATTGACGCAAATGTGGACCAGAACTCAGGCATGGTTGAGGAATCAACATGACCTAGGAAATCATGTAGGTGAAAGTCTGTTTTAGAGTCTGAAATGTAATGTATCAATTATACCTGGCCAATGGTAGGTGATTGCAGGGCCAGAAAACACCCCCTGGTATGTTTAATATAACACAGAGCCTGCAGTCCACTCAAAGGCAGTTTGACTGTTGAATTTACAGTGTGCCGAATTTCCTGCTGATATATCTTTGTTCATCTAAAAATATCTCAGATATAAAGAATTTGACACTGCAAGTACATTTCAGAGATATGAATTTCATTGCTAAAATTTAGCTTAATATGTTTTCCTAAGCTTTCTCAATTTCTTACTATAATTTATCATGAATAAATATATTTGTTTCTTAATTGTACAGGGAAAAAAAAGTAGAAGAAACCTAGAAAGATTAGATAGATAGGTAGATTAGATAGATAGATAGATAGATAGATAAATAGATAACCTTTTTTTTTTGCCATGACATTTGATTCAGTCAGTCATCTAAAGTTCTATTTAGGTGTAATTATAAGCCTATAGGAAAATATGATGATCTCATTGTAAATGCTGAATGTCTGATTTGTTCTTTTATTCCCAGGTAATCTTAAGGTAAAGAGAGATTTTACAGATGTGTATACTCTAGAACAGTTGTCCTAAGTCTTTAGCTGGTATATTTGGTGGGAAATGTCAACCCTTTGGGAAAAGGAACTAATTTAACTCTGAATTCTGCAACTTTAGACAATACAGAAAAGTAACTTTGGGCACTGTCTCTTTTTCTACATGTCCATTTTACAAACATTTTCTAAAGGAGTCTGACAAAAACCAATAGATATTAGAGTCAAGACAACAAGCAAGTGAAAGTACTTAGAGAAGCAGAATGCTTATATGACCTTACACTTCAATATAAAAAACCTCAAACCATGTAAATAATTGATATAAAGAGATGCTGGACAGTTTAGGCATTTTGCTGACATTGTTCTGCTTTGCTAGGTTTTTTGAGTCTGTATTGTTAATTTCTATTGACTTTGTAGGATAATTTCAGATGATTCTAAATATGTCTTCTTTGAGAACATTATGAAAAATTGTCTTCTCTGAAAGCAGTACAAAATAGTGCTTCCAGCAGTTAAAGATATCAAATTGTCTGTTACTAATTCTTGCCTTTGTGTCTACTATTTAAAAATTATAATCTTCATAATTCACACTACCTGTGTATTGCAAAGTAGAATTGTGATTTTTTTATGGCTTTGTGAAGCTTGAGAAGAATTTTGCATTGTATTCAGATCTTAGTATGTAAAATTTCTATATAATGAATTTAATACTGGGTGATGAGTTTTAGTTTAGTAAACAGAAATGCCTAATGAAGAATATGTTGATTATTAGAAACCCAGATTATTTAAAATAGCAATATACTCTTAGTGGGATTAAGTTTACTTAACTTTATCCCATCAAAAGCTCTAAAATCAAGTCTAAGCATTAGATCCCTCTACAGTAAGGGATAAGGTATTTCATAAAGAGTTAGATAAACATGCACAGTGATTCATTTAACCTCCCTGTGGTCTGGATGAAACTAGCACCAGCTTTTCTGTCTAAATTCTATTCCTGCAAGTAATGAGAGATCTGATAAGCTCTATATATAATTGGAAGAGTAACATTATTCTGTTGAGGTAAGAAAGTTACTGACCTTCACAGAGCTAATTGAAATGAAAGCATCTTGTACAGTCCCTGTACTTATTTTCAAGCGTGGCACACACTACTTATGCATTCATATTTACATACATTGATCCGTGCAGTGTATAGAATTGCTATGAAAAGGCTGTGAATATCTGAGCCCTGATGCTAATGATATTGTGACAGTAATTAATGCTAATTAATATATTTTTGGCACAATATTAGGCACCATGGAGACACATAAAATGTATTAGTTATTTCATTATTCAAAAGTGCAAGACTACATACATTTTTTTCCTAATCTTAGTTCATCATCTGTATGCCAAAAGAGACCAATATAATCTTCATACCAATAACTGTAAGTATTTTTTGTCTCCAGCACAGATCTGTTTCCAAAGATTGTTATAGCTCATGTATTATTGTTAGCTTAATAATGACAAGGTTTTTTGTCTCTTACTGTACTTGCCAAGCCTCTGTCCTCTGCAAAGGCATGAGAATTTTAAGTAACAATTTTTGTTTCTTGTTAAATATAGTTGAGTTCAAGAAATCACTTAACACCTTAAACTATAATATTATGTTTCCTTCTTCCACCAATGTAGAGTTACTCAGAAGTAATATTGGTTGTCAGAAGTTTTTTTACACTATTTCTAAAAGCACCATGCGTACTGATGAATAACATTCTAGATAATTTTGCCTGATTAGTGGGGTAATATCCTTATCTAATATTTTTTCATCTGTTGTGCACATCATGTCAGACAAAACACTGTGTATAGTCTTAGATTCATGATTCAAGCCAAACAAGTGCTATAAGTGCTTATCAAGGTGCTTGATTGGTTGCTTGAATAACCATAGTTTGCTAACTTTGTCACTCTTCCAGAGGAAAACTTTAACTGTGCACAGCACTTCCAAATACTATACACTACAGAAGGGGAAAAAAAGGTACAAAATTGCTTATTCTGGAAAAAAAAAAAAAAAAAAAAAAAGTGGAAATTAGTGAAATTAGTTTCTTCCTTCTTTTGCCAGTTGATTCTAAAGTCAGAAGTCAAATTCCATCAGTTCTGCCTTACATATAAATATAATTTACAGAGTGGCAACACTAATCTATGACTCAAGGTTATGATGTTCGTCTCTTCCTTTTTGAAATGCTAAAATTTAGCTTCAATGCACTTAGTGAACCTGTATATAATTTCTGTAGGTAGAAAAGCATTTTCTGCATAATTTAATGGGCCTCCATTCAGGAGGAGCTAGAGGGCACAACCAGAGAAAGAACAGGTAAAATAATACCCTGCAGCTAGTTAATACCCTGCAGCCAGTTTTCTAAAGCAATGACAAATTATCACTACTGAAAAATTTAACACATTATTTTATAGACTTAAAATGATTGCCAAAATCATCAATCTTCATAGGTTATGATATACTTGCAGACATTTATCCCTCTAATTTCCTACATCAGACCATATTGATAAAATATTATAAAAATATTAAATTTTGCTACATTTATCACTTAATGATTTTATTTTTGAAAGGTATGACTTCTGTTTGGATGGAGTGTGAGATAGCTCACTCAAAGGGCCACGAAAACTCTGTCACACTTTTTGTTTTGGCTAGAAAATCTACATGCACTCAGAAAATCTATGATACATAAAAATGCTTACGAAGCATTGACAATATGAAGATCTTAAAAAAAATCTAAGCTTTTGTTGTGGAGTTCATTTGAAGATCGACTATAATCTTCCGTTTTATAAATACATGCAAATTATCATTGTTAACAACAGTTATCTATACCATTTCTAAAATCTATTTGTTTAACATTCCATCCATGTCTGGATCCTGAACTTTATCACAATTCTTGACTTAAGATCTTTCTTTTCAGGACTTTTTGACCTCTGTTCCTCACTCAAAATGTTTCTTATCCCAGTATTTTCACATTTTGTATGTTTGCAGGAACCCTGTTTAATCTGCTAATAGTTTCTGATAGACTTACGAACATATTGCACAAGATTAATTATATAAATGTAACCTATATTTGGAACAAACACACATGTAAATGATGACATTTTCAAAGATCTTTACTCTCTCATTTCCTTTTTTTTTTTCATTTGACTTATATCTCAGAAAACCTTTGCTTAGAAATTCCATCTTCTTCAACATACAGAATTGCTTTCAGGTAATGCCAGTGCTTTTGTTAGACAAAGTTTCATTTCCCTCATGATGCCTTTAACAGACTACTTAGGGGGAAATCAGAGAAAGGCTAGGATGTCGTGAGTAATACCTAAATTTTGTTTCACAGGCATCACGGGCATTGGTTTTTCATCTACTGAGAATTTTTTCATATTTTTCATTTTTGGACACAGGAGTGCTTTCATAAAGATTTTATTCTCTGAAGGTGAGCAGGCTGTTGTCTGCTCAGCACTTTGTCAGCAATTTTTTCATAGATGCATACTGTCTATTCTAAAGTGGCTGGTATTTGTTCATATGTTTTAAAAGTTCATTACTGCCACATGGAGGTGATGGAGTTTAAGAAGATCCAAGGGAAAGTCGCTCTGTTATCTCTGTTGAAATACACTTGCAGTGAGAGAATTTTTCACTGTCTTAGCAAAAAAAGTCATTATATGAAAGGAAAGAAGAGGTCATTCTTGCCATGCTGGTGCTCTCTTCTCTGAGCTGTTGATGAAATTCTGATCACCACAGGCTGCGGGTTTTCTCTGTAATTTCCTGACATTAGATTTGAGAGAGAGCACCTTCTGTCACTTTTACAGAAGCTACATTTCCTTTTACTTTATTACCATGAGACTATTTCATATCATCCTGGAAATTTTTCTGATGCTTCCCATGATTCCCATCTTTGAGTCCCTGCATGGTTCAGTGTATTTCACTCAAATGTCTTTTTATCTTTCTTAACCAAACATTTTCTAACCTCTTCTCTGTATATCTATTTCAGTGGCATGAATCAGGACACCCAAACTGATTTCTAGACATTCTCTTGTTATGAATTAAACACCTTTACAGCCATGCTGATATTGCCACATATTGCTGTTGGAAAAAATAAAAGCAGGAAATATGTCAACAGGCAGGAATGATAGCAAGGTTTGACACTTAGCACTGGTGATGTATGATAGTCAGGAACCAGAGGAAAAGACATGACTTCTGAGCAGGGAAAAAGCAAACTTTTCATTAAAAATATCACTTATATCACTTCCTGCTTTTAATTTTACTTTTTATTTGTCTGGAAAGAATCTGGGAAGTAAGTTTTTTCATGTTATGTAAAAATCAGTCACCTGATGACTTTGTCAACAGCATTTTAAGGGGGGAGTTTAGCTGAAACTTCCATGTATAGGAAAAGTCCTTATAAAGAAATAATGATCAATCGATTATGATTGTCTCATGAAAAACTGACATCATAAATTTTATTTATAAAATGTGAATTATTTTATTATAAAATTTTATATTTCCTCCTATATACAATGTTTTATATTAAAAAAAAAAAAAAAAAAAAGAAAGGTGGGACACTTCACTTAGTATATCTTCTTTGTCTACAGATATGTCTTGATCTTTCATTAGGACACAATATTGTCCAAACACATGGTTTTCAGTAATAAGGAATTTCCATACTTCCCTTATCAATTATTCAATAAAGGCTAAACTTTATACTCCTAAAATAAATGATTAATACAGTGGCATGAGATATCCCTTATGAAAAAAAAAAACAGCTGCACCAAACTACTACTGCTATTATTGTTATTATTATTATTGTTGTTGTTGTTGTTGTTGTTGTTGTTGTTGCATGTAAGCTATGACTAATCTTTATTTAGCTTTTCATTACCTGTGACAATAAGAAATGACCCTTGAACTATCACACAAAATCATAATGGATCAAAATATTCATAACTGTAAATATGTACCTGCAGACAGAAATTACTGGAAAGAAAGCAATGAGGAGTTTTAAATTAAGATGTTCAAATCTTTTTATTCCAGTCTGTTGCTTTTGATAAAATTACAGGATTAGTAATTTCAGAGAAGACAGCAGATGTAATATATTTTGATTTTACTGAAACCTTTGATGTGCTGTGTTGTGAAACTACAAAAAATTAATTCAAGTTGACTTGTATAAGAACTCTGCCACAGAGATTGACAAAAATCATTGTAGAATGATAAACAAATAAGCATAATGATAATTAGAGGTTTGCTGTGGAGAGGTTTCCAAGGTTGATAAGATCAGTTCCCTCTTTTTTTTTCTTGTCTTTTATCCTATTGTGTGATGATAAAAATAACATATGCTTAAAATTTTTTACATAGTTGATGGAATAAATATCATCCAGACAAACTTGGACAAGACTGAGAAGTCAGCCAAACAGGCCCATCAGGTTCAATACCTGGTCCTGCACCTGGGTCGTGATAATCACTGGGTAACAGGGGGCAAAGTGATTGAGAGCCCTGATGAGAAGGATTTGGGGATAGGGGTGGATGAAATGCTGGACATGACTGAGTAGTGTTCTGTACTCACAGCCCAGAATCATAGAACCATGGAATTGTTACATTTGGAAAAGACCTTTAAAAACAAGTCCAGCCATCAACCAAGCACCATGACCATGTACACCACTAAACAATGTCATAGTGCCATATCCACATATATTTTTAAACATTTCCAGGGATGGTGACTGCACCACTCTCGGGGCACTCTTTTCCAATGCTCGACAAACTTTTCTGTGAAAAAATGTTTCCATAATATCTGATGCAAATCTCTGCTGGTGCAACTTGAGGCCATTCCCTCTCATCTTGTCACTTGATACCTGTGAGAAGAGATTGACACTCACCTCATGATATCCTCATTTCAGGTAGTTGTAGATAGGAATAAGGTCCCAGCTTGAGCCTCCTTTTCTCCAGATTTAAAGTTTTCTCCAGACTTTCATTGGTGGAAAGCTAGTCACACCCTGGGCTGCCTGAGAAGAGGTATAACCAGCAGGTCAAGGAAGGGGATTCTGCCCCTGTACCCAGCTCTGGTGAGGCCTCACCTGAAGCACTGCAACTTGTTTCGAGGTCCTTAGTACAGGAAAGACCTGTTGGAGCAAGTTCAGAGGAGACACAAAAGTTATTTAGAAGGATGGAATGCCTCTCTGTCATGGTTTGACATTGGCGCCATGCCAGCGCCCCCATGAAAATGCACTTTTCCCAAATAATTGCTGTGACATGTGATCAGGAACAGAGCAGAGCAGGCCCAAGCTTAATAACAAAGGGAAAAAAAAACTTTATTAAACTACTACTACTATAAAAACCAGACACTAAATCCTGGATGAAAACCTCCCAAAACACCCCTCCTCCTCCCACCTAATTTCCAAACAAACCCATGATGAGACACCACCCAGGATCCTGATCAAGTTGCCACCCTTCAGATAATCAATACTCAGTCTATCAAGGGAGACAGGAGTCTCTCCTGTGTCACAGACCCCCCAGGAAACACAATTGCCACCCTGTGTCTCCAAGTCACACATGGCAACCGCCCGGAGAAAATCTGCCATGGTGACATTCTCCTTTCCATGTCACAGTGCTCTCACCACCGTGCATGGACAGACTACTCATAGGGCACCTTTAAGGACACTTTGCCAAGGACCAAGAAAAACAACAGTTCAGTTTCTCATCTCGGGACTACAGTCCCCCCCCCGTTTTCCCCTGGGGCCGAGGGTCTAAGAACAGAGATCTTCTTCTTCTCTTCTTCTTGTCTGAAGACAGAGGGCCTCTCCACACCGTCTTCAACTTTCCTCTGTTCTCTCCACTCTTCTGTTGGTAGTTACTGAAACAGGTCTCTCGGCCTACCAATGCATCCCCTAAGTGCAGCGTCTGTCAGGAGAATTTGGTTCAGTCTATGGCTAACAAGAAAAGTCCAGTCACAAGCCACTCCGTCATCTCCTTCCAACTCAAAAATTTCCTCTTCCATCGTCTCGGATCCCAGACTGTCTCTCTTCTACTTCAAATCAAGGAGGAGTAATATTTTACAAAGCCTTCATTTCCCAGGAAAGGGTTAAAAATTCAGACTCCTTGGATGGCTGGAATCTCTGCCCAGCAGCCAATTCCCAAGGCCAAGGCTGGGCGCCTTCCCCTCCCTTCCTTCTCCTCCGCCGGCAAAGTTACAGGTGCCGTCCGCACTCTCTGTCTCTTCCCTCTGCGGGGGGGACGACAAAGGCATCTCCGCTTCTCTCCACCCTTCCGTCCGAAGGAGCTGGCTCGGTTCCAGTCCTTCTACCCCTTGGCTCACTTCGACCAGGCTGCATGGCTTCCCCTCCCCGACCCAGCCCCATGGCTGGGCAGGGGAGGTCTGCACAGCACCCTGACCAGAACCAAAGAGAGCGAGCTCTTGGGAGTTCTTGCTTTTAACCCCCTGTGTTCTCAGAGGCGTGTACATACCTTCAGTGGTCACTTTAGGTGCCAATATCCAAACTTGACCACTGATTGGTTTGACCCAACTTCCTGAAAGAATTCACTTCCATGTCAAACCACGACACTCTCCTATGAGGACAAGCTGAGAGAAGAGAAAGATTAGAGGAGAAGCCTGTTCAGCCTGCAGAAGAGAAGGCTCTGGGAACACCTTTTTGCAGCCTTTTAGCAGGCCCTGTTATAGTAGAACAAGGGGTAATGGCTTAAACAAAAAGAGGGTAGATTTAGACTAGAGAGTGGAAGACATTTTTTCCAGTGAGGGCAGTGAAGAATTGGAATGTGTTGCCCAAAGAGGGTAGACAACCCCTCCCTGGAAACATTCAATGCCAGGTTGGATATGGCTCTGAGCAACCCAATTTATTTGAAGATGTTCCACCTTGTTGCATGCGAGCAGACCAGACAACCTCAAAAACCCCTTCCAGGACAAACTATTCTGATTTTATTATTCAATGAGAATTCTTAGGTATGTACTTTTTTCTTGAAGTTAGGCTGAGAATATGAAAGTAGAACCTGTGAATAGTTTCCTGTTTTTTCCAAGAAAATTTAAAGTTGTGAGAGAAGACCTAAGAAAAAGTCTCCAACAATGTCCTAATTGGTTAGAATTGGAGTAATATTTTTGCTAAGATAGATTGTGCTTAAAACTTTATACTCACTCAAGTGTTTTTACCACAATAATGAAGTCATATATCTGCCCTACATACCAAGTACAATGATAAATGCAGTGATTTTATATTAAATACTTCAATAAGTTATGAAGGAGTCTATGAAATTCTGCAGAAACTGAGACTAGATATGTGTGTAAATTCTAGACTGTATAAGGATGGAGTGAAAACAGCAAGAAAAATTTGATAGTTTTAACTGGTGAATAATGGGACTTCCTTATTTCTGTAATCTAAATAACTGTGTGCATACCTTTCAACTGATTCTATAATTTCTATTTCTATGTAATAATAGGTTTATTCTATTTATATGGAGTAAATTGCTCTTCCCCTACTTTTTTACTTCAATTTATGCTTAGCTCAGTCCCACTAAAAATAAAGGGAAAGGCTTTGACAGAAGATTTTAATGAGAGTTTAGAGGTTTGGGAAATTTCTGGCTAGTTAGTCAGCTCACTTTAAAACAAATAAATAAGAGTTTGTAAGCATGCGAGCCTGGGGAGACCTTAATTAAAGTGAATGGGGAAATTAAACTGAAAAAAAATTAAGGCAGCAAGAAGGGAAAGGAAAACAGGGAAACTGTTGTGAGTGAGAGTAAAAAAACAAGTACCACAAAATCAAAACACAGAGT
This sequence comes from Anomalospiza imberbis, assembly GCF_031753505.1. Taxonomy (NCBI): domain Eukaryota; kingdom Metazoa; phylum Chordata; class Aves; order Passeriformes; family Viduidae; genus Anomalospiza; species Anomalospiza imberbis. Next base: position 15,819,228 of record NC_089681.1, on the reverse strand, counting down.
TTCATGATCGTGGCTGCAGTTATTCTTTCTGGTAGATCTTCCTACAGATGCTCTCCATAGACACCTATCACACAGGAAAGAGATCTCGCTAGTGGAAGGAGAGGCACTGTGCTCCCATTGTGGGACTGACTGTGCAAAGGAGCTTGCATCAACTGAAGGTTTTGTCTGCATGGAGACATTTTTAGACATAAAACGGGCAGAATAATTAGTCCACTTAAAACTATTATAATAAGACTCCCCACTGTCAAAATTATTTCCAGAAAAGTGCTTTTATTATTTAGAAGTAAAGTAATTAATTTGGAAGGCAGCTGGATTTACTCAGTGATTGACTGTCTGTGTGGGGAAGTTATATAAGCATAGCTAAATTGATTGCTGTAGCTATGCTGGAAATTATCCCAACAAAAATACACATACCATAGACTATAATGACAATACATGCCCATTTTTCCAGTATATAAATTCTAAAGCGTAGATAAAAAATTTAAACACGTGACAAAAGAAAGACATCTTTTTTTCTTTTTTGTTTTTTTAAGTGGTACAATATGAGTCCTTGGAAGTTTTGAAAATATATTCCATGAAGAGCAATTGAACTACTGGATTCTTTGACCTGTGGAACAGAAAAATGATAGAGGTCATGAAAACATTTTGTAGGAAAAGGTAATAGCTTTTATTAGGCTAAACTCTGAGTTTAAAATAAATTATTGAAATCTGACAAGAAGCAGCAAATCCAGGCTAAAATCTGGTTAGACACAGGTGCTCATAATTACTTCTTGTTATGTTAATAAGGCTACTGAACAAAAGTGTCCTTAGACATTTGCAACAGTGAGGGTGTGAAGCAGAAGGAGAGCTGGCTGTGAGCTGAATTTCAGACCCTCAGTGCTGGCCCATCTCTGAAAGAAGCATTCAGGCAGATAGCAAATGCAACTTTGCACCTAAGTTGATATAAATGTATTTAATTAAGGCAAGACTAATGTGTCTTGGTTTTTAAATCTTTTTTTATTTCATTAACCTCTTCCCAGGTGTTTCATATGGGGTTTTTGCTCAGGTTTGTGGGTAGAGGTTTTTTCTCTCAGTTTCCATGAAAATTTAATCTGAGTTTGGGTTTTTTTTGATGACATATAAGAATCAAGCACATGATTGCCATTTTCTCTGGAAATTGAAACCATACTCTGAGTTTATTCCATTTTTTTCTTTAAATCCCACTCAGTAATTCATATTACTTTGGCAAGCTGTTTTGAGTTTTAAAAGTCATTTGTTCTGTCCCAAGAACAGAAAATACACTTGTTCATCTCAGAAGTATATTATACTATGAGCAATATTGTTCATTTTTTAACATAAGTCAAATTTATTTTTAAATCTGACATGAATCTGTAAGTAATTCTTGCTTTCCTAATGTATGAAAATGAAAAGTATTTCTAATGTATAGAAAAATGAACACAAATTAAAACAAGTGAAATCTGGTCACTTAAGAAAATTGAAATGTGAACAAGAACCATATCCATTTCATTGCAAATGTGTTTAGTAATAAACTATTTTGTAATGGTAGTCATGGCGAACAATAGTTGAATAGTAACATTACGAAATAACCTCCTATGAGGACATCAAACACACTTTGTTTTGTTTTAAAAGTTAGCGAGTTCTGTTTTGGCTATGAGCTTAAAAAGCTAATTTAAGAAATGCTCAAAGCTTCTTTCAGCTATCACTCAGAACTTTTCTGACTGCCAAAGTATTTTGCCTTTACAAGGAAAACTAGTGCCAGAGGGAAAAGTATGTTAGTTAAAGCTGGGGGACAGACATGAATACGTGTTTGGCTTTGCAGCTGTAAACCCTGGTTAGCTCATCTCCCCACATCACAAATCTAACTCTCAGGGACTTAGAATGTCTTTGATGCCTTAACTAGGAGCTAAAGTCACTAATGAATAGTCCTGTAAACAAGTATCAAACAGCAAATTAATAAAAAATTTAAGGCAATTGCCACACACAGAGCACGATTTTCAAGTAATTTAAAATCTGTTCATATTTTAAATGTCAAACTGAATTGAAAGGATATGTATTTTAGATTTCACCGTATGTTTTCCCAGAGAGAGAATAATCTATCTGTTTATCCATTCATAGTATTTACACAGTAGCTCACATGTGATGCCTGTAGCCCAGAAAGGTGTTTTATGTTTGGAAAGATTACACATTTCATTAAAAAAAAAAAAAAAAAAAAAGAAGAAGAAAGTTATCAACTGAAATAAGAAAGATAATTTGCTATTGAATCTAAAATATTAAAAAATCTCAAGACCTTTCAATTCTAAATATCATCCTCAGCTTATTTCATGAAGGGTTTGCATGAGAGAAAGCCTGCTTGGAATTTTTAATTCACATAGATCAGGCACTTAAGCCACTTTTTAATATGTTGATCAGTTACATCATGAGGTGTGTCTTGTTAAAGTAAGAACTATACGCAACATAGATGAGTAATAGAGTTCATGAAAAGATTAAGAATGTTTTTAGAAAATCTGCAGGACATCATTCCCCAGTATCCAGTACCCCGTGATGCAAGATGTGTGTAAATTATTATTGATAATAAAATATGTTGTATGCCTTTGCAATGCTGGCTTTAAAGTTCTCCTGGTTGTAGTGATAAAGGATGCTAAGCAGAGCATGATATGACTTCTTCACCTGGGTTTGAGTCTGTGCACCTCCCAGCAGCAGAACTCAGTGGGGCAGACTGTAATTCCCTAAATGTTCAATGGCCTGGAGCCAGGTGGATCTTTCTGGTGTGAGGGATTCTTCTGTATTCCTCACCTTTCACAGTGAGAAATAACTACATTACCAAATAGTATTACTTGAGCACAGTTTGACTGGAGCACAGGAAGTTTTACCCGAGCCTGAGGAAGAATTTCTTCACTGTGTGGATGACAGAGACTGAAACACACTACTGAGAGAGGGTGTAAAGTCTTCTTCTGTGGAGATATGCAAAATCAAAATCTGTGATAGAAGTAGACCAAAAGTGCTCGTGCAAGCCACCTCCATAAATGGTATGTGCAGGTCAGTTTTTTTAGGCTAGATTTTTTCTGGTTTCCTGTAAAATATATTTCCCCAGTGCCCATGACCTAAAGCTAACTGAAAGGCCAGGTCTTTGCCTTTCACAAGAATGGCTGAACCACAGCTGAAGCACACGTAGGGAAGAGCATCTCCTTGAAGGAATCTATTTCACATACAGGAGAACAACTCTTAGACTTTACTTAGACTCTAGACTTTCCTCTTTCCTTTCAAGAGGAAGTGAATATGGACAATCTTGCACTAGTTTTATGCAAATATTGTTAGCAAAAGTTCATTTAAATTTGCTTCTCTGCTTATGTAGGAACTGCCAGACTGAATAAATCAGAAAAAGGTTCCCTGGCCCCATTTATTGATTCAAACTACAGTCAACACTATGTGCTTAGGAACAGAAGAATAAGATCTGAATAATTACAGTAATTTGGGGGTAAGAGGCAGAGACTGGATACAGAGTAGGTGAAGTATATACAGAGTCAAAGAGGTGCCAGCTTCATTTGGCAAAAAATAAGTTGCCATCAGCTGAAAAGAGCAATGACTCCAAAATTTCAAGAGCAGAGTTTGGTGGAAAAGTCTTTTTAATACTTTAACTTGTATAATTACTTTAGCTTGTATAACTAACTGCAGCCTAACATCATATAAGAAAAGAGCACAGAATAACTACAGATTTAAAGATCCAGATGAAATCCTTACACACTGGTGTTTTAGAAACACCCTAAGCCAAAAATTCAAGAAGCATAACAATTGTTACTAAAGTATGTGCACACTGTACACAGGCCATTTATACTTTTTACTCCCTCTCTTACTGTACAATGAATCTACACTGTCATTATTTGTGAAAAAGTTTTTCACATTGTTTTCCATTTGATGATCGATTCCTTCAGTTAAACTTCTGTGCCTTTGATGTCCACAATGTTCAATAGGTATGTTATCAGCATGAATTTGGAACAAACAGACAGGCAAGAAGAAAAACACAGGGCAAAGAAATAAAGAATGACAAAAACTGATGTCCATGTAGGATAAAAATTTACTGTGATTTGTCTCAGTGTTCCAGTGCACAGTTTGCAGTTGATCAGCCATGGAATACTTTGATGACCAAGTAATAATCTAAAGCAACACATGATTTTATATTTGGCTAAGTGAAATGTTGAACGGCTAGCACCAGTATTGAACTGGATTATTTTTCCACCTTATAATTATTTGATAATTTTATGTAGTTTATGTTTTACTCTAAGATTCAGTTCGTGCCTTCATTCACTTTGGTGATATCTGTGAACTGCTGATATTGAGTAGAAAAGCTGTAAAACACAGAATATTTTTTTTTAAATTTAGTTCCCCTTTTATGCAGTTTCTTTACTCTTGATAATTAATGGGTAGAGAAGAATTTGTTCTGTCACTGTAAACAAAATAAAGAAACATATCAAACAGATAAATCTTCAGTAAACTACCTAAGAGGCAGAATTTGGAGCAAAAATGGCTAAAGTATTTACAAAGTAACACTTCATAGGAAATGCAATAGAAATTAACAATAGTGACATAAGCATGTATATTGCCTAAGGCATAAAAGAAAATTGTTAATTCACAGTACAAAGGAGACAAGATGTCTTGATTTTAATGTGGTCATTGTACTCTATGTATACTCTGAATTTCTATATACAAATGTTGTTCTATTCTTCTAAATCTCATTTCAGCCACCATTTTTTTCTGGGAAAAAAAAAATCAGACTATTGTTAGTGTAGTAGTCAGCTGTACAAAGAAGAATAAGAGTTATCTGCTAAGAGTATACCTATACTGAGATAAAGGTTCTTTGTTCATAAAACCTTCAGAATTTAACCAGCAAAAAATTACATCTTTTTTTTTCAAAGTTTGATTAAAATTTTGAGAACTATGACAAAACAGATTGAGGTTTTTATGCAAAATGATTCTTCTAGATGGTTCCTGGAAGATATAAACCACCTGCAAAATGAAGCTTCTGTTACAGATATATGTTGCATATTGCTCCATTTTAGTTCCTTAATTAACTAAATTATAAGTATTTTCATGGCCTGGTCTGAAGTGATCAAAATTTTGCTTTAGCCATGAAAGAGAAAGAGCAAAATGCAGTAAATTTTGGGCTAAGTTCTTCAAAATGAAATTAGTTGATACTCTCCTTGTATTAAATAACATTTTTCCATAAGTAGGAGGGACTGCATTTTGAACTACTTTTGATATTGACTGTGTAGTAGAGTAATCTTAAAAGAACGCAGATCTTAAAATATCAATCTTAATAGCTCTCTATTTAATAGGTATTTAAGAGGTATCTTGTGGAATTTACCCTTATTAGATGGATGGTAGACATGAGCTACATGGCAGTTCACAGGCAGTCTACAACTCCACAATCTGTCAGACATCTGATCCCAATAGATCTTTCTCTCAAAATGTAGTGTGGACACTTTTGCAACTTTTTATTAGGAGCATTATATTATACATTTTAGGTGGGGTTTTTTTTTCCTAAATTATATTAATCTCACAATATCAAAACAAGACTGCTTTTTATGTTTTTTTTTTTTAGGGGAGGGTTTGACAATTCAGTAGTATATTGAGGTTTTTGTAGCAAGTTTTTTGGAATGTTGACTCTTCTCTCACTCTTATTTGTGAATTTTTAAAATCAAAATCACAAGGCACCTGCACACGACTATAAGAAAGACTGAGCATTTATTAACCAAACTGTTAAATGGAGTATATAATATATTACAATTTGGAATTATGTTTTGTGTAACAATGTATCAAATTGCATTTGGTCTGTAGACAGACAGAAAATCAAATGAAAAATTATGAATGAGCTTAAATTCACTCAGACTTAAAATTAGATCATATGGTCCATTGCACACAAGGATCTATTTCAGAAATATGATCAGCCTTAGTGTGCAAGCAGTACCATCCTGCATAAAGTTAATCTTCTTCAAATATTATAAAAGGTGCCTATGGCAATTATGTTCCTACTGATATGCTGGAAATGAGGCTGGATCAAAGAGAGAGCATTTAATAAAAAGAAAATTTTCTTCATTTTTACATAGTTTCTGAAGAAAAAAAGGAGAAAGGAAAGTAAGAAATTAAAAGCTATTTCTCCTTCCTTCTGTGCCTGTAATACACAGGAAGCCTAGCTCTGGGAATTTGCAATATATAATTCTGTGGTGTAGATTTGTGGTAGTGGAGTAGGGGTTTGCTGGGTAGTAGCTCAATTTCTATCAAGATCCATCCATCATGGAGCTACACAACCAGCTATAGTCATGATCCAAGCCTGTCCCAAACTTTTGGGTCTCACCAAAGTACTTGAGAATGTGGATAGCTATAAGCAGAGGGCAGCACAAATTACTTCAATTAGATTCTTGTGAATTTGAAGCCTAGTTCAATTATGTTGAAAGAAAATTCCAAGCCGAAAAAAAATTAAATGCATGGCTTCATCACTATCAAGGCCTCCATTTATTGTTCCATTTATCCTCCACTTAAGAAAAAAAAAATAGTCCTACATATATTTTCCTAGTAAATCCAAACCTTTGGAAAACCTAACATGGACCCACATGATTGTATAATGTAAATCATTAGAAGTCTGTAATGTATTCAATTTCTGCAATATTCCATTTCCTTATATTTAATTCAAACCACACTGGAAAATGTAAAAAATATGAAGACACAAAAAAACCCTTCCTAAAAACCCCAAAACTTGTTTTCCTTTTCTTCCTCCCTGTAGATATCTTGCAGACATAGAACTTGAATAAGTTAAACTTTTCCTATTTCATTCAAGCTCTCTATATTTACTTATTAAGAAACTCAACAAAGTGATACTTCTCTCATTTGTCTTCAACACAACTAACTTTTTCATTAAATTGCTGTTTCTCACAGCACATGGTTGTGGGCTTTCCTTCCCTAAACAAGCACTACCAAGTAGCCACGGCAGAAATTAATTTAAGAGGGGTTTATACAATCTTGTCAGTGAACCACTCTGCTTGTCAAAGAGATAGGACTTTAAATGTTTGTCTCTTTGTGAAGAAACTTGAAGGTAATTTGTGAAAATAGCCCACTATTCAAAAGAATGAATCCAGATGTCATTACCAGCCATTCCACGTGAGTTTCAAAGATTAGCTAGATTTGTATTTTGATTTCTCAGTGGCTTGAACAAAATTCAAGGAACCACTTAGAAAGTGAAGCACACAGAACACTTAAGAAATAGGCATTAAATTAGATTTTCCTTGTCCATCCAAGGAAAGGAAAAGAAACGCTTAACAGTATAAAATATGGTTACAATCAGTACATGTTAAAATCCAAAGAGAAATTTTCTTCTGTGTTCTACTGCCATTTGCAAATCATTTAAAAAGGATTTTTGAAAATATATTGAGGAAGCCTGGTATTATTTTTGAAGGGGAAGAAAAAATGAAGAATGTTCATTTTCATTATTAGGTTAGAAGGAGCTTTAGAAAATATATATGAAGAAGGTACTTGCTTTCTTTGCAAAGCCAGAAAATCTTGAGAAAAAGGGTATGATTTCTATAAAAAAACCAAAATTGGTGAAACTACTATTTACACTACTTTAATAAAAAAGGCCTCAATTCATTATATAGATTTATATATTAGTTGAGTTTCAGTAACAATTTTTGCTAAGTACTTGGCTAGCCTTTCTAAATCTTTGTAGCTATTTGTATGTACCACTTCTCTGATACCTTAGCCAAGAATAGACGTTGCCAAGACGTACGAGATTTATTATAAAAACTTGCTTATTCTTTTTGCATCTTACAACATAAATTTCCATTTTTTCTTATTTCTCCTGACACTCAGCTGTGCTTCCAAACTCCAACCATCCTACTGAACCTAGTAAAGTCTCATTTGGCTGCATTTTATTGTCTTCTGATGGCTACTTCATTTTAATTATCTTTTCCCTTTTTAAAAAATATTGCTCATCCCCTTGAATTTTTTTTTTTGTTGTTTTAAATCCATATCTGCCTTTTGCTTTCATCTTCTTAAAGCAGACTCTTTCTTGAGATATCTATATGTGTAAAATGTATTTTTATATACATACCTATGAATATATGTATGCATATAAAAATACAAATATATTTCTAGATTAAATATAAAACGATAATCCTGGTTTTATTCACTGTCATTTACTGCTCTTTCCCTATAATTTTCCTTTGCTTTTTTTGGTACTCTTTTCTCTTTCCTTAACTTTTATTAAGACTGTCTCACACATTTTCCTGAGCTTTAACAAACATTCTTTAAATTTAATCTTTCAAAGGTAGGATTTTATGAATCTATGACTTAGAATTTAAATGATTAATTGAAATATGTTGATAGCCTATTTTCAAAATATACTTTAATCCAAATAAATCTTAAAACTGAACAGTTACAAAGGCATTTTCTCCAGTGCTTCTAACCAGAAAAATATTACAGCAGCCAGGTATCAGATAAGTAAATCCCAGGAAAATTTTTCTTCATCAGATGGTACTTCCGATAAATATTATAATATTCAGATAAATAAATATGATAAATATTTATTGGAGAAATCTCTGAAGACACCCAAAGATGCAGGCCTAAACATCCAATACTGAGGCACCAACAAAATAGGTACTAGTGATTCTTTAACAAAGTCTCTGTAAGATTTGCTATAAAACCTTTTTTCATATAAATTTATAAAATTTATTCCAGTCTGTGTTTGAAATCAATAACAAAATCTTTTTTTAATACAAAAGGTTCCAAGAAAATCCATTCTCTTTTTTTATGTTTTTTTTTTTTTTTCCAGATAAATCAATGTAATCAGGGTGAAAAAACTGTGGAGCTAGTCTCAAATAAGCAGGGATAACACTGGCTTTTCAACACTTTCACAAGTACTCTGAAGGTTTTTTCAGAAAATTATTTCCTTTTGCATAAAAAAGCTTCTCTCCAACAAGCAATGTATGACATTTTAAAAATTGGCAGGAATTTGTATGATCACTAAAATATTTCTAAATTAAGGCTGTGAAACACCTTTGGAGCAAACTGCATTAAAAGCTTCTACTTCTATGTAAGTTTTTCTCTTTTCTTTCAAAAACTGGTTTGATGTGTCCTGTGAAAAGGTGAAAAAAGATTTAACTGCTATGGAACACTAAAGTAAGGCTGAAAGCATTTTCCAGCCCACCAAACACCTGTTTGCCACATACCCTGTACTTGCACGGTAAGGGTCAAGCATCTATTTTTTTATAGAATTTGATGATTCTTTTTCTGTTTGTTTTTTTTCAGAATTATTCCTAGAGACCGTACACATCATCAGAGTCAAATCTTACTGGTTTTTTTTGTGTGATTTTAAGGGCTCCACAAAAACTTTGGTAGCAGCAAATTTTTTTTAAAAAAAGTCTTCTAATTAATTTTGACATCAAATCAATAATTTGATTTGAAGTTGTGATGATTTTGGCCGTGGTAAATTGAATTTTCTTCACAGTAGCTAGTAGATGAGGCTATGTTTTGGATTTTTGCTGCAAACAGTGTTGATAATACAAGGAGTATTTGTGATTGCTGAGCAATACTTGCACAGTCAAAGCCTTTTCTGCTCCTCACTCCACCCCACCAGTGAGGAGGCTGGGGATGCACAAGGAACTGGGAGGGTCCACAGCCAGGAGAACTGACCCTGAGTCACTCAAGGGGTATTATATAACATTTGGCATCATGTTCACCATATGAAGCTGGGGAGAAGAGGAGGAAGGGGGTGAAATTCTGAATTATGGATGGTTGTGATGGTTTAAAAACCAGCTGGAAATTTAACGCCAAATGAGCTACTTCCCTTCACCTTGCCCCATCTCTGGTGAGAGAGAGACAAAGGCAGCAACTGAGTTGAGACAACAATTAGCTGAAAACAAACAGCAACAGAATAAGAAAAGCAAATAACAGCAATAATATTAATAACAAAGGTATACAAAAGAGAAGGTGCCTTACACATGAAAGGGGCTCACCATCTCAGCTCAGTTCCACACAGCCGCCGAGTAAAAGACAAGATGGCAGACATTCCCACAGCTTCTGTTCCCCATCCTTGAGCCCCAGACAATGAAATGCAATGGTGGACAAAGACCTAAAAAATTGGATTGTCCATGTCGTGACACCCACTCTTGGACTGCTTGGCTTGGCTCTGTTTGCCACTTGGAGTTGTGTTTTTTCCAAGGGATGGGAAGGGATGGGTGGCAGTGGGAACAGGACAGGGGTCTGCAGGGGTGGTCCCAGCAACTTCCCCTGGAAAGAAGAAAAAAACAGAACAATATGACATCACTTCCATGGTGTGTTCACCTTTCCTTCCCACACAAAGCCACACCCAGCTGTGATGACTTGTGTGGTATAGAATAGCAAACCTTGCCGTGCCCACATGGCTTTGGGCTCTGCCCCTTCTCAGCTGGGACAATGGCATTTGTCTTCTTTCATCGTTACTCCTGATGGGGCCCTGCTCTCCTGGAGGTGGCTGAACACCTGCCTGCCTGTGGGAAATTGTGATTAATTCCTTGGTTTTTTATGCTTTGCTTGTGCATATGGCTTTTGATTTTCCTATTAAACTGTCTTTATCTCAACTCACAAGTTTTTCCACCTTTACCTTTCCAAGTTTTTCCCCCATCACACTGAGGGAGAGTGACCAGTGAGCAGCTGTCTGGTGCTTAGCTGCCATCTGGGATTAAACCACAACAACAGTGATCTACTTGAAATGTTTCACATTTCACCTGATCACAGAAACATATTCTGAGACAAGTTCTTGTTACAATTTCAAAGTAGTTTTATTAAGTCCAACTTCAGATAATATTTAAGCACAGCTTAAAGCTCCTGCTATTGTAAAATTAGGCAAGAGATGTGGATTTACTGCCTAGAAGAAGATTGTTAGCATCTTTATGTACTGCAGACAAAGACTCTTATAATTATTATATATTGTTGCAGTTACTATTTCCATTCAGCTTTGCAAGAGATATTGATATGAATGTTTGCACACACACACACAGAGTATCCAGTCATTTTGCCAAAACTTTTGAGATTGAGGATTGACTCCCAAAATTTGAGGATGTTTGTATGCTTTCCATATTCTTCTAATAGATAATCTGTCAAACACGTCAAGCTTCTCAGATTTTCCAGCAAATTCCTTCTGAATTTTACAGGAGTTTTTTTGACACTGAGGGTAGAATCAGTAGAAGAGAAGCACTACTCTTAAGACAGGTTAAGACCCTATAACCCTTTTACTGAGAAGGTGAAGTGAGTTGCAGCAGGGCAAGCAAGACCCTTACTAGTATCAATACCTACTGTTTTCTCTGGGAATGCTCCAGTCCACAAGTCACACCCTGTGTGTTAGTTGCAAACACTCCTGGGCTGCTGAAGTTCTGCATGGGTGCAGTACAGCTGTCACTGATGTGTTTCTATCTCATTGAGACCAGTGTACCTTGCCTGGGTTGGGTTGTATGAAAAAAGAGAGGCTAGCAACCTAAATTGGTGCTTATTTTACTCAAAACAGGGACACATAGAAATGTAATCACCAACGTAGCAAGAATAAAGAGCAGTCTTTAAATATAAGCCCAACAGTTGCATCAGAACAGAATTTGTTCACATACATGAGGTTGACAATAAACCTAATTAAGCAACATCTGGGATATAAGCGAGTCTGTTTTCTGCTTCAGTTTTTTGGTTTTTTTTTTGTTTTTTTTTTTTTTTTTTTTTGTTTTGTTTTTTCTGATGGGGAAAAATAACATGGCATCTACTTTGTATATGAACACTTTACTTAATAATATTTGGTGGCTCAAAAGGAACTAGTCCAAAAAAGCAAAAGAACTAGTTCAAAAAGCCAAACTGTCCCTGAGTTTTAGTCAGCCAGTTTATGTAAAATTGGTAATAATGCATTTCTTTCTGTCTCTCTTATTAAAAAACAGTTGGATAAAGCTAAATAAGGAGAGTGTTGTCATATAAGTGAAGTTTTATATTCGAAAAAACCGTACTCCTTTGGATTTCCATCAAGCAGAGAATAGAATGAGGTGTAGGGAGAAGCAAATTGAGATTTTTTTCATGTAACAAGTCAGATTTATGAGTCTACACTCCTGAAAAAAACATTTCGACTATTAAAAATGGTTTTGCCAGAATCTTGAAAGGAAATTTCTAAATTAACAATGAAAAATATAAAAAGTGATGAGAATATGAATTTACTTGTTCATGGACTGTCTGGAAGATGAGAAGTTTTACTGGGAGATTTTTAAATTAAAATACATAACTCTTTTATTGTATAACAATTTGTTTTTATATTGTGAATTTGTTCAACATTTTGAGATTTATTTCAGAATAAAAACTGTTTTATCTTTGGGAACCAGAGTTTAAAATAATAATAAGACTGTGCCTTTGTACAATACTGACTCTGTGGACAGTATGTTCACTAGTTAGCAGATGGCTTTTTTCATAGTTCTGAACTGTCTATATTAATTTTAGTTTGGAGACAGATTGAAGAAATTTAGTTTTATTATGTAGCTTTTTCTGGATATCTTCCAGTATCTACCTGTCCCAAGTTGTTTCTAGCCATATGTGAATGTAAGATCACAATATATTTCATAGCAAAAAATATTTTCATTCAGTTACATGTGCATTATTTTCACAAAACCCTTTTCTACCTTAATTTTTTTGATTTATACCTGATCATCAATGCATGGATAATGTTCGGCTTCACCTGCAGCAATGTATGTTTAAATTATGAGAAATTTCCCCTAACCTTAAGTAGTTTTTTCTTTCACCATTATGTTTGTCCATTCATTCAAAAATAAACACATTTAAAGCATGGGAAAAAATTTGGGAAAAAAAAATATCAACAACTACTTCACAAGCTAACAGATGAGATATTGAGGAAAAAAAAAAAAAGGAATCCAAGCTATTCCATGATTCTATGATTTTACCTCTGTTTATGAAGGGTGTTAGGATTTCTCCATAAGGGCAGCATTGAGGGTGTCTGTGTGAGACAAAGCTCTTGGTTCAATCACCCGCCCTAAGCATTTACTTTGGATAACCTGCTAGGGGTCTCATAGACATTCTCAGACCTTACTGAAATTGTGAACTTGCTAAGTTTTTCTGTTGTTTGCCTAAATTGGTGGGCAGAGTCTTTTGAATTTGTATTTCTTCAGATGACAAATGTCATGGGAAAACACCTACAGCAACACACAGGACTTGTACCAAATTTCTGAGCATATGGTTGATCTTCTTACCTAGAAGAGAAAGTACAAAATAATGCAGGCTACTGGTAAATGTCCCTCATATCAGTTCATCCTTTCTGTGGAAAGAGACTGTTCTTTCACTTACTTTTACCAGGGAGTTATCCCTACCTGCTCTCTTCTTGCTACACATTAGGTGAAACTCTTCTCTAGCTTCCTCCACCAAATCGTGCTCTCTTTGGCTGAGCTCAGCCTTATTCTCTCATTGTCTCTCACCATATTATGTGAATTTAATTCAGTTGCAACATAGGAAAAAATACAGAAAATAATGCAGAAATGTAGAAAAAAAACCTCTAATCCATGTTAGACTCAGGAACAGGCCAGGTTCATGCACCACCACCATGTAGCTGCAGGACTCAAGTGAAATATATATAGACTCTAATCACACAAGTTTACAAAAATTGAATGTTTCTAGATGCTGAGTTTCAATGCACAAAAATTTTAAATGGGCCATGACAAAAAATCTTTTTGTTTAAAAACCTTAACTAGTTTCAATTTAGGCTCCGATGTGTAAACATAACTTGTAAATCCTCACATTGGATTTTCATCTACATATTTGATCTGCAATCAGGAGATACCAAATCACAGTGATTTTATTAAAATGAAGTTTTGAATTAGTTCTTTATTAAGGCAGATCAAAATACTAAAGAAAAATAAATGGTTAATAAGAAATGGATACTGCTACAAGGAGTGGGAGCGGAAAGCAAGGGGAAGATCTTAAAAATAATGGAACAAAAAATTTGTGTATACATCTTTCCTAGATTCTGCCTCTTTTTCTGGTGTTACTCTCTAGTAAATGGCTTCAGGCTGGTAGGCACACAGCAATGGGTTTTCCTCTTTTGAGACAATATGATGTTAATATTAGTTTTTTTTCTCCTTCCTCCTCTACTTAGTCTTTCATTTTTTCCTCTTCTTTCTTAACTCAAATGAGTCTATTTTTTTGTCTGTTGACATATTTTTACATTTTATTCTTTCTATACTGAACTGGTCTACGTTTCCACAGGTAATATATATAGTGTATTTTAGTTATGTTTTTAGTTTCTCTGTCTATGTTCTTGGTTGTTTTCCTTGCCTCTAAAGCTTTCCTTTGTCAAGCTCCAGGTTTGTGTTTATTGCTGTTTATTGTGGCCTCCAGTGCCTGGCCTGTGCGCCATCTCTCGTCACCCCCCGCCTCCACTTCTGTGTCTCCATACTGCATCTCAATATCTCAAAGTTTCTGTTCTTGTACCAGAACTATATTAATCTACACTACATGATAAATATCTCATTGTACACTGACAATGTTGTCACTACTTGCAGCAGTAACACTTTTTACTATCTGAATAAAAAAAGACATTGTATAATGCAAAGACAAACAAAACAAAACAAAATAGATATAACCCCCTTTTCAGAAGAAAAATAAATAAAATTGATAAAACTAAATTATTAAAGAAAAGGCCATGGAATTTCAGACAGACAAGTCTGTAAAGTCTCACTCCTGAATTTTTGCAAACTGAGTACAAAGCCTTTGGCTCTTTACTAGCAATGGCAATAATACTTAACTGTGGGGCACAGGATTATACCATCATGTTTAACTTTGTTAGAATCCAGTTGGGCAGAGGTGTTTCAGATTTAACAGCTGAAGTTAACACTATAAACAGGTAAAAGGGCATTCAGTCATGAAATAACAGTTAAAAAATAATGACAAGCTAAGATTTTTGTATCTTCCTGAAATGCAACAAGAAGGAGCATAAAAGACTTGAACATAGCAATATCTCAATATAATATCTCACTACAGAGTAGGTACTTACACAACATAGAGGTTTGGGCAGCAGTGGCATTGGCCATCTCCATCTCTCATTGATTTCTAGCCTTGGAAGATGAGCTGTAGCGTATTGTTTCATGAAGCCCAAACCGGCATACAGGAAAATCCACATAGAAGAAAGAAGTTTCAATAACTATAAATACCAAGATATGTGAATGAAATTGAAGTTCATTTTTATAAACTGGGAAAAATTATTTTTCAGAAGTAGTATATAAACTGAGTGTCTAGGAAAGTTGTAGCCATTAGAAAATGCTTAAAACAATATATAGAAGACAAATGCGTTTACAGTGTATTATGTGAATTACTTCACCAAGACTGCTTCCAATTTTATATCCACTGAAAATTTCCACGCTTCTGTTAAAAATGTTAGAAGCTGAAAATACTTTGTTGAGATTTTATCCCCATGGTATCAAATTTAGCCACCAAATTTAGTGCTTTAGATCTGAAATATGTTCAGTGTGACATACTGAAAAAATAATACATAGGAGGAAAATTCAAAACTAAAAAGTTAAAAGGATAACAGAAGAGTACACAAACCAAATTTATCAGCAGTGAAAATGAGAATCTTGGTATTACAGTCAGTAAAACATTAGTCAAGCATATGACATAGACAAAAATTTGTCAGACTATAGTCCATGAAAATAAAGTAGATGTATAAAGAACTCAATTTATTTTAAATATTTCTGAGTAACAAAATTAATAGAAGTTTGAATAAATTCTGTTATGCTTTTGCCAAATATCCACCATGTATGGCTGATTTACATAAAAGAGCTAAAGAGTTCTTGTCTATCATTAATTTCTATTAACTTAAATTCAGCTTAAGCAATAAAATTACATAGCGCACAAAAAGAGACCTGTGTAAAAACTAGTCAAGGACTAAGCCTGAGACAGGATTTGGGGAAAAAGGAGTCAATCAAGGAAACAAAATGCAGAGAGAACAAAAAATCTGATAGCTAAGAGGGAGGAGAAGGAATGGAGCTTGTCACATGAAGAGCAGTCCAGAGAGCTGGCGTTATTTAACCTGCAAAATGGAGGCTCAGGGAGGAGCTTATCACTTTCTACAACTACCTGACAGGTGGTTGTGGTGAGGTGGGTGTAAGCCTCTTCTCCCACAGATAACAAGTGACAGGATGGGAGAAGTTTGCCTTAAGTTGCAGCAGGGGAGCTTTGGTTTGGGTTCTAGCAAAAAACAAATTCACGGAAAAGGATGTAAAGCGTTGGAACAGGTTGCTCGGGGAAGTGGTGAAGTCATCCTCCCTGTAAGTGTTCCAAATATTTGTGGATATGATACTTGGGGACATGGTTTGATGGTAAATGTGGTTTAATGGTGGGGGTGCTGGGCTGACTGTTGGACTTGATGATCTTAGAGATCATTTCCAATCTTAATGATTCTATGAATAGTATCAACAGGCAGAGAAAAAAAAAATTCTTTAAAAACTTCATGTGTAAAAGTGGTTTGCATAGTAACATGGAAGTCAGGGGGGTGAAAGCATCAAGATGTAACCAGTAAACCCATTCAATGAGAGCTAAAAATATAGTGGGACCTATTTAGTATTGTTTTTTTCCCTACTGTTTTATGCTCAACTGAATATGACTTAGGCAAACGTGCCTTTGCATATTTTTAATACATTATGCTTGATTCTGTGTTTAATTTTACTGATGCAAAGCTTAAGGGAATTTGGAAACTGGCCTCTTCTTACTTGACTGAAGAAAAAGCACACTATTTCCACCCATTTACTATGTGCTAGTAACAGAGTGAACAGTTGCTATTCATGCTTCTGTAAAATATTGTTGCAAAAGGTGATGCTAACATCAAGATGCCTTTGAAGAAAACTAATCCCAGGCAGTCTCCTGATATTTCTCTGTTTCCCAAAGCAACTGTAATAGCTAATTTAGAGTGATAGTGAGATTATACAAGATAAAGTTAAGTAGGTTAAAACCGTAGTGAAAAAAATCCATTTAGTTATTTTAACAATATTGAAGTCATTACCAAATAATGACAATGTGATTATTTATTTGATGATTTGATGATTTTCCCCTGGAAACTGTTTTCTTTCTTACTAATATCAAAATAATTTTAAGAAATGCTTCTCTGCTACTACAATCTTACTTTTCTTTATTCTAACGTTATGCATGTTAATAATAGAATGAATATTAGTTTGTACTCTGGCATGTGTTTTAGGACTTGAGTATAAGTAGGACAAAGATGAACACAGAATCAGGCAATAAACTATTTTCTACAGTAGAAGGGAGTACTTTTTTGCCACTCTATCATATTCAGCATATTTATTTCACAGCAACAAAAGGATAGAATTAGGTTTTTTGACTTTCACTCATTTGACAATATAAGCTGAAATTATTCCAATTTTACTAATGGTTTTAATGTCCTTTTTTATTACTTTACTGCTTTCCATCTTCCAACCAGAATAGGCGACTTTTACTCTTAGAAAAGGCCCAGAATTCAGGGGTATTTTATATACTATTAAAAAACTTTAGTATCTTTTATTTAAATCAGTGTTTCTATAATAGGAAACACTGGCAGGGAAGCATGAACTGTAACTAGAGAAAGGAAAATCTTCCATAGTCCAAGAAACTCAAGAAAAAAAAAAAAAGACAAATTTTTGTGTCTCTCCTCCTTCTTTTCCTTCATTTCTCTTTCTTCTCCAGTAATAACTGTGAGAGCATAACACGACCTTTCAGCCAAAGGAGGCACTAATCAAGGATGCATATGGGGCCAAAATCTGCATGTGAGGCTGAGGCACACTCTTAGTACATAAAAACAATTACTTAAATAAGAAGCAGATGCTTTTTGATGTTATACAGAAATACAAACTTCAGTCTCTACTGGTTAGATGGTAACGTAATATTTTATTTTTTGTCCCTTAGATGAAACTGAGTTGTGTCACTTGTTAAAACATCCAGAGATGAAGCTTCAGATTAACCCTCAAAAATGTTACCAAGTTGCTACATTTTGGAAAAAACCAAGCAAGTATGTATGTATTTCAGATGGTATTTAGCAAATGTGTTGAGAAATCAAATTTAAAGGTTTACTTTGAAATGGATATTAGAAAGAACCAAGTTACTTTAGTTTCTTTTATGAAAATTATGAATATTCAATTATATGACTGAGGTGATTAGCAGTGTGTAGCAGTCATGTCACCCAACTTATACTGTTTGAAGGAAAAAGTCTGCTACTTTTATATTTTTTTTTCCTTCTTATAGTTGATGACAGCTGCAGAAAGTCACAGAAACACAGAATCTGCTGAGTTAGAAGGAACCCACAAGGACCACTGAGTTCAGCTCCTGGCCCTGCACAGGACCATCCCTAAGACTCACACCATGTGCCTGAGAGTGTTGTCCAAACACTTCTTGAACTCTGTGAGGTTTGGTTCTATGACCACTTTCCTGGGGAGCCTATTCCAATGCCCAGCCATCCTTGAGGTGAAAACCCTTTTTTAAATATCCAACCTAAACCTCCTCTGACTCAGCTTCAGGCCATTGCCTCATCCTATTTTCCTAACTCTCAATCTGAAAGTTTGTGCTGGTTTTGGCAGGGGGAGAGTGGTATGGGGTTATATTTTGGATTTCTGCTGGAAACAATGTTCATAATTCAGGGATGTTTCCAATACTGATGAGCAGTGCTTAACAGCACTTTTTCTGCTTCTCACCCCAGCAAGGATGCTGGGGGTGCTGAAGTATTTGGGAGGGGACAAAGCTAGGACAGCTGATCCCAATTGACCCAAGGGAAACTCCATACCATGTAGCATCATGGTCAGGACATAAAACTGTGGGAAGTAGGAGGAAGTTAGTTACAGTTGAAATCATGTTTGTCTTTTCAAGTCACTTTTACATGTGATGGAGATGGTTGAGCACCTTGCTGCCTGCAGGAAGGGGTGAATCCTTTCTTTGGTTTGCTTTGTTTGTGTGTGTGTCCTTTGCTTTCCTTATTAGATTGATTATATCCCAACCCACAAGTTTTCCCACGTTTACCCTTACAATTCTTTCTCCTATCCCACCAGGGGGAACTAAATGAGCAGCTGAATGGTGTTTAGCTGTGAGCCAGGGTTAAAACCCAGCAAAGATAAACAAAAAACTAGGCAAAAGTGCTTATTTCTCTACAGTGTGTAAGAAGGATCTTGCAGGACCATCTCAGACTATATTTTTAAATCTTCGTTGCCTTAAGGCACACAAAATGTATCTCTTACCATATCAGATGGAAAATCAGAGAAACATCTTTCTTTTAAATAAAGTAGGGATGACTAGCATTTTCTGTCATCATTTATATGGCTTAGTTAATGCTTCAATTCTGAATACTTTGCTTCTTTCCACATTGTTCCAGCTGCTCTTTTTTCTCTCTAAAGTTTTTTCCACCCTCTATTTTATTTTCCTTCCTTTCCTCTTAGTTGTTATTCTCTGACAGAGAGCAATTACTTTGATTCCTCTGTTCACAGAAACTAGTGAGTTTACTATGCTCCTCCTAGTAAAGACATAACACACTGTAACGCGTTACCTTTAGATGGGTATGGCGGCTGTGACCTAATGTATGTTAACCTGTACCTGACACGCCTGAAAAAATGTGTACCTAAATGGAATTTTCTAGGTAAGTTGATCTTTGTGATATGTTAGTCAAAGTAAACAATATTTATCAAATTCCATTGAAAATTACCTGTTATATGTCCTTCCTCAACCTGGATCACAGGATTCATAAGCTGTGCATTTCTTTTGATTAACTAAGTTGTAGAGTTCAGCTCTACAATTTTCGGAACGAGTGCTCTAGCTATTATGGGAATATACAAGATGATTTTAACTCTGAGACAATGTTGTGTGAAGGAGAAACCTGTGATGCAAGAAGATCATTGCAGGAAATTGAACAGCATATCATATACATATTTTTATCTTTCAGTTGTGAAAGAGTTTACTTACCTGTTGGCAGTGCTTGTTGAGATAGACAAAGAAATCTTTTCAAAGTAATGGGTGAATAGAGTGACATAAAATAGAGAAGCTCATCTATTATGGGTTTATCATGATGCTAGAAGCCCCCTTACATTGTGTAATTTAGACAAAGTTTAGACACAGGGAATGTGTGAACTCTTTATAACTGGGGTATTGGGTGATACATCAAGTGACATTATTATTAGAAAACTGTTATAGAAAACAAGAAAATTTACAAAAATTTTTAAAACTCTTGATAATTAAACTGAATTTCATCTTTTTATTCTGTTTTTAACAGAATAAATGTTTAATATTCTTTTTGCCTTCATAATTCAGATATCAGATGCATTTGTTCTCACAGAAACAAACAATCTCATCTGAAAGTCAAGATCCAGACTCATTCAAAAATATATCCTGGACTTCCATTATAGGCAATCTTAGTCTTAAATTAATAAATATATCATGACTTGAAGATGAAGCCATCTCTCTTCATTAAGCAAGACAAAAAATGCTCTTCCTGAAGAGTTTTTATATCTCATATCATGATAAAGTCTTGATCTTCTTAGGGTTGATGTGAAATTATAAAATTAACAAAGCTGAAATAAAAACTTTTTTTTAATCTATTTTTTAAAATATCACTGAATAAAATATAAATATGTATACATATATCTAGACAGATGCAGAGCATGAATTTTTGTTCCATTTCACAGAATCACAGAATCACAAGGTTGGAAGAGATCTTCAAGATTATTGAGTCCAACCTGTTCCCTGACACCCCAGCTAAACCATGGCACCAAGTCCCACATCCAGTCTTTTTTTAAACACATCCAGGGATGGTGACTCCACCACCTCCCCGGGCAGACCATTCCAGTACTTTATCACTCTTCCGTGAAAAACTTTTTCCTAATATCCAACCTATATTTCCCTTGACACAGCTTGAGACTGTGTCCTCTGGTTCTGTCAGTTGCTGCCTGGTGAAAGAGATCAACCCCCACCTGACTGCAATGACCCTTCAGGTCCCATTTCATCCCATGTTGAAAAATGTCTCTTTAAACTTACTATAGCAATAAAGTAAAAACCATATTGATGGGTTAATCTGCTGTATCTGCAGTGTGCACAATCTCTAAACAGCTATACAGGCACTTAAGAGTTTTTATTTTGAAGAGAATTATTCCCAAAGTATTGAGAAAGTTATTGTAGCAAATTACAGGAGTAACAAAATCCAGGATGTTGTGCTATGTAAATACTAATGGGATGTCACATCAACATCAGAAGTATCTGAGAGACATAAAAAGAAATCTGGTAGAAAAGATGAACTTTTTAACAGTGCTCTGTGTATACTAATTTCTCTCTTATTTTGTCTTAAAACTCATAGCACTTAAATGAAAGATGAAAAGGAAAATAGAAAGAAAACACTTTATTGTTCTCTTTAAGTTGTTCTTTTAAAATTGGTGAATTCTGATGGATTGAAAGTTGCTGCATAGTTGTAAAATAAAACCTGGATAGATCCCTGAGCAGGACATTTTCAAGGGGAAGTATCTGGCCTTGAGAATTTAACCTGACATATTCTAACCATCAAGAAAATTTTTAGCATGGGCATTGACTCTAAGCTACATTGTAGATTACACATCAGAATAAGAGGGCAGATTAATTAGATGTTTTAAAACATGTCCAGATTTTCTTAAGATGGGAAAATTTAAAACTATATTTCATATTTTATTTATAGATATTATATTGTTAAAAAAATTATTTCCCTCATCAAAAAATATGTAGTCTGTTACATAAATTAGTGATTAAATGTTTTCCAATTTATTTCCAAGCCTCATCATTAGTAATTATGTTACATTGTAGTACCTCTTCTCCTATATCTTACCCTTGTCCATTTGAGCTTTAGTGTCATCTTTGTGAAGCAATTTCTGAATAAAACTGTGGTAGATAAGAGCATTTTCTAAGCTATGCACTAAAGTGAGAAAAGAAATTAAGAGGTCTTATTTTGTTTTCACTCCCCAAAATCTAATATTAGCATCTAATGATCATGTTTCTACTTGACATCTGCATTCACCTTTTCTCTGGCTTCTACAGGTTATCACCTCACTTCTCTATCCAAATTAATCCCTCTAAGAATATCTTACCTACCTATTACTTTGACCAGTCACAAGAAGATCCTCTAAGATTTATCAGAGACTACACTATCAGAACTCTATAGAAATATTATGAAGTATTACTATTCTAAAATGTACAAATGAATATAATATTCCTTTAAAAAATCTAAAACTAGCAAAGAAAAAAGAATGGGATAGAGTGTAGCATTTGCATTATTATGAATTTTGTTTAGTTTTTTTTTATTTACTTCTTTTCTTTCCCCTTAACTTAAGAAAGTGACTTCTCAAGAAAGGACAATTTCAGGATAAATTAGACTGGGATTGGGAAAAGGCAATTTTAAAGCTTCTGTTAAAAGCTTCTGTTAAAAATATATATACTTACAACTAAGATTGTTAAGAATTCTTTTCAATGAATCCTTTAACAAAAACTCCAACCTGCATTGTTTTTGTGTTTAAAAGCATTTTAGTTTAATTCTTCTATTGCAAAATGATTTTTTTCATTTATTCATTCACGCTACTTCTTCAAATTGAATTTATTACATTACAAAAGTCCATAAGTGCCTTTGTTTAGGCAATGATATTCCTTCCTTATGTCTGAATCTGGCTCATTCTGGTTAGTAGTCCATCTAATCACTTTCTATATAAATGGTTATAACTGGTTTTGTTCAATGACTACATTGTGTTTTTTCTCAGAGATTTCATACTCCTCCTGATAATTTGTCTGTATTATGATCAGTGGTGTTACTTACTATTTAGAATAGGACAGTTGACATGATTTGAGATTTCCCTTGGATTACTACAATAAATCAACATTTTTCATGTTTAGTGTTTATACTGTAATACATATAGGTATTCATTTTCTTTGCTTTCTTTTTTCAAATCCATATATGTTTTTTAGAGGAAAGTCAGTGTACAGCTACCATAAATGCTAAAACAGTGTGTAAAGATTTAAAAACTTCAATTTTGTTCATACTTTTACAATACTTGTGTGTATAAAAAAACCCAAACATTAGATGTACAAATCTATATAGTGGGAAAAAATGCTGTGGATTTATCAGCATTGGAATTACAATCCTGATTGCATTTTTGTGGTTTTTCTCAATACAGAAATAAAACATTTCCTTTGTTTCCACTCTTACAGGAAATAAACAAAGATTTCTAGAAGGCAGATTTTTTTATGTGTTCCACATAGGAGGAATATCTTATTCCACTCATGGAATTAGTTTCATTTAGTAAGTCCCTCCTTATTTCTTTTTTATTCAGTGTGTTCTTTGAAACTGGAATTCCTCATGTAGAGAGCAATAAAACATAGTAAATGACAGTCAACAATGTCTGATTATTAAAGAAATGTATGTTAACCTGCCAAAATTTTCAGTATATTACTAACAATGTACTCATAATTGTCACTCTAGATCCTGCAATATATTACAAAAAGACTACATCTCTGCTTGAAACACTTGAGTTCATTATGTATGATTAATAGAGTGATTACAGCTCATACTTGAAGGCTGACATTTGAAATCACATTGCTGTGTCATCTTTAAGGACAGAAATTATTCTCATAATTTCTCAATATATTTGCTATTCTGTCTCTGAGTCATCTAACTATTCTGATTCTTCTCTGCCTTCCAGAGGGCCTCTGCAGTATTGCTTTTGATTTAGCTCCTTCAGAGAATTCTGCATACTCGTAATTATAAAGCAGAAATGTGTAAGTTAACTGACTCCTTTTCGAACAGGAAATCTCAGCTCAATAAAACCCACTTCTGAAAAGCTGCATATGCTGTTTTTTCTCATGCAGGTCATGAGAAGATCTTTTGTTTCATTATATCAGATGACTTACTGACATCCTCTGTAGCCTTTGAAAAAACTTCCAATAAAACAATTAAATTAATAATTAGAACCCATAGGCTGAATTTTGTTCTTTCTGTGTCTATTCTTATCAATAAATGCTTCCTCACACAAAAT
This sequence comes from Anomalospiza imberbis, assembly GCF_031753505.1. Classification (NCBI taxonomy): domain Eukaryota; kingdom Metazoa; phylum Chordata; class Aves; order Passeriformes; family Viduidae; genus Anomalospiza; species Anomalospiza imberbis. The sequence goes on along the minus strand of NC_089681.1, from coordinate 15,795,169 downwards.
TGCTTGGTATAAACAAGGATATCTATTTCTTGAAATACATTTACATTTTTCACTTATTTAAACTTATAAGATCATTCAGATATTCCTATTTTTTTGATTCACCAAAGCATTTGTGGAAAAAACTAATAATTTCTTAAAGTCTGCATTTCCAAGATAACACAAATCTAATTTGCATTTGCAGAGTGTGTCCAATATCTGCCATTTCCTTCTCTCTTTACTCCATTTTCCCTCAAGCCTTTTTCAAATATAATTATCTGTACAGAGGATAAATGACCTCAGCAAGAAAAATTCTGTGATAGAAGTTCACTTCTGTATAGTTGTTAAAGCATATTTCAGAGAAGGGAATAGGAGGTAAATAATAAATTTCAAACCCCTGAAAAACCTTTGTCAGCCACGAGGCACCTACCCATTGTGGTGCTTTAGCCATTCTGTACTTGGCCATGAGCAGTGTTCAGTTGCATTAGCAGCTCCTACTTGAGCATGTTGCACACTTCGTGCTGTCCTTCTCTGCTTCACTAGAGGGACATTAACCTACAAGAGTGAAAGACCACAGTAACCCGATGAAAATTTCAGCCCTACCTTCGTATGGCTCTGTTTAACAAAGGTAAAATAGAAGTATTCACAACTCCTTATGTCAGAAATGCCAAGAGAACAAGGTGTACCAATAGTTGTGGCTTGGATCTTAGTGGTTTTCATGCCTTGTTAGTGCAGGACAGTATCTGGAAAATGGAGGTAAATGTAAAATTTGTGCCAAACCCCCCAGATTTTCTTTGTGTAGGGCAGACTGTAAAATAGTAAATAGTAAAAAAAAAAAAAAAAAAAAAAAAAAAAAAAAAAAAAAGCATCCTATCAGATAGATAGACATGATTAAAGGGCTCCAAGATTTGTTGTGAAATGAGTGCTACCTGACCATTACCAGTTAACATCTGTGTTTTGCAGTTTTATGATCAATGAGAAAGGAGAAACACTCATGAGGAGAGTCATCCACTCATTTCATACTTATGACTTTTGATGGAGTAAACTCTACTGAAAAGTGATTCACTTATCTTCATTGACTACAGAAGGATTTTACATGACTGATTTAGTGTGCTTTTTTTACCATGACTATACTTAAACATTGATGAACAATACAGAAGCAAAGCCACCATGATTTCATCTATATTCAACCTTGGCTCACACTATCATGCAGCTTTGTACTTAAGGCTTATAAGGACATAAGTTTTAGTGTCTTCATTCTATATATACATATTTTCTTTCATAGTTTATTGGGAAATTGTCAACATTTTTTTTTATTTGACATATAAATAGTACAGTTTCTAATTCAAATTACTTTTAAGACCCTTTTTAAAGAATAGAACCCAGATTACCACTGAATTGGGATTAAAAAAATGTTTGCCTTTGAAGAAAATATTTGCTTAACATGATTACTGGAAGGAATTTGTGGGGATCTTGTCTACATTTCTCGATTTGAAAAACCCTCTGGGACAGTGGTGCATGAAATGTTTATCCAGAAACTTGAATCCATTTAACATACCTACAAATATCAGCCCAGAACCTTGATATCTGGCATAATTTATGTGCTGCTCTTTCTAGACACTGAAATCTCCAATTTCACCAGCAGGAACTGGCCCAGGGCCTGCCATGACTTCCTTCTGCAATATCCATTTTCTCCAGTATAAACAGACCAACGTGCTCAGCCTATGTCAAGACAATGCTGAGTTCTGCAACACAGTCATTATATCTGTTCAAAAAAGCTCTTTTCAAGTGTTCAGTTTAACCCTATGATGGATGCATATTTATGACTTTCATTTTCAACTTGTGGAACAGTGAGGGACCCTTGTCATCTACACCAACCTCTTGGACAGTAACAGCAAGGAGCATTCCACAGCATGATTCTGTTTTATACTAAAACTTACTCATCAGAGCAAAACTATAAAAATTCAGTTAAGATAAATGATGAAGGATCAACTTTAATATTGGATAAGATGAATCAATACTTAGTTGTAGAAGAAGGCTGGGAAACAACAGAGACATTCAGAAAGATTGCTTATGTTATAGAATAAGATAATATTTTTTCCAGTAGTGTTCTGCTGAGGGACAAGAAGATTTCACTTGTCAGGATATTGTACTAATCAAAGTCCCTTATGATAAAGTCTTGATGAATGTATTACACCGCTGCTGCTCTTTACTTTTGTCTGCCCCGGTCAGCTCCCGAATGCCTGGCTTGGGCTTCTCAGCTTTTCGTCGGGGCCGGGGCTCGCTGCAGTTTCCGGGCGCTTTTGCTGTCGCGCTCCGGGGTGGGCTGTTGGCCGCGCTTTGCCGTCGGCGCGAAGGAAGAAACAAAGAGGCAGGGAATTCGTCCAAATCCGTCTGCGTGGCGGCTGGATGCTTTATTGGCTGCGAGAGCTGCGATGGAAAAGCTGCAGCCGCTCCCAGCTTCGCGCGGACGCAAATGGCCTCGAGCATGCCGAGGAGTGGGATCAAATAGGGAAGGGACAGGGCGGACGAGGAGCCCTCCCGCCCAATGGGTACAGACATCGCGGTGATGACGTGTACTACAGCGACCAATGGGAACACGGCAGGGGCGGACGCAGGACTTTGGGGTGAGTGGGACCGCGAGAACGGGGAGACGGGCACGGAAATCGCAGGAGTAGGGAAAAACTCGGGGGATGCACGAGGGTACAGAGAACTGGAAAACTAACAAAGAAAAAACCCATAATGTGAACCCAAACCTGGGATGCAACATTACACATAAAGAAATTTTATTCATATTGAAGTCCAAAAAAAGTGTGATATAGATTTCCCCATTTCTTATTATGTCTTAATGATTTTGAGCTCTCATAAGGTACTAAAAAAGGATTACCAAGATGCAGTTCTACTATCTCTCTGAATTTTTATGAAAACATTTTATGCTTTCATATGCAACTCATTCAGTCTTAAGATTCCATAAGAATCTTAGCTTTCATTTAAAAGATCAAATTTTAGTGTAATATCTGAGTGAAATAATTCAAGAACATTCTGAAAACTGAAAAGTTAACCAAAGAATAAAAATTCTCACAAATGACAAAAAAAAGAAAGGTCAGGACTTCTAATTTATAGGTTGACCTAAGTAAAAACTTTTAAACTTTTTGTCAATACTGACAAAATCTTTTATTTTCCTTCTTTTTCCAGAGCTTTGGGAAAAAATAGCTCGATTCATTTGCAAGTTGGGAGCCACTGTTTTAGACTTAATTTCACTTTCCTCTGTCTTTCATACATAGCAGTGATTCTTGCTCACATCATTTTTTTACATATATCATCTCCTTTTTACATATATAATCTCCTTTCTGCCCTTTTCTGGATGCTTTTCTTTCAGTCAGTTACTTCAAAATAATTATATTTTTAATTTAAGATTAATTTCTCTACTTGATTTAAACTAAGTTATTTCTATATAATGAGACAGTGAGAAAAATGAAGAGGATTTTTTTTTTCTTACTTCTACAAATTTGCCTGAAACATTTAAGAAAACAGAAGGTCCTGTTCCTATTACATTAAAATAATTTTATTTTTAATTTTTTTTCCTTAACATTTTTAGAATGTCTATCAAACTGTGAAGAGCTGTCAGTACCATCAACCCTTCAAGCTGGTTTTATAAAGCTGTAAATTTTATGGAGCTTTACAGAGTGTAACTGGAGTAATTTAAATACTGGCAGTTCAAAGTTCTTAAAAAGCTCTTTAAAATGGGAGGATTATTAATTATAATCACATCTCATTTGCAGGCATAATCTTCACATAGTTTATTTTATTAGTTTAGCATGTTAAGCCAGATTATAAAACCAAAGCAACATGGTTGGGGAAGATTACACTCAAAATTTGAGCACTTCAGAATCTCAAAACTGCAATTCTCCTGCCACCCAAATGTGTATCTCCTGTCATTGAATTTAGCATGCATGTATAGTACCAAGGCATAGGTAATGTTTAAATTGCTGCTATTTAAAACTGATGATCTGGCAGCACACATCAGCCAATCTGTCTCCTAGCTTTAGCGTCAGCAAATATATAGCCTAAATGAAACTGTAATTTCTATTAATCCAAAATGACAGTCATACCTTTGGATTACTTTGCATGATGCAGAACAATAATGGACCCTAATTATTCTGCTGTGCTTACTTTCAGTATACCAAGTCCTCTTTCCTTATGATAACTCATGGAAAACTCCATAGAAGAGAAGAAGAGGTAGGAGGAGGCACCACACAACTGAAGACTGCTGAGCAGGGACAGGATCCAGTTGTTAAAGACAAGACTATGCCTGGTGAGGGAAATGATTGGGGGACAGCACGATGGGGGAGTCTCTGACACTAACTCTGCGAATTCTGCAGGACCAAGGTCCATCTCAAGGCAAATGCAGGTAGGATGGATGCAAAGTTCATAATATTCTACTTCACAGAGTTGCTGCGTGTATGGTTAGCTATCAGCTTTTGATTAATATTTGCAGAAAATACTGAAAAACAAGTTGAAAATGAATCAGCACTATTTTATTGCAGCAAAGACCAAAGGCTTACTGGCGATATTAGAAAAATAAAATATTTTAATTAATTCAGTAAAAGAACCGTAACAACTAAACCCCAAACTTATCTTTGAAACCCTGTGCTAAAGCTCTAATGACATTATTCACAGAGGAAGAACAAGAGTACTGTGTGCTTTGAAATAGAGTAAAGAGATGTAGAAAAGAGTGTCAGAGTCTTTCCAAGATAACATTTACAGAGTGCTTTAACATAAAATGTTTCTTGCTCTTCAAGATTGCTCTTATTTTAGAGGACATGTAAACTTCTATGAGGGAAATGAAAAATATTTGTGGAAAAGTAAAACTATTTCCTGCTGATGTTCCAGATAATGGGGTAATGTAATCTTTTTCTTCTGAAGGACCAATTTGGAACTAGTCCTTTTCTTTATCTCTGATGGTTGTTGGAAGAATGCCTGTGTAGCAATGCTATAAAAATAACAGGAGGTCATGGAATGATACAATCCTGTTTAAACATATCAGCATCATTTAGTCAGCAAGGCCTAACGTTGTTTATGGACTTACTGTTTAGCGATATCTTCTTTTAAAGGAAAAAAAAAAATCACTAAACACTTGTGTAACCATTTCTCTCAGTTGTGGAAGTTTCTCCTGAACAAGATTATCTAAAATACAGGAGCAATTATATTCAGCATCTAGTAAGACAAGACTTCTAAACGGATAGTAGGAGCTTTTGGTCTTCCCGTACACGCAATGGGGTTGGATATTTCACTCTTTCTTCCTCAGCAGTGGAGGTTGAAAAAACAGATACTGATGAAATTCCCTTAAACTAATCCTGTGAATAAAGAAAGTAAAAGCATTACAGAGCAAAAGCAAGCCCTCTGCTCATCTATCTTGTGTCATTTTTTTTCTGTGGTAAATAATATTTCTATGTTTCTTCTGAAGATAATTCTATAATATCTAATTATGGGCTTAAAAATAATACATAAAACATATAAATGTTTTTAAAACCACAAGCATTTCAATACCTTGTGTCTCCTTTTGGGAATTTTGAAAGCAATTTATCTTGGATGGGGTAAAACTAAGTGTCTAACAAAGGAGCAGTAAATCAAATAGAGGTCCTGTCAGACCTCTACAGAGAGAAATGTATTTGTCAAATGGCAAACAACAGCACTAAACAATTACATAGTTTGTACTAGGAATAAGAGAAAGAAATAAGACACCAAGTTGAGTGGTGTGTTTGACATGACTGAGGGATGGGAAGCCATCCAGAAGGACCTGGACAAGTAGACCATGGCAATCTCATGAGGTTCAACAAGGCCACGTGTAAGGTTCTGTACCTGGGTCAGAGTGAACCCTGATATCAATACAAGTTGGGGAATGAACACATAGAGAGCAACTCTGTCAAGGAGGACTTGGGGGTGTGGGTGGATCAAACACAAGACATGACTCGGCAATAGGCTTGAAGCCCAGAAAGTCAATTGTATCTTGGGCTGCATCAAAAGCAGGGTGGGCAGCAGGTGGAGGGAGGTGATTCTGTCCCTCACCTTGGCTCTGGTGAGACCTCACCTTCAGTGCTGCATCCTCCTCTGGATCCTCAGCACAGGTAAGACATACACCTGTTGGAGCAGGTCCAGACAAGCGCCATGAAGATGGTCTGAGAGCTGGAGCATCTCTCATATGTGGACAGGCTGAAAGGGTTTGGAGAAAAGAAGGCTCCCTGAAGACTTTCTATCAGCCTTCCAGTACCTAAAGGGAGCTGCAAGAAAGATGAGGACAGAATTTTTAGCACTGCTTGTTGTGATAGGACAAAGGATATAAAAGATTGTAGATTCAGATTAGATATAAGTAAGACTCTTTTTTTGTGATGAGGGTGGTGGAACACTGGAACAGGTTACCTGGATTGGTAGATGCCCTGCTCAGTGTTCTGAGAGCCACAGGCTGGTTGAGCCTGTGTTAGTTTCATCTGATTAAGTGTGTCTAAGTGGTGGATTGATCCTGGCTGGATGCGAGCTACCCACCAAAGCTACTCTATTATTCCCCTCTGCAACTGGACAGGGGAGAGAAAATATAACTAAAGGCTCATGAGTTGAGACAAGGACAGGGAAGAGATCACTCCTCAGTTACTGTCATGGGAAAAACAGACTGAACTTGGGGAAATTAATTAAATTTATTACCAATCAAAATCAAAGCAGGATAATAAGTAAAACTATCTTAAAACTACCTTTCCCTCATCCCTCCCTCCTTCTCAGACTGTACTTCCTCCCCCTCAGCAGCACAGAGAGAAAGGGAATGGGGGTTATAGTCAGATTGTTTCTCCCACTGCTTCCTCCTCAGGAGAGAAGCCCTTCTCCCATTCCAGCACGAGAGATTGTCCCTCCCATGGGATATATTCCATGAACTTCTCCAACATGGGACACTTCCACGCTTTGCAGTTCTCAAGGTTCACTGTGGGTCCATTTCACAAGGTGCAATCCCTCAGGAAAATGCTGCTGCAGCATGGGCCCCCAGTAAACCTGCTGCTGTGTGAATTCGTCTCTCCACAGGTCTGTAAATCCTTGCCAGGAGTCTGCAGATCCTTGCCAGGAGTCTGCTCCAACACAAGCTTCCCATGGGGTCAGCGTACTACAGGTATTCACCTGCTCCAGTGTGGGGCTCCTCCATGGGCTGCAGGGGAATCTCTGCTACAGCACCTGGAGCACCTCCTGCCCCTCCTTCCTCACTGACTTGGGTGTCTGCAGAGATGTTTCTCTCACATAGTCTCACTCCTCTCTTCTCTGGCCACAATTGCTTCTGGACAATAACGGGGTTTTTTTGTTCTCAAGAACAAAATACATTATCCCAGAGGCATTACCACCCTCACTACTTGGCTCAGCCTTGGCCAGCAGTGGGTCCATCTTGGAGCTGGCTGGCACTGGCCCTGTCAGACAGAGCAGCTTCTCATAGCAATCACACCTATAGCCCCCACATTACTCTATGCCATGGAAAACAAAGATAGTCTTTTAAATTCCTTGTACTTGGAACAAGGAATGTTGTAAGGAAATAAAAAATATACTTTTGGAGAAGATGTAAGTTCTGAAGAAAAATATTAGCCCCTGCGACAGAGGCTTCCTAAACATATTAGGAAAATTTTGTTAGGTAATTAAAAAGAAATCAATGCATATTGTGTTTGAAATGGAGCATTTCCTTGTTATGTTAGTAGTTAACATATTACAGAGCCAAGGATGAAGGAAGCAGAAAACTGTTTATTGGGAATATAGGAAATGATATGAGGGAGAGGAAGAAAATAAAAGATTTATAAAAATAATTTTCTAGAGTAGTCTTTCTAGATCTTGCTTCTATCAAAAAGATCTTTGTCTAATGGAAGCATTGGATAAAATGTAGTACAATTGTGGCAATATATATCTGAGGATTTCATAGTTCTATCAATGATCCATTTCTGGATAATTTTGTTCAGAAAGTCAACCTGATAGAAACAAAATGGCACAATTCAAAATACAGTCAGAGAAATATTTTGAACTCAAGACTATCGAATCAGTATTTATGGTAACAGAATACATTGGAACAATATAAACAATATCGACATGGAGGCTGGAAATCCCATAAAATGAAAGGAGTAATTTTAGTTGAAACCTGAGAATCCATACTAAAGATTCATCCTAAGATATAACTTTGCTGTCCTATTATATACTCATGGCCTTTTCTAACTACTGTTTACCATCTGTACATGAGGGATTCACAATACAAAAATGACACGATTAAAAAAAAAAGCAGTATATCCACTAACTATATTAATTGCTTTTTGTAAACACTCTGTATGATTAAAAAAAATATTACACACCTCTTCCCAATCTGGGTGTCTTTGCTAGTGAAATAAAGAGCACTCTGAAAGGCCAGTGGGAAAGAACAACAGCTAGTAAAGACACAATTGATCACCCTTCTCTTCTTCCCTGCTTCTCTCATCTCCATTAATGCACACATATCCAAACCACCCATCCTTCTGTTTGGCTGAGCTCAAACCAACTGTGGTGAGGAGTCCTCTGCTCTCAGTCTTCCCTTACTTTTCAAAAAGAACCATCTCAAATATGGTTCTGGTGTAAGGGGCTAAAAAAAAATAAGGTTATCTTAATGTGCTTCTTACAAGTGGCTTTTCTGAGACATTCTAAAAATGAATTTCAAGAACTGTTATTTTATCGATTTTCTTATTTTCTGTGTAATGATAATATCTTGTCACTAAGAGAGGTGAAAGAGTTTATGATTTTCCACTATGTTTCAGTTGTGGGTGACAGCAAAATACCTGGAATGTCCAGAGAAATTTACTATAAATAAATGCATTTTGGAGTAATTTCCTAGCATCCTTTGAAATGAAGCAGTGGCAGCACATTGTACCTGGTAACTTAACTTGACTGACAACTGGAAGAAAACAGGAATAAAACACATATAGGTCTGAAATTAAAATTAAATCAACAGCCCATGGTTTCTGATACCAGCTAGATAAATAAATATTTTGTAGTTTTCCTTAAAGTGCTGTGTACTTAGGTAAGATAATCATAAAGATTTTTCCCCCAAGGCTTCTGAAAAATGCAAGAGAGTCAAGATATTATTACTGTCCCTTCTATCACCAAAAAGGCCAAATATTTTTTGGGTATAAAAGGTCATTTGTTAAGTGGGCAACCATTTGGTAAGCTATTTTCCAACAATAAAACAAGAAAAAATAACAAAGGTTAGAAACCAGGCAGGAAAACAAGTTAGACTAATTTACTAGTTATCCCCAAAATAACTTTTCTATAAACAAAAACAAAGGTGAAAAACAGCCCTTAAATACTGATAACTGCAAAAAGGTCAGCAAAGAATCTCATTTGAGAAAGATATAATCAATAAATAAGCAACCTTTTTATGAAGACATTTGATTTTTCTTAGTATCAGATAGATTCTGAAAATAAAAAATATAGAACAGAATTCAGAGCAGCTCAATTTCTACCAAACTTTTACCAACAAACACCAATAATATCTCAGGGGGAAAAAAGAGAAAACTATTAGTCTGTTTGTAAATTGTTGATGGTGATTTATCAGATTTTTTTAAAAGTGCTCTTAGTATAAGGTACAAATTTTATTTCTGTATTCAGTTAAGAGGGATTGTGTCCTTTTAAAATGAAATAAAATTTTTGTGGAGCAAATTTTTAATGCCAACTCTCTTGTGAAACAGAACCTTTACAATAACACTCAAAAGAAGGGCAGTTTGCAGTTTTTTGCAGGCACTTTGCTGAAAGTTTTTGCTGAACTTGCTAATTCCTAAAAACAAAAATAACATTTCATAAGACTATCTAGTTCACAATTAGCTTTATCCACAGACCAGGCATTTTGGGTATTCTGTGGCCGAGGATCATCAGGTATAACTGAAATGTCTTAAGCCATGTGTGATACCCGCATTTAATTAGGACAAAAATTGATCTAGGCAGCTACAGCCAATATTCATGACAAATTTTAACACTAATTAACTTCTTAGACAAATTACACAAAATCCAATAGTTTCCAAACTACAGGTTTCATTTTGTTAAGACTAATTTCTGAGAAACCCCATTGTTTCTCTCCAAGCTCTGTGTCCAAATGCAACTGAGTAAAAAATGTAGCAGGGAAAAGTATAGTGTCATTTCACTCTTCCTGTGCGAAGTGGTTTCCCTGCTCAGTTCACATTACTTAGGAATTAGAGCCCCTGGTAAATGTTTGGATTCATGGGCTATACTAAAATACAACAGTGACTAAGTTATGCATCATCCTGTTTGTGTCACATCTGTTATATTGAGGAAACCAGGAATCATTGCCGTGACACGGAATAACTGCAAGGTTCTGGTTGTGTTCTCGTGCTCTATCACACATTAAGAAGAACAAATCCTTGGTTGTTGTGTGGTTTCCATATTCGGATCTCATAGCAGAAATGTCTCTAAACTTGGTTTGGCTTTGCAGAAATATAAATTCGGATCAGAAGTCTGAAGAACAGAGGGCAGGGTGAATGGCACTGTTAAAATCCTTATAGGAGAATAAAAGCATCATGCCTGGACACATCTTGTAGCACATAAAGACTGATTTGAGCAGCTCTTTTTAGTTTTCAGGGGACTGATAAACTAGGGCATCGTGACTCACTTTGTTCGTCTGTGATCTGGAATTCCCCTGTAATCAATCCGAGGTTGCTTTGGCTCAGTTGATACTGTCAGTGGAAAGCAATGATTCTGTTTTCTAAGCTTGATCCAAACTCATGGGAGCTTTCACGACAGCTGTCATCCTTCATGCTAGATCAGGTCAATCTTGTGTGACACCATCACCATTCCACAGTCAGAAAGAAAAATAAGGAGGAAAAATGCTATAAATAAATTCAAGCTACAGAAAACAGTGATGGAATATGAATTTCTAGTGGAATTTTTTTTTGTTTGTTTATTATAAAAACCTGTTATATAAAGCTACTTTTTCTTCCAATTGATTTTGCAAATGCTTCTTTTCTTCTTACAACAAGTTCTAAAGGTTGAGAACTGTAAAATACTACTAATACCTCAGAGTGCAGGCAGAGTGACTATAAAACAATCTACAGGTAGCCATATAGGAAAGTCTACAGAGTACTGGCAGATGAGTAGTGCTACTTAAGTCTATCTGTGGTGCACACAGTAAAGAAGCCAATCCAGAGAAATGTTCTTAATCCTGAGGGCTTTTTGTAAGCATTTCACAGTAAGTTCTCAGTGTTAGCAATTCAGTTAGACACAGGACAAATAGCCGGAAAGCTAAGTAATATTTTCTCTGATGGGGAAAGTACATAGTTTTACCTTGCTGAGATAAGAATTAACTCTTTTTAGTGTGAAATTAGTTTTCTGCCATGCTTCCTTAAATTATTCATTGTTTTAACATGACTGTTAGACATTAACATGACTGTTAAACATTAACATGACTGTTTTAACATTACTGTTAGTAACTGGATTTACTGGTCTGTTATGGCAAAAACAGATTTCTAGAAGTAACACCTAGTGCTCAAAAGAATTGGAAAGAACATTTATTTACAAACTACCTGTCTGTATCTGATAAAAGATCTTTAAAAATAAGAAGACTAGGCCCAAAAGATTAAATTTAGGCTTCTTGATGTCCTGCACCTAATGACTGTTACAGTCTAACCTTAGGCAACAGATTTCACAGAAACTTACACAAGAAGTTTGCGACTTAACACATTTTTACAAATGTTTAAACTTAAAGTTCTAGCAGTAAAATATCTGTTGCTGCTTTGAATCATATTTCTCAATTATTTTTTCTCCTGGTGGCCTTTAAGAAAATATCAAATAAACTCTTAAAAGAGAATATGTTCGAATATTGATGCAGATGAAGTATCTATTAGTGGTAAACTGCAGAGGCAGAAAATTTACTGACCCTTCTTCTACTGGCAATGACTGGGGTTTGTTCTCTGGTAAAAAGAAAAACTCAAATCAAAGTTTGGATGAGAAAAAAATAATATTTGCTGTTTTCTGGATAAATTGTATAAATACCAGCTGTTCAATGAGAAGGAACCCATTGCTTCCTTCATGATCCAGACTTTAAAAAAAATAAACTCTGATCAGCACTGTATTTTGTGTAGTAAGCAAAATTGGACAACAGACAAGGGATTGAATCCTAGAGTCCTAACCATGGACTACAAATGGTTTCAGAGCCCAAATTCAACATGGGCATGCTCAGACTGCTGAATTATATGGCCCATCAAAATATGGCCAGGTCCAAGAACACACAGATATGTGCAAAATAAGAGAGTTTTTTAACTGAGATATCTTAGAGTAACTTTGATACCTATGATCTTGAATATAACTTGTTATAATTTATCAGTTTTGGTCAAAACCACACATTTTGTTTTGCTGCTTCTGAGTAAAAATTAATAAAGCCAAATTTGACCCATAAGACACAATAAATCTGTGTGGAATGTTAATTGAAAAATTATTTCTTGAGAAGATCTTTGAAGCTATATCAGTTTGAGATTTTTGCTCATCAGTTTTTGCTCAACTGATTTTGCTATATCAGTTTGTTGATTTTGATTCAACAACTACTGTAGTTTTAAAGCTTAATATAAATTGCCATATACAGAATAGTTATTGAATTCAAGATTACCATATTAAAAATAGATACATAACTTTAGTTTTAATTTCAGTTAAGGAGATTTTTTTTAAACTAATGAAATAATTTTTAGAAAATGCTATAGCTAATAGAAAACAAAATTGACAAGAAATTAAATGAAGATGGCTACAACTATTATTTTCCCTGAAAGGAGAACTGCTGCTCCTTTTCAGTTTGTTTGTGTTACATGGCTCTATGTTTATACGTCAACTTCATATTCAAAAACAATTTCATGAATACATGCAGAAATCAGACAGTACTTTTCTGAACACTCAAAATTTCCCTTAATAAGTATAGAATGATACACTAAACAGACATGTTCGTGTTAGCGATTCTTCTTTATTTTCCTCTACTAAATGCTTGCCATCCAGGAATTGGCATTGTTTGATGTTAAATCAGGAAATAAGAAATAAGAAATAAATACATCTTTATTAGTTTTATAAAGGGAAGAAACCAGCTTCCTTACTCTGAATTAAATTCAACCTGTACATACTCAGTAGAAAATAATTATGTTATCCTTATTTTATTTAATTTACTTTTCTCATAGAGATGGATAAAATAAATGAATTTGGTGACTTAAATATTATTGTTACAATGAACAAATAGCTATTATGGAATATTTAACTCAATTTGCTAGAAACAGAATACATAACACATATCTCTGGAAATTAATACAGCAACATATTTTTGGCGATTATATTCACGGCTTGAGAAACTGAATAGCTTGTGAATGAAAAATTTAGCTTTCTTGATATAAAATATATAATTTATAAGCAATATGCAGTTTTGGTCTGACTGTAATGCAAATACATAATTCTCAAAGAAATATTATTCAAAGAATTTACTCCTCAAAATGCCAGCTATCCCATGGAAGAATAAACAACATTATAATTTTTATATTTACTTCATTATAATTATTATTCCTGTAAAATGATTTTATTTTAATTAATTCATTAACTATCTTTAAAAAGTAACTAGACATTGTTGCCGTGTCATACAGAGAATTTATTTCATCTTAAATGTATATTCCTACACCTGTAATAATACTATTTTTCCTACTTGCTTATTCAGGCCTGTCAGAAGAACACTCCAAATCTTTAACTTTTTAATTTTAAGGAAGTGTTTTTACTTAACCAGTAAAAAGCAGCATGGAATAATCCAGTGAAGGGAACTGTGGCACCATTGGGGTCTTTTGATAGCTCAAATGAAACAAACCCCAGAAAATTAAACAAGTGGATAAAAGTAAAAATAAATCACAATGACTGATACATACTTTCAATCACTCAAACACTGTTTCACTGTTTTTTTTGTCATATAGATTCTGTTCAGTAAAACTGCAGACTTCTAACAGCTTCCCTGGATTTGCAGCTTTAAAATCAACCTTAAACTAGTCAGCAACATTTTTTTCAAACACAGTTTAGGAATAACACTTTTTATTTTCAAAATAGTTTACTGAGTGTTCTTAAAATACACTCAAAATATTTTTATTAGCATCTTTTTTTTTCAATCTATCCTCTTCTCATTTATTTTCAGGTGAGAAATTTCAGATACTATTACAAACAGTGTCAGTAAAAAGGGTGGATATAATTTAGTCAAAGTAATATTTAGGACATTAATAGTGAAATATTTTACTTTTGTGGTGTTTAGGAAAAAAATTAATTGAAGATGGATTTTTGCCCAATGCCTCCTACATTTCTGTACAGGACAGAATTCCTTTTAGACATTGCAAGATCTGGAAATGTTATTTTTCTACGTATAGATATTGCTTGAGACACAGTAATTCTACCAGCTATGTAGGACAGACATTTTTTAATAATGCGAATTATTTTCTCTTAGAATTGATAGTACTGTTGCATGATATTATTTCTGTGTTTCATGCAAAGGCAAGGACAGCTCTCATAACAAAAATCCACACCCATCATTTCTTTGTAATAATATTCAAAACAAAATAGGAATTTCATTCAGAGCATTTTATTCTATTTCTCTCACAAGCTTAACCTAAAATAATTGGACTTTTGCACAGATTATGTTGGATTTTCAAGGATGATGACAGCCTCTCACTCCTGTTGATTAATCTCTCAGACACATTCTGAGTATGTGTTAAGCTGTATCACATAAAATTGGTTACTGCTCAGGACCACTCACTACAGAGCTTTATCCTAAGAAAGACTGATAAAAGTTGAAAAGTCAGTACATGACAGTCTGGTGAGCAGACAGACATGCTGTTCAAGCTCTATGGTGTCCATTAATGACACAAACAATAATTTGTTGGTAAAGCCAAAAGACAAAGTACAGCACCAGTGAAATGGCACAGCTATTATTTGGTCCAAATAAATGAAGTAATGAGGTTGGATTAATCCTTTGCAAGAAAGTAAAGCCATATATATAGCCTGCCTGTAAAACAAATTTACGTATAATAAAGTCATGAGCAACCTATCTAGCTTCAAACTGGGACCTGAATTCAAAGCTGATCCTTCTTTGACCAGCATATTGAATTCAAGGACCTCCATACATCCCTTTCAGCCTACCTTATTATTTAATTTTATGAACTCAGAAAATAAAATCATGTAAACTGAGGGAAACATGGGTGTATATATATGTTCGTAATGATACTTTGACAATTCAAGGACAGGAACTAATAATGAAGGAGAAAACATCAGAAGAGCCAAAGAATTATGTCTACAGTCCTCATGTCATATGATCTTGCAGAAGATTAAACTACACTGTGCTGTGTTTTGCTGGTGCAGACCTGGAGAGAAGGGTGCAGTGAGAGCAAACGTAGTCCTAAGACACCTATTCTGCTTCCTTTCTCTTCCTGTGCAAATTCTGAAGCTTCATAGCACCAGAGTACCTCCTGTAAAGTCTGATGGTACAAGGAAAGTGATTCCAAACCCCCTGGACACCATTTTTTTTGCCTGTCAAGCAAAAATTTCTCCATGTTGAGAGCCACTTCTAACTGCTGTGATAAAGATACACCACAGAAACATTGGTGAAGGCTTATATTCTGAAGCTGGTTTATATCTGCTTAAGAAACATTTTAGCCTGCCAGAAACCTTGAAGATATGCAACTGGGACAGGTGATCTTACTCTAAAAAAAAGTCACATTACAAATTTTTTTCAGTCAAAAAATTCTACATAGTTGCAATTGATAGTTCAGGAACTACTGAGTGCCCATCCAGGACACAAGTGAGCAAAGAACGCAAGCACTCTAATGCTCCATTTCAAATATCAATATCCATTGTATTGATAGTCACTTCACCTTTACCTTGACTCCCTCCTTGTTTCAGTGGGATTACTAGCACAGTGAAGAACTAACCAAGCACTGTCTAACCATTTCCAGGGCACGAGATAAAAGCTTTTTTCTGTGATTGAATAATGACCAAGTGTTATTCCAGCCTTTTGAACTACATTCCTCTGTGCAATAAATACTACCGCAAAGAAAAAAAGGCGGACATTGTGACAGAAGGAAAAGTTTCCTTCTCAAAAGAGATTATTTTGATTGTTAACATCTCCCCTCCCCAGAGCTACTTTGCCTCTGGCAATTCTTGTGGTCTCAGTCTCACTATGCTTTCTTTCCCTATTCCCTCCTTGTATTCATTGCTGTTTCTTTGAGATTCAGTAAAGTCCTAGAGGATCACAGAACACGTGAATCCAAGTTAAAGCCTTATCAACTAACTTTCTCATCCTATTTTCCTAGTTCTGCTGTCAAAACATTCACTAGAACACATTTGGATGAGAGGATCCCAAGATAATTAGGATTAGTCTGATTTATTTCACAATTCTTCCCCCAGTTTTAAATTTTGAGTCGCATGTATACAGCATTTTTTAAAGGTTGAAGACATTTGAACAGTAAAATTATAAATGGCTAATTATGATGCATTAATCATATGTCAATTTCTTACTTAATTGAAGAGCTGAAAGAAACTGAAAATACAAAAGTTTGAAGTGTCTTATTTATCAGTGCATCTTTTAGCGATTTATGCTTAGCCTGGTGTATTTTGGGTGCCACCATTAATACATTAATGTATTAGCACTCCTCAGGCTAATTGAAATAAGTTTTAGCTGAGGAAAATAATAGGAAGTCATTCATTATAAAGGTTAGGGAGTATGCAGAGCATTGTCTGCGTATGTAGCCAATGCTGTCACCATTAAGTGCAAAGACTCTGATAGAAGAAATCCTTAATAAAACTTTCACTTTTCAAATACGCAGACAGATTTCAGACCACTCTTCATTCTGTCTCAAACAGTCCTGATATATCCAGAACATTGCCAGCAGGTCAAGGGAGGTGATTCTTCTGTGTTCAGCACTGGTGAGACACATCTGGAGTGCTTTGTACAGTGCTGAGTTCTCCAGTGAGAAACAGACAGGGATGTATTGCAGTATGTTCACTAAGGCAGTGGAGCATCTGGAGTATGTGAGGAAAGTCTGAGAGAGCTGAGACTGTTCAGCCTGGAGGAAAGAAAGTTCAGGCAATCAATGTTTATAAATGCCTGATGAGGCCTAAAGGGAGAGGCATAAAGAAGATGGAGCCAGATAGCAAGACTTTTCTCAGTGGTCCCCAATGACAAGAAGCAAGGAAATGAGCACAAGCCTAAACACACAAAATTCCAATTAACCATAAATGATATGTCCCTTTTTTTTTCCTTTTTATTGTGAAAGTCATCAAAGACTGGAATGAGGCTAGCTAGAGCTGTGGAATTTTCATCTTTGAAGATATTCAAAACTGGACAGCACATGTACCTGAAGAACCTACCCTAGGTAACTGTTTTGAACTGGGGCTTGGACTAGGCTATGTTTGGAGATTTCAGTCATTCTCTGAATCTGTGTCTCTAGAAATGATACCCTTTCCTAGTGGAAACACTCAGTGGCAGGATCAGATCCCAAAAAGAGCAATTTGTGACATTGTATATACAGAAATGCACATGATTTAGCTGTAATGGATGCAAACAAATCATTCTCTCACCTTGATTAGTTCACAGGTACTAAAGTAGCAGTAAATCCTTTCCAAAATATTCTTCCTGGTATAGCATTAAAAGTACAACTTTGCCCATAGTTGTTAGATGGAAACTAAAAATCAAGGATCGAGTAAACCAGAAAGGATTTTCTTGTAACTTTGCCATGGAAGTGGGTATGTAGCTCAACCTCTTGTAAATCTGCTTCTGTCAACTGGAGGTCACTGTTTGGAATTTTATATCTAATATTTGCCTTGATATTTTGCATACACTTAGCTAGTATTTTCCCTGTTGTATCAGCATACCATAAGAAAAAATTCACTAGTGAAAATGGTAGAAGCTTTTCTATTTGGCAATTATATGAAGAATTTGGACTTAATTGCAGGAATTCTGTATTGACAGAATTAAATATATTAAGAGTTTGCAGCAAAGAGGGAGATGTTTCTAAGTTAGGAACCATTTCAGGCTCCTCATAGAGCTTGCCAAGGGAATGTGAACTGCAGGCTTTAATCACGGGGGAGCTCTTAGACACCTTGAGGACTGACCTGGTAACTGTGCATAAGCATCACCTTGACAGAAGCAGAGTGCTACATGAAGTGTCTTTGCCAGAAGGTTCTGCTCACTGAATATTACAAGAGAAACAAAATTCTGCTTCCACTGAATCACAGATCAGGAAGCAAGTACAGAATTTCTCAGATGGGACCACACACAGAAAACCCTATAACTAAATGTTTAGGGCTCTCTTAATCTGAAACCTCTCCTGGCACCCAAGGCTTAACTTTCCTGTTTCTTTCTTGGGAAACAGAACTGTGAAAATATTTTTCAGTACTTGGATACTAATTCTGCCAGCTGTGAAAATGTAGAGTAGGAAAATTATGCTCTATATGTCCAATGGCCCGATTTCAAATAACCCCGTATACTTTAAAGATAGTTTTCAGAGAATATGATTCTCAGATTCACTTATACTTACCTAAAAGAATCTGATTGAGACACAGGGAACTTTAGTGAATGAGTATTTAAAGTTTTTTAGGCTTTCCTGATATTTTACTCTTTATGTCCAGCCAAGGTAAGCTATCATTAAAAATAGGGAGTATCGGGAACATTTCTGAATAATAGGAATTTTTCACGTCTCTCTGGTCTGGGGTGCAATTCTTCACAGAAATTTTTCATGATAAACTTTCCAGTTAGAATATTTTGTTAGTATTGTAACAGAAAATACAAAATATACATGTGATTCATTGACATCACACATTGATTCAAAATTTAGGATGTAAGTAGTTTGAATTAATTCCTATAACTAAATGTGAAATATTTATGAATGTTGGTATAATCCTTCTCTGTTAGTTTGTGACATTTGTAGTTTTCTTATTTTTCCTTTCTGACTTTTTTTCCTGATTCTGAGATACATTTTTTTACAATAAAACTCTTAATTTCTTTCATAACATTAAATCACATTTAGATGTGCTGATGCTTTTTAAACTTAACTTCTATATGAAGACAAATTAATTTCTGTTGGTCAGATAGAAACAGCTGAATACATATTTTTAGCTTTACAACTGGCTTTAGGTGTAGCCATTTAGGATAATGCATAGTGGTGAACAAAATATCATTAATATATATCTTTTTATATACTGCCTCTGGTTTTATAAGATTTTTATATCATCCTTTATTTTCTGCCTCATTTGTACATGAGACTGATAATTTACCACATGTTTTGTAGGTATAGTAACTGCTGTTAATATAAGCAGCAAAAAATATTTAATTAAAAGTAAGATTCAACTATTGTAATTATCACTGAGAATTCATAGAGCTAAATATAACAAAGGAAAACAGTTTTAATCTTTTGTCAAATTGCATGGAAAGGAAATTCTGGAGGACCTCACCTCTGTCACATCCCTTATTGATAAGAAATAGATGTGGAAGTTGCCTCCTGTTAAAATTAAAGTCAGAGACTTAAAATTCTTCTGCTTCCCTTCAATTCACTGAAGTATCCAGTGGGAAATAATAATTGTAAGAGTTTATAACTTGGTACTTCAAACATTTTCTAGTGTTACTGCAAATGTTATTTCCCCTGATTTTCATTTCCATTGAAATAATTAGTTTGTCTCTCAGAATAGAAATGGATAATTTCACTACTTGTGCTATAATGTGCACATCTGGATTCAGACAGGTTCCTAGGTGGTACAACTTTGCACTTCAACATCTCCTATAGAGTTCTATTTGATATATATTTTTCATATTAATATTCTTCTTCTTTCTCATTTGATTCACCATTTAACTGTAGCAGCCTCTATCTTTGGGTTTTTTACTCATGTCAGGATTTCTGATACGTGTGGAGGATTTCTAAGGTACATTTTTCACTGGAATGGGTCCTCCAACTAATATCTCATTGAAAAGTTAGTCATCTTGCTGTTGTAGAAGTAATGCAATTGTACATAAATGGATATGTGGTAAGTTGAAGGAGAAATTATTTCTCTCTTGTACTGTTCTGGTTTTTTATTTTGTCTAAGACAAGAAAGCAATTTATCTACACAAACAAGCACACACAGAGTAATAGCACCCAGAAGAAAAGAATTTGGGAAGGGATAGCTCAGAAAAATATACACATATACAAGACATATAAAGTATAGATAAAAGGATATATACTCTTTTTTTGTCCCTAAAGCAATGGAATTGCCACAAAATTAGCAATCTAGAGATACGAAGGGGAAAGAAATATCAAGAGTCTGACAGAGATAGTCCATCAGGTTGTTGCTGTTTTAAATCGGGGCATCTGTACTGTTTATGCTTTCCTCACAGTTGGCATCTGTTACCTGATAGCTTCCAGTTCAACAACCTTCAAGCCATCCTGAGGGCCAATTCTTTCAAAATACTCTGCTCTGATATTTTTCTGCATCTCACACACTTACCTTTTCTAGCACAAACAGACTTCAAATCTTGAAAAGAAATGTGCAAATTTATATTCTATACTTTCTACAGCAGGGTGAATTATTTCTTTTTCAAGTCTTATATTTCACAAAAAAGATTCAAAGCAATTTTTCCATCAGTGGATGTTTCCCAAAAAACTTATTTTTGACAATGAAAAGTATGTTTGTTAGTATTTTTTATGTTTTTTTTACATAAAAATCTTTTTTTCCTTTCTTCCATGCAGCAGGAATTAATAACTTAAAATCAGCATCAGCAGTTTCATTTTATAGGTTTTTAATTATCATTTTTTATTTATTCTAAGCAAATTAAAAATTCAAATTTTCACTTAACCATCATTTCTTGTAGCCAGAATAATGATCTCAACTGTCCTACTCTACTCCTGATCTCCAGTTTGCCCACCTCTAGGAAATTTTGAAGAAAGACTGCATTCTTGTGATAATTGCATATCCAAATGGTCAGTCAAGGTTCTCAGTCTTTGTTTAGGCTCTGTGCAGGCTCAGTTTTGTACCACATCATGCTTGGTTCATAGTTGTGCTAGATGTATAATATCTAAATAAGCCTAAATAAGCCAGAGAATTTCTCAATTTTGTTGCTCTCCAAAATTAAAGGACACACAGCTTTTCTCCAGTTCAGCATGTTAAACACTGATGTTTTTCAATAGCTACCTTTTTAAAAATTTCTCTAGTACCCAAATTTGAGCTGTTCCTCTCTTTCTGTACAATTTTTGTGACATCTCATTTTGTCCTTTTTATTTGTTATTAAGAAACTGATAAGCAAGACCAGACATGACAAAACATTTTAATTAGCTAACCTTTCTTCACAACCAGTTTTATCCAGTCATTTGTACTAAAATACAAATACCAAATACAGGACAGCAGAAAGTACATGCTATTCTGCAGCATGTTGCAAGAGTTTCTTTAAGTGCCCAGCAACACAATGAAAATCAGGCAGAGGCTAAAATAGACCTGCAGCTAAAAGAAAGATTGACTTACCAGTATTTCTGTGGATTCATATGAAACTGAATATATATTCAAAGTAGAACAAGCCAAAAAGCCATGGAAATGATTGGGTAGGAAGAACATGCTAAATAAAAATTAAATCCATTTATTATTAGTTCTTACTCCTCTACCTAGCCAGTATATTAAGTGCTTTTCCTGTTCTGTAAGAGCACACAATTTTGGAAAAAAAGTTTTAAAATAAAAATATCAACATTGTGTTATCTTTGTTTACAAATTGAAACTAAGAGAAATTAAAATATACTGAGAGTCAATTGAGAAATTGTTCCTAAAATTAAGATAATTTTTTGGATGCCTTATTGAGGAGCTGAAAGGTTGGCTGAGAAAGATGTGGGATCTCCGTCGATGGAAAATTTTAAGAACACCTCTTGACAAGCTACCCTTCTCTTAAAATAGGGGATCAGACTAGAAGTTTCTTCCAGCCTTAACTTTCCTACGACAAAGATTGTACTTCATACAACTTTCAGGAAATCTGAGTTAGCAACTACTACAATGGAAAGGAATTAATTTCACATTTCAGTTTCTGTAGAAGTGCTTAGGTACAAAGAGTAAAGAAATGAGAGAAAGTCAGGAATTCAGGCAGATAGGTAAAAATATAATAAGCCAAAGTTAGACAAATCATATTTACATCAGGGAAAATTAACATTTCACTAAATATTTTCACTCCATTGCTATTTTTTTATACCATATATTTACAAAATGCTATCATCTGCAATTGTACTGGACTAGTGTGGTCACAATTAAAATTATGTGATACTAAAAATGTGGCTAATTATCTGAAGTTTTTTAATGTCAATATTTTGATAACTGCTGTCAAAAATTGTAGGCTTTTCTTGTCACTCATTTTTTCTCCAAAATGATTTTGGTTGCTGTTCTCCAAACTCACTCCAGTATGTCCCTCTTTCTGATAAATCACTTCCACAATGTAACACAATGTTCTAGCTAGAGCTGCACTACTGCCACATCATTAGTTACTAATGTGGGAAATATTGATATTGATAGATGGGATGCTACAAAATATATTCATTTTTAACTGAATCAACATTAAAATTTTGGTTTCTGGCATTCGCTCCATATTTTGTAAATTATAATCTGAAGGAAGATTAAAATATGGGCTTTTTAGAAAATAAATGAAAAATAATTTAGATTTTGAAAATATTCTGAGATTTAAAAAGTTAGATTTATTCTGTGTCAGTATGAGCAGGGTGCAAAAAGCAAGATAGAAGAGCCCTGAAACAGGGCCTTCTGTTTAGGATAATGCTGAACAATGTGAGATCTGAATTGCTACTTGTGGTTGTCTGTTATTTTACAGTTTGTTCTTCTGTAGCATGTTTTAATATTCCTTGTTATGTTTGTAATGTTTCAGTCTATGGACCCCATTTGGCTTCCCTAATGGTTCAGTCCTGAGTTGTTTATCAGAGTTTTCCCTGCCAAAATGTATGTCAACCCACATGTCACTCCACCTGTATACCTCCCTTGTTCCCTTGACTCACCCCTGTCTGTCAAAGATAGCACACTCCTTTGGTTCTGGAGTGTTCCCTGTCTTTCATCCCTTCCTCGAATTACAATTGGATTGTAGGGTTTGCTCCCTCCCCATGTTGGCTTCTATTGGGGAGCCCTTACCCTGGACCCCTCCCCTAATGCCCTCCTATTGGTCAAAGGTTGTGTCCTCCCCGTGTTCCCTCTATCCTATAAAAGTAGTGTTTTCACCTTCAGATTTGTCACTTGCTCTGCCCCCTTTCGAGATTAAATCTTTGGAGACTCAGACAAGTGTCCCTCCCTTATTCCTTTGCCTTGGTTTCCTTGTGCCCTGTGCCTCTGCTGTGCTACCCACGCCGCAGCAATCACCGCCACCCGCGACAGTCTCGGCAGAGACTGGGCGGCGGCCACTCGCGTGTCTGCCCTGCGGCCACAGACGGGACAATGAGCCGGCGAACCTCCATCCCATGGCTGATGTGAGCCAGACACAGCTACTCTGCTTGAGTCAGGGTCAAGTCATGTTTCTCATCTCCCCTAAAACATCTCTAATTACCAAATTTTACAAGATGCAATCCCTGCTATTCTGACCTTGCCTGAGTGTTGCAGTCACACAAATTGTAATTAGAATATTTTTTTTTATCTTCTCAGGAAGAATAGATGAGTAATTGGTACAATCAAACGACTGCAGATTTCTCAAATCACTGCCAATTAAATATCCCAGTTAATTCTTATGAAACTATGTCTAGTTAATATTTGCTGTCCAAGATACAAATTTCCATAGTTTATCTGTAGCCGATTGTTCACTTTTAGCTTCATGGACCAGATTTACAGAATATTAAGCATGAAATGTGATGGACCCAGTTCATTCCAGTGCAGTAGAAGATGTACAAGTCACAGAGCTCGAATCCCTCACCTCCTCTCTAAAAGAGCAGGGAGAACACTGGCCATATGTAGTCCTGAGGGTCCTCTGGGACAGCTCTCTCCCATGCACTGGGTATCTAATTCTGTAGCCCTCATCCCAGCCTCACCCTGCCTTTGTAGGTCCCAATCAACTGTGTCATTTTTGGTTTAACAGAATATCACTGCTTTGCATAGAACCTCTGCGAAACATGGCAGGTATAAGCATGAGTTAGACTGACTTTAATTAACGGTGTGAAACTCCAGGCAGATATCTCTAACTGAACATGCTTTGACCCTGCTCTGTCAGTAGATTAAAGTGTAAACAGAGACCAAATATGGTTAATACAAAAATTTTTGAAAAACAAAACAAAACAGAACAAAACAAATTAGCAGAAACCTACACAAGGGACTGGAAGACAACAATTACCAAAGTACATTTCATAGGTACGAGGTGCCATATGACTTTTTTCCTTTAAAAAGGAAACAAATTTTTGATAATATTAAAGACTGATTATTTCATAGTAAATGTAGGTATTTTGCTGAAATACAAAAATTTAGAAGTGTAATTAGCTGCTCTATACTTTTACTAATATCCATGGAAAGAGAACAGAAATCTTCCAGGCTGATTATATTGACCACTGTCTCTGGCTAACTGGGTATTTCTGATCTTCCAAGTGAAAATAAGGAGAAAATAGACTATGACTTAACACTGAATACCAAAACTGAGAAAAATCATTGAAGGAAATTTTTGGGGGTCAATACTTAAGTTTATATTCAGCATAATTTCATATTTCACAGATCCCAGAGTACCTGCACACACTTTCTGATAGAGTTGTATTAACTTCTGTACCTTCATTTACCATTTACCAAAATAAGAAAGGTACTGAACAGCTCCTACCTAACTGAGCAGTAACAGAAATGCAAATAACCCAAGAAAAGCCTAATAATAGATTAACTTGTCAGAGAATTTAACATATAACCACTTAACCAAAGGCTTTCATGTATATGCCAAAGTTGTGCATACACCTGTACTGTAGTTTCTCAGGAGATTACTCAGGTAGTTTCCGTCTTGTTACATGTTCTAATAATTTGCTTAATTAAAAAAAAAGATATAAAACCTAACAGAACCTGTTCTGGTCAAACAAGAAAACTTAAATTAACCTTTTAAACATATATAATCCTGAGATTAATTAGAAATATTAAGTGAAGAAAGATGATATTTATAAATTAAATAATCTTGGAACGCTCCACAATCAATATGACAGCAGATGTAAGCAAAGATTTAAATTTAATTTAATAACCAGATGAAAAATCTGAACAGAGTATTTCTTTTTCTCTTAGCTGGTTTCTTTTTTTTTACCAGTGCACAAGAAAGAAATAAACTTAAATATAATAACTCCCTCATTTAAAGCAAAAATATTTCAAAGAAAGAAAACAGGGAAAGACTTTGAGATGTATAGCAAAAACTGTGGGGAAAGAAGAAAAGATTAATCTTTTAACCTTCTTTAGCAAACCTGTCATTGCAATCTGTGGTAGGCAAAATCTCTTTTGCTTTTTACAGATTGGTATATGAATAATAAATCCTGGTATCTGATACTGTACCCAGTTCTCTGTTTCTTAAATATGCAAATCTATTATTGTTCTTATCAAGGCTGGCGGAAATTTAGGAATGCACAATAAACTAGATTAAGGTTGTTCTCTATTCCAGACACTTCTAGATATGCAGTTTAAGATTTTGGCATTTTCTGCCTTTTGCATAATTGATTTTACAAACGTAATGACATTCTTTTAATGCTTATCTTCAGTGAGATGAAAAATCTGCTCAAAATTAATTTAGAGTACATCTCAGAGATCTTGGCAGATGGAGGGACCTTACCATCAGCCTCTAGGACAAAATTAATGTTATCAAAATGAAAATGCCTTCTCTAACTCTGCATGTCCTAAGAGGTCTCCTGTTTATCATTCATCTGTATGACTCTGGGAAAATTAACTTGATTTTAAATATTTCTCTTGCAGACAAATGAGAAGAAAAAAAATTGTGAACATGTGCAGCATTTGTCTGATCTGAAAACTTCTGTGTGCCTATTTTGCATTTCTTTGAAGCAAACTCCCATTTTTCTCTGGAAAAACAAACTTCATAATCCAGCACTGCTTAACTTCCACTGCAGGAATCAGGCTTTGTCTCTTATTCATGGACTGGTTTGGGTTAGCCTACTGCAACTTAAACTGCTTGATGCCTCCTACAACACCTCTTAGGGAAGAACATACACTACTTTGTTATAAACTGATATATAATCACTTCTTGGAAGTTAACTCTAAGAACTGGAAATAATTAGTTCAGTATACTGGAAAATCAATATAAAAATAGAGATTTTGTCTTTCAGTTAATTTTGGAGACTGCATTTCAGCCACTGTAGTATTAACGTCCATCAATATGTATAGGCTGTATAGATATATCCATAATCTAACACACTGAACCTGAAGAGCAAACATAGCCTTAAGAACTTGGGGTTCTTTTGTTTGCTTGTTTTTTTATGATCTGTTTTGTTTAAATTCAGGACACAGAATAGCAATAAGCAAATTGCTTTTGATGTGAAAATGGTGTATCAGGTTCAAGCAGGCAGCTGCAAGCAGCTGGGTGCCAGTCCTCAGACTGATTTGTGCACAATATCGAAACCTTGCCCATGGGAAAACACAGTGAAAGACATTAAAAACTTTATTATTGATTTTGATTAAGACTGGCCCAAGCACTTGTCCCACACATACTCTGCCAAACCAGACATGTTGGAGTTGTGGATTACCAAGTGGTTTTGGCACTGTACAATACTTCAACTGTCTTGGCTTAAATAAGGTAAAAGTTAAATCTGATAATGGTAAGTAGATGAATATGATAATACTTCCTAGAACTATGTTTTGGGATATATCCCAACCTTTTGGAAGGTCTCTAAGTTGTGGAAAGCCAGATTCTCTAAAGCAATTCTTGTAGCCAAAGAACATATATTGCTTCAGATAGAAAATAGATTCTCTCCAGGGACAGAAACTTGGCACAATAATTTGGGGGAACTATAAGCTATGAAATGAGTGCAGTTTCAAATAATAGGGACCTTGGGAAAAATTTAAAAAACTTTCATCCAACTTTTTACAACCTTTGATTAATCCTTAGAAATTGAATACTGAGAGATCTCTTTCCACTGTCTCAATTTCTCCAATGTTTCCCCCACCCATGTAGACATCCTGTCTCCTTGCCCAACAAATCCTCCACCCCCTACTTCTTGTTTGGCAAGTCCCTTGTATACTTTCTAGTTCATTGGACTGGTTTTCTGCTGCTACAGCCTTTAATCACCATTTTAGGTACATATAAGTGCCTCCTAATCCCAGCTTTTTATTGCAAATATTTTGTAGTCACTATATTACATATGCACCTGAAAGACAGAATCCCATCCAGAGGAACCTGGACAAACTTGAGAAGTGGCCTATGGGAATCTCATAAGTTTTATTAAAACAAAGTGCAAGGTGCTGCACCTGGGTTGACACAAACTCCAGGCATCAATCCAGGCTGGGGGAGGAACAGACTGAGAGCAGCCATGCTGAGGAGGACTTGGGGGTGCTGCTGGGTGAAAAGCTGGACATGAGCTGGCAATGTGCACTCACAGGCCAGAAAGCCAAACATATCCTGGGCTGCAACAAAAGCAGCATAGGCAGTAGGTCAAGGGAGGTGATTCTTCCCCTCTACTCCTTTCTCATGAGATCCCACCTGTAGCACTGCATCCAGCTCTAGTGTTTCCAGCCCAAGAAAACCATGGACTTGCTTGAGTGAATTCAGAGGAAGCCATCAACATGATTAGATGGAGCACGAGAGGTAAGAAAATGCTGAGAGAATCAGGCTTGTTCATCCCAGAAATGAGAAGGCTTTGGGGTGACTGTGGCCTTCCTGAAGGAAGCCTACAAAAAAGACAGAGAAGGACTGTTTACAAAAGCATGTAATGACAAAATCAAGGGAGATGGATTCACTCTAAAAGGGAGTAGGCTTAGATTAGACATTAGGAGGAAATTCTTTACTGTGAAAGAGTTGAGGCAGTGGAACAGGTTGCTTAGAGGTGCTGTGGATGCCCTGTCTCTGAAGATGTTCCAGACCAAGCTGGATGGACCTCTGAGAAATCTGGTCTAGTGAAAGGTGTCCATGCACATGGCAGGAGGCTGGAACTAGATGATCATTAAGGTCTGTTCCAACCCAAACTATTCTATGATTCTATATGTGTCACTAAATTTTATTGAGAGCTAGGATAGGTCTGAGAAGGCTGTTTGCAGACAAAATCTGCTGGAAATTTTACTGGTGGATGCTAATCAGTTTCTGCTAGGTCTTAAAAGCATCCTCTACTGTGGAGAACAACAAACGTCTGTTATCACCAGCTGTGGTATGGATTAAGCAATACCTCAAACTGAGTTTTATGTGTCCACTTAAAATTTATATGTGTTTTAATTGTGATAGTAAATTAATATTATTCCTCCATTTATGAAAGCATGCAGGAACTGTTCAGGAGATTAGTTCTAATAGATGGATTGATTTTCAAGCAACGTAACAACTTTTGGATAAGAGAGTTTTGGTTTTAGCACTAGAATGGTTGCAGTAGTATTGTCAAGTTGGCATTAGATGTAGCCTGAGCGAGCAGTGGCAGAGCTCTTATGCATGGAGGTGAATATTTATCTGGCTTCATCATATACTCTGACCATTCCAGCAGTCTGTGGCTCCACAGCCTGCCAGAGAGGAAAAAGCAAAGCCTGTATTGATGAAGCTAACTCAAATGGATCAATTTTAATTTAATCTGTATTACATGTGATAGTGTGCCTTTTAGTGATGTCCTGGATCTAAAATGAGGAAGAAATCTGTTCCAAATTATGATACAGTGATTTGAAATTCCTGAAATATTTTCATGCGGGATTTTTTCTGATGTTTTCACTTCCAATAAAATGATATATATCATTTTATGTTTCAGAGAAACAAGGACTGGCAAAGGGAAGAGAGAAAAACCTGCAAAGTGATTACACGCACAGATTTCACTTTCTCAGAGCTGGTGATAGAGACATGGCTATGTAGGAATTATTGAGTCATTACAGCAGTTAATTTAGAAAACAATTTAAAAAAAATCTTTCAATTTATGTTGCCACAAATTATTATATAAATTTAATGTTTGTAATGGTATAAAAATAGTAATGGTACAAATGTAGTATTATTATAAAGGTTGCATTTAACTATACTGATGGATATTTTAAGAAAGTTTTAATGAGTCTTATGTTACACTGAAGTTGTCTAGATATATATTTCACTCTCCTCCTTACTCTTTTTCTGAAGAACTAGAGAGAGTAGCCTCATGGGTGGCTTTGCTAATGGAAAGTAATGATCACAGGCCAGGTGAACACCAGAAGCAAGAAGCTCTTTGACACATTGTTATGACCTGCCCGGGAGGTGAGGTAGCTAAGGTTTGGCTAATGGATACCTTGGGACAAATTAGAGTGAAACAACACAGAATGATTGGTGTTTTCAAATATATACATATATATGCATATTTGAAAGGAAGTATGTGGTTGTTTGGTTATTATCTATAGAAATATAACAGCATATAAGGAAAAGAAAGAGAAAGAACGGTTAAGAATAGACAATGGAAAGGTACCACCACCCCTAGATCTAGCAACCAGACTTGATTGTTGCAATTTATATGTCCATTAGTCAGTGTGCTGGTCACAGTCTTGATCCATCAGGGACTGGGGGAATCCCACAAAACACAAAGTTCAATGGGTTAATATGCACTCAGGTTCAGATGGGAATGCCAAGGTACCTCCCCTACTGTGAGAGTTTTATAGTGTCTGATGTAACACTGTGGGTCATGCACAGTCCTCTGGTGGATGGCCCCAGAAATGAGTCTGGGAGCGCTTTGAGAGTATTTGATGTCTTATGATCCTTTTAAGACATGACACCTGGCTCTTTGATTTGCATAGCTGATCCAGTTTTGTCTTGTCAGAAGGGATGAGTAGGATGAATACCTTCAGTCTTACATGTGAATGTGTGATACATCCCCAGGGGGGTTGGGAGGGAGGACATTGCCATATTGGGATAAAAAACTTTACAGCTTCTTATCTGGCTCAAATGTCATCAGTCTCAGTTTCTCAGGGACACAAATATTGCAGGGCTCAACCAGTTTATCTAAACTTATAGGTTGGTTTGTCAACCTTCAGTGGTAGATGCACATCCTGTCTGCACCTGGACTGTTTTTACACAGATGACAGGTTTTGCCACTTCATATCCAAAAACTCTTCTCCTCCCCCTCAGCTGGGGGTTGCAAACCTGGCCTCAGAAAAGCATCTGCTGCTTTCGCAAAAGGTTGATTGCTTGAGTCATTAACCCTTGCAATTTCAGTCTCTCACACATATCAGAAAATTAACTCTATAAAAATAATTCCTTCCAGAATGCTGATTTGGATTGATCCCATGAATGTTCTTTAAAATGGCAATAACTGGGAATGTGATATAAAGGAAGGGGAGAAGGAACCCAAGGAAGACAGAACATTTACTTTAAAGAACAATAAAGACTTAGTTTGAATTTTATTGCTTGAGAAGACACCAACTTAAATGTACATTGAAACTTCATTATACTGAAATGCTGAAGAAGGAGCAGATCTGTTTTATAATGGAGACTTTTTTCAAACAAGTATGACTTCTAAGTCTTTAAAACATCCTACATGTAATGGTTGGATATGAATGGTGTGCTGATTTAAGAGGTTTATTTCTTCAGGGACCTGATAATAGCAGAAATACTAAAATGTGTTGCAGTAGTTCTGAAATGGAGCTTCATTTGTCTTGTGAGTGTGAAATAAATGAAATTATATACTGCTAAGTAGTTACAGGCACTAATTTATTGCTTTTGATGCCACCTTTCATTTTAAATTAATGCTGAAGTTTCAATACCTTTGGCTCTGTAAACCTGCTAAGTCCTGCTTTGTCACTTTTATTCCTTTTGTAGTGTTGTCAAACAGAGGAATTCAGAGTTGGAATTCCACTTGAAATTAAGCTTACAATCAAAAAGAAAAAAAATGCCAGACACCCTGAAACCTTGGCTCCGCCAAGAGTTATGCAAGAGTGGATTTGAATATGATTGCTGAATTTTCACTGCTGCCTTAAAAAGTTCACATAAAAAATTAATTATAAATGTTCTTTAGATGAGGTCTGTATACCCGACTTTTTACACTCAATGAGACCTGAAATGAAAACACAAATACGAAAAATTAAAAAAGCAAAAAATGCCTAGCAGCCTTCTATTTTAAAATCACACTACTTCATATATTAAATATCTTCTGGAATCTACCTCATCATATTTTCATAAAAGATAAGCAAATCCATAAATTTCAGAGTATGATGCATAGTTTCTGTCCATAATTCTATAATTATTGTAAGCTAAAGTAGCATCTGAAATAAAGCTATTGATCAACTCTATTGTATAATTTAATACATAGAACATGTGTTTTGTTATGAAAATATAATTGGAAATTCAAACAGTATGCAATTTAAAAAATGCACACTTAATCCCACAGCTTGGAATTTCCTGTGAGATTTTTCTTGGATTCATATTCATACTCTTTAATGTATCAAATATAGGCTCACAGACAGCAGCTTATCATTAATCCCTAGCTTCAGGGTGTGACATTCTTAAAGAGATTTTTAGAAAACCTTCTGTTAAAATTTGATAACCGTTATACATAGGCCTCTACAAATTTGTATCCAGTCATGTCTGATTGCAGTTCACCGCATTCCCAACATGAGAGCAATGAAGTGATATTAGCCATAGTGATGTTAGCTATAGTATTAAACCATATATAAATTTGAGTTCTGCATTTTCCTTTATATTTTAAATTTATTGGTTACTTTTTTCCTCTTAATGACATGAACAATTTTCCACAAACAGAAAGCAACAGTCTTGCTTTAGTGAAGGTATGCTAACAAGGTTATTAAAATTTTAACAGTGAAACTGATATATAGCTAAAATTAGGATATTTACGCATACAAAGTCAAGATTTTTTAAAATCACTTTTTCTGTAATAGATTTTTAGGGAAGGCTTAAGTTAGCAAGAATCTTTTCTAGAATTAGCATAACTACAACAGAAAAGCTCCTCTTGTACTATGGGTTGCATCCATGTGAAGAAATATGTCACCATTTATGGATCACCACAGACAGAAGAATATGTGCCAGGCAGGAAGTGATGTTAGTAATGCAATTAAAAATAGCATCTCTTCTCCAATTCTGTTCACATCAAATAGAAACTAAATATTAATCTGTGGGAAGAACAGATGACTTCTGTCTTCCCTTTCATATTGCAAGATTAAACCATGAATTGATACTTACATTGCACAGAAGGAAAAGGTTCTAGGAAAAAATGGAAGGAGAAATTCCAACTGAATGATTTGTAAGCACAGAAGTGAAGAAGAGTTACTAAAACTGAAATCTCAAATGTCCCATCATGTATTTTATGTGTTCTTTCTAGTAGCTGCAGTGATTGAGGAAGCTCAGGATGATCTTATCATTCTATGCTTACCTGAAAGGAGGAGGTAGCCAGGTGAAGGTCAGCCTCTTCTCCCAGGGAACCAACAACAGGGTGAGAGGACCTAGTCCCTGGAGGTGTTTAGGGAAAGACATATAAGGCACTCAGTGCCACGGTACAGTTGATATGGTGATGTTTGGTCATAGACTCAACGATCTCAAAGGTCTTTTCTGAGATTTTCTGTGATGTCTCAGTGAACAGAAATGATGAGAAATGAAAATCTATTGTTTTCCATGCCGTTGAAGCAAAGACAGTATTCTACTGCCTTATCACAGAAATGCATGAAAAACCCAATACTACAATGCCTTATGAAACATTTTTTTTCTTATAGCTATTTCATGAACCTGACAGCATTTTTTTTAGTTACAGTGGAGAACCTCTTCAGTTTTTATACTTGATCCAAATTAGTATTGAAGAGTGCTGTGGGTTTTTTTCCTCTAGTCTCTATGAATGGGTTTCTTAGTTAAACTAACATACAAGATGAGCTAGGGTTGGCACATGCTTATGTTTCTCTTCATCTCATTTGAGATGAATTCCATCACATGTGGGAACTGTGGACTTGCTGCCCATAAGATAGACAGACCCACAGTGTTCAGTTAGAGGAACCAATGAAACCCTGAATTGAGCATTAAAGAGGATTTTAAGATCTCAGCTACTGCATAAGAAAATAAAGCCAACCAAAAATCTATTTTGTATGTGAATTACAGCCCCACTGGTTTTCTTTTAGTTTTTGTTTTTAATCTATTTTTTCTGTCCTTCATAATTATTGTTCAAGTCTTATTTTTGTTGTATTAAAATAATTACCTAAAAACATGTTAATGATTCCTGGAATCTGTTATATTGTCTGTGACTTTGGTTGGGTTTTGAACTAATGAGAAATTCAGGACTAGATAAACACATACAATTTATGATGAGTTCATTTCTTCATACTTTATTAGTCTGATCTTCACAGGTCCAGTTTTTTTGTACCTTTTGCAATTTATTCTGCTTTGAACAACTGCCAAAATTCTAATTGAGAATGTACCTATCTAATCCTTTGTCCTGTTTGCCATGCCACCTCACCCAGACTTGATAATGTGGTTTTGCAAAAGAGAACAGCAAGGAAACACATTCCATGAGAAAGGTCAGTGATATGAATGCAGATTTGAGATAAGAGAATGTCTGGAAATCCTGAAAACATGCTTTTGGAGAGCACTGCCACCTCTCCCCAACACACATGCTTCCTGCTCATTTGTCCACTCAGTTTTCAATGTTACCTGCACTCTATATCAAGGGATGTCTGTCACAACATGGAACCCAATATTGTATATCTAGAAAGACAGGGATCAAAGTCCTGTATATGTGTGTTTACTTGTTTGTTCATATGTGTATGTGCAAAGGATGTGTCAAGGACATTATTAACTAATTTACTGCCCATGGATTCCACTAAGGCATAAGATGGTTAGAGCTTCCACTAAGGGGTAGGATGTTTAGGGCATAAATTCCTAAATGTGCTATATTTCAGACATCAATGGTATATGATGTTAAACTGGAATTCTCAATGAGCCATTGCATATTTTGCATGTCCTGCTGTGCTTGCCACATGCATTGACATATTTCTTTAATGTACTCATACATATCTATCTCCTTTATTTATCCTTTTTCTTTGACCCAATATTTCAAAGAATTTTTTCATTGAACTGCTTTTCCTCAAGTCTTAGCTGATATAACCAATTATTAATGTCTCTAGCATTATTACAAAAATTTCAGTTCTGGCATACTTTCTCTGATCTGGATTTGGTGGTTTTAAGGTTGTAGGGTTTTTGGGAGGGAGTTGTTATTTTTTTGTTTAGACTTTTTTTGTGTGTGTGTTTTTGATGGTGGTGGTGGGATTTTGGAGGGGATTTTTATGTTTGGGGTTTTTTGGATGGTGTTTTGGGGGTTTTTTGTTTGTTTGAGTTTTGCTCAGTTGTAGTAGTTGTCAGGTTTTCATTCATTCCACCTGCAGAAAATATTTAAGCACATAAAATTACAACCATTTTCTCCATTAGGAGTAAAACTGTTTGTTTAAAACCTACCATAAAAAAGAATAGGTTGATTTTCCTGAAAGTGTATTCCTCTGTGTCAAACATTAATCTTACAGTGATTCAAATGAAAGAGAAGGATTGTACTTGAATGCACTTAAATAAATCTTCCAAACTTTCAATCTGCAAATATCTGTAAAACACAAGCAGATTGAATTTCAGCAACATGAGCTTTTTCATTACAGGTCAAACTTACAATGTTTTGGACGAAGAAGGATTGTGGTATTTTTCTTTCTGGTATCAGCAGGAAAATGGGAAACTACTTGGAAATAATAATAGCAGCTATTTTCTTTTATTACTTAAGACATAGAGACTGCAGCAGGATTGTAGAATGTTCAATGACAAATGTAGGATGCAGAAAAAAGATCTGGTTGATTTCTATGGTGATTTGACCTGTTGTGTCATAGCTATCATTCTTTTTTCCAGTGTAAAAGTAGAGACATCTTTTAGCTTCTTTTGAGAACCATTTTAGTGTTCAAATCCTATTTAATTTTGCATTTGGGATTAATACTTCTTTCATGAGAAGATATTTTTTCAGGCCATACACTGAAAAATATTATTTTCATTGTAAATAATAATTGTTAATAATAATCATAATATCATTTGAAATCTATTAGTTAACCTGCTTCAAGTGTTTTCTAATAGTTTCAAGTCTATAGATGAAGCTGAAATTAATGACTTCAGTGATGAGACTGTAGAAATAGAAATATTTAAGACATGGTGAGTATAAGAATATGATTATGTCTAGGACAATATAGGTTAATCTGAATAACATGGGGGTAATTTGTGTTGGCACCAATAATGTTAATGAAAATTATTTCAAAATATCAGACTTACTGATTGTTGAGATTGATGATGCTGTATTTCCCCCATCTGTTTTACTCTATTTCCATCTTCTCCTGCAGAATTACTCAATTCACACTAGGGTTTTCCGATTTCTCCTTGATCAGATTCATAACAGAGATAGCTCTGATCTGTACCTGGCTTTTATGACTCCAAAAATGTTCCTCACATCCCAGAGGGGGAAGTTTGGTGTACTTCAGCCACTTTATCCATTCCCTGGGAGCACTACACTCTATCTCTTAGTCAGAGCCCCTATGGACTGTAGATCCTTAAGTGTGAAATTACCTATTTACTGAGGTTAAATTCAGCAAATCATTTCCTTAAACACAAATGGAGAAATACTGCAGCATTACTGAATGGTTGCCAGGTGCCCCACAGCTGCTCTGTTGCTCCCCTTCTCAGATGGACAGGGGAGCCAAAACATAAAAAAAAAAAGGCTTATGGATCTAGATAAGGAGAGAGAGAGATCACTCAGAATAACTGTCATGGGCAAAGTAGATTTGACTTGTGGAAATTATTTTAATTTATTACCAATCAATCAGAGTAATGAGAAATCAAAGTGAATCTTGAAAAAGACCTTCCACCCACACCTCTCTTCTTCCTTACCTCAACATCACTCACCATTTTATCTGCCTTCTCACTCCCAACAGCACAGGGAAACAGGGAATGGGACCTGTGAACAGTTCATCACATACTGTGTCTGTCATTCCTTCATCCTTTCTGGAAGGGCTCCTCAAACTCTTTCCCTGGTCCACCATGGGATTAATCCCTTGGGAGACAGTCCTCCATGAACTTCTCCAGCACACGTCCTTCTGATAGTCTCCATTTGTTCATTAACCGATCCAGTGTGGGCTCTGCCCGTGGGTTGAAGTCCTTCAGGAACAGACTTCTCCAGTACAGTCTCTGCTCTCCATGTGTCCTGCTAGAAGCCGGCTCCAGTTCAGTCTTCTCATGGAATCACAGCCTCCCTCAAGCATCCACCTGCTCCAGCATGGGATCCTTCAGGAACTGCAGATGGATCATCTGATCCATCATGGACCTCTATGGGCTACAGGGGCACAGCTGCCTCACCTTGATCTCTACCACCAGCTGCAGGAGGATCTCTGCTCCAGCACCTGGAGTACTCCTCTTGCTTCTTCCTCACTGACCTAGGTGGATGCATACATGTTTATCTCATATTTTCTCACTTCCCTCTCCACTGCTGTTATTCCAAGTAGTTTTTTCCACTTCTTAAATACATGATTCCAGAGGTGCTATCACTGTCACTGATGGTCTTGACCAGTACCCGGTCTGTCTTGGAGTCATCTGGCATTGGCTCTGTTAGACATGGGGGAAGCTTTCAGCAGATTCTCACCCCTGTAGTTTCTCCCCTGGATCCTCAGCTTGCCTCCTAAGCCCAAAATAATTATATTTTTACACTTTTAGAAGAGGATTGTATATACTGAAAGGAAATTAATCTTACTGAAAAAATAAGTTTTAAAATTGTGTATATTCCTTAGCATAATTTCCATCTGCTTTATGCACAGCAGAGGTTTGTCCTGATATCTCCTCTGTCTTGAGATTATTCTTCCCACAGAAGTTCTAAGGCTATTTTTTTTAAGTCATTCCTGTTCCTAATTTTGCTCTACCTTCTTCAAAAGAGTTTGCACAACAAAGCAGCATTGAATTTTGGCAACTTATTTCTCTGGTAAATTACTTAAGTATGAACAGGAGCATTGTCTTTGTTACCTGGTGAATATTTTCTTTCTGTAAAAGGACTCAGAGGAAAAGAAAATGATCTTAGATGAACAGAAATCATTATCTGAGCTCTCAAATCCAATCCTTCACACAGACGTAGGTGTAGAGAACATAGGAGCTGTTGACAGATTGATCAAAATGGATCATGTATAATAATGAGTGACAGCATGCAGCAACACTCCACAGGCTCATACGGAGAGTTCATAGGGGTTAAAATGGAAGAGAAACATCTGATCAGTGTTTTATGTCAGCAGTCTTAAAAGGCTCCCAAATCCAGATCACATAAGGCAACTTTACAAGTAGAGATGAATCTGATGAAAAATAAATACTTCATTTCTGTGACATTGGCTTTTCTTTGCCCTGGTCCTGGGCAGCTGGGGGTGCCCGGCTGGCACGCTGCTTCTCTGCGAGACCGGGGCTGCCATGTGGGTGCGGAGCTCTATGGCTGAGCCTCTGCGTGGGTCTGCCATGCCCATAGCCTCACGCTGAGGCGAGATAAAGGGCCGAGAGAAGGCACACACTGCCCTCGTGGCTTAGAACTGTTTATTTCCCGCGTGGCTGCCGCAGTGGACAAAGCAGCTGTTCCCAGGTGTGCTTGTGGGCAAAATGGCGGCTTGGACAAAGGGAACATGGGGTTAAATAGGGGGCGGGCAGACAGGGGCGGAAACCCCCCTCGCCTAATAGGGACAGACGACAGGGGAGTGACGTGGAACACGGCATCCTATGGGAACATAATAGGGGTGGGTACAGGGTTCTGGGATAAATGGGATTACAGAGGTGGGGTGATTGATACAGAACTTTCTGAGGGGAAGAAGGGAGAGGTTACAAGATTGACAGGTGAAAGCTCCTGTAGCAGACGGCCTGGAGCGAACCATTATAAGGGGAAAATAGGGGTATGTAGAACTAACATTCATTCAAACCCCTAACTGAACCAACCCGGCATGCAAAACATTTCCATTGAAATGCACAACTTGCATTCTGAAGTGTTGTAGGCATATAGACTTCTGAGCAGCCAAGACATCGTCATAATTATCCTTTCCTAAGTTGAACACTTCCTAGTATTTTAAGGCTGTAGGAATTTGTATATGTCAGTGCCACCTTAGTGAGGTCTAAAACACTTAGAGTTAGACCTACACATTAACATGGTCAGTACAATTATGACCTTTCCTCCTAACTTCTCCCTGTGTTTTGTTAGAATGAATTACGCAAAAATTCAGATAGCCTCAGCTTTATCAACAGGTAACTGGATGCTCAAGGGACTAAAAAAATCATGATTTGACAAGAACTTACAGTAGGAGTTAGACAGGGCTTAAATTTGGAGGGCTTTTTAAGGAAGCCAGTCCTTACTATAATACAGAGGTTGCAGTGGATTATAAATTCCTGAACTGTGTTGTGTTTTTATCAGCTTCTTGTAGCATTTTGATTTGAATACTGCATTGAAGATTCAAAATCTAAAAATTGTTTTTCTGTTTTTCTTTGTTTTTCTCTAGTCAGCAGGACTCCTCAACAAATGTCTCATATCTTTCAGATGTGCTTATCGGTACACAGCAAAATGAAGGATTAAAGCTTCTGCTCTTACTGGCATACATGTGAATTTTCTTGTAACTATATATATTTCTTTTTATTACTGTCCCAAATTAATTCATTCTTCAGCATATGCATCTTGTTTACAACAGATAAATCAATTTGAAAAGAAAACCCAGTCATCTGCATTTGATCTGACTTATAATTCCGTGGTGTAGTGCAAAACTCCTTCACTTCATGCAGCATTCTGTTACTACTGTCACAAAACATTTTAAGGACTAAATCAATCACTAGCTATAGAAAAGAAGGTATTAAAGTGAGATTTAGAAGAGAAAATGTGCAAATGGATCAGAGAATGAGAGTTCTGCAGACATGTAAAAACAATTCATGTACCTTTAGCTGCAGCGTAAGTTGGAAGACAATAGTTATTCCATCTTGAGAAAAAAAAATAAAACAGGGTAGGGAGAGTTTATTTGCTCTAAGCTCATTCATATGGTTCACATCATGATAATTTTCCATGCCTATCAGGCCCACAAAATATAAAATTTTTCTTCTTTTTTTCTTACTTTTGTTCTAATGTAATTTATTATGCATTGCTCTTGTTATATGTTGTTCTTGTAGGAAAATGAGGGCCAAAGATTTGGACTTTTACATTTTGACAATATAATGAGGTTGCCATCAACTGGTCATGTTCAGGACTGAGCTGTAAAAAAATGGGCTGCTTGCTGGGGAAGACATACCCCTGTATTCTGAGAGCAGTAGAGGTTACGGCTGATAAATCCATCAGATTTCCTTCTCAGGCAGGAAGCTCTTAAAGAATTTTTCGTTGAGAAGACGTGGGGTGTAGTAGGAAGCCTGAGAGAAAATTAATGAAAATTTAACTGAGTTCTGTCTTCAGAAAAGTAGCCAATAGACCTGTGAGCAGCAGTGCCCTGCCCTCTCCTTACCTGGGCGATAAATAGTAGCTTCTAACAAGGCTGGCAGTTTAACAATTTAGGATATACATTTACTTTAGCCCCAGAAACACATGGACTTTCATCTCTTTCTGTTTGCTTGATGTAGGTTGTAAGATAGGACACAAAGTTATGTATGTGCAAAGGGCCATGGACATCTCTGTTGATCAGATATGCTGGCTCCATTGGTGAAGATAAATTTTGTAACCCATTGTAGCTTAAACAGATACTAAAGAATATTTTCTGAGCAGCAGTATGATTTCCTAAATTTACAGTGTATTTATTATTTTAAATTCAAATAAATTTATCTTCTATGACCTTTGGTTAAACAAAGCACCCAGCTTTCAGAACTATGGTGTGAGGCCTTCCCAACCCACAATGTGTGAGCATGTAATGGATTTAGCTATTTTTCCTCATTAGATTTACAGTTAGAAATCAAACTCACAAAAGGTATTGACTGGCTATCTTCAGATACCAAAGCAGTCAAATGATCTAAAGTAATTTACCTTTTTTTCTCATCACATATTTAAGGCCGGGATTAAGTAGCTGATAGTATTTCTTGCAAAATTGTTATAGAATTGTCCTTTGTGGAGAAAATAGTTATTTCACATATTTTCTTTAATATTTTTAAAATGTCTTTAAACAATATTTACTATCATATTCAAGAGTGTAGAATCATGTCAGAACTGGAACTTCCAGTTTTTAAGGGTAATGTCCAGAAATAACAACTCAACAGGCAGCTCTGTTCAAGTTCTGTCAGCACAATATGAGACACTTGGTATTGTGATCCTTTTTAGAGAATTGTTAAGATATTTTATAATTAAACAGTGATAACTAGCATTCTAACACACACCAGTGGAAATGCAAAAGATTTCTCAGTTTGATTAAGAAGAACTATAAATTTTAGGTTCATGGAATAATTTTTATTCCCAGAATATAAAACATGATATAGAAATATGCTATAATATCAACATTCTTCACCAGCTTCAAAAAAAAAAAGTTCTGAAATTCAATTTGTTGTGAATATTATTTCTATAATCCTTCTATATAATATTTTAAATTTTTTTTGCTATCCAGTTCAAATGCATATTTGTTCATAGAAAATAATTAATCTGCCTGTCTTGGTTTGTAGCACCATTGTTTAATCACATAAAAAGCCAATTCAGTTAAAAATATGATAATTTTTTTGTTCTGCTCTGAAATCTATGATTTTCATACACTGGAAAGCCAGGGCATTTCTACTATGATACGACTTGATGGACAAAGAACATTATAAATCATATATACACATGTATATAAGCTACAAAAATAAAAAATGAGTAATTTAAATTGGAATTCAAATATCCTCTCCTTTTTCAAAGCAATCTTTCAACTATCTGAAAATATCTATTATAGGCTTTGACATATTTCTGACATTTAGATCAGTAATTCAATAAACTATTGTTCCATATAAATCATGATTTTTAGTGTATTGATCACTTTTCTTGTTTCTAACAGGGTGTCTGGAAAGGATTCATTAATTTCAAATGCAGATCAAACTGGACATCTTTCTTAAAATAAGGCCTTGTTAGTCTTTTCTAATTTCAAATATAACATCTGCTCTTTTACAATGACTTGACATGTGGACTTAGGATAATTTTGTTGTGTGCAGTGCGAGAGAGACAAAAATGATATAGATACATTTAACCCTACCTTGAATGTGTTATATTATGTCCTGAGATCAGTTGCAGTGCTAAAAATTACATTAGAAAAATATAAAAGGTAGTAATTTCTTTTACCTTAATACACTTTTTAAAATAAAATGTGTATGTATAAGTCTGGAAGAGAATCCTTGTGTCAGTAAATCTAGTTCAGAATCCAAATTAATGTCCTTGTCATGTTCTCTCACTCAAAATATATCAAGTTCCCATTTTAGATCTAACTTTTTTGTCTCACAATCATGTGTATTACGTATAGAAGGTCCAAGCCTGATCACACCAAAGTCAGGATGGAACCTTTCATAACCTTCAATAGTGCATGACTAATTCTTAAATAAATTTTATTCTAGAATAATTTTGAACCAGAATTCAATGAGTTTTTTTGGATATGAAAACTTATTTTCTCACACTTTTTTTCTTGAAGTGGTAGATTCTAAAAATATTTGAGTTTCATATGTTAATTCCATGTCATTTAAACATCTTTATTTTACAATTTAATTTTCTTCTAGTTTCAGCACATGTTCCTTAGTTTTGTAATATACAGGAAGACAAAGAGGATTCTGTTCCTTTTCCATATAGTTTATTCTTTCAGAAATATCTTCTTATCATGTTTCCTATTAATTGTTTCTGTAAATAATAAAGCTCTAATATGTTCAAATCCTTTTCTATATCAAAGTTTTAAGTAATTTTTCATCTCCTAATTTCAAATCAGCTTCATTTTTTGCTGTTTCTGTTCTGTATTTCTGGAGGCAGCATGACCAGAGTCAAGTATACAGCTCAAGACAAGTGCATTCCACTCTTTCATCTAATGGCATTAATGTTCTAGAAGGACACCAAACCACATTCTGCCACTAGTGATGCCTGTAATGTGCTATTTCATCTGCCTCAAAGTTGTGATCACACCCTTTGTTACTTTCACTATAGATACTTGATCAACAGAAATGCTTTAAGTATTCACAAGCTAACATGGAGAAAATCACCTTCTGTTTTGTCAGAAGCTGCATTTATCACAAATGGAGAATATGGTCACTCACTCAATCTTTTAGAGAATTAAAGAAAAAAATTACTGAGAAATTAGTCTGCAATCAACAAAAGCTTCAAAATCTCTTTACGGTGCTTTTGGAGAAGGCTAAATAAAAGCTTTTGCAAGAATACATGATACAAACAGCATGGCTTGAATTTAATGAATGAGGAACAGGGGAAACCAGCACATAAATTCGATGTCTGGAGCAAGAAAGGTTTAGCAGGCTGTTGTAGGAAATTATGTTAAATATTATGGAGAATATGTTTAATATCTTTCAGTCTAATTAGTGTAATTCTTTGGCATAGTTTCAGCACAAATGTGCTG
This sequence comes from Anomalospiza imberbis, assembly GCF_031753505.1. Classification (NCBI taxonomy): domain Eukaryota; kingdom Metazoa; phylum Chordata; class Aves; order Passeriformes; family Viduidae; genus Anomalospiza; species Anomalospiza imberbis. Next base: position 15,752,506 of record NC_089681.1, on the reverse strand, counting down.
TAAGTTTGAGGAAGTGCATTTGCCACCTTCTAATGACTAGTTCTTTCAATAGGGAACTAATGCACCCTTGCACTGCTCTATCAAATTTCCTGGATACATTAGGCTCATTTCACATGTCAGGAGGTAGTGTGTAATGTATATCAAGCTCAGTTGTGCATACTCAGAAAATCTGATAAGTACAAAATCTTAATTTCTAAATGCTCAGTGTGGACTAGTGTTAAAACCTCCACATTTACAAATACAGCCCCTGTAGCTAGATACAGCTACTCTGTTAAAAGGCAAAAAATTTCAGAGGGCTATGTAGATACAGAGATCTTTGACATCTCACGCATAAAGCTGTAGGAGCCATCTAAAGCCAAAGATCCTGCAAAGATTCTTCTCTGCTGAGGAAACCAGTCAGTACCAGTTGCCTGCAGGAAATTATGAGAGAAATACTCAAAATTTCAGGTACCTGCAGGGGACACTGTAGCATGAAGAAGGGCTCAGAGGGAAAACCTTAATACTGGGCACAGTTATTCACACTGAAGATGAAATGAAGGGATATTTTCAGTCAAGGTCATAAAAAACAGTTTAGAAAGGTTAAGAACTCCAATGTAAACAGGAATGACTGTTAAGAAAAAGTCAAAAGCTTGTTGCTGGATCTGAGTTTTTGCCCCAGGTCTGCTTCTAGACATAAAACTGGTCCTGACAAAAGGGCACTAGAGCATGAGATTTCATTGCTGTGCTCACTTACGGTAGTTGCAACAATGACAGAGTTATTCTCTACTCTCCACTTGTTGCAAGGACAGCTTCTTATGAGTGCTCCAAAAACAAGTGTGCTAACAATATTGGATAGACTAAATCTGTCTTCCTGGTTGTTGGAGTGAAACCTGAGGGAAAAATATTCACCATCTTAAAGGCAACTGAATGGAAATCTGTTCAGAGAATTGAAAGCAGACTGCAAGGCTTAGCAGAGAATGACCTGTAATTAGAATAGTTAAATTGGGGCTAATGATTATTTGAAATTAAAGATAATATTGTTTTACACTCTTTTCCTAAAAACATGGAGGGAAGACATGGAAACTGTATCCAGTTTTCCAAATATTAGTACTCAACATGCCAATCAGAGGCATGAAAGATGGATAAATGCCCAGAACAGTGCTCAAGCTATCTCTAAATAACCAAGAGATGGTGTGAGTGATTCAGTAAGTGCACACAGGTGATCATGTTGCTCTAAGGTGTATTGATTTGGTTAGTAGATGTGCCTGACTGAACAATGTCTTGTTTATGGAAATGCTATGCATGTCAGACAGAGAAATACGGTGTTTTTTGTTGAAAATAATGGCATGTATCTATAGACAAAGATGACATGATGACCTAGAGTGAAGACAAGCATAAGACTTTGGGGAAAAATAAAATATAGACATGATACTGCAGATGGTAAGATCCAGCACCAGAGTTAAACACTTAAAAAAAAAACCTGTCTCCATCTACAGTTGATTAGTACAGTACAAGTTCCAGAGGTTAATCAGTGACTATATAGGTTTTTGCCATAATTGTCTCTTTTTCTCCAGTTCAGTTTTATGGGTTCTCAGAAGGAAAATTCCTCCTCAAACTGCCAAGAGATAGAAAGCTATTTGAATGTCATACTGTAGCACCTAGTGCAGTCAGGGTTTTTATTGAAATTTTGTCTCTGTGTTTCAGGGAATTCATTTCATAGCTACTGGTATAATAGATTTCTTAAGACGCTGAAATACTAATAATTTTACGTTCTGTAGAAACCAAATGAGACACTTTCCAGCAGAAAAGAAAATATGCTAATACATATTGATAGACTAGAGTTCATGTTTTGTGTGATCAAAAGATGTTAATTCTTCGGTTCATGTCCTGTTTGAATTTTTCTTTTCATTTCTATAAAGAAAAAAAATTGAAGGGTTTATCTACCTACTTGGTCCAATTACAGGACTTTTATAATTACAGCCAGGGTCTACAGCAGGTCCATAATCCTGGGATATGATATGATGAGTGTCTTATGATATATGGTACTATAATACTTTAAAAATCAGCTATTTTCCTGCAGATTTTCACTGCTGGATTAGAAGCTCATGTGTCTTTTACTCTGAAGTAAAAAATGTGTGTATAAAAGGTGAGATAACCCACTGATAAGGCTGAACAGAAGGGGCTGTAAACATTATGTAATGAGAAGTATGTTTGAGTCAAACTAGATCTCTTGAAGTTTGACTGTTTAGTGGTAGTAGGAATAAGGTCCTTACATCCTTTTTTTGCTTTTGGATCAGTAAAGGATAACTTTATTATCCATCTGAGATCAGCATACTGTCTTTAGCATCTTCCAGATCCTCAGAGAGGTCATTTACACAAGCCCATGTTTCCAGCTGGTTGCTAGAAACCTTCAGACAACAAGTGAAAGTACGTGGGGCCAAAATGTCAAATGCAGTTATCACCTAAATAGCTTTTAGTCTGGAGGCATGCTGTAGGTTGAGTTGGTTTAGTCAGGGATTTTATTAATGTTAGTTAGACATGTTCCTTGTACCCCTATTTTCCCTCACAGTGGTTTGATCCAGGTTGTTTACTCCAAGAGTTCCTGCCGCACAAATCCACAGTCACCTGTCAATCTTCTCACTCCTCCCAGGGTTTCTCCCTACATGGTTCTGTTAATCAGGGGTTGTCACTCCCTGTTGGGGTGTTAACCTTGTAACCTTTCCCTGCTTCTTCATGAAAGTTCTGTGTCAATCACCCCACCTTTGCATTCCAATTTGTCCCAGAACGCTGTACCCACCTCTGTTATATCACCATTAGTTGTGAAACCCTACCTCAGTTTAACCCTATAGGACGAGCCAGGTTTCCACCCTATCCACCCACCCCCTATTTAATCTGATGCAATCTTGTTTGTGGCCATTTTGCCTTAGAACAATCTGAAAGCAATTCTCTCAGACCACGCATGGGAGAATAAAGTTTCTCAGTTTCGCAGGCAAAGTGTCCTTCTCTCTTCCCTTTGCTTCCTCTCAGCGTGAAGCTACCAAAGCTGCTAACCCACACCGGGACACTCTGGAACCCTGGAGTGCTTGTAAATGTAGCGGCTACGGCCTCACAAAGAAGTGCTAGCCGGCGCTTTAGCTGCTTGAGGTCGTAATGGGCAAACGCCGCAGAGGCACTCTTGTCAGAGCACTCTCATCAGACAAGGAAAACTTGAGTGAAATGACAGATTCCAATATTTATTTTCTGGGTTTGAAACCCAGCAGGAAAATTAAATCCACTCCATGAGCTGGCCCCTTTTCACTGCTCCTTTGTGACTGAAGAAAACACTAATGAAAAATTATGAGATGGAATCACAATTTACTGAAAAATCACAATAGCTACAATAATATTAATAAAAGAGTGTAGAAAAGGAAGAGTGTTTTACCTACCAAAATATATTTACCACTGAGCAAACAAAAATATTCTTCCTGAAGACAACACCCAGTGTGGCTTGCCAAAGGCAAAACTGCAGCTGGCCCGGCACTGGCCATGTAGTCTATGGGAAAAGAAAACCGGTATGTAAGGGAGGCTCACAGCTTAACTTTCCTCCCCACCCAGACGGAAAACAATGGAAAAATAAAGACAAGACAAAACCAGGTGGGACATGACAGGGCTCTGAAACAGGTTAGGGGAATCTTTTCCTAGGCCTAACCTCGTAGAAGAGGTACTGGAGCGATAGGTGGTTCTAGTGGTGGCAGTCGTGGATTCCTGCTCCATGGGGCTTTGTTGGGCTCACTCTGCACCTCTGTTGATCTTCCCTTTTTCTTTTTCTCTAACAATGTCCCAAGCTTGCCAGCAATGTCTTTCAGTAGTTTCCTCAGCTCAAAGGAATGAGAAAGGGAGCCACTGGTAGCAGAAAGGGGTTTGATCCACCAAGCTGACCCGATGGCTGCATACACCCTGCCTTGAGACAGACAAAAGATGGAAACTCTTCCATTTCTGGCATCAGCTTCCTTCTGCTGAAACCATGCCATGGCCATGCTGTGGGTGGTATGGAATTAAACAGTGCTAATACCTCCAGCCCTTTCCTCTGTAACCATGACAGTATAAAAAAATGTATAAGACTATTCTATATAAATGTATGTAAGCACCATTATTATTGAAAAAACTATGGCATTTCTTATACCATATTTTAAAACCATAATTTGTCAATATTTTTAGCATTTAACAAGTAGTAGGGATCAAGTCAACTGTGTTTCCTTTATTCTTCTGTACTGAGGGAGAAATCGTATTCAAAGGTTATTTTTAAAGTGAGCAATGTAACCCTCAGATGTCCAAGCTTCCCGGTACAGCAATGTACAGTACAGTATCACACAGAAGCACCAGCTGAGGCCTTGGAAGCTATCGCATTAAAACAGCAGGGCTGTAGCATTTAACAGAGCTAACGTCTCTGCATGGTGCGAGGTGGTGGAACAGATTAAGTGTGTCTGACAGCGCTGTGAAGCACAGTTATGTCTCCTAATGTGATACTGGTTCCAACGAGTGTCATCAATTAGATAGCTGCTAATTTCAAACTCTAGTCCCTGTAATTGCCACCTTGGTCAACTGGCTTGAAATTTTTCTTTCATCAAGCAATAAAAAAAATTACTTGGAAAACGTACAATCTAAAATGAAATTTTTAGAACCATAGTGTTGTTTTGACATGTTTTTTCAAGAAATAAATCTGGAAATTGAGTTTTTTTAAAACCTGAATTTAAAACTTGTAGAATTCTCAGTATTATAAATGAAATACCTCAACTAAAATTTTGAAGAATTTTCTCCAGAAAATTTAACTCTTAACATAGAATTAGACTTTGCAGCCCTTCTCAAAAATTCTGACTGTCATGTTGGACACATTATCTCTAATAATTTGCAGTCATATTCCTGCCTTAGGAATAAAACATCAAAAGTCTATTAAAAATATGGAAACGAAAATTTGGCTTTTCCCTCCAAGAAACAGAAATTTGGCTTAGGGACAGATTTAATAATTGAATATTTTTTCCTACTTTGGAGTTTCGTTTTATTTGTACAGAGAAGAAAATAACTCATCTTAAATTTTTCTATTGAGCTTCTTGGCTGAAGAATGTATCAGGGCAATAAGCCTTCTGTGGTTCTTATTTTTGTGTGGCAGTTTATAATTAAATACTAGAAGCTGGGAAAGTTTTGCATTGATACTTATTCACAAACACACCAACACCTTGTGTCTGCTAGCAAGAAAATTTAAGCTGATATATTTACAAAACTATCATATGATAATTCTTTTAAAATTTAATAACTGTAATTTTATTTTTATTTTGTATGGATCCTTTGTGAGTTCTTGATCAAACTCATTTCAAGAGACTTATAAGGACTAATGTTAAGACAAATAGAATTTTGAGAGGTAAAATGGGCTTAATGTTTTCTGCTAGTAGCTGAGTTCATGAAGCCAAGAAAACATTATAATATTGTTAATCATATATAGGGAGATAAGACTGTATATTTGGGATTCATATTTATATTTTTGAAGAATATATGGGGATATCTGATCCAGTTATTTAACTAAATTTAAGTTTGTCAAGAAAGCATATTGCATATTAGCTCTCATCCTGTGATCTATTTCCTGCCTGAAGGCTTGGTGCGTGTCTTATTTAGGCCTATTTAGTCAGGAATATCTAATCCATTTAATGATCATACAAAGAGAAAAAAAAATAAGTTGCAGACTTTTGAAGGTCAGCTGGACCAATGTCCTCTTCTAAGAGTGGTTATTTTCAGTATTAGAGATAGTTCCTCAAGTTTTGGGTACTGCCACAGATGGAGAATCTCTGAACAGTCTCTTCTGATACTAATTCTAAAAGTTTGTTGGTTTGCTCCTGTCTCCTTAATATTATCTCTTGGCTCTCTGCTATGCACTTATGCCTGGCTCTGTCTGCAGAGTTTTACATGATCCTTTTAGGTGGCGAGCCAAGGAGTAACAAGATGGAGGTGCTCAACAATGGGGTCAGGGAATTGGGAGCTAAGGGCCATCCTGGGGTTCTTAAAGAAGGAAATGTCTGTGACAGTTTTTGAGAGAAGTCTTTTATGACAGTCATGTAAAAATAATGGCCTCCCAGTCAACTTTCTTTCTTTTTTTTAAAGTATATTTTAATAACTGAAGTAAGTCACCAACACAGCCTGGGGTCCCAGGGGTCCATCCAGCCCCCCACCAGCCACTTCCGTAGGTGTCCCAGATAGCGCTGGGCTGATAAGCTCAGCCTGTCTGGGTCCCTCCCAGGCTAGCTCCCAGCTGCAGGCAACTTAGCGAGTATCTCTGGAGTAATTTCAGCTCTGGTGAATTCAGCTCGTAAGTGATTTCGCTCTGTGCTCGCAAGTGCCTCGGCAGATGCAGAGAGAGAGAGAGAGGAGAAGTCTATATGGAGTTCTGCAGCGGTGTCTTTTATTGGCAGCTCCTGCAAAGTTTTCCAGTGACAGCTCTTATGCGAACTGGGAAGAGATGGCGGTTGATATAGGGTACCAGGGTGTTGGAAATTGTCCAGTGGCCAGGGTTGAGGAGAATACGATCTATAGCCTTACAGAGAGATAACAAGGGTCTGAGGGCAGAAGAGGGGCTACTTTGGTCCACTCATCATGACTCTGCATTTCTTGTCTTAGGCAAGTGACCGCCAGGGAGGCCTTGCAGAGCCTTTGCCTGCTACAAGTCACAGCGGTTATACATGGTCCTAAGGAAGAAATACAGAATTTTGTCATTGCTTCCAGCTGCACTAGAAGCTTCCCCTTACCAGGAACGTCTCATTAAAAAACAAACAAACAACAAAAAAAGTAAAAGTAAAAAAAAAAAAATTACACAGAACCCAAAAGGAAGAAAATGTCTTTTAATCACTTTATGAGCACTCCTACTTTAAGTGATGTATATTCTTCATAGGTTGCTTTCTTTCACATTGAAACCATTTTCACTGGTTTCCATTTATGTCCACAGAGCTGCTGCTCTTATCTTTTTCTTTAAGTCCATGGGAAATTTACTTATCCTCAATATCTCTCAGCAGAGAAGTTAAGAATAGGTATTAGCTTCTCTATATCACTCGTATTATATATATTATAAAAAGAATATTCACAATCTTGAAATGTCCAAAAAGGATTAGCATGTGATCAATCAAATGTAACCCTTACTCAACCCTTCCAAATTGCCATCACTTTCAATGCCTTTTCTAAAATTTATACTTTCATCTTTTTCAGACAGGCATCTTGATGTATGTCTTCTGTGGAGTCGCTATTGTCCTTTGTGTGCTTACTATAATAAAAGGGTGATAAATGATTTACATTGTTTTCTGTGTCTCTACATTCTGATTCATAAATCAATTGTTAGATGTATTTTAATCAACCTCCTGCTTTTTGTTTATTCTGATTGAAATCTCTTGGATTTCCTTCAGCAGTTTTTTTGCCTGGCATCTTCACAAGTATCTGAAATAAGATTTTCCACAAACATTGAACACATGGCAACAGCAATCAAATATGTATTGGAAGCTTCATCCAGAACACACTGCAGGAGTTTTGCCTTAAGTATGATCAGTGATAGCACATTCTGAAAGGAGCTGGGGTGTGTGCCTGTAAAACATTTAATCTTTCAAACAGCAGGGTCCAATGGCAAAACCTATGCTCTACTGCAACTAAGAAAACTGCAGCTGACAGCTTGTCCTGTTGTCATTTGCAAGATATATTTGCTTTCTCCTATAAAATATTAACACATTTATCAATTTTATGATCAATAAACCATACATTTATAGTACTTAGATGTTTCAAAAAACATTTCATGAAATGATGAACTGTTGCTCTAAATGCAGCAAGTGTATAATAACCTTAAATTCCATATCTTCTCATCCATGTATTTGTACATTCTTTTATTCCAACATCTACAATACAGAAAGACAATCAACACAAAATGGGCTCTTTCCCAGTAAAACAGAAAGAGGCATTTAAAATGAAAAGTAAGCAAACTATCAGTTTTGCTAATGGAATGAAATGCATTTGTTACTATCTATTTGGAATATTTAAATATCATGTAGCTCTTTCAGTTGTCCTCTGCAAAAAGCAATTTTCACCCATAAATGTAAGGCTATTCCTGTTCTGCTACAACTCCTCATAAAACTGATATTGACCTGGGAAAGCCATGGGGTTTAATCCATTCCCTGTGAATTATAAAAAACATTTGTGGTAAATGCAATTTTCCAGTGCAACTTTTCTCCCTGATGTATGTTTTCATAGCACAAATATTTTGGCCACCTATCACCTCTTCTTAGCATGTTTTGACCCCTATTTCTGTCTTGACCACCACAGATGTTCCAGTGAGAGCTGTAGGATAAACACAGTCTCAAATCACTCCTTGTCCAGCATTTCTAGCAGTTCTTAGCACTATCAGTAGAAGTGCAAATTCATCAACATTAACTCCACTGATGGTAATATAGTTGTAGGAGTTAATCTGAATCCAGAATTTTAACGATTCGTAGCCCCCTAATGTGTTTTGGGGTTTCAAATACTTTCACCAATTCAATATTCATCAATTGTGAAATTTGTTATGTGCAGAGATTCACAGTAATGTTAACCAAGCTAAAAAGACCTCTTAAATCTCCTGTGTGCTAGCAAGCCATGTGCTTTGATACAGAATAAAGCCATGCTTTTTGATCATGACTTTTTAACAATGAAGGAAAGTCAAAGTGATTATCGTTTATTGTAGGCAACTGTTAAAACTTCTTGAAAAAAGGGATATGAAATCTTTGAAATTCAATTCACTCTGTGGTATAAAGATTTCACTTACAGTAAGGGTAATATCCTCCTGCAAATTGAGAGTTGCCTTTGTCTGTAAATGAGTGCCACCTCCTCATGTTGTCTGCTACCTTTCTCTGATCAGCTGTTATTCTACCAGAAGACAGCTCTAATGGAAAAGATCTTTCAAAAGGGCAGTGTGTTGGCTCCTTCTCTATTGGTAGTATAGGGTAATATGATTTGGATTGGTGTTCAAATAAATGCTGATAACAAAGGGTATTTTTTTATTGTTGAGAAATTCTTACACAGTTAAGGTCTTTTCTGCTTCTCACCCCACCAGTGAGGAGGCTGGGATACACAAGATGTTGGGAGGGGATACATCCTGAACAGCTGATCCCAACTGACCCAAGGGATAATCCATACTGTAAGGCATCACACTCAGCGTATAAAGTTGGGAGAAGATGTGAAAGGGGAGGACATTCTGAGTGGAGGTGGTCTTGCCAAGTCACCATTACACATAATACAGCACTCCTTTCCTAGGCATCATTGAACACCTGCCTGCCCATGGGAAGTGGTGAATTAATTCCTTGTTTTGCTTTACTTTTGTGTAAAAAAAAGTAAAGCAAAACAAGGAATTAATTTCTTTTGCTTTTGCTTTACCTATTAAATTCTCTTTATCTCAAGTCATGAGTTTTCTCCCATTGACCTTTTCAATTCTCTTCCCCGTGGTTGAAGTGAGTGAGCAGCTCATGGGGCTGAGTTGCTGGCTGGGGTTAAATGACAACTTAGAGTCACAGAAAGATGTCACTGATGTAACACTTTTGTGGTCTTGCCAGACATGCAGTATAACCTGATTTCTTTCCAGAGGATGTTTTTTATTAGTAATGCTTTTATCTCTAACTGATTTTCAGTTTTCTATTTTCTATTCTACTTTCACCCTATTTCTCAGTTACCTTTCACCTTTCTTTCTTTTGTGTTTTTTCCTGCGTGTTCAATGGGGAACTGGTTTCCACTGGATTTGAGGGAGAGATGTGCAACAGCCAAGAAAGAAATACATCTCAAAGTAATCCCTGGATTTATTCTGTTGGTTTCTCTTCATTCCAGAGTGGCAGTCATTTACTGCTAGCCTAATAAAGCAGCAATTTTGTGCAGCTCAGAGCTCGCTCATTTGTTTTGTCCAGGGCCTTATGCAGACTATTTTCATTAATGGAATGAATGGACAAGGATACATATTTATGCTTATTTGCCTTCACTCTATATATGGATAAGAGTAAAATAAAATTAATTTCAACTTGCAAATTCCATCTATATACATAAAAATTTTAAATAAAAATATTTAAGAAAATCAATGTATTTCTGTCGCTTTGTTGCTTTTTCTTTTTAGAAGTATGAGGAAACCAGGTCTTCAGAACAACATGATAGAATCCATATTTTATTACTTGGACTACATGATAGCTGTTTAAACTGTTATTGAGAAACATTGCTATCACATAAAGGATACTGAAAAAAGAAAAAGCATTTATTTAAAATCTAAAAAATTTTTTTTCTGAGTGAAAATGCTTCTAACATTTTTCACTAAAGGTGGCAAATCATTCAGTGCTATTCTGTGAGAATCTGCAGGTTCTGTGAGTCATCTGATATCAAACCGTGTACTCGTTTCAGATGACAGCATCAACACAGAGTTCCTTTAATCTCCACTGAACTGAGTTTCCTCCTTCAGGTTTTCTGAAACCAATAACCTGTTTAAGAAGGCAAATTTTAGGATTATGTTCCTCTATTAGGATTTGGATAGTGTCTGTGTTGCATAGTCTTTAAGAGTTTTCCCTAAGGTGCAGCATCTGGTGCTTTTTTGTTTGTTTGTTTGGTGGGAAATTTTTTTGTTCGTTTCTTTGATTTTTTAGTTCTTAATAGCCTATTCTTTATATAGAGATTTTTTCTATATGTCCAACATAGAGAGATATGTGATGCTTTAGTAAATCAAAGTGAAGCATGAGCACTGGGATAATTAATTAATCTTGTCAAGTTAGGACATGCTTGTCCATGAATGTGTCACCTTATTCTCCTGCCTGATGGCCTTACCATGTCAGAAACTGTTAACAGTCCACACATGTAGAGAAACACAAATACACACATAAGCTTAAGATAAATTTCTAAAATTGCAAGCAGAAAAATCATGCTTTAAAGACAAGGCAGCAAGTGAAGGATTCATCTTTTACTATTGAATGTAAGAAGGAAAAAAGAATTTCTTGTTATTTACCAAACTTGCTAAAGCACAGGTGAAAGTGAGCCAAATAAAATTAATACAGTTATGCATGTTTTTACCTTTCTCAGTGAGTCACCCTCAAGGAAGCAATCTTGGAACAAAATAAACACACCATCACATGTGGTATAACAGTATAGTATGCCTAAATGTCAAATCAACTTCTAATGGGCAAACAAGTAATTATACAGCTGCAGTCTTTCCAAATGGTACAGCTCAATAAGCCATAGCTTTTGCATCTGCTGTCCCACAGATACCTGCAGTAAATTCAGCAAAACTGCAATTTTTAAGGATGTCCTATCACATGCATGGCACTAACATTTACAGAGGTACCTGAGGAGCAAGACCAGAGACCACATCTCACTGAAAACATTTTCTTTTTCTTTTACAAGGTCCATTCTCAACATTAATATTTCTTCTGTCTGACTCACAGTGCAAATTGGAGTAGTAAAGGTAAACTGGGAGAACACAACTGTAGCAATTAGAAAACTGAGATTTCTACTTCTACTTGTGATGGAGTAATACTACATCAAAAACATCTCCTAGGTTGCTTTATTTTTGTTGTATTACTGACCATTGAGATCTGCTGATTTGCATCTTGGCAATAATGAGAAATATTAATCTGTAATGAGGTCCTAAATGAAATGCTGCTGTGATGAGATTAAATATATACTTATTTGCATGATTTATTAATATATAATAGGACATGCAGAACTGAAAATTATTGCTTGTAATCTGTCTCTTTTTTTCACATGAGACTTCTAGAAGTATTCTGCATTAAATATTCCTTAATTCCTTCTTACACAATAGTGGATCTCAGTCAGAATTCACAGTTATTTGTTTTTTCTGGTTTGTGTTTAATTTTATTGCTCCCAGTCTTAACAAGCTGTTTGCTACATAAGGATTTCAGTTGGAACAGTCTGATTTCCAAGCAGAAGCTGGACAAACATTGGATATCTTCAAGTTAAGCATGCAATCCAAAATACATGCTCAGGCTTCCTCTGTAATCATCTATAAATTCCTTCACATTTCCATTGTAAATTCTAGTATGCATAAAGAAGAAGAATAATATAATAATATAATATATGCAATCAACGATGTGTTCCTGCAGGAGCAGATCTGTTCAAGGCTGACAGCAAAGCTGTCATAATATGAGCCATTACATTACAAACTAGGAAAAAGAAGAAGGTGAGTAGAAGTACCAAACACATGACTAAGGATAATGGTGGCCATAATTTTTAATCAGAACTAGGAGAACGAAGAGATCAACCTTAAGGAAAACAGATTGAATTTTCTGTGAAATCCCTTTTTCTTTCTTTGAAAAGCAGAAAGCTTTCAGTTTTCTGATTTTAACTGCGTTATATCAACAAAATTAATTAATGTCCCATGAAATTTACCTTGAGTGCTTCTTAATCTCTTCTAAAGGAGTGAAATTCATAACAATGCCAAAAGTAGATTTACCTAGTAAATAACTCAATTTGCTGTCTATTGAAATCATGCATAAAAGAATTATTTCAATCAAATTGTCCCAGAACACTCCATAAATATTGCCACCAAACCTTTCAATGTAAAGGGTAGGCTTCAATTAATTGCATTGATACAACTCTTATACATGCAAATCAGTAAAGTAGAGCATAGAAGTTGTACTAGACAAAGAGTCACAAAACACATTGCTAACAGACTCAGCAATCAAAAATCTTAGGGAAGGCCAAAGTCTTTAATCCTAGGCCTAGGTGTTATAATTTATAATTTCCTTATTATTAAATACTTAATATAAATATAAATAAATTTATAATTTTCTTAATATTTAATAATATTCTACCCCACACTCTATTATTACTCTAGTATTACCCCCTCTGCTTTTTCTTCAAGTCTTGAAATTAGTATTTCACAATGCATTTAAAATACTGAGTCTAGGTGAGAAAAAATTATTCACCAACAGTTTGAATGGTCTCTTCCTCTTTTCATTTCTCTAGTTCAAAAAACAATATATACATTTCAAATGTTGAAAATGCAAAAACAATTGGCAGCCCCAAGCATGCATATTTATTGAAGCTTTAGAGCTCTGATTCCATTAGTTAAGGACCCATTTTTATTGAGGCAAGACACCCACAGAGATCTGCGGCAGCCTTTTGTGTTCAGTCAGTTCATTGTTTCCAGTGCTTATTCAGTTGGGCCGTGATCCGGCAATCATTGGATCAGTGGTGTCCACATGGGCTGAATGTCAGGATCAAAGCCCAGGCATTTTATCCCTGTTTTGTATGAATTCATGCAGCAACAGGAAAAAGAGAGATGTTCTTTCAGAAATGAAAAAAAAAAAAAAAAAAAAAGTTTGGATTCTAGGTCAGGCATTTGCTTAATTTGTCTTTTGAAATTTGTTACATTTCAGACATGAATCCAAGTTATTATGGCATAGAAGAATGAAGGTGATAAATCACACATTTCTCAAAAATTGATCAATACTAAAAAAAAATTTCAATTGTTGTTACAGACAGAGTTATGCATATAAACTCTAAAAACCATAGAAGAAAAATAAATAAAACATTTCAAACAACTTGGTGGATAAGAGATTCAGAATAAGCAGCTATAAGACTGCCAGTCATTGACTGCTCCTGAAGAAGGCAACTTGATTTGAAGAGAAACAAGTAAATGTTTATTTACCTCAATAACAGTGAAATAATGCAGTCATACTTTAATGCAGAACCCTAATGGACAAAGTCTGGGACACTTTTTTTTATGTTTGTGTGTGCTACAGAATCAGACTTTATTGAAAATGGATAAATAATGCTCAGTATTTTTAATGCACTTTGCAATGCAGAATTGAAATAGTATAGGGAAAACACAAAAATATATACTTGCTACAGTGGGAATAAATAATGTTTATTATTAAAAAAAAACCCCAACAATCATTGCTTATCAGTTACTTAAGACATGCTTTTCAACCTAAATTTTAGCCACCAAATTCAGGCAAATTTTAAACATAGTTGATTAAATTGCTTTAAACTGCCCATGCAGAGAATTAGGTGTCCCAAAGAGTATTTCAGCTTATTTGAAGTCTGCAATGATATTTTCATGTTCTATAGAAGAAATCCAGGGAAGTGACCAAATTTCTAGTTATGTGATTTGTGTATCTAATATTTAACTCAGATTAGTCTGGATATAGACTTCAGAATTAAAAATTTTCCAGAGTAGATATATCTTGCCTTGTTTAGGATGTGGCAAAAGTATCAGAAACTAGAGGATGGCCAGAACTGAGAAAATATGGTGTTTTAATGTACTTAAAAGTAATAATACTGAGAAAACACAACATTTTTATTTCAAGATGTTGAAAGTGAAACATTAATGTTTACATTAAATTAAAATTCTAGATTTCAAATCAAACAAAAAAAAAACATGTTTTAATTGTTTTCGTTTTTTTTTTTTTGCAACTAAATAAAATATTTCAAGAAACATCTCATTTTTTTTCCAAAAGTGTTTGAGAAGCTGAGATTTTATTTTTAATTTTCTTTTTTATTGCCAATGTCTAGAAGGAAGCACTTCTGTATCGATGTACTTAAATTTTTGATGGTGGTAGAACAAGGAGTAACTTTTATAGGACTACTTGGTAGCTTTAGAAGAAATGAAAGAGCTCTCTTTTTTCTCCGTACTACTCATCTATATAGAGTCACAGAATCACAGAATATTCTGACTTGGAAGAAAAACCACAGGAATCATCAAGTCCAACTCTTAAATGAATGACCCATAGAAGAATCAAGCCCACAGCCTTGCTGCTATTAACAACATGCTTTCTGAGTTAACTATATTAAAATAAAGATTACTACTAATAAAGAATATTATTTTTCCCTGTAAAAACTATGGTCTTTTTTATTAATATTAGTATATGAGTCTATGTGAAAGATAGGTGAGTACTTTTACCCTAGGTGAGTATATTTCAATGATTTACTTAAATGATACAGAAATTAAACTGGGCTGTCATCAACACTTCCTCTGAAATCATAATCTTTGAACGACTTGCAGTAAAGCTCAAAATCATTTCAAATTACCAAAAAAGGATAGAGTTATCGGAAATAGCGTATGTGGAGTAGTTTATTGTCTCTAAAATTCTTATAAGAACCTGGCAAGTGAAACTATAAATCTTTTGCATTTGGATCTCCCTATCATGCTGCCCTTGAGGTGTGCACTTTGTGACTGTGTCTGTCACCAGTCAACAGCCCAACTTTCTCTTTTTCTTTGCCATCAAGTTGCCACCATTTGCTACAATTTCATGAAATGATGTTATTTTATGAGACTACTTTTCCCATGGCTTTTTTCTGCATCATGGTAGAATCCCTCTATTTGTTTTTTCCCAAAAGCTGCTATTGCTGCTAGCTGAGTCTCACCTAAAAGCATGTTAAATATACTTTAGGAAAACACCCCTGGTCGTTGATACAGAAGAGCTATTTAGGTGATTAATTGATGTGTTGAATTTTACAGATTACAAAAATTCATCATATGATCAGAGCATGAAGTTTTTTTTTCATCAAGAGGGTATGCAGTCATCATTCAAAAGCATATGTGATTTAGGAAGATGCAGTAGCTACCTGAAGTAATATATTAAATCTTAGCTCAATGCCCAGTATTTTGTCAGATTGTTCTGAAACTGTTAAGTAAATCTGTAAAAGAGTAATCTGTAGACATTAATTAGTCCAAGAAGCTGTGCAGCTGACAATTTTAAAAAAATCTATAGAAAGATGGACTCTCCATTGGTTTCCTGTATCTTAGAGAATCAGTTATTTTGTAAAAAAATAAGTGTAAAATGGAATCTGTCAGACACTATCTGCTTAGAAGGCTTGTGTTATTGCCCAAAACCCCTGCCATTTCTGGCAGTGAATTCTGATAAAGTGAAGATCAGATCTTCACTTTATTATGAGTACCTTATACCATCTTTGACAAGATTTAAGTTAGTGTACAATATAGTAGAGGGCGGGGTTGAGTAAGACAAAATCCTTAGCTGAGCGATCAAAGTCTCATTGACATAGACATTAGTGCTAGAGAAAAGAGAGAAAGAGCTACATCCTCAGGTTAAAGTCTTATCAAAAATCCAGCCTGTGTGTTTAAAAATAGTAATTTTCCGTGCTCACAGTTTTAACTGTCTTTGTAAGACTTCCTAAAGAGACTATTTAAAGAATGTTTTCCAGAATTCTTTTTTTCTTAAAATATGCACTTGATTTTCAGATATGCAGCAATATGCAAAGTAACTTACCATTTTCATCCAAGATTAATTTACCCCTTAAATATTTTATTTAAAACTGGAATAACAGATGCCCATGATAAATTTGAGCGGGATTTCTTTCATCAAACTTAAGTTCTTCAAATACTAAGAATTCCGTGCTGGCTTTGAGGTCTCTGGAGAGAAAGGTATCCCCAAAGGCTGAATCACAAATGGTAGAAATCTTTCACAGCAAAGGATGAATTGCACTTTTCAAGGTGTTCATTTCTCTTCATTGACTGTAAAAGAAGCCTAGTTGAGTACCTTGGAGAATATAAAGTTTAGGCTGTATTTTATACTGCCTAGATTGAAATAAATGATGTTTAATGATATTATTTTTCATCCTTATTCATAGTCTGTTTTAAAGTGCACCATGCTCTGCAATTCTCACCAAAACCAAATGCGGCACGTTAGTTTTTGATTACCCACCTTTGGATTTAGGAGCCTGGCTTTTCAGTCATGCCTGATGTTCACACTGTTGTTGCTTTCCCTACCCTCTGCCCCAACGCAATTTGTTTCTTCCTTTCAGGCACAGGTTACCATCTCTGGGCCGCTGCCAGCAGGAGATCATGTGTGTGCCCTTCCTCATCCTTGGCAGGCAGGCAGCTTACACAGAGCACAAAGGTGCCTGACTTTATCTGATACAGACTGATATAGTTCCTCCATCCTGCAAAGTGGCAGGGGAATGACCCTGAGAGCTGAGAGACAAACTGGCCGCAGAAAATATCTGCAGGCAGTACATCTACAGCCACCAATGCAAATACCACTTCAGAGGATTTTCCTTAGCCCCATCTTTTTTTTTAAAGGAAGGAATAAAACTATTTTAAACTATATCCCAGAATCTGAAAACATTTACAGTAACAATTTAAAATATATTATTTGATTTTATACTCTTTTAATAATTTGGGAAAAAAAAGTAAATAAATATCTTAACTATTTGTAATAATGAATTGGAGTAAAAATGGGGGAAAAGTGTCTTTTGCACTCTAAGGATAACAGCATTACTCTTTTTAAGTAGTTCTTTGTTCTTAATCAATATTCTACTGAAATAAAAAGGAACTTATTAAGAGAAATAATTGCCACAAACCTCCTAAAGCATTGAAAAGCAGATGATAGACTTTCTCATCATGAATGGTTATAACAATTACCCTTTGAGGTAGGATTTGAATGAGTCATATAGAAATTACTGCATCAACTTAAACGCACTGAAGCCTTTTCTTATATGTTTTGACCTAATTTAAAATTAGAATTTCAATTGTGTCACAACCAGATACTAGAACATTTTGTTCTATCTTTCATGAATATATGCAGTTATGAATGCATATTCAGTAAAACATTACTATGGAAGAAGTAATTTTATATCAAAACTACTGCATTCATTATGAAGAACTTATATGAAAGGTTGTACTATTGTACATGAATAATCTGTCTTTGAAGAAAGAGCAGGGGAGGTTTTCAGCAGCTCAGTGATGTTATAGTTTTCAAAGCTTGTAATATATTTACTATGACACTTCCCTTTCTGAAAAGTTTTTCATGCTACTGAGGACATTCATAAGCAAATATATTTGGAAAAGTGGGTCATACATGTCATAGTGAGCTTTCAACTTAAGCCGTCTTGAATAATATTAATTAAGCATGAACATTAATATTATTATGTCACAAAAATATCATGGCAAAGAAAAGAGTCAGCACATTTCCTTTTTGGCATCTGTAGTCCCATTTCTAAATCCTATGAATTCTATTACTAGATGTTTATAACGCATTTTATTTTAATTTTTATTTTATTATAATTTTTCAAATTTCCTAAAAAATACGGTATTGGAACATGAAAAATTTATATTTTTATGAGTATCTGAATTTCAATACTTTGGAAAAGAAAGATCAGCAGTCTGAATCTATTTCTGGAGTCCCAAGACCATTGTTTTTGAATGTGTTAGTTATTTAATGACAATAGAGGACAAGATGCTGAATCTTCAAAGGAGTACATTTTACTCCCAGATGATCTGTCTGCAACTTTTTCTCTCAAATGAAGTATAGAGTTTTCACACATTCTCACTCTCTGATATCTCCTGACTCCTTTCATGCACATCTTTTCAGGGAAGAGCTCAGTACCTGTGTCCACAGTCTGCAGTTACCAAGAGAAGCTGTGTCACGACCAGTAGGCAGACATCTTTTATGCTATATTGTACCTAGGGTAAGCAATTATTTTAAAACAAGTATCTGTTCACTTCACACTTTATGTCTATCTTTGCAAAACCATGAAGTTTAAGATCACAGGGGAACTGGTTAAAAAAACATGAGAACACACCTGCAAAGGTCAAAGAGATTAGTCTGACTTCTTTAGCATTTATCACAGAAAACTTAAATACAATGAAAAATTAAATCCTTTTTATTCTAGATATTTGACTTTGAGAAGCAGTTGGAAACCTGCAAGTCTGTCCCCTCTAAAACTTATACACAGAGAGTGGGGAACTGTGAAGAGATTAATCAGTTTTCAAGAGCAGATACAATGGACTCCTGCTAGATATCAAACATAATATTTTTGTTTCTGCATTGTAGGCATAATTTCAAAAAGCTGTCAGATGGCAGGAAGGACAAAAGTATGCAGTGGCATCCGAAGGTCAGGTTAGCAGCTGGATGTTAGCCCACAAACATAGTAAGAAAACTTAGAGAGTGCAGTTTCCTTCCAGCTGTGGTGCGCACCCTGCTCCGGTGTGCTGTGTTGCAGGGCTGCTGCTGGCATGGACAGCCTCCATACCTAAGGAGGAATGAGGGAAAGGAGACTCAAAGGGAACCAGGGTCTGTAGAGGCTTGGTGTGAGTGGCTGTTGCTGAAAAAGCCTCTCTGACCTTGTTTAGAGATGGAAAGAGATTTGTTGTTTTTTAAACTTCAGTGTAAATAAACAGGTGCAAATGCAGAGTGGGTGTATGCAAAAGATGAACAGAAGGATCAGCAGTTTTAACATAGGGTTAGTCAGAAACTAATAGTGGAAAACAACTTTATGGTGAAGAAAGTTAAAACTGACCAAATTTTCTTTATATTCCTGTGATGCAGTGAGTTATATAGTTCCATCAATACAATTTAGACTGTATGCATAATAGCTGCCTACAACCACAGTTACAATTTATTCCATTTAAACAAAACTTCAGAATGTTATTACAATACATTGGGCTTTCATTTTTATCCCAAGTGGTGTTTGTGGAATTCAGATTGCATTTCTGGATTCACACTGAATAAAAGAATATTTTTGCTTCTTACTGTGAGCTACAATTTTCTTTGCATGCATCATCCCTATTTGACTCTGCCCAGGTTAATTTCTGATTGCATTGTAGAGTTAGATTCCTCTATGAAGAATTCTGTGCAAGAAGGAAAATTAAAGCTAGGGTTCAAACATGAAAAGACAGTTTCAGATTGCCTTTAAAAATAAAGGTAATGTTTAGTAAAGTGCAGCTTATCTTGAGCCTCAGACCTCATTGATCTTTAGTGTCTTTTTCCTTATACTCTTGGAGAGTGTGCGAACTTGCAGAGAGATGCAGGGGTGGGTTCTTTACATCTCCAATCGTTACTTCATCTATGATTTCCAAAAGTAAGGCATGAGGTTTTCAATGGCTTCTCTTATTAAGAAAAAGATATATTCTTTGCAGTACCTGCAACAACACCAATGAAAAAGACAAAATATGAAAAAAAAGACTAGTGGGGCTCATACTACTTAATAGTAGACACCTATGTTGTAAACATTCACATATGTAGATACTCCAGATTTCTCTTTGATTAAATACAGAGAAATTGCCATTTTCAGGGCAAGAATTACTGATCTATTTTAGACATAAGCTTTAAGGTAAAATTAAATGTGCTGTAAAAGTATCCAGCATTCTCTTTCTCCTTTCTTTTCTTTTCTTTTCTTTTCTTTTCTTTTCTTTTCTTTTCTTTTCTTTTCTTTTCTTTTCTTTTCTTTTCTTTTCTTTTCTTTCTTTTCTCTTTTCTTTTCTTTTCTTTCTTTTCTCTTTTCTTTTCTTTTCTTTTCTTTTCTTTTCTTTTCTTTTCTTTTCTTTTCTTTTCTTTTCTTTTCTTTTCTTTTCTTTTCTTTTCTTTTCTTTTCTTTTCTTTTCTTTTCTTTTCTTTTCTTTTCTTTTCTTTTTTTCTTTTCTTTTCTTTTCTTTTCTTTTCTTTTCTTTTCTTTTCTTTTCTTTTCTTTTCTTTTCTTTTCTTTTCTTTTCTTTTCTTTTCTTTTCTTTTCCTTTTTTCTTTTTCTTTTTCTTTTTCTTTTTCCTTTTCTTTTTTTTTCTTTTTCTTTTTCTTTTTCTTTTTCTTTTTCTTTTTCTTTTTCTTTTTCTTTTACTTTTTCTTTTTCTTTTTCTTTTTCCTTTTCTTTTTCCTTTTCTTTTTTTTTCTTTTTCTTTTTCTTTTTCTTTTTCTTTTTCTTTTTCTTTTTCTTTTTCTTTTTCTTTTTCTTTTTCTTTTTCTTTTTCTTTTTCTTTTTCTTTTTCTTTTTCTTTCTTTTTCTTTTTCTTTTTCTTTTTCTTTTTCTTTTTCTTTTTCTTTTTCTTTTTCTTTTCTTCTGTTGTTTAACAGCCATCAACATTTAGTCAAATGACCCCCGTTAATTTTGGTTTGAGTGCTGTGACATTATGAAGATTGACAGTGTCTACAGCAATGTCAAAAGGAATATCTGATATAAAATATGTACCTCAGCAGTGCTTTTCTATTAAGATCACCAGTCTATTGCTACTATAGGTTCTACAACACTTTTCTGCTGTTAAAACATTCCCTGAAAAGATGTAAACTTTGGTAGACCCACAGCTAACAAGGGTACAAGGACTGTGATATTCAGGCTGTAGGTGACATGCCTGGGACAAGAGACTGAAAGATATCCTTTATGAAGGTTAGGTATCATCAGTTCTCTGGGGTTTTTTTACTGCTTCATTATGTGGAATAAAATCTTAGTATCCTCCCATGGGACATTTGAAAATTCATTCCCTCATATTTTCCCAAATTTTTAAAAGTTTCTAAACATCTGTCTAGTCAAAAATTATCTTGTATTTTTTCAAGGGTCTTAAAAGGGCTCAGGAATTTATATGGGGTTGTTTTGCAAGAAACTATAAACCTGAAGAAGATTTATAGAATGTCCGTGTTATTAGCTGACATTAATTGTTATTCATAATTATTTTTTTTTTGAAATTTTAGAAAGAAACTTATTCTGTAGAGTAAAATTATTTTCCTGGCTTAAATTTTTGAAAATTACAATTATTTTATGCAGAATTTCCTGCATGTGGTATATTGTGGTGCTATTGTGAAATTGCTAAACTCAGTGTTAAAATTCCAAAGATGATTACAATTCTGAAATATAATTCAATTAGTAGAGATGATGGTTTTGGATATAATTTATAAAATTAAATTTCCTGGGCTACCAGTAAGTGGTTTCATGAAATCATGCATTATGATCCTTCCTCATCAGCTGCAGTGTAAGTGCCCAGTAGCCTTTACAGTTTTTCTTTATCAAAAGCTTTAGGGATAAGGTTTGCACACAATTTCTTTCTTTCCTTGCTCACAATTTCCTTTCTTTACAGAAATATTTCATGTGGTTTGTTTGCATTTTCAAATGTTCTGAATGCAGGTAAGGTTTTTTATTCTCCTGGACTATTGAATAGATCTACTGCTATCCAATTCTGCTAAAAACTGAGTGACTAATCCATGTTCATGATCAGTTTCTCTTCCATAAAGAACCTCTCTTTATGGTTTTGATTAGGTTTGGAAATTTGTAGTCATTCCAAAGGTTTTCTAAAAGATAAAAGTAAAGGGCTTTCAGGAATATTCTTTCACTTATAGTCTCTACCTTAAAAAGAGAATACATGCTATGCATTAATAACTTGGATACTACAGTGTTCTTTATCCATAATTCTTGCTTAATTGTGACTAAATTAAAGTATTCATTATATACTGAGTTTATTGGTTCAGAAGAAAATAGATTATATTGAGACTGTGATACAAGCATTCAGACCTTGGTTCTAGGCTTAAAGAAAGAAATGGCAAAGTTCCTATTGACTCTAATGGTTCCTGATCTGAGACTGGAAGAAGGTTGGCTGCAGATGATTTTTATTAATGGTGTAAGACTTTGACACAGACTGACAGACTTAAACTTTTGTAAATGTGTTTTCATTCCAGGCACTGCCTTATGAATGTTTCATATTGTCATCACTGTAGTCCCTGCTATGTTTCTCACTGTCATTGTTACAGTAGGGCACCTGTTCATGTAAAAAACCTATACAGAATAGAAGAGTAGATTGTAAAAAACCAGTGGGTAAGCAGTGACATTTTCTCAGACACTACTGAGATCAAAGACCAATGTCTCCCCTTTCATGTAATTTCGATAGCATATTCAACATCTGTTATGAATTCTGCATCATCTGTGCTACAGGAAGTAGGATATAAAACTATGTACATTTTAAAGACTTGCACTTCCTTAATTGCTAACTGCAAAAGCTTTGCAGTGGCTGTGGCTTCAGAGTAGTACAGCTTGTAATTGCTTGTAAACTACACCAGGGCCAAAGTCTTCTGACTGTCACCATGCTGTCATTCACAGACAAAAACAAGAATGATTTCTGTCCAATTAGCCTGGAAATATATACCTCTTTAAGCTGCAAAAATTCAGATACACTTGGATGAGAAGGAACTTATATTTCTATGACTGTGTTGATGGAAAGCAACAGCTGAATTCCAGCTTAGCTGCAGGAAGACCTTATCAACCTACTGTCTGAGGCTGATGAATTTTTCAATTCTGTTCTGCAAGTCTGCTAATAATAGACACTAGAGATTTAATCTCATTTATTTATTTGATCTTGCCTGCTTTAACTGGATAATGGTTGATTGCTAACTTTATTTGACTTTTTCAATTAGCTTAATTTTTAGAAAATGTTCAGACACTGGGCTGGATTTTGTCTATTACTGTTCTATAAAATGGGGGTGATTCAACAGAAATCAATATTGCTTACTGCACTGTCCTTTAAGGGCTGGATCCTGTTCCCATGAGCTTTTATAGAAAATGGTTTAGGCTCATAGTTACAGATTTAAAAATATACAAAGAAGATAAAAATTCACCTTAAAAAATGTTGGTAAAATTTTGTACTACAGCAGAGACATACTTGACAATTCTTAACCTTAATGAATTAGACATACTAAAAATTTTTAAAAAAGAGAAAAAAGCAGAAAAAAAAAAGAGACAGTGAAGTGGGAGGGTGAGAAAGAGAAAGAGATTTGGGTTGTCCTTGGCTTTTTAAATGAGGAACTTTGTTCTTGGCTGGACTGGAATTCATTTTTGCTGGTAATGTTTTTTTTTTTCTGGCCGGGAAATGGGTTAAGAATCTTTCTCCCTGGCAGCTTCTTTCTTTTTTTGGGTAGCTAACTTAAAGAAACACCCTTGTTTATTTTGGCTGTCTGAATTTGCCTGCTTTAGAGAGAAGAATCAGAAAAAGAGGGATGTAACAGCATATCTGCAAGTGGATGATCAATCACAGTCACATACTGCAAACAGAAATAATGTTTAAAAGTGTTAGCAATGATCTGGTGATATTATAGGTCTGTTTTTCTTTCAGAATATACATGTCCAATATATTGCTGTTGAGACGCTTTACTTTCTTAGCCAATCTAAAATTATTTGTGTGCATTAGCTCTAATAACCTTTCATTTGTAGATGCCTATTTTATCTTCAAAAGGAGGGAACAAACATCTTTCATTACTTTCCTCACCATCCTCCCTCCCCCAAACCTTGAACTGTGTATTGATGTCCTTGACAACACAAAAATAAAATTCTGCATTAAACTGGGAGGAACAATCCAGAATAATTTAAAAAAAGCTGCATCCTTTCATTTCAACACAGCCTCTGGAAAAGTCATGCTGTGAGAAGAATTTCTAACCATAGAGGACTGTGAATTGCACATGATAAATAACTGTGTAATCTTCTCCAGCTCCTCCCCTAGAGGAGTTGAAAGGAGGAAAAAATCCAATCTTTTGGCCCATATATTGACAGGAGGAGGGAAAGTATGAAGTAACATTTTCTTATCTATCCCTTTAGTGCCATGAAGGCCCTGAATGCAAGTTGCCTGCAAACAGATGTCTTTATGTTTTGAGAGAGTGCAATTATTCGGGGAGAGGGCATTGCTAGAATGAAGAAATATTCCTCCTCACTAAAAGCCACAGGCATTTTCTTTACGTAGTTACTGTTGACACTGGCAGAAGTGCTCTACAAAATTCCCACTCTGCACCTGTAAATTCCCCCAAGGCACATTTGAAACCTTGGGGGATGGAGAGCCAGGGACAACACATGGGCACGGTCAGGGCCTACGTGCGTGTAAGATGGTTTTTCAAGCATACCTCAAGGTCGAAGAATCCACAGGAAAAACATCCCACAAAAATCCCTGTGGGTTTGCAGGACTGTGATTCCTGCTGACTCTGTGGGTGTCCAGACCCATCCCCCCAACATTCCTCAGCACATTATGCAGTGGAAACTGTGGCTCGAATCTGCAGATCATTCTGCCTGATTTTTGGCCATCCCATGACTTTTTTCCATGGGAGGATGTTAACTGAGCCAAAGTGTTTAACTGAATCTGGCAATTCTCAGCCACTTGCTGGCAGTCACCAATTTGGTGAATCGACATAATTTGCGACACTCTCAGTGTGGGAAACAAAATGGAGACATTTTTATTTTAAAAAGAATTAGCTCAGCTCCTGCGAAAAAAAAAAATAAGGGAAAAATTTTTTTTCCAGGACTAATTATTTCTTGTGCCTGAAATGATGACACAGGCAGTATATAAAACTGTGGGATGAAGTGGAAAACCTCTGCTCCTAAACAAGACAAACCATGACTGCCCATGCCCATTAAAAATTCTAGGAAAAAGGGACAAACTCCACAGTTTAAACTGTAACCTTAGCAATGTGCTGTGCTGTCAATAAGAGGTAATAGACAGTTACCCAGGAAAAAAATTCTTCCAGTCTTTCCTGCACCTCTTTTCATTGGGAAAAGAAATACTACTTTTTCCTTACCCTGCCCTCCCTTCTTCAACTATTTTCTAAAGTGATTTTTTTGACATGCTCATAAGAATGTTGCACAACATAGCATCGGCTCTAGCTGCCAAACTAGGCATGGAGCTGGAACTATCATCATTTGGGTTGTCTCCAAATTTAATGGCTTCCCCTTGCAAGCCTGCTTTCGGTTCCTTCTGTTCCTGTGGGAAAGAGCCCTTGCTCAGTAAAAACTGTCATCATTAAAGCAAATAATGAAACACTGCTCTTGAAGTGGTGCAACACTCAGGAAAGGCAAACCATGGTGGAGTAAAATCACAAAGCAGCTTAGAGTTTACTCTCAACAGAAATGCTTTTATGGAATGATACTTCAGTTGGCAGTAGCCAATAGTCGAAGTGTTTCCAGAATGCTGGGGCTTGTATTTCCACCTCTCTCCCCTTTTGCCATAGCTCTGAGCAGATTTAACAGAACTTTACTGAATCAGCCTCAATCACTTAAACTGATTTTGAGCCCATATATTTTATTTTTTGTCTCTGTGAAATTAATTTCACCATGTAAAAAAGTATTAACTGTTCATCTTTTGTGAGAAATGAAAATAGCTCGTGGTCTGGGATGCTATTTTTTTCCTTTCCATTTAAACAAGAGAATAATGTGAAAAATACAGCCTAGGGTTTAAAATAAGTAGATACAAGACTCCAGAGAATTTAAGCAAAGCAAAATGAGCCTTGCAGTGCTTTCTGTTTAGCTATGTGTTACAGTTGAATGTTTGGTATAAGGACAGTGTATTATACAAAGAAAAAAAAAAAAAAAGGCTATTGGCCAAATCTGCTGTCATTTGTATACCACAGAAACATACCAAAATCTTGAGTAAAATGATACACCCTCAACAAATAAAAGTAACACCTTTGAAATCAAAATGTATTTCTTCACACGGTCATTGATGTAAAATGGAAGATTTGACACAAAATAAATAAATACAGAACTTAGAAAACTACTGTTATTTGACCATGTCCAGTCTTCCCAGAATGTCAGCTTTTAAATAAATACTAAATCAAAAAGCTGGATTACAAGCTAAATACGGAATCTAAATATGTCAGTAACAATGGTGCCCAAGTCCAGGTTGGGTGGAGCTCTGAGCTGTCTAACCTAGTGAAAGGTGTCTCTTCCCATGGCAGGGAGGGTGGAGCTAAATGATCTCTAAGGTCACTTCCAACCCAAGCCATTCAATGACAATTCTCTGTGTGCTTTGTTCTTTTTACTCTTCTCTTTTATGCTCTCTACTCTTACAGGCATAACAATCTTTTTTCCTTTTTCAGTCATTTGAGTTTTTCAACCACTGAAAATGTTTAATCAGGCAAATTTTCATCTCAGAAAAGATATTAAGTCAGAGAAATGACAGCATTATATTTAACAATTAATTGTTTTTTTCCAGTGATAAAGAATATTTTAATAACCATGTAGGGTGTCAAATGGAGTTATAGATATATGCTGCATGAATACCAACAACAAATTAATCACTGAAATTTTATATTTTGTTTTCTTTTGGTTGAAAAATATTTATTAATACAATATGCTCTCAAGATTTGGTAATTGGATTATCCTCTTCCATCATATATGCTGCTGGCTGCTTGAGTGATTTGAGTACCAATCTTCTTGTTTAAGTTAAAGTTACACTGCAAAAAACTAGATTCATATTTTTTGTACATTTCTGAAAATATAATTGATGAGTTCTAATTTTCACCATGTCCTTTATTCTCTAGAGCTATTTCTCTGTGAGACTATTTTTCTTCATTCTTAATGAGAAACTGTCCAGTACTTTAATGGTTACTAACAAATGAATAATAAATCTGGAGTCAAGTGTGATTGCTTTGCTAGAAAGAATAAGGAGAATCTTATGCAATAATCTCTACTGCTTGTTTTCAGACAATATCTAAGTCTCTATGCACTTAGTTATGTCTCTAAAATCCATAAAATCTCCTTGTCACCACAATTTCTCCAGGATTCTTCTCTATGTATAAGCCTGAGTTGTCTGAAATTAAATTATATCTTAAGTAAATTTTCTTTTAGTATACTGCTGGTTGAGGTGATTGATCCCATTTTCTACATCAAAGTACAATCCCCTGGGGTAATTTGTCTCTCCAAATCCTGTTCGCAGTCCATCCTATCAATAAGACTGCTTTGCCAGAAAAGTTTTCTGAAATATGCATGTAGATGGATCGTATACTTTTTGTCTATTGTCTAACCAACATATCTATGGAGGTTAATTTTCTGATTAAGAAAACTTGCTTAGTGTGTTGAAGAACATATTAAATAATTTGCATGTTTTACTACTAGAACATAGTTACCCAGTAAAATTTTTTATTTCAAAATAAGATTGATGTATTTTTATGTTTTCACATTTTATAAATACAATCATAATTTTACTTAGACTCAATATCTTCTGTGTTTATGAAATTCACTCTGCTTCTGGATATAAAAACAGTTTTAGTTTTCTCACCATTACAGAGGAACCTCAGAAGCACGGAACTTATTCTAGGCTTTGGATGTGTCATTTCTGCTGCAGGTAACAAAAGGTGGGAAGTTGCTTGGAAGATTATAGAAGTCCTTCTTTTCTTGAGATCCAGAGACTGGGAAACATTGAAAGTCATGAGTCGTGTTGCTGCTGGGAAAGATAACTGTGAAATATTGGCCAATAGCTCACAATTCCTTGTTTAGTTGCAGTAGTGTTACTTAGCGCAGTGCCCCAGAGCTTTTAACAGGGGAAGTAGGCAGTCTGACCAGAGTAAGTTCACTGTTATTAGCTCTATTTGTTCCTGCCTGGAATCAACCCTGACCAAAAATAATTGCCAGAATCTCAGTCATTTTTTCATTATTTAGAAGTTGGTCTTTGTTTGAGTAGTACATGTCTATATATACATTTAAATAGATAGACTACTTGATCTGAACTTTCTTGGTTTTCCCAAGACATAATATTCAAAGGTAACAGTTTGTATTAAGGACCCAGTAGAGATAATTTGATGTAGCCTTACCTCTAGAGAGCAGTTGAGTTTACTTAGTAGCAAACCCATAGATTCAGATAATCCATATAGGTCAAAATACTCATCAAGGAACAATAAAAGCAAGCCACTTATGTTAGCTGATCTTTTAAAAGATGTTTTGTTGTCATTTCAGGCCTGGATCTTCTGATTTTCGATGGAATTGTTCCATTTTATCTGAGATGTAAAATTCTTTGAAATGGAAATCCTAAATCATTACCTCTTGACAGCTTCAAAGGATTGATAGCCCACTTTGAATCTCTTTGAAGTACTTACTTCAAATTAAAAAACAAGTTACCCTGAAAGAAGACAATTATACCTTGAGCAATAGAGATTCTCTCTAAAACGTCTCCTGTTCCATGAGCATCTTTGAAGTTTATATTATTCACCAATCATACCTCAGAGTTTAACAAGTAATAAACATTCCCTTGTAATACAGAGATGCAGTTTGACATTTCAATAGTCAGAGAGGAATTACAATTAGTTTTAGTTGCTATGTACAACATTGCTCCAAATAGCCAAATTAATTTAAGGAAATCAGGTACTACAGGAATAGCAAGAAAAAGATGTCTTCTAACTCTCAACTTCATCTCAGACTACAAATTACAGGATTAATTCAACTAAAAAAAGCATAATGCTTCCTTGCCCCCTTTTTTTCCTGGGAAAATTAGTTGCTATTTTGACTCTTTATTAATCTAATCAATAAATAATTCCTGAAATTCAAGACCTGTAAGTCTATATTGCTTAAATTAATGTTCAGAGGAAGATATGCTGTTTCCAAAATTTATGCATTAAAACTGGAGTAACAAAATCTCTGAATTGAAATTCTACATTCTTGACCTTTTTTGAAGAAAATAATACATATGAAAAAATGTGATCAACTTAGATTTAAGTGTTGTTTTCTCCTACTTTTCTCCTTTATGTCTTGATTATTTTTTATCCCATTTTAGTCATACAATTAAAGACTAGGGCTGAAATAAATGAAAAAACAAAGGTTTTGAATCTAATCTACAACCTTTAAATAAATGAATAGGCCTTCTTCTTTTAGGACTTCAACTTGATTATAATTTTTACAAATTTTCATGATCAGGCATATAAGGGAGACTAATTATGTATCTAAGATGCAAGTAGGGCTAAAGTGGTGTTTCCTTTTTTTTCCCACTGTACCTGTGAAAAACCCAAATATAAAAAATGGTCTGTTCAGTGAAATCCCTGGTCATTCCTGAATTACATCTATTTTCAGAATTTACTTGCCACACAAAATTTCACTATGTTTAGAAGAGTCAGCAGACTTGGGTGGACTGGACGGAATAATAATAAAGGAAGAGCAGGCACAGTGTCACCTTTCCCATGCAAACTATATGTTTGTTTCCAAGCATAGTTAATTCCATCTAGTTTGCAAGTGTATACAATTAGCAAGTTAGACTTCTGATTTCCATGGCTGGCAAAAAAACCCCAAGGGAACATTGGACACTGTATCAGGAGAATTCATGCCTCCTTAAGAGGAGGTGAGCAGCTGGCAAGCATCAATTATACTGTGATCTGGGCTTTACACAAGAAACATTATCTTGACAGTATATAAACTATCTTTACAACCCTCTCTCTAGCATTCCCTTTCAAGGGAAATTCTTAGAGAAGATGACTAAATAAAAGCTGTTCAAGGAGGTGTTTCATACTTCATCTTCCTGTTTCATACTTCATGCTCCAAGGGCAATAAAAGGGAGAAAAAAATCTCACTAGTCTGATTCTTGTACCCACATATTTTGATATAATTAAGTGCAACAGCATTGAATTTACTTAAATTATGCTGCCACAGACCCTTCAGATCAAGATCAAAATGAAGTTTACTGTATCAGTCCATTTTCACTTGTGTTGATAATGTTGATCCACTTATTCAGATCCCTCCTGGTTTTTTAATTGGAAATTGGTTTATTGAAATAAAACACAATTTCTCTGGCTCTTAAAATAGTACTGTCTAGATAGAACATTCAAAAAAAAAAACCATAAAACAATATTCTTTTTACCATGCATGATGAGAGAAATACATTATTAAGTGAGCTGATGTTCAAATAATGAAGTCCAAAACCTGATCTTGTTATTCTTTCTACTAGTGACAATAATGAGTAACACAGAATATCAGATTAAAATGGATAGAATGAAATTCCAAGCAAAGGAAACCCACAGCATCCCAAAAACATCACTTAGAGGGTGCTGAATAAAACTGAAAAAGAGACAGGGAATAACATGAAGAAGTGCCTTCATCTTTCATTATTTCTTCTCTTCCATACATAAAAACAAGCCCAACCATCCAAGCTGTGGAATAAATAAAATTGGCAAGCACGCTAAGCATGTGAGCATGGTCTTTTTTCCCTCCAATAGAACACCAGTTCTCTGAGTGCTACAAACAGAAATACCAGATCCCTAGGTGTCATAAAAATACTTCTGAAAATCAAATATCTCTTTAAAATATAATCCAGAGTATGGGGAGACGTCAAAAATTATAACAGCAAACATTTCAAGTCACTGATCCAAAAATCTTTGCTTATATGTATGCAAGGGTCATTGACCTCACTGTAGTTAAACCATGGTGAGCTGGTGAGGTTCTGCCCTGTGCTGTGTGTCCAGTTAGATTTGCAAATAGGCACACCTATGGTTTCATCTGTTTCAGGTTTTCTCTCATTAGGATGTGAGTGGGGGTCTTTTTTAGTTTTCAAGCCAAAACTTGGAAGACCCATCAGACTAATAGCATAGGTGATAACCAACGGCTTTTTGGGTTACCAGGAAACTCTTATAACCTGGAGAAATTGCAAGGTATCATGTGAAAATTTCTAGTGTGAGGTATGTGACTTACTTGTAGTAAGTCTCTATTGCTGGAGGTTGTTCCTCTCATTCCACTGCTTTTTACATAGTTCACAGCTTTCAGCAGCTCTGTCTGGATGTTTTTGAAATATGATCAAGTATTGTTTGAAGGCTCCAAATTGACGCTTTGCTTTAATCACCTCCTTAAATATCTGAATTGACTGTAAAGTAAACAAAATAAGGACAAGTATGTTTAAAAGAAAAGTTTTGAAGCATTTTCACAGCTCTAACTTGGCCCATAAACAGCCTCACTCATGAGTCACAGCATTTCTTTCTCCTCATTGCTTCTTTCTGGTTTAGCTCAAATATTCTCTCAAATATTATATACAAAACATGTCCAAGTGTCTTCCTAATATGCCACCAATCCTACAAGCATGCAGATTAAAAATATTTCAGAAAATTGCAGTGAGCAGATAATAGAGAGAACATAGCTAACTCATTTTAGCTAATGTAGCACAGTTTTCCATGGTATATATTTAGTTCTTGATGTCTGTCTCACATGGAATAGCTCCTGAAATAGTTATCTCATTTCCTTCAGGAGACACATTCCTAAACCCATACATATTACACTGCTGAAAGTTTTCCTAATATCCAACCTATACGTGTTTAATTAATTTGATCCTGTTGCTATTATATACATCCCTCCACACTATAACTTCTCTTTTTGTACACATTTGGAAAATATATAGACTGCTTAGAACAAATCCTCACTGAAGCCATGCTGATTTAAACCAGATGAGTATCTGGCTCTTTATGTCTACTCAATAAATCACTTTAAATCTTTTCTCACAGCTTAGTCTCTATAGATCCCTAGATCTATATCAATTTTTTTAAAAATTTTTTTAGTTAAGAAAACAAGCAGAATGACAGTGCTAGTGCAGATATGGTCAGTCTTTGGTAATATGGAATGCAGCTTTCCTCTCTCTCCAATGATTTTGTTCCTCTGTAAAATTAATAGACCCCCTAATTATTTTAGTTGCCATTTGCATATCCTGACCTCCTCCCTTATTAGAACTCAAAAGGTAATTTCTAAGTATTCTTTCCATCTGAATTTCTATTTCCCTGGGGTTTGGAAAATTTATGCCTCATAGGTGTAATGCAATAAAACATTATTTGTTTCTGTTCTCTCTTGCAATTATTTCTAAGGTAGGGAACATGTCAGTTCACAAACCAAATCAAAATTTACACAAGAGTTGGTGTGTGAAAGATATAAGGTAGCCATGCTGAAACAGTAACAGAGATATGACTCTTGATGAATGAGGTTTAAATTTTGTATACTTTAAAATTCTTTCTTCATGCTTAACACTTGGGGTGCACAGATTGCTAAACTGTATTCAGTTGCTACAGTGGAATTATGTCCAGATATGTGTCTGTGTACTCTGCTTCTCCCTGTGTACAGAATGGGTAGTTACCAAGCCCTGTGACTGCTAACCCCAAATTTTAATAATTTCTTCTGTTTAAATTTTGCTGTGTTTTTGTTTCATACCATTAAGCACTAATCTGATGATTTTTAACAAACTTCATGACTCATTTTATGTAATATTATCCATTTGTTTTCTTCTAAATCAACATATAGTGTTCCTCATGCCTAGTACATAGAGTACATCTGACATTTTCTTTTGACAGTCCAGTTTAGCCTCATTCTAGGTCTAGGATTTCTGGCCCTGTTCAGCTGACTCTTGTGGCCTTGAGATATTTGGCAAAGGCCTCAGGTACAACCTAACTCACTTAAGGCATAACATGATCTTAGCCAAAGCAGCCCTGACTGGCAAGGTCATGACAATAACTATTAGTGTAATTAGTCCTAAAAGACACTCATGAATCGAGACCTTGTTGTGTAAAACCTTCAACAATGGCTAGAACCCCTGGGGAAAAATAATGATGAATGCTGAATCCCTGCAGTAAAAATAACTTACAGGTAACATCCCTGGGGTACAGATATGTTCTTATAAATCTCTCTGAATCTTCCAAAACTTTGGAAGCTAATCCAGGATCAGAGTTCTCAGCTTCTCAGAAATACAGAAAAAAATTGAATTTTGTGGAAATAATGGAGCAAGGACTAAAAGAGAGGGAAGAAAATAGAATTGTGATGATTGATGCATAAATCAGGAGCCCTGATAGAAAGCTGAGAGGGGTCATTTTGGCTTCTGGGAAGGTGAGAGAAAACTAGGAAACTGAAAAAGGATTTTCAAGGAAAAGTTAGATGCAGAATTTTGTAGCATTTAATGATCTGGAAAAAGAATTCAAAGGTATTCATGCTATTGGGAACTGTCATTCTTCCCCACTTTAATATTGCCTCCTCCACTGAATCTGTTTCATTTGACAATAGGATTTTAACTTACACAGAGTTTTCTTTCCAAGACCAAATTTTTGCCTTGGAAATAGCCCTTTATTCACCATTCCTCCACTTTCTGCCTAACACAAGGAGACCAGATGTAGAAAAAAGGAGTAAGATCTTCTCTAACTGAGCAGAAAAGAAAGAGATGAAGAAAGCAACAGAAGTGGCAAATTCTTCTCCTGAGATTGCAAGGCCTGAAGAAAAAGGCTGAATGCAGCTGTTACAGCCTCCATATAAAGTTGATTCATCAAAAAAACAGACATGATTTCATGAATTCTCCCATATACAATTAGCTCTTACAGAGCAAGAAGTTGGCTTTTTGGATCACACATTACTTGAGTAGCCAATGGAAAGAAAATGCCGCATATCCTCCTATTGTCATGGCATCTTTTCCTGCCACAAAGGAATTGAAATTGAAATGTAAAATCTCCTAGTATCTTACTTTTTCCTATCTACTATGAAAATTGTCAAGTATTATAACCTAGACCCTAGTATCATGATATGAAAACTATTTGACTCATAACCTTAAGAAATTATTTATAAATGATGCAAGGATAAGTAGCCACAAAATAGATCACTGATCAGCAGAGAGCTGATTTGGAGCTATTTGGAGTTAATCTGAGAGCATTTTTTTTTCTGCAATACCAGGTAACATTTATCTTGTAGTTCAAAAATACTCTATGACAACAATTTTTAAAGATGCAAAATACTCAAAACCAACCTGAAAATAGAAATTATGTACTGATGTTGTTTAGCTTTACCGCCTTTTATGCATCTCAGATTGTATTTACCCAGGTTTGCCAGCTCTATTACATTGTACTTATTCATTACTGCTCCAACACTGTTAAATTTCTAATTATAGTAACACTTTTTGCTGTTATATTCTTCCGGTATAATTGATGCCACTGTTGCAGTGTGTATGGTAAGAATCATATAGCTTTGTTTATGTATCAGAGCTTGGTAGTCATAGTTATTTTAACTGCAAGGTAGGAACAATTCTCAAAAAGACTATCTTTTTTTTTTTTTTTTTTTTTTAGAATAATTTACTGTACTGATAATTCTTTAACTCTTACTCATGTTTGGAAGATGTTTTAATTGAGAAGTGACCAGCACAGTGACTGATAATACAGCTAAAGATAATCTAGTGCATGAAAACCACAGGATTCAAAAGGCATTCCTCTGCTGGCA
Organism: Anomalospiza imberbis; assembly: GCF_031753505.1. Taxonomy (NCBI): domain Eukaryota; kingdom Metazoa; phylum Chordata; class Aves; order Passeriformes; family Viduidae; genus Anomalospiza; species Anomalospiza imberbis. The sequence goes on along the minus strand of NC_089681.1, from coordinate 15,717,835 downwards.
AGTAACACGACAATTCACAGGAAGTTCCTCCTGAAAACAAGGAAGAACTTCAACTTTACTGTGCAGGTGACTGTGTGCTGAATCCAGCCTCGCTCCTGCATGAAACTGCTCTAAGTCTTCCCTTCTCTTTTGCATTCTACCAGAGTGATCATTCCCAGTTTGCTTACGTAATCTCCCTCTTTGTTATTACATTTCCTCACAGTTTATTATTTCAAATAGTCTGATGATATTTTGGTTAACAGACCAGTACTGTGTAAGTCCATTCTTAGAATCACAAATAGTTTTAGTTCCCTATCTCTGAGAAAGTATTTTGTCCACAGTATTTCTAAGTCATAGAGGTCATTCATAAAGTCTTGTCCCACTGAACTATTCAGTTCAAGCAAGATTATAAAGAACACTGACAAAACAAAGCTTATCCCTCATCTGCAATGATCAGCTTCACTGAGTATGTCACAAGCTTCCTCATTTTCCATTCAGTAAGAGCTAATTATCACCAATCTACTGAGTTGGAAGTCGCCTTACATACCAAGGAGCCTGCTGATCCTCTGACTTGTAAACAGCTTTATTAATTTGCTAGCTTCATCCCTTGTGAGGTCTCAAAGATGCTCTGTGATGGCAGAACTTCAACATCATATATATATTATTCAATTAGTGGGGAAACATATTTGAAAAATAAAATTTAAAAATGTAAATGACTTAGCAATATCTGCTTTGCGCTTGCTTACAGCCTGAGATCTTTACTTGCATAAATTTTCATAGCAGAATCACAGAATAGATCTTTACTTACATAAATATTCATAGCAGAATCACTGAATGGATAAGGTTGGAAGGCACAACTGCGGATTGTCAGGTCTAACCTCCCTGCTATAGCAGGGTCATCTTAGAGCCCATGGCACAGTATTGTGCACAGATAGTTCTTGAATATCTCCAGGGAGAAAATAACCTCTCTGGGCAATCTCTTCCAGTGCTGAGTCACCAGCACAGCAAAGAAGTTCTTCCTCTTACTCAGGAGGAACTTCCTGTCCATTGCCCTATTGCTTAGAACCACTGGGAAGAGCCTGGGTTGGTCTTCTTGACATCCTCACTTCAGGTACTGATAGACATTGATGGGGTCCCCTTCCCAATGTCTCTTTGTGGGGCTGAACAGGCTCAACTCTGCCAATCTGTCCTTTTAAGAGAGATGCTCCATTCCCTTAATCATCTTTGTCATCCTCCACTGAATCCACTCCAGCAGCTGTATGCTGTCTCTTTTTCACTGAAAAGTGCAGAACTGGACACAGCACTCCAGGTGTGCCTCACCATGGCTGACTAGAGGGGCAGGATCACCTCCCTCAACCTGCTGGCAATGCTCTTCCCAATGCATCCCAGGATTCCTTTGACCTTCATGGCCACAAGGGCACTGCTGGGTCATGGACAGTTTGTTGTCCACCAGAACCCCAGGTGCTTCTCCACAGAGATGCTTCCCAGCAGGTGAGTCCCAGTCTGTGCTTGTCCATGAGGTTAGTCCTCCCTAGGTGCTGGACCCTGCACTGTCCTTTGTTGAGTTTCAAGCAGTTCTTCTCAGCCCATCTCCCCAACCCTTCTGAAGGGTACACAGAACTTTAGGGTGTCAGCCACTCCTCCCAGTTTTGTGTCATCAGTGAGCCTGCTGAGAAGGCATCTGTCTCTTCATCCAATTCATTGATGAACAAGTTAAAAAATATGGAACCTTGGAGGACACCACTGTTGACAGGTCTCCAAACATACACATGCCACTGATTATAACCCTTTAAGATCTGCTGTTCAGCCAGTTCTCAATCCACCAAAACAAATACTAGTAATACAAATAATAATTGAAAAATATAATGCCAAGCAATGCAAATGTCATTTGCTGGTTTGGTTTGGTTTCTTTTGGTTTGGTTTTGGTTTGGTTTTGGTTTGGTTTTCTTAATATTGTGATTCAAAAGAGAAATCATGAAATCTCTGAAATCATAATTGTTTCAATGTAGAAATTAATAGGTGGCAGAGCAATAAAATTCCACCTGCTCAGAGACTTTCCATTAGTCTCCTAACTATTTTTCCTAGGCTTCTTTTGTTCTCATGTCTCCTATTGGTTTTGCAAATTTGAAGTATAGTTCTCTCAGTGTCCCCAGTGGCTGACAAAACAAATCTTTCGTAAGAACATTCCTGAAAATTCCTGAAGGCCTGACAAAAGCAACTTAGAGTGGAAGCTCACTGGAAGAGTTCTTACCAAGGTAAATATAAAGTGCAAATCATATTTCTGCTTAAGTTTAACCAGACAACTAAGAATATCAAAGAATCAAAGAATCACTAAATACACTAAAGATATCAAAGAATACACTAAACTAAAACAGAAAACAGGCTTTTAATTGTTAAGAACTACAAAATATTCATGATTCAAGCCTTTTTCTTGATCTTATATCAGAAAAAAACTTAATAATTAAACAATTTTATTATTCACTTTAATGAAGAACAATGTAACTGTTTCTAAATCATTAAAAGATATTAGACAAGGAATGCAGGTATCACATAACATAAAATCACATAACATGATTTTAATAAAACCTAGAGATTAAGCATACAATTACCCATTAAAGATATAATTTATTAATTCTGATGAGATCCTGTGCATTTCATCAATTCTGCCAATTTAAGCAGTGCAAACATGCTTCAGGTAAAATTTGAAGGAGAATAAAACTACTTCAAAAAAAATTTAGGCTTGCCCTTACTGTGGGCAAGGGGTGTATTCCTTCTTTTGGTGACAAAGATTCTATCTTCTTTTCCTGTGAGTGCCTCTGCTATTGCTGTTTCCTGGGATCATGAAGTGTGTGACAGTCAAAGCCTTTTTCTCAGGGGGAATAAACATCCCAATTTCAGTGCTAAGGAGAGAGTGGAAGTCTGTTGGAAAAGGTCACTAAACACTTCCAAAATGTTACCAATTAATGTATTTGGTGGATTGTGCTAAGGAGTACAGAATATAGAAGCAAATCCCATCATAGTCCAATACTGCAGACTCAGTGGTCACTAGAAATGGCTTTTATAATTGTAAGCCAACAATAGTTTGGAGATTGTGAAGTCTGGTTTTTTTTTCAGATCAAAATGAATGTGACATTTGTCCTGACTGTCAGCTCCCTGACGTTTTCAGTCTAAAGCACTGTTACTATGTTTCTCTGAGTTTTTTACCTGCATTCCCATTATAACCTTCATCCTTATTACTAAAAGCTTTATTTTTATATATACATGAAATTCTGAATTATAAGCTGTATTTGATACTTTCTGCAATAATTGCATCTCATCAAAGGTCAAAGATTGACTGTCACTAAATGAGACACTCCTGAGAGTGATGTTACAGCGTGTTCCTCTGAATCATCTGTTTTCTTCACTGAAATTCTTCATGAATATTTTTAAACTCTCTGGCAAACCTGAATGGTTGTAGTGAGTTTCCTATAATAGCTCTGAATTTAGCTCTATAATAACTCTAGAATTTTGCTTTTCTGTTTGCTTCTGCAGAAGTTAAGATATTTATCAGATTTTCAATGATCAGAGCCATAGGTTAAAGTGCAAATGTTAGGGTTTGAGGATTTATGCTTTATTCTGTAAGCCCAAAACATTTTGATCTTGGTGTGTTAAACTGTCAGTAAGCCAATTTGTGATGTTATTTCATTCTGCCTTTTTCCATAATGAATTGATTCACCTTTTTGGTCTTTCACATTGCCTGCATAACACATGAATGGAGAATTGCAGGGATCCAGGTTTATTTATTTGAAAATATATTATTAGAATAATATTTTTTTAAAACAACAGACAACCTTTGGATCTCTGTTTATAGTCTGGTTGAACTGCCATTTGAAAAGAGCCTATCAACCATAAATCTAAATCCTCCTATGTACTGTAAAACCATGAAATGTCTGGGCTGTATCAGTGCTTTTTCTCATCATTAAGTCAAAGGAAATGCCAAACTGTAGAGATAAAGGAATTCAGCCTTGTCTGAAAAGGACAACATAGCAAAAGAAAGAACTGTTACGCAGTTTAAATTCATGGTTAAAATATTCTTTTACTTAAACTGTACAAACTACCACTTGATAGAAAAGCTTGTTGAAGTTAAATATTTTTACTGGAATCCTGCAGCACTTCAGACAGTGTGGAACTTCAAGAAAATGAGACTGCTCTCACTCTGTCATCTAGGCACATCAATGGTCTGACCACAGTCACATTTTTTTTACACTTCATGGAACAGGAGAAGTTTAAATTATGTTGTAGAGGCAAATAGTGATGTGGCATTGCAGGAACATTTCCTATCATCAAGAAGTAGCAAGAAGCAAAGTTAAATAGCTTTTGTTTGGAAAAAAAAATAGCTCTTGGCCAGTGAAGAAATGTCACATTGAAAGACAGGCCAGATTCTCAGCAGTAAAAGATATAATTATAATATAATATAATATAATATAATATAATATAATATAATATAATATCTATATTATATTACATTATATAGAATGTAATGTAATGTAATGTATTATATAATATAATATATATAATATATATAATATATATTATATAGAATATAGAATATAATGAATTATATTATATTTATTATATTATATTTATTATATTATATAATTAATATAATATAATATCAATGCGGGGTTAGAAAAGAAAGATCTCAAAAGTGAACACAAAGACCTCAGAAGTTAAAATAAATTACCTATGCAAGGTATGACAGACAACAGAGAGTCAGAGAAATGGTGTGAAAAAGAATTTAAGGTTTTAAAGGAGGAATATTTTGACAAAAGGAGGAGTAAACATAATTTAGAAGCCCCTAGTCCTCTCTGGGACCAATTTCAATTTCCTGCAATGCCATGTGAAATCTAGGTATCTGCCTATGTCTTAGTGTGAAGCAAAGAAAATAAATAAAAATCAATTACATTATGAGTTTTATCCATTCTTGATTTTCAGTCCTAGACTGGAAAAAAGTCTAGATCCTTCTCTGACCTCCTAGTCCTTCTTTGGACAAGATATTTAACACTGATAACGTTATGAGATCAGGCAGAGTTAGCCTGGGGATAAAGAGAGGGTTGAGGTACCCCATGAGGTACTCATGGATTTCTCTCCCAAACCATGCCTTTAAGATCTGAAAGCAAAAACTTGGAAACTTTACTACCTTCAGCAAAATCTGAATCTTCAATTTATCAAGATTTTTTTAAAAAAATCTTAGTAAACGTCAGTGATCACCAGTGGACCATTCTACTTTTTTTATAGTGACAATTAATTAATATTGTCTGGAAGGTAGATTTATTGCTTGTGAATGTTGTAGATCATAGGCCAAAAAACCCATCAAGCAATAGATAAATTTTGCATATTAATTAACTATGGTCTTTAAGGCTATCAAAAACACATTTGTCACTTTTTTTTTTCCTAGAATATTAACAGTTTAATGACAAACATTCTCCATTCCCACAAACTTTTAAGTCAATGATTTCAGCATTCCTGGTTTGGTGGGTTTGGTATAGAGAAGGACTAAGCAAGAAAAACAGAACACAGCTTTCATTACTTCACTCAGGGACTGGGAAATAGACATGACTGCTATTTACTAATAATAGTGTGTAACCAGCTGTCAGGTATTGCACAATATAAACGTTGGTACAACATAACATAATTAACAAATAGTTAAATTTATATTGTTAAAGTGAAAGCAGTGTCTCATACAGTGGTTAAGCTTAAAACCAGTCAGGAAATGATCACCAAAGTGCAGTGCATATCTATCAGGAACAACTGCAATACCCATGGCAGCTGCATCACACACAGAAATAAATTGCTGGAGTGGTGAGATATAACCAGTGAAACCTTTTTCATTCATTTATAAATTCTTTCTCTCTTGATTCTACCATCAGAGCAGCTCTAACTCTACACATTATCTTCCTTCTATCAGTCTACTAGCCATTTCCATATGCTAATTGGCCAATTGCATGTTGGGTGGCTGAATTCTGACTACTTTTCCCTCAGTGGTTTCAGTTGAATGCAACTCCTTGACCCTTCCTCTAATTAGCATAGCATTTAAAGCATATTTAATTTTAGATTCTACCTGTCTTCAAAGTATGACTAAAAATTATCAGATGGATCAAAACCTGTTAGGAGAAGAGAGGGACTGGTACACAGCCTGAAAGACATACAGACCTAAGATTGCATTTCTGGGCACTAGCCCAAGGTAAGAGACAAGATGCACCAAGTCACCAGCACTTCAAGAAGCTTCTAAAAGGACAAAATTACAGTCATACAGTTCTGTAGCATTCTTCTTAGCACTATATTCCAGTTTTATCACAGCCTTTCTTGCGCTGCTTTTTGGCAAGAGCACCTTCTCTTGGGAAAATATGGTGTGTTGTTTTCATACTCTCACAAGTTTTAAAGCATTCACCTGGTACATTAATAGGTTTTTGCATGTATGTTCATGCTCCTTATAGCTGCAGACCAAATGCCAGCCAAGTTATTTCCACCCAGAGGACAAGGTCTATGAGTAGGAAGGAATAATGTTTATTCACTGAAGAGGAGAGTAAAAGTGGATTGTATTTGCCCTAATAATGTCAGTCTAGGTGATGCTTAGGATAGCTTAGAAGCCAAATAAGTTATGCTAATGGAACATAATTCTTTCACTGATACATGCTGTCACTGAAAGCATAAACCTTTCTATTGATTTTGTTTATGTGAATTTTGCAGGAAAATAAGAAGGCATAAGCAAAGATATTCTCTTGCTTCTCATTATGCCAAAATAATCATTAACCATTATGTTTCAATTATTTACTTGTTATGATGGAGATGGAAGATCAATGGGACATAGTGCTAAAAGTTATAGGAATTGACTCTTTGCCACTTTTTCAGAAATTATCCCCAGGAAGAAGATTTAGATTAAAAGTTTATGTGTTTATGTTTTGTAAGTAGAAGTTTTAATAGCTTTTTATATTGATGTTGACAGCTTTCTTTATAGAAATGGGGATTTTTCAGTTTAATGCTTCTCATCACAAAATCCCAAGACAGTGGGGAAGCCAAACCAAACCAAAACATCCTTTTATTTTTTTAATCTCCTAGTTTCAATTAAGCCTTCACATAGAAAAATATTTCAGACCAAGTTGAATTTTAAAAGCAAAAGTAGGCAGAACACACTTGAGCAGAATATAGGCTTCTAGAACAATGAAGAGTGTTATAGTTAGGTTACTCCCATAGGAGCAAGGAGATTAAGCTTTTAAATTACTGCTCTGTGGGAGTCACTTCAAGCATTTGAATCTGATTGTTCTTTGTAGGTGAATGACGTAGTCACTGAGCTATTGCTGTGTTCTCTCTGTCCCTTACTAAAGGAGATATCCTTCTATGTGCATATAACTAAATATGTATCACAAAAAAAGTATATTTCCATGCATTCATTTGTGTAAATTCAATTTTAATAGTCCTAAATCTAAATATTCACAGGTGGCTCTGCACTGATAGCTATCAATCCATCCATTTTGCCTATTTAAATATTTTTTATTATTACTAACTTCACTGAAGGCTCTATTATGCATTACTGTCAGGTCATATTGCCAACAGAGTTCCAACAGTGAGATAATGCCTAAAAAAAATACAGAGCCCTGCTTTTGAAACTGATTCCAGTGTTCTGTATAACTTTGCTTATGTGGATGTATAAAGTGTATGGTTGTCTGCTTACTGCTGAAAAGATTCACAGTGAGGCTACAGTCATCCAGCAATCAAACTTTCAGGTACCGACTTACTTCAGGTGAAAAAATGTATGCAAACAAAATCATTGGAAAGTACTGACATACCAGAGTGATACATTAAATCAGTTAGAAGTAACAAATTTAATATTCTTTTACTAAACAATGGTTGATAATTTCAAAGAAATCACAAGAAATAATGCTATCCATAAATACAGATATAATCATTGTAAGGTAAATTTTATCACTAATCCAGAGTTGCTTTGTATCTTAAAACAGGAGGGCTATCTTTTGCAATTAAAGGTAAAAGGTTTAAATTCAGCAGACAAAACATTTCATTTCATCTAAAATGTCAAAATCTTTACTTCATATGCACTTTTATAACTTTTATCCACAGAAAGCCTTTAACATTCCAAATTCCTTCTTGTTCTAGACAAAAAGAAACAACCAAATATAGTAATACTGGGCCTGCTGAAATCATGGGAATTCACCTTTTAAGACAGATCTATCTATAAGATGTTTCTTTTATTGTCTCTATTAGAGTGATTGTTTCCTTGATTCCTAGAAGAGATTAGCTAGCCGTAAGCAGATTGTGAAGGCATAAGGCAGAGATGATGCATATGTACTTAGAATATTTGCATTTCATAAATGAGAATCTAAATCATAAAGCACATTTTGAAGCACCTTTAAAAATATTTGCTATATTCTGAATAGTGCCAATCATGCACAAATCTGAAAAATTTTAGGGATCCTATAATTTCACTGAAGTGTTTGCAGAAATATATATCTAATACAGAATATTACTTTAATTTATATGTCTTTACATGTGTAGAATATTTTGCTGTCACCTTTTACCCTGGTATGATTCCCATTGTAATAAATTATTTTAAAACCAGTAAAGAATAGCATAATTATGTCCTATTTTGGATGCTGTTCAAGTGTTCCATGAGTTTTCCAAGATGTCCCTGTTAATTCCATAAATTTGTCGATTTGCACTGTTGATATTAAATAAACTAGATGGTGTTCGATTCAAAGTTTTTGCTTTGGGCTCTATAATTCCAATTCCCTCATTTGCAACAGATTTCATCTCTTTTGCAATTGATTTGTTATAATTGTTTGTGCAAAGGTTGAATTTTTAACTTCATGTTTGCATGCCACGTGGCAATGCTGAGCTTGACATTATTGTTTACAACTGGAGAAAATCTTTCTGAAAATACACATCTCATCAATAGACCAGCATATGACCATTTTCAGTGGAAATAATTTTCATTAAGCCAGTAAAGTAAATTGTGTGCTTGAGTTTTTGCCGATTACTTTTTTCCAGCCTCTTCTTCTCCACCCCCACCTATTTTTTTAGTGTTCTGCCATTTATTTGGAAGTTAGTGTGACATAATTTAATTTAAAAAGTAATGGAAATGCTTTAAGCTTGCCTCTAAAATTGTGGTTCATTGTAAATTGTAAGTGTTGTCACACATATTCTTTGCCAATAGATTTCATATGGATTATTGTCACCTTGATGTTCAGCTTCACAGTAATGTCCAAAAATCTGTAATATGATTCAAAAACATTTAAAACACCTATACAAAATCAATCTCTGAACTGAAGTATTTGTATTTATTGGAAAAAAAAGGTAAAAATTAGGAGATGATATTATTGTTTCACTTTATGTTAATCCAGCACCTAAAGATATCAGTTAGAATTCAGGCATTGTTGTGCTAAGCCACGCAAAGAAACTTCACTTACGTGTTGTTCACTGCAGCTGGAAGTAAGAGTGCATCTTGCTATTAGTAGTGTATGAAAAGAGCAGTAGGAGCACACTACAATGACCAATGGATAAGCACAAAATAAATATATGGCTATGATACTATTTTGACTGGCAGTAATTTTTTTTTCACAATGCCTTTTATGGTATTACGGTTTGGATGTGTGACCAAAACAGTATTAAAAGCACACCAGTATTTAGTTATTGTTGACCACTGCCTACACACTATGAAGGCCTCCTCAGTTTCTCTTGCTGCCCCAGAAGTGACTGAAGGGATGTGTCACAGCTTGGCACTGTCTTCGGCAATAAAACTGATGTGAAGCAGGAGGAAAGAGGAACTTTGGAGTGATAGTGTTTGTCTTCCCAAGCAACTTTAAAGCATAATGAAGCCCTGCTAGCCTAGAGATGCTTCCATCTGCCTTCCAATGATGAGTAGTAAATTAATTCCTTATTTTGCCTTGCTTGTGTGCACAGCTCTGCTTTACCTATTACACTGTCTTTATTTCAACGCACTTCCAATTATCTGCCGCATTCCCACTGAAGAGAGGGACTGAGTGGTTGTGTGGGGCTGAACATTTTAGCAGGGTTAACCCACAACCTACTTATTCTCACAAACAAGGAAGAACTCATTGTTAATGAGAAGGTTGGCTTGGCTGCAATGCCTGTAAGAGCCAAGGGTTCAGCATCCTGTGATGAGGGAGCAAGGCAAAACCACAAGGTCACACTTCTGGAGCGCAGGAGATCAGGCTTTGGTCACTTTAGGATCTGCTTGAAAAAGGCCCCTGGAAAAAGACCGTGTAGGGCACAGGGATCCAAAAGGCTGGTTGATATTCAATGATCACACCCAAGCTCAAGAGCAGTCCACCCTATCAATTAGGAAATCAAGTAAAAAATGACAGGTGGTCATCATGGGAGAATAAGGAGCTCCTGGACAAACTGAAACAGGAAAAGGAAGTCTACAGAAGGCAAAACTGGGAACAAGTATCCTGGAAAGGATACAGAGGTGCTGCCTGAATATGAAGGGATGAAGTTTTCAAAGTCACAGTCAAATGGAATTGAATCTGTCCAGTAAAATGAAAGACAAGAAAGTATTCCATAATTGCATACATGATAAAAAGAAGTCTAGGGAAAATGTGGGCCCACTGCTGAACAGGTAGGGGACCTGGTGACTTGGAGAAGGATGAGGTTCTGGATCCATTCTTTACTAGCAAGCCCCAGAGATCATGGCCTTCTTGAATTTTTAATAATGTCTTATTTCTGTTTGTCCATCTCTACTCTTGAAAACAGACTAAAATGTCTATAATCATGTAATTCATTATCAAAATGAAGTGTGTTACAAGCAGACACCAACTCTCCAGTGGAGTTCTCAATGAGAGTCCCAACTTACTATAAATCCTATCTTGTCTAGCTTCATGTCAGGTTAATTGGTTTTCTGTAATTTTCTGTGTAAAACAAAGAAATTTCATCAACAAGTGTCTGAGATCTAGTTATTGCTTCTGTGTGATGCTTCTCAAAGTTCTCAGAAATTGTGTACATTGTTAAAAAAAGGTTGAGGTGTGTTACACCATTGTACCTTGACAGCACCAGAGGATTAGTACAACTGGAATCCTAGCAAACAGAAGAAATGAGAAGAGAGTGTCATGCACAACAGAAAAAAGAAGCATAAAACCTGAAATAAGCCAGGGAGATGCACTCAGTGTTGTTACTGAGGGAATTAAACAAAATCCATTTTCAAAACTGATGAGAACTGTTACACTGCTATCACTCCTGGAGGCATGGGACCAGAGATAAAAGCTCACATGAAGATTGCTAATAGCCATATACCATTCTGTCAGTAAAATTGCTTAAAAAAACTTTATTGAAGATAACTCCTTTTCTGTCTCCTCTCTTTCTCTCCATTGCTAACACTAACATCCTTCCTGTTTATATTGGCAAATTTTCTTAGTATAAAATGTTTGGTCTTGGATGGCTGAAATCAGGATAAAAAGGCAAAATATAAGTAGGATTATATTCTGAGGAGATGAAATTATAAGTATATATATATACAAAATATTTCTTCTGCCTTCTAATATTTTTTTTGGTCTGGGGGACTTTTTTTTTTTTTTAAGAAGAGAGGACATAGAGATGATAGGGCAAGAAGAATGTAAAAATACAGTATCTTTGTCCACAGGCATTTTAAGCAATTGCTGGAGTATGCTTTATTTCTTATTTTATCCCTAGAATGGTTATTCTATTCAGTTCTTCTTGTCTTTCTTTCCGTGTATCAGTAAATAAAAAACTTCACTTTCTCATTTGCCCCCACAATGAAAAATTCTTTTTTAAGACTCATTTCTTTGTGCCATGTCTTCCATGCCTGTATTGGTTTCTTTGAAAGTCAGTAAAACATTCCCTGTGGTCTTAGGACTTCCATAATACCACTTCTCTCCATTCCAAAGCGTCTTATTTTTGCTGCTGAATAGCATTTTATTTCTCTTTTGCACTATCTCTAAAGTACTCCCTGTCATCAGGTTTCATATACCCTTGAGAAGACTAAAGCTATTAAAAGTATGCTCTTCAGAGATGTTAAAATTACAACCAGGATTGTAGCTGTATGCATACAGATTGGCTTCCTGACATTGGTTTCTAATTCTTTCTTTCTACAATCTTTCCTCCATGGATTTTTCGTTACTGGTTTAGAAAATCATATCTGTGGTATTATTACTTGCCCATACCTTACCATGCTGTCAATGGTTCAGACTTTACCCTCCACAGAAAGAACATTTTAGGAGCTACATAATATAATGGGACTTGCCTCCTACTGCTGTGTACCTCGGTTGATCGCTGATCATTATGCAAAGAGCACACTTAAGAATATATATGCCAAAATATCAGATAACATCATATAACAGGGATTCTAATATTTCTTTTTTAACATTACTTAGAATCAGGGTAAACAACAGTACAAGGTCTAAGGCAGTGAGGGTTATATTATTCATGGTCTTGTGGAAGGCTTTAAGATTGGTAAATGATTCCACAGAGAAAGAAGTGAAACAATAGCTATAATTCTCAAGGGAAAATCGGAGATTTACTGAAAACTAGGACACATTGTCTGTTCTAGGAGCATATTAGACCAACGCCCTCTGATATATAGCTCATAAACAGCAGTAATATTACCGCTGTTCTTCAAGGAATCCTAACTACAATCATATTAACAGGAATTATAATTTTGTAAATAAACATAAATGAGATTAATACACTGGAACTCGCTGCCCATTTATTAAATCTAACAAAACCTACTTTTCAAGTCCAGTTGCAGTAACTGTTCCTCACTATGACAACACTGAGAGCCATTTGCCACTGAAAGTTATCCTATAGCAGAGGTCAAGTACTAGCCAACAGCATTTGTTTGTGTTTTTTTCCAGTGGCTATGTTTCACTAAAATGAAAAAAAGGAAAAAAGGAAAAAGACTTCATTTTGTAGGGAAATTTGGAGCATTAAAAGGTGATGAAATAAAATAATTTATATTTGGTATTCAAGAAAGAAAGAAATACATTATCTATTTAGAGAACTCATGAAGAAAACAATAACTGGCCAATAACTGTAATCCCTTCTTCCACTTTCTTAACATGAGTTATTTGCAGAGACTATCCAAACAGATTTTCCTTTATGTTTGAGAAATAGGTACATACATTATCAATGAAGAAACATTCTAACATGAAATGTGTATTAAATCAATCATCTACCTGAACTACTGGGGTAATACTTGCACAGTTCAGGTAAAACAAGTTACGTAATTACTGAATTTAATTTTGTTACTGACAAAATAATATAAAAAGAATTCAATCTTTCAGAAAGCAGAGATAAGGCTTGGTCTTCCAAGTTTTCAGAAAATCAGGGATGTTAAACATGGACAGTAATTCTGTTTCCTGTTATAATTGTGCTGGGGCTACCTCAGTAAGTACATGATTTTTACTAACTCAGTGGTTCTTGCTAGCTTCCTTGTCTGAAAGCTTGGCTGGATCAGATTTGGAAGTATGGACTCCTATTGATTATTGGTCACAGTTTTTTTTGATTTCACAGAATGTTCTGAGTTGGAAGGGATGCACGAGGATCACTGAGTCCAGGTTTTAAATAAATGGCCCATACGGGGATAAAAGGCACAACCTTGGCACTATTAGCACCATGTTCTGATCAACTGAGCTACTGTCATTAACATCATTAATAAAGTCTGGCAGATGTATGAGCACCAGTCTCTGCAATCCACAGAATAATATGGACTTATGGATGCATGTTATTTCCCATGGATTCTGGACACATTAGGTTTGTAATTTCTGTGTATGTAATTATTTTTATTTTTATATAGACCCTGTACACTTAACCCAGTGACAAACTGTGAAATTTGCAGCAGTCATTTCTCTGGAATTTTTGGAAGCCTATTTGGAAGTGTTATAGGGCTACAAGATATGGTGGAATTCTTACTCTCCAGGCTAATTTTCTAGACAGAAAAGAAAATATATTTCACAATATATGTGCAAGTGGAACTGAGTAGTTGTTACAGCGAAGTCTTCTCAGAGACCCAGCTGACCAGAAGAGGTATTCAGGACAATGACCTCTTACATGACGCTCCTCAAAACCTTAGAAACCTAAAATGAGCACGAGCCTTTTACCAAGACAATCTGAACCATTTTTATTCTTTCTCTCCACTAAATACTCTGGAATGACATGACAAGGATGTAGGGAATATTTAGAAACACCTAAAGACCTAGGTGTCTAGGCAACTTGTAATGACTAGTAAATTATAAAAGATGAGTCACTGGATGAAGGCCTTATATTTCAGATTATGTCTAAACTTGAGACCTGGATATAAACGTGTGACCTGGATCATACCCAATCCTCTGAGCCTGAAAGAGTCCACTTTCATCAAATCTCACTTTTAAACATGCAAGAACTAAGTAGATTTTACCTTGTTCTGCACTTCATTGTCACAGAGATCAGCTTTTGACATCAAGCTGACACATCACCAAATGAAAAGCAAGAGAAGAAAAAAGGAAAAGTGACTGTGTGGACCATAGACATGATTCCAGCCACTAATCAAATTGAGATGACTGTGAAAAATAATTACATTATTAGTATATGTCAGACAAAATTTAGCATGTGTTAGGTAAATTGCAGATCACCATTCCGGCCATCTGCAGGTAGAAACAAATTCGGGCAGAAGTGTTACAGATAAAATGATAGGGCCTAGATAATTCCATTTCTGGACAGTTCAAGAGCATGTTTTGAAGGAGACAGTATCATGGTAAGAGAATTAGCACAGAAAGAAGAAGGAATGTGGTCGTATCAGGAAGACTGTTGAGAAACAATTCTGTTATGTTATATTTTGTTATGTTCTTATGTCCATAAGCATATTGTTCTTTCCCTTCCCTTCCCTTCCCTTCCCTTCCCTTCCCTTCCCTTCCCTTCCCTTCCCTTCCCTTCCCTTCCCTTCCCTTCCCTTCCCTTCCCTTCCCTTCCCTTCCCTTCCCTTCCCTTCCCTTCCCTTCCCTTCCCTTCCCTTCCCTTCCCTTCCCTTCCCTTCCCTTCCCTTCCCTTCCCTTCCCCTCTCCTCTTCCTTCTCCTCTTCCTCTACTTTTCCCTCTTCCTGTCCCTCTCCCTCCTTTTCTCCCTTTCCATTTCCAGCTAGCCCAGATGCCAGAGTATACAGATTATGAGTATACTTTGTATTTTGGGTTGGTGGGCCTGGAGGCTGCAGTCTCATGTAACAGATGTTATCTCCATAACAGCTTCATCTAAGTTGAATGAAGATGGAAGATGTATAATCCCACTTTTAGATATCTACAATGTATCATTTATATTTGAGCTAATTTTTGTGGTCTTTTAACAATAGAGAAATAGACACTTGTGGAGCATCATTTATCTGATCTGTTTTTAAAGCTCTACTCTACAAGAAGAGTTGAAAGAGTTGGACTCTACATCGGTCCAAAATCCATGTATGGCAGCATCTGCACTAAACTAAAGAGGCCCACAGGGCTTGAACTCTGGCCCGTACAGACCTTTTCATGATTCAGAGGGGTGCCAGCCCAGGTTCTCCCAAGAAACCCTAGAGGTTCTCTATTCATCCAACAGCAATGGTAAGAGATTTTCTAGAAAATAGGAAAAGGGAAGAGATTTTTCAAAACTGAAAAATGAGGTCAGGTCGGCTGGTTGTTGTTACTCCATTTTATGTACTAATGCAAACACAGGCTCAGCAAAATCCCTAAATTGAAAGCTACAAGTCAAAATTTACAGCAAAGCCTCAGATGATGATCTTTCTTGGTTAAGTGACTGAACCTCATATTTCATTCCACTGCTTCAACCTCAAAATTTTCAGAGAACTTCACAGTGACAGCAAACACTGTATCAGTGTTAAAAGTCCTGTTATATACTCTGCTTTAGTGGGGTGCATAAACATTTTTTACAACAAATATATGTATAAAACCTTTCCAGAGACATGCACAATACCTCTGCTTACCTTAAAAAATGCAATAAAATGATAATCTGACCAAGCAAATGAAACACTCCCAAGAGCAAAATACAACCACAATTCTATCCAAACTTGATTACTCTTCTATTTCCAAGCAACAGAATCACTATACATATGCAAAACAGTTGATCTTTACACTGAAAGTCACTATGTTTGGTATGCTTTCAACAAGCAGGTTCCAGTGGTGGAATTGTCTTCATGAAAAACCTGTAGAAATTTCTTTTAAGCTGCATCAATATCATGTATTGATATTGATATTGATCAATATCATGTATTGATACAGCAACCGTTTTGGTAATGCTTTGGGTGAGTAGTGGGTATTACCTGTAATAATGTCACCAGTGTCTTGCTCTCTATATAATCATCAACCTTTTGTGTTGCACCAGCAGCCTGTAAGCAGTTGGTATGGATGCCTGAGCCAAGATGTCATGTCCTTCCTCGTGATGCACTACTCACTAAGTGGGCTGTTGCGGTTTAATGTGGCAGGCAGCTAAACCCTACCACCACATTTTCTCACATCTTTGGTGGGATGGGGAACAGAATCAGAAAAAAAGGTGAAACTCAAGGTTTTATATAAAGACTATTTAATAGGACAGGATATTAAGGAAAAAAAATAATAACAGTAAAAGAATATACAAAACAAGTGAGGCACAATGCAATTGCTCACCACCTGCTGGCTGATGCCCAGCTGGTCCACAAGCAGTGGGCCACCAACCCTCCAGCCAGTTCTTCCCAGGTTTTACTGTTTGGCATGATGCCATATGGTTTGGAATATTTTTGGCCAGTTTGGATCAGCTGTCATGGCTGTATCTCCTATCAAATTCTTGTTCCTCCAGCTTCTTGCTGGAAGAGAAGCATAAGAAACTGAAAACAAACACATGGTCTTAAATCAAAAACACAGCATTATACCAATTGCTTGGAAGAAAAGTAGACAAAAGCAGGACACATCAGCCTGCATGCACATTCAGGCTGATGTTGCTTTCTGGGCATGAGGAAACTGTGCTCCCGATTTCCACACCAGACTCTCATTTTAATTGCAGCTCAGATTGTTGCAATTATTGCATTTCATTAAGTCACACAGAACAAGTCCTTCCTAAAGGTCATTCCTTTCTATACTGTTTTAGCAGCTAAAGGAAAAGAAGAATGAAAGTCACTAAAAAAGAAAATGAAAAAGATCTATTTGGTCATCTGCTCCTTCTCTCTGCCAGAGTATGATTTTTCCTTATTGTTCACTTGAGTGTGTTTTCTCAACTCTAATTTAAAGTCATATCTAAGAGTATTCTATTAATTTCCATAGGAAACAATTCCATAGACTAGTTAACTTGGTCAACATGATTTTTCTTCTTCATGCAGCATTTTATATCTCTTCATTTTATTCCTTTTCTCCTAATGAAAAGCTCTTAAAATTATAGTGTGATAAATAGTCTTTTACTACCCTTGATGTTTATGCTCTGCAAATATTTATAGATTATTATAGTCCTTGCAAATTTGTCTGCCAAGAACACACATTCAAACATTCTGTTGTTTCAAAAACTCCAAAAACTTTACAACACAAAGAAAAGGATATACCCAGAAATTTGATGAGTCAAGAATTTGCCCATAATATAAACTTTTAAAAGAGAAAGTTTAATCCTGTAATAAATATTAAAGTATTTGTGAGACTTTTAACCAAGTAAGATATTGACAAATTTGATTGCATATATTGGAGAGCAAATCAATAGAGTCATGCCTGAGAGCACACCATAGCTTTTATTTATAAATTAGGCAAATGGAATGGGTCCAGGAGCATACAGGAAGTTTTGTGACAGTGTTCTAAAGCTGAAGGATTCTTTTAATAGCTAGGGTTAACAGTATACCTGCATTTCAATGCAAATATATACATACTGTGTTGTTTCACATGGAATAAAGTATAAAGACTGCCTTCAGTCACAATTAGCGTCAGCCAGCCTACCTTTTTCAGCTGAAGTTATTGAGTCTGATTTTCTCAACAAACTGCACAAGTTGTCCAATCATTCCTAATACTGTAAAATAATTAGAAGTGAGAGGTGAAAATGGCACATACAACTTTGAAACTGAAAATTAGCAGGTCTGATGAATTGAGGTGTTAAGGAAAACTAACATTTCTTTAAAATAAATAGGTTTTATTTTAAAAAGTATCAGTGCTGTAGGAAGCTAACTTGTATTCCCATTTTGTTTTTTTGAGAGGATACTGTCCAAATCAACTTTAAGATTAATTCATTTGATTCATATTTAGAATATGATATTGTAAATGTTAGTCTTCCAATTTTAATATATTTATGCTTGGCAGGTACTTCCTTAAGACTTTGAAAAATAATACCTGAAGGATAATATTATGAAATTAATGGAATTGGTGAGGAGGCATTGCACCTCTCTGCTTCGCAAAAATTTTTCAGTGAGTTGTGTTTGGGGGGCCATTTTGGTATTGATCAGAAAGCTACAGTCACATAACAGCTTCCACTAGGCATTGTACAGTACTTAAGTTCTGCTGAAACTCAATTAACCTCACCTGAGTTACAACAGGATTTTTTTATTATTATTTTTTACAATCGATTTTGCTTTCTTTTCATCAATGTAAGCTATTAGCAATGAAAAATATTGAGGTATTAATACAGTTTTTATTGAGCTCTTAATACAGTTTTTTGAAGAAAGAATAATGAACTCAACTATTTAAAAACTAAAGGATTAAACTGAAGTGTAAATTCATAAAACTTTAGGTAATCCTATTTTTTAGATCAAATGTTTCATTTGAAATGAAGGCATGTTTAATTTCTATATTTATGAATTTCAAGAATACTGAATTTTCAAGAATACTGAATTTTCAAAAATATTAAATGCAGGGAAATAGGAAACAAGGCATTTCTTTGTGTTATCTAAAAATAAAAGTGTGGAAAAAGCTAAATTATTATTTTTTTAGTTCTGTTTGTATTCCAAAGAGTCATCACAAAACCTCCAGATTTATTTTCTATAGGTACAAAAAAAAAAAAAAAAGAAACATACTAGCCACTAAAAGAAAGAGCAAGAAAGGTCACTCATGGTCAGCAACACCATTACCAAAACTGAAATGGTCAGTGAAAAATATTTAATCCCTACTGCTTCAGTCATCCATAACACATTAAAAACACTGCTGTTAGGGGGTTTCTGGGAATTTGTGCTAATATAGGATATATCCTATCAGACTTTGAGGGAAAAAACCCTGCTTTGTTTTGAAAGCAGCTGAATGCAAGCAGAAGTATGTGAGGAAAATGAGAAAACAAGTGAAAGAAAAAGATAGAAAAGAAAATCAGAAAACCAACATGTAATTGACATAAAGATCTAGAGTCCAGTTTCCTATTCAATATATGCGAACAATTTTGTATTATACCATCCACAGATTGATCCCCATTACAAGCTATTTAGAAATGTTTTATAACTGTATCCTTCTGGCTTGAACTTTCTTTCTAAGTCCAAATTTTGAGTTTTTAAAAATGTGAAAAGTCCTCACTATGCCTGGAAATAGTTAATATCATCTACTTAAATTATGGAGAATAATCTTAAAGTAAATAATTTAAGAAAGCACAGAGCATTGCTGCAATCCTCAAAAATAAAAAAAATTCAGAACCTTTGGTGCTTTGTTTACTAGTTCTGGAGCTCTATCAGCAGTTGGATTAGAAAGAATATGTGAATACACCTTTAAAAATAGGTTGTGTGGTTTCTGGATTGATAATAATAACAACAACAATATATTCAAAATTAACTATATTAGAATATTATATGTATACCTAATTATCATTATTATTTTGCTATTATTAAGTAATACCATTTTAATATAAAATATTTTTCTCAGTTTCTTTGCTACAAACTACTATATGGAAGTATATACTTGGAAAATTATGTCTTAGATATGTGCATTGCTGCTCATGTAGTTGATACATAAAAACTGTGCCCATTGCATCTTCAGAACAAATATGTCAGATGTTGTCTGAAAAGCTTTCAAGTTTAGAACAATTTAAAAAAGTTATTTAGCTTTCAGGTCATATAAACATAGGCTATATAATACTGGCACCTAAAAAGCGAAAAATGATGGCTTTCTTTCACATCTAACATATTTTATTTTAATAAAATTTGCAGTGTTTTGTCAGGAATTATGTTTTTTCCCAAACTGACTCATGTCCTAATTAGGAAGATAACACAATTTTTGAAGGGTAGCCTTCTGATTTTTCTCACCTACAAAGCTGAAATAATCCTGTATTTTCTTTTAGTAGTTAAGGTAATTGTGTGAAACAGAGAAATAAGAAATATATTTATTACTTCCTTCATAGTCCTCCTTTCTTGTGCTAGATGGTATGCTCAGTAATGGTCACTTGTGTCAATAAAAAAAGGACAAAATTCCACCTCTTTTTCCATCTGCTTTGTTTCAGGCTAAGGTTTTTGGTGTCTCTGTGAGACATATATTGATTTGTGAAGGATGCATACACTACTGACAGCAAAAAGTAGCTGTGGGCCTACTGAAAGCAACACAAGGTACAAGTCTGCTTTGAAATCTCCTTTGTTTCCTTGGCAAATAAAGTTCTCCTTCTCTAAGCACTGCTGTTGTGTTGTCAGAAATCAACAATTAGCAGACCTAGGTCGCCAACAAAATAGGGGAGGCTTCTGCAACTGCTAAAGCTCAGAAAGCTGGGTATTATTGTTTATTATTATTGTTCATATGATTATTAGATACTGGTAGGGATGAAAAACTTACTTAATTCACTTGTGTATGTCAGACGGCTGAATCCACATGTGGGTTAACTACATTAATAAAGCATCAGAAGCTGAAACATTATGTGTTCAGTATTCCCTGAACCAGGAAGCTTGTTTGATTTGGTTTGGTCTTATTCAATCAAAAAGGTGAGAGGTTTGAAAAGGAGTTAACATTAGATGGTACCCTCAAAACACAGGATTGTTTTTTTCCTGTGTCCCTTTTATCTGAAGTTGTTCTGCCAAAACAAAATCCCATTTCATGCTCAAAGGATCAACAATTGTCCATTCTGATTAATGAATTTTGAGGTCTTTAAGCCTCTATTGTCCATTGTATGTGCTTTTGTAATGATTTTATGCTTTTAAAATTATTCTCTTGGCTAGCTGTTGACACCTCAGATTTTTCCATTCACTCTATTTTGCTGTATTTATTTAGGGTATTTATTTGCATATGAATGTTCCTGTCCAAGCAGTTATTTAGAATGTCATAAACGTGTGTGGCATTTTTTCTGTTTGCAGTAGAGATCTCTCTCTGATATCCTTGTTCACATATATAATAATCTCACTACTCATGTCATCCAGTAGGAGCCATTTGGACAAAGATTATACAGTCAAGTTCCGCAAATTTTAATGAAATACTTCCTATTCTTTTACCCAAGCTGCTCTAAGGCAACATATCACAGACCAAGTTGGCTGTAGACAGAAAAAAAATTGAAATATTTCATATTTAAGACTAGATGTACTATTTCTGAGTTAGGTGGGGTTTTTTAATCAGAAATAATAGATAATTCCTGGAAAACATTAGTTCAATGTTCTGTTATTGTCATAAAGGACACAAATATTCAGAATACTTGCAAATTTGAGCAAAACTTAAAAGATCATTATGCTATTTTACAAACCATGCTAGGCCGACACCCAGACCACTGCATGCAGTGATGATCCTTTATCTCAGAAAAGTTGTAGTAGAACTGGAAATGTGGGGAGGTGCAGGAAGGATATTGAAATGTATGGAATTTTTTCTGAACTAAATAGGTTTGAATGCATTAGTATTGGAAAGAGGGGAGTGAGAAATGGGAAAGAAATCATTAAAGAACCTTTCCTGTCTGACTGTTCAGTAGCCACTCTGGCAGTCCCACTCCCACCACCAGAAACTTTCACTTGGTGTGCAGTCTTACAGGGACCTTATTTACTTTGGAAGACATGAAATATCCACTTCCTAAAGACTTGATACTAGGCAGAAATGGTTTTAAGGACTGAATAATAAATTAGTAGTTAATTGTTCTCTCTTAATGTCTTCTGAAAGATTTCATTAATCTAAGAAGCTGACAGCATAATTGTTATTCTAAAACAATTGCATTCAAATTGTATTCACAAGGTTTTTTCTTTCAGTTTGGGATGGTTTTAGTTTTGCTTTTGGTATGTGTTTGTAGAGCACATGGGTAGCTGTCACTTAAACTTTGGTAATGAGGCAAGTGGTACTTAGAAAAACAATGTAATATCATTTTTCTTCATGAAAAGATTAATAGGAAAAAATAACAAAGAACATACTGATAAATAAGTACAATATTGATAATTGCTTGAATTGCTTGCAGAACCTTCCATTATTCATATGACTCAAAGCCTTTGAAGTGATAGGTTTTTTGGTATGACTGTGCTCTGCAGTACTTGCTATTTGCTTTCCACATGGGTCTTTTTAAGCAACTGGAGATTTGAAATATCCGTGGCCCATTGTGGCAATGTCAGAAAATGTATCAGTTTGGTGCAGTGGTCAGAACTTTCTTCCTGTTCTTGTTTTAAACATAAGCCAATTACATGATCTTGAAATAATTTAAGCTTTTCCTTTAGTATTGTTTATGTATTTTCTTAGTATGTCTTTGGATGCAAACCTCTTTTCTCTGTGGGTCTAAGAAATGTTTAGCTGAAATGGTTCAGTGTTGAATCTTCCTGGCATTGTAGCATAAATGAAAGCATTAACAGAGGTGGAGTCTGGAGGTTAGTGAAACAAAAGTTAAATATTGTCATTCTTACGACAATAGAATGATTAAATAGAGATGTGTACAGCTAGTTTGTGATGGTGAAATGTCTAAAGAAAGATTAATTGTTGAATTAATTGTTTAAACAAAAGGTAAAATCTCATATAAAATCATCGTCAAGCATATAGCAAAAGCAAATCCCTGGTAATTTGTATTGTTATTTTCAGTAATTTGTGTGAAGAAATTATTCTTCTGTTTAGAAGATACTAACCTGAGATATTGAACCGGATGTGGAGACAGGTTAATAAATCTTTCTTGTGTGGGTTTGGTTTGGTTTATTGTTGGAGGATTTTTTATGAGCAGCAAGAAAGGACATTGGTGGGTTTTTTTTTTATTAAACTGGTATAACAAGGTTTTAGAACTGACAGCTCTGATATGCATCCCATTTTTTGCTCAAAGAATAGCAGAAATTGCTGCAATGTGTGCTGTCCCACACCCTCGAAGAGTGTGTTTCAGTTTTTGATGCAGAAATTACTTGTAATGGCAGGTCAGTTCAGATGCTGCTTATTCAAGCCTTTCTCTGTGCTTGATCCCTAGACTACCAATCAGGGTGTCAATTAGTGACAATTGTTCAAAAGGCTAGTTGCTGGGGAAATTTCTTGTCGCCCAGCACCAACCTGGAAATAAGTAAAGAAACCTTGAAAGAGATCAGTTATCTTGTACACAGACATTTTCCACTTATTGTTGATTTCTGCTGTCACAAACAAAGTGGGTGGCAGTTTATTCTTACTGGCAGCAGGCATAAACTATCAACTGCTTGCTTTGTGAAGGGAAAAGAAAAAAAATCAATGTTAAACATAAAGCAGCCATGAGGCCATGAGCAGGATGACAGATCATTGTAGAGGCTCTATTTTATTTTCAGAACCCTGTTAGTGAACAGTATGATGACTCTCAGGTTCATTCATTACTTTTTCATTATGGCAGCATCCACATTAAATTTGATTATTGGCCTTAAACAAAGGTCTGTCCTTGAAAGTATTTCCTCTTCTCTTTGATTAAGAAGTGTTCCTACATTAATGTCTGTAAATTCCATTTTCGCCTTAGATTTCTGCTGTGCAAACAAGCTAAGTATATCACAGTATCAAGCTTTTTAGAGATTATCAAGACTTTCAGAGACTAAAAAAGGAGAACAAAAAGGAATCAGGACTTCTTAAGTTCTGGGAAGGCAAATGGATAGTATTGTATGTAGAAAAATCAGAAACTATAAAAGCAGTAGAAGAGATAAATGCAAGGTACTCAAATCTTTATGGAGACTACCTGACACCTGTATTTGTTCATGCAGTGGTTGTCGATTTCTTAAAGCAGCAAAAGAACCAGTCTCTGAGTGCTGGATTGGGTTTCCAAGGACAACCCAAGTCCCTGGTCTGACTTAGTAAATGTTATTTGAGGAATGGAGAGATGCCAAAAACGAGAAACCGTGAGTTTGGACTGGTGATTCTATACAGATGATCAACGAGAAGCAGTATGACAGCAATGGCTATAGTAAAAAATGGTAGGCAGGACTAAGCTTTCATCATTTGAAAGAAAAAGAACACCGCATTGTCAAAGGATACCTGCAGGACATTGAAATGTAATGAATCTCAAACTGGTTACAAATAGTTGTTTCTTTGACACACTAAACTTGGTGCAAATTTGAAACATTTTTGCCGGAAGCAAAGGTGATATAGACCCAAAGCCCCTTTGCCCACCTCTATTGCTGTGTGTGCTTCCCCTGCTGCACAAAGCAAGGAAGATTGCAGTTTCCTCAGTCATTTCAGCTGCATCTAGCCAGGACTGATAGAAAATATTCAGGGAAAGACTAGACATTTGGCTGGATGAGGAGAGTAATTTTCAGTGATGATAGACCTTACAAATTTAACCTTACACTGACAGATTTGTAGCACATCTGTTATACATGCTGGAGCATGGGGCTGATTTTGTTATTCACTTTTTTTGAAGTACTGGCGCTATCTGTTGTCAGAGTGAGGATACTAATCCAGATCCACAGTTTTGAATTTGCATGTGAATTGTGGCAGGTTCTTAACACAATTGCTAGCACAAATGAAGTAATGGAAATTATTGCATTTACACCAGACTAAGAGAAACAGCAACAAAAAAAAAAGAAGGTTGACAATAACTATGAAGTAACTTCCAAAAATGATACTTCACCCCATACTGTGTATCCCTTTGTACACCCCTGTTCCCCTCGCGGTGGTCCACTCCGGGTCAAGTCCAGTAACCACCCCCGGTTCCTTCCTGACACTTCCACGTCAGTTACCCCAGCCTTGCAGCCCCATTCGCCCTGGAACCCCATGTCTGCCCCTGTCGCGTCCCTGCTGGTCACCCCGGTCCCCGTCACTCCCTCACAGCCTGCCCCCATTGGGCGAGGGGGACTTCCGCCTCCCTCGGCCCGCCCCCTATAAAACCCCACTCCCCCCTTTGTTGTCCGCCATTTTGCCCACGCAGAGCTGGAGAGCGAGTCGCACCTCTCCGTCACAGCTCCATGCAACAATAAAGTTCTCTAGCCAACCACGTGGACAGAGTGGACAATTCCTTCCCTCTTCGCCTCGTCCCTTGCGTGCAGCAGCAGAACATGGCCAGCCGGCCCCGGTGTGCAGAACGCCACAGCACCCGGAGCGCACGGCACCCCAGGTCCCACTGAGAAACAACGCCTTTAACCGGGCTTTCTGGAGCTGCACGGGACCGGGAAAAAGAACGCAACGCCGCACCTTACCACCCTCACAGTAAAGACTTTCTTCCTAATATCTAAGTCTTTCAGTTTAAAGCCATTCCCTGCTGTCCTATCACCTCATGGCCTTATAAAAAAAGCTCTTTTCCACTCCCTTTTAGGTTCCCTTTAGGCACTGGAAGACTGCTCTAAGGTCTCCCCAGAGCCTTTTCCAGACTGAACAACCCCAACTCTCTCTCTGATTTAGAGACAAGGATGGTATGTGGAACAGTGCCAAATGTTCTGCACAAGTCCAGGTAGATGACATCTGTTCCTCTTCCCTCACCCACTGACACTGTAACTGCATCATAGATGGTCACCAAATCTGTCAGGAATAATTTGGTTTAGTGAAGCCATTTTAGCTGTCACAAATCACCTCTTTATTTTTCAAGTGCCTTTCCATAATTTACAGCAGAATTTTTTTCCACAATCTGGCACAGAGGTTAGACTGACTGGCCTGTAATTCCCTGGGTCTTAATTTCTTTGTCTTTGTAGGAAGGTGTAGAGTTTCCCCTTTTCCAGTCAGAGGGAGCTTCACTGCCACAAACTCTGAAACTTGATGGATAGTGGCTTAGCCACTCCACCCACCAGTTCCCACAGAACCTGTAGATGCATCTCATCAGATTCCAAGGACTTGCGCACCATTAGGTTCATTAGATTGGCTCCTCTCTGCCCTAAGGACCTTGAAAGACATCATTTAATGTTCATTGCATCCAAGGCTGCCCTTGAGTTTCACCAGCCCCCCCTTGTTGGTGAGAGCAAGGTCCAGCACTTCTCCTTATTGGCTTCTCTGTCCCTTGGAAAGGAAAGTTAACATGACCACATTCCAGGAACCTTCCAGATTGCTCATGCCCTGCTGTGCTCTCCTTCTCTCCCAGGTATCCTGGTGGCTGAAGTCCCTCACAAGGCTCTGGGCTTGTGCAGATGAGATTGTTCCCATCTGTCTCCAGAGGGCCTCATCTACTGGGTCTTCCTGGTTGGGTGGTCTCTAGCTGACCCCCACTATAGTAACACCTATCCCTGCTCTACCCTTATTCCTCACCCATA
The DNA here is from genome assembly GCF_031753505.1 of Anomalospiza imberbis. Lineage (NCBI taxonomy): Eukaryota > Metazoa > Chordata > Aves > Passeriformes > Viduidae > Anomalospiza > Anomalospiza imberbis. Next base: position 15,691,350 of record NC_089681.1, on the reverse strand, counting down.
CATTTGCAGTTGGCTCCTTACCCATCCCTAGACAAAACTCTGTGCACTCCAGCTTGTCACAGAAATAGATGGTGACACTCTTGTCAGAGATTGAAATATTATAGTTTATGACTTAAACATGTTCATGAAGGACTTTTAAAACTATATTGCAAAAGCTGCAGAGATCACCACACCCTGAACGGGGCTCTGAGAGGCCCTACACCGTTCACTGATGAAGAGAAGTTGAAGTAACAGCTCAGGGTTGGCTGGGGACATTCACAAAGCACAAGCCTGGTACCTTCAGGGTGGAGACCACAGCCCCAGGGCTATCAGCTGCTGTGCTCTCACAGAGCCTCACAGCAAAGGGTGGGGGAGAGGCTTTGGCTGTGTGTTGGAAAAGCCCCTGGTCAGAGGCAGTGACCACCCACCCTCCGCTGTGCAGAGGAGCCCAGCTGAGGGGTCCTTCACCCAGGGAAAAGTTTATCCACAGCAGAGGGGGTGACACGGCCCATCAAAGGGCCCCCAAATGGGTCCCCAGACCCTGCAGCAGAGCGCCAGAGGTGATGCAACAGACCCTCAGTGTTGCAAGGGACAGTGTCAAACTGGCTTTTACATTTCTACCGCTTTAGTTATTTGCCAAAATTTGGTTGTTATTAGTTTGCAACTATTAAGACATACTGTCTTACAATTTACCACAATAAAACAAAAGCAGTACTATACTTTCCTAAACAGGTTATACTACATATGCATTTAATCAGTTTTACAATTTTACATACAGTTGTATCAATTATTCATTTCTATTCTGCTGTGTTAAATAGTAATAAACATATTTTTTTCTTTAACAGATGATTAATTTTTCATTCATAATCTATGTCAAATGGCTTCAAATGGAAACTGCAATTCAATTTAAGTGCAGAAAATCAGCATCTTTAAATCATTTTATTAGACAAATGAGAGAACACTATCTTGCTGGATACATAAAAAAAGAATGTTTTCAACTTGAATTAAATTATCTGTAAAATGTAGTTCTAATATCTGTAGTTCAGTATTAAGTTCCTCTTGCTCTTCAGTTTTCCAGAATAAGCAGATCTCACCTTTCAGAAATAATTATTTTTTAAAAAGTAAATAAACTGCAATAAAGGAAATCTAAAGCTGTGTCTGCAGAACAGGTAGGCTGTCAAAAGGATTGTTTATAACTTCAAGAACTCACTTCTTACAAAACCACCTGACATGGAGGCAATTTGACCAAATAGGTAGTAAAAAATTTTACTCCTGGGTTTTCAAAGCTCATCTGGATAGGTCCTGAGCAGTCTGAGATCTCAAAATGTTCCCAACCAAAGTAAACTTCTGGGTAATTCTTGGATTCCATGGTTCTACTTTAGCAATTTGAATTACGAGATGAAAGAGTAAATTGTAAGCACAGTCTTTTTATTTACCTTAAATTTTTAATAGGTGACAATAATTATATAGATACTTCTTCAATTTATTTTAACTTAAGGTAATTAATTTTGATAATAAAAATTGCAGTTGTATACCTATTTCTTCCATTCTTTTCCTTGGAAATAAAGTTAAATGTATTCACCTACTGCTTTTTTTTTTTTTTTCCAATAGATAATTTCCAGTTAAATGACAGAGGAAAAAAATAGATTGGTTTAAATTGTAAAAATGGACTTGGGCGGTCTGCCAGTTGTGAATTAACATTCCTGATCCAGAATGATTGAGAGGTATTAACTGGTTTGTCAAGTATTTCCTTTGAATATAATTTTGTATAATGAACAAAGACTGGGATATATAGGTAATGAGCTACAGAAAGAAATATTTAGATTGTCTGATGCAATGATAATAAAATAATCATTGCTATCTGTCATTTACAGTGATTCAAGAGCAGGCCAGGTTACTCTGTGTATTTTCAAATTCCATATGCAGGGAATAAATTATACTCAAAGACAAATGCGACACTGCAGCAGTTAAACGAACTTATAGGAATTGATACAGTCAAGCATTTATGGATTCTCCACTGTACGCAGTGTTTAAATGAAGATGAGGCAGATTGCCAAAGTTATGCAATAAACCATCCAGAAGACAGAGATTTATCCAGTTTGGACTTAATGAAATTCTATGACCTCTGCTATGTGAGAGGTCACTAGACTAGTACATCTCTGTGTTTTAGTCTCTGCTTTGCTTCTATCAGTTAAAGGCATTTTGAACATTGTCAACCATAAAGATGCTCAACAGCAATGGTAAGGGAGAAGGTTTAGTGTGTCACTCACAGTTCAGAGCATATCAACAGCTGCAAAGAGAAAAGATTACAGTGAATGCCTGCTTCTGTTGAGGTCAATAAAATTTTTCCTTTGTCTTTAGAGGACCAGAATCTAAACTAATGAATTTATTGAAGGTAGTGAAGTTATATAATTCCATAGGAAATATGACTCCATAGGAAATATGCACTTGCTAATTAGTTTCTGTATTCATATGCAAAATGATTTGTTGAATCTTTATGTTCAACACAATGGTATGCTGAATTTCTTCTCTTAAATCTTTACATTATATGTAATCAAAACCACTCCACATCTATTTATTTCAATATATAATCACTTTTTCAATGAAGAGACTACTTTCTGGTGAAAAACAGAAACAAAAAATATTCAGTACAAAACTTTACTAAGACAGCAGAAGAGTATTTAGAGGCCCAGCCTTAGGTTTATAGGTGTGCCAATGCAGTTATATATGTTCACAAAAACATGAAAAATCAGAAAATGTCAGTCACATCACTTGTACTTATTAAAATGTGACTGTAATAGCATCTGAATGTATTATAGGCTGTATTCAATTGAAGGTTGTCCTTAACCTATTAATCTCTGAACCTGCTCTGTGATCATCAACATTTCTGCAATAAACATGCTTTCTCTAATAGCTCTGTATGCTTAGAATCTAGGAAGAATTCAATTAAACAAAAATTGAGAAAATCTTCTAGAAATATGCAAATGTTATTAATATTTAAAAAAATATTTTCCTCTTTCTGCACCAAATCATTCTTCTTCACAGAGCTCCTCACCATTCCTAGAGACAGCAGCCACATTTCCCAGTATAGAACATTCTCTGAATAAATACCATCAAGCTTTAAAATTTGCCTTTCATTCAGACCATAAAGGGCAAACATTGAGCTTGTGAGACTGCCCAAGTAATCAGAAAGAGTCTGGCTCCTAATAGTGCAAATCTTTTGTAAACAGCTCACTGCAGTCCTATTTCATAAAGTCCACAGCAGACTGCTCTGCATTTATAAGTTTCAAGCCTTCAGTTTAACCAGTGTTAAATTTGCTTCATTCACTGTTGGTCCAATGCTTCAAAATTCCTATCAGCTCTCTGTTGGCAGATCAAAGTCTATCACAATATGGAGGCAAGAAGTAACAGTTTTCCATACATCTTCAGTATAGGGATGGTTTCCTGAAGGGTAAAAATCGAAGGATGGATCCATGTGTAGAATAAAATAAATAATTCAAAGTAGAATATTTGACATATTTTGAAGTTATATACCTTAATCAGAAGCAAACAAAAAGAAGCCCCAATTTTAAAGGGACATTTATCTATTAGATTGAACTGTTTGCAAAGGAAATTTATGTGCCAAGGTTATAAAGATTATAAAAGACACTATTTAATTATCCCTCAGTTGAACAAAGAAGTCCAGAAAGAGCTTGATATGGGACTAATGGACCAGCAAAAATGCAAAGTACCATTCAGCACTAGAGTAATTGGGCAGAACACAGAAAGAGACCAGGATAAATGATTACTTCATTAATTTTAAAATTAAAGGGCAAGATAAGGTGGTCACTATCATAGAGAGTTATTAAGGTAAAACTGGCTAATCAGCAGAATTTAAATGTAAAGAAGTCATCCAATGCCTACCAATTTCAGAAGAGTGTGAAATAAAGCAATTTGATGTAGCTTTATCAATCAAACCATACAGATAAGTGGTTTAGTTTAAGAGTTTTCTAATTTATTGTAGCCTTTGTTTAATACAGTGACCACTGGAAATTGAGGATGGACATTTCTCAAAACATTTAATCTTTGGGACAGGCTTATCCAAGACTTTGCAAATTTCAATGCTCTTCAGGAAATTCCATGTTCCTTGCTTGGATCATGCTCCTGTAAAAAGTGTCATCATTTTTTCAACACTGATTCAGTCCCCCTTCCTGGCTTACTGGCAAATATTTTAGTCTGTTTTTTATAACAGAGGTTTTTATCTTGCTTCTGAGCTGCCTTTCCCCATTTCTGTTGCACTGACTCCCCTGATGCCACAAGTCAGAAAAAGTGCCTTTTCACTCTTCGTCTGTGAATTCACATTTTAAATATAATGCATTTTATTTTTGTTCCTTATGGGTTTGTCTGTGAAGTTTATGGCAACATTCTTTATACAAAATAAAAATTGAAAAAAAAATGCAAAAGTTCAAATAGGCTTGAACCTTCTCCAGAAATATAGCCTTACTAAGGATATTTGAGTAAGTAGCTTAAATTACGCCAAATCCTAGAATGCCTTCCCTATCTCTTTTAGTCCATCAGCAATATTCATTTGCTTACTCTAGAAGTAGTTAATATGCCTTAAATCCAGTTCAGCATGCCTGGCTAGCAGACTGTAACTCTTCATTTGTTTATATTATATGCTGGTATTGCCATGGAAATGTAATGTCTCCTGAGAGTAAAAGCCCTGGGCCTTGTGTATTATATGCTTAATCTGTTATCAACACATCATTTTGTTTCCCCTTATAGCTATAAGTGAATTCTGGGACAATATTATGTTAATATTTTCTACTGACAGATAAGATAGTATATAATGAAAACAGGGTCTTCCAGTTTATACAATGACACACTTCAACAATGATGTTTAAAGGAAAAAAAATAAATAATAAAATTTTATGCATCTAAACCTGAAACCATCCTTAATCTTAGCTATCTGCCAAATAAAATTTTATGAGGAAGGTTAGATAGGTGTTGATATAGAAGAAAACAGATAGAATAAAAGTTGTGGCAGCATTTCTCTCTTCTTACACCATCAAATTTTGACAAGATTTTTTTCTATAGATAGAAGACTGGAAAAACAAATCAATCCAAATTAAAAAATCTAGCTCACATTCTCTTGCTCATGTATTAATCTTCTTAAACTTGGTTTCAACTGTGGCACATATATGAATTTATCTAGAAACACTGATTAAAACAACTATGGTATGCTAATTGGTGTTATTTATTGAGTTGTAATTAGGAAAGGCACTGAACTGAAAATTCAAATCTGAACTGTCTGTTATTCTGAAACATCTTGGATTCAGACAAACTCTGAATTGGTACTTTGCAGTTTTCTTTAAGCAATATGAAGTTGAGCAGAAGAAGCATTTCAATCTTCTATAGTTCCAAAATGCTATAAAATGCAAGTTCCAAAAGTTTATAACCCTTTGTTCTAAGTTATTGTTGATTAATATAGTAAATTTTTTATGGTTAACTAAGATAAATGTAATAGATATGTCCACAGATATTTAAAAATGGTGGAACCTTGTAACTTTGGCCACCTATTTTACTTGCACTCATTTTAATGCAGACTTCTGTGATGGTACGTGGTCTGATTTTGAAGGAGAAAACATAAACCTGCAGCTTCACCGACTTCTGCCATTCTGTTTTCTCAGCTTGCAGTGAATGGTTAGCATTTTCTGTGCCTATAAGATGCACATAAAAATTAAAGCTTGTTTCTATTTACATTACTGTACATTTTTTGTGTGGGTGTCTGCCAGAAAACAGAAATTAACTAGCTATGTTATGTTTTCATTGATGTGTGTTTTTATGGTTTTTAACATTTTAAATACTATGTAATTAAAATGGATTTTTGTTCCTACTCATTTCTTTAGCTTTAAAAGAACTTGGACTATGGTCCTCTTTTCTGTAAGTAGTATGGAGTTTTTAAAATGGTTATAAAATAAGTAATGCATTTAAATAATATATAAGGCAAAGAATTGGATATATAAAATTATACAGGGCAGAATCTATATCAGGCATGCAGACACATTTTAATGAGCTCCCTGCAAAATAAGTCTGGGAACATTTTCTAAAGACAGCAATGTCAAATAAGTCTGACAGTAATGAAATAGGACAATGCATTATTAACAGAATAACAGCACCATAGGAATATATCTAACTTATATACCCAGGATGTCTTTTCTCATTGGTTCAGCATTGCACTGCCTGGGTTCACCAGCTTCTGTTCCCAGAAACTTGGGAATAGCTCATGGTAGGGTTCACCACAAAAAGAAGACACAACTGCTTGTGATTCGCTAACTAATGTTCATATCACCAGAAAGCTTTACTCATTTATAGAAGGGACAGCACCTACACCCTCCAGAATAAATAGTGTGGTTTCTGCTGCTAACTCAAGGTGATCTCCTTGGAAGTGAAATTTCCAGGAGCTGTGTACAGTTATGAGTTACTTACAATCAAAGGCGTCTTGAAAATCAGTAATCCTCTAAGTGTCATGACAGCAGAAGCTAAGCTAGGAAGTATTTTCAGAACAGCCTTCCTGGAGAGCAACATGCTATGTAAGTAGCTGATAAACCAGGGTTTAAGTGAAGCATCCTGAGAAATGGGATGTCCCCATTAAAAACATTGATTTGCTCCAAATCTTTGTATTTATTCTGCAGCTCAGACAGAGAGGCCAGCATTGTCTATCCCTCTGTACATTCAATATTCATTGAATTAACTGGCACGTGGGTGACACCAGGTTTCAGAGATCACCTAATTTACCAATCTGAATGGAGGCCCATTAAAAGGCAGGAGAAGTTTTCATTGGCTCTTCTGACACCCTGGTATCTGATCACAGTGGGGGCTCCTGTGAATCTGATTCCTGTAATCTTTACATTCCCAAGTCTTTAATCAGTCAGTGATCCTACATGGTGCAATTCCTAAACAATAGGTATGACTCTCTCTTCTTTCAGCACCAGTCCCCAAACCTGAACAGAATCTGACAACTAATTCAATGTTGAACCATGTGCACTACATCAACACCTTTCAGTAAAGTTGTATTACTTCAGGGATGTTTGTTATACCTGTAAACAAATTCCACAGTAGCATTTAGTTACACCACTAATTACCCACAAAACCTATCACTGTCAAACAGCAATGTGTGTACCAAATAGATACTGAAAAAATAATTATTTTGATGCTGACCTTTTCTATTCCTACCAATGATGTGTATTAATAAACTATGATGTACTTGACATAAAACACAACAGTTTATCTTCTATTTAACAGCCTTTTCAACTAAAGACAGTTTTAAGGTCTGCTATCTCCTGGATACTTGCTATTTAAGAATTTAATGAAAAATACAAATACAATGCTAAGCAACATGTGCCAGCTTAGCAGATATTCTGGGTGACAGGTTTAATTTATGACATGTAAGTGATAAAATGGCAATTTGAAAGAATTATGAAACATTTGATATAATCGTTGGTGTAGCACTTTCACCCTTGGCAAAGGCTCAGATACATTGTAGTGAACAATAAAGCAATGGTCTTATCTAAATTGGTTGATGATTAGGTAATTTTTACAAATACATCTTTCTGTTGTAACTTGTTTAGTGTAAAAGCAATGATATTCTAAGTAATGCCCTTATCTAGCAGCCTGAGTTGTGCTGTGCTGTCCATTGTAATGAAAACAAACAGAACAACTCAAAGGTATTTTGAGTATGGTGTTAACTCTCCTAATATGTGTCTTCTATTTTATTATACTAAGTCACCCTGACAAGCTGTTTTTACAGGCACAGGGAGTTATGTGTACTGTGTATAAGTGTACCTGTATTTCTCACAAGAACTAACATTTATGAGTGATCACTGGAAGATTTGATATGAAATAAAAATCAGGGAAATTATTCCCAAAGAACATAAGTTTCCATGTTTCTCAGTGATGTTATTTTAATGGTTGCACTTATTTTTTTATTACTTTATATTATCCCTTGTTAAAGTATTGTTAAAAAATGGGGGATATTCTTACACTTTTGAAAAAAAATAGTTTATTACTGCTCCAAAAATAATAAGTACAAATGAATTGAATTTGAAAGAGATTTCTATAAGATCACTCAAATCAAATTTTACAACACAATGATCTTTAAATGCTTTTTTTGCCAGGACCGGTCACTCCTAATTTTCTATGGGGTTTGTAGCTTTTACTCACCTTTCTGCACAGAACTTCAGTTTTGGCATTCCATCAGTCTAAATACTTTCTGATTTTCCTGATTACTATTAGATTTTGTTTTTTTTACTGATTATATAATCTGTCTATACTATTTTTCAATCCTACCAACCATAAACCTGTATCACTAAAAAAACTGCAAACCCATATACTGGATTTAATTCCATAGAAATGGGGCATGATAAGGGTTTCACAGATGGTTTTTGTGCAGCAAGAACCTGGTTAAGATACAGTTAAATGTCAGAATAGATGGACACATATTTTAGATTTGATTGGAAATACTACCTAGGCGAAGCCAGGACTACCAACCACTTAAAGGTTGGTAGTTCCCCAGGCTCTTCTCTCAAACCTGAGCTGCTTGGGAATGCCAGCAGCAATGACAGCAAAACTTTGAAACACTGAGGACAAGGCTATTCATATCATGTAATAGTCAAGTGGGAAACTCTGGCCATGTGAATTGCCTCTTAGTTTCTTCTCCTCCCTTCAACTTTAAACGAAATTTTGGGGGAAATTAACAGGCAAATTTGTTGCCAAAACTTTAAATATTTAGAATTATACCTAGATGAGGTGCTTAAGCAAATATCAAGTGGAGGTTGTAAGTGCTTTCTTAAATATTTTTAGAGTCCTAGCTAAAATCTACAAATAATGTAAAAAATTTCACATATTCTTTGGGTTCCTATGTCTGTAGGAGAAATGTGACTAATTTTACTAACTCTATCCCATTTTCACAAGTGTTTATCTTTTCATTACTGTGATTTCCACGTTGAAGAGAAGGTCAGCACAGAAACACAACTTTTATAATGCCTATTTTATTCTTAGTCCACTTATTTCCTACAGTTTTTTAAAATTAATTCTAGCAGTCAGCCTGGGCAAGCAGAGCAAATCATGTGCCTGTTTTTGTCTGAGGAAAAATCTGGGATGCATTTATCAAAACCAGGCCAAAGTTACCTATTTGTCTGAGTGTTACCATTCGTTTGAAAGCATTCTGTGAATTTTTATAAATCATTATTTTCATTTTGTTATTGCTGCTGCTGTGGGAACAAATGAAGTTGGAAACGTAGTTCACAAGGGAAGGATAAAAGTGTTGACAGATTCTTTTTTCAAAATGGGGAAAGTAGCAAATGGAATGAGAACAAGAGAAAACATGAAAAAAAAAAAGGGTGGTGTGAACTTTGGGACAAATCTTGCTGACAGCCAGGGGAAGGCCAAGAGGTGAAGGTAGGAACAAAAGAAACAGAGAAGCCTTCTGAGGCTTGCAAATAAGGACATTTGGCTGCAGGTAGAAAAGTTAACTAACACCACCAGACTCCCTCCTGGAAGGATGTAGACCTAAAGAAGTGAGAGGTGTGGTGAGCACATACAAACTGTTATCCTGGATTGAAGTAGGGGTCTCATTAATCAAGTAACTTCTCAGCAGGACCCAGCTGTTTCAGGGAAGGTCTCAAAGACTGCAGGTTTTGGAATATCAGTCTGCAGAATAATCTACCAAAATCCTGTTAGCAAGAAATTGGCTTGTACTTCTGTTTTGAATTGTTTTTCTTCCCTTTAGCTGTGGTAACTGAGAATTCTGGCAATCCACAAGAATAGACAATTATTTTCTAGTTCCTTTGAGCTCCCTGGGTGTGAATCTGGCTGGAGGTCCACTGATGCTCAAAAATTTTGTCCTTGTTCACAGCTATAAATACTGGCACAACTACATTTAAAAGAGTAAAGATGTGTGTTTGTGTGCATACCCGTTTACTCTATCCAGATTGGAAGATGTAAATCTTGGGGGGGTTGGGAGGGTTGTAGAGAATTATTTTACACCTTTTGTGCAACTATTATTTTACAACTTTTGAGCAGATTATGTCTCTACTGTTCACGTGTCCTAACTCCAGCCAGAGTTAATTTTTGCAGTACCTGTGAGGGTGCATGACCAGGACCCAGAGGTTATTCTGTACCACCTCATGTCATTTCCAGGGATAGGGAGAAGGGAGCCTTACAAGGAGAAGGGATCCTTGCTGGGTTTTTGCAGCACGGAGGAGACAGCAGCTGGGTATTGTTGTTTCTGTGTGAGATTATTCACCTCTTTGTTGTACCCTCAATCATTATTGTTGTTGCTGTTACTGTTGTTTTTCTTTTGCTCATTGCTGTTCACAATAAATTGCTTCTATCTCACCCCATGATCTTTACCTTTTGTGCCTCCAACTCTCCTCTCTGTCCTGCCACAGGAGAGCGTGGTCGATGGGGAAGAAAACAAATGAGTAAGAGGCACATGGTTTGGAGAGTCTCAGTGGTAGCACCATCCCTAAACAACAACAGCATATTGTGTAGGATCTCAGATGGATATACCAGAAATTTCAAAGTACTATCAAGTAAAGAGACAAAATTTTTCTTTGTGCTACATAAAATAATCTATTTGCTGTAAAATCTTAAAAAAGTAGCCATTTACCTTTATAGGTGAGGACCTAGTTTCAGTTCTTCACTCTTCTAATTTTCTTGTCTTTTGTGACTAAAGTAATCTTTTCCCCTTCAAATATTTTAGAATTTTCCTTTTTGCATTTATATATGTATTGTGTTGTTGGACAAACAGTGAATCCTCCTGCTATCTTGCCCCATTCTGATCCTCTTGTCTTTCCTCCAAACAATTTTGATGGAATCTATGTCACTTATTTCTCCACTAAGCCAGTCTTAGTCTCATGAAAGAAAGTGCACAAGTGTAAGCATACAGATATAACATTTCTAAGTACTGATTTAAGAGTTCATGCACACATGGACCACATTCCAGGTGTCATAATTCATGCATGTTCAAGTGTGAATATCTTCAATTTGTGTAATTCTCTTTTTAATTTCCCTCTTTTCTTTCTCAGCTCATAATTCACTACACTATGATCTTTTTTTTTTAAATTTGTCTCTCTCTTTCAAAGGTTTGTTTTCCTCATGACCTGTCTCACAAAAGTTCATGTCCCTGTTGCACATTGCAGCCTCCATCCAATCCATGTCCTTGAATCATCTAACTAAGCAGTCTAAGTCAGATGTGTTACTGCCCTGGGCTGTCAATACTTCCAGAATGTGATTCAGTTCTAAAGTGGGGTGAATTACCTTTTGGAAGTTCCGGTACCTTCATTTGACAGAAAAGGTGGCTCAGGTAACACTGTTCCTAATTTAAGCAATATGTGAAATTAGGTGAAACTGAAACAAGTCCCACAGCTTATACATAAGATCCTGGAAGACAGAAGGCTTTCTAGAAGAACAGACAGTTTCAATTACAATTCAAATAGATGGGAAAGAAGGAAAAATAGTCTTCATGCAGCTCTATTCACAACACACGCCACAGTGCAGGCTGATGTTCTAGTTCCTATGATCATTCTGTGTTCATGTAAAACATCATAGTTGTGAACAAATACCTCTTTTGTACTAGTGAACTGAAATAATTATTTGTGCTTTTATATTATGAAAACCAGAGTAACCAGAGCGGAAGGTCCCTGATTGTTCATCTGTATTAAGAGCCAGATCTGTCAGAAGAAGTGTGAATGATTAATATACAAAGTGGAAAAGAATAACCCATTCAAGGATCTGAGATTATGCTAAGAAAAATCATCTTAGATAACTGATGTAGAAAGCAAAGGCTGTTACCATGTATCCTGATTAGAAATTAAACTATAAAATTCCTTTCTTCTTCAATGCTTGTAATAATATTCCTTGTATGAAGTACTGAGCTGTCTTCAGTATTTCTAGTTCTATATAAATGTGTAGCTTGGATTTTTTCCATCTCAGTAAATAAGGGCATTAAACATCTTCAGATGTCATATTGACTTTGAGGTCAAATTAGTAAATTCTGGTTCTTTGTCATTGCTAATTCTTCATACCCAACAAAACCAAACAAATAAATGAGGAAAAATAGACTGGAGTCCTTTTAATATAGCCCTTTCAATGGCGCTACATATTAGAGCTTGCATAGTCAGTAACATGGTAAAACACTCAAAATATGTTGGGGTACATCTTGGGGGTTTTGTACAGTTTTTTTCCCACTCATGAAGAAATACAGTTTCTAGTCTGTACAGCAGCCCCAAACAATAAGTGTATCCTGATAGCCTAGATTTTTCACTGCTTTGCTACTCTCGTATTGTACACAGCATCCACAGCTTTTTCCTGCTGTACACTTGCAAGCAGCAGCTGTTTCATGTTGCTTTCCACTATGGCTGTCCCCAGGCTTTATAATCTCATCCTTTAACATTACCCTTCAGCTCAGTGCCTGAAATACAAATGCTTGAAGACCTGTGTTTATGCAGGAAAAGTGGATTTCTCCATCCTTTGTCCTAGTTCCTGTAATACAGGGGTGATGAGGCTTATAAAATGCAGAAATATGTCACTTTTTTTTTCTGCAGAATGAATGAATCAGGCAAATAAATTAAATGAAATACTCTAGTAACTAACTGAATATCACACAACTGAGGGTCATACAACTCAGGCTAGAGCTAAACATGCTGCTGAGGTAAGCATTTAGGTGGCACATAATTCATTGCATTCATGATGCCTGTAACAATATTCACTTCAACCACAATGTCTAGTGAGTTGCAATGAAGTGTTACACTTCCATCATGAGTAGCCTGTTCTGCCACCTTCCATACAGAAGCAGAATGCACAAGACTTCCACCTGCTGTTGGGATCTTAGATTCCCCTCAAGTTTGTAAGGTAAACCAGTGAAGTTTTACCTGGACTAAATAAAACAAGGAATTTAGGAGCAGATGTGCGGAAGTTGTATAGCTGGTGAGCACATGCCTGGAGAGCAGTGGAGACTTCTAACCGTGTAAAGAATAATTTGAATGAGGACCGGTACAGAAAAAGCTACAAGAGAAAGGGAGACCCTACCTTTGAGGGAAAATTAGAAAGCTTGACTAGGTTAGTCTAGCACAATGGAAGGTAAGCAGGGACGTGGTAGTGGAACAGCTACACAAAGTACATCACCTGAAGTACTTGAAGCAAATTTGTGATTTCATAATATGCAATTGCTTCTGTTGATTGATGCGGAATACCATTCTCCATTGCCTTAATCAGAATGACCTAGCTTCCTTAGCTAGGACATTTAGGGGTTAATATTTTCCGTTACCACCTACTTGCACCCTGTGGTTTACAGCTACTGGCCTACATGAGTGAGCTTTTCAAGAACTCAAAAAAGCCTGTATAGTTACAGCAGTGCTGGAGACCATTTCCTCTTGGAACTGTGGTAAAACCAGCTTTGAATTTGATAAGAGAAACCCATGTTGCTTGTGTACCTTCTGGTTTAATTTCTCTGTACAGCTGAACCCATGGTAGCCCTCCTTACCCAATGCTTTCTCACCCCTGTATGCAGTTTTAATTAAAAGGCTTTTACTTTACGAAGCTGTTTTGATGTCTCTCCAGCTCTCCTCTCTCATGCAAAGGTTTTGTTTACAGCTCTTACAGAATCAGAAATCAGTCCCAGCTGTTCCCTTTGTTATATTTTAGCATCTGGAAAAGGATTTCGTTTACATATACATGCATGACAAGAATTTATCAGATGAAATTGCCCTCAACTTACATCAACTATTGAATTGCCTTTTTTTTTTCCCAGCACTTTCAAATATTAAAAAATATGTCACAAAGCAGGTTCCATGTTCCTAAACAAATTAAAGAGTAAAGAAAATGTGTGACAATAGGTTTTTCAAGGGCCACTTGAATAAATAATTAAAAATGCAACATGCACTTAGGCAAATAGGAGTTTGTCCTCAGTTAATTCAGTAGCAAAGCTTTTTTTTTTTTTAATTTCAGAGTAGAGTATATCAGAATCAAGACATTCCGAAAGGAGATCCAAGCAGTTCCTCTATGATGCTTCTTACTTTTACCCTGTGTGAGAACTGCAGAAACAAACTCACAATAGAAATAAAATTTTAAAATGTCTCAGAAATCTTCCCATCTGCAATAAACTTCACAATTATTCTAAATCTCAATAAAATTGAAGGTTTTTACATAGTATTTTTAATAGATCAATATAAAACCAAGCAATTACGAATGGACAGGAAAGCCAACCATAAATACAGCTGCTGAAAAAGAAATATAGTGTCATAATTAAGAAGTTGCAAGCAGCAAATGTAAATACTCTCCATATGCTGTTAATATCATGGAAAATTAAATATTTAAAGAAGGAAAAGGCTGCCAGTACCACATACCAGCACCTATCAGCTCAGTTTGATAGAATAGCTTTAAGGTTTAGATTTGATTTCAGGAAGAAATTCTTCCCTGTGAGGATTGTGAGGTGCTGGAACAAGTCCCCAAGAGAAGTTGTGGATGCTTCATCCCTGTCAATGTCCAAGGCCTGGTTGGATGGGGTCCTGAGCAACCTGGTCTAGTGGAAGATGTCCCTGCCCATGACAGGGGATTGGGATTACAGGATATTTAATGTCCCCTTCAACCCAAACAATTCTATGCCTCTATGATTTTTATGCAAAATAAAAATTGTCCAGATCAAGAGAAACTTTCCCAGTTCAAAGCAGGTTTGAAATTCAAAAACATTTTTCTTGTATTAGAAGATAGGTTGAAAAGATATTTAGCCCAGATTTGTTAAACAGGTGTCTTGGAGTAATTAAAAAAATAAAACAATAAAGAAAAAATACAAGTATAGGATTGAAAGGCAGCAAGTTTCTATTTTAAAATGATAAGTGGTTTTGACCTGGAAATCTAAAATATTGTTTTCTTTCTAGGGGTTTTTCATTATGATCAATTAGGTTATATTGAAGAAATTAATGCTAAGTGAAAAATGTAAAGAAAATCAGTATTTTTGTACTTCATCTAGACCAAATAACTTCAGAATAAATTAATATTAAAATTAAAGTACTTGAATATATAAACAATTTACAAAGAAATAACTAAAGCAGAATTTTAAGAATTTATTTCTCATATAGTAATATTCTACTCTAGAAGTTTCCAGTGTATTCAGCTCTGATAAAGATTCCATCAAAGTCAATGAACTAAAGCACACATGGAATTTCTCCAGCATAGATCTTGTTTATCTAAACTAAGGAACATTTTCACTTTTGTTGCATTTGCAGATCTCATTTCTCTAGTGTTACAGTGTTGACACCCAGATGCTTTTGATTCTCTTAGTGCTTCAGAGTATGAAAAAAGATCTCAAAGATCTTGTAGGTACATCACTAGCTTGGGTGATTTTACCAGTTATATATTAACTGATGAAAACTTTACCTGTTTTCACATCCAAGGGTTTTGTTCCTCATTTTGTTCTCTGTCTTGTTTTTGTTATTTGCTTCATGTTTGGTTTTGGTTTGTTTTGTTGTTGGGTTTTTTCTAGGAGGAGTTGTATTTCCTTTGGGTAAGAATCATAGTATAAACATTTTTTTTGCTTTTCTTCTTTCAAGACATTGAAAACCAAGGGCATATTTTTTCTCAATTTTTGTGGTTTGAATTACTTCTGCCATGTAGAAAATATTTGCCTCAGCTGATGAGTTCTAGATTACACATTGAAAAGAGATATTATGCAATTTCTGGCAGACCTTTGAAAATTTCTGAAAGATTCCATCAGTCAGGTTTGCTACTGAGACATGAAAAGAGTGTACCAGAAGGAGCAACCTATCTCATATTAACTCTATATATGAACCATGGGAAGTCTAACAGCTAGCAGGTCCACATGATGAGAAAGACAATCCATATGACTCTGGCAAGCCAGGGTTAATTATCTCTTAATTGTCACCAGAGGACAAGGCGACACTTAATAAGGCCTTTCCTTGCATTTTAGCAGATACTTGAATACATTTAATGCAAGGAGTTGACTCATCTACTTTTTACTAACCATGGCTGCAAGTTTTCTGAACTTCCTGCTGGCCTTCCAAAAGATTTCTCACTCTGCACAGCACCTGTGGGTGACAATTGGCATGACTTGATGAGAATAATACCCAGCAGGATGTCTAAACAATTGGAAAAAATGGGTCTACTGTCATGGGACATACAGGACCTGAGAGCTCAGAGAGGGTTTTCTAATCTTCAGTCTGCCCAGACTTAAAGGTCACCATATCTGTGTAATGACAAAGTTCCCAAGCCCTGTAGAGGTCTTAAATCTGTGTTTCTTTCTCGGTGTGAGGCAGCAATTTCTAACACATCTAAACATATAGATATGTTAGAAAATACTCTAAAATAGAATCAGGGTATGGATGCTAAAATTTCTAGTCCCTTTCCCTGTGCAGTTTTTCTGTGTGTTTAGTATGTGTCTCAAGTTGTAGGCTTCAAAGTCACAAAAATTGTTGGAATTACAATGCATTTACACACAGTGTTTAAAAGCACCTAGGACCTGACAACACCTTTACTTAAATATACTTAATAGCATAGAAATTTAACATATGGAAGAAGAGAAAAATCTGAGTAGTACTATAATTCACTGTGGAAACTCTTAATTGCATAGATACAATAAGTCTTCCAGGCTAAAAGAAGTAGTAGTAGTATTAGCAGTAGCAGTAGCAGTAGCAGTAGCAGTAGCAGTAGCAGTAGTAGTAGTAGTAGTAGTAGTAGTAGTAGTAGTAGTAATGATAATTATAATAGTACCCAGACCCTCCCACTGCAAGTTTTTAAGGCTCATTTTGTAATGCCCATTGTGCCTACCAGAATTATGACAGATATTGCAGTACATATGTAAGAAAAGAAGAAGCTGACACTGCCAAAAATACTGCCCAAAACATTAAAAAAGGTATAAGTAAAATAGCCAATAAGTATAAGGTGGTTACTTGTTTGTTGTTTACACTATAATCACAGTATTTTGCAACTAATCATCATTCACATTTTGCAAAGAAAGTAATTTCCATTGCTCTATAGCTGATCCAGCAGAATTATGAAGCACGAATGTAGCAGCAAACACATATCAACATTTTTTTTATTCTATGATAATTAAACTTTGTTTTGCTGAATCCAGGGCATAAACTGGAGATTGGAAGTGTGTCCAGGTACAGCTGGGAAGGCTGCAGTGAGGTGACCTCTCCTACAAGAAAACAAAATGTGTTGTCATGACTGAGTAACAAATTAATAGAGAGGAAATTATGGCAATTTGCTGTTTGAGACAAGGTACTGCTGTTAATTGATTACAATTTTTTAGGCAACACCAGAATCAAGGAAATTGCAATTAATAGACAAAGGGATGGAGATATCATTTTTCCCACCTTATATTAAATTAATGATATTGCATATAACCCTTGGAAGACAATATCCTTTAAAATTCCTTGGGGTGAAAAGGGCAGAATCACTGAAAATTGCTTCCAATATAAATTGCAGTGATTACTCTTGGGGTTTTTTTCAGTTTAAAGAGCATTGTAACAGTATTGAATGTGGCTTGACATAAATTTTGTAGAAAGGTATCTTGATTAAACTTTCAGCAGAGTAAAAAAAATATTAAAAGTATGTGAAGAAAGTACTTATATAATAATAAAACAGCTTTCAAATGCTTGCACTCTACTTTCTAACTTCTTATGGGATTTAATAACATTCTATATAACCTGAAAAGGAGAACAAAATTGACATAACTGAAAATACTTGTATTTAATCCTAAACTTATACTGAAACAAAGAAATAACATTCATGCTTCAAACAAGTTTGGTTTATATTTGAAATGGGCTGACTTTAGTAAGAACTAGAAAGTTCAAAACCAAAACAGTAAGCAGAATATTCTTTTCTAATCATTGCTTAATA
Source organism: Anomalospiza imberbis (assembly GCF_031753505.1). Taxonomy (NCBI): domain Eukaryota; kingdom Metazoa; phylum Chordata; class Aves; order Passeriformes; family Viduidae; genus Anomalospiza; species Anomalospiza imberbis. The sequence continues at coordinate 15,673,470 of NC_089681.1, read as the reverse complement.
CATAAACACAAAGACATAAAAAGCAGATATTTTCTTGGTTGTTTTGGCACTGATGATGGTATATAACACATATGTGATGCCTAATTGCATTTTTCAATCATTGCCTAAGAGTGAATAAGGAATTGCAGAGATGCTAAGAAATAACAGTAGTTTTCTGATTTTTCCAGATTACTACATGTTGAAAAAGAGAAAAGAGCTTTTCTCATTATGTATTTTTCTAACTTTTTTTAAACAATGCAAGGTTTCCCACCAGGCCATTTGTTCTCTGCTAGGCAAAGGAAGAATGTGGAAAAAATATTCAAATTGAACCCATCAGGATGCAGTTTTTCTTAATTGTGAAAAAGGGCTAAATTTCACTCAAGTGGCAAAAAACTAGTAGGCCTAGGTGGAAAAGAAAAAGAAAACAAACTCTGTACTCTTTCATAAAAAGTAACCAATTTCAAAATAGACCTTGTTTAGTATTTGCTGCAAAATTTATCAATGTAGAATTAAAAAAAAAATTAAAATTGAAATATTTCCTTTATGTTAGCTGCATCCCTTCAAAGGAAAAATAGTGCTTTCATTTTATAGATAAAATATCAGTAACAATATAAATCCAGATCCTGTCTTTCTAGGTACCAAAACATGAAGAAAGGCCAAGCAAAGGTTTTGCTGCAAAAAACCCCTCCACATGTAAATCCTGAGTCTTGCTAAAATCAGAGCCAGGACTACTTTAAAAGTATTCCATTAATTTCTGAGCAACCAATATTCAGATTTTTGATTTTCTCTGACCAGTTTCCCTGGGTGTTATCTTTTGGACCTATCGTGTCTACTTTCATGAGGAAGCAGAAATTTTCTGGCATGGAAGAATCTGGCAAATACACAGATGTAGTGACAAGCATAGTTCATATTCTAAAGGTGCTTTCTGCCAACAGGAGGTATCTTATTCCAACATATTTAATCCTTTTAGCTTCAGTATAAAGAGATTCTTTGTTGTGAAAACATTAAAATTTTCTGCAAATACCAGTACTTGAAAAACCACTGAGCATCTCATTTCACTACTTTCTAGGGTCACTTATATTAATACGACCATTTAAATCAAAACAGAGTATGTCTGGATAGTTGCAATAGTCTGTTAACAAAGATAGAAGGAATTAATTTCACTGAGCCTCCCAAAATTTGCCATACTTGCATAGAAAATACTGTTTTTATTTCAACTCCAATTGTTCTTCTAATCGAGAATTCTCAAATGTATATAGTTTGTCATTTCTTTGAAAAAACAAGTGGTTTTGACCTTTCAGATTTTTAATAGAAATTCAGAAATTAGGTAAATATACAGAGTTGATGTCTAGCATTCAATAACCTTAGTTTCCTTTTGAAAAATATTAGTTATGCCATAAATTAAATTGGTTTTTAAAAATATTTATTCCTGATACTTTAAACATTTCCTTTTGTCTCTTTCCTTTAGCTTTGTGAAATATACATTCATGTGCAAAAGAATACTGAATAAATTTTTAGCAATGTCAAGGACTTTGTTGAAGTAAAGTGATCAAATGTGAAGGTTAACTCCATCCAAGGAAAGGCTGTTTTTCTTTGAAAACTATATATATTTTTAAAAGCCTACTTAGATGTGCAAGAAAAAAATTAATTTCTATTTCAATTACTAAAAACAGACAAAAAAGCTAAATTTTAGCTATGAATCTGAAAACCAAAGTTTTTATTTTTAACGACAATGCAAGCATTTTGGCATTTTTACCATTACTGTTCTCAGGTGAAATCAGGAAATATTTTGTCCACCTGAGCAAAAGGAAATCAGTAAAAATTTAGCCAAAAGTGAATGAAATATGGTTTAGTCTGGGGAATGAAATTCAGAGCATCACTTTAGGTTTATTATGATTTTAAACACATATTATATGTATTCATGTGACAGCCTGAAATTTATAAGTTCTTAAGCAATAATATAAATTTATTGTGCAAAATTATCCACCTTTGAGCAATAGGCCTGTTGCCCTGATTTTTAAAAGTGTCCAGTTTTCTTTTATAGTTCTTTTGAAAGTTTTAAAGTTCTCATAAAACTTCTTCAGCCTTCTGATAATGTTTACATATTTCTACTGGAGTTCTCACGCACTGTTCATGTAAATGATGATTGTTTTGCTTTCTTCTTTGTGGGACGAGAGAATTGATGGACTGTTGGTTTGACCTGTGTGGTTGGAGAGGTGGTAATTCCATCCTCCAATCCATGGTCACCTTTGGAATTCTATAAATACCAGATGTTCAAATAAAACTTCCTCTTTTTCTCCTTTGAACTTACCAAGATTCTGTGTACTCATTTCATGTCCAATAGTGACAATAGGCCCACCTTGAATCCCTAAATTACTCAGTTCATAAAAAGCATATGTGCCAGTTTTGATTCCTCACAAGCTCCTCTGAGCATTCTGTTCTTTTTTTCATTTCTTGATTGTCCTCTTTCAACATGGGGGAAAGTTATTTTCATTCTTTTCCAGTAGTTTGGCCCTGTGTAAAGAGGGGTAAGAGTTTGTCACAGATGGAATAAGTTGATAATTCTTAGACTATGTCTAAATAACCATAATTTTCATTCAGATTTTACTCACATAGAGTCTACCCAGGAAATCCCAGACTGAAATACCATTCCTGTGGCTCCAACTAATCCTTTTCAATGTATCTTGATTCTTTGTTGTGTTGTATTAATTTCAATAGTTCATTTCAGACATTTGAAAGCAACATATAAAGTGTTAAGATGACAGCATCAACAGCATTTTTTGATCAAGGACAGAAAGAAAATCTCATAACTAATACTTCATTTAAAATATTTCATACAATCAATGAAAACAACCACCTCATGTAATATGTTCAGAAAATCCAGGTTAGTGCAGATTTGAACAGGTCAAAGTTTTGTTTAATGAATGATTTGAAAAGCTTGTATTCTATCTGAATATTTGGCAAAATTCAGGTAAAGAAAATTTCTTGGATTATTCAAAACTCTTGAAAACTTATAAAATCATTTTCCATTCAGTTTGTATTTTGAATTAACATCTTGACAGACTTTTTTGGAAATAAATATCTAGGAATATGTACTATTGACCACTGTATCTGAAAGAGGCAAGAAATAAAGTCTCCCTTAGAGACTCGGAAAGATATTCATGATCACAGAACCTAGACTTCATAGGAGACTTCCACCATCCCAATATCTGCTGGAAAGGGAAGAGCCCTGGATGCAAGCAGTTCAGGAGATTACTAGAATATCTTGGCATCGATCCCTTCATGCAGGTAACAGTTGACTTGGGGGTTACTTGCTGTGCTCAGGCAAGGGCGGAGATGACAGAGAATGCAAAGGTCAAGGGCAGATTTGCAATCAAGTGTTTGAGACAAATAGTGCCTGATCAAACTGATTTCTGCCTGGCCTTGTGTACAGGTGGGGAAGCGTTGGATGCCTTGGCTCAAGTCAGTTTGACAGTCTCCCGTGGTGTCCTTAGAGCAAAATTGGTAATATATGAATTGGATAAGTGGAAAGGGCTAAAGAAACAGGCTTCATCACTAGGTTCAGTGTCCTGTGATCCACAATATGAAGTCTGGATGGTTATCAGGAGCATCCCTCAGGGATAAATATAGGGGCCAATTTTATTAAATGTTTTTACTAGGACATAGGAAACGGACTTGAAGAGAGCAGCAAGAAGTGGGGTGGAGGGGCAGGGCATGGACTTAACATGAAGATGGCCAAATACTGAAAATAATTTTCAACAGAAACTGTGAAGTCTCCATTATTGCAGATATTCAGGATTTTCCTGCACAAATACTGTCTGGGCTCTAACTCACTTTGAGCAAAAATGTGCATCTTCCTAGACCTCCCCAGATCCTCTCCATTTTACATAATTCAATGATGTTATAATTCTGTAAATAGATCCTTCTCCTTGAAATTATTGAAAGAGTAAAAATAGATCTATATTACAACTCTACATCTCTTTCATCAAGCACTCCACTGCTATGTGGAGTTCCAGTTATATTTGCCACAGAGACAACCTCTGAGTCTGATTTAATCTCTAATTAAACAGTTTGCATAGCTGCAAACATCATTACAATTCTTTGTTGCATTCATGCTTTATTACATCTTGCAGGGATTTCAGATAGGGATTTCTTTTGCTTACTCACTATTCTCCCTACTTTTTAAAACTTATACCAAAATAAATAATTTTAATATTTTTTTATCATTTTCACTCTTAAAGGAAATAAAGTTACTTCCAAGAGAACAGTACAGTTTGTTGAATACCAAAAGAGTAGTTTACATAATTTCATAGATCTGACTAGAAGTAACAACAACTAAAAAATTCAGGGGTGAAACATCACTGTTAACTCATCCTTAAGACTCAGTATGAGGAAAATATGAAGGTAATTACTCCAGGTATTAGCATTTATATATATCAAATTGCAAATTTTCTTCAATGTGAAGGACTCTTCAAACAAAATATTTAAATATTTTATGCAAAAATTAAATTATGTGAATATTCTTTTTGAAGTTCAGAGGATGGCTTGCTCATATAAAATACAGCAGTCAAAGAAAAGAATATATTGCACAGTAGAGCATAATGCAAGCAACAGGCATAAATCAAGAAATCATAAATTTAATTACTAGGATAAATGTCTTTCTCTGGTATGTAAAGAAAATAAAAATAGTTTTGTATGTGTTTCTTTCACCCACTTCTGCCTTTCTGTCAAATTTGTAAAGAGCATTTTGAAAGAAATCACTTGCAACTTTGATGGTAGTAGTAGCCTTCCTCAGCCTGAAATTACTCTTTCAACACAAAACATAATTTTTCTTTTACTCAATTTTTCTTCTTTGCAATTCTTCTCTTAATCACTATCTTTTCAAAAGAAAATAGCATTTTGTTCCTAGGATGTTAAGAAGGGTGAGAGATAATGATTTTTTTTTTCTATTTAGAAAAGTAAGGGATTTTTTTTTATCAAAGAATGATCATATCAAAGGTATGACCCATCTTTAATGAACCTGGGTTGCATTTAATACCATTTTACATGCATAAGGGTCCTTTATTCTGCTTTCCTTGAAAGCTGTAGAGAGGTCATATTAGACCCTGAGAAAGCTCAGTTGGTTACAGCATGGTGCCACCAACACCATGGCTCAATCCCTGTATGGGTCATTAAATCAAGAGTTGGACTCAGTGATCATCATGGCTCTGTTCCAACTCAGACTATTCTTTGATTTGCTGTGATTAGTATCTCTACAACTGCTGAGATTTAATTCTCCAACCTCCTTTTTAATTACTTATAGGACATTAGCGAGTAGAGAGTACTACTCCACTCCAACTATATTTATTGATTAGGCTTGGTACAGGACTGTTTTCATGAGTCAGTTCTTTTAGAAATAGGATAGATAATACTTTATTTTCACTATTTGAGCATATTGATCTATTAGAGGCTTGTTTCCTTCTGTCTGTGCAGTTTTCTAAATCTTTCTTTCCATTAATCATTCTGCCTCTGTTCTCGCATCAGCATTATAATTTTAATGAAAAGGTTTTTCTTATCAATGTTACTAGTCTTAGATGCTCAACATGAAATTTTTCATTGTTCCTGAAAAATCCAGTTCCTACATCTCCAGAAGACCTGCAGCTTAGTTAAAACCTAAACCCTTAAATCCTGAAAATATCTGCAGTAATATTTCTACAAGTGCAGTCATAACCAGATTGCCAGAAACAGTAACTGTCTTGTTTTCTTATTTTTCCACTAGTGGAAATGAAAAGGATTACCTAGTAATTTATTCATGGAAAAGAGTAAAAGGTGGAAAAAAATATAAATGTATCTTGACAACAGGCTGCGATGAAAAATCCTTGGTAAGAACAGTTTCTTCCTCAGATATGTTGGCTGCCCAGTGAAGATCCAGTAGAGTATTGGCAGAAAAACAGCTACCAAGTAATTCTAAAATGACTACATACTCTATACAGAAGATAAAAACAAAGGAGCCTTTGAGTTTCTCTTCTGACAGACATGATACCCAAACACTGGGAAATTATATTAAAAAGAACTCAACCTATTTGCTGGGTTAACTTAGTGTGTGGAATAAAGATAGAAGAATCAAATCTGGATTTTAGAGTTTAGCCCCAATTAACAGGACAGGAAGAGTGTGTGCTGTACTGCTATGCTTGTGCTCTCTTTACTTCTTCAACCTTACTACAGCAGTACATTAGCAAATGCAGACAAAGGTGAGTGACAGTTTCTCAAACTAATAGGTGTGAGGACTGTAAAATGCTTAGTTTCTGCTTCTCTCAGTCTCTGTATTTGCTCATAGTAACTAAAAGGGGTTGGAAAACCTGCATCTAAACCAGAAGGTGCCAGTCCTGGAAGACATTCATGTTTGGATTGATGGACCCACTCCTCATGACACAAATGTTTGCATTCAGAAACAGAATGGTTCTGAAATAATTATGAAATCCATGAAAATCACAGCCAAATGTGGTCGGTCTAATTAATGTTAAACTGCCCTAAGGTGCTGGGAATATCCTGTTCAATTGGTCATACAATGTCTCAGCCCTGGCTTCAGTACATGTTGCAGCCAAACATTAATTAAAAACATAAAGAAAGAAAAAAATCCTCACTCGTGAAATGCATGCACCCATCCAGCTTTGGTGAAATGTCAGAAGCAGAAGCAGCTTCCAGTGAGCTTATACCTGACAGAGTGCCTGCCACTGACCCTTCCTTCTGCATGGCGAATATCAAGGAGAAAGGATTTCTGCTAAACAATGTTCTAGAAGTACTCATCTTTCTGATGCAAGCTGGGACTTCTGCTTTATTTATGGGCTTAATTGCTTGTGTACATTGTGTGCTGCTAATCTCACTCTTCCAGAGAGACTGTGAAGCAGTCAACTTTAACAACCTCCTTCTTCCAGGACACTATGACGACCTTCCCACCAGCACATAAGGAAGTCTATTACAGAAGTTGGAAACCCTGTGCTCCAAGCAGGATAAGTATAGAGGTTTATGATGTGTCTTCTGCATCTGCAAAGTCTTTGGATGTGCACGTATTTCTATGTGAATTAAGTATTCTAGCTTCTTGGCAACTCATCTATCTGAACTGCCTGAAAACTAAATTGTCTTCCTTTTCCTTTTCCCCTACTCCAGTTTGGCATGTGTGTGTAATGATTATATTCCGCAGAAATTCTTTGACTTGTCTATAAAACATGATAGTTACTGCATTTTAACAGGACATAACAACATTTCCATATTAAACTATCAATATAGATTATTACCATTATGTGTAGTAGATAGCAATAAAACCACCACCTGGTATTAGGCTTTTGCAAACCCTTTGGCTTATTTTCCTTGTAAAAACAAAATAAATGTACATCAGGATCTGCTGTTACACAAAGAAAAGAAATTATTCACACTTATTTTGCACATTGCTTATGCTCATGCAATAACTGTGCCGGCTAGAAAGGATTTGAAATACAGCACTTCCTAAAGCTATGGGTTTCCAGAGAGGATCCACTCTGTGGGGAAAAATAAAGAAGGCTCTCTATCATTTCTCTGAATGTTACTTGGTTACTGCTGCTGCTATTGGTGACAACAAATGGCCGAAAGGCTTAATGGCTGTCTGAGAATGTCAATGTAGAACGGATTGCACGTGAACAGTTTTACTTCTCAGCACTGATGTCTCACTCAGCCTTGCTTTTCATACTTGTTCTTCTCTTCTTGCAAGAATTCACCATCTTTTCAGAACATTTAGCAAAGTACTTCATTCTGCAGTTAAATTTGCTCTTTCAGGTACTCTTAAACCTACAAAGACAAAATTTGGTCACATTCAATTGTTCATAATATCAGAATTTGAATGAAATCACCATGCTCATAGTGAGTATTGGTAATAAGGATAAACTCTATGAATGTCACTAGCTGAAAAAACACTTGAACAACATTTCTGTTTCCTCAGAGTTTTTAGATAATCAAAATTATAAAGATTTATGGAAAGAGGCAGTGATAAAATTCAAATAAAGGAATCCAGACAGGAGCCTTTTAAAACTTGTCTGTCAGGTTTTTCTACTTTCTTAGCAAACTTGTCTGCCAGACTTTTGTGTGTGATTTGAAATACTGGGGCTTCTGTGATCTCTGCTGGGGGCAGACCACTAGACAGACTGCCTTGGAGTAAGGATGTTATTCCCTTTCATCAATGCATCAAAGCTTCTGGTTTTTTTTTTTGGTTTTTTGTTGTTTTTTTTTTTTTCCAATGTGGAATGCAACTACATTTCAAAATTCTTTCCCAAACCACACTATCTTTTTTTACTCAGTTCTCTAAATATGGTTTGGAGGGTACAATGGACATTCAACAGATAACCCAAAATTAAGGAAATTTGTAATTCTCTACAGTTCCTAAAATGCACACAGAATGTTTCTGGTGACAGATATCAGACATCTGAAAAAAATTCCTTCTGCTAAAGAAGCATTACAAACAACATAAAGAGCTTCACTACTGCCTGAACAACAATAGCAGTCATATGGATGAAATATTGTTCAACATATTCTGCTTTAAGAACAAACATGAGGACATGCTTACTTGTAGATATTTCAGAAGAGAGGTACCCTGTGTTGGGATCTTGGAGAGCTTTATCCTTTTTTTGGTCCATTTTGGACCAAACAAAGAATCTCTTTTTTTTTCCATATTATTTTTGAATGGAAACCCAAATCCTATTCTCCCTCCACCATTAGTGTTACAATTATATTGAAACACTTCAATGCCTCAGAGTCAGGAATGCTGTAGCATCAGAAGTGCCTCACCAACCAAATGCTCTGGAAATACAGTTACTTGTCTTTCACAATCCTTGCTTGGATGACCAGACATGAATTGTAGACCTAATAAATCTTAAATAAAATTAGTGATTGCCTGGGAGATGAATTTCTCCCAGTACAAAGGAGAGGATGAAGAAAATTCATGTGACTTTTGACTTTAACGAAGGAATAAATCCATGCTTTTCAAAGTCTTAAATTGACTAATCTGACAGAGATGGATTATTTTAACAAATAGTTCAGTAGAATATTTTCACATCACATTTATAGATCAATCTGTACTGTAAACATATCAACAAATTTGTATAGTGTACTCTGGTACAAGCAGCATTTTAGCCATTTTAAGCAGCAGTGAGTAAGGTAACAAATACACAATGACTAAAGAGAAGCAGGAGCAATTCTCATGAAGCCACTGTCCATGAATATTAAATGGATACAAGACACAAAAACAGGGAAGAAATTTTCTTCCATTATTTTTTTACTTGTATATTCAGGAAGGACCAGTTCCTCTTTCAATTAACTTCATCTACATCTATACAGAATCATGTCCCAAGTCTTCGTGTGCCACTGATGCTCTTTTACCTCATGTAGAACAGCATAACTGAAGATAGCTTCCATATGGCGGTAGGATCATTGAAACAGGAAATGAAAACTATTCTCATTACTGTGATTTCACAACTTTTGGATAATACCTTCCATCAAAGCTGCACATCAACATTCTTCCCAGTGGAGCGCAACTATGACCGAGAATTCAGTTATCTGAAAGGAGAGGATTCTTTTCAGATTTATTATACACAGTACAATCTCCCTACCAACTCCTTGTTATCTGACACAGTGATTTTTTTTAACACATCTTTCTGACAAACCTAAGTCTATTCAAACCCAGAGAAATTTCTTTTTCAATATTAATTTTTGAACAAGATTTCCTCTCAGAAAGAACTGTCCTTTCAAACTCATCCCACTAGTCAGGTATATGTGCAATTCCTATTGACTTTAAGAGGATTTGAAAAATGTGCTTAAGAACTTTAGTAAGTAGGTATGGAACAGGCATAAATGCTTTCAGGTGGGTCTTTAGCAACCTTAGCATGTAATACCAGAAAAATCACAGACACAGAAGCAGACATTTTCAATTTGAAGGCATTGAATGCTGCAAATGTTTAGCATCTCATATGCCAGCATTACTCTTTTTTATTAGCATAGACAACAGCTCCAAAATAATTATGAGATTATAAGGGTATATTATAAGTGTGTATCTCTGGTATATATCTTCTTATTCTATCAAGAAATTATAGACATAATTTTACATATTTATCAGCATAATGTCGAATTTCTCCAACCATTACAGCCTTAGTTTTCTGAGAAATAAATAAGATAATGACATCTGCTGTAAGCTGATAGGGCATGGCCTTTTTCAGAGTGGACAGTTTTATTTAGCATTTCTGACAGCTTTCATGAAGTAAAGTATTATAGTGTAGCGGCACATTTTGGGGGGGGGGGCCTGGGGGTGTGCCCGGGGTGGCCTCCTAAGCTGTGAGTTCTCTGGTGGCAGCAGGCAGGCAAGGAGACTCCACACGGCTTCTGAGGTGCTCATTAGATGAGGTTTATTGGGGGTCCTACCCCCGGGAGGCAGCATGGTTTCTGAGCGAGAGGTGGGGAAAGGGGAGTGAGGGGGAGAGAGGGGAAAGGGGAGGGGGAGAGAGCACCGGCCAGGAGAGCTGGCGAAGAGAGAGAGAGAACCGTCCCCCGGCACACTGAACAGGGAGATTCAAAGTGGGCGCGGAACAGATTGGGCCAATGGGATTACAGACACAGGATACTGCAGGGGAGGATCACAGGCTTGGAATAAACCATACATTTTCCAGGGGTGAGACACAGCATACCATTTAACTAAAATATAACACCACATTATAGGTTTAAGAAACTCATTGCAAGCAGACTGTTTTGAAATTTTAGAATTAAATAAGTACTTATGCATAAGAAACCACAAAGCTAGTACAGGAGAATGTTTTTCTTTTATGAATAATTTTGAATGCTGCATTTTGATGATTAATAAAACTTTCATATATATGTAAAAAAGGGAAAGAAAAACAATGCAGTGAAAAATGTTTATTCTTGTTTCTGACATTAGCTGTCATCATTATTCTGAATATAATGGGATTTCATAGCTCCAAGTTACTATTAAAATTGTAACATTTTTATATGCAAAAAAAATGTTAAAATATTTGCTGTAAGAAATTCAGTTTAATGTAAAAAAAAATTATTCATATCTTCTGAATATATTGCAAGCTGTATAATTTCTGTGCATATGCTTAAAGGAAAATAAGCAATATTAGTCCACTAAGAGGAATTGCTCTGCAGATCAGGAGCAATTCAATCACATTTTTTGATTAGCAGCAGTATAAATAAGGTTTTTACAAGGGAGAGATGAATCAGGTCTTTACATGTTTTTCACTTATGCCATGGCACAGTGTACGAGAGGCATATAAAGGACTCACGAAACCAGGAAGCAACCCAAAGCTATTTCTATGGAAACAAGCTCTGGCTGCAGGGAAAGCAGTAAATCAATCTCCTTCATGTTGTGTTTCAGACATGTTTGGATGTTTCCAACACTTGGCTGCCAGGTTACCTAACCAGCTAGTATCTCAGGATTTAGTACTACTGACTGAATTCCTTGCACACCGGACAATGTTGGACAATGCTAGTTTCGTCTGAGAAAAGCAGGCAGGCTTTTTTATTATTATTATTATTATTTATTTATTTATTTATTTATTTATTTTTAACTGCAGAAATACCATCTATTGACTTTTGCTATGTTGTTACACATTACACACCTTTTTCTTTTCTAAAAAAACCAAACTCTCAAACTCTCAAAGACCAAGTAAGAAAATAAATGAAGAAATAAAAAACTCCAAACCAAAAAACCCCCAAACTCATAACAACAAAACTCCACTTGGGGTTAAATAGAGCTAGTGCAATCAAAATAAAGCTTAGCTTCCCTTGTACCCCAGGCCCCAAAATGATGCCATCATCACATTGCTGTTGGTGAGCATAGGCTGCAGAGGGCAATGTCCCTCAGCAAAGCACTGTGCTTCCCAAAGAGGAGTCAAGTCAACCTTTTGAGTGCATATTACTTTTTCCTGAGTTGTCAGTTGTTTGTAGTGTGAGGAAGCAGGTCTTAACCACATTAAAGTGATTAAGGGAACACTGGATAAGTATTCAGCATGTTTGGAGAATAACAAGCTTACCACAACATTTCAAACAAAATTAAAAATTGTTATTTCATTATTTAACCAATAAAATAAAAACCTGAAAGTTTGCTTTGGTTTTACCTGGATAGTAGGAAATTCAAGATATCCAAAAGAATGTACAAGATAGGGATGGAAATTCCCTTCTTCTTTGTGAAAGAAAGAAAAAGCTAACAAAACTCAGTTTTTCCATAAAAATATCAGCCAGCTATATTGGAGAGCAATGTTCCAGATTTAAGAAATATAAAGACTGCTTTTCTATTCAGTCTCTCTACAGATGAACAAGGTTGGAAGAGATCCATGCAATATTGCCAACCACAAGCCTTCAGAAAACATGAAGCCAGTCTCCAAATTGTATGACCAGCTTTTAAACCAAAAAAATCTTCAAATAGGAATAAATAATGTACTTTCCCTATTGGGTAAGTTATTTGGGTCTAACACAGCCTCCTCAGAACAAGAAGTTTTTTTGTTAAGAAATGAAAGCCAACATGCCTACTGGACTGCAGGACTAGAAAGGAAGAAGAGATAAATGGAAATGAATGAAGCAAAAGAGCAGGAAATGGGGGTAGAAATGGATAACAAAGTTCAGTAAGAGAGAAAAGTGAAAGATTAAGATGTAAAAGGGACTGCAATTTGTATGCTGTGTAACATGATGTTTTGCCTATATTGCTTTAGGTCACAGAGATGGTAAAAATCTCTTAAAAATCATTCTGGACTACTAAAATCAACATGTGGAACACTGAGCATTGAATTCTAATATACACTACTGTGTATATAATGTACACTACAGCTCCATTCTGTCATTCTCTGACTCGAAGCCATATGAGCATAGATTGCCTATTTGGTGCATTAACACCAGAGTTTATTGGACAAGATACTGTCTACCTCCATCTGGAGCTCACAACAGTTTCAGTTAAGTACATGGTGTTATGACTAACAAGTCGGAGTTCTATAAATATCTAATATCTGCTGCAAAGTTATGAGTGTTTACTCTAAGAAAAGCACATGGATTGAAAGAAAAAAAGGCATCAGAAGTTTATCATTGTTTTTGATTAATAACAGAAAGAAAATTATCAAATGAAGAGTAAAATAACGAGAAACATCTTCAAGCTATTTCATGTATAGTAAGGTATTCAGATATTCCAAAACCTCTGCCTAACTATATTCTCAGATACTAATGCAGTATTCATATCCAAAATAACCAGGTTTTTGGTATTTAGGATAACATAAATATACTGACTTAAAATTTCCCATCTCTTCCACCTACTCCTCCTCCCTCAATGCTTTTAACACACACTGAATATTATTTTTTCCATTGAGCTCTCTTCTCAACACTGTTCCCCTCTCTTCTCAGACATAAATGAGGTGCTGGGCAATGTTCTGACGTCAATGTGGTAATTGCCCCAGGGCGGGAAACAGGCATTTAAAATAGAAATAGAGAGACAGACAGACACATTCATATAGACACCTGTGGGTGCCAACAACACTGATAGACCCAGACTTCTGGGAACATGTGGGAGCCTTCAGATGCCACATTTCTCTCTGAACCTTGTATGGCATTGTTCTCCCTGTGTCTTGGTGAGGATTGAGCTACAAAATTCAGGACTGGCATTGGACTTGAAGCTGTTCCAAAACTTACCATGATGCATCAGTATGGCTGAGATCTAACTCCGACTGATTTTTTCTTTGAAGGCTGTATGTTACATATTATACATGTACTCTTGCTTTCATTTATTATACGACCGAAACTATTTACAGCTCTCCATGTAAATGACAATCTAGTGTTTAATTTATTCAACATCTCTGATGGAAATCTCCTGAAAAAGGAGAAGTACTCCCACCAGCCACACAGAGAATTCTAGTCTGTCAGAGTTAAAAGAAACATAAAGGCATAGCTCCTAAAAAAGAATTTCCAGAGATAGAAGGCAAAGGTCTGGATTTATTTCTCTTTTCCATTTCTGTTTTAATTTACAGCAAACATTAATTAAGACCAGAAAAGGTGCAGAGTAGCTAGATAAAGAAGTAAAAAATGGTTTGTGAGCAGATGCTAGAAATTTTGGCATGCTTTGTCTAACAAATTTATGTCTGAGAAGGGATGTACTGAGTGTTTCTGAGAGAATCACTATATTAACTATCCAGTAATTAGCAAAAAACAAATGGGAATGAATTGGCAGTGAATATATTTAGACTGGAAATTGGAAGATTTTTTAATCATCTTTCAACAGAAGTTCTGGCTTGTCCTTCTAATAAAGAGATGTTGTTGGGATTTTTTAAAGCAGCTTTATAAATTCATGCCTGAATTTAAAAACCAAAAAAAAAAAAAGAAGGTAGTTCTTTGGGCAACAAAGAGAAAGTCGTTGAAACTCTTAATCAAAGAAGGTTAAAGATCAAAAACCATAAAAGAGTTCAAGAGACCAGTAAATATTTTCAAGAGAAATCCACAGAATGTTTCTAAATTGATAAAAAACATGAAGCTGTAGAAGAAAAAGCACACTGGGGAAACACCATATTTATTTACCCTGTTGCTACGTTTCTCTCATGGCCTGAAGGTGATCTACAACATAGGTATATCAGTTTCTGAGAGAACTCTGTACCTAGCAGACTTTCTTCATAAGTCATACCTCTGTTTTTAAGTTAAGCCCAGTGGAGTTGAAGACCAAAATATATTCAAGTTATTCTGTACTCTAAGAAAGAAGTAGAGGGAGATCCAGAAGTTCTGCTGAAGTTTTTTGTGTCCAATTCCACAATGTGTTGGTATTTGTGTTCCTAATGTCTTTATCACCAGGCCAGTGTGTTCTGCTCATCTTTTTTCATCTCCAAAGAAACTTTTTGCTCCAAAATTCATAAAATGTTTTTTCTCAAACAGTGTCAGGCACTAGATGTTGCTTGGAAGTACATCAGTCTTTAAAAATTAGACATGGTGTCTACCTTAATCAGGCAGCAGGCAACCTGAAAAGAGGCCTTAAACATTTTGTGGTCTTCCTCATGCAATTACTTTGGTTTGGTGAAGAGACCAGGGATGTCCCACGTTGGACACAACAGTTCCTTCCAACAGATCCAACTCAGGACACAAATGAGCCCATCACCAAGCTGGGCTTGCCTCTGTATAAATGTTCAAGAAAGGGCATAGCATGTCTAGACTGTGACAAGTGAGGAAAAATGTATGAAAAACAAGATCAGAGATGAAAGAGATTCCCCTGTAGCCTTCAGAGGACCCTATTTTAGAGCATATGGTCATGACCTGAAAAAACTGCAGCCAACAGAGAGCCCACATAGGAGCAGGCTTCTGGCAGGAACTACAGCCCATGAAGGATCCATGCTGGAGCAGAGGAGAAGTGTGAGAAAAAAGGAGAGTTAGAGAGAAAAATCATGAATGGAATATCTATTCCTCAACCCTCCTCCCTATGCCTGCCTGGATGGTGTGGTGGCAAAGGAAATGGCAGTGAAGGAGTAAACATGAGCCCAGACCAAAAAAAAAACCAAAAAATAGAGGAGGAGATGCTAGTCCAATTTGTCTTTATTTCTTACTACACAGTTCTATTTTAATTGGTAGAAAGTTAGATTAATTTTCCTCAAGTTGAGTCTGCTTTGCCCTAAACAGTAATGGATAAGTGATGTCTTTGTCTTGACCCACAAGTTTTTCATCTTCTTTTATCTACTGACCTATTGAAAAGGGCAAGTAAGAGTCTGGAAGCTAGCCAAGGTCAAACCACCTCACCATTCAGGCCAGTTCTTATCAGATATACTGAAAAAATTGCTTCCATATCACTTGAATGAAAATTTTGTGAAGCAGTGTTGATTATTAAATCATCTTTCAAGAAAGTGTTTCTCCAAAAGTTTTAATTTCTCATTTTCTCTTTTGTTTTAGCTATGGCAAATTTTAAAAGTGGGGGGGGTTAAAAAATGACAAAAAAAAAAAGACAAAAAAAGCCCAAAACCCCCCCATACTTTTTCATGTAAACCCCCTATTTTTAGGCCACTCCAGTTCTTTCTATTTAATTCATATTGTAAATGCTTCCACTGTGTTTTTTGTAGCCTTATGAGAAGCATTTCTATTCCATGTAGTATATAAAAAATCAAGTTATTGGAGTCAGTCTGGGCATCTCATAATAATTAGAAAACACTGTCACCACTATGGACAGAAATCTTTGGAGTAGAGCATTGGACTTTTAAACTTCATATTGACCACCAGCTGCTATCCTTGTTGACAGAGGCACTAGACACACACTGCAGGAATTTGTGTATCTGTCAAAATAACAAACACAGGAAAAATATTTTGTAGCTGCTGCACAGAATTGGAGGACTGTAAAGCAACAGTCTTAAGTACGATGGAAGAGGAATGGACAGCAGTTAGCTTCCCTTGCAATTTTTCTCTTTGCTCTTGTAGTTAAAGTATTAGAAAGCATCAACACAATCCTCCTTCCTTGAAATGAGCTAAAGAAAGAGAAAATATATTAGCTGTGGGACCTTGAATTAGCCACAGTTTTTTGTCACAGAAATGGCTGAAGACCTTTAAATACCTAATGCTATTGATTATGAGGTATAGAATCTAACTCTCTTAATTTTGGGGATGGATTAATATACAGGTGTTGTCAACACCTTTTTTCCCAGGAAGCCTTGCAAAGCCAGTCATCCTCTCTCACAGTCTAGCACTTTTCTGTAATTTCTAAAATTTAAACAAACCACACTTGGCCTCCTCCGGGCTCATAGATGAAGATGTGTTTTTCTGTCCTTTTGGAAGTCTGACTGTCTTACTGATCAGAGGTTTCCATCTGCCCTCATGCAGCAAGCTTGCCATCTTCCTCACTCCCAGCCTGCCTCACACCAGAGACCAGGCACTGCCTTATCCCAGCTCTGTTTGCCCAGTAACTGGAGATGCATCAAACTCCCTTTCCCAGAGGAAACTGGGGAGTTTCCTCACAGTTAGGTGTTTTCTTCACTTCAGTAGCATCTAAGACAAACTGGCAGCCTTCATCTCTACTGCCCACAAACATCTTTCTAACTGAATGTAACATTCTGCAAACAGAACGGACAAAGTGGGAATATCATCCATCAGTCATAACAGCACACCTTATTTGTTTAAAAATCCCAAACAGACACACTTTTCAAGAAACTATTTCTTTGTACACACTCACCTAGAGGTCTTCAGTGCTGAGTACAAAAGCATGAGCTGTTGGCATAGCATGTCTAACTACAGAACTAATCCCACAGTTTGCAGCTCAGGTTCATTTTTCTAAAATGCAGCTGTCTAGTGGCACTCTAACTCACGTTGTTTGTTAGAGTGAGTTCCATTTTGTAACACCAGGACTCCTGTGTGTGCTCTTCTCCCCATTTCACCTCCTTCTACCTCTAATTCTAACAGCTGTTTTCCTCTTACTTTGTATGTCATGTTTCTCCACATCCTTGCAGAGTGTGTGTAAAAAGGTAGGGGTGTGTGTAGTCGTGTTACATAATTGTGTGAGCTCTTGGGAAAACAGCTACTATGCACAGCACAGTAGAATTATAGCCTGATTCTTGTGACCATGGAGGAGTATGAAAAAAAGCGTGCTTTCCAGAACTAAGTCTTGCTCTTTCTTTGTCTGTCTCTGCAATGATTTTATGGAGCATTACTGGTTAATGCCAGTGAAGGAGTTATCAGCAATTTATGATGAAAGAAAATCAGAGCTTTGGAAGATCAGAGGTAGGATTTCAAGTTCCTGGTTGTTTTATTTTTATTCAAACAGATTTTTTTTTTCTTTTTCAGAAGACTAGAAAACATATTTACAATTGGGTAATTCAAGAAAATTGTTACTTTTAATACATGTTTTCCAAAGGAGTGAAATCCATTACAATGCTATTACACTGAAATGAAGGAATGCACTCATCATCGTAGAAAAGGATTTGAATGTGCTAGACAATGCACATACATCTACACAAAATATTATTCTGTCATTTAAATATTATAACGTTAAAATATTATTATTTCAAAGAAGGATATAGCAGATGGACAGATTCAATATGATACAGTGTTGGTAAACATGCTAGACAATCATTTTATCAACAGCTGTATTGTCAGTAAGGATTTTTAGGTAGACATGACTGAAAAATAAAGTTTTAAGGATACTTTTAAATAGAGCCATTAGATTTATTTTTATTCATCTGATATAAATCTGATTGACCTTACATAAATGCCTGAACAAAGCATTTATTAATCCTATAAGGAAATGAGAGATGAATTATTAAATTCAAAGGTATTCTCCTTGACAAGAGGAAACATACTCTGGTAGAAAAAATTCCATATATGTCCTAGAGCTGGTCAAGATAAGATGTTGTTCCTATGTGCAATTTGTTAGTATTTAAATGGATTATGGATTGATGCTTTTCCTGGGGGAAAAAGAAGAAAAAATATTAATGTTAATGGAGACAAAAAACAAATATTATATCTGCTGACATTGTTGCTGAATAGCATGTTCAGGATAATGAAGAGTTCTTTCTTGACATTTCAGTCTGTTATTGTGTATAAATTCAATAATAATAATAAACTAAATAAGTATTTAAAGAACATATATCAAGATGGTTAGTACAATAAATATTGTACTAAGTATGGTGATTTGATTTATTATTTTTTAATTGGACATAATGGATTAAGAAGTCATCTAAAAGGATAATACTTGTTACAATATTTTAGGAATTACATGAAAAAAACAATAATTTATCATTGTGATTTTCCTTTAACTTGTTCTAAAATTATCCCTTTTATTACTTTTTCAAATATTTCCTAAACCAATATGTTTGTACCGACCTTAAGAGACATTTGAATAAATTTCTTCCTTCTCAAGTCTCCCACTTGTAAGTTAGTGACACACTGCTACCTGTAGAATTCAAGCTATTTGCTTTTCCTTTTCCTTACTTAATAAGAATATCAGTAGTATGGATGAAGCTGAATTTTTTCATACTGTATTATATGTATTAGCTCAGTTGATTAGAGCCTGATGACAATAACACCAAGGTTGAAGGTCCAATCCCCATATGGGCCATTCACTTAAAAGCTGAACTTGATAACCCCTGTGGGTCCCTTACAACTCAAAATATTCTGTAAAATATACTATAGACAAATTAATTTTATTACATCAAGGTACTGCTTGACGTGCTTGGTTAAAGCCACAGAAAACTATAAATTATTAGTGACATGGTTGAAGTATATTGTGTCACTCATGTACTGGATATCTGTGTGTTTTCTTAAGATTCCCTCTGAATATTTCACATGTACATTTTTTTTAATCACTCTTGGTCTTCCTAAGGGTTCAAACAGTGTGTTATTCTGATCCACAACTTATATTTATTTTTAGCCTATTTAAGTATCTTTTGTTTGAAAGAGACAGAACTTTCTATATACATGCTTGATACATGATATAATCAGCTTTATTGGCTCCAGTCTTACTTGGCTCATTGCAAGTAGATTCTTCGTTATGTTTCTTGCCAGTTACCAAGATCAATACTTCCTTTCATGACCTCATGAAAACATTTTCTAATTTCAAAACCATTAATGAAAGACCTTCCCATGATGGCCTTTCACACCAGTTGGTCTCAGTCAAAATACTCCTACTACTTTTAGGAGAAGATGACAGATTTCATCCTACTGCACAGCAGATGATTTGTTTAGCTATTTACTTGCAATGAAAAATCATCATCTACTGTTGTGAAGTAGACATTACATTACGGGCTAATAAACATAGTTATGGGATAATAAACATTCACTTTCTCCCTGTAATAATGTCTTGGAAACCTTTGGCAAAGTAATTTGGACAATAGATACAATGATTTTGTTAAGGTTAACTTTCAAGCAGTAAATACCAAAAAGTTACCCACATTCCAAAAATCACTCCTAAAATTAAAACAATATGTATACTTACAAATCCACATTCTAAGGCATGAGCTGAAAACTTTTCTATATGTATGTGTAATATAAGGAGTAGAAAATATGCAAATAATTCCAGAGACAAACACAGTACTGAGAATCTGTTATGAGAAAATATCATTTCTTCCTTCATTTTGATTGGTCCAGAAACAAGAGGAAGAAGTACACTGTTTCCAGGAGTTTCATCCACTCTTACTGTCATGAAAATTTGACAGCAAAAAAGACCACCTGTATTTTTGCTGACTTATACTTTTTCTGTATAATAAATGTCAATGTAAAACATCTGGGATCCATATTAAAAGCCTTACAACACTATTTTTGCTTCACACACCCAGAAGTTTACTAACTTTCCTGAGGTAAACAACAATTTGACCAAGGAAAGATTTAGTGTTAGATCAAAGCTGGAGCACTCTTTGACACTATTTATTTTCAAAGATCTGCATCTGATCTGTGTCCATGGATCAAGCCATCTCATGAAAACTATTTTCCTGATGAAAAATAAAGGGATGACTGATAAATGAGACAATCATTCAGAGAAGATGGGTCTAGATAATGAGATTCACTTATACAAAGCTAGACACTTTAGAAGAAATTGAGAAATTTATTTCTGTATTTCAGACTTTGTAAATAATTTTATTCATCCATACTGTAACATCATTTAAGGGTTTTTTTTGGGAATCTTTACCTAAACATGACAATCAGCAAATTTCTTTAATTTACTTCGATTGTGGCCTAAATTTGGGAATGTTTAGACTCTAGTGTCTGGGGCCAGAGAGGTGAAAATATTAAATAAGTGCAACAGATAGATGGACCAATAGGAAAATATTTGCATCTGTGGTGCCACTAATTGTGTCATCCCAGGAAATGCTTGTGTCAGCCTCTGACATCAGCTTTCAAACTTTACTGTGCTCTGGAGCTTTTGGGTTTTAAGGAAAGACTATCTAAGCCTCAAGTTCAAAAATTAGCAACTTATTTCCCAAACTGCTTAATTTTCATTGATTAATTGTTGGAGCAAATCACATAAGCATGTTCTAAAATGGCACAGCCACAAATGTTGCATTTTGCATACAATTTGAACAAGCTGGTGTATGATTTTTCCATTAAAATGGCAGTGGATTTAAAAATATGCTTCTCTTTCCATCATTCCAAAGAAAACAACTTTAAAAGCTAAAAAGACCACTGTACCCAATCTCAAAGTAAGATGTGTCAGATCAGTGAAATTATACTGTAACTTTATGTGGTAGAGTTGCTAAGCATCAGAATCAGTAAAATGTGAAGAAAAATTTTATAACTTTTTTGAAAATGTATGGAATTCATGTGTTAGAGTGCACCTGGCCTTCCATTCAAGAAATCCAAGGTGCAGTCTCGGTGTTAATTTTCCTTCCCATTTAGTAGGAAGTGTTGCCCTGAAGTACAAAATTCTGAAACAAAACAGCACTCTCTTTACCATTGTAAGAATATGGGTCCATCTCTGAACAGCAAATTTGTCAGTAAACCTTACACATTCAGAATTGGAAATAGAATTGATGAGCTTCAGCCTCAGGAGTGCAGACTTCTTCTACCTGCTAAACCAAAGCAGTAACTTAGAAAGTAAAAAATGCTTTTCAGTGACTTAAACATGTGGTATTATTCAGAACCAAATCACAGCTTAACACAAAGAATAGACAAGTAAGAGAGAATGTCTAACTCCAGGTAATTGCATTAAAATACTAGCTCTCTGTGATCCTTATCCAAAACCTACTGGAATGCAGTAAACCCTTTTTGCTGCCATGGTCCTCAGACTGTGATTTTGTGCACTCAGATGGCAATGCAGGGATGCATTTTAGCAGTACTTAAATGAGCAACTTTCATGGAAAACAAGGATATGAGAGAAAGTGTTTGTGACAAAAGCTAAATTGAGTTGTTCTTTGGTTGGAAAAACAGAATACAATTCTTCACTTTTCTGAGGCTTTCTTAGCTGGGGAATGGAAACAATATGTACATGACGTCAAATTTTGGTTTGTGTTTTTTTAAGAACAGACTGTGATAATCCTTATGTGGACCATGTACAAGGTTTATAAGCAACCAAAATAGGGACAAACAATGGCTGTGCAGTCTTCTGGCACTTTTTGTCTTCTACTAGTCAGAGGAAGTGCCTTACAGCCAAACACAATTGGGTCCCAAATGAAAATTTTCAATTTTTCAGGGAATAGCAGTTCAATATTTTGTTTTACTTCTGGGATAAACTGGAAGAAAAGCTTTATTTTTTTGTGCCTTCCTTGCCCTACAATCCTTATTCATGCATGCACCTTTTTATTTTTTTCTCTGAAAAGTTATTCTTCAAAAAGCTGCATAGATCATGCACTTCAAAGCA
This sequence comes from Anomalospiza imberbis, assembly GCF_031753505.1. Taxonomy (NCBI): domain Eukaryota; kingdom Metazoa; phylum Chordata; class Aves; order Passeriformes; family Viduidae; genus Anomalospiza; species Anomalospiza imberbis. The sequence continues at coordinate 15,651,194 of NC_089681.1, read as the reverse complement.
GCTGGGAGATTCAGCTGATACAGGCCACAGCCATCTGCTTAGACAGACTGCACCATGACTCACAGATGGGTTCAGGAGACCTAGGTTTAATACCTACCTTTCTAAAGAAGTTCTGGCAACATATTGCTGTGTGCCTCGGTTTCCATAACTATCAAATGAAAATAATTAGTGTTTACTGTATAGGTACATGAATTAGAGTGTGAAAGCCATGATATTGCCATGATATCAAAAGTGAAGTTTTGCACAGTGACGTGAAAATAGAACTACTTTTTTATACACTGTCATGTCCAATACTAGGTCAAGATGCTGCTGACAAAATTGTTTCTGTATCCTTGGACATGAAGGTACAGTTAAGAACAGAAGCAATAAAAATGCACTGAAGTGGAACAGAAAGCTCTGTATTAAAAATCAAGCCAAACATTTTTGCTTGTATCCAAAGCATCTTTTAAAAATTAACATAAAATTGAAAGCCAAGACATGATTTTACTGAAAAATCACGCTAATCACTAGCAATCTGGAGCAAAAGTTGGGGAATAAATTAATTTGTCAACCAGGTGGCCTTTAGTGTGTTTTCTTGAGGCCAAGGATGCATATGGCTTGGAGAAATCCATTTTGTCTGTAACCTAGCTTTCTGAAACAGAACTGCAGTCCAAGTAGCAACAAGGACACCAAAGGTTATTTGTCACTCTTTCCTAATGAGCTGTTCAGACTCTTCGGCATTCATATGTGGTGTAAGTACTGATCCAGGCCTCCAGGTCACAATTTGATATACATGATAATCTCACCTGTGCTGGAATGCCTTGGCCATCTGTACATCTTTCTAATGGTCATTCCCACTTCCGTGGAATGAACACAACTGGCATAGGCTTATGCATCCCTTCCCCAACTACATACATCCAGGGAAGAAATATTGGTACTCCACAACTCATCATCGTACATAGCAGCTTTTTCCAACTCTACTTTCAAGCTGAAATCCATCCTCTAAAATACAAAAGCATAGCTATAATGAAAGTATCTTTTAAAATCTCAGTGTTTGTTCTAAAGCAATCAAGAAAATTATTGACATAAAGATCAAAATTATGCTTTTGTATACACAGATGAGCATATTCCTGATAACTTGCATGTTTTGTTATGTTTTTGTTATGTGTAACTGTACTTAGAATTGGAAACCTGGCAGTTAAATTTAAGAAATGCCACAATTTAAGAAGCTCAAACAACTTCAGTTCTCCTCCTAGCATGTTATGAAATAGCTAACTACATAATTGTGTACTTGGGATTTTTTTCCATTGGCCCTTTATCTCTCCTCAGAAAAAGCTGGATTATTTTTTATCTTCTTCAGTCTATTGTGACTCCAGGCATTATTTCACTTCACTGTACACTCAATATATGAAGGCATATAAAGATTAAACTAAAAGTGATAACCCTTCTATTGCCAAGGTACTGTATGGTAAATACTCTGTTTTTTTTTCAAAGTAATTCAAATTCTATGTAACTCTTTTTTTAAAAGATTCTCTATGAACTTACATACAGAATGTTCAGTGCTTCTACAAATACTAGCCCAAGTACTTCATGATGAAATAACTAGCAGTGAAGAGCTAGATACACAAAAACATTAAGGTGCACTCACATCTATCACTTAAAGCAACCAGCACAAATCACTGCTCAGCTGCTGCTTAGTTTTGTTGTACCCACATCAAAGGATGTATGAGTCAAATTGTTGAAAAAGCTGTAATCTGATATTTCTCATTGGCCAAGTGGTGTAAACTGAGCAAAACATGCAGTGTTGTATTAATGAACATTTCCAGATTTACCAGTGAAAAACCAGGAACTTTTTAAAAAAGAAGTAACCTCCTTCTGTATATGCAGTTTTCTCCTCAATGAAAGTATATTTTCCATTCCACTTAAAACGTACAGTCAGCGCCCAGTCTGTGGCAGACTGAACCTGTCAGGGAGAATTATTTCTAAAACTAAGGAAAAGGATTTAGTGTCATTTACTTAGGATCAAAGTGATGTGAAGCCTAAGAACATTTGTGAATACTCAGAAAGCAGTAGGAACAGGAGAATGGGTGAGCAGGATGAGATGTGATCATAGAAAAATTGGTCTATGTGTAGGTTTTTATTTACTGTTCATGAATATTTAAGGCTGTTATCTGATTAAGAAACACATTGACTTTTGAAATATTTCTTGATCATTCTTCCTCTATTACTTCTACAGTTACACAAATTAACATACATGTTAAACTCCTTGCAACAGCAACCATGAACCAAACCCCAGCAACAACCTTAAAAAAAATGCATTGACTATTGGAGAAAATACACAGATGTAAATGAAAGCAAATACTTATTTATATGCTGCAGATTCTGTTGAAGATAGAAAGTTTATGGAACTATAATTTTATTAAACTGTATTTTTATGAAAATTAAAATTGGCAATAAGAATATCTTAGAGGACATGGGGAGTCTGATTCTCCAGTATAATCCTTTATACTTGATCAGTGAGTAACTGCTACAATTGTTCCTAATGCATGTAACATGGAACCATGCTAGGCTGGCTTAGTTAGATCAGCCAAGCCCCAAAGTGTCTTTCTCTTGGAGTAAATATCATAACTAAACCTGCCAGCTAGCTGCACAAAGATGAGTACCTCAAAATGTACTCATACCTGAGTCAGACACCTAATCAACCTCCAGGGGCAGAGTTGGCTGCCCAAAACAGCTCCATGGAAGCCAGACTGCTAAACAATGTTCTCAAGTAGATCTTTAAGAATGACCAAAGGGAATTAGGCATCCACCTCTGGCTGTCGGAAGACAATCCCTTCCATTTCCAATTCACAGCTATAAAAACTCACAAAGCCACACATGCATCCTGCAAAATACACCAACAGTTCATGAAGGTGCTCCTTTTTATATTAAGCATCTTGTAGCGGGCATATGGGATGAAATCTTAATACCTCGCCATCCTTTGATACATAGTCCAGTGGGCATTTGTAGAGTATTTCTTGGTATTATTCAATTACTTCTGTCCTCTCTGTTCAGTCAATTCAATTGCACATTTAGTTGAAGACTCAGCATGCTAAAGAGGAAGAAGAAGAGACTGCCCAGGAGCGGAGGCATCCACTATCAGCTCTCATCTTGTGTTAATAAACTAACCATTGTGCTCACAGCACATTTCCCATAAGGAAACAGTGAAAAAAATTAGTTCAAGTCTGTAAATCTATATGTCTGAAATACAAACAAGGTACCTAAAGGACAACACAGTCTGAGTGTGGGTAATTCTTGGAACATCCACAAGGAGACATTTAAGTACCTAGATAAATATCAAAAAGCTTTTATTCTTAAAAAATGGAAGGAGCTGCAAGGTTAGGCAGCAAGAAATTGAATGGGATTTTGGACTTTGATGCTACTTTAAGTGCCAAAGTATTTTTGTGGGGCCAAGTCAGAGCATTCAGCTATGCTGAGTTTACACTTGTCACAGCTGAGAGGAAAAGGTAGCTTCCAAACCAGCTTTATACCTCTCTTATTCCTGTGATCAGTAATGTGCCAAACCACCCACTGGCACAAATAAATAAAAAAATCAAAAGCTAGCAGGTGGAATTATGGGTAAATGACATGCAAATAAGGCTGATCAGAACTGGCTTTTCTTCTTTCCTCCAAAAAGAAAACAGAGTATTCTTTCCTCAAGGCTTTCTGGCTAAGAATCATACAAAAGATAGTGAAGTGTCTATAATCATTTACTATTAACTGGGCTAGACTGTGCAAAACTTGCTTCTGTGGATGAATACTTATTCACAGTAGTCATTGAGTTTTTTGTAACGTTGTTTTGTGGTTGGGATTGGGTTATTTTTTCTCCTATTGAAACTGGTAGCTTGCTTTCCTTGATAAGTTTTTATTAATATTAATAAAGACTGTGCAATCAAGCCAAATCCATATTTCAGCTACACAAAAATACAGGCTAGTAATTTTCTCTTGTTCATGTCTTTTATGCTGGGAATGAGCTTGATCTTATTCCAGCCTCCATACATAATCTAAGAGTTCACACAAGAAACCAGTCTCAAAAATGTCAGGCACAATATAAATTTGTGAAAACATTTGCACCTAAAGCCATTCCTGCAGGTACAAATCTCATGCAATCTGCATCTTCCAGTTAAAAATTTGACCCGAAAGCAACACCTAAATATCCCAGAACAGTTTATTCTGGATTTTAGCTATATTTGTTGGGAAGCTTGTAATACAGGAAAGATTTTTTAGGGTGCCCAGGTTTTTAAGTTGTTTGACTCTTTACTTATGAAAGGATGCATGGTGGATACAATATCATTATTTATCTCAAAAGAAGCTGTTTTTTCCAGGTTAAATCACAAATAGTCGTGAATAAATAAGATCTTTTTTTTAAAGTAAATCAGCTGCGGCAATTTGAGAACTAGAAACCCTTATTTCTGACAGAGAAACACTATCAGGCTATGCTTTTGTCATGGTTTGGTGCTGGCACAATGCCAGCCGTCCCCATGAAAATACACTCTCCCCAAATGAGTGCTGTGAGATGCGATCAGGAACAGAGCAGAGCAGGCTCAAGCTTAGAAATAAAGGAGAAAATTTTATTACCCTACAACTACAATAAAAGACACATACAGAACTCAGAATGAAAACCTTCCAAAACATTCCTCCCCCCACCCAATTTCCAACAAAGCACATTGAGACAAAACTTGGACCCTTAATCAAGTTTCCACCCTTCAGATAATCAAAATCCGTCAAGGGAGAGAGGACTCTCTCTTGCACCATAGACCCCCAGGAAACACAATTTCAACCTCGTGTGTTTCCATGTCACACATGGCACCACCCGGAGAAAATCTGCCATGGTGACATTCTCCTTTCCATGTCACAGTGCTCTCACCACCGTGCATGGATAGACTGCTCATAGGGCTCCTTTAAGGATGCTTTGCCAAGGACCAAAAGAACAACAGTTCAGTTTCTCATTTTCGGGACAACAATCGCACCCATTTTCTCCTCCCCTGGGGCCGAGATTCTCAAGAACAGAGATCTTCCTGAAGACAGAGGGGACCACCACACCCTCCTCATCACTGCAGCAGGTCACTCTCTTGGCTCCAACCATTGCATCCCCCTAAAATTCAGTCTCTGTTGCAGGAGAAATTGGTTCAGTCTATGGCTATACAAGAAAAGTCCAGCCAAAAGGCACTCCATCATCTCCTCCCACCTAGGCTTTTTTCCCCATCTTCTTCTGACATCTCGGGCCCCAGGCTGTCTCTTCTCTTTCAGACCAAGGAGGACTAATATTTTACAAAGCTTTCATTATCCAAGAAGGGGTTAAAAGTCTCAGACTCCCAGGATGTCTGAAATCCCAGGATGTCTGAAACTCCAACTCCCACAGCTGGGCACCTTCCCCCCCCCACCCTTTCTCCTTCTCCTCTGCTGGCGTACTGCTGGCACAGTCTCTGTCTCTTTCACTCTCTCTCCCTCTGCGCGGTGGGGAACAAAAACATCTCAGATTTTCTCTACCCTTCTGTCCACAGGGACCAGCCCGGTTACAGTCCCTTCACACCCTAGGCCTACCTCTCCCAGGCCGCATGGCTTCCTCTCCCCCACCCAGCCCGTGGCTGGGCAGGGCAGGTCTGCACTCTTCTGCTCACCGGAACCAAAGAGAGAAAGTTCCCCTGGGAGTTCTCTGCTTTTAACCCCCTGTGTTCTCAGAGGCATGTCCAATGCCTTCAGTGGTCACTCCAAGTCTCAGTATCCAAACCTGACCACTGATTGGCTTGTCCCCAAGTTCCTGAGAACATTCACTTCCCTGTCAAACCATGACAGCTTTCTTCTCCTTTGACTAAAAAATCTAGCCTTACCTACAGATGTTCATATCTACTCCTACATTATTATCAAATACTGGAGTTATGCAGCAGGCAAATCAAAGATATTTTTGCCTTTACTTACCCAAAGGATCATATTGCATCCTCTTTGAAAAATAAAACATTTTGTGGAGAAATATCACAGAATCACAGAATAATGAGGTTGGAAGAGACCTCTAAGATCATCAAGTCCAACCTATGCCCTAACACCGCAACTAGATTATAGCACCAAGTGCCATGTCCAGTCTTTTTTAAACACATCCAGAGATGATGATTCGACCACCTCCCTGGGAAGACAATTTCAGTACTTTATTATTCTTTCAGTGAAAAGTTTTTTCCTAAAATCCAACCTATACCTTCCCTGACGTAGCTTGAGACTGTGTCCTCTTGTTCTGTCAGTTGCTGCCCAGTGGAAGAGACTGATCCCCACCTGTCTACAACCTCCCTTCAGGAAGTTGTAAAGAACAATAAGGTCACCTCTCAGCCTCCTCTTCTCCAGGCTAAACAATCCCAGTTCCTTCAAACATTCCTCATAGGGATTGTGTTATCTCAGCTTTCTAGATGAAAAAGGATTTAATTTCTCTAGTTAACTAGTTTTAGTTTGCTATCTAGTAAATAGTTAAATCATTTGTATAGTCATCTGCTTATATTTGGTGCTTATTTTATTCAAATATAAATTGTTCCTCTCCATCATGCAGAAACACTTTACCACTGCACTCTATTTGTTTCTAGACATTATGATGACAAAAGGCAGAAAGGATAAATTTCTTGCAAAAAATCAAACTGACTAAAATATCTTTTTCCATCTTCTACATAGCAAATAATTTCTTTTCTCTACTCATCACTGATAGAAGATAGCTGAGTTGCAACCATAGCAGTTATAAGAATTAGCTGCTTTTCCTGCCTGGATTTGCAGCTTTTTGTCAGTGTTTTGTTTTTGGACGGTTTTGGTTGGTTCATTGGTTTGGGGTTTTTTGGGGGTTTTGTTTTTTTGGTTTTTTTTTTTGTTTTGTTTTTTGGTTTTTTTGGGTTTTTTTTTTAATTAATGTGTCTGCCTGGGTGTGTATTATTGACTGAATCACTTGATAAATAGTTGAATTACCAGAAAGAATTAACTGACAGTTATCATTACTCTAATTATTATATTATATATATATATATATATTCATCACTATCATCATTATCAGGACACTTTATTGGTGCTTTATTAATCATTATTGAGCTATGAAGTCTTATAGAAGAGGTACAGCCTGTTTGGCTTTCTTGTCCTGAACTCTTTCTTTTGCAAGAGAGTTTAAGATCATGATGGTACTCTTGAATACAACAGTAAAATACTGGAAAATATCCAAATTTTACAATAGCTCTAGCAAAGCAAAAGAATAAAGTTTCCGAAGCAAGGAGTGAACTTCTTCAGGCAGAACGAAGCACTTTGTTTCTTGCTTGATTGGAACTGTCATTTTCTGGTCACACCAGTATTTTTAAAATTCTCGGAGCTGGCACGCACCAGTATAAAGGAAAATCAGAAGAGGTAAAAACTGTCAGAATTCTGGAGTTCAGGTAAAAATTAGAAAGAGAAGCTTGTTTTTCTATTTCCTTTTAAAGAAGAGCAGTCACATGGAAGGCTATTTTTCTCTCTGCTTTTCATAGGCCACTAGACTTGTATTTAGCAAATAGTTAGCTTATTACCAAACCAAAATTGATTTCTTTTTCAAAGTGTGCATTTTCTTTAGGGAAACTTGTATCAGAAAAGTGGATTGATTTAAATTATGATGTTAAGTCATTACTGGTTTATTTCCTTTGAATCTAAAATACAGGAAATTTGAGCACATACATCTTGAAATTCAGTGCATTACTCACGAATTTTCTTGTGTTCTTAACTGCATTCTAAATGTCAATTCACTTTTTGTTGCTTTGAAATGTATGTGCTATTTTTGAGAAATACCAGAATTTTTATAGTAGCTTGTCAACAGTAATTGCAAAAAACTGGGAGACAATACTAATGTGCCTCCCATTCCTCTTTAGCAACAAAATAAACAAAAATAGCAAGACCAACTGGGTAGATGAAAAACTAGAAAACTTTCTGAAAACAATGGAAGGCAGCAGGATTCCAGAATGCAGCTCATTTCAGCCAAGAATATAGTTTCCATTTTTTGCAGGAAGAAATCTGGTAAAAACTCAGAGTACAATGAAACAAACTGGGAAATGGTGCAACAGACCTCCTATGTGGATCACAGTGCACAACCCAAGTGGAAAACAACAAAAGTTATCACATACAGAACAACCACATGAAAGGGAAAATGTTGCATCCACCAAGGGACATCCTGCCCATGATGAATTTGATCACCTGTAAAACAAGCTATCATCTTTTTTAATAATAAAAAAGAAGGAATTCAAACATATGAGCATTTAATTTGGAAACATTTATTTTATGACCAGCAGTTTCTAGATTTTTTTTTCACTACATATACTTAAAAAGTTTTGATCATAGTCCCTGAATGTGTTTCCTGCATTAATGCTTTAGGACCAGCTCTGGCTTCTTATTTCACAAATTTTTAATATATACATCAGTGACAGGCTGTTATGGGCCATTCAACACAAGAGTGCTTGACTTTAGTTAAAAAAAATTTATGTTCTACCACTCTATGTGATAAGGTAGAAGAATAAAATACTTGCATCTCACTACTGAGATCAAGGTTCAAGGCTGTGGATGACCTTCATAAAATGAATTTAACTCAGCCCCTTCATCTGCCATGCCAAGGAATATATCACCATGCAAAACCAACAAGACAAGTTAAATTGAAACAAGGCATGAACCTCTGAAGAAATGAATAATGAGCTAGTTCTCAACACTTTCTGTTGCTGTCGCTTTCAGATAGAAGATGAGGTCAGTGTCAGGTCACTGTTCTGAACTTCGTCTATCACAGCTTTAGATGTATTTAACTGGCATCAGTTTAGCAATCTTTATTGGTAGAAATATTGGCAACACACAATTAAAAGTAATTACATCCTCTTGAAAACATATTTACAGAGTGCAAAACACCAGAACAGCTCTGACAGGGCATGTAACAGGTAAATAGCATGTATTTTATTTATAAATATTTACCTATTTTATTGGAAGAGTTGTTAATTGCCTTTTCAATCCCTTGTGCATGATAGGTTTTTAAAAATAGGAGCTGAAGCTTTGTTGACCTGAAGGACTGGACAACATTCAGAAGTCATTTTATGTCTTCTTATAATATTTTCTAGCAGAAGAATAATTATTAAAATGACAAGTTGATACTGTTTTAACAATAATGGAAACATAAAGGAGATAGCATGAGGCAAGATTAGACTGCTATGCTAGTTGTCACCCAGTTTTTATTTAAATGAGGATGCTCTAGGCTGGAACAACTTTCTACAAGCACCATTCATGTTCATACAGGACTCCAGAATACCCCACAGATTTTTATGTGGTGCAGGATGAGAATTGTTTGGGCCCACTACCTAACCCACAAGTAGTAGCCACTCCATGGCAGGACCACATATTTACCACATGACATTATCCCATCAGCCAGGACTAAAATATGCTTCATAAATTAAAAAATTTTTTTGCCTATAAGTTATGGGACAAGTTAAAAACAATTTGGATCATGAGTTAAATATTGTGTGCTAGATTTACTCAAACTTCTACTACAGTGTTTAGGGGCCAAATAGAGCACAATGTTATGCTGATGTATCTGGAACATTTAAACTTTTTTTTCCCTTTTTATTTCTGGTGGGGAGGCAGGGATATTTTGGTGAGTTCCTAGAAGTTCTTTATTTATCTATCCAACTGGGCATTAAAGCATAAATATGTTTGCCATGGAGGGATGCTAGAGATGTGTTTGGGAATGTGTGTCAATACAAAGATGTATAGCACAGCCCACTGCAAGTTAGAATATTCACAGTATATCTGTTGAAGAGCAGGAGGCATGGAAGATGATGCCTTTTCCCATGTCAGTGGGTCAAGGGATACAATACACTTTATTCACTTCATTTTTCTTGATTTTTGATTTTGTGAGAGCTTACAATAGAAAACGTTGTTCTGTGCTCTACAGTCTTCAGAGAAGCTCTCAGATAGCACAAATCCCTATAGTTCAGCACTCTGTTACCAGAGAGATGTCACAAAAATCTCCCCATGCAAACTCTGAAAGTCACTGAGGAATGAAGCCAAACTTCACTTTCCTATAAAGCAAAAGCTTCAGAATAATTAAGCAATGTCAAGAGGAGTACTTTTCCAAAATTCAAGCAGTTTATATAGATAGAAAATTATAGGCTGGGCTGTACAAAGGATCTCAAAATGCAAAACAAAAGTGCATCCAAACACTCCTTAGGTTTGCGTTTAACTTTCTACAAAGTATTAGGCTCACAGTCCTTGCATTAGGCTTTTCCAAAAATCACACATGCAGGTCTTTTCTTTACTCAGCTCTGGAGATGAAGAAAATAATCTTCTCTTTAAGACCAATCACCAATACAGCATTTTAATGAAGGAATGAGACAAAATGAGGCTGTGAATTTTTCCAAAGAACCATTTTTATACTGTTAGTTCATCCTTTTCAGTAATAGCTTTGGCTTTAAAAAGACATTGATTTCCAAAAACAGCCATTTGCAGGTTGAAATAACCTTGCAAACCAGTGGGAAAAACTGTGGCAGTGGAAGCAGTATGACTCTGCCTAGGGCTGTGTTACACGTCACAACCTCTGCCTTGTAACGGCAATACTGGAGAGAGACTTCCTCAGTGCGAGCCACTGGCAAGTGTGGCCTCCTTTGTTTCAGTCAAAGCAGCAGAGGAAGTGCTGGCAAGCTTCCATCCCAGAATAGTTCAAATTATTGGACAATGCTAATCTGAACACCTGCTCTTTCTAAACAGCTTTTGGCCTAGATGCATCTTGAAATTAAGCTGGCTGAAGTCAGGACAATCTGTGGTAGAGATCTTGATAAGACTTATTGGAGGAAAACCATAGGACAAGAAGGTTAAAAGAACGTTCAGAATAACTGTGTTGTCTTAGGGCTGCTAAGATTGTTTGGGATTTTTTTACTATGGACTCACTCACCAGTATCTTAGGGCTGTGTTTCATCTGCCAGGACTCTAATGGGTGGCAGTGATTTACAGCAAGGGCTCAGTGCCTCCTGCCTGGTGCCACAGACAGAAGCAGAACTGAGGAGGATATGCTGCCCTTCCCATGGTGCCTGTGAGGGGCACCATGAACGGTGTGAAGCCTTGTCATTTCTCTTTTATTATTCAGCTAGTTGAAGTGCATGGCTCCCAGTGAAACATAAAACTGGGTGCAGTTTTCAAGGTATTTAATGTCTGGGAAAGTTATAAACAGGCAGTAGAGACCTGTGCTGACTGTGAAATCTTGGATTTTACTCCATTTGTTCCATCAATCCTTTAATTGCATCCTTGCAGGAGTTACACAGAATTCAGAAGCACCCTATACTACCCCAGGCAGGAAAGGAAACAGCAAGAGGAGAGAAAGAAAGGAAAGAAAGAAATAAGGACAGGAGCAAGGAAAAACAGATTCCAGCTGATGCCAGAGGGTCACATCTGTCAGGTCACAAGGGCCTGACCCTGAGCACCACATGAGCACAGGTACTGAGGACCATTCATCTGATAGCTGAGGCCACTTTCTTACACTGGGTGCAGTAAATCTGTCAGCAAAGGCACATTCACTGTTGTGAATGGAAATCAGGCCAGAGGAATGGGTTCCCTTTCCAGAGGCCCATGGCCGGTGAGGCTACCTAGGTGGTCTGCAGAGCATCCCAGCATTGCCAGCATATAAATCAATGGTTTAAAAAACACTCTGATTTCTTTAAGCTCTCACTTCCAAACCACAGGGCCTAAGAGGGCATTCTTTTTTTCCTAGCAACCAATTTATTAAGAGAAAAGAAGCTTATAGTGAGATTGAAGAGTTACATTTATTCTTCCCTCTAAAACACCTGGAGTTACTTACCTCAGAACTTTCATACCTCAAATGGCAAACCAAGCCAAACATTTAGGCGAGACCAAACTTGGAAAATTTTGCCCCCAAAGAAGGATTGTTCTGAATTCATCTGCACATAAAACTAGGAGATTCTAATGAAAGCCCCAAAACAACCTGTAATTATAATTTGTGCTATCTCTCCAGGAATAATATGCATTATTACTAATGAAGCAGAAAATAATGGGACACCCAGTAGATGGAGAAAACCTTCTGTAGTTATATGTAATTATACATAAATTTTGGCCATGACTTCAGAGTAATTCTGAAACTGAGTGAAAATTTTGGTCCAGCTATTCATCTTTGCATGATTTAAAATTGGACTACTTTTCTAGGAAGTCAAAGAACTTATTTTGCTGTGAAGTTTAAATTAAAATATGATATATACCTTAAAATTATAAAGGTAATTTTTCAAGTGTTCTTTGTATGACTTTTTAACGAAAAGCAGAAACATTAGAGCTGCTGCTAATAACTAATGTGCTGCAACATATATCTAGCTGCAAATCATTATTAATCTATACTTCTGAGAACCTGAAAATATGAAATGAATGTCTAATTGCTGAGACTATTTTGAAGGCAATTGAACAATTCTGTTAATCTCTTCTGTAAAGCACAATATTGTACCTAAAATCGATGCCAGAAGAAAAGGAAGATTTTCTAATTCATAAAACTAGGGTTTCTATTATTTTCTCTTCTGTCTTTTTATTATGTACCAACCATTTCCTTTGTCCTTTTCTGAATGCAGGAGGATGGTAGAGGATTACACAGGCCATTTTATTGCAGAGTTAGAATTGGCAGCTGCCTAGGATGGCAACTTGTTTTACATAGGCATGTCCTCTATCCGCTTATGCCCAGAGATGCAGAATTAGCTTAAATAACATTAGTGTTATGGAGATGTGTGGAGGTCAACAGAGGGAGCTGGCAAAGAGATGTAAAGGACAACTAGGAGAGGTAGAAGAAGGTGACGGGATAGGAAGAGGCTGGGAGAGAATTAAAAACTGCAAAACTACCTATGGGTTCCCTGACTTACCACACAATCTGATGAAAACCTGCTTTCTCCTCTCCTTCTCTCCACTGAGGCATCTCTTCACCTCCCTCACTTTGTACCTTTCACTGAATATTTTCCCTTCTTATATCTCAAGAACCACCTCAACAGTAGAAATTTTATTTTTCTTGCATTGATAGAAGCCTAGAACTTGTTCTGTTTCTGTAAGCACCATTTACAGAGAGCTGAAGACTTCTCTGTATTTTGAAAAACTTTTAATTTTGCCATTTTCAAAATAGGAACAAATGTCTTTGTCTAATGACAAATTGTCACTGACTTTCATACAGTCTAATTCCTGTCAATATCCAAGTCTATGCTATTAGCAAAGGGTGAGGTTGCATAGGAAGACAGCAGAGCCCTGTGTGTGTATTCCTGGGAAGGTTCCTTGATCTCTATAACAGGATCCATTTGGAAAAAGTGGTCTTGCAGTAGGCAGCTCCTCAAGAAAGAGCATGTTGAAGCAACTTCAGCTTCATCTATGAGACCAGGAAAACCACTTTCTCTTTGGTTAAAAACCATGTTGCTACTGTCATAGGCAAGAGTCTATGCCTGAAGCAAGACCTTTAATCAGAGCTTACCGTCTGTATATTTGAAGTGGGATGCATCTAACCAAATGTAAGCACTTTTCATATATTAGTTCTTTATAGAGAGAGTTATGGACCCCTAGCAAATGATTTGTCTAGCTCTAAAGTAGACATCCAACACAGATTATGTGAAAAGCTCCCTGAACATGCCCTAAAATATGTTTGTCTCCCAAATGATTTCCTCTAGGTTCCCTAACTCATACAAAGACAATTGTCCACACTGTCACAAAAAATGTCAGAGTAGACAAAGAGAAATGCTTTTACGATCTATAGATAACACAGACAGCTTTTGGGGCAGTATAATGAATCCTGTGGTAACAAGGAAGAAGAGAATTCGCCCTCACACTTTTATTCTGAAAAGACATAATTTTTAGCTTTTATGGCTATTCTATCCCATCTTTCATTTCCTGAATTTTAATTTTCTTAAGAAAGGTTCTGAAGGAGTGAAAGAAAAGATCACCAAGAAAAAAAAGAGAACATTTTAAAAATGAAAAATTAAAAAATTAGTTTAATAGTAACACTGAAGTTATAATAATTATGCATATAATAATAAAAATAAATAACAGAAATTATACTAATTTTCTGCATCCAAATTTTTTCACTACTGAGAACTTTGTGTCAAATTCAAGTTTATTATAAAAGTAGGACATAAAGATTATTTTTGGAAGAGGTAGCAAGCATTATAGTCAGGAGTTTTAGAAAGCAGAATCAATTAGGAGAAACTTTGCAAAATAATTTCTTCCCATGTAGGGAAAATATTCTCAAAAGAACTCAAAATAAATATAAATAAATACTCTCAAAATAAACTCAAAAATAAATACTCTCAAAATAAACTCAAAAGTTTAGAGTTCTGAAAATATTATCAGAGACACTGAAATGGTAAATGACCGTGAAGAAGCTTTGAAAATCTGAACGTTATTTAAGTGGTTTTTAAATGGATAAAAAGCATGTATACCTAAAATATTGTTTTAATGATTCAACAGTTCCTGTGCTCATGCAGGCCCAGGTAAAAACTAATTTCTTTCTCCAGTGGGGAGAACTAAGAGGTAAAGCTGCTAGTTGCATGTCCAGTAAATGTGTTGCAGTATTCTGATTAGTATAACAGTCATTGCTGTCCTTTCAATGATTCACACAAAATATTCTGATTTTTAGCACACAAATTCTTTTCATTACTGACAAGGTCATGTTTAGATCATACCTATGGAAGCAAGAAATTAACAGTATTATGCTGCTTGCTTTCTCTGGGCAAAGCATCAGCTTTGAGCATTTCTACACCGATTTCCTTTTTTTATTTTTTGTATTCATATTTCCTTTACCACAATAGGAGTAACAAATTTATATCTCTGTTGGGGTGCTATGTTCCCTCTTTTTGGATGAGTGATTTTTGTCTAAGAAAAAGAAGCCTATGTCTAGCTAGTGCAGCAACAAATTCCTTTATACTAGGTTGCACACATATAGGTATGTGAGCCTCACTAAAGCTTTAGTTTTAGAACATGACAAAAATCCACTCTCTTTCCCTAAAAGCAGATCATTAAGTTGGTTCAAGAGACAGATTCTTTTTTTCTCCACAGTTACACTGGTCACTGAAGATTCTGCTCAAAATCTTCTTGTTCAGCATATGGGAATACCACTGCCCTTCTATAAAATTAAATATTGTGACCTGTACCTTGTTGAGAAATCCCACTTAAAAATGCCCTTTTTTGAGGATTTATCAATATTACATTTTAAAAAATACTTTATCTTAATGGCTTTTCTCAGCTGAATGCTACTAACCTTGCTGATTTTGCTAGAATATGAGACAATCACTAATTCTGGAATCACAGTTATCATCGTTCCTAATATTTTGTTTTCTTTCCTTCACACCTGGCTGGGACAATTAAATATCGTACAGCATCAAAGGCAGACCCTAATAATTGCAGAACAATAAGCTTTGCAAGCCCAAAAAGGCTTTGACTGTCTGTTTGTAAAAGCCATTTTCTGCATCCTTATTAGTCACCTATTATGTGGATCATTTTAATCATTATTTAAGGAGATGTCTTGTCTAGTTTCTTCAGTGTTAGCCACAAACATGAAATAATATGATTTTAATCAAAGGCAGAGGCTTCATTTGAAACTGTTGACCTCCATACACAGATTTTTTTTGGTAGTGACTGATTTCTGAGGTCTGTGTGGTAAAGGTTCATATAATTTCTAAAAAAGCACCAAAGTTTGTTGTATTTTTGTAAAATTGCTTCAAAATTATTTTATTGCTATGTAATAAGCAGAAGAATTCTTAATGGCACCTGAACGAAAAAAAAGTTCTAAGACACAGGTTAAATGCTTATGCACTGCAGACTCTCTGCACACTATTGGTGTATTTGATAGCATAGTTGCAAACCACACATGACCTGTCTTCCCCAAAGTCATCACCCCAGGTCTTCCATATCAGGTACAACAGCTTCCTCACATCTCCTGGAAAAATGAGGCCCCCAGAAATGCCTGCTCTTTGAGCAGAGCCCATGCATGGTCTTCCCAAAGGGATAGAAAGCTTTTGTGAATTCCCCACACATTTGTGGATTTCCAAATTTTGCAATGTGTGAAGATTAGGTGAATTAGAAAAATTTTCTATCTTTTGCCTCTTGGTAGATTTGCACTTCTGCAGGGATGTTAAATCTGGCAAAGACAAAACACAGTCTGCAACCAATCACTTCAGCTGATGATTGCAGCCATAGCCAGGTCAGGACAGAGTCACTGATCCATTTAGCACAGCTTTATCAGAAAGTTTAGAAAGTTTACATAAACAGATGTACATAATTCTAAACTTACGATTACCAACAGACCAAAAGATTTATACTTTATGCAACCATCTTTCACTGCCTCATATATTGTGGGGCTGCTGAAGATTGGGTTTAAATGTTTTTTATGGCAGAAAAATGATTAATATTTTAGATTTGGACATCATCCCAAACTGGAGATACACTGGCCAATGGTGCACTTGTGTTTCAGTTCTCAGAAAAGTGGAAAGGACTTGCTTGGTTATTAATGATTAATTTGCTATCCTTTGAGATGTCAGACAGTTTTATGCCTACTAATGTATTTTTTTTTGTACTGCAGGTCAGCTATGGTGTCCTATGTGTAGCTATGACACACCAATTGCTATTTAAGTCTGCAGCACTCCAAGTATACTTTTTTTTTTCCTTTTTCAGTCAATTAACTTGATTTCTTCTGTTATTAATACTGAACCAGCCCCCAATGGTGAGCAATTATCTGTATCCCTGTCCACTGAATCTTCCTAAACTAGCTGCTTAGTCTTCTTAAACTGTCCTTGGATCAGCCTATTTAATACAAGTGTAAGATTTCTTCCCATCTAGCCTCTCGAGATGAAAATCTGTATCATGTTTTTTGAACACACTGCTCTCTTTGGGTGGCACATAAAGATTAACAATTAGAGTCTGTGGACCCCTGTGTTAAAAATGTGCAATAACTGAAAAAAAGAACCTCTAAAATTCTTATTAGCTTAGTACTCATTCTCACCTGCTCAATACCCTTTTATCTTTCTGCCTATTCTCCTCTAAAAGCCACATTTCAAGGCTTAAAAATTAATCATCTTCTTTAACCAGTCACCATTTACATTTACAATATAACTTTTCTACCAGCTGTCAGTCTTGCAGTATAAGGAACTAAACACTCCTACTAGATGATTAAAGTTAATACCTCTAGTGTTTGGATTTCTTTTTTTTTCATAAAATTTCCTGTAATGTACAGTATTTGTCATAGTAAAGACTAAAGGACTGGGCAGCAGTTATAAGAATTTAATAACAAAATTCCTATTTCAGATGCAAGATGTCAGCCCACTTGAGAGGTGTACCTGGAAATATCTGAATGTGTTGGTTATTTCTGCAGTCTTGAGACTGTCCTCATTTTGTTTATGGCATAAAAAGGGTTAACATGCTGGCATAGAGCAATTGGTTGGAGAGAAATCGTGGTGGGGAACACCCTATGTCTGATCAGGTAGTAGTAAATGTTGTTAAATCCTTACTAATTAACTTCTGACTGGACATGCAACAAATAATTTCAATTGTTTTTAAGCAAAGGTCTTCTTTGCAAGGATAAGATTTTGTTATTTCTTGGCTAAACAAAAATAAAATAAAAATTGAAAAATCAAAAAGCATTTTGGAGGGTATAATTTGGTTGCAAAATAAGGCATTCTGATAAACGTTTCAAAATGTGTTCAATCCACCAAGCAATAAATAACCTTCACACCTGATTTGTTTTAAATTAGTGAAGTCTACTGTAGCTACCAGTTTGGAGTAAAATGAAACTGTTTCCCTACACAGTCAGGGTATCATAGATTTCAACAAATAGAGACACTCAAATCATTTTCACAGCAGTGAATTGAGTGATTTAATGATGCTGAAGAAAGGTAAGATTGATTGAAAAACTCTAGAGTATATGCCATCTCTTTCTCAGATGGCAGTGTGTAAATTGAAGATGGAAAGGTAAGCAAATGAAGAAATAAGAGAACATCAATCAGTCCTTTATCAAACCCCTGTACTGCTGCTAGGTCTTTGTCTAACATGCCATTGTGTTTGTTGTCTGTTAGAAACAGAAGAGGATTTCATTCTTGTCAATAAATAAATACAAAGCCACCAAGCTGGTAAGAGGCCAGTCAGCTGCAGAATCTGACAGGTCTGTTTATTGCCATGTGAATGTTTACTCCAACACAGTAAATAGATTATATCATCACAAATTATGCCTTTTTTTGTTGTATATGGCCTACATCCATATTTTGTTAATTGTAATAGATATTTTAGTGAGGAGACACCCTTTACATTGAGAAGAATATACTCTGCCTTAAAAAAAAAAAAAAACAGAACTCATAAAACCACATATAATTACAAGGTCAGTGCATATGCATAAACATCTTTTACTTACAAATATATTTGCTGAAAATATTGTGAGTTTTCTTAAATTATGGTACTGTAAAACATTGTCAGAGAACTAAAAGGATAGCTGAAACAAATTAGAGCAGAATAAAATTAGTCCAGTAGCTAATTTTAGGCTAATACAAGCTTAAAATACATTGCCCTACTAATTATTTCTTAATCACCATATGGTTCTGATGAAGTACACAAGCTGTATATATCTATCTGCCTGAAGAACAGTCTCACTGGAAGGAAATCCAAAGTTCATCTCTTCCAGTCTTCTCTCTTTGATAACAAGCAGCAGGTTCTAAGAAAATACATGAGAATGGGGAATGAGAGAAGATAAAAGCTTCCAGCTTCCAACAGTCAAAAATGTCAGGATTTCCTAAGTCAGAGGTGACTTCTTGATTATTGTAATGCATTGGGTTGGGACGGATATAATTTTCTACATAGCAGCTCAAATGGTGCACCAGCACATTGGTGACCTGAACAGTATTACTAACATAGCATTTTTTTAGTTATTGTGCAACAGGCCAGGGATAGCATCAAGCCCTTCTGTGATTCTCACTCTGCCTCACCAGTGAAAAGGCTGGGAGAGAACACAGCCAGGACAGCTGACTCACAGTGGCCAAAGTGGCATTCCACACTACAGAGCACCATGCTGAGCACTTAAATTTGGGTATTAGTTTTCTTAATGTTGCCATAAGTTGAAGACTGGATGAACATCAGTCTTTGGTGGTGAGTTATTGCTTTTGCAAAATGTGTTGGTGAGTCCCCTCCTTCTGTCTTCACTTATTAACCTATTTTTTATCTCAACCCAAGAATTTTCTCTCTCTGATCCTTCCAGTTCTCTCCCCCATCCCAATGGGGGAGACTGAGGGAGGGACTGGTGGTGCTTAGCTGTTTACTGGGGTTAACACACCACAGGTGTTGTATATTCTTACTCCCAGTAGTTAATTTTTTATTCATATGCTCCCAATATTAATGACTCGGTGTTTTTCTCAACTCATATAATTAATCTGTACCTACCAAAGGATTCTATTTCCTTGTGAAAAGCAGATTTAAAATAGTGGTTTATGAAATCTAACAGCCATTTTAAGCATTAAAATTTAAAGCATTTAAGTCCAGTTCTTGTAGGCTTAACATCAATTTATTTCAGAGCCATCTGAAAAAAATTAAAAAAGAGAACAGGGGAGGAAAAAGAGAAAATAGAATAGAATATTGACAAATATAAGAAAAGGATGAATCAGTTTCCATTCTGGAAAACCTAAAGATTTCATCATCATTATATGGGCTCTCCATGCTCTAGTATCCATCTCATGAATCTCTCATTTTTTATCTCCCGTTATTCAAATGAATGACTATTTTTCGATCCATATAAGAAAGAGTGATTACCCAAACATGAATGTCTTGTTTTCATAAAATGTATGACTTAAATGGTCTTTGAAAATTCACACAGCACCAACATTGAATAAATTATTGTGATGCTCCTTTCTAATTTTATTATTATATCTACTAAGAGATAATTTACCAGTCAATTGAGTAGATGCTGGATTTTAGGAGATATATTGCTAAGCGTGATTGGGTGAACAACACCAGACAACAAGGCCCATTGTGTAAGATATATCCCTTTCTTTAGCATGGTATATTGGATTTTTATGACAAGGATTTAGTAGCAGGATGGGACTACAGGCTGTTAGAGGCTTCCCCTATAGAGTCCAATAGAGCAATGCCAGCCAGCTCCAAGACAGATCCACCACTGGCCAAGGTAGAGCCCAACAGGTACAGTGGCAGCACCTCTAGGATAAAATGTTTAATAATGGGCAAAAAAAGCACTGCAGACTGGTAGCCAGTAAAGAAGAGTGAGAATATGTGAGAGGAGCAGCCCTGCAGACACCAAGGTCAGTTGAGAAGGAGGGGCAGGAGAGACAGGAGGTGTTACAGGTGCCAAAACAGAGATTCCCCATCAGCCCGTTGTGCAGTCCATGGTGAGGCAGCTGTGCCCCTGCAGCCCATGGAGGATCACAGGGATGCAGAGATTCACCTGCAGCCCATGGAGGATCCCATGACAGAGCAAGTGGAAGGTCAGATGAGGCTGTGACCCTGTGAGAGGCTCACACTGAAGCAGGCCCCTGACAGGACCTGTGGACTCATGCAGACACAAGCCCATGCTGGAGCAACTTTGCTGGCAGGATTTGTGACCCTGAAGGGGATCCAAGCTGGAGCAGACTGTTCCTGAAGGACTGGACCATATGGAAGGAGCAGTTTCTAAAGAACTGCAGCCTGGGAAGGAGTCAGGTCGAAGGAGTTATAGGAGGGACCTCACACAGGAGCAGTGTGTGGAAGAGTGTGCAGTCCTTTTCCCAAGGAGAAACGAGCAGCAGAGATGTGATGAGCTGACCACAGCCCACATCCCCCATCCCCCTGCATTGCTATGTGGGAGGAAGAGGAGCAAAAACCAGGAGTGAAGTTGTACTTGGAAAGAAAGGAGAATTGAGGGGAAGATGTTTTAAGATTTGGGTTCATTTCTCATCACCCTACTCTGAATTTATTATTAGGTAATTTCCCTAATTTTTCCCGATATTGAGTCTGTTTTATCCAAGATGGTAACTGGTGAGTGATTTCTCCATAGCTTTATCTTAAGTCTTTCATTAGAATTTCTCTCCCCTGTACAGCTTAGGAGGGTGTTGTATTGTATTTTTATATCTTTGTAATAGTTCTGTAATGGTTTGCCCCTTCACCCCCCATTTTCTCCCAATGGTTCCACCCTGAGCTCTCCCGCCCCTCCTCCAATGCCACCCCTCCCTGGTGCCTTGTTGTGGTGGCACCTTGTCCATCATGCAGCTCCTAATCCCACCTTCCCAAAATCTTCCACCTTGGGCATCGAGTGAGTGAATGAAGGCCAGGGGTCCCTCCCTTAACCTTCCTCCATTGGCTTGTGTTTCTGTCTTTCCTTCTGCCTTCCACTTCCCTAAATTTCCCCATTGAGTGGTGGGCATCCTTCCCCCTTGTCTCCACCCTGGTACTTAAGGTGATTATGAAAGCCATGTGGCCACTTTCAGCCACTGGGACATGGAATTCAGAGCTCCCCGGAGCTTGCAATAAACCTGAGACTTTTCCCCAGCTGTGAGTCGGCTCCCTCATTACCTCCTTGGACACCGCCTCTCCTCCATACAAGGCAGACAGCGAAGCGCTCTGTCTTAGCCACTCCCCAAATCTGCCACAAGAAACAGGGGAGTGTCCCCTGCTGCTCACTGTGCCTCTGCCGGGCAGGCAAAGCCAGGGGGCTTCAGAGTGAGCACAGTGGCAGAAGGGAAATTAAATAGTGAATTTGGTGGGTTCTATTGTGGTTTAAAAAACAATCATAAAAGAGGGTTCTTCCAGGAAAATATGTGCTCCAGTTTGCGGTGGGCGGTTCCTCAGACCAAATAGAAGGGCTGGTCTGACTTATGATTTTAATAAAGGAACTTCTGAATCTTATTTCCAAGAGGTGAATTATGAATACTATGACGAGGAATAGAGAGGTCTTGCCTCCAGACAGGTGGAAGAAGAGATTAACCGATTTTCTGAACTGTGTGGATTGGATTCAATGGCCTGGCACATCAGACCCACCTTGCTTTCACTTGAATGGGCATCCTGTACACATAATTGACTGCCCCAGGTTGGAAACACAGCCCTACCATCTGCCATGGACCAATCCAGACTGCAGTAGAGCAGGTGAAGCTCTGGAACACTTGCAATATACATCATCATGGGCAACAATGAAGAAGATTTTTTGAGAAAGGGAAGAAAATAGTCCAAATACTTCTGAAAGCTTCTTTTGCCATAAAACAAAACAATTTAAATGGGCCATACAGAAGATAGAGATTTTAGGAATAAAATGACAATATGAATGTGGGCGGTTCCCAATGGATGTAACTAACAAAACAGTGGCAACTAACAAAACAGTAGCAACCTCTCCACCAACCAGCAAAAAGGAAACTCAAGCTTTCTTAAGCTGTGGGGTTTTGGAGAATTCATATTCCAAATTATAGTTCTAATTGTAAGCCCTCTTTATCAAGTGGCCCATCAGAAGAAAAATTTCCAAAAGGGCCCTGAGAAACATCTCACCTTTGAACAAAATTTTTGGGAGACATTTATTGTAGTAGCTCTTGGGCCAATCCAGACAGGAAAAGATAAAAAATAATATTGGCTATGCTACATACTGGAAGAATGATCCTATCTGGAGCCTCTGGAAGAAAGCACCAAGGGTTACTCCCTGATGGATCCTGTTGTATTGCAGGAAAGCAGCAGAGATAGAAAGCTGCAGTATGTGCTGTATGTAATAAGCTGTATGTTGATTCTACAAGTTGCAGAAAGGAGAAGATTAATCAGGCCAATTTGCAGAAATGAAGGCCATCCAGCTAACTTTAGACACTGCTGACCAAAACAAATGCTCAGGGCACTATCTCTATATTGGCTGATGGTGGAATGCCCTGTGGGGATGTTTACAGCAAGGGAAACAGAGCAGCTGGCTGTGCAGAGGCAAACCCATCCGGGCTGCTGCATTGTTGCAAGATATTGATGGTTGTAAAAGTGCTTCACGCAGATGTCACTGAAAAACATCAGAACAACCAGTGGATAGATGAGGCTCCTAAGATTGAAGTGGCTCAAGTCGATCTGGACTGGTAAATTATTTATGGGACAGTGAGTCCATGACACCTATGGCCATCAAGGAAGAGATACACTACAGAAACAGGCTCGTGACCATGGGGTAGAGTTTAGCATGGACACTGTTGCACACATTATCCATGAACATCAAGTGATGCTGCAATCAAGCAAGCCAAATGGCTAAAGCCTCTCTGGTATAGGGGACAGTGGTTGAAATCTTAGTATGTGGAGGTGTGCTAAGCTGACTTTGCCATACTCCTACAAATCTGCCAAGGTTCCAGTGGTGGAAGCAACCAGCATACGACTGGAAGCATATGCCATGTCACATGTCACCGCCCAGAATGTAATCTTAGGGCCTTGAAAAACAAGTCTTATGGCAACTTGGCATCACAAAAACAATTGAATCAAACAACTGGACTAATTTCTGAAACTTGATAGACACCTGGTCCAAAGAACATAGCATTGAGTGGCTATGTCACAATCCTTATTATGCACCAGCCTCCAGGAAAATCTAATTATCAAATGGACTGCTAAAGAGTCCACCAAGAGCAATGTGTGCTTGGACCTCCAAACATCGGGAAAAGCATTTAGCAAAAGCCACCTGGTTAGTCAACACTAGAGGATATCATGGACAGGACCAAGCTGTCCATGTCCTATCAGAACTTTTATGTACTGAAGAAAGGGGTAAAGTCCCTGTAGTGCACATAAAAAAATATGTTGGGGAAGACAGCTTGGGTTATGCCAGCCTGTGATATAATCAGTCTGCCAGGCCTCTCAATATTTATACTTCAGCCATGATTCTCCATACCAGAGATGATAAACAGCACAAGAGGGAACATATACATATACATATACATTCAATCTGGAACATCTGTAATTATCTTGAAGGCTTTGAAATAACAGCACCACATACTGTATGACAAAAAAGACTGCCATGGGGCAAAAAAACTTCAATGCCTTGACTCCTACTGGCAGCTAAACAGCACATTGTCAATGATTCTCACCTTCTAAGATACCTGTATGTATTGTTTTAAGATGCATGGGCTAGATTCAATCATGTACATCAGTGGTACATCAACATAAGTAACCTAAGGTAGCCATGCAAGTTGTTGCTGTGCATTTTCATAATTTCAATTCAACATAAACCCAAAAATCACTCTGGGCATTTGCTTCTTCAGGCTCATGACAAAAAAAAAGAAATTATTTAAACTTGATAACTAGCACAATAATTGCCACACATATGTTTCGCAAGCACAGAAACTTTATCAGTATCAGACTCATTACATTATTTATGTTAAATTTGTCTCTTGTTTAAAAAACATTTCATCAGCCTGCTGTTCTGTATTGAAAATACAAGTCATTGCTAATTTAGCTGAAAGGTTTTATTCTCCTTTTAAAAAGGAAAAAAAAAGTTTTAAAAATAGTTTAGTTGTATTATGCATACTCTTCAGAATCCATCTGTCTCTGTAGCATTAATGAAAAATCTTGGCTCAGATTTTAAGGAGTAAGCAAGAGGAGAGATTGGATGAGCATGCAGAAGAAAAACAAGAGCTACTTGTCCCTGTAGGTGAACAGAAAAAGGATATGGTGAGCAAGAAGTGTGAAACTGAAATGAGATAATGTGCATATTGGAACTGCAGTAGGGAAACAGAAAGGAAATTCTCATTAAAAAAATAGGACAGAGACAGGCTTGGAAGAAAACTCGTTGAAGAGTCTGCACTCAGTTAAAAACTTTCTTCTTCAGTGCCCAGAAGAGAATCCAATCAATTCAGGTCTCACTGGCCCTTGGCTGCCTGCCTATACCTGTGACATCTGCTGCTTTGTGTGCCCACAGAGAGGCTGACAGCACGGCATTGTAATTAGTTGCTCTGGTAGCTCCAACAGTAAGTATTTGTGTAGCTGGTGTAAAGGCTGGCTTCGTAATAATATTTAAGACATTGGATGTGGACTTCTTAAATAAATCTCCACATAATCCCCACTTCTTGCAGCATGATTATCTTTGAGTAGGGATTACAAACTGGACTCCTTTTGTGGAGAGGTAAACCAGGGGATACATCCTTAATCTGTTCCTTTCACTAATGGCAGTCAATCCATGGGACCAAAGACGCAAATCTCCACAAAATGGCTACAGTGAACACCAGTTCTTCAGGGTCTGCTCTGCAAAGTGGACCCATGCTCATTTCTTAATAAGACACAGCTTTGGATTACACTACTGCTAATCACTAGTATGCTATCCCATTGATATCTGCTTTCTTTTGGAAAGACAGACATCAGTACAAAGAAAGTCAGTATCAGAAGAACAAATGAAAAACACCTATTGAAGCTATAATTAAGATTACACAGATATACATACCTCTTTTGTTTTGATGTTAAGATTTTTTTTAAGGATTCAGCTTTTCTTTTCCCATCTTCCTAGGATCCCTTCTTCCTTCATGGATACTGGTCCCTTTTCCAACTGATGCCTTACTTTCTTAGTGCAGAACATGACCTCACCTGACCTTTCCTGCACACCAGTCAGACCTATAATGAAACTGATTTGTAGTTTACCTCATCTGGTGTTTATTGATACAGTACAAGGCTGCCTAATGGACAATAGTGGCTTTTTGCACATCAATACTATGGGGTACTGGATGATACTATTAGAACACAAATCAGCAGCATATGGACAACCTGGGCAAACAATGAAAAAATTGGGTTAGCAGTGTAATTAATATTGCATAACATGTATTTCCTGATTTGCAGCCATCTTCCTGAGTGCTTATAATTTTGGAAAGACAGATCTAGTAGACAACAGTGATGGTTAGATTTTAAAAAGTTGGTTTACTGTAGACATGGTACTATGTCTGTGAAAGGACCAAGAAATAAACTGTGGTCTCTCTGGCAGATTAAAACTTCAAGACCTGTCTGCTACAACCTAATTTGTTACTGTCATCTAGTCAGAGTAACATTATATAGCTAACTTTAATCCAGACAGTACTTCACTACCTTTTTTTTGAGGAGGTAATAAGGGAGTCGACTCAAGACCGGGGGGGATGTCTCAGGTTTAATCTGAGCTCCGAGGAGCTCCCAATGCCATTGTATCGACAGCCGAAAGTGCCCCCGAGGCTTTCGCAACAGCTCAAATACCGGGGCAGTAACCAGGGGGAAGGGACGCCCACCACCCAATGGGGGGATTCGGGGGAGTGGAAGGCGGAGGGACAGACAGACACACAAACCAATGGGGGAAGTTCAAGGGAGGGACCCCTGGCCCTCGTCCGCTCACTCGATGCCCAAGGTGGAAGATTCTGGGAGAGTGGGATGGGGAGCTGAGTGATGGACAAGGTACCAGGGAGGGGACAGGGGAATGACTGAGCATTTTCAGGGAGATTGGCATTGAGGGAAAGGCGGGAAAGCTCGGGGTGGAACCACCGTGAGAAAATGGGGGGTGAAGTGGCAAACCATTACAGAACTGTTACAGAGATATAAAAACACAATACAACAGTAAATGTCTTATATAGAATAAAAAATAAAATAAGCCAGTTCCTTTGAATAGATGTCAGTCACAGCTGTACCTGTGAAGGTCCTCACTTCAGATATGTTGAATGTAAAAACTCAAGCTCGTTCTGTGGTGCAGAACAGTGTTACACTACCTCTTCCTGGTTTAAGGAAAGTTTTTATTTTATTTTCAAAATCCTTAGGTTAGTCAGCAAAGCCTTTCTTTTGTTGCCAAGGACAAAAAAAGTTTGAAATTGCATTGAATAGTGTCTTATCTGCAGCTTTTGAGGCAATATTGTTGCTTCTTATGTGTGGGAAATCCTACTAGAAACTAAGGATCCAAAGTTAATATTTTTAAGGTATATTAACAATACCAGTATTTTCATCAATTGTTTGGATGCAGTTCAAAAGGCACTTAAAAATCACTACTTAGAACTAATATGATATTCCTATAGTCCTTTTCTTGGATCAGATGTATGGACTTTGTCTCTTTGCTTTTAAAGTATGGGTGAATTATTTGAATCTAGGAGAATATCTTACTTTGTATCAATTGTGGATTTCATGAATATCTAATCATTAGAACATGGACTTTGAAAATTATTTCATCCTAAGTAAAAACAGGAGTTTCCATTTGCATTAAAAACCACCCTCTCCCTTAGTAGAAAAAAAACTTCTCTTTACCAAGAATAAAACTCATAAAGGATTCAGAGGGAGGGTAATTTCTGGTTTTGCTATGAAGCAGTTATAATAATCACAGTCATCAAAACGAATGCCCTTTTAAAATTCCTTTTCTTCCTGAAGTGCCTACCTATGATATTCCAAACAATTGAGTCTGTCTCTTGGCACCTACTTAAGATATCCTTGGCAAATGAAAACTGAATTAACAATAGCACTTTTAAAATCCCTGAGGCAAAATTGAAATTTTATATATTTATAGAAGAAAACAGTTATTCTCCAAATGGCTGGCAACACCATCTCCAGGCTATCTAGTAACAGATGCCAATGAAAATGATTGCACATTTCTTTATTCTCACTAGATAACCTTCAGGTATAATGATTTCAGGCTCTTTGATTTTCTGGCTTACTTTCCATACATATTACATGCACTAGCCTAAACACCAAAGGTTGTGTCTCAGTCACATGCAGAATAGATGAAAAATATACCTAAGATTCAATTTAGTGCACTGGGTTATTGTATTCCATGGTGTAAATGCCACATCCCCCTGAGGAACTGAAGTGACTGCAAAGGCTGAGTCTGGCCCTTCTCAGAGATGGTAGCTGAAGCCCAGAAAAGTCCATTGAAGTTTGTGCTGTAACCCTCCTACTTGCACTGGCATATTTTTGGGCAACTTTTGACCATTTGCCTAACTTCACCCTTTGCTAGGCCCAGGGATTTTCTCAGTGCCTGGGTGGCCTTTGATCTCTGACTTGGCAAAGTAGCTCTGCCTTAAGAGTCACTAGAGAAATCTTGCACTCACAGCTGTAAATCTGGCCCCTGTGTGTAAGTTCCTATTAGGATCCTGTTTATCTAGGTGACTCTTACTTTTGTTGCATAGTAAATTAATTGACTTAAATATATGGGAAGCAATTGCTCAGACATATTAATGATATCTATAATATAGATTAATAAATAATACATATATTGTTTATCATAGTGTGTAATTTATCTAGTGTGCATTATGGATAATGGTGTTTCTTTTATGCCTTTAATATTTGAATACACAGAAGTATCTCCGGCAATATTTCTTGCAGTCTAAATTCTTATTGTCAGAATAAAGAGAATAATAAAGTATCAAGAATATTTCTTACTTCTAATGAAGACTCTAAAGTCAAATTAGTCTACTGAAAACAGACTAATTAGATGGGCATCATTATGTTCATATCACCTAATATCTCAAGAATTTTCCTCTCTTGACTCCTAACAAAAAACTTAACAATTTCTACCACAAAAATGCTATCCCATTTCTATATACAATAATCTAACAGATTATCTACAACTGTTTGTATGATAATCTGATTCTTTCCTAAATTAACAATAATTTGCATAACCTGGAAGTAGAGCAAATATGCATACTCTTATTTCAAATGAAAACAATAAACCATTAAACGAAACTGATCTTAACAATATTTCCTGAACCACTCATTTAATTGCTTTTCATCGTAATGATTCTTATTCTTGATTTTCTGTATCTTTTGTTTATCAGTATTTCAATTCTAGGACTAATCCCATCCTATGCCATTTGAAATTGGAATTTGCCTTTGCCTGAAATTCAATAGTGTAGTTTTATTGTTGTAGCAGGCAAAGGCTCTGCAAGGCCTCCCTGGCAGTCATTCACCTAAGATAAGAAATGCCTAGTCACGATGACTGGACCAAAGTAGCCCTCTTCCGCCCTCAGACCCTTGTTATCTCTCTGTAAGGCTATAGGTCGTATTCTCCTCAACCCTGGCCATTGGACAATTTCCAACAAATCTGTACCCTATATAAACCCCCATCTCTGCCCACTTAGGCAGAAGAGCTGTCACTGTCCCCTTCACAGGAGCTGAAATGTAAGGACACCACTGTGGAACCGCATAAAGCCTTCTCTCTTTCTCTCTCTCTCTCTCTCTCTCTCTCTCTCTCTCTCTGCGTCTGCTGAGGCACTTGTGAGCACAGAGCTGAAATCACTAAGAGCTGAATTCACCAGAGCTGAAATCACTCCAGAGTTGCTCACTAAGCTTGCCTGCAGCTGGGAGACAAGCCTGAGGGACCTGGACAAGCTGTGCCTATCAGCCCAGCGCTATCCAGGACACCTGTGGCAGCTCAGGGTCGGACTAACCCTGGGGCCCCAGGCCTCTTTATATTGTATTACATTTGTCTGCAAATATTGATCAAAAAAGGATATTTGTTTAGAATGACATCTTCTAGGCAATGTACATGGACTATCCTAGTAACAGCTAATAAGAAGTATATCAGTGATATCCTAGTTCCCAAAAAAAATATATTAGGTTAAAAAAATTATCTGTTTCATAGTCCTCTCTGTGTCAATTGTTTCAGCAGAATTACTTGCTGATAGTAGAGGCATATTCTTAAATACCTAGCAATTTAGAATAATAGAATTATAGAATGTTTTCTCTTGGAAGGGAACTGAAATATCATATAGTTCTTACCCCCTGCCATAGGTAGGGCATCTTCCACTAAACCAAGTTGCTCAGAGCCCCATCCAACCTGGCCTTGAATGCTTCCAGGGATGAAGCACCCACAACCTCTCCAGACCACCTGTTCCTGTGCCTCGCCACCCTCACAGTAAAGAGTTTCTTCCTAATATGAAATGTAAATCAACTCTCTTTCAGAACATGAAACCATTGAAACCATTACTCCTTGTCCTATCACTTCACATCCTTGTTAAAAAACCCTCTCCAGCATTCTTGTAGATCCTCTTTAGGTACTGGAAGGCTGCTCTAGTGTCTCCCAGGAACTCTCTTTGCTCCAGACTGAACAACCCTGACACTTCCTCAGATGTAGAGACAAGAATGTCCTGCAAGACTATCTCAAAACTCAGCTCAAGTCCAGGTAGATGACATCTGTTGCTCTTCCCTTACCCACTGACACTGTAACCCCATCACAGAAGGCCACCAATTCTGTCAAGCATGATTGGCCCTTACTGAAGGCATTTTAGCTGTCACAAATGACCTCCTAGTTTTCCATGTGCCTTAGCATAGTTTCCAGAAGGATCTGCTCCATGACCTTGCCAGGCACAGAGGAGAGACTGACCTGCCTGTAGTTCCCTGGGTCTTCCTTTCTTTCTCTTTTTAAGAAAAGGGATTATGCTTCTCCTTTTTCAATCTGTGTGAACTTCCTTGTACTGCCACAACTTCAGATGGTCAATATCCTTTTCATAAGTTTACAAACTTTCATAAATTCATACTTTCCTAAACCTTTAAAAAGAATGTAAATAGTTGACTCCTGATGATTCTGTGGAAATGATTATGCTAGATGTGTGTCAATAATGGCTCTGTAATTTCTCATATTTATATTCCAGATAATTTATATGAAAAACAGCATCAAGTTATATGTCCTATTGTTTTTTAAAACCTCTAATATTACAGAATTGGTATTTTTCTTTTGTAACTTCCATTTCTTATGTTTTTATGGTCTTCTTAGATTATATAAGAGTAGTCACAAATCAGTTTATATTTTTAGACAATGCAATCTGAAATATATATATTTATTTCACTTCCTGGCCTGTGGAATGAAGACAAAGTTTACTTCCTATAATCATTCTTAGGAAAAATTTGCCACTGTTAATATTTAGGAAATTCTATGCTGAAGTGATGAAAAATATTTTAAATTAGGATGTCCTTACTTTTGTTCGGTTTCTTCCTTGTTTGGGCAACAATGAACCTCAACATGACTGGTTGTACAGCTGCTGTCACAGATCTAGAATGGCAATCCTGATGTTAACCACATGTAGAATTTTTTTTTTCCCTGAGGTTATGCTTTGATTGATGTGCAGCATTGATGTCACTAATGTATTCAAGAGGATATTTTCCATTTATTTCAAAGGACTGTAGATTCTAACACAACTTAAAACACTGAACACACTACATATCATTCCTCCATTGACAGAAAATCTTTGTCTTCACAGCTACCACTAAGGAATCTTCTCAAACTACAGGATTACAATACTGCATCTGATTCACAGTCTGATAGACTTCTCAATCAAGAGCTTGACTGAAATTTTTTAACTCCAACCTTCATAAACTCTCCTTTCTACAGTGAGAAATTTATTGCAGGAAATAATTTTGGCTTTTATCACTTGTGGGAATGTAAAGAAAATGGAAAGGTAGAAAGTCACTCAAAAATGTATTTTAGGGGCTATTTAGCTATCTTAAGATTTGTTTTACATACATCTACAATATATAAGAAGTAGAGATAAATGTGAACGAGTTAAAATGCAAAGTACCTTCTCAGTATACAAAAGCAGCAGAACTCAGTACTTCTTAATATTTCTACACTTGGTTCAGTATATATATTTTCCTATTTTGCTGGAGGAATATAATTGCTTTTAAGGACATCCCCACCCCTTAACTAAATTAAGGGGTTTGATTTTAAGCATTGTAAGAACAATTTATTTTTATCTAGAGTCAGACTTCAAATGTAAATGTCCAGTCCAAGCTAGCCATATACAATGGAGACAATTGCCTCCAGATTATTCAGTAGAGATCTAAGGAAGGATGCCTACATTTCTGGGACAAAAACAGTTGATCAATGCACAAATGTGCTTCACAATCTCAAGAGAAAAAAATTTCTTGTATTTTCTGACCTAGGCCACATATTTTACACAAGACCTTCAATATGCAGATTTATGTCAGCAATTCTTTTTTTAATAAATACTAAAGCACAAGACTAGCAGGCTAGTGCTACCAGCAGTCATAGCAAAACTCATACCAGTATGAAGTACATCTTAAAATTATCATCTAAATATATTTTACAGGGAATCTATAAAAAATTATAGAATGCTGTGTGCTAACCCTGGTAAGCAGCTCAGCCCTTCACAGCCCCTCATTCACTTTACCTGGTGAGATAGTGAAGAGAATTGGAATGGTAAAAATAAGCAAATGTTCGGGTAAAGTTTAATACATAAAGCACACATGTAAGCTATGGTTTTGCATCCAAGAGGGGTTTTTTGTGTGTTTTTTTTTCAGGGCGATAGGGGGATACAGAGGTAGCTTCTGTAAGAAGTAATCCAAGAGAACCAATGTTAGCCCTGTCCTCATAAGGATCCACAAGGTTTTCATTATATTTTCTCTATCCTGTCCAGTTGAGGAGAGGAAGATATATAGCAGCTTTAGTAGGCACATTGCGTCCAGGAAGGATTAAGTCACCACACTGTGCATGTGAACAAAACAAAAAAAGTAATTCCCTCACCCCTTCCCATCAGCTGGTGTTCAGTCACCTCCAGGAAAGCAGGGCTCCATTGCATGAAAGAACGGATGCTTGGGAAGACAAATGACATCACTCTGAACATCCCCCTTCCTGCCTCTGTCCTCCAGCTTTTTTTGCTAGACACAATGTCATATGTTATGGAATATTCCTTCTGTGGGTCAGGGTCAGCTGTCCCTCACAACTTCTTCTGGCTCCAACCTATTCACGACCAGGACATCATGAGATGGGATTGACCTTGTGTAAGCACTGTTCAGCAGTAACTAAAACACTGGTCTATTATCAACACCATTTTGGTCACAAATACCAATCACAGAACCACACAAGCTATTACAAACAACTCCAAATTTATCCTGATCAAACCCAGTATATAGAGGAATTGTTAAATGCATTTATAATAAAGAGAGATTAAACAATAGCTTTCAAAATACTTAATAGACTGGCAATAAATTATAAAAGTTTAAAGAATTTATAAAGTAGGTCAAAAGCTTTCAAAATATTGGTAAATAGTAAAAAATCACATTAAAGTTCTTTTTCAGCAACTTTTTTCCCAACTGGAAGTTAAAGAAAGTAAATAACATGTGTTTTTCTAATGGCATCAGTTATTCATTTACAATCTTTCATGACATGAAGTAAGAAATTGAATAAAATAGGGAAAAATGTGAGTCATGCCTTATTTGTCTAGATGCCTCTCCTGAAGTTAGAACCATCTGCAACATTTATTTGCTACATTAGACAAATGAATGATTTTTCATTCCCAGGGCAAAACCCATTTTTAATTTAATTCAAGAGCACGTAGAATTTGTCCTCTGTAATGACTTCTGCAACTATTCTCCTTTTACTCTGACTTTGCCTCAGGGCCCTAAATCTTTAATCTGCACAATACAAAAAAGGTATCCTTTTACTAATCAAAATATGAACCAAGTTTCAAAAAAATGGAGTATTTCACTAAAACATACAGCAGATATACAGAAAAAATTCTTAGCATTCAGCATAATTCCATATGTGTGGTGATGTCAATTATGTCAGGATGTATCTCATTTATCATTGTTAAACCTTTACCTAGATTTATTAGATTCAGGCAAATTTAGTGCAGAAAAATTTATCAAAGGGTTTTAAATACAAGGGACTCCACAGTATGACTCAGTAAGTTGCAAGGCCACAGTTAACCACATGCTAAAAGACTATTTAGAGGAAATATTTCTATATACTTTGTGCTAATATTCTTTTCCTCTAACATAGAGAATAAAAAGTGAGAAAATATGTATACTGTATATTATAATATGAGAATATATTTTCTCTATACTTCTGTCTTTATATTCCTGTTGTATGTTGTACTAGTCATTGTTGCAGATAGAGTAAAAGCCTAGGAAGGCCTTTCTTCTGATCCAGCATGGAATCATTTTCCTATGTTCTTAGATTCTTAGCCTCATTTACCTACAGGGGAAATATCTGCAACAGAGTTGCAGGGTGCCCAGAAACTTTTTGAAGAGAGTAGATCCAGGCAATTTTAAATTGTGGCTCATCTGACCTGTTGAGTAATACCTCTGTATTCAGAAAATGTAGCACTTATAAACTAAAAATCCCAGCCAATAGGATGCATTATCTTTTGCATTTGTGCTCAGTGATTATGTCTGTATCAGACATTTTTATCCTCACTAGTCCTGTGTGGCCAAACAAAATGCAACAGGCAGCTGGAATACATTTTTGTGTGATATAATTTTTATAATAGGCTTCTCTGCTGATTGATTTATTGCAAGTATAGTAGGAAGTGAGGCATTTATTCTTTGCCACCAAATAAATTGACTAGTCATGATTAAAATTTTTGTGGAAAATGACAAAATTTATGGGGGCAAACTAATTCTCTCAGAATTCCCAATTCATTAGCCAGCCTTTGACTGGCTCTGTCCTGAAGACCTTTGTTAGGACCTGTGATTTCAGTGTGGTTTGGCATCGTAAATAGCAAGGTGGAGTTGAGCTGTGCTCCTGCAGAATCTCATGGCTGATTTAGTCTATGTTAATGAGCAGAGCTAGATCTTGAACTTACTTAATATTATGCATAGTTTATATGAACATTCTGGCAAAAAGAAATTCTATAATTTTTTTTATTTATAAAGATGTATTAGAGCTGCTTAGTACATATGTATCAATCACTACATTTCAAGTGTCTTCTTTCTGGCCATGCTTAACTGAGTTACTTGCATGTGGAATTTCACAACTCAGTTATTTTTCCATCAAATTCATATTGCAGGAAGAGTCATCAAAGACAAGGCAAAAAGGACCATAGAGTAATGCCAAGACTACAACAATGGCTGGATAATGATCTGAAATTTCATCCTCTACAAATATAATTTAAAAATCTGAATTCAGGAAACTTACGAAAATGAAAAAATACTTTTCTTGACAGGAAAGAGAAATTTCTAAACCTCCTATCCAAGTTCTAAGTGTGAGAACTACGTCAAAATATCTATCCAATAAATACTACTAAGGGCAATGGCAATTAAGCTCTAAAACACAGAATTCAGAACAAGGCAATGATCCAAGTGGTTAGATACATAACAATACATACAATATATCTACAACATGGTAACTCTTCTACACTGAGTGGCTATTCAGATGAAGAATTAATTCTTCATCTGTGTCTAAATCTATTGGTAAATTATTTTCTTTGTAACTTTTGAGAGGGAATTAAAGTATACAGTGAGCAAGATATAAGTTGGCCATCAGCACACCAGCAATAACTTTCATGGTACACACAATAATACTTTTTTATCTGTATTATCTGCTAAACACTGCTGTTTGGAGGTTATTCTTCTCCATCTCTTAATAATTTACCCCTTCCAGAGGAAACAAAATCCACTAAGGTTTGTGGACAAAGTGCTCCAGATGCGTTCACAGAAGTGCTGATTACAGAGGAACAATTATGTCCTGCAACCTGCAGGTTGCATTCTTGCTCATAATGTCCAGAGAGCTGTTGCCTTTTTTTACATTATTTTCCTGCAAAACTACTTTCTGATGAGTTGGACTGCAGCCTGTACTGGTGCATGGGATTTTCCTTCCCAAAGGCAGGATTTGGCATTCATGGAACTTCAGTCAGATCACTCCTCCAGTCTGCTGAGGTCTCCCCAGAATAACAGTCCTGCCCTCCATCTAATTGACTGCTAATTTTGTATCATCTTCAAATCAGCTGTGAGTGCTTTCTAGCCCATCTATCAGTTTATAAACAAATGTAAATTGGTATTGGCTGCACTTGTCTCTTCAATGACTGAAGACAGGCTACCAGCAATTCTTTGTACTGCTGCCACAAGCCACTGAGCCTGGTGGTCCAGTCAAGTATCCACCTGCTATATAACCCACTGTACTGGATTTGTGTGCCCATATTTTGGCACCAGGGGCCAGGAGCTGGCTACAGGGGCTTCTGTGAGAAGCTGTTAGAAGTTTCCCTTATATTTTCCCCAGTCAATGCCTGGCAGCTCCAAGACAGACCCACCACTGGCCAAGGTCAAACCCATCAACCAGAGAGGAAAAGCCTCTGTAATCATATATTTAAGAAGGCAACAGTTACTGTGCAGGATCAAACTGCAGAGATAAGAGGAGTGAGAATATGTGAAAGAAACAGCCCTGCAGACACCAAGTTCAGTGAGGAAGGAGGAATATGATGCTCTCCAGATGACAGTAGAGTTTCATCTACAGCCCTTGGTGCAGACTGTGGTGAGGCAGCTGTGCCCCTGCAGCCCATGGAGGTCCATGGTGGAGCAGAGATCCACCTGCAGTCCCTGAAGGGCCCCATGCTGGAGCAGATGGATGCCCAAAGTAGGTTGTGACCCCATGTGAAGCCTGTGCTGGAGCAGGCTCCTGGCAGGACCTGTGGTCCCATGGAAAGGGGAGGCCATGCTGCAGCAGGCTTGCTGCAGGACTTGTCTCCTTATGAGCAACTCACTCAGATATGTGATGAACTGACACAAAATCCATTCTCTGTTCCCCTATGCCACTGAGGGAGAGGAGGTAGAAAATATCAGTAGTGAAGCTGAAGAAGGGAGGGGTGGGGGGAAGGTCTTGTAAGTTTTAGTTTTGTTTCTCATTATCATACTCTGATTTGATTGACTGTAAATGAAATTATCTTTTCTCGCCAGGTTGAGTTTATATTGCCCATCATGGTAACTGGTGAGTGATGTCTTCCTGTCCTTATCTTGACTCACAAGCCTTTTGCTTTATTTCCTCTCTTTTCCAGTTTAGGAGGGGAGCGATAGAGCAGCTTTGGTAGTACCCTGGAATCCAGCCAACATCAACCCACCACTTCC
Organism: Anomalospiza imberbis; assembly: GCF_031753505.1. Taxonomy (NCBI): domain Eukaryota; kingdom Metazoa; phylum Chordata; class Aves; order Passeriformes; family Viduidae; genus Anomalospiza; species Anomalospiza imberbis. The sequence goes on along the minus strand of NC_089681.1, from coordinate 15,614,462 downwards.
ACTGATACAAATAATGATAAATATTGCTGCAAAAGTAGCATTTCAGTAGAACAACTATCCCTTGATTAGTCTGGCCAAAATTCAGTTTAGCTGGGAAGGAGCTATGAAACAACAGAAACTTAGGATTTTCTCTTTTAGCCAGAGACTGTATTTACACTGAAAAAACAGGGATTCTAGATAGCTAGCTTAGGTTACAGATTCTTAAAATTGAAAAATTTAAGTGAGATTAATCCATTCACACTTAAGGAACTTCCATCTGAAAACTACAGAGAGTGACTGACCTAGGAATCCTTCAGAAACAGATCCAAATATCTGCAGAGGGACCTATAGACCACCAACTGCAGAGGACTTAAAGGACAGTCTGAATGCTCAGAAGTATGGAAAAGTTCTCACATAAGGAAACACCAAGGAATCCTAAGTTGTTTTGCCTCTGCAGTTCTGTATGAGTCTGTGGTGGAGATGTCAAGAAGCAATGAGCCTGAATTGCAGGAAGAAAGGTAAGAATCAGGTGTTAGGAAAAGGCAAGTAAAGGAAGCACTTGAGCACACTGCTGGATATAGCTGTGGTATATTTCAGTCCCTTAAGAACAGACTAGAGAAAATTGCAATATGCTTTGGGGTGCCTTCAGTCTCAGAATATCTCCCAGTCTTATTTTCTATATTTGCCAATGCTGTGGTTGCTGCATTAGCAGGTGCTTCTAGATAAACACATCTCTTTTTTTGTGACTAGCTGGAGGAAAACCTTTTTCCCTCTCATCAAGCATGAAGCAGCTGTGTACCAAGCTATTTGATCAATCTGGACAAAAACATAAAATCTGGCCCTCAAGAACTCTTGCCTTGACAGCAGGCAGCATCACAAAATTACCATTTTCCTTCCTACTGTTGGTAGAAAATAAACAATGCATTAATTCTTTTATAACTGGTATGAAAGAGTTCTATAAAGGAGCAATAGATTTTTTTTTTTGTATAAAATTGCTTTCAAGCATGGGATTATTTAACCAATAGTTACCATTCACTTTTAAGAATAATTAAGCAGAAATATTAGAAGTACCTAAATTAAATAATCTTTAGGTCTACATTAGTTTAAATTAAATAATTGTTGGTACTTGGGCATTTCATCAACCACAATATTGTGTTGACCAATTAAGTAAAATTAGTTAGTTAGTTAGTTAGTTAGAATATTTCTTTTCTCAATGAATGAAAAGAATCTAAGCTGGTCTTTCTGGGAATGTGTGTGTTACAGATATGATGAGTAAGGCACTCATTATGAATTCATACTTATGGCTGGTAGTCCACACCACTTATTCTTATGGACATGTTTTGGGTACATATACCAAACTATCTAAGAAACAATCGTAAATAAATCCTGGATGCTCAATACTCTTAACAAGGATACATGGCTTATGGCTACATTTGAAAGTAAGTTTTCCCAATTCCTTTAATATATTATTTATATTTGCATTCTATTGTATTGGTTTAGTTCTCCTCAGTGTGAATTTGACTTCTTTGAGGAAATATTTCATATCTATAGAGCCCTCATCTCTAGGTGACCTTTAACCTAAACGGTTGTGTCCACCAACAAGACTGAAAATGCAGACCTGATAGGAAATGAAAAGACTTACTAGCTAACCATTAAACAGCCCTGTTGTGAACATCAGAACTGACTGGTCATCAAGACACATATCCTGTGCTACCTAGAATTGTCAAGGAAAAGATCAATGCCTCAGCAGCTGCATAGACTATCTGTGCAAATATGGCAACCTCTGCTGCTAGCAGGGTTCCCCAAGACAGGTTGCTACAATGTAAGAAAGAAGACATTCACCTGGAAAAGTTCAGCAGAGGATCTATCATAATACAAATCATCAGGCACAACCTCTATTGCAATAGGGAAGACACACACTTTGTTCAGATCATCTTTCCAGAATGTCAGGAGGCTAGACCCAAAATCAGATATAACTACAGAACTAGAATGGTTAACACTTAAATGTTGTGCAAAACCTGCTGGACTGTATAAATGTAGGAAATCAGTTCCTTCAGAAAAATATGACATTTCTCTGAATTTAGAGTACCACGAAGGGTTCCATGAGTGGCATTTTGTGGATCCAAACATGAATTTTATGTTCTTTGTGAGTGGAACGTGGATGACCAGATTATGAGATTTATCAGTTGATGAATAAACCACTATATTCTTTCCATCAAAATGCAAAACCATCCAGTGGGAGCCTCAGACTTATGCAGAACAAGGCAAGCCACAAGGTATTTTCATCTTTTTCAGAACTGCTGCAGAAAATTGCATCAAAAATCGCATGATAGCTTTACAGATAATATCCCCCAAGTACTCATGATTCCTAGACAATAAAAGAGGAAATATGATGAAGTTATGAAACTAAGGGACATATGAATGTTCATTTGTACTAAAATAAAAGTATGAGCTTTCTACATATTATATTCTTTGCACTTTCTTAAGCTTTCCTTCTGTAAAGCAGGAAAGCTTTCCTTTTGTAAGCATTTCCTCCAGATAAATTTTGTTGGTACTAGAAATTTTAAAACTAAAAGAGCTGTATAAGCAGAAAGCTTATTCTGTTATAGTGGGGAGTTCATATATAGTTCAAGGTTGGAAGGTAAGGAAAGATGAAAGTGAGGCCTCTTCACTTCGACAGCTGAATTCCAACAGCAGTTGGAAGGGGGAGATAAGATTAAAACCTCGACCATTCATGAAATGTTCCATTGAGCTCAAATAGTCCTTATCTTTTGGCTTTATAAGATAAACTTCTCTAGCACAAACTGTAATTATAGGAAGTATTTCAGGAAATTGTTGCAGTATAAAAGAGCATTTTGCAATAATAGCCAGGGTAAATACTGTAGACATTAGCAGGTTTAGCTCTTCTGAGGCGTCCATACTTACCCTGGTCACTGGCTGATGTTCAAGGGGAGCAAAAATTTGTTCTTAAAGATTATTGAATATTTTTGATAACACTTTGCCAATACTTACTTTGTAAATATTTTATAATAAATCTTTTCCTTCTTCACCCCAGAATTAATTCTTCAGACATGTCTCATTTTCCTTTTCCTACATTAGTATATCTTCAACTCCTCCTATAAACCTTTGTAATCTTATATTGCTTGAAGCTAATGGTGAGAGGTACCAAAGAATAAATCACCATAAGTCAGTGCTAATTTTTGTAATTTATATTGCTTAATGAATCCATGGAAAGCAAAATATTTTTAATTTTACTTATTTTAATCAAAAATCAATAGGATTTTTTTTAGAAATAGGCTAGAAAAATTTGATCTTATCAATACATGCCAGCTAGATAATTCAGTACTAGTGTCATATATTTTGCATGCTAACATAACATATCTTGCAGGTTAAAATTAGGTTATTGTCATTTTATTTCTCATGATCCATAGAATTGTGATTAACTAATGTAGTTAGCAATTGATAAGCAAATAACAACAACGGTAATAATAACTAGAAATACTAACAGTAATAAAGCCTATAAGGCACATCCCCTTTTTCCCCCATGTGTAGTAAGTGCCTCACTTCAATGACTGCAACATCTCTTCCCATGGCCCAGGTATTGCATTTAACTATCATGGCATAGTAACACTACGGAATACAGAAATAAAGGGGATGCTCAGTATGAAGATGGGATTGTTTTGTTTTAGCCCTCCTTTTCAAGTGGTAGTAAACAACATTCCCACATGGGCAGTCCATATTGCCCTGTTAATCTGTTTCAATTGTGCCATGAGGATCACTCAAAACAATTAGTCATAGGAATTGACAATTGAGTTATATCAAATGCTCTTGGATTATATGTATAAGAGTAAAATAATTTTGTAAAAGTTCTGCTTTCACAATGATGCAATATGTAAATGAATCAGAAGGGCTTTATCCCAGACTGCAAAAACATAGACAGACAGCTAGCTAGCTAGATAGATAATTCTTATGAAGAAATTTCTAATCAGCACTAGGAGAATTCAAAGCATTATTACTAGCTGTTAATTTATTTTCATTGTTAATGCAGGACTTTTAGCTATTCACATTTTTCATTACATGCAGAAATAAATACCGCTTTCTTATTAAAAATTTCTTATCAAATTAGATTGCAATGATTTTTTTTTGCATGCTGATTGTATATGGGTCAGGAGGAACCAGGTTTCAAACAGCTTTAGGGGTCTTCTTGCAAAGTCATAATATGTATTAGGATGGAAAATTAGAACCCTCCCTTTCCTTTCTGTTTTCAAGACTTCTCTATATCCTAAAAATCACATAAACTCTGCAAACCCAAACCACCACAACTGTCACAGTTACTAAGAAATTTTGTTAATTACTTTCCTAACCTTCTCTGGTTTTCTTTGCTGACTGATTCATTTTCATTCTACACATTTTGTTCTCTCCAGCTGCTTTACATGGTAGCTTTCACAGACTCATTTAGCATTGCTGAGGTTTCCTCACCTTGTGCTGACAAGGATTTTAGAGGCCTGTGGCTGGAGGCTGGTGTTCAACATTTACCACAAGTTTGTATAAAGATCTGATCACCAATATAGTTAAACTTCCTTAGAATTTCTTCACTCTAAAAAAATAAATTATCCCTTCAGAACAGCTGTGGATAATGTGAGTGCCTTTGTTCTTAGTGGATAAGAAGCATTTTTGACTATATTTTTTAAAATCTTTGAGATTTTGTGTTTGCAAAAGAAAATTAAAAAAAGAAACCTAGCTTTAATTGTCTCAAAATTATTATCTGTAGTATAAATTCATAGGCTTGTAAAGATGTTCAAGTTCAAATAATTAATTTTTAAAGCATTTTAAACCAATTAGTTCCACATATTCTTTTTAATAGAAAATGTTCCTTTTTTCTCCAGCACTTACTAGTTCACTGACATTACCAAAGTTGTTGGAAAAAAAATAATTATGTCTTAGCAGCAGCAGTAAAAATGAGTAAAAACTGACATATGTTCAAGTCTCAACTTTATATTCCAAATTGTTGAGTGTACAACTAAAAGCTGTTCCAGTCAACAGCTTTTACTGGAACTAATCTGAAGCTTCCACATCCAAACTGACTCCATGCATTGGGTGCAATTACCTATTGCAATCCACTGTTGTGCAGGTAGCTTCTTACCAAAAGTGAAGACCAAGAGTCTGTTTTAAATTAACACAGCCAAGAGCAAAAACCATGCTCAGTCCCTCATGCAAGCATCTAGGAAGCAAAGAGCATGCCCAATGGAGCCACTAAATACAGAAAGGATATTTATATGACAATATAGCTGGATGGTATTTCTTGTATATAATGTTTACAAAGAAAGAGGTTTATGATTTGTTTTTGCAGTGACTTGTATATTTTAAGGAGTCACTGCCATAAAAGTATATGAGTAACCCACCAACCCTCTTGTACTGATAGTCAAAGCCAAGTACATTCAGCAAGTTTGAAAAGAGTACATGTGAATTTCCTTTTCTTGAAGTGAAGGAATATGTATAGTGGAAATGCAATCACAATACAGTCTGCTTTAACCTATTCTTACAACCCTTTTTGATTTTTCCTGTGCATGAAAGAGAGTGAGGCAATTAATCTGATGTTCTTGGTAGGGAAGTGAAAGCTGTTGATGCTAAAATACTATTCTGGCAATAAGGAATTTGCCAATAACCCCTTTAACTACATTTTTTCTGAAAGGACATGACTGTGGTGTCGTGGACAAGCAAGAGGATTATCTTAAAGTAGCTGAGAAATACCCATAAGAAAGTTATGTCCTGAAATCTTTACCAGGGACACAAGAAGATGGGGAAAACGCTAGAATTAACTTAGTGCTTTCATGAATTTATTGTAAAAAGTGAAATTATTAAGTGAATTTCATGTTCTCACATATACTTCACCACAAGCAGATACCAAAACTGAAAAAAAACCATTCAGGATTCTCCTTCAGAGGAGAAAAGCTCTATGAGAAGGAAATTGATCCCACATATCTTCACTTTCTGCTGGTATCTCATGGAGATTAAATTTTAGTCCATGGCATGGTCCAGGGACAATTCCTTTAAGACTGACTTTGTAATGATTATTAACATAATTTACCCCTGGCCAATGCACTTCTTCAGACCCGCTGCTTCTCCTTGCACTAAAGATTTCCATAGGGAGAATGAGTTATGATTCTCAACACAATTATGAGTCTTTTTTATCTCCATCCCCTTATATACAAAAAAATTTATTTACCTGGTAACTCTGGTGCTATTATATTCTCATTTCTTATCACACAACATGGCCAAAGGGTAGAAGCTGCACTTATCCTGATCAGAAGAGCATGTGGCTCAGTAGGGACACAGCAGGAGTAGGAAAGTAGAGAGTGCTGCTGTCCTTCTAAAATGGGATACTCTAAGGAGCATAGAGCTGTTACAACCTTAAATTAAATGTATAAAATTACAGCCCTAAACCTGCTCCCAGTCTTTGTTATATTCATGATGTGACCTGTGTTAGCTGGTCACATCATGAATAGCTATCTTTCTAGAGTGATTGCACAGATTAAGGTTAAATGAATAGATGTCTTAAAATAGATTAGACAAAATAGAATAAAATAGATAAACAACTATGAAGCTCCCAGCAAAATATTCCATACAATCCTTGAAATGTTGCATAGTTAAGTTATAAGCTCTCATTTAAGAAAAAAACATTTAGGAGTGCTCCCAATACCATAAAATGTTGCTACTACATATGTGAAAATGATTTATAAAACCCCCAGAAAAGAAAATGTTTGGTTTTCAGATGTTTTGCTCATCATGTCACATATTTTGTTGCTCTCTAATTCTTCTCTTCTCCCAGACAAAAAGAAACTTTGCTGTCATATCTATTGTAATTATTTGCAGTTCCTGTTTGGTAAATTTAGATGCATCCAGAGTGGTCAGATACCTCCATTAACTACTCTCCTTGTGGAGACTTCTAAGGTGATGTGACTATTCCCAGTAAGAATAATAATATGAATAAGGATATTATGAAACTTTAGTGTCATCATATCCCTAACACTATTACCACTGAATCCAATCTGCATTTTAAACTATTTCTGGCTTCACTGCCACTGGCTATATTATCATCATTCCTATTTCAAAGTTCCCCTATATCTCAAGAACATGCACTGAAGATTAATGATAAAATTATCACATGGCTCAGAGGGAAATACCCGGTAATTTTTTCCAGCAAGTTGCTGACTAGTTGCAAGGCCTGAAAATAAAGAGCAAGCCTTCCCAGCAGGTTAAAGGGAAGTGAAACCCAGAAACGTAGGTGTCCTTTGCTGAGTCTTTATAGAGGACAAGAAGAAATGAAAGGCTCTGTCTACAGCAGTGAATGAAATGGAGCACTGGCCCAGGATCCAGTTCAGAAATGTGGTCATCCATGCTGTTAGCACTCCAGCACACTGCAAGCTGCACTTTGGAATGAAGGGTAAGGCAACCTAGGATAGCGATACTATGTGCTTCCTTTTTCCTTATGATATGCTAAGGACAGGACAGAAAACAGCTGACCTGACCAGCTAGTATTGCTCCTATGCAGCACTCCTGTCACTGCCTTTAACAAACAATTCTTCAGATTGAGCCTGAGAGTGGTGCTAGTGCTGCCATTCAAGGTTGCATCCAATCACGAGTGATGCAGGAATGTGCAGAGCTTAGGAGATCTACTAGCAAAGCCAGGCCATGAAAAGTGTGCAAAAGTAACCTTTAGTGTGAGAGACTTCACTATCACCAGTTACTCAGTTTACAAACGAGAAGGTGGATGAATGCCTTATCACTGTATGCATTTACTTGTTGATGAAAGACACATCTGACAAAGGCATTCCACAATCAGGTAGAATGACTTTTGAATTTAAACAAACTGGCCCAGAATACTCTGCATTTTTCTAGGAGGAATAGTAAAGACTGAAGAAATAGTTTGGGATTTCTTTGCGGGACTGGGACATATATGATTGAAATTCCATTTTTTGATGGCCTGCAGAAGAGAAGAGCCTGTATTAATGTTTATATGTCTGTAAAATGATGGAAATTGTATCAAAAGTCTAAACCCCACATGGTTTTCATAATTTTCTTTGAGATGCAGGATGTGAAGGGGTTTGGTTTTGATTTGGGGTTTGGGTTTTTTGGGGCTGGGGTTGGTTGTTTCCCATAATAATGTACATATGTTCAGAAGTATTCTAACTTCATATTACTTTGCATTCTTTAGAGAGATGAAGGTTGTTACCACCTGTTATGTGTCTGTCTTTACCTCGAGCTGAAAGACTGGAAAGGATGGACCCTGCCCTGCAGTAGAAGAATGTTAGTTCCAAGTGAGTGGTCAGTGAATCTTTCTCTCTGGTTCAATCAGTCACTATCAGAAAAACAAAGAAACTGCTCATCTGTTCAGTTTGGTAGTATTTCTTGAAATATTTTTAACTACTGAATCCTGGGCAAGGTGCAATCATCATGAAGTATCTCACCAGAAACTGGTGGAACCTCTTTCTCACTCATAGTTTGCTGTGGCTCAGCTGTTCAATATTTTGAAAATCAGAATCTCCAAGTCTAATCAAAGTAATTTGGATTCCTATAGGATTTTCTGAGTGTAAGTTAATCTACTGAATACACAAAGTCAGAAATGATCTAAAGGTCTCCCACAGCCTTACGCTCTAAGTACCTGTTTAATTAATGGCCCCATCACTTGCACATTCAACCGTAAAGCAGGCAGACTGTCATGGTTTTACTCAGTTATGAACAAAATCTATGTAAAAGCAACTGATTTTACTTTGATTCAGCCCTTCCCCATTGCCCCTGTCCTGAGTCTTTTTGTTTTCCAAGAAATGAGCCTTCAACATCAAAATGAATTTGAAAAGTGATTACATTTCAGGCTACTTTAGTTCTGAGAGAAATAAAAAAATTAAAAAGAAAATATTTCACATCCAGCAGAGAAGGATGAGAAAAAAATAGAAAAATTACAGTAAACCCTTAAAGAAAGAAAGCAAGCACACCTGTTCTTGAAATTAAATCCCCTATATCTCATTTACAAATGTGGATATAATGTATTTCTCAAAAAATAGCATGCATCAAAAGCAAGTGATCAGCATATTTCATATTTCTGTAAAATATAATACTCCAAGTTTGTTCTAATCTTCTTATGAATCTTCTTTGAAGGTACTTTACTATAAATAATGAAAAGGCATTACTTATATAATTTAACTACACAAATTTAATATTGTGTAGCTATAATATAGTTTATTTGGTGCATTTAGCTTTTTTTCTGAAGACAGGTGCACACAGGAATCAGCTCTGCCCTCACTTCAATACTTCATCAGGACCTCTTTGTGAACAGCTGGTGCACAGAACTGCTGGTGAAGGAGCAGGAGAGGGCAGACATCTGCTGTGCTGCATGAGCAGAGAGAGCTTGCTCTTACAAATATCAGTTTTCTTACTGCTGCAAGGAGTATAGATTTGTGTGACCATCTGCCAATAGTTTTGGTCTGCAAACAAACACTCAGTCAGTCTTCCACCTCCAATATCTGCTGGAAATCTTGAAATAACTCCAGTCAAATTTCTCTAATATTATTTTCTTCCCATTCACAATGATAAGGTTTGGAAGAGTACTGTCAAAGTCTAACACTGAGACATAGCACAAGATCTTTACCCCTCAGTTTGTTGATCTGATGTTAACAAAGAAGCAAAAAAAAAAAAAAAACCACAAAAAAAAAAACCCCAACCCACAAAAAATAAAAAATCACGAAAAACCACTTTTTGAAGTGATGACAGTTAGATAGTGCTCAGGAGGGAAGAGGGATTCAGAGAAAGCATAGGGAATGCTACTGAACCAGGTTGCCTTTAGTTCAATATGCCTAAATTTTTGCTGCCCTACTTGACATGTGTTTTCACTGCTGAGGTATGCTTAGGGCAGACAATATGAAGCAGAGTGCAAATGTTACCCTTGGGTTTTATAAAGTTGAGTGTTTGCATTTTATTTGGGCATCATAAATACACACTAAAGTCATCATTGTTTCTTCCCGGTTTCCTTCAGAATTGCAACAAGCATGGTGTAAGTCTGCTATATTTTACCTTTTCTATTTTCTATTATGTTCACATTAAGGTGCAAAATATGAGTAATGTCAGAAATTGCACTAGGAGTAACATGTACCAAAACTCTCTTACTTAGCAAAGATACAGTGTATATACCATGGAAAATTGTTTATCAAAGGTAGATTAAGGAACTGATGTTGTCGGAAGTTGATCTGTGCAAAATCCCTGGAAAACTATATCATCACAAAGGTGGGTTAATGGATTTAAACAATTTAGGAAAAACTGATGCATTCTTTGTGTTAAAGCAATTTACAGTATTATGAGTCTCAAGGAAAATGTTGGAGACAAATTGAAGTCAATAGCATTTGAGTGACGGATGATTCTTATAAAAATGTCAGGTTGTGCTGACACTATAAGGTGACAAGCTCTTGCACAGCCTTCTTACTTTCAGATGCTACACCCCCACATAAAGACAAGAGTCTGATTTTCATGTATTTTGGGTACATGCTGAAACATATTTATAGTTTCAACCAGTCTTGTGGCAAATCACTGGAGAGTAAAAAAAAAAAAAATAAAATATCATAGATGTACAATATAAATAAAAGAAATTGAAGTATAAAGTATATGAAAATAAATATTTTAGTAGAAAATAAACCAAATTGTATTATATTTTATTAGTATATCTGACTTTATGTATAGGTATGCAGAAAGACATGGGAAATAACCTTACTTAAATCAAAGCCAAGGACTCATGGAATATCTGGGTGCATTTCATTGCAAAAAATCAATTTCTTTCTTCATAATTTCTTCAGTTTTTTAGAAAATAAGATAGTCTTAGAAATAAAAAAAAAAGAAAATACTCCAGAACTTTTATAACTCTAAGTTGCTTTCTAAGATGAAGTTCATGTAATAGTCTCAATAGAAGTACTGAATTTTAAGCAGTTATAGCACAAGAAGAAGAGTTAATGTCTCTTGCTTAAGAGACTTAAAAAATAATGGTATAAAAAGATTGAATACAGGAGGAAAAAATCAGAGCAGATGTTTCAGTCGTTATTAAACTAGTGAGGAACTTTGTGGAAAAAGTCATATATTTCTTCAAAGTGAATGCAATAACACACCTCTCACTCTGAAGGACATAGTTTAAAGATTGGTACCGATCTGCTGCCATAGTAGATGACATTCAAGAAGGCAGACAAAGACCTATTTTTCTCCTCTGAAAGACAGCACTTCAAACATCAGAGTGATTCCTTGCACTCCACCCAATCATCAGATAATAAGCTGAATAAAAATTAGAGGTAAGAATGATGCATGGATGCTCATCTGTATCTCCCCCCATGAAATCCATTTCACCCTCAACATGGGCACACTTGTACATGGTAAAATTCCAAACTTATGCACCCGCAAGTTCTTCCTTACGTTTTTAACCTTTTTTCATGTATTTCTACCATGTCCAAAGCACTCTTACTCTTAAGAATTATTTAAAATTTCATAGCCACTTGATTCCCAACTTAAGAACAAGGATTATTAAACCCTATAAACCCTATAAACCCTATAAAATGAAGGCCTTCTCCTTCCACAGGAGAAGGCACCACAGGAAGGTATAAATCTGCACATATCTGCATTCCTGTTCTTCTTGAGCTCTTCATTAATCTGATGCTTGCATTACCAGATCTGAAGGCCAAAGGAGAAAAAAAAAATTTTCGGATAGGGATATTGCAGTAGGACTTAGGTTACCTCAGACAAGGACAGGTTATTAAGCCATCATGTCTTAAAAGCAGTTGTGGGAGACAGCCTCATGTTTGAAGGTATCAACATTTCCCTAACCTCAGATTTCTTAGACAGTCTGTCCAGTCTCTGTGTGAATTCTGGTGAGAATTTAATCAGTTCTCATGGTCCATGGCAGTATCTCAATGCAACTGTCAGAACCATCAGGCAGTACATAAACTGACAGTAAGGACCCATAAGCTTTAGGGATCCTCAAATGCACATAAAGAGACTTGAGGCATTCATGTTTCAGCATAAACATAATGTACCAGCTGCGGTTTGCCAACATCTTCTTTACGTCTTAATAGAGTATCTCTATCATGACCAAACATGGCCTTGGTGTTTTTCCAGACTTACAATATTTTAGGATAGTTGGCTTTTTGGTAAACTTCTTTCATTTCTGGCATCTCTTACTCCTTTTCTAACCACTCTTCTCATAAGATAGTGATAACAGTTCTGGGCAAAAATTCGGTCTTCTTAGTCAGTCCTTTTATTTGATTCTTCAGGATTATTGGGAAGACATCTCCCATTGCATTAGAGAATCATAGAATTGTTTGGGTTGGAAAGGAACTTAAAGGTCATCTAGTTCCAACCTTCCTCCTTTTTCCCCACCATAGACAGAGATGCAATTCACTAGATATTACTGCTTAGGGCCCCATTTAACCTGGCCTTGAACACTTCCAGGGATGGGTCATCCACAACTTCCCTAGGCAGCTTGTTACTGTGCCTCACCACCCTCTGTGTAGAAAAAATATTCAGGGTTTGTTCTTGTTGTGGACTGTTGGGGAAAATTGAAAGAAATCATAGCACTTTGGAAAATGAAAGGCTTTTTGAAGTGGTAATAAGTTCTTTGGACAGTACTCTGGGCTTAGCTTTAGGGTGTGGGGAAGAGTCTTGCAGCTGGGGTCAATGGATCTTCTTGAAACCATAAGGAAGTTGAGGAAAAGTTTTAGACTCTGTGTTAGTAAGTGGTCCAAAACCAAATTCAAACCTAATCATCACAGTAAAAAAATCATTGAGATACAAGGAAAAAATAGGTTTTGAGGCTAGTGATTTAGTAAAGTAGTCTCAAAAGTAGCACTAGAAGTTCATAATTTTCCTGCATTGTGTATATAGCAGAAGCATCAGGAAAAAGCTTCATAAACTTACTACCCAAGTCTGCTCTTAGATTCACAGGCAAAAAGGTCTAGCATGCTCTTTCCTGATTGTGTAATGCACATATCACTGGATCAAATGGTGACTATTGCAGTGTTTGTAGGAAATACAGATGAAAAAAGTTAAAGTTAGTAAAATATCTTGCAAGATCTCATCATATTGTAAATCTGGAGGTTATTGTAGTGTTTCTCCATACTCCATCCTATAATCTTTTGTTTTAGTTTACCATGTATCAAGGAAAATATATTTCAAGAAAACTATCAGAGTAATCTGAGAAGAAAGCTTAAAAGGAGATGTCATCTGAAAGTTTAGTTTCAAAATTGATTCTTTTGAGGATTCTGACTCTCTTTGAATACTACTATGAGTCATTTTTTCCCCTTAACACAAAAATATTACAGACAGAAGCTCTCTGCATCTCAATGGAGGAAAAAAGGGCTTAAAATCTACCACTGTTGCTGGAATCAAATCCAAGACTCTTCTTCCTCCTAAGTACTTTGTTTATCTAGGTTTTTATATCTTTCTTTCTAAATTACCGATTCTTGACTTCTCTTTACGCACAATGGATATCTCAGCAGATAAGCCTGTGAATGCTTTCATGCAATGCACTCTTTTCTAGAAAAATAAACTAAAAACATTTTGTGTGGTGAGAAAGTTCATTATCTTGAGATAAAGGAAACTGAATTCTGGCATAGTAAGAAGTAAACATGGAATACAGATTAAAGATACAGATACAGTTTACTCCTTCAGTTGTATTTTAAAAGAATACAGAATTTTTAATCCTGCAAAGTTTGATAAGTAGGTATCCAAAAGAAATCAATGATTGATTGCAGATTGATATGGGTTATAAACTTGGAAATGAGCTGGGCATTTTAAATTACGTCCTCAAATATTATAATCTTGCCTTTGCCAATAGTCCTGCTGACATTCTCTTTGCTCTTTAGCCACATTCACTTTTGGCTCCTGTCATGTTTTTCCTGCCCAGTTTGTTTAAGGGAAATGGGGATTGCCTGGATTACAGCACTCAGCCCAGCATCATGCCTGGAGGCAATCTCCAGGCACCCAGCCAGTTTTTTAGCTGAGTGTCGCCTGCTCCCCCTGTGAGCTCTGTCCAGCTGCAGAGTCCATGTAGCTGTATGCTTTAAGTACCAGTTATCACAATGGTAATGGTGTAGTCTGTACACTGTGAGCAAATACCATCAAACAGATTTTTCCTTTATGTTTGTCTAGTCAATAAAGTTTAAATAATATCTAATTCAAACACAATACTGGTGCATAAAAATTATGGGTAGGAAGGACATCAGATTAAAATTATCTTTCTGTTCTCTGGCAAAGAAATATCTACAAATATTACAGCAAATCTGCAAGTTACTCTGCATTTTTATGCCTTCTACTTCTGAGAAATATGAGAAAGTTCAACCTTGCTTACAGTATAATCACACTTAGAGACATTGAATAAAATCCCAGTTTTACACTCACATGTCATAGGACTGTTGAGAGATTTCCTATTGCTCACTGGAAGGTTAAAATCACTTTTAAAATGCACCATTGGCCCCAAAAGAAAAGTGTCAGCATGTAATAAACATGGACTACAGTGTTTACAATTTACCAGGCATTTTTCCTTTATTGTGTATAAATATTGGTACACTTCTTCCAGGTTTCTGAGCTATTATGTCCCAATAAGGTTCTTTGCCTGTAAAAGCAAAAAAGCTAAAAAAAAAAAAAAAAAAAAGCTAAATTTACGCAAATTATGTGAAAACATTATGCATAACCTGTAATTGCATGATGAATTATTGAGGGATACTTTCACAAATATTCCTCATTAAATGTTAATCTTGTTGATTTTAAAATACAAATAAATTTGAATTTAATGCCATCACAACATGAAGGCTTCCAGAGACAGACCACCATAATAACCATATGGATACAAAACAAAGACTAGAACTTTGGAAACACATTATTACTTGGGAGTCCAGTCAAACTGCAAGGCAGCTGCATTATATCTCCGTTATGCTGTATGTACCAGCATTTCACTAATCGTGAATATGTTGCCATAGTATTGTTTCCTGCTTTAAATTCTAATTTACTCTCCAATGCAGTTGCTTTGAATTATATTGATCACTGAAAGTCATTCTAAAACTAAGCATTAGATAATCACATCAATGATCAATGATCTTGATTCACAATGTCCATCATTATAAAATAAAATAATATATTGTGCTAGGAGGATTTCTTATGTATATATAATGAATAAATATTTACTGAAGTGGAGTACCTCAAAACCAGTGTTTCAGTCCCCTGAATGTAATAGAAGGCCTTCCAAAGATCTTGAATCAAAAAAAATGAAAAGTGAAGGAAAAAAAAAGAAATTCATAAGACAAAAATGGCCAATGTATAAATGATTGAGCTATTGTGTAGACACCCAGGCAGTGTAATAGATTCATTGTCATTTTCTGGTCATATGGAAACATAGCCATGTTATTCAAAAATAATTTCCAGACAAATTCTTTGCTCATGCACTTTCCCAAGCACATTCATTCACGTATTTGTAGTGTTGCCTTGACGCCTGATGCAAAGTCAAAGTTAGTCATTAACATTGTCAGAGAAGGGCAATGCTTTCTAATGCATCATTTACAATATTGCTGATGCATCTTTTTTCATTCCTCTATACTGGAATCAAAGATCATTTTATGCAATCTAATTCTGGAATATCCAGGCAAGATCTCATATCTTGAACTACACTGCAATGACATTTTTTCTTTTTCCTTTTTTGTTTTTTATTTTCCTTTCTTTTTAATTAATACACTATTCAGAGAGGTTTTAAACTTATTCAGAACTTAGATATACTTTAAATATTATGAAATATTCTTGCTATTTGATTTAATCAATTAAGATTTTTTAAGTGCATCATAACTGTGCACAAAGAGACAACACTCATAAATCAGTAGAGAGTATAAATTAATTGCCACAGGTAGTACCCTGCCAATAGCACATATAATTAACTTTTTGTTGTGCAGAGTGGAAGATCAGAAAGTTGCTGCTAACATTAATGAGAGAAAGAAAAATGAGTATATATGATAAAATGATAAGACTGCTTGCAAATGCTCCAAAGCTGCATTCTGCTTTGTGAATTATACTTTTAAGCATCTTCATGTTCTGTAAATATAGTTATCCCTCACATCAATCATGCCTCTGTTCTATTTCAGATTGAGTTGTCAATTCAATACCAATGAAGCAATGTCTTCAGTGCCACTGACTGCAAAGGACAATATTAGATAAAACCAGATCTACATGTCAGTAAATGCACCAAGAACAAAATAATGGATATCTTTAGTCTTCCAAAGAGTAGCAGAAAGAAGATGAGAAGATGGAAAACAAAGAAAACAGTTAAAATGAAAATTTATCTTGGTAACAGCAAACCAATTTCTAAAATTCAAGGAGCTCAGATTTATGGTGAGGTGAAATAAGCTGTGTTCTTTGTCCCTCCTTTTCAAGTGTGAACCAGCATAACACATGGATGTATGACATGGATCATGTCTGGGCAGTCTTTCTATGCAAAGTAAGGTTCTATCCTGCCTTCCTTTGCCTAATTTAAATGCTTTTGAAATCAGTTTAAATGTTTCTATCAACTTCATATGAATGGTCACATGGAGTCTTGACTCATGAGAAATCAGACAGTGATATCCAAACTACAACTCAGAGAAGGGGTAACTTTGACATTAGATCAGAATATATCCATAGGTATATATATTAAAACCACTCTATGTTCTCCCTGGGCAGGTACAAAAAAGCAATAAGCAATGCAATATTTTGGGAGAACTATTACACATTTTTATTTGCTCATCATACTTGTATGTTACAACTAACTGAAAACTTATTTGAGGTGTAATGTAGCATTTCAATTTTTTTTTATTAATCACAGTTATTATTATTCTCTTACCTAAATAAGAGAGTTATTACTCTCTTACCTAAATAGCAATTTTTGTGTTTTTTTTTTTTCTCAAAATGAAGTGTATTTCTCAAATTTCTCATTTCTCAAAATGAAGTGTATTTTGAAACTCTGAATTTTTACACAATTGTTTCTAAAACAACACAGTTTTGTGGTCATAATTATTATGTAGCAGAGGTTAGTGCTTTTTCTCATCTTACAATAGATAGTTGAGAATATGTATTCAATAAACTTTTTATTTACACATGTAGAACTTGTGTATAGACATCATGTCAAGAGACATTGCAAACATAGAAGGACAGGAATTATTGACAGGTGTAATTAATGATCTTGAGGAACTCCTGTATAGGAATTCACTTTGAATATTAAAGGCAACAATTTCAAAACTTTTGTATAAGTAATTTTTATAAGTAATGTTTGCCATTTTAAAACCTTAATATTCATACTATAGGCACAGGAGTTTTGAAAGAGACTACCAGACAGATGAGTCAAGAGCTCTTTCTTTCTCATATCTTTGAAATCTGCACAGTATGTTGTAGAGGCTTTACTTCATTCTTGCCTTACCCAATTTCCTAAAGATTGCAAAACTGGGTACTGTATAAAAATACAAAATGAAAATGAAGGTCTTGTGACACGATAGATATCCTATTAATTTGTAACAAAAAATAACCTTCCTCTCTGACTCTTTTTTAAAAGAAAAACATCAGTGTTCTTCCTAAAAGACCAGTGTAAATACTCCAAGGCCTAACGAGAGTCACAATTTGAAAATCCACATCTGACAAAATAAAAATATTCTGATCTTTACAAAAAGGAAGAAAGGTCTAGTGTTGAGTTAAATTTTGCAAACATGACCTGCAAAAGTCTCAAGGAAAGCAAGAATTAAAATACTTATGAAGTATTAACTAGCTATGTGAGGCTGCAGAAAGAATGGACTTCTGCTACCTACATTAATTTCATCTTCCATTTTTCTCCACACTGTATTGCAGAACTTTTATCACTAGATGGATTTCAATCCCAGGAAAATCATGGAGGACGTCCTCTTGAAAGCCACTTAAAGGCTCCTGAAGGAGTAGAAAATGACTGGGATCATTGTAGCTCTGACAGGATTAAATGCCAAGAGAATTCTGTGCAATATTAAGAGGACCATAGTGAGTACATGAGAGAAGCAGTCATTCTGCTGTATTCTGTGTTTTCTAGATCACATCCAGAATGTTGCATCCAATTTGGGGACCCCAATACTGGGAAAATTTTGATCAGCTAGAGCAGACTGGGCAGAGGGCCACCAAGATAGCTGGGGCTGGATTACATTTGTGCTGTGAGGAGAGGCTGAGGGAGCTGAGCTTGTTCTGTCTGGAAAAGGATTGCTGCAGGGAATCTAACAGGAACTTTGGCACCTATGAGGGGGTTACTGAGAAGAAGTTTGCTGAAGCAAGACTTCTTTGCTAAGGTTCAGAGTTTAAATATGAAACAATGGTCATAAATTTACATGAGAGAGGTTTTGACTGAATATAAGAAGAAAAATTATGAGGGTAATAACTAAAAATGGCTGCCTGAGAGGTTGCAGGTTGCCAAATCCAACCATACTAAGCCCTGAGGCATCTGATGTGAATTCAGTGCGGACCCTGCTTTGAGCATGACTTTAGATTACAGACCTCCCAAATTCCTTTGCAATCTGAGCAATGCAGCAATTCTAATGGCATCAGCCACTATGAGAGTCCATAAGCTGTTAGACTAAATACTTAGAGGCCTCAAAGCTTCTAATGAATCATGCAGTGCATAGCCCAGTGATGTTCAGGTTTTGGCTCCCTTCTCTGAGAGAGAAGTGTTCCTCCAGCAACAAATATGCAATTAATCCCATGATGGGATTCAGTATTTTCCCAGCTAACTCGTAATACAAAGCACTTCTAAGTGTCATTTGTTGCAGAGCTAGTGCTGTAAAGCTGACTGCCCTGTTCTACTCTTAAGTCTCAATGTTGTATTTTTCCTAGACAGATGCCAAACTGATAAAAATCTGATTTTTCTGCACAGCTGTTCCAATTGAATCCTCATTGCTACAACCCCATTAGGAAACAAAGAGAGGTATTATGGTTGGAAGACTTTTTTTTTTCCTACTTAATATCCAGATTGTTCGTGTGAAGGTCTCTAGTCTTTGTTTTGGCTGCCACTTGCAAGCTGGGCATTGACATCTGCTAATTGCTAGCTTCTAAGGGAATTTAGTTTAAAATATATTGTATATACAAGGCCAAATTCTCTGTGTGCCACAAAGGCAAGATTGTTTTCTTTCTCCTGTTTTGTATTTACAGCTAAAGCAAATTGGAAGGAAACTGGTGGCTATCATGAACTGGAAAATAAGAACAACAATAGATACAATCAAATAAAACTTCACTAATGGATCCAGTTACAAAAGATGATTTAGCAGCTGCTCAGAACATCTACACAAGCCTCTTTTGATCCCCAATTTTGGACAGTGTATGGATTAAAAAAGCTATAAAAAACAAACTTTATTAAAACTGTATTATGTCCAGAGCCCTGCAGCCAAAGGCACACAGGAAGTACACCAGAGGCAGCTTAAACATGAGTTTTCTGGAGCTATTCGGGGTATATTTAAGAACTGTGCATTAGGGTACAGGGATGCTCCTGGGAGTTAAATAAAAGATAGACTGAAAAGGATACCTTACCTGCTGAAACTCGAGTTCAGCTCTCTGAATTTCTCCTGCAGCAGCACAGCTGATGAAATCATCAGTCCTCAAAGCAGAGCAAGGTGATTTCTCATAGAATCTTGTCACCCTGTGAGAGAAGGAGGCAAACAGGCAGACCCTCACAACTCTTAATCACTTTCTACATTCTGTGTATGCAGATTTGGTTCCCCTTTCTATCTTAAATCAGAGGAGTAGCCCATAGCTTACACTGCTGAGGTGCTTTTGTAATTTGCTATAAGTGAAGCAGAAGTGAAGAGCTTTGTGAATGCCAAAAACATGATTATTGTCCCACCCACACAAATGTTAAACTGAAGTCACTGAAGTCTCTGGTGTGGACTTCAATAAGCAAGAGATATATCAAACTGAAATAGTCACTACTGGAGTTACAGCTGCAGCGGAGAAGTTTGTCTACTTCAATTTTTTGTTTCACTTTTTAAAATGTATTTTTTCACTGGAGTGTTGTGCCAAAGGTGACAGAGGCCTCATACAGCCCTGCAACCCTTAAATGCTCTTTCAGTCTGGAGCACTAAAAAAGGGGAAAGTGTCACCTCATCAGCCCTGCTCTATTTTGAAGAACAGACTATGTGGGGTCATGCTCAACTCTTGGCTTGACCCCCTCATGGTACAGCCACCCCTTCCTTCACTATGACAATATGGAATGAAATCTTTCTCTTCTAAAAGTAGTCCCAGTTCCCCATGTTAATTGCAATAAATTTTAAGATAGGGCTAGGCAGAGAAAACTGGTTTACTTCCCTCAGTTGTTACTTATTCTGTCATTGTATCTCATTTAATTTATCTAGTCTAAGTTCAGTCTTGGCTAACAAGATGCTACAGAAAAGACAAGTAGTTCTTCTGAGACAAAAACTTTTTATTGGTACAGTGTAATCATGATGATTTTATGATTTTTTTTATGGTGTCTGTTCATCCCACCTTAGGAAAAAAAAATAGATGGTGGAGTCACCACTTCCAGTGTTTCAGTTTGTCAGCATTGCATATGTCAGTAATGTCATTTAACTCTGATTTGGAATAGTGAGGCTTCACTTTGCAGAAATGCCCTCTAACAATGAAAATGGGCTTACTATCTCTATTTCTCTTCTCTAAGAAAACAAATAACTAAGGAGTGGAAAAAAATAGATAATCTCTTGAATATATGTTGAAGATTAAACTTATTATGAGTTAAGTTCAACTCTAATGCATTTGTAAAAACAGTGACCCATTAGAATAATAAAGCCTGGTAGTATTATTAAAAATCCTCTAATATTTAATTAACAAAATAGATATTTTTTCCAAAATTTAACCATTTAAAAGTATTACCCCAATTATCAAGGTCTGTGAGATACTTATAATGTTGAACATTAGTTATGTTTCCTTGGAAATTCTATAGCCTCTTAAAACTTTCTGAAATACAGAATAGTTTTTCTTCTAATTTTAATAGAAGCATAGCCTGGCTCTTTATTAAAATTCCATACAACCTACTGCTGGCTTCATTCTATTAAATTTCATAGGACCTCTCCATAAAGTTTTTGTCATATCTTGTTAGGACTCATATCTCATTAGAATTTGCTTAAGAAGAGTGTTGTGTTCCCATTTGTTCATTGCACATGCTAGATATGGTGTCACCAGGTGCTGTAATTGAGGGTAAATGTAAGATATTATTGGTTGGTTTTGCAATGGAAGTAACTTTACTTTGAAATTCAGTTTGGTCTGATATACACATTCTGTAGTCAGTTTTGCAAAATACTTTTTGCAGAAATATTAATGAATGGGATGTCTCAAAGGATATGCATTACCTAAAGCACTCCCTATAGACATGATAGCATGGACTACATTGCATATGCATTTCTCTCCACTCCCTCCAGTGGAGAGAACTCAGCTTTGTGCTTATTATAATAAATTTTTAATGGGAAATATGTGTGTCTATTGACAAGCAACAAACAGAATTTTTGGCAGATTTAATACATGGGCTACTGTTCCTGTTGCTAAAAAATCAATTTTTTCATAAGAATCCTCTTTTATACATCATCAGTTACTGCACTTAGATAATTTTTGTACTAGGCAAACTGAACTAATCAGATCTAATGGCCCATCTGCTCTTAAGACAAAAATAGCACTTTCTACCAAAAATATGTGTGATATAAAAAAAGTCTTCATTGAATTTAACTGGTAGGTGAGAAAATATGTTTCAGCAGAAAAGCAGGTGAGCCCAGTCTTGTAATTTATGTCAACTTTACTTTTTTGCATTAATAATTGAGGATTTTTGGTAACTTTTCTTAAAGAGTGATGATCCAAATGGATTTTTTAACCATTGAGCCAAGATTTGTTTCTTATTTATTTCCCTGATCTGTACAGGGTGATATTCTGGATCTAGTAGCAACAAAGGGTATTTTGTCAATACCTTCACCAGTTCCAGGGTTTCACTTGTAAGTTACAACTAAACTACCTCTGTTCTACACCCAAATATATGATAATTTTTTTATGTGTCACATGTTTTCATATCTTCATTTAGCTTATTTTATTTAGTGGTTTCACAGACAGGCAACCATTTATTTTCTAGATATGAAGTTTTCAGAGTGAGTTTGCAAGAAATCTTTGACTACAACAAGATAACTCTACATGTGTTCTAGACTAAACTCATTTCATACAATAACATAATTGTATGAAACAACTTTAATTCTATAAGTCTCTGAACATGACTGAGGGTGTTTGGTTTTTTTCCCCCTAAGTTTTTAATAGCCCATAAATAACTTCTAGTACTTTTCAGAGAAGTTGTGGATTCCTCATCCCTGGAACTCTTTTAGATCAATTTAAATGGAGTTCTGACCAGCTTGGTCTAGTGGAAGGGGTCCCCCACCCATGGCAGAGGGGTTGGAGAACTACATCGTTTTTAAGGTCTCTTCCAACCCAGGCCATTCTAAAATTCTATGTTGTAGCTTTGTTTTCCTCTTCATCAAAGAGAAAAATGTTACAATTTCAAACCTGTGTATGAAAACATCAGCAAGAAGATGCAGTGGTATGGAACTTCTATATTGGGGTTGCAGTAGCTGACAAGAACCATTGCTGCTTGGCAGGGAAGAGGAACAGTCGTTTTCTTGCAGCCATACTGCATTTGCTGGTGGTGAAGGAGGGCTGCAGCTGCTTTCACACTCCCCAGTAATTCTACAGCAAGTGAGAACAAAGTCCTAAAAATTGTGTCTTTGGTTGAGAAAAGTTACCCAGAAGCACACTGCCTATGTACTTCTTCTTATCCATATGATCCTGCACTGCTTTGCTAAATACATGTAATGTATATTTTCCCTCTCATTTTTTATCTTGTATTAGGAAAACCTGACTAAGTGCTTACTGGTCTTGGAAAAAGCTTGTGATTTTGTTTTAATGTATGTGCATGAGGCAGTCAGACCCAACTATACCATCCTGTTTTAACTCATCTTCAAGAGACTATAGTACTCAGAAGATGTTCAGACCCATGAACTCAGTTAGTTAATGGAGATTACGGCCATTGGAGAATGATGTACAAAAGACATTTAATGGAAATAGTAGTGAGGAATGTTCACAGACATTGGAACTTCATAATACATACTGTTAAATTGTTAAAACAGTCTCTTCAACCGTTTTCAGCCAAGCCGAATAGTGGTCTTTGAAATAATTTCAAGGCACAGTGTTGGAATGAGCATACACCAAGGACAATTCTCAGTCTGGATGTAGCTGCCCTGTTTATCAGTTTGACCATGAGCTATTTGGTGCCAGCTGAGTTCAATGCCAAAAAGCCATTCCAGGCACATTTATTAGCATCACTATAGCCAAAATAATCCAAGTATTGTACATTTTGGCAAATTTTCCCCATTTTCTTCCAGCCCACTGCTCACAGCTTTAGTGCCCTGGAAGCAAGCAAAGGATTTAGTATAAACTGGTTTCAATCCAGAGAACCATACAAGAACCCATACCTAAAATCAACCAACAGATTCTCCTTTGGAATTTTGTCTTGAGATCATTAGGGTACTCCTCAGCATTTTCTGAGAAACACTAAGGTGCCTATCACTGAGAAGAAAGGTTACCTACCCAGACCTATGACTTCCAGCAAGCTCTAGTAGCTTCTAACAAGCTCTGTCAGATGCCCTTGATTAAATGCTGTGTTGAGCATTTGTTCCAAGTAACTCCTGATCAGGGAGGATCAAGCACTCTTCCAGCAGGCCACAGGGGCAGTTTAGCAGAACTGCTGTCTCAGGACACAGTTTCCAGGGAGAGCAGCTAGCAAAGGTGGTAATTCTTGTAGATAGGAGACAGAAGCTTTGCTAAGGGCAACACAGATGGGCTGAGTGGTGGTGTTGACATGCCACAGGACAGAGTTCCAGCAGATGCTGGAGCAGCAGCAATAGGGCTGTCCTTGGATATAGGAGACTATGAAGGATCGTCCAATTTAGGACACAGCCTCATAGACCTGGGGCTTCAGGGGTGCCTGGGGCCTCTCAATGGTACTGGGGTCAGAGGGTAAGGTGGGCTCCTTCCCTGCAATTGGTGAGCATGAATGAACAGGTTGGGTTGCCAAGGAAAGAAGTTGAAGGAAGAGACAAACTGACTTCACAGGACCAATGGTATTGAGGAAAAAGTCCACTGGATTTTCTCCAAAACCCTGCAGACACAAGAGCCTGAAAATCCAGCTGGCAGAGGCAAAGGCAGAATTTGTACATATCTGGATAAGAAACAAAGATTTACATGATGACCAAGACTGGATGCTTGTGACTTCTGTCTCCTTCAGCTCTTGTTTCTCCTGAAAATCTGCATCTATAGAACACAGCATTGCTCTTGTAGCAGATGAAGGTATGGGCACTCTGTCAAATAAAATACCCAACATGGCTGAGCTGAGCATCAGTAAGAAGTTCCAATCTGCTAAACTCATTTCCACCCACCCTGGGGAGATTTGCTGCTTTATAGAACTCAGATATGGGACTGTGGGAAGAAGTTGCTGGGGCTGAGTAGTCCTTCTAATCCCATCCACTGCTGCTTTACCATGTGTGCACTGATACTTCCAGGGGATATCTGAATATTATCAACTGTGACTACATGACTGAATGCAAGAGACAAGAGCATGGAAGCCTGGATGGTTTTCTCCTTGATCCTTAAAGTAAAGGAAATCATAGAATAGTTTGTTGCATCCTGGGTTTGGGTTCAAATTATGTGTTTTTTCTTTGTTAGTTCTCCAGTTCTCTGTACCCTTGTGCATTTCCCGGGTTTTCCCCTAGTGCGGTTTCTGTGCCCATCTCCCCATTCTCGCGGTCCCACTCACCCCAAAGCTCCATGTCCGCCCCTGCCGTGTTCCCATTGGTCACTGTAGTACACGTCATCACCACAATGCCTGTACCCATTGAGTGGGAGGGCTCCCCGTCCGCCCTGTCCCTCCCCTATTTCATCCCACTCCTCGGCATGCTCGAGGCCATTTGCATCCGTGCGAAACTGGGAGCGAGCTGCAGCTTTTCCACCACAGCTCTCGCAGCCAATAAAGCATCCAGCCGCCACGTGGACGGATTTGGACGAATTCCCTGCCTCTTTGTTTCTTCCCTCGTGCTGATGGCGAAGCACGGCCAACAGCCCACCCCGGAGCATGGCAGCAAAAGCGCCCAGGAACTGCGGCAAGCCCCGGCCCCAGTGAAAAGCTGAGACACCCAAGCCGGGCGCTCGAGAGCTGACCGAGGCCGAGAAAAGTAACGTGTAGCCGCGATAGTTTAGGTCATGAAAGATCTTTGAGTCCAACCCTTAACCCAGCACTGCCAAATACACCACTAAACAACATCCCTAAGAGATACATCTTATAAATATCTCCAAGGATGATAATTCAACCCCTCTTCTGAAGAGCCTGTTCCAATGCTTGGTAATCCTTTCAATGAAGAAATGTTTCCTAATATCCAATGAAAACCTCCACTGATGCAACTTGAAGACATTTCCTCTTGTCCTATTGCTTGAAAAGACCTGGCAGAAAAGACCAACATCACCTCACCCCAACCTTTGCTTGGGCAGTTTTGGCACTATAAAGTCTCCCCTCAGCCTCCTTTTCTCCAGACTAAACAAGACCAGTTCCCTCAGATCCTTTTGAAGGGCTTTAGGAAAGGGTTTCATGAGGACTGGATTGAGCTTACAGTCAATGCCTGATTACATACCAGACATGGAAAAAGGAGATTTTGCCTTCAACTCTGTAAAACTATTCTGGAGGATGGTGGTGGGAAGAGGTAGCACCCATCTGATAAAGTGGGTCACAATCATTTTTGCCAACAAGCTGACTAGTATGGTGAGAAAGGCTAAATCAGTGGGAGAGGAGAATGACAGCAAACAGTTCACTGAGGAAGTGGTGCACCAGGCTGGCAAGCAAAGAGTGGAGGGTGATTTGACAGGGAGAGGCCCCAGAAGGGGCATTACTGCAGTGATAACACAGCAGTGCACAATCAAACCAGGAGGTTTATGGAGTACATTGGTGGCAACTTCCTAACACATGTGACTGAGGAGCTGATAAGAAAGAAAACTCTGTTGGAGCTGTGTCATGTTTTGACGCTGGCACAATGCCAGCACCCTCATGAAAATGCACCTTCCCAAATAAATGCTGTGAGATGTGATCAGGAGCAGAGCAGAACAGGCCCAAGCTTAATAACAAAGGGAAAAAACTTTTTAAACTATTACTACTATAAAAGACACACACACTAAATCCAGGATGAAGACCCTCCAAAACACTCCTCCTCCCCCTATTCAATTTCCAAAAAAACCACAGTGAGACACCACCCGGGATTCCTTATCAAGTTGCCATACTTCAGATAATCAATACTCAGTCCATCAAGGGAGAGAGGACTCTCTCTTGCACCATAGACCCCCCAGGAAACACAATTGCCACCCTTCTGTGTTTCCATGTCACACATGGCAACTGCCTGGAGAAAATCTGCCAGTGTGACACTCTCCATGTCACAGTGTTCTCACCACCGTGCATGGACAGACTGCTCATAGGGCTCCTTTAAGCCTGCTTTGCCAAGGACCAAAAGAAACAACAGTTCAGCTTCTCATTTTGGGACCACAGTCCCATTTTCTTCCTCCCCTGGGGCCAAGGGTCTCAAGAACAGAGATCATCTTCTTCCTGAAGACAGAGGGCATCACCACACCCTCCTCAACTCTTCTCTGTTCATTCCACTCCTGTGCTGGTAGTTGCTGAAGCAGATCTCTTGGCTCACCATTGCATCCCCCTAAAAATGCAGTCTCTGTTGCAGGAGAATTTGGTTTGGTCTATGGCTAACAAGAAAAGTCCAGCCACAATCCACTCCATCATCTCCTCCCACCAAAAAAAAAATCCTCCTTCTAACATCTCAGGTCCCAGACTATCCCTCTTCTACTTCAAATCGAGGAGGAGTAATATTTTACAAAGCCCTAATTTCCCAGGAAAGGGTTAAAAGTCTCGGACTCCCAGGATGTCTCTGCCCAGAACTCTAACTCCCACGGCTGGGCACCTCCCCCCCTACTCCTTCTCCTCTGCTAGCAAATTCCAGGTGCTGTCAGGCTCTCTGTCTCTTTCCCTCTGGGGGGGTGGAACAAAGACATCTCCGTTTCACTCCACCCTTTTGTCCCCAGGGGGCCCGCCCAGTTCCAGTCCTTCAGCCCCTGGCCTACCTCCCCCAGGCCACATGGCTTCCCCTCCCCCACTCAGCCTGTGGCTGGGCATGGGAGAGTCTGCACTCTCCAACCACCGGAACTAAAGAGAGAGTTCCCCTGACAGTTCTTGCTTTTAACCCCCTGTGTTCTCAAAGTCATGTCCATGCCTTCAGTGGTCACTCCAGGTGCCAATATCTAAACCTGACCACTGATTGGTTTGACCACAACTTTCTGAAAATTTCAATTCCTTGTCAAACCACGACAAGCTGGTACTTACAAACAAGGAAAAACTAGTTAGGCATTAGAGGTGGGATCAAGTTTGGCAGCAGCCACTATGAGAGTGATCACCAGAAGAAGGAGTAAGGCAAACAGCAGAATCACAGCTTTAAACTTCAGCAGACTACATATTTGGCCTGTTCAGGCATCCTCTTAGAAGAACCCTATGGGATATGGTCCTGGAGATAAGGGAATTTCAGCAGAGCTGGGGTTTTTCGAGAATCAGCTCCTCCAAACTCACGAACAGTCTATCCCCATGTGCGGAAAAGAAAGCAATATTGTCAGGAGACTTGCACAGAGAAACAAGAAGCTCCTGAAAAACATAAAAAGGAAGCAAGAGATGGGAAAAATAAGAGGTGGAGTAGAGTACAGTAGCTCATAAAGTATCTATTAATATTTTCCAAGACTGAGGAAAAGAAAAGCCTAGAGAAAATGTGGATCCACTGCTGAATTGGACACATGACTGGAAGAAAAAGAAAATGGAAGAGGCCAAACAACCCTATGCCTTTTTCTTCTCAGTTTTTACTGGTAAGACTAGTAATTCCTGCAGTTACCAGAAGAGTCTGGAGGAAATTATTTTCCTGTCACTGTACAAAGTAATAACCATGCAAGGGCAATTATTTCTTTATTCATTGAATTTTTCCTATTTAAAGAGTGAGCAGACCTAAAGGGCAAAGAACACATTGATGTTTGCTAATGTTAGGATAGTTCATTGGTAGTTAGGATAGTCTGATAATGTCAGGACACATTCATTGACATATCTATTTTTCTCCTCCTGAAAAGGTTATTCTAATGATGGATGAACACCTAAAGAAGCTCAGGATTGTACACAATATTGATAAACATATGGTAGCTTAGATAGTTTATTCATCTTAGGTCAATTTTTTTGTATTACACCATACATCCAATAGTTATCTACTTAATTTTCTAGATTGTTTTGTTTTTTTTAATGTTTGTCTGTGTGTATCCACCATCTCAGAAGCCCAATGTAACTTTAAATATTTCCTATCCATTTATTTTTGTTTACTTCTTTCTTGACCAGCTTTGAAATCCATCCACCATGTTACAGTAAATGAAAGAGAAGATTGCAATGTTTTTCGTGTTCAGGAAGGTGTCATGGGAAATAGATTATTACAACATCATGAGTTTTTCAGTATGGGTCAGTCACTGAGACTTTAAGCTGTTTTAGTTGCTCTTTTTTAATGTAGAGATGCAATTTATGCCTCCATGAAAAATTACTTAGTTTTCCTTAGATGTCTTACATATGTTCATTATTACTTTACTGATCACCAGGAATTCCATAAAGATCTATTGGTAACAGTTAAGCTGATTGTCTAACCAATGGAATTAGCTTTATATTTTATGTTTTCAAATAAATTTTTAAAAATGCAAAAATGAAACTTTAACAGATATAAAATCATATACAAGATGGAACAAAAAAAGACTTGCTTCTTTCTGATTTTAAATAGAGGAACTGAAGACTAATCTTTAAGCACTCATGTCCCCTCTAATAAGTTATAAAACCCCTGTCTATGGAGAAATACATTTTTATTAAACATTATATTCAAACTTAAGAAACTGAAAATGAGTTCTATTCATTAAATACACAGAAGAAATAAATATTTTTGTTTTCCTAGTATTAACCTATCGTAAGTTATTCTTGCTTTTCTTTCTATTTGATTACATCAGTCTTGCTTTATTATTCAATTTCTGTAATACTCATGGTAATTGGAGTATTTCCTCTCATTGTGCTTATTATCATATCTCTTATTACTTTTTGTACATGCATCTGTTTTAACAAGGGATTATTAAAATTGTAAAACAGATAATCTTTACCATATTTTGATTGGCCACTTTTTGTTTATATTTGACAACAAAGAAAGGATGGGAGTTTTAACCACAACCATTATGCATAGGTTAGAGATCAGAAAACACAGAGAGGCAAACTGTGGCTTTATTACAATTAATGAATTCTTCCTCCTTTTTTACTTCTCTTCATTCCTAGCAACTTGTCACATAGCATGAAAGTAGCAAAATATACTATTCTCTTTCTGATTTGTTAGTTCTGTTCCTACTGTTAGGGGGTTGGGAAAGGACTTCCAAGTCTATACTGATATACAGCAATTATCCATCTAATAATGTGAAATCAAAGAGAAAATATACCTAAAAGATCAATAAATTCCCTGAATAGGACATTCTTACACATTTAAACCAAACAAATAATGTTTAGAAAGAAAAACTCCTTATATCCTGGCTTACAAATAAATCACTGTTAAAACTAAAGTATTTCGTAGTTTTTATCTTAAAGCTTCTGTATTTCAATAATCTTGTTTGCAGTCCTGCAACAGTAACACAATCAGCTCTCTTCCTTTTAAAAGGAAAAATAATAACCAAAATGCTAATGCCACACTCCTGTTCAAACTGTCATAAATTGACCATTCCTATTGTGCAAATTTCACTTCTACAGGAATACAAATAAGAAAGTCTTCCAGAATACTCAAATACAGAAAACTTTGTGAATAGACTTTGTATGCACACAAGTTATAAGTTATCTAACAAATAAATTATAATTTATTAGCTCTGA
Organism: Anomalospiza imberbis; assembly: GCF_031753505.1. Classification (NCBI taxonomy): domain Eukaryota; kingdom Metazoa; phylum Chordata; class Aves; order Passeriformes; family Viduidae; genus Anomalospiza; species Anomalospiza imberbis. The sequence continues at coordinate 15,584,413 of NC_089681.1, read as the reverse complement.
TCAAGACAATTCATTCTGACATGAATTAAACTTTGAACTCTAGTTCTTTGATTAGTATGGGTCTCCAAGTGTATAATAAAATCCAGCTTCTCTGACTTCCAGTTTTTAAGTGGTATTTCTAATGTTTGCTTATATAGCTAAAATTTTCTTAAAGGATATTTGGCTATTAGACTTTTTATTCAGGGAGAAATATATTTTCAAGAGATGAAAACACTGATGGTAGTTGAACTACACAGATACAGCACAAGCTGGAAGGAAACACTGCATGGTCAGAGCATCACACTTAGTGGTGAGAGGAGCAGACTATGATCCTCATGGTGACACACACATTTCATAGGATGAATGAATTTGTTTCAGCATGGAAATCTAACTGCAGAGTCTTTGTGCAGTTTAGAATAGAAAAGGCCTCCATAGATCATGTCTTCCAACACCTCACCTGAAGGGCCAGCTTAGATCAGCTTGCTCAGGATTTGACCAAGAAAGACTTGAATATTTCTGTCAGTGGAGCCTACATACCTGTGGGCCCCTGCTCCACTTTCTGACCATACTCATTATACCTTCCCATTAGATAGCAGGAGATAGCAGTAAAACCCCACCAAGTTGCCTCTTATCCAGGCTGAACAAATCCCATTCCCTCAGTCTCCCTCATCTATGCCATATTTTCCAGCCTCATGACCACCTTGGTGGCTCTCCACCTGACTCAGATTAAGCAGGACATCATCTCTTTTTGTGTCAAGGAGCCCAAATCTGGACATAGTACTCCAAATGTGATCTCAAAAATGCCATCAGAGAAGACACTCCCTTGTGCTAGACTTTTGCTTCTGCAACCCAGGAAGTCATTGGCCATCTCTGCTGCAAGGACACACTAATGAACCACATTCAACTTTTGCCCCACAGTCCACTGTCCTTTCTTGCAAAGCTGCTGCCAGCTGACTCCTGCCTGCCCTGGTGGGTGGAGTTATTCATTCCAAGGTACAGGACTTTGCATTTTACCTTGTCAAACTTCATGATTTTCCCATCAGCTTACTTCTCCAAACTTCTGATGAGGTTTCTCTAACAGAAGCCCTGCCTTATGATTTATGAACCATTCCCTCATTTTGGTATCATCTGTGAAATTGTTAAAAGTGCACACAAAGGTATCATTCATGTTGTTAATAAAAGTGCTAAAAGTGTTAGGTCTAATGTCTACCCCTTAAGACACCACTGATGATCAGCTGCTAGCCAGGCTGTATACTGTTGATGAGCCTGGTAGTCTATAAAATTTCTACCCATTTATACACTCCAGCTTTCAGCCATTTGACTAATAGAAGATTATGACAGACCATATCAAAGGCATTGTGAAAGTTCAATATATACCACATTTACTGCTCTACTCTCCTTGACAAAACCAGACCTCTGATCCTAGGAAGCTAACTGGTCAGGGACACATGCTGCCTGTCTCTTCTTGCCTGCAGGTGCTTCTTCTTCTTCTTCTTCTTTCTTCTTTCTTCTTTGGTCTTTCTTTTCTTCTTTCTTTTTTCTTCTTCTTCTTCCTTTTCTTCTTTCTTCTTTCTCCTTCCTTTCTTTCTTTCTTTCTTTCTTTCTTTCTTTCTTTCTTTCTTTCTTTTCTTTCTTCGCCTTCTTCTGTTTCTTCTTCTTCTTCTTCTTCTTCTTCTTCTTCTTCTTCTTCTTCTTCTTCTTCTTCTTCTTCTTCTTCTTCTTCTTGAAAGTGGGTATATGTAGCCTTTTCACCAGGATCATGGACCTACAAGGCCAGCAGCAGACCTTGCCAGTAAAATCAAAGGTGAGGAAACAGAGGCTTAAAAGTTCAACCTTTTCCAAGTACTTCAGCTTTAGATTAATCAGGTTGCTTTGGAAAAAGAGGATATACACCACTGGTTTCTGGAGAGTGGAGTGCCATGAGGAAGAAATACTTAATTCAGAGTGAGTTACTGCTACTGGAAGTCCAACAGCTGTGATAGGTAATAATAAATAGAGAAGACTGAATTTCTCTGTATTTTGGTTAGGAGTAAATAAATTTTATTTCTTACTGGAAATGTGAAAAATACATTTTCAAATGAGTTTATTTAAAAAAAAATCAATGCAATTTAAGCTTTCTCAGAAAAGTCTTTGTTTATGTCTAAGAAATTCCTATTAAAAAAGAGCAGATTCTGGCTATCCAAAATAGCCATTCACACATTTTCATAGTTTTGAATAATTATTGATTCTGAGTTTTTGCAACTGGTATGAATCTTTGCAGTTACTTATCAATTTTCTGTTATCCTGATTTTATTTTGTTAATATTAAACATCAAACACCTTATTTTCTGATACATTTTGCAAGAGTTTTTTTCCTTGGGAAATTATTTTATGTAGCTATGTAGGAGATGCACACACAGAAAAAGAGGATTGTCCCTTTCTAGATGTTCAAAGGAAGCTATGACATCTACATGGAATAAATACATGTCATGTATTCAAGCAGTGTAGCTCAAAATACACAGAGGTCCTTTAACTACCTTAGAGTGTAGATCTCCAGGTCTTTGGAAAGTAGATATTTACAACTGTTCTCTCTTTGATAAATGGAGTGTGGAATGGTTTGAGGTTTTTTTTTTTTTACATTGCTTGTGCTTTAAAAAAAGGGGAATCTGGAGAAAGTGGACCCCCAGTGTATAATGGTTTAGCAGTTAGAATAATCACTCATAGATATAAAAAATTTGATTTTAAGCCTTTCTGTGACTGATGAAGCTGAAATCCGTAGAGCAATGTCTGCTGAGACAGTGTCCCAACCACCTGATTATCATCCATTCTGGATGACAGACTGAGGAGCACAATTCACCTCTCATCCTGAAGATATTTCCTTTCATTGTGAGGAAAAAGAGCATTTGGGGAAGCCTGGCTCTGTAACAGAATACTGAACACTTTGCTCAGCAAATGATTTGGATCCCAAAAGGGTTTTTGTGTCTTGCATCAAACAGATATTAAATAATATGAACTGAATATAATCCCCTGGGAACAAAATATAGTACTATTCCTTCCAGAATGAGGACTCGAACCACACTGTATATAACTTATGTATCTCTATGTTACTTTGAAAAAAGACCATTATTGTTCATCCTCTTTATGGAGGCTATTCAAATGAACAGCTTGAAACTTCTGGAGTAACTGTTCTGGACTATTAAATGCCCAAGCAAAGATGAACAAATAGCTCAAAGTCCACTTTCATGTCAAGAGAACTGGAAACAGAGGATTATTTCTCTGATGATTTCTTAAATCTGACATTTAATTTACAAAATCTTTGCGCAAGTTAAGGAAATCAGTCTGGGGAAGTCTTATTCCTCAGAGTTTTCTTATCAATTTTAAAAACTGCAGCCTATATTTAGGGTATTTTCCAGAGGGGGAAGAGAATTATTATCTAGGTTTTCTTCTGTTGACTTTTATAGTAGGAGGGATAGGTGAGCTGTGAACCATTGCAAATCCCATGTATTGACCCAAGAAATAAGCAAGTAAAAAATTGAATCCAGGAAGCTGTCCCTGAGGAAAGCAAATACTCTGAAGGCCTGAATTCAAAGCTGATTTTGTTGAAAATATTTGCCATGGATTACAGAAATTATGTGTGAAGCAAACATTTCATAAATGACATACATATATATATATGTATGTGCATATATATATATATACACACTGACAAAATCCTTATAAACCTACCAACAGGGAAGGAAGCCTATTTGGTGAAATATATTGATTTTGAGATATTACAAGAGCTAACTAGTGATCAGACGGTTAGGCATAAACTTTATACAAACATCACATGTGGAGCTGTGAGCTAGGATGGTACTCATTTTGACTGCAGCTGAAAATCTCATATAAGAAAGAACTGAACTTTCAAGGAACACTGATAAAAGAGCCCATTTTCCATCAACCAGTCTCCAATGTTAATCTGCATTCATGCAAGTGTAGCAGATGGAAATTCTTAGTTTGTTATAAATTTTCTGCACAGATAAGGTCTAATTTTTGTCTATTTTTCTTCTCCCACTCTTAGATGGAGCACCCCATTTACTACCTGGTGGTTAAATTGATTCTATGGGAATAATGGAGAGATTATTCACTTCATATCTTTTTATCTATTCTTCCCTAAACTCTTCATCTAACAGACTAAATGCCTTGATTCTAAAAGCCTGATTATAAAGTTAAAAGCCATACTGCTTTAAATCATTCAGAGATTTTCAGAAGTTCCTGAACATTACCACATCCCCTGTAGCTTGCATTTGACATGCTTCCTACTTGTTCTCTGTGGTGAGAACAGGCTTTCTGTTTTCTGTTTGTACAGCACCAAAGAAAATAGGGATCACGACCAGCACAGGGACGTCTAAATAGTGGTAAAAAGATCTAAACCGCTTTACTATGAACATGGTTTGGAGAGCTGGGGTTGCGGAAGAGAGGGCTCTGGGGAGTCCTTAGAGAAGCCTTCCAATGCCCAAAGGAAGCCTACAGAAAGCTGAAGAGGGGCTTTTGATGAGCACATGTAGGGATAGGACAAGGAGAAATTGCTTTAAAACAGGGCAGGTTTAGATTAGATATTGGAAGAAACTCTTTACTGTGAGAGTGGTTAGGCACTGAAACAGGCTGCCCAGAGATGTTGTGGGTGCTTCATCCACAAGTGTTCAAGAGATTCAGGCTGGAGGTGGCTCTGAGAAACCTGGTTTAGTGGAATATGTCCTTGCCCCCTGTAGAGAGTTTGGAGCTAGATGATCTTTCAGGTCCTTTTCAAACCGTTCTATGATTCTGTGATTCCTAAAATAAGCAAGTAAAGACTACCCTCCAAAGTCTTTGAGGGTAGTTTTGAGATTTTTTTTAGAATATCACAAGCATTAAAAAAGCCATAACCTCATCTTTAATAGTATTTCTAGCATTTCCCCCTTTGTGACAGGACAGAAAAAAAAGGGGGAGAGGAACAAGAAGTTAATCTATTCAGATGTGTATACTTTGCAATATTTATTCCAGTCTGAGCTAAGTTGTTCACTTCTGTTGGTTTCTGCCCAGTTCCAGTCATAGTGGTCAAGAAAAGAAAAACTTTGTGTCTTGGTGTTCCCTTGTATTGTAGAGCGAGTACTCCAAAACTGGAGAACAACCTGAGACAGACCACAGCCTTAGTTTCTTCTTTCAGCACCAGAAGAAAACCAAATATCACTGACTAGAATTGTGAGTGGAATTACTCCCTCAGAAGACATTACATCTAATGACATGATTCACTGAACAAGAAGCTAGAGAGGGATTTAGGAACCTTGAATTGCTCTGTCAGAAATTCACAATGTGTACTCAGACAAATAGTCACTTCTGTTGGTTGTCTATGACCATTCTAACTCTAGCTTTCCCTTTTTTTAGTGATCAAGTTTAATGTCCTGTTCCATATCTGATACAATGGTATAGTGCTCTTAGCTGAAGTCTGACAGGGCTTCTGTACCAGACCATGTAGGGGTACTTCAACACCTTGCAATTTAACTGACCAATTCCCATAGAGTCTTTTATTTACAATTTTTGACCAATAACAATTATTGAATATACTGTCATCACTGTTTATGTTATCTGTACTACTTAGTTAATTGTTATCTGGTAAATTCTGTTTATATCCTCTTTAAAATTACTTACTGCAACAAAGCAAATAGTGCCAATAGCAGAAGAGAATGTTGGCAGAAGGAAATAACTAATTATGATGAAACTGCTTGTGGCAACATTACCTTACTGCAGTAGATATATTTTATAAAAAAGTATGCTTTTTATTCATTTCAAGGATTTTACTGGAGGAAGCCACTAGGTTATTCTTAAAGACTGTGGAGACCTGGACTTCTACAAGCTTCCAATTCTAAGGTTTCCCAGTGTGGAGTTTCCAAAAGCACATGTTCATCCTTTTGTACAGCTCCTGATATTGCATGTCTTCTGTGCGTTGTACTTTTTTCTGCTCCGTTCATTTTAACAAAAGGGGTGAATTCTTGCTTAGTTTATTGAATTTTTTGCTTTTTACATTCAGATTTTGCCATTCACATTAGCAAGGAATGGATTTTGCCTGCAATGAACAATAAATCCTTGTTTCAAAAATCCTTTCAGCCTGAGCTGTTGCATGTTTAGTTGGAGTTACTAAATTTGAAGCTGATTTATTTTCCCTTTTCACTGCCTAATGCCCCAGTAAAAACCTAAAAATGGTTTAAGAACTTGGTAAGACCGAGAGTGATGGTGCTCTCTCCATACAGTGAGCTTAGACTGCTGGTGGCACATGCTAACAAAGCAGGGGAAAGGTCATTGGTATTTCTTTGCCTTCTGTTTTAATTATTTTGTTGCTTCCATTGTTGTACTATATTTTAGCAGATTTATTTTCTGAAACTGACAGGGCAGGGAAGTACTATTACTCACGCTTTACAGATGGAACTGGTAAACACTGATAAGCAATGACTTTGGACATAATTGGATATAATTGTATTCTAGAAACAGCTTTCAAAACCAGATCACATTGTAAATATCTGTTATGATAGGTTTGGGTATAATTTGATCATGTCTTTGATCAGCAGAATGGATATTACAACAACTCTTATGAAATTGTAGCTCTTTTTCTTATCTGTTCTTCTTGCTTAATGCTTAGCACTGGATTTTTTATATAATTTCTTGGTCCATTTAATATGTTATTATAATATATTTTAAAATACACTGATTATTCATCCTAAATGGCCTGATTATTTTCTACAGACTTCCCACTGTCACTCACCAGAAATTTTCATGTCTAAGAAACTCACTCTAGTATATACAGCTTTATCTAAAACTTATGTCAGTCTATGTGCCTTCCATCCAGTCTAGGCCCTATGTTACAGGTGGGAAGGCTTCAGCCAATTTTTTTTTTTTTCCTAACCTCAACAAGATCAGAAATATTTCTCTATTATATCCTAACTGGAGAAGGTTTAAAATAAAAAGGTGTATTTAATCAGCTTAATGTGTCATACCATTTTAATACAAGTACAGAGAGCTGTGAGGTTTGAGAGCACTGCAATGACACCTGAGAACCAGGACTGCTCCAGAGTGCCACCTTGTGTCCCTGTGAGCTGATCTCCCACACCAGTTTATCCCCCAGCAGCACTGGGTGCTGGTGGTACCCTCATGTTTATTACAGTGTCCTGTGAAGATAGTATGAATTCAGAAACAAGTGGTTTGGAAAGCCACAGAATCATAGAGTGAGGTGGGAGGGAAGCTCTGGGGATTGGTTGGCTCAACCCCACCTTCTCAAAGCAGGGTCACATAGACCAGGCTGCTCAGGGCCATGTCTAGGAAAGGTTTGGGTCTCTTCAAGGAAGAAGACTCCACAGCATCTCTGGGCAACCTGTTCCAGTGTTTTATCACTATTAGAGTAAAACAAAATTTTCTTATGTTTAAACAGAATTCCCTTGAGTTCAATTACAATTAATTGCCTCTCATCTTTATCTCCACCATATCATGGTCACTCTCACCAAGGCTCCTCCCAGCCTTCAAACTCCAGCTAGTGCTTCCTTGTCTGTAATTCCCAGGTCCAGATTGAGCTTTTTCTTGTCATTAGATTTATGACCTAAGAAAAGTTTAAATTTTTGACCCATGCCTTCCAGAAAAATTTTGGGCTGCTTATGCCCTGCTTTGTTTTTGCTCTAGCCAGTCTATTTCTTCTTCTTCATCAGGTGGTCTGATACCCACCACAGTGACATCCCCTTATCCTGACTTATTCTGTCTTATTTGGTTCATAATCCTTCCCCAGGTAGAACTCCATTAATGCCCCCTGTTCCTTCACAGGAAGGGCAATTATCCCTTCTTCACTGTCCCAGCCTGTCCTTCCTAAAGAATCCTTATCCATACATGGAAGTACTCCAATCATGTAAGCTATCGACCACAGCCATAATTCCAACGAGATCACAGCCCTGCAATGGCAGACCAATCTCTGGTTACTCCTGTTGGTTCCCTGTGAGGTACTTCACAGAAGCACAGTCACGAGGCTTTCACAGAAACTGAAGATGTCAAACAGGGTCAGACCCAGTGTTGACCTCTGGGTGTAACCTAGTAATGACTGGACTTCAAATAAACCTCATGCCACTGATCACCACCCTCTGGGACCAGCCATTCAGCCAGTTCTTAATATAACTCACTGTCTGCCCACTCAGCCCATAATTCATCACCTTCTTTCTCTCTGAGGATCTTATGGGAGGCACTGCCAAAATCCTAGCTGAAGTCAAGATAGACAATACCCACAGTTCTCTCATCATTCACCAAGCCAGTCATTTCACTATAGAAGGTTTTCAGGTTGGTCAAGCTTTACTTACTCTTTTAAAATCTGTGCTGACTGCTCCCAATTGCCTTCTTGTCCTTCATGTACCTGGAAAACATCTGCAGGATTAACTCAGAAACCTGGAAGAAAGCTTATGAACATACTTAGAACTTGCTTTTAATGGGACTAGGGACTACTCTTTTGTTTCCAACCAGATTTCAGAAGAATAAAATCTAGAAAACAGAAGGACAAAGTAGTCTGAAACTCCACCTCATTGTGTGTTGTGTGACTTTACCAGTCCATTTAGCTTTCTCAGGACAGACTAAGAACAGTTACACAGCTGAGTCCAGCATGGCAGTTCCTGACTGCCAAAAGTACAGATTAAAACATACAAACCTAATCCAAAGTAAACCACAGAGATGTATTTCCAACACGAAACATGCACATATACCCAAGACTGTTTCAAGACCTCCACACTCTTACCATTTGACCATTGCCAGTGGAATCATTCTCTCATAGAACAAAAAATGCATCAAGGTTATCAAGGGACCTGTGCTGGGTGTTGGTAAAAATTAGTTTACACTCCTTGGTTGCCTTTTGTAAAGCAATATTTAAGATAAGCCCTCACACAGGTACCTAACATCTGACTTGCCTTGGGATGCTTTTTATTTCTTTTGGCTGAGGTCACAGCCCCAGATGACCCATCCCATTTTAAACATGGAAGTGTTTGAATTGTTTTTTAAGATAAGTGTCCATTAACCAGCCTTTTGTGCCATCAGTGATATCTGTAGACTGTTATAATTCATAATTTATACCTGAGCTTTCCAGACTGGTAAAAGAAAACTCCATCTACTCAAAGTCAAATCTGTATTGAGTCTGAACACTGAAACTGAAAGAATATCAAAAATGCAACTTTTCAGGTGCTGATCAACCTGATATGGGCAGTAGGAGCAAGTTTGTATATAGGGACAGGAACCTCTTCATGTAACCCTGCCTAAAGCAATTTTTACTAGTCAGACTCCTTGTAGACAGAATACTACTGGACAGACTCTGACAATATTTACACTCACACAAATTCCCATAAAGTAAGGGAATTTTTTTTTTTTTCTTTTTCTAGAGGGGAACTGAGGAACAGAGGAGTTAAACAATTTCTTCCAAGACACACAGGAAATTTGTGTACAGAACAGGAAATGAAATGCAGTAAGTTGGAGCCCATTATTTTACTCACTTCCTTGTAAAAATGATCTTTCACCATTTTCACCAAAGCAGCCATAAATTAGAATTTCCTCCTTTCTTCTAATCTGGGATGTTCTTATACAGATGCAGTGCACACCTGCTTCTATCTTAATGAATATGATGGCAAGTTATAAATCCTTCTTGGTAATGTCCATAGCCCTAATTATTGAATTTTTCTTGTAAAAAGCTGAATTTAGTTTTCAATTCTATTTACCTCCTATTATGCTTTTCTTTGTTTTATCTTAAGTTTGTAGCTTAGCATTATTGTTCACAGATTTGCTCATGAAAGTGAAAAGTAAACAGATATTATGCCAAAAAACAGTATTTCAAAACTCACCCATTAGCACAACATTTGGAAGAAAATTAATTTCATGCTTTAAATATCCACAGACTCTGGATGAGAATATATTTGTTCTGTTATTCTTTTCTTTCAATTTTTCTTTCAAAACTTAATTCTATTATACAGCAAGGGGAAATATTTTTAGACTGTTTGTCATCTAGCCCTTCATTATGGTTTAGGGTTTTTTAGCTCCTAGTACCTCCTTTCTCATTATGCGTTTTCTGCCAGAGTTAAACATTTCTTTCCAGACTTCTGTTGCATGGGTATCCAGTGCAGTCAGTGGACCTCTGGTTTTGATTCCTCAAAGCATTTAATCATCTATCCAATGAATTAAAAGTGTTTAAGTCCCTTTAGGATTAAGTCAAACTGGAGCACATACACAAATGTTGTCTCCAGACCATGTTATCCCTTCATCTTTTTAGTCAAGTGTGTACATTGATTTATGTCAAAGACTTTAAACTTGGCTTGATTTTTATGTTCACTAGAGATCCATCGAACAAATAACAGTTCATGAGAAAATGAGATAAGTTTTCAAAGCTTTGAATGTTTCTGTAAGACTAACATTGATATTGAAATAACGAGAACTTTTCAATTAATTCATCTATTTATCAATCTAAAGAACAGATCAGACCATTGGCTTTATCTTAAACCAAAAATACAAATTTCTGACCAAAATTAATATGTTTTTGTACAAGCAGCTATCAAAGTAGATTACAAAAAAAATGAATTTCAACTCTAACTACTGTGATCAACACACTGTTTCTATTAATTCTTCCTCATGAAATTTTTGAAATTTTAAATTTATATCTCAGATGTTAGGTATTTCCACCAATATCCTAACCTAAAAAAGAGAGGCTCGAAATCTTGAGAGATTTTCTTGTGGAAATTGCAGTGCCTTCTATTCTTATTCTCATTGGAAGTACTATAGATAACTTTTTGTGTTGTGTTTGTGGCTGTTTTAATTATTTGATTAGAGCAACATGTAGAAGCCTAGCTGCAAATAGGGCCCCATGACGCTGGGAGTTGCATAACACAGAGCTTTGGTTTCTTTCCCTTCAGAGAGGAATGAGAGATTCAGGGAGTGAAAATAAAACAGAACAAAACAATGACAACAATGACCAAACAAAAAACCCAAGCAAAATCCAACCATCTCCAAAAGAGAGAATAATGCCATGAATTCACCTACAGAAAGGTAGTTCTTCTTTCCAGCCTCTCCTTTCAAGACTGGAAATATTACTTCACCAGTCATGGAATAGCACTAACAAGGGTACAAAAAATCACATATATTGGGTAACTGTCTTAGAGGCTGAATATAGATTCTTCATGAGAGAAGTTTTAGCCTCACTAAACTGAGGAGTGAATTAAAATTCCTCTTCACATGAACACACCAACCTGTTGTTACATAAAGACAAGCACCAGAGGCATGGAAGTCTTGAAAGTAAGAGCCTATTTTTCAAAGAGTAATTGTAGACATTTACTTTCATAAGAGAATTATGCAATCAAAATGCCTTCAGAAGAAACAAAGATTGGTATTCCACAGACAATCTTACGTTCAGCATTAACCCTCTAGGGATAATCTCCTGTTCACTTCAACTTGATCCTTCACCTATTAATCTTTAATATTTTTACTCACACATCTAATTTTCTTTGTGCAGTGTGTAGTTATATTTCCAGCTCTAGGTTTTAAAGCTTAATCTATGGACCAGGAGCCTAAAATTTAGGCATTGCAGCACTGGGCTTAAAACCTCCACAATCCCCTTATTTAGTTGATTCCGAAGTGAATACCCTAGGATCAGCCAGGAAATCTGTAGCAAAGTCAAAACCAATATATCAGTCTCCAGGAACTTGGGCAAAAGGCCATTGTTTCTATCACTGTAGGTTTAAGATTCTAATCCAAGGTGGAATAGGGAAGTGGGGAAAAAGTAACTCCAAACACTTTTAAAGAGTAGTCAGAGGAATCCTAAAAGCAAGTAAAGCTGCATATTGATCTCTAGTTTTTCACAAATTCCTTGATTTTTCAGTATATATAAGAGCTTCACAACTGGGAGCAATTATGGACAAAAATTATTACATGATGTATGAGTCAACATACAAATGATCTTTGGGAAAGGAGGTTCTTGAAAGGGAGTTTTGGCATATGAAACACTATAAAGAGCACTGCATGGTTTGATTGTTGGGGGAATTATATACTGGTATGTGACACCTTTGGGAAAAGTTCTGAGAAGTAGGTCAGGTGCCGTGAGTCTATAGCAGACTGGTTACTTATTCATTGGGATCAGCTGCTCTGAGCTTCAGGAAGTTCAGGTCTCAGCAGCTGCTGTGTAATCAGGGCGCAAAATGCTTTACAATGGCTGACTATAAAAGATTGGAATTGAGTGAGAGGGCCTGAGTTATTGTCCTCTTGTGACTGGAACATGCAGCACATACAAAATTCTCTCATGCTTAAGCCTTTCCTTTATATTTCCAGTGTTCATGAAATTAATTTTAAGCCACCAAGGGTTTCTCCCCCCTTCCCCATGTCCCCTCAATAATTTCTGGTTCCAATTTAGGGTTTTTTGATTGGTTTGGGTTTCTTTTTTTGTTTCTTTTTATGTTTTTGGGTTTTTTGGGGTTTTTTTGGGCTTTTTTGGGTTTTTTGGGGTTTTTTTTTTGTTTCTTTTTTTTTTGGTTTGGGATTGTTGTTTTTTTTTTCCCCATAAATATGTTTTAGATGGATGTAGTGCTTGTGAAAGTTGCCAGCCTATTTGATCCTGGACTGGGGGGAGGGTAAACCTTAAGTTTTGAAAAGAACTAGGACCTCACAGAAGGAAGAGGCCTAGAAAACATTTGATAACTTGGAGAAAAAAATAGTAGTGGAGGATAAAGTATCAGATTACCTCATCAAAACAAAGCTGAAAATCCTGTCTGCCTCAAGTAGGATCCTAAGGAGTCAGTGGATGTCCAATATATAGCCGACTACCACTCTGGGAAAACCAGTACATTTTCCACCCCTTCCTCCATACCATTTACATCATGTTCAGATCCCACACTATCCAATATAACCAACTTAGCAACCACCCCCCTTCCCAAGCCTTGATATTAATACAGCACATCGCTCCTTTAGTCCATAGACTACACATAAAATGCTCGTAAAATATCCAGTGAATTCATTTAGTCCACGACTTTGGGTTCCATCTGTTATAGTGGTCATGCGGAACAGTAGAGGTGGTCTGTTGTGTGGAACTATTGGGCACCAAAACCAGATCAGGTTAAGTTGCTGCTGCATTTGCACTTGAAAGTCTTCTCTTTCATTGGTTCATGTGAGTCCTGTTGTAGTAATTCCTACTGAATTTCCATAACAGCCTTGACCCCTGGTCCCTGTGGACCAGACCACAGTGTTTACCATTGCAATGAACTCCTCCCCTTGCTCCTGCTCTGCCTTGGAGTCATCCACAGAGTGCAGTCCCTTAGGAATGTACCTGCTTCTAGTGGAGCCTTCCCTATGAACCCCATCTCACCAGGGGTATAATTGCTGCAGCAAAGGTTTGTTCGCAGTCACTTTGGGACACATCTCTTCCAGCATGGCCTTCTCCATGGTCCAGGAAGCCTTAGAGCTCTTGCTGGATATAATCCTTACCAATGGCTGCAGTGCCTTCAGGTGTGAACCTGCTCCAGCTTGGCCTGATCGTGGCTGCAGTCAGGGTGTCCAGTTCTGTCATGGGCTTATGTATGACCACACACTTTGAGGTGCTGCAGCGTGACCTCATATGGTAGCTTGGACTGCTGGTGATTAATGACCCAAACACTCGACCAGGTGCTATAAGAGACCAGACTGTTGGTGCTAAGGGCTCAGTTAATAGCCTGGATGTTTCACTAGTGATGCATGGAGTGGTGCAGAAGGGCATGCACATCTGAGGCTACAAACTGGGTTTCCAGATAAGGGAAAAAGCAGATAAGAGGTGCTTAAAATAAAATTCTGTGAGGTGGGATTAGTCCCCATTATGCCAGCGTTCTTCCTTATGTAATGACTCAGCTGTGAATACTCCCCTACAAACACTAAGAGACAGCTACAGCATCTTGGAGGGTGTCAAGACTCCTGAAGTGTTCTGTGATCCACAACATTGCATCAGCCAGTGTGAAACTCCCCACCCCAGGGGAGGTGCTTGGGCATTCCCACCTGAGTCTGAGCACAGTATAAACCTAATGGACCAGGTGTTTTGCACTCCTTCCCCCCCCACCATTTGATGGATATGCTCTGTAACCAACACCTTGACACCTGCAACCCCTGAAAAGATGAGGATCAACAGGATGTTGTTGGAGTCTATAAAATAATGATAATTTTCCTATTTATTCTGTTTATCTGTCACTTTCTTTCTCTCCCCCTGACTCCTTCTCCATCTCTCTCTACCTCCCATTTACTATTAAATAAAACTCTGATTTGATTTTGGCATATGGTCTTGTTCAAACCTTAAATTGGGCAAAGGTATCTCTCTAATAATATTAATAATTGCATCTTAACACCTCATGAGGAACCACTGATGCTTCAAGGTGGACCTGCTGCACCAAGGATTTACCCAGAGCAGCATGTGTTTTGAGGTGTACCTCCTCCAGCGTGGACTTATCCTTGGGCCACAGTCTCCTCAGAGGTACAGCTGGTATGGCACAGACATAACCATGGCCACAGGCACTTTTAGATGCACCTGCTCTGATGTGGCTTATCCACTACCACCGATGCTTCAGGGCATCCTGCTCCTGTATGGACACATCCACAGGTCACAATTCTCTTGACTCAAGTTCCCACTGCAGTTCCAGCCTGTCCAGTACAGGAGTACAGAAACAGCAGCGATGCCCTGGCCACCATCCAGCGCAGGTGTGTCATCAGGTATTATCCCAGGCACTGTAGAGGGGGCTGCTCATCAACAGAGCACTACAGAAAGAAGTGAAAGCAAAAAGCAGCCAGTAAACAGCACTGGTCTCCAGCACACAGTGAGGCAGGGAAGCCCCATAGCAAGTAGGAGACAATCAATTAAGAGCCCTACACTGGGTGCCAAAAAGGACTGTCACAGTTTAACTAGCCAGCAACTCAGCCCCACACAGCTGCTCATTCACTCCATGGTGGTAGGATGAGGAAAAGAATCAGAAGGGTAAAAGTGAGAAAACTTGTGGGTTGAGAGTGAAGTGTGTTTGTCTTTGCTGCTTCAAACATAAATTAGTAGAAATTCCAGGACTGGGAAATAACTAAATTGTGTATACATCTCTGTGAATGAGAGCGCAAGCAGGAAAGAGCTCCTAGAACAGTGTGATTTCCTATGAGTAATTTCAATAGTATGTATAAATTCAAATATGAAAATAAAGGCACCAAGGAAGAAAAAATATCTCACCCACCCTCCCAATTTCAATTCTTTCATATCTAGTAGAACAAGCAGAGCTACAAAATAAAAACATCTGTAGATAAACCCTAAAAGGGACATATGTGTTCCACACCTAACCACAGCAGGGTGTCACTATAACAGCTTGTTTACTACTTATCACATCCAAGTCCATATGGTGCATTTCTGCCTTAATTGGACATTTCCATGGTTTTGTTGACTTCTGTCAAAACTCTAATGATATTTAAATATTCTTTTGCTGATACCAAAACTTTTTTGTTTTAAAGAATGTCAAGCAAAAAATAAATCTGTTGTAGGTGTTCAGAATATTTTAGTGACCTGAGAGATTCTCTAAAATGAACAAAAATGCACTGTTATTTAACCTACATTCGTATTTTAATTTCTTGCCAGCATCCAGCCTATACTGCTCCAAATCAAATAAACCACCAAGGCCCACACAGTGAGAGAGGTTTCATTATAGATCATGAACAGCTCAGGATAGAAGTGCCAAAGTAAAAGAACAGATAACATTGAAAGACAACAAAAAATGTCTGCTCCATAACCCTCCATGTTTAGTGCACTTTTCTCAGAGAGACACTCTGAGGAGTAAGGATATGAAAATTAAGTGGCTTAACTTGCTTGTCTGGATGTAGAGAGTGATTTTGATAGAAAGGTGGGCAAAGGGAAATATGAAGGGGTTCACTCATTTGTCAGAGTCCGGTGCACAGCTTCAGTAAGCTGAGCCATAAAATTGGGTGAGTACCGAAAGAGTATGTTATGGGCAGACCTAGTTAAGAAATAGCATCTATCCTACTGAGTCAGAGCCAAGGATAAAATATTCTGGAGGAGCTGTCATGGATAAAATACAGTCTTCCTAGTCTTGCAGATATGTTGTTATTATATGATAATTTCCTTTTCTACAGGCCTGAGCAACAGGAAAGTGGACTCTTTCTGTTTTGCTAGTAATGTGGGAAATGACTGGAGCTTTTGGATCCTGAAAATCCCAGTATCTTTGGCTAAATAAAACCAGCAGTCCTTGTTAAAATATAGATCTTGTGAGGAAACACGTAATACAGATACACAATTACAGAACAGTATAGAGATTCTCCCTTTAAAATGAGAATAATATGAATGTGTGGATGCCAGCCTGGTCAGGGAGAGAGAAATGGCAATTGTTTCTCACAGTGGTCAGGGAGAGAGAAATGGCAATTGTTTCTCACAGTGGCTTATGAGAATTTTAGGGAGTTGTAGGAACGTGATAACTTGTTAGTATAAACAATCTGCAGGTGGTGTTTTCCCACTTTGTTTTTCTGTTCTTCTCAAGGATAGTGTGTGAGAAAGATGTTTTAATTAACTAGCCAATCGAGTAGAATGCAAGGGTGACATGAATGGAGACATTGGTGATGTTTCTTAAAAGAAACTGGTCTTCAGTACCCCCACAGCAACCTTATTTCCACTTAGTTCCAGGTTCCTTCCAGCAGACATTCCTGGATGAATAGGGAAACTGGATAAATAGTTTAAGAAACAAAGATAAAAAATGGAAGGGTACATGAGAAAAACAATGTGTGCCCTGCAGTGTGCAGGATGTCAGTGACACTGAGGGAAATGTGGTGTGACACTATTTTTTTGAGACCACAGTAATAGCAGGAGACATCTCTCTCCCACACAGACCCAGCTTAGGATGCAAGGAATGATCTCTGTAGGGAATGTTTCATGAAAGAAGAACTTAGTCATGATCACATCTTTCATAGGCCAAGTTCAAGCAGTTTCCTCCCTCCCCACAGTTTGGATTTAAGCTGACTTTAAAATGCAAACATCCTATGCACAATTTCTTTGTAAAAACAAAAGAAGAGATTGCAGATTTGATTTTGAAGAATCAGGCATCTAAATAGCTCATGCTACAGAGCCTATATGTGGCCAAGGGAAAAGACTTATTTTTCTTTCTGTGTACAAGTTTCATAGAAAACACTAGTAAGCTTCACTCTTGACTGTTCTAACTTCTGTGTTCAAGACTGAGGAACTCTCACAGATTGTTAGATTTCAAAGATGAAGTTAAAACATAATGAATCCTGATAAAATCTCATAGATTATCCTTGGAGTAAAGCATCAATTAATTCAAGATTTTAATCCTTTTTATAAAAGTAAGAGTTTTTTAAGGTGTTTGAAGTACTTGACTTTACCTCTTGACTTCTTGTAATTCCACTTTCTGAACTTCTTAATCAAAATTTCAGTAGTTTAAATTGCAGAGTAACTCATGACCCATGAGATGCAGTATATATCAAATCCCTGTCTAATAATTTCCTAACCTCATGCAATCATTTTTTACTAAAAACAGAAAGCTCAAAAGACACAAGATTCCTAAAGTGCTACTTAGTTTAAATTTACTTGCCTTTGTTCACAATAGCAAGCCACAAACTATCACAACTCTCTTTCATGTAATCACTTAGGCATCTGAGAGAAGTAAAAAATATGTATTGCAAGGGATCTTACCTAAGTATCTTAAATTCTGTTCTGGCATGGCAACAGAATTGTCTATGATGTAGGTGAGTTGAGCAGTTTGATACCTTCCTCATCTGGGGATCATCTGGAAAGGCCAAACAAGGCACCTGTTGCTAACACCCATGAGAACAGGAGCCAGTAAGTGACATCTGAAGCTGTTTAATTTGTGAAGGACACTGAATGCGGTACAGCATGGCATTCAGATCCATTCAAACACTTGCCAAACAGGATATCACCATATCCTGCAAAAATCATAGAATTCTGCTTATAGGACCTGCCCTGGAAATTGAAAAACTACAGCATCATCAGCCTGAGTAGATACAAATCCACAGCTCCCACCTCTTCAGAGAGTGCCTTGCTGCATGGCTTTCATTGAAGTTGTGCCATTTCTGCGCAGCCAGGAATGTGGAATTTGTTTGGCCTGCAAAGAAAATTGCAAAAGGAAGACTATTTCTGTAATCTAGTAGGCAAAACATTGCTGGAGAGGAGGGGAAGCTAAAATGTTTTTTTCCCAAGGGCCTGTTTAGAATATGTATTTTCCATGTAACAGTTTTAGGATAAAATCCATTAGCAACATTGGATGGAAAACTGAAACATAGGAACTTTCCTGTTTCCACAATAGACACATCCCACTGTCTCACAGTTAGCCTCTCCTGCTTAAATTTTGCTTCTGGCCCCAGTTCTTTCACCATTTCATGTACAAGGACTTTGTTTTAATGGATAGATGTAAGATTGGCATGGCATAAGATTAGTCAATTGATGGTGAATGAGACTGTCTTATCATAAAAAAGCACCAAATATGTTAAATAGTTAGAACATCTTAAATCCTGAACTCAGCTAGTGGGTACACAAAGGCACCTCACACACAGATGCAAAGTATCAAAGCCTAGGGGAACACAGGGTACCAAATCTACTCAACATTTCTTAACAGCTGGCTTAGATATCTTCTGGAAGACAATAAAAGTAGTCACTTCTACATATTCTTAATATTATTTAAGTTGATAAATTTCACCTCTGGAATGTCTTTATAAACTTCACCTACAAAGAAGCAGCAAACTCATACACTAGCTTTGGTCCTCATTGCAACGTTGGGAAAATAAAGTATCCCAACTTAAATGCTCAGATCTATTTTTGAGAGAACTAAAAATAATGTCTAAAATTATAGACTCCATAAAAAGAAAGGAATGCCTGCTTAAGAGCAAATTTCAAGGTGGCATGATATTTTCAAGTGCCATTCCTAAATACTTTTATTTTAATCCACCAAACAGGGCGATCTTTAGCTACAGGTAAATTCATCTTGTTTGCCTTTACCTTCTTATAGTGGTATAAGCAAGAAAGTGCTATTATAAATGACAGCGACAATTCAAATTCAAACACAGAGCTTCAGCCATGTTCTGGAATGTGTGTGAGTCTTCAGAGTTTTGCACATAAAGTCCCATGAGGATTGCAAATCCTCAGAGTGTTGTACATGAAGGAACTGTTCCTCTCCTACAATATTTGCTAAATTATCGTAAATACAGTTTGTCCCATCTTGCAATTTGAAATGAAATTGACATGTTTTTCTCTATTGTCTCTTCCTATGTTGCCTAGGCCACAAAAAACATCAGTCATATTCACGCAGGAGAGCTCACCAAATAGAAGTGGCAACATTGTGTCCTGAAAACCTGAACTTCCCTTTTCTCAATTTTTCTGTTCTCCTCAAAGTGACTCCAACTGCAAACAGGTGGCAGCATGGTTTCTGATGCCACAGATCCCAAAGCTGAAATACAAAGATCGAGTCTCTCCATACTAAATGAAAACAAACTGAAAGCTGATCTCATTGATATTGGCTATAAATAAGGCAAGATTTGATAAAACAGGAAAAGAAACAGTTTGGCTCTAGCATTGGAAAGTCAAGACATCAGAAATATCTTGCAGGCGTCTGTCCCTCTGAGCTTGAAAAATATTTTGGCATTTGGAGACTCTCATTTTAGCTCTGGTTTTAGCCATGTCAATGGCATGGAACCATTCTCATGCTGGACATTTGAGGCCAGAGTATTTTTGGAAAAATAAGCTTTACCAACAGGATGGCATATAACAAACATTTATCAGATATCTTCTTATCTTGCATCTGTTATATTTGGATTTGAGACATATCTGTGTCCCATTTAGAAAAAAATCTGCATTCTAATTGAATGAGACTGTAAACTTCCACATAATTATATTCCTTTTTAACACATTATAATTTTGCAATATTTTTATACATAAGACATTTCTATGCTTATTTCACATGTTTAAAATATCAGGGTGTGTTATTATTTTTGTTTGGCATATAGAAAGAACAAGGAGTGGAGAAAAGGACAAGGAGGGAGAGAGAGAAGGAGCAAGCGAGCACAGGAGAAATTGATAAAACAACTATGGCTTTATAAATAGAGGTCACAATCTCATACGCAGTCTTCCCTTCAGTGTATTTACAGAATTGTAACATGGTACTTTTTATGGTGTAAAAAGATATTAATTCCAGCATTGTTTAAGTGGGAGGCAAAGAAAGATATTCTGGTTTCAATTAGGGAAGACAGATATATAAACAGGTTCTCTTGGAAGGCCCTGATAGGAACAAAAGAATGTGATATTGATGGACACAGGGGACTCAGACCTGCTCTTGTTCAAACCACTGGAAAAGTCTGCCATTGGCTTCAGGGCTGCAGGATCCAGCACATGCCTAGGTCACGAACAGGTTTAGCAGACATGTTGAAATGGCTTTGGTTTCCGAGTACTGATGGCTCCATCCCCAGGAATCTGGATCTCACTGCCATTACCCACAGTCAATGGCAGCCAAAGGCCTGAATTTCTGCCTTAAGAAAGGTTGAAGCCTTGCCATAAATACTTTCCAGAGAATGGCAGTTATTATGGCAACAGTGTTCCCATTGCTCTAGTTAAGATTGTGTCAGCATTTAAATTATAAACCCCTGTTTTCAGGGGTTTTACATCTTGGCTATAAACATTTGCCAAGAGATGAAAATTGGTATTCATGGCCTTTTTTTTAATAACAAAACTTGGAAAAAATCAGACTGGATTTTTTTATACTGCAAGAGGGAAAAGAGTTGGAGGCTTGTTGTGGGAGGTGAGGTGCATTTTGGTGTTATATAACATGTAATGTGTTTATACCCAGAGATGGAGTGCATGTATATTCCTAAAATGTAAAATTTGCTCTGCTTTTTTAAATTAAATTTTGCTGGGCACTGAGAGGTTTGTTTGTTTTAAATGCATTTGTTTAAGAGTACTAAAAATAAAATGAGAACATTGCAGCTAATATATTTCTGATTAAATGCATGAATTTTAATAGGCATATAGCAATGTATATCAAAAATATGTTGCCTCTAAAATGCTAACATTTTTGCCCTTTGTAAAGAGGTTGTCATGCTTTCTTTTGTAGGTTTTGGTGGGGTTTTTTTTTGGGTTTTTTTTTTTTTTTTTTTTTTGAGTACAAATAGTCCTTTTTAAACTCTAGAAAACAAAGTTCATTTATTGGTAACTACTCTTACTTAAGGTGTCTTAGATGTTGTTTCCACTTTGAGTGTTCACATATTAAAACACTGCTAGCCAAAGAATTCATCCTTTATCAGGAGCCAGAGATGCATGCTCCAGCCCTGATCCTCTGTGTGCTAACCTTTGGCTTGCAAAGGGCTGGTGCATATTGTTCTCCCTGAGTTTCTCTCATTCCAAAAACCCTTTGAAATCCCCCTCTGTTTCTCACTGATGCAGTGTTTTTGAATGTGTGTGATTGTGGTTTTGATTGTGTTTTGATATGTATATTAATTCTTGGTGACTGCAAAAAAAAAATACTCCCCAGTGAAGTGCAATTTTCTTGAAGGAGAGTTTTACATTTCTAATGAAGTTAAGACAAACAGACAAGATTCACAGAACAACATCACTGGATATGCCGTCAGATGAAGGTATCTGAGGCCTATGCCACAAATTGAAAATGCAATATGAAAGCTTTGGCAGGAATGACAGTGTCCAGTGCTCAGTGAAAGTTGCGAAACAAAACTGTTTCAGCATTCCCAAGGCCAAAAGGATCATTATTTCCTTACATTACAGATACAGAAGGAAAGAACTGGTGAGAATTAGACATCCACCACCCTAGCAAGAACTAGACATGTGTCCAGCAGTATATCTCAAGCAGGCAGCTTCTGGAAGAAGACTGAAACCTCCTGTTTCAGTTTAAAACAAAATATGTGAATTTGAAGTCCTTCCAGGCTTGGGTGACCAAGATATCTTCTCATTCTTTCCATTTGTAATCTACAACTTCAATGTGGCCAAGTTGATCTAACAGGAGAGCCAATCCATCAGGTCCAAATCTGTGGTCTGACATACCTTATGTTTATCCATAGATCCTTCTGCAGAAATGGATGTTGTGTCAAAGTTATTGACACCACATTGTGGTGGTGGACAAGTATGTGCTTATATAGGTGTGTTCACACTGACTACAGGAATAAAAAGGTCTGGAATTAATTTTTCCCATTTCTGAGCCCAGCTAATTGATGTGTAGCTACATAGGAAATCACAGGTTTCAAGCTGTGAGAGCAGTGAAGGAAGTTACCCATCTGAGCAATGAAGACTTTATTACACAACAGTAGGAAAAATGGGAACAGAAATCTCCCATGATCCCTACAATCAGCAGGAACCTTGGATCTCTCACCGACTAATCTAAATTATGGATTAACACTGCAGATCTGCAAAGCTCTCAGAAACCCTGGAAATGTCAGGTCTGCATAGACTGGAGTTAAATAAGGGGAAGGTAATTACCACAATTAATTTAATACTAAATGTAAATTAAAATGAATTATTCCTTTGTTTCATTTCTGATGACAATAAAATTATTTTTCATATGGCATTAGACCTATAAATCTATTCTGCTATTCATTGTCTTTGATACCTAATACACTGCTTTCAGCAGAGGTCTTATGGGTCTGAGAGGACTGTGACCACAAACAATAACCATCACTATTTTCCTGTGAATGGATGAGGATACACCCCTTAATCACAACTTTTGAAATTATATTCCTAAGGAAAAAAGGCTTTCTGGCATCTTATACCTCTCTCATCCTTAACAATTTTCAGAGAGTACAGGAAGGTCAATATGATATTGAGTACCAGCTCATTATGAAATATTATTGAGCATGATAATTGTTTGAGCTCTTCCATAATATGACTATGTACTTCACTGCATATATTAATGAATAAGCCATTATTTAAATGCCCATTTGTCTCTGACTGTTATAAGTAATAAGCCTCTGAGTACATAAATTCAGATAAGGCCCTTTAATGTAATGTATAGCACATTATTTCATCTGGTGAAATGAGAGAACAAGTACCAGCTAAAAAAATAGAAAATCATCAGGTTTTTTTTTTTTTTTTTTTTTTTTTTTTTTTTTTTTTTTTTTTTTTTTGTTTTCCTGAGGCTGTAGAGATATATTTTTCTTGTTTATTTCTTCTGTCAGCAAAAGAAAGGCAAGCTGAAAAACAAAACTGAACCTGTCTGGTACAATTCTGAGCAATTAGCACCACTGAGATAATGAAAACTCTTATTTATTTGTACTGATGCTCTGCTACTTCAAGGCAAAGCTTCACTGAACACCAAGGCCTTTTTCTATTAGGTGGTCAAATAAGTCCATCAATCTCCTGCTCTAAAGAGTGTCCAGTACAGTTTCAGAGAAGATAAAAAATGGGAATGATGGCAAGGGAAATGACAGTTAGTTTGTACCATTTACTGGAAATTGATGCCCAGCCCAGTCATTTCAAATCATGTATGAGGGCCATAGAAGAATCACAACTACTATAGAAACTGTCAAGATGTGCAGACCAATATGTTAGAAACTGTAAACCTGTAAACCAGAATTATAAAAAGGGCATAATGTAAAAGGGAAAATATGGACATAGAAGTATGGCAAATTTACGAAGCTTCAATAAAGATTTAGAACCAAATATGATCAGGTAAAAAATGGAGAATTGTGGGGACATTCAAAACTAGACAAGACAGTGGACAGAGGCAGAATGTAAAAATACATTTTTCCAGTAGCGTCTTGTATAATACAGTAGCAGATGATCAGCTGAAGAGGTAAGGAAAACCCTATACCTAGATGGGTTAAGAGAAATCAGGAAAGGCTGAAAAAAATAGGTGTCATATAAATGAATGAAAGGAATCAAGAAAGCACATTATAGAACAACACACAGGAGTATGTGTTACATGGACCAATGGTCCTGGAAGAATGGGTTAATCTCTGCTAAATCTGTTTTTCCAGTCAAGAATGAAAGAAATGGAAATAAGGATCTGTTCAAATAAAGCCCAAAGGAACAGCCAGAGAAGACTGCTGAAGAGTCAGGATAACCACTATCCCACAGGATAACCTGAGGGAGAAGAATAAAATGAAGATAGCAAAGGCAAATAGAATGGAGAAAGAAAGAAATAGAGAAGAAAGGGAGAGAGAGAGAGAAAGAGAGAAAAAGAGAAAGAAAAGAAAGAAAGAAAGAAAGAAAGAAAGAAAGAAAGAAAGAAAGAAAGAAAGAAAGAAAGAAAGAAAGACAACATTGAAGTTACAGCTTTCATTTGACCAAGAAACCTGCAGAATACAGACCTGCAAAGAATGTAAAGCATATTCTCTGTCTTTCCTCTTCTCCCCCTCTATAGCTGCACTAGTACTGTTTATATCCACAGACCTCTATATCTATACATTTACTCTTCACACAAGATTTGAAAGGTCAGAAAAGGTTTTGTTCAAGCAATTCTGGCACCACAAAAGGTGAATGTGACTGGAGCTAAGAGGGTGGGTCTCACTGGGTAAAACTCTACATAATAATCTATTGAATGGCCCAGTTTCATCTGATCTGTGTTGATAAAGAGAAAATGAAAAGCAGTAAAAGTAACCAGAAATTACAGGTATTTGGCCAAGGAAACTTTGGTGATGCCAGCCAGTAAAGCAAGAAACATATCACTATTTGAATATTAGACTAAAGATAAGGAACACTTAGCAATTCACACAGTACTGTTCCCATGGTGGCTTTGTATGTCAAACAAGGGGAAGAGATGAAGGAAAGAACCAAAATAATTTGAAGAGTGAAGCAGATCAATCACTGCTTTTAAGGAAAAAATAAGGATGAAAAGGAAGCAGGGCAGTTAATGGACAATAAGGACACAAATGAGAACAGATCAGTCAAATTTGCAAAGATATTAGATGTAAAATGAATAATATGTAATAGAAGTAAAAATTTTGAGATTATGGCTGTAGGTGATATCCAGCCTCAGAAATTCCTAGGACAAGAAAACATTCTTGAGATCAAACAAAAGATACAGTGTAGCCATATAAACTTGTTCAGAAAAGAAGCTTAGTAAAGCAGTGCAACCTTTTCAGGTTTATTTTAAAACTCTTTAATTTTAAAGCACTGCAAAAATCTTGATTAGCTTTGGGCATCTAATTGCATCAGTGTACTAAACTAGCCCTTGGATTTTAGATATGTAGGACTTGGAAAACTACCAATGCAGGCTTCTACTTGGATAGATAGATCTAAATACCAACAGTATCTCCTAACTGCAAAGAATCAAGAGATAATTTGCCTACTTCTATTATTTGTATCCCACCCCATAGGAAGGATCTGTTAATGACTTGTACATCACAATGTTTTTCTATCAACACTGCAATTTTAGAAGAGAACATAATATTAACTGAGATTACCTTTACAGCTTCAGTATATTAAATTTATCTGAAGTAAATATTGCCCAGGATTGCAGCTAGGCACTGAGTAAACAACTGTGACTTCTTAAGCAAGACTTGTTGGGTGTAGTGCCATGTTCTGAAGATTTGTTCTGTAAAAAAATTATGCTGGCATTTAAGCCTGGCAAAAACATTGTGTTTCCTAATAAGTAAGCCATCCTCAGGATGTGAGTGACACTTACAAGAACTCTAGGGTTTAGGTTTCTCTGCATGAAAGATGAATATCCTTCACAAAGACACTTGTTTATTTTTTTTAATCCGGCCATCACTCTGAAAGCATCTGGTCCTCAGAGAAATCAAGCTTTTTTGAAATAATCTTCATATGAGAAAAATACTGGAAGGTGAAATGCAGTGATAATTTCAAACATACTTGCTCTGACTCTTTTACTGGAATGAGTCTGTAATTCTACTATCTCTGGGGGAAGGACCATCAATCAGGACACTCCACCAGTAGTGCTTTTTAGGCTCATTATTGTGGGGAACAGAGAAGTATAAAAGAATTTCAATGTGTTTACACTAACATTTAAATAATAGATGAACTAGGAAGATATGAATCATGGGAATCAGTTGTCCCAGTCAATGCAGCCTGAATTGAATCATAGGACAGTTGGTTTTTATTTATGTATTTTTGTAGTTGATGCCAAATACACAGTACAACAAGTTCTAGAGAACATAACATACAGTAAGAATTATACTCCATGTCATGTCATTATTCTCCAAAAAGCACCAGAAGGAATCAAGCTGAGCATCTTATTTCTGGAGGTTACTTTCAAGCAGGGTAAGGGACAGTTTCTTTGTCACTGAAGGCAGGGGAGAAAGAAATTACTACAGAACGGCAAGTAATTTCTAAAAGGAATCAGCAGCCTATCCAGATAGAACTGATAATTAAGCAAAGCAGAGCCTGTCTACATCTTGGTACCACCTTTTTTGAAAGTATGGGGACATTTATAATTTCAGACATACTGAGTATACCTCTATTATGAATTCTGGCTGAATGTTTATAAGATACATGCATTCTAATATTGCATTAAAAATCAAATTAAATGACAAAGATTTAAAAGTATCCCCTAACAGAGAAGATATGAATGCCTGTCACTGCTGGATACCTGCTTGAAATGCAAAAAATGGCATCTGCCTTATTTTAAAGAAGGTGTAATTCAGATTAACTATCTGCATTGTGTTGATTTTTGTTACATCTTTAATTCTATTTATTTTTTTAATTCAGGCAATAATAGTAATAGTAATGAGGAAAACACAACATACGGCTATTTTACAAAAGCCGATGTTGGCTAGACATGGGCTGCTCTCCAATTCTTGTCCAATTTCTGATCAAGAAAAGGGATAAACTGTTGCATTACACCAGTCTGTCATAATATTTCATCACAAAGATACCAATTCATGGTGGCTTATCAGATATAAATAATTTTTTATCACCACCTATTTGTTGAAGGAACTAGCAATTTGTTATGAAAAGGAAATTTTAGAAAATTAATTACTCTCAATGGAGGTAAAGATAACAGTGAGATCAGTGTGCCTATGTGGCAACATGAATATTTTGGCACTAGAGATAAAAAATGTCTTCTTTCCCCCTCCAAAGGGAAAAACTGCATAAGGAAAATAAACTGATTTCAGATACACATGTGAAATAGTAAAGTGAAATCTACTGTGCTTTTTGTTCAAGAGAGATAAATAAAGACTTCTGATGAACAGCAATACTTGAGAACATCTTTGGAGCGATGCTGGACCTCAGGGTGTATGAGCTGATCAGCTGAGTTCCATGGATCTTTGGATGCTGACCTTTGCATGCATTATCTTACAGCTTCTTTTACCCTCTTTTTTATCTTGGTTTTGTAAATGCATACCTCTCCTTCTCCCAGCTAGGCGAATTTGAGATTTTCAGTGGAAACATCACTGGTGTTTACTGCAGTAGGTGTAGTGTCATTTATTTACACTGAAGCAGCACATTTATTATCAAAGGAGTTCCCAGAACCTAGGCCAGGGAAGATGGTAGAAGCTACACAGCAAGATGCAAGTCAGACACTGTGTATCCTTTATTCACTACACCATGAAACATATGGCACAATACACCTGGGGTGCCACCCTCCCTCATGGTGGTTCATCCTGCTGAATAGCACAGCAAGTTCAGTCTGGCATTAAATGTTAGCATATGCAGTCTGGCATACCAAGGAGCTCACTGGAATCTGAATTATTGACAATGTGAATAGTCTGTTTGAAAACATCAATTCAGATCAACATCACATAGCAAATGATCTAGACAAAAATAATATTAACATATTACAGTCAGATTTTATTCCTTAGATGACAAAAAAAATTCAAAAATCGCACAGGAACTTTAACATCTGCTTCTCATCTGTCCAGATGATGTGGATTTATTACCTTTGCATCCAGGTGTGCATCATTTCTTGTTGCATTTTAACATCCAATACTCATATGTCATTCATTTCTAGAAATATCAGAAAGAAATGGTCCTTCAGAAAAGAAACTGACTGAGGATGATGAAAAAATAGTCTTAATACTGATAGCAAAACTAATATTGAAAATAAATACATTTCAACATTGAATGCTGAAAAGATGAAATAGATGGATAACAAAGATTAATTGCAAAAGCCATTTTGGACTGCAGTATAATAGGACTGTCTGACAGGCCCATGAATCCATTTACCTTCTTGTGCCTTTTGCAGTTACAGTCCAGGGAGCTCAAAGGTGCCGGGGCGATCAAAGGTGATCTCATTTTTGTGGAGTGTCATTTTCAGTACAGCACCTGGGACTATGAGAGTCCCTAAAAGGACATAAAACCTAGAAAGATCACCTGTAGTAGGAGTGTGGCTTTGGCTTCAAAATAACTTGAGGTTCAGATTTCTAATACGAAACATTTGTCTTCAGTAGAATACCCTGGTTCATGTCATCATAAAGGCTGGTAAAAATCCTCTAAAACTAAAGGAAGTGAAACAGATGGAGAGTAAAGAAGCCATTATAAAATGCCAGTATGTGTAACTCTGCAGTTTGAGTCTGATCCATGCTGGAGTCTTCCATTTCATTCTCTCAAGAGAAAATGACAGCAGGAAACTTCTAGTGTCAACCTTCATATACTTTTCTGTATTTAGTAATGCTTTTTGACTGAACTCCTTTCCTGCTGCATTTCTTCCCACAACTTTTCTCATTTAATCTCATCTTACTTCAGCAGTTTGGACTAATCCTACTGATGCCTGTGAATTTTCTGATTGTGTTTTTGCATTTGTCAGGAATCATCCAAATTCTGAATTGGAAAGATACTGCTCATTTGCTGTACAAATATTACAAATATGATGCAGGATAAAGTTGGAATTTGTCCAGAGATTAAGATATGAGATTGGAATTTACAGTGACAAGAAGAAATCTGAAGGATTCTCTGGGGCTTTGTAACCCTAGAAATACTCTAATGGGGGACAGGTTGAATATTCTGCAGTGTCTTTTTGTTTCCAAAGGCAACACTAACACGGATTCTTGTAAAAGAGTGAAAATATGGCAAGAGTACCCCTATTCTTTATCCAGCCCCCATAAGAAGAGTTTACAACTATATTCTCCATGAATTAGCAAGTTACTTTTTCCATTTTTGCAGGCTAATACAAAAATAGCTACCTATGAATTGAACTATGAAAAAAATTTTCTCAAACAGCCTATAGAGAGGGTCATTCTCTTACGTGTGTAACATCTTTTCATAATTTAAGTTAATTATATAACCCTTGGTTGCAAGAAGGTAGACTTATAGAATGTAGGTTTTTTCTTTCAAAAAGTATCTTATCCATTTGCTATTAAGCTTTCTAAAAAAAAAGCAGATAATTTGGCCCCCAAAGGAGGCTAAGGATGTGAGAATTAAAGGATTAGCTAAGAAGTTTCTGAAGATTTATTCAGATTTTAGAAAAATATAGTACATGTGTAGAAATATTGCCAGGAATCTGCATTTTCACATGAATCCAGTAAAAGACCTCCAGATAAAAAGTCTTCAAAGGAAATGCTTCAAATATACAAAAAGCAATCCTCTTATGTAAGTCCCATGATAGAATTCTTTATCCAGTCTGCAGGAACTAAGCACAGCAACTACAATTATTTAGAGTAAAAGTACTGAGGAAATTAGAAGATGAACATCATGAGGTAAGGGGGAAAATCTTTGGGTGGGATGACACGATGAAAAGTAGCAGGTGTTAAGGAGAGAAATGTACATCTCTCTTGCAACAAACTTCACAAACTGTCACTAGCAAAAAAGTTAATTTTAAAAAAACTTTACTTTTTATTGGATTCAGTGGGCTGGAAATTTTGGCTAAATCTGTGAATTTTTTTCAGGATAAAGAGTTCAATGTCAAGGAACAGCTTATAAAAGCAGACCAGTTCATTTTTTACCCCTTATTCTAATTTAAAACTTGTTTATCTCCGTATGATTATATGGCGCAAGAGACCAAGCAATCTGCAGTGAAAGTTTTCATATCAAACTGTTTTAACTTTAGGAGATACTATATGATTCTTTATGTATGGTTATTTCAATGCAATAATAACACTAATAATACCCATGTTAATATTTCATTCTTTATTGTAATGTGTAAACAGTATAAAAATTAACCTTTAAATGTCAAGGAAAATTACATCCACCTTGTGAATGAGGCAACTGACTGTCAAATAGTTCTCAAATTCAAAGATATTGCATGTTTTAGCACAAATAAGACCCATACTAGTAACTGAAGGAGACACCATTTTCTTTCTTTTGACAATTTTGAGATACATATTTATATATAGTTCATGGTATTAATAGTGATGATTAATGAAGACAAAAAAGAAGAAGTGGGAAAAAAGTAGAAAAGTATATTAACTAGACAGTCTCCTAATTTCCATGTTTAGATGGTTTACATTACTTTTCTAACCACTCCTTTTTTACTGACCTTTTAAACATAAGACCTAAAATCAGGTAGGCTTCATGGGAGATGATTTTGTTAATGGCTAAAGGGAGAACAGGTGAGACAGAGTTAGCTGATGGAAGCTCTAGAAGCCACTTTACAAAGATAGGAGAAATTGTCTAAGTGTTCAGAGACCTCTCATCACAAGCTACACAGACATAACTTCCACTAGAGCCTCATTGACTGATCCAGCTCATTTGTTATCTGTACCACTAGCAGACTATAAAATATTTAGATATTAGAATTTTAATATCATCAAAGAAAAAATCAAGGCTGAGCTGTGTGAAGACTAAAGTTTTTTAAGAGCAATGCAGATAATGGAATGAATCTTTCAACGTTCAATAGGAAAAAAAACTATATAGAGGTTTTTGGGGATTTCTGTGGCTACACAGAACTATCTATTCATATCTTCCTTTTCTGAGGGGAAAATGGCTAAATTAAGTTGTTGCTGTTATTGTTTTTGTTATTGTTATCATCATTATTACTACATTTCTTGTCCAAAGTGTAATCCAAACAAACTGGAAGGAGCCACAGAGCCGGAATTTTCTAACTGCTTTCCTCATGACCAGCTTGGACAAGAGCCACGTGTCTTCCTCCTCTGCTCAAATTGACACCATAATTTCATGGTTCTTCTGTCTGAGGATAGCATCAGTAAAATCAAGCAGTGAGATTGTCCTCACAGGTAGACTGAGGTAGTGAGTTTCTGCTGGCAAGTCCAAGGAAACCCCTGAAAGCTCACATAAGCAGGCAGAAAGCTGGGTATCATGCAGGTGTGGTTAACCTTCTAACACAAAAAATAAACATATGTCTAGTAGAAACTTTATAAATATTCAGCATTCCACAATCTATTCACACTCTGGTTATAACAAATTTTCAACAGTTTTTTTTTTTTAAGCCTAGAGTCTGTTTTTACAAGGGATTCTGTACTCAACTCCTTGTCTACTCACATTTGTATGTAAAGGCATAGAAACTCACAGAGAGAAGTATGGCAAAAAACTTTGACTCAAGCAGAAAAAAAAAGTCTGCAGATGAGATATTTTCATTTTATAAATGTCACCAATTTAGACATATATTTCAGAGACCAGGACAGAAATTAGATAATAATTCTCTTATGGTAACAAAACTGCAAAACTGCCCATATGAATAGACGCTGCATCAGTGATCTGTGAATCATGAAGGACCAACCAAAAAGGTGTAGCTGTCATGCAGATGTAGGTATTTAGGCAACTGAGTGTACCCATACAGTTTTTCCAGGTTTCTAATCAATAAAAACAGAAAAATAAAAGAAAGAGCAAACCAAAAAACAAAGCAAAAGCTAGCAAACAAACAAAACCAAAAAATACCACCAAAAAACCCCACCATACAAAAAAAAAAACTCCAAACTTTTATGTTAATAAAACTGGAATAATTTTTTTCCAACCACATCTGTTTTCTAGGTCCTAGTTCGGTATCCACAGTCACACTGTTGAAGCCCACCCATTTTATCACACATCCTTTTGTATTTCCCACAGAACGCAAAATAATGTAGTCTTGTATTTCTCTTCCAGCTCATCGAATTTCTTAGATGGCATGTAAGAACAATGGTGTTGCTCTGAATTCATATCACTGCAAGGGAATGTTTAAAATGCAAAATGAATAAACTGAGTTTTCCCCTAATGAAAGAAAACATTTGTATTCAAAGTTTCTGATTACTATTCCCTTTATTTGATTAAATTTTGCTTGTTTTGGGTTGTGGATTTGTTGGGATTTTTACAGAAGATTTGAATTCTATCCCAAGTTTAGACTGATAATGACCTTTGAAATTTTCTGCTGCTAAAAAAAGGGTGTTGGTGTTCAGTTATTATAAATTACAGTGATAGTTATCATTTATTGCAAAACATTAAGAAACATTCAATAATTAATCCTCACATTAACCTTGTGACAGAGGAATAAAAATGCAATGCAGCTTTCCAAAATCCAAGCAAAATTAAAGCTCAAGAAAGGTATAAATTACCTATAGTCTTTCTAGTAACTCATTATTTATGGAAAATTTCACACTGATACTGATTTTGGCATGCTTACATAAAGCTCTATTTCCTTTTTCAAAAACAAACCAATCAGCCACAGTGATAAGCAGTTCACTGCCACAGCAAGGCAAGACAGAGTTTCAGAATTCAGCTCCGAAGGTCTTGCTGAATTTTTGAGTGTTGCAAGTTGTCCTTCTGATAATCAGCACTGGTTTCTTTGACAAGGAATAAGAAAGAATACCGTAGTGATTCCCAGCCCATATACTTTGAGTAGGTCTTAGAATGACAAAGACAATTAAATTGTATTTCTTTGAGCATCCATTTCTATTTGTATTTGGGGCAATGAAGTCAGCATCAGGGACAAGATGAGAACTTCCTAATTTCAGAGTCTTTTCTCCCCTTTCTGATTTGCTAAATAATGAAGACAGTTTCTCCTATGATTTACCACTCTTTCATAAAGGCTCCTCTAACCTCTCTTTCATTATGACCCAAAGTTCCTTACACCTTTTTAGTAAAAATCTGAAATTTGACTTTTGTTTAACAAAATTCAACACTAGATTATCTCCTACAAAATAAATCAGAAGAGAAAGTGAGAGAAAGAAAGTGATAATATCCTTCGTCTCTATGAAATATATGCCAAATGAACCATAAGTGAACAGAAATTGTGCTTTTTTTTCATTTTTATTCTTTTTTTACTTTTTTTTTTTCATGTTCTGTGCTTTCCTGCCTTACCTGGCCTTGGGGAATAGGATGCACAGACTTCTCTCATCTGAAAGAGTTGTGTTAAGTCATTCCTTTACAGGCTTTAGAGTGCTAATAAACTTGCCACATTTTTTGTATTCATCTGAATAATAACTAGCTGTAGCGGCTGGTGAAACAAGAACCATATTTTTTCCAGAGCTGACTGGTTCTGAAGCTCATGGGAATGATAAATTCCAACAGAGCTGGGGTTCTCTCAAAGCCTTTCTCTGTCCCATACTACCTACAGCACTGCAGTCACTGCAGTGCTGATTTGGTAAAGTTACTAATTCATCTCAGGCTATAATCTTTTCCAGTGACTAGCACTTCATTAGGGTAAAAAGCTTCATTATGAAAGGAAATATTCACTGAGAATTCAGCTTATGAATGGAAAAGTACCAAGTTTTCTACCAGCTTTCATGTTATATTTCTCAGGAGTAATAAAGACAAAAGCATAACACTACATTTTTCTAATCTACCAAATGATCCATCAAGGTGACAGTGAAATACTAAGAGGTGTGAGAGTCAAATCCTGACAGAATGGGGTCCAGTTTATGTTACTAACTTTCATGTAATTAAATAAAATATTCTGATTGTAAATATTTGACTTTAGAGCTCTGCAAATGCCTTCCTCTAAACACATCTGCCTACTTTGAACTCAAGAAAATACATAAAATTCCACATCTTTAGACTGCAGTTTTCAGCCACTGATACTATTAAAAAATTAGAAAAAAACTTTTTTTTTTTTTTTTTCAGGGCCGCAAGTCAAACCTCAAATATCCAATTTTGTTTGTGATTTTCTCCAATGAGGAAACTAAACATTAGGCTGCAAAAAGTAATGGAAATTGCAACCCCACAGAAATTTGTTTAACAAAGCTCTGAGTATCCTTAAAAAATGAAGTAGAAGATGGAATTAACTTTAGGGAAGTTGAAATTAACTTTAACAGCTTGGCTACAGCAAGAACAGCACACATTTTTAACTGCAAGGAAAATTCATTGTGTGAACACACTACTACCAAGAAAAGTTGCAGATTGTCCTTTTCTGTTTTATCAAATCAAAATGTGTCAAAATGCAAAATATGTCTGTATGGAACCAGCAGTGGTCATAAAAAGTTTAGAGAGCTCACTGTAAGAGAAACTGATGTGGTTCAACAGTTTGCATTATTCAAGTCAATCCAGTTGATGTAATGGTCCTTTCTGATCTTAAGGGAGTCTATGTATCTATGAAAAATTCTAGTTGAACATAATAAAGCTGTTTAAGAAATATTACAATTTTAATGAAATCTCAACAATACATTTACTTGAAGGCTGGAGGTAAAAAAAATAAGAGAAAAAAATTATTGTGCAACAGGGTCATGAATGTTTATACTCTAAATCAAGAACATTTAAATGGCAGATCCGCACATTAGATCTGGACTGCACATAAATTTTCTCTACCTTTACTACATTTTACAATAAGTGATGATCCTTGAATCCTTAAGAGAGACCTTTTATTTGTTGTGACACTCCATGGCTTAGACACCAGCTACTGTACAGTGTAGCTCCTGAGCCATGAAGGAAACATAAGGCACTTGCTGATTTGAGAAAGCTGGGGATGTGTTTGCTTTACACTGGACATTTCTATGGACTTGCCACATACTGAAGTTGATCATCACCTCAGGAACAGCCACATTTCAGCAGGAGTGTGAAAGATACAAGTTACCAACTATCAGTGCTGATGTGTTGCTTGAATGGTTTAAAATGTTTATTATAGGTAGTAATCTGTAAAAACTGCAAGTATCTGGGTTCATTGCAATTATCAAGTTACATCTTATCTACACCTGGTAATATCCTACATTACGAGAAGAAATTCTTCGTTATGGAGAGAAATGTAGACATTTAATACATGTTGATTTTAGATGAGATAAATCACACCTTCAGAGTGGGATGTCTATCTAAACAAGGAGGCTAGATAACAACCCTAAGTACAGATAAATCTATATGTGTAATTCCCACAAAGGTAAAGCACAATTTGTTTGGAGATTGAATGAATAGAATCCGTTTTAAAAATATCATTTTCTGTTTATTTGAGGAATGAATGTTCCTCTATGTTTTCAAAACACAAAATAATCTTGATTTATGATAGTTGTGCTATACCAGTGGTTTTGTTTTCCGTTTAAATTCCTCTCTTCAGTGATATTCACATGTAATCTGACAAGTGTCAGATTTATAGAGAAGAAGAGAGTTTGCAGTGAAATAGACAAGCAAAGACCTATATTTACTGAAACTGTTGATGTATGTGTGTGTGTCTTTGTTAAAAAACACAGTAACACACCCTGAAATTTGTGCACATTGCTACAAATATGCTTAGTTCAAAGAAAATTCAAATGCACATTACTGTAGTAGGATTAAGGCTTTATTCATGTTTTTAAAGACAATCATATATATAAAATGAAATGTCTAAAATAGAAAATCTAAAGTAAAAACAAAAACAGAATTAAAATATGATGTTCCGATTTCATTCTCAGAAATATTGCTTATTATTTTCAATGCATGCACAATCAAAAGGTAAAAAGGATATCCTGAAACATTGCCACATTACAATAATTACTTATAATAAAACATAAGCATACTCACTCAAACGTATTAAAAAGAGAAACAGTTTTCATTCAAACATTTTTTTCTAATTGTTGTAGGGAAATATTTGACAGTGACCAATTTAGGAGTGTGTCAAAATAGAAGTGAGTGATCTTATATATTTGGATAAAAGGAAATTATTATCTGTTAATGACTAATTTCTAATGTTTTCTTCAGAACATTCATAATTTCACTGAGTGTTCTTTGTATTAGTTCACTCTCTAGAGGTTCCTGAAGAAAACAAAACACCAATATTTAGGTAACTTATGACTACACAATTGATGGAGGAACACAACTAGCATACCTCTTGAAGTCAGTCACTTGGAACGTCTGCAGGGCCCTGTATGGGAAAAAGTTTGGCTGCACCAACGTGGCTACCACAGCACCCAGGCTACAAGAGGCCTCTACCTGCACATATGCAAGAGGTAGAGGCAGTTCAGCTTGTCTACATACCTGTCTAGAAATCTATCCAAGACTGACACCACAGGCTTGCACCAATAAAATGATGACTTTGAAAGTGGGTGCTGCCTTGGGGCTTGATCAAAAGGCAAACTCAGCATTTCAACCTGCAGCCTCACTTACTGTAAGCTGAGACCTTACTAATCCAAGTATGAAGTGTTTAGTGCAGTCTTCAGGGTGACATTGCATATAGTGTAGCTTACAAGAAAAAGCTCAAGAACAGTTTGGAAGAAAGAATATTGCTCTTTCCTGTAAATTGATGAAAAAACAAGGTCTGGAGAGAAAAAATAACTTACCTAAGGTCACACAGGAAGCCTGTGACAGAGTTGAAAATTGAAATCAAATTTCCTGTCTTTCAATCCATTGCCTCAGCCATAAGAGGATCTTTCGTCTCTTATTGATTTAATTTATTGATTTATCTATTTTTATTCTGAGCATCTGGTTGACTACAAAACAAA
Organism: Anomalospiza imberbis; assembly: GCF_031753505.1. NCBI lineage: Eukaryota > Metazoa > Chordata > Aves > Passeriformes > Viduidae > Anomalospiza > Anomalospiza imberbis. The sequence continues at coordinate 15,547,769 of NC_089681.1, read as the reverse complement.
ATGGTTCACATGGTTATTGCAAATAACTTTACATTTTTATGCTATTTTCATTTCTTATATATATTCTGAAGATACTTCAAATTGGGCATCTATTACATATAATCACTGAATAGGTACATTGATTAATGCACAGAGATGTGATAATTAATTTTCTCCCTTAATTTCCATACAACAGATCAATTTTCAAGAGAACTTATCGTTATTTTACACAGAAATTAACCTTGGGCACTTCAAATTGTGTCTATGCATATGTACTTCATTATCTATAATTTACATTCTAGGTCAATCGCTGCTAATTCCTCAGAGAACATAATCACACAGTGAATAAGAAGCATTTTGATGTCTCTTAAAGAATAATTTTAAGAATAAAGACAGAAATGACACACAATCCCAAATGCTGTTTTTCCTTCTGCTCAAGATGAAGCTACCATCCCCACTTCCACTAGACCTAGAGTGGCACCTCAAGGCAGAATTAAAAAAATGTCAGGATTATTCACAGACTCATCACATGCCTCACAAAGGGAAGTTAGTATTAAGCCAGAATGATGCAAAAGAAGGTCAACAAAGGCCTGAGTCTGCAATTTCTGCTTTTGGTTGTCTAAAAATGACTGGCACAGACTCAAAATAAGTGAAAATTACTTTTATGAACCAGATATTTCAGTCCTAAGAAATGTCAAAATCTATTAAGTGTTATATCTTAGTGAAGAGATGAAGCTATGAAATGAATCAACAAATTCTATAGACCATACTAGAATACCAAAGACTCCTATGATAAAATATGAAGATTCCTAAACACAAACAAAATGAGAAACTAGTTTATAATGGGAGCCAATTCCATTTCTTCTGTCTGAAGGACAGCAGATACACGTTTTGCTCAAGCCATTCCAGACAAGAATCAGAAAATATGTCTGAACCATTTAGAGATTCTTTATAATCCAGGGAAACTAAAACAATCTAATTTATCCATGTATATTTAAAGAAAAGCACTCAAGAATTTCTAATGCAGTAAATTCCATGATTGTATCCAGTCTTAAGCTTTTGTCAATTGATCTGAAAGTGGGTTTTGCTTGCTGTCTTTTTTAGTTTAATATATTTGTTTTATTATGTATCATATAAGCAAGATAACCTATGATAGAGTTGACTAATCTGGAAGACACATCAATGTGTGTTTGGTCAAAGTCTGTTCTTCTGCCTAGTGGAGGTCCATTCATTGATAGTTACCACATCAATTTAACTTAAATATTTTAAATATTTCTCTTTTGGCCCTTTTAGAAAGAAACTTGTCTCCCTAAATATTTGTACAGCATGTGTGTTGTTAGCTTCATCCTCAAGAATTTTTTTAAGCATACACAAGTAACATATACACAGGTAATTCATATTCTACAGGTGTTAGAAGAAGAAAATCTCCTTTTGGCCCACAAAGATTTTCTGCACAGACTTTCATAGCAGTTTAGGTAATTATTAAGAAGTTAAGAAGTTAACCTACCTGCCTTTGCTATTTTTGCATTCAACAAAGGAATCACAATACCTGAGACTACTGAAAGTGTGAAATGGACTTTTTCGCCCTGTGAGGTTTTAAGACTAAGACTGTTCATAATTAGATATCCAGGAGAAGAGAAGGCTGACTCTAGGGAAACTTTCAATACTTAAAGACAGCTTATGAGAAAGATGGAAAAGAACATTTTAGTAGGGCCTGTAATGACAGCACAAATAGTAATTGTTTTAAATTCCACAGGGTAGACTGACATTAGATATAAGGAAGACATATTTTCAGTGAGGGAGCTGAAACACTGTCACAGGCTGCCCAGAGAGGTCATAGACGCCTCATCCCTGGAGACATTCAAGGGTAAGGCTGGACAGGGCACTGAGCAACCTGATCTAGTTAAGACATCTCTGCTTACTGCAGGGGTTGGGAACTAGATGATTTTAAAGGTACCTTCCAAACTGAACCATTTAATGATTCTATAACTGATTCTGTGATTCTATAATACATGTCTAATTGCTATGTAATTTAATAATCTAAATTAATAGGTAGAGTGTTTCTTTGTTGCTTTGAGCATTAATAGTACTTCTTTTAACCTTTATGACCTACAGGGATTCTGTTGTAAAGCCCAGAGGAAAAGGGAAGGTGGTACTCATCTCAAATAGCTTGTCTGGAGCATAACATATATTTTATCACTCTCAGAACTCACACTAAGAACAACAGAATTAGAGAAGACCTAAAACATCCTCAGCCTTATATAGGATAAAGAATACCCATAGGAATATACTCAATCTATTCCACAGAACAGACAACTGCATGCATCACTAGAGGAGATAAGTCATTAGGGAAAAAGACCAGCCTGGTTAAACTGAGAAATTAGGCTGGATCTTAGGGGAAAAAAGAGAATTTATCACCTCTGGAAAGAGGGTCAGGTAAATTGGGAAGATTATAAAGATGTGGTGAGGTGATATATGGAAAAGATTAGCACAGCCAAAGCCCAGTTAGAACTTGATTTGGCCACTACATTTAAAACCAAGAAAATTTCCATAAATACACTGTCAGCAAAAGGAGAGTCAAGGTGTGCTTTCACCATTTGCTGAATGCAGTGTAGGGGATAAGGAAAAAACAGAGGTACTTAATACTTTCTTTGCCTCAGTCTTCAAGTGGTTGCCTAAGGATACCCAGCTCCCTGACATGGAAGTTGGTGATGGGGAAATGAGTGAAGCCCCCACAGTCTAGGAAGAGGTGGTTAATGACATGCCTTGCCAATAAGACACTCACAATGGGCCCTGATCAGATCCACCCCAGAATTATGAAGGAACTGGAAAAAGAGTTTGCCAAACCACTCTCTAATATCTACCAGCAATCCTGGTTAACTGGAGAATTTCCAGATGACTGGAACTTGGCAAATGTAACACCCATCTGCAAGAATGTTTGCAAGGAAAATCCAGGGAAATACAGGCCTTTCCATGGTTCCAGGCGAGGTTATGGAAGAGATCATCCAGAATGCCACTACACACCACATGCAGAACAACTAGGGCATCAAGCCCAGCCAAAGTGAAAGGCAGGTCCTGCTTGACCAATTGTATCTCTTTCAGTGACAGGCTAACCCATTTCTATAGGTGGATAAGGTTTCTCTAGACTTGACCAGTAAAGTGTTTGACACCATCTTCCACAGCATCCTCCTAGAACAATTCTCTGCTCGTGTTTTGGATAGGTGTACTCTTCAGTGGGTTAAAAAACTGGCTGGCTGGCCGGCCAGGCCCAGAGAATTGTGGTTAATGGAGTCAAATCCAATTGGTGGTAGGTCACTGAGGTGATTCCCAGGGCTAGTTTTGGAGCCAGTTTGACATCTTTATTGATGATCTGAATGTGGAGAATTCACTCTCAGTAAATTCTCAGGTCACACTAAGTTGGGTGGGAGTGTTGGTCTGCAACACTCTGCAACACAAGGAGAGGAAGGATCTACAGAGAGACCTGGAAAGACTCAATCAGTGTGCTGAGGGCAGCTGCAGAAGGTTCAGTAAGGGTTTCTGGATCTGGCACTGGGTAGTCTGGGTTTAGTGGTTTAGGGACTGCAGTGGCAGTGCTGGGTGGATGGTTGGAGTGGATGATCATGGTCCCTTCCAACCCTGATGATACCATGATTCTAGGATGAAAGTTTCATCTCAACAGTCTGACAAAATGAGGAAAATATTATAGTATCTAATCTACATCATTTATTTCAATCACAAAACCCTATATATTTTAAACCTGAAGAGAATATCTGTAGATAAATGGATACTGTTTTTTCTGTGAAAGTATAAGGATGGTAAAACATGTACAGCCGTGAAATTTTCTTTATCTGCTAATCTTACTACTTTTTGTGCAAGACTACTATTTTACTATTATCAGTGAGAGGTAAAGTATCCTAATGATTGCTTCTAACACAGTTCCTGTTTATAAATGTCAGGTAATTCAGTAAATTAATTTAAATCCCATTACTTTTTCAGATGAACATTCACAAAAACCAAATTAGTAATACAGGATCATTTCAAACAAATTTGTGAAAATCCTCAGGTCCTATTTGTCATAAATGCTGCTTGTCAAAGAATGAAAAATAATGAAGAAAAGCAGAGAAATCATCACATCATAAAAATACTTAATAATCAGTTGAGAGTCAAAGTTGGTGCTATTAATTATAATGTGAAAAAATACAGTTTTTCTTTTCAGTGAAAAAATACAATTTGTCTTAGCATTTACATTAGGGAATAAAATTACATGGAACAACTGATTCCTGTAAAGAAAACTGAAAATAGTTCAGAAAAACTAATCTTGATTTGCCAACAGCTTTTCTGTTCTTTGCAGTCATTATCTACAGTAATGGGCTGAGACAACTATACAGGAAATAAGGATGCACATTTGGATCATTGGTAAATGAGCCAGTAGATAACAGACAACTGATTTGTTCGGCTTACATATTATGCAGAATACTTCACTTTTAGAAAGGAGATAAAGAATTAGCTATAAACTGCCTGGTATTTTTATGCATTGGTGAACTTTCTTGGAGTGTAACTTTAGTAGAGTTTTTTGTTCATTGATCCAGGAGAGTGAAGTAAAAGCATATATCAATACATACCACATGTAATAATGACTGTAGATATTTTCATTTTCTCTGTTGAAAAGCAGGTGTATAGAGGCTATTACATATTATCTATGAACATCAAAAGGGGTGGAGATGAAGGTGGAGAGAGTTCAAAAAATTACTTTAAGTTTAAAATATATTTCATAATGATTGAGGATTTCGGCGACTGGAAGATCCTTTACTTTTGCCTAGTCATGTACAACATCAGGGAGAAATTAAGCTGGGAAATCATACTCCCAAATTTCACTTCTGTATACACTAAACTAAGTTTATGTTAAGTAGGATGCTTGCACTAGTAAAGAAATAACAGAAGACCACTTTCTGAGAGAAGAGCATCCCTTTCCCATTATGATCTCTTTTGAAGTAGCTGCTTGATTAATGAATTTGTACACATCCCACCTCCAATATTTCCCATCCCACTTTCCATATGTGTTTGTGTTACTGAGAAGTAATTATAATGAAAAATACAAATGTCAGTGAATTGGAGATGGGATGTGACAGCTGAAAAAAGACCAAATACACCAGACAACTCATCATCTTACCATTTCTTCTGACCTTTCAGCAGCCACCAGACCAAATGAATAGAAGGATAAGTCAACAGGTAAAAAACAGACACAACAGGAATTATTTCATTCATTGATCTTGAAGGTTGGACAATTTGAACAATGTATTGTATTGTTTTCCTTAATGATTCATCAATATACATAGAAAAAAATGCATTCCTTTACAGAAAAGATTAATTTATGTGTCAGTGTCCCCCTGTCAGGAGCAAAGAATAGATTGAATATGTTAGTTGTTCTTTAACCAAGAACATAAAGAATGTATACAGATTTGGTTCTTTCTAGGAAAAGAAATCACAGAAGTATTTACAGCACTTACCTTCAAGCACTTATCCTACACATTATTCTACCTAAAATCTCCCTACAATCAGCTGGATGAAACACTCCTGCAGGCCGGAAGTTAAAAATGTCTTAGTTACATTTATGCTCTAAACATTTCCTAGATAATTTTCATGCCATTCAGTAGAAATCTTACCCCAAGAGCCTAATACCAGATAATTGTTGGACTAAATCAAGTAGGTGAACCTAAAGATTTTCATGAGTTTAGGATTGCTTCAGGACAATAAACTAATAAACTTACCAAAATATGGTTAGTAAGATGCTATTTATATAATTTTTATGACTATCTGGAAGACTGGGCTCTGTAAAGACACTTTAAAAAGAATGGTTGGAATGAAGATTCCGTCACAAGACTAATTTAAACACATCACAACATCATTCAACAGTAAGACATACAGGTCTTAGGTATCTGAAAGAAAGAGAACACTCATTGCAGAATTGAAGGATGTAATCTGATTTTAAAATAGCATTTTTACCATAGCAAAAAGTAGCCTAGAAACTGGGCATATTCATCATGCAAGAGACTACAAAAGCAATGTATTGAAGACTGTTGGAATGCAGGCTTTCTGATCATTGCTGCTGGGCATCAAGACTTTTTAATTGGGAAGTTGGCAAAAGAAGGGAAGGAGAAGGGGAAGGGGAAACTGAAAGGAAAAGGAAAAAAGAAAATATAGCACATCATTATACCACAACACAATGATTAAAAATTAGAAACTGAAACACAGAAAGGTCAACTGGCTTGCGCCAAACAAGTGGCAAAGCCTGTGCCACAGTCACTGCATGAAAAATTAACTTTAATGTTGTTCATCTACAAGGTCAGTGTTCTTGTTAGAGATCCAGGTTTAGACTATGTTTTTTTGCATTTCAGTAAAGAATTCAAATCTTGTAATACTATGCAACTAAATAACACAAACTCAGCTAAGTTTAACCATTTCTTCTCCTTTTTACATAACAATTCTTTCAGTCATAATAAATAAAATCAGACTGTGTGCTCACAATGAAACCCTAAATAATCACTTGGAGAAGTTGTTTACATCTCAGCATAGACAACTGAAAATAGCAAGCTTTAATGGAAATGCTGACCAGCCTTTCATGCATAGCTCTCAATAATGAAAGATTCCTGTCTGGCTTACTCTCTCATTGCCATCTAACCATTTTTCTTCCATTCATTAGAGGAACATCATGTAATTTAACAGAAATTAACATATGTAAAGAATGTCATCCCAGAGGGATTTCTGGAACAAAAGAATATTTTTCTATAGTTGGCAGTTTTGGTGAGAGCTCATTTTATAATCTACGGTAGTTGTTAACTTGACAAAGAAACTAATTCTCTTTCTTCAGGTTTTTAACCAAATGCCCCATTTTTGGGCTTTGTATCTTGGGCTTGTGGATGTCTTAAACAAAAATAAAAGCAAAAAATCCTACCCTCCATGTTTCTGATTGCTTTTTATAATAGCTCAGTCCCTGAGGGGCTCAGCTTGTTATTGAAATTGTTTTCTTTAATGGGCATTTTGTGCTTTTCCCCTGGATTATTTTACTTACTTGCAGTGGTGAATGCATACCAGTTCAAAAATCAAACACTGGGGCAAATGCTACAAACACATTGCCCAACATGTGGTCAGCATTTAGACAAGTATATAAAGCAGAGGATTATTCTGAGCACTGGGGAGAACACTCTTAATTCAGTGTTACAGCAGATAAATTATCTATCTCATGATTTAGATTATGCTGACAGTTTCATTATGTATTTTCAGTGCCCAAACATACTAATAAGTGTTGTAGGTTTGTCCCAGTTCAGTACAGAAACTCAATTCTGCGTTCAGATGAATGCTGAACCGGCACAATGAAGGGCAGATGTGCTCTATAGGATCTTGGCACTGTCAAGACACAACATCTGAACTTTGAATTTATTTCAAAAGCCTGAAAGCTTATTTAGCTGACACTTGGGAGGAAGGGAGAGGGAGAGGATCTGATACTCCTCTCACACATGTTTTAAACCATTGTTGGATTTCTGATTTCATTAGAGTTACGTCTGATTTACATGGCTGTCAGTGATGGCATACAGTTTGTATAAAACTGAATTAGGAATCTAAGGAATATTCTGCCAGATTTCTGATGCTACACCCAGCAGACTATTGAAGTTATAAACTGGGAAAATAACTTGCTAAAGGAAGGCAGATCAAGAAACAATTTAAAGGGATGGTGGTTACTGAGTTCCTAAAGGATCAGCTTTGGGCCTGTGTTTGCTGAATTTTTTTACAAGGCTAGTGCCTAAGTTGTCACAAAGTACTTTATTGAGTGTTATACTGAATTCAAAATATTTTGGAACCTCACAATTCCTCAATGGTCTCTTATCCTACCAAATGCTGATACTAGCTTTGTCTGTGTCAATCAGTCTTTTGTAAACACATTCTGCAATTTCAATTTTCCATCTATCATCAAACACTGAACAAATCATCATAATATTTTAAACAATAATGTAGTATTTTGAAATTAATCCATCAGAGTTAAAGTTTCCAGGTTATTCCTTCCATTTAGGATATTTACTTCATTTAGTTTTAGGCACTTGGCCATCTAGCAGCCCTAATTTCCTGGTACAGTCAATGGAGAGCGGTCTCCACTTGAGAAAGATTCAAAACCATAACATTTCTGGTTTAAATAGTCTTCGGAAAGATCTGTCTCTCTGTGTTAACTGTATAGGTTCATTTGCCTACATAATTAGACAACTAAACTAGGATTGTCTGACCATGTGTTGCCACACTTAATCAGATGTTACAAATTCTTATTATGGAACTTCTAATTTCCTGCATAAATTCTTTCATCAAGTTGCTTGTAGCTGTTGGAGTTACAAGAGTATGTACTTAATTTCCTTCAACTACCCTTTGGAAGAAAGCACCTTATTCATTGCATTCCCTTCATCATAATCTGGTTTGCCATATTTACGGTAAAGTCAGTGGACTTGCTGGATGAGTAAAATCAACTTTATGTTTTCAGTTTCTAGGATGTCTCACTTCAGCCAGCATTGAAACATTAGGAATCACTGTGATAGTATTCTTCAAGCCCATGACATTGCCAGGAGAAGACTCACAGGTTCTGCGGGAAGGGAGAAATCACAGTCAGGCATTCTTAGATTGTGTAGTAATTTTAAGACAAGCTCAGTCTCTAGATCTTACTGGGGCCTCTAATATCTGTACAGCTTTGTCTAGGCTTGAATCCTGAAGTTAATAGCTAAGGTTCTAGTTAGGCTACTCAATTTTCATGTTACCCAAAAGAAAACTCAAGGCACAACTGCTCAAGATTGTTGATGCCAGAAAGCAACCCAAGTAGCAAGAACAGTGACTCAAGTCCTGTTTCTGTTTCATGTCAGAAAGATAATCTTTCATTGTAATCTTGACAAAAACTTTCAGTACAAATTTGAATTTGATTCTAATAATTTTTTTAAAAAAACTTGCCCTGAAAGTAATTAATTAGGAAAAAGTTCTTAGTGTTGCACTTCTACTGACGGTCCAAATGAAACAAATCCAGTCTCCAATGGGAAAAAAAAATCAAATTTCTGTTGGTTCTTGTGTTGCACCTTATTGCAAAAAGAACAAAACACAAGAATAAAACAACACCCTTTAGCCTAAAACACCCAAAATCCCCAAAGAGGAGTTTCTTAATATTGCTGTAGCTTTGCTCTCCTGTTGTGAGAAGATGAAAAAACAAAATCTAGCAAGTAGTAGTGAATGAATTTGCTATACTTCACCAGGAACAAACGGTCTGCCCAACTTAGGAGCAGGAACACTGAAGAAGGTTGGGGACGAGGGGGACATGAAACAGGCTGGAGTGGCACGAAGGTACTGTGGTCATGTTGTTGAAAACAATGCAGCTATTGGGAACTAAGCCAAAGGAATAGCCCAGACAGTAACTGAAAGGTGAACTTTGCTTCATTAACTCAAAAATAAATATTATTTTTCACTCCTCTACACATCTTAGTAACTGAAGTCACTCAAACTCCACCTAAACATGAAATGACATGAACTGCCCCAAAGAAAATTAAGGAAATACAGCTTATGTGAGAAGGGAGATCAGAGGAGACATCATCATAACTTCTGGGATCAGTCAACATGCTCAGCCTGTCCTGTCCCCCAGTAGGGATAGGTCTTAGTTAAGAACCTTACTCTATGTACACTAAAGATTTCATTAGAGCCAGCTCTCATTGGTAATTAAAGCTTGTCTAAATATCACTTCAAATTCATTTTTGCATTCATTGTATTATCAACAGCAACCTTGGAACCTTAATCTGTCACAGTTCTCTATTACCAATATGTTTGTTAATAACTGGAACTCAGTGCAAGTCCTTCCAGGGTATTAGCATAGCCTGGCAGCATCCTTGGAAAACAGATAATATACCAGCTGAGAGTGGGGTCGCTGCAGCCACGTGCCCCTGGACAGTTGGTCAAACCAAGCTCTGATGCAGTGAGCCAGCATGGAGTCCCCATAGCAGGGCACTGACAGCTGCTTGGGCCTCAGGGACTCATCTTTCCCAGGGCATTGATAGATGGATCAAACACAAAAGGTTCAAGGACACCCCCCTTTTATGTGACATCTGTCATGGGGGTTGCTGTCAGCTGTAAGTTAAACTTTCCTGAAAAAGAAAAGAGGATTGTTCTCATCAGTCTCATACTGGGAAGGAAATTACTGGGAAGCACCTCTGACACATTTTCCCCCTCCCACCTTGCCAATACATTTTTAGAAAAGCAAGAAGTCTGTAACTCCATTGTGCAAAAATCAAAGGCCACCTTGAGAAAATTTAACTCCATTGCTCTACAACTAATCTGGAGAAATAAACAGGAAAATTTCCAAAGAAACACATCTTCTGCAAACCATGGTAACTTTGTATTGCCTATCTGTGAAGGAAATGAGAACTCCTATCAGTCTAGAAGTGACTCAAAATCACAATGAATATTTTAACTTTCCACTTTTTCATGCAAATTATTTTGAAACTATATAATGGCATTATATAATTTTAAACTGATATCATATTTCTATGATTTTAAATTCCATGTACATTTTCAAAAATAAATTTAAAAAACATTAAATATAACATTGCTTATAGTAAAAGTTTCTAATTCATCTTCTCCCTTGCTTCTGCAAAACTCTCATTATATACTCATCTGAATATATAGATATATTAATACTGCAGTTCATATGGATTAAGTCATCTGTAATTTGCATCAATAAAAGTCAGTACTACAAGTACCTTACAGCATAAAATACCGATTCAATTCCCTTTAAAATCAATGCATAAATCTGACATGTAATACGAAAAATATTATATATATAATAAATAATAAATAGGTCATCTTCTGTTTATCATTTAAATGACCTCAAGAGAACAGAAAATAGGTATGGACTTTGATTTCAATCAATTTAAATTGTAATTTAGATTCCAGATTAATATCAAAGCTGAAAAGTTATCTTGGCCGCATGCATTTTTACTATTTTATAATTCATAAATGTAATAATATAATTTTTGTTGCATAAGACATCCAAGAAAGAAAAAAAGATTCCCTATTTTCTTATTCTTGCACATATTTCTACAATATTTATGTTTCAAAATTTGATTTTTAAAGACAATAGGGGAAATGGAATATATACTTTTATATGTAGGACAAACTATTCTGTTAAAATAATTGATTTTGTACTTGATAAACCTATATGAAGCTTCAGCATGGAGCAGACTTATAAAGTGTCATGGTTTGACACTGGCACAATGCCAGTGCCCCCATGAAAATGCACTTTTCCCAAATAATTGCTGTGAGATGTGATCAGGAACAGAGCAGAGCAGGCCCAAGCTTAATAACAAAGAGAAAAAAGTTTATTAAACTACTACTATTATAAAACACAAACACTAAATCCCGGATGAAGACCTTCCAAAACACTCCTTCTCCTCCCACCTAATTTTCAAACAAACCCACAGTGAGACACCACCCAGGATCCTGATCAAGTTGCCAACCTTCAGATAATCAACACTCAATCTCTCAAAGGAGAGAGAAGTCTCTCTTGCACCACAGACTCCCCCAGGAAACGTAATTGCCACCCTTGTGTCTCCATGTCACACATGGCAACCTCCCGGAGGACATCTGCCATGGTAACACTCTCCTTTCCATGTCACAGTGCTTTCACCAACGTGCATGGACAGACTGCTCATAGGGCTCCTTTAAGGATGCTTTGCCAAGGACCCAAGAGAAACAACAGTTCAGTTTCTCATCTCGGGACTACAGTCACCCCAATTTCCCCCTGGGGCCGAGGGTCCAACAGCTTCTCCTTTTTGGGACTACAGTCCCCCCCATTTCCCCCTGGGGCCGAGGGTCCAAGAACAGAGATCTTCCTCTTCTCTCCTTCTTCTCTGAAGACAGAGGGCCTCTCCACACCCTCTTCAATTTTCCTCTGTTCTCTCCATTCCTCTGTTGGTAATCACTGCAACAGGTCTCGGCCCGCCAACGCATCCCCCTAAATGCACTCTCTGTTGCAGGAGAATTTGGTTCAGTCTATGGCTAACAAGAAAAGTCCAGCCACAAGCCACTCCATCATCTCCTCCCACTCAAAAATTTCGTCTTCCTACATCTCAGATCCCAGACTGTCTCTCTTCTACTTCAAATCAAGGAGGAGTAATATTTTACAAAGCCTTCATTTCTCAGGAAAGGGTTAAAAGTTCAGACTCCCTGGACGGCTGAAATCTCTGCCCAGCAGCCGATTCCCAAGGCCAAGGCTGGGAACCTTCCCCCCCTCACCTCCTTCTCCTCTGCCGGCAAAGTTACAGGTGCTGTCCGGACTCTCTGTCTCTTCCCTCTGTGGGGGAGGGAATGACAAGGCATCTTCGTTTCTCTCCACCCTTCTGTCCGAAGGAGCTGGCTCGGTTCCAGTCCTTCTACCCCTCGGCTCACCTCGACCAGGCCACATGGCTTCCCCTCCCCCACCCAGCCCGTGGCTGGGCGGGGGAGATCTGCACAGCACCCTGACCGGAACCAAAGAGAGCGAGCTCTTGGGAGTTCCTGCTTTTAACCCCCTGTGTTCTCAGAGGCGTATCCATACCTTCAGTGGTCACTCCAGGTGCCAATATCCAAACCTGACCACTGACTGGTTTGACCCAACTTTCTGAAAAAAAATTCACTTCCATGTCAAACCACGACATAAAGATGCTGCAAACTTGAATCAATAACAATCATTTTAGTTCTGTTTGGTAAATAAGAAAATATGAAAAGTTCTTTCTTGTTTGTAAGGCATGAAAGTAAGATAACTAAGCATAAGTTGGACAAATGCTAGTAAATTGGAAGCGAGAAAACCACTCCAGATTGCAAAAAACTTTTTTCCTAAATTTTTTATAATTAATTATCTTAGGAGGATAGAGTATCTGTCAATTAGTGTGTTAAATTTAAAACAATTTTAACTGAGAAAATACTGCAAGATGTATTTTACTTTAGTAATGGTGAGATGAAAGAAAAGTGTCATTTCTTTTAGGTGACTATAAAAATGAGAAAAGTAATTTTTGCAGTTTTTGGATTGGAATCTTTTGTTTTATTCCTTTTTTTTTTCCCCTCAGAAGTTTAGCTACTGACTGAATCTGACAGGGATTCTGGTGGCTTTAAACTTCTTCATTTATTCTACACATTCAGTTTTCGACATGAAAGGCCTGCATCCAAACTTTGCAGTTAGCAGAGCATGCAGGAAGCTGACATTTTTGCATCTTATTTAGAGAAAGTCATACTTTTAGACTGAAAATTAATATTCCTTTCTTTGTTAAATATAGACACATACATATCCTCAGAAATACAGAACAATGGCTGACTTACAGACCTGTATTTTGTGGTATTGTGAATTCCAAAGAGGCTCTATCAAGAGCCAGTCTCCTTTGTGGCAAGAACTCTGAGTTTAAGTAATTAAGGCAGTTTTTCCCTGCAAACAGTCCACAATTTAGATGCCATATGAAACTGATGGAAGACAAAGGCAGGAAGCTTTTCTAAAGGTGTGGAGTATTGTTTTTTCAAGTAATTGCTTAGCCACTGCTAGATGAAGAAAATTTGCAGACAGTGCAGAAAAGTGTAAGAAGGGATTTTGTGCCTGAGGAAGGACAAGATAAGCAGGCAATTGTGACTGCCACTTCTGATAGAGCAAAGATTGAACCTTGATGAATCAGTAAATGTGATAGTGTGAGACTAAATGCTCAGGGCTTGAAAGGGAGAAAAGGGCTGAAGATGTTATTGTGGGGAAGGGACAGCCAGGGAGAGGCAGCAAACCCAGACAAGGCATGGTTTGACCAATGAACCAAGAAGCTGAATCTAGCAGCAGCATATCAAATGAAAATTTGTCTCAATGTCCTATTTTACTCAAAATATATTTGCTGTGATAGATCCTACACTGTATATGTCACTCTTGTTAGGGCACACTGCTTCTATGGCAAGGCTGTCTGATACTGCTGGGTATTATAAGGATTACTTGGAAACTTTTGAAGTTTAAGCTGCTGCATATTTTTCTTTTTTTTTTTTTTTCACCCTTTCTTCTAAATTCCAGACTGTTCCACAGTTTGAAAATGTCCAGACCCTATATCTGTTCTGTAACCCCATCATTTCCTCAAAGTGGGACACAATATCCAGGTATTTTTCACATGTTCTAGTGTTAATACTGGGATGAGGAAGCTGTTCTGCCTTTTTTAGAAGCTGCCTCCATGAGTGGAAATGTGCCATGCAGAAAGAAATTGCAATTACTGTCTACTATTTCCTGTTATTTAGGATACTAGATATGATAGATTATTAGTGCTGAATTTCTCTCCTAAATGTGCAGTAATATCAGTTTGTAGACTTTTATTTTGTTTGATATAAAGTTGCTTAATCCTTGTGGGAGAAAAATTCAGTATTACACAGCTTATGCATTTTTAGTTATTTGTCTTTTTAGGATACACTTACTTTAAACTGCTAAATGACATACAAAAACCTGATGGATGTACAATTAAAAAACAACTTTACTAAGTTCATTTTCATATGTCTTATAAAATTTAGATTAATGGTGACTAAGGTTATTAAATTGAGTATTATGAAAAATGAGCAGTCAACTCTGGGTTACAACATATTGATTCTCCAATATCTTTAAATTTCTTTTAAAAAACCCCAAAACCAACCTAACCAAACAAACAAAAAATCATAAACAAACAAACAACAACAAAGAGCCCCAAACTCCATCTTTTTTTTTTCTCCAACTGTAATGAAGGGGGAATAAAAGAAAAGGAAAACAGCTTGGAAAGTAATGATGTGAGGAAACCCAAAAGGGGCTTTACTTACTTCTCCCCATGACTTTTGCTAGCGTGCTGCTGGCAGAGCATGCCAAGCCATTCCCCCATTTCCAGGGCATCTGGGGTAATGGACTCCTATACAAGGATAATAAACTCTTGGAGATGGGAGCTGGAAACCTGACCTGCCCAAACACTGTGGCCTTCTGATCTCAGTGTAAGAAATATCAAGTGCTCAGGGGTTTGACCAGGAGGTCCCATCAGCTTCTAAGTCTGGGCCCTCCTTGGGACCCAGCACTGTAGGGGTTTTCTTATCAAGCAAGGCAGATTGAGCAGAAGCTCCCTATGAAGCCTCTGCCTTTGGAGCTGCTTTTATTACCAAGTATTCCAAGCTGTCCTGTGTCCCCAGCTTTGGTCACATCAAGCTGTACCCACATTTTATCCCTTGGCATGCCACCTGAGCTGCTGCAGAATCTGCCCCAGGGGCTGCTAGGAATTTTAGCATCTGACTTGGGACTGATGGGAGGAAAGCATTGAGCAGCTTAAGTGTTATACTCACCAGAAATTTGCCAGCTACTCTGTTTGGCGTCTTTCATATTTTTAAAACTATCACATGAAAAGGTATATATGAATTCAAGTTGAATATTTTTGCCTTTAAAAAAAAATTCTCATTTCAATTTTTAGTTCCTGGAATCAGAGTTCAAAAACATAGCTTATTTTTCCCTCAGAGTTTTGGTATTTTGAACAATCTATGTGAATTCCACTAAAAGTTCATCAAAGGCCTTGTGGACTTATTGTTCACTGTGTAGGAGTGGAGACAGGGAAAGAAATATATTCTCAACATTCATTTTAAAAGAAATTATTTACATGTGGTTATGGAAAAGTCTTTTAATGCTACAAAATCTACTCCACACCAAGGTCTATATTGCACTTAGAAAATCCAATATCGGTTTAAACACAAAAAAAAAAAAAAAAAGAGTAAAAAGATAACTAAATAAATGCCCCAACCTTTAATACACCTGAATGAAAATGGTTTCAAAAGTCATCACCATCCTCAATTTAGAATTTAATTGAATATTATTCAAATTATACTTTTTCCTTTGTTTGTACAGGGCAGAAGGTGCAAGATGCCTGGAAGGTGCAAGATGCATGTGAAGGCAGAAAGAGTCTTGGAGTACAGCTGCAAACTGAAAGAACATGAGGGTGTAGGGAGAACAGCTGGAAGCTCAAGAAGAAACAGGGTCATCATGAATCACACTTCCTTCCTAAACTGCTTCTGGAGCAGCAGGGATCTTTATTATGAGTTTAGAGTAAGCTCCTACTCACCCACTGCTTTTTTTTTTTTCTAATAAAATATCTCACAATTTCAAGAACTCTCCATGGGAAAGCGGCCATATCTGAAGGAAGAGAATATGAAGGAGGCATGAGAATTACCTTCAAATATGCAAAGAAGGGATCAGTCTCCACAGAGGTGGAGTCTAGGATAGGAAAAGCAAGGAAAAAAGATTAAACTGCAGCAAAGACAACTTCTGTGAGATACTCAGCAGAACTTTTTAACAGTAAGAACAGTGAATCTCAGTGATGGATTATTTAAAAAGGAATATTCTGGCAAGCTCTAAGAGCCATTTAGACAAGCATCTGACAGTAATGACATGAGTAGTGCTTATGCAGTTTTGGCACAAGACAGACTACATGAGCCTTGCTGATCCTTTCCAGCTCTTTGAATCTGTGTACAAAACAGAAGTCTCAGCTAATCTGCATTTTCAAGTCTGTTTCTGCCAAAAAATAAAAGATAGAAAAAGGTGAATATGAGACTATGACTCTAAATATATCTATCTGCATGCTTCCTAATGGTGGGTTTTCTTTCTATGTAAAGAGAGAACCTTAATTTACATTGTCTCATCGAGGTCACATAGACAAATCTTATTATAATTCAGTTTCTCTGCATTGCAGGATCAAAAGCTGAGTCAACCCTGCTGGGATTTAACCCACGTTCCAGGAAGTCTAAGTATTTCATATCTAATGTTTAAACTTATAACCAAATAAAATTTCTGCTTGGAGATGTACGAGTGTGCGGTCAGATTTTATTGTGTTTCTGTTTGAAATTCACCCAGAAATCTGATAAATTCTTACATTTTAAGCAGCACAGAGCATCTCTTATGTTGATTTATTTGCCTCTTCAGGAGCATGCAAATGACCAGGATTTCAGTGTTTTTCAAAATTATTTTATGCTCAACACAATTCCATTGAGAACCACACATGCCTTAGATTTATGCCTTGTCAGTAGCTGATGCTCAATTATTAATTCACTAATGTCTGTAAAGTGCTTTGAAGATGAAAAACATTACATTGTAGAACTGCTAACTAATACTTGGATGCTACTATTATTGCTGCTGAAGCTGTTAGAAAATATGCTTGGAACACATCCCCAAAGGCACATGAGGAGGAAAGGTCATCTATGGCAGTAATTTATGCAGAAAGGAGTAAATCAGACTGAAATTCTAGAACTACAGTGATTTTTTAATGCAGACTCAAAAAAAAAAAAAAAATCAGTAGAGTTATAAGATCAGATTTTTTTTTTTTTTGAACAAAGTATGTGTAACTATTAATAGATTGGGGGGGGGAGAAAAATGATCAATATAAAGAATAATTTAAAACAATAAGGTGAAAAGGAATTCCCAGTAGCTTCTGGGAAGGCAAGGCACTGAGGTTTCAGTCCCTTACTCCAATTACTTTGTACATGGATGTGGAGCTGAGTTTGAATGTGAAGGAACAGCCCTTCAGGCAGCTGCAGAGAACACAGAGGCATCTGCACTGGCCTTCAGTCTCTGTGACTGCTACTGTTTGGGTTTTGCAGTAGCACTGCTGTGTTTCTGCTCCAGGAATATGCTCTTTTAACCCATCATGGCCTTTTGGTGGGGTGAAGCCAGAGCTCTAAATAAACACCCAAGATCTCAGCACACAGGGTTTTGCCTCCAGGCTCTGCCATCTATCTGTAAGCACAGTAATGCCTTTATAGGATCCTCTGGTTTCCCTCATGCCCACCCTTCAGCTGAGAGTTGTTCTTCCCTCTGCCTGAGATGTGCATGGAAAGGAGAATAGGCTTGTATTGATTTCTCACACATCACCTTCATACCCCACAGACACATAGTCCTGACCATCAGACACTTTGGGCATTTTGCTGCACTTCACACTTATGTTGCTGCATTACAAAACACTGCTCTCTACTCCCAGTTTGCAAATGCTGCTGACCCAAACTCCCAACACTGTTGTAGAGCACCACCTTTGAGAAAAACTTGAAAGGGCTCTTTAGCTCTGAGCAGAGACCAGCTGAAGTGACTAGATAAAGCTTTGACCCCAAGTGTCAGACTCCTTTATTTCAACAGCAATTTGAAAAAGCTAAGCCTCTACCCTAAGCAACAGAATTGAGCAACTGAAAACCCCGCCAGACCTGAAACACTTAAGAAATGTGGAAGGCAACTAGAGAAGTTTAAACACACTGTTTCAGTTTGTATCTGAGAGCAATAGAAACCAAAACAAACGCCTCACTGACCACACCCCTCAAAAAAAAAAAAAAAAAAAAAAAAAAAAAAAAAAAAAAAGTTAAGAGGAAGCTTTATCTTTGATAGCGTGTTCTGAAGCACTTGAGGCTTTTAATACTTTCAGTCAACTCAGCCAGACTAGGCCAACACTGAAGCTGTAATGCAGGCATTATTTAAGAACCTTACTTCTTGTAAAAATATATGAGTTGAGTAACACAATTTTAAACAGAGGATACTAGAAGGAGTTAAAAAAAAAGACAATTGACTTCAGCCAAACCCCAGTTTTAGGGAATTAAGCCCTTGATAAGAAACACTACACTGAAAGGAATCTGGAACAAAACACTCAGACAGAGGCTATTGAAAGATGCAGACTTGACTACATAAAACACATTTCAAATTTGGATAGCAAGGGAAGAGAATCAGTTTATGTTAAAGCCCACAGACAGTTATTGAGACATGGTGGATATAAGAAATTTAAAACACAAGATATAAGGGATTGTGGAAGACGGGAGATGTTCGGTGCTGACAGCCTCTGAAATGCAGCTCAGGAAGCAATATGTGTAAATTCAGATGCAAAAAGAACAAGTAATGATAATGTTTAACATCTGAAGAAAGATGCAGAAAAAACCCATATTTGCCAAAATGTTCAACAGCCCACCAAATAAGCTCTACCTGGGCAAAGTAATTTCTCCTTAAAAGCAAAATATAATATTGCCAAAAGAGAATAATAGACTATCAAAGTGTGGGGCAAAAAAACTTATCAGGTCTGGTGGACATCATTTCACAGGCTACAAAAATCAGTAATGTTAACTCTATCTTCAGTAAAATGAACTGATGAAATCATGCATTAGCACATGTGGATGCACAGCTAGCCCAGAGAGGAAGGTCTGCTGCCAGGAACAACAAGAGCAGGCTGGTGGCAAGGGCAGCCTGTGGCCACAGCTGGCAGCCAGGGTGGCCAGGCAGTGCCCTCTCCCACAGAGCAGGTCCAGTAACAGCAGCAAAGGTCAGCCTCAGCCCACATGTGTGTCCATAGGGGCCAGGCAAATCCCGTCCTGCAGGACATCAGTTAAGGGTCAGGACCAGTGAGGGAAAATGTCTTATCTCAAATGCAGCTCTTGAGTAGAGTGGACCCAAAAATGCACCTCATAGTTGTCATACATCCATGTATGCCTTGTGTGACATCTGGCCTTGAGTGCAGGCAACCCCACCCCAAGGAGTGGATATGGAGGCTGCAGAGCCTGTTGCTACACCTAGAGCAGTAATTTCACATCTGTATCTGTGTGTAGTATATGGACTAATTTTTTTAAATTTCTTTTTTTTCTAATGAAAGCAGCAGAGGAAAAATACCTCTTTCAAGGGCACGCTGAAGTATTAATAGCCTAAAGTCTAACATGCTACAGTGTACATTCATCAATTAAATTTTCTTGTTCTGGAGACATGACAGTGCTAGTGGTGGGGAAAAACTGCTAAGAGATTTATTAGAACATCTCAGAGACGTCACACATCCTAATTTTCACATATGCTTCACTGCCATATAAAAACGAAGCTGTGGCCTGCTGTGTGGACTCCATCCCCTCTACTACTACAGCCTAGGCTATAGGCACAGAGAAATTATGCCCCAACAGTCACTTGGTGAATGACACAGTCTACATGACTTGCACACAAGTCTACATGACTTGTATAATGAGGGAAAATCTTATTAACCAAAGTTGAATCCAGTTGTTCCTGGAACATATACAAGGGAGTATAAGATATAGGTCCAGCTTCACAAAACATTTTCTTTACCAGAGGAAAGAAGTTGAGTTGTTTATTGTGCAGTTATTTTATCTGATAGAAAGGTCCAGAATAATATTTTTCTTGTGCCTTGGTCTTTTTTTTCCAATGCCAAGACTTGCATGATGCCTAGCCAACTTTTGACACACTGATGGTTCTTGTCTGAAATGAAGAGTGCTCAATTATCACTGGTGTCTTTGGGACCATCTCTTGACTCATGGGAAAAAAACCTGGAGGAAAATAAGTCCTTGATTCTTTATTGTCAAAGTGAAAAGTCAGGAGCTGATGCAGGAATGAGCTGATTTAGACTGAAGGTCAACCCGATCCAGGGCCCTGTCTCTGACAGTACCAGTTATTCTCCTGAGATGAAAGAGCAAGGGCTGAAAAAACATGCTTATCCAGTTAATGTGCTGCCGAGATATAAAAATCATGCAGCCACACTTCACAGATTATTTCTGAGAAATCTGGTAGGCTACCTAAGTGAGCCAACTTGTTGAACCTTGGAAAACAGAGGTTTTTTCAGAGCTCTATCATACTTAAAGATAGATTGCTAGTGGAAAGGCATCTCTTTGTCATATTACTGGCAGCTGGATTGTCGGATGAGATGTCAATGATACCTTTGAATATTTCATGATACTAGAAATTTATTTACTATTTAGAGCAAGGATTTAAAATCAATTTTAGCATTTTGAAAGGTGCTTAAACTCTGGCTCCATAGCAGTGAAACATGCAGTTTGCCCAGCAGCTGTTGCTGAAGCAGTTCCATTTTTGCAAAACATCTTTAAATAGCAATTAGAGCTGAGACTGAATCTGGGCTTCCCAAGTCATACTACACAGTCCAAAGAATGAGGGTAGCCTAGCCTTATTTGCAGGAAATTTTTCCTCTGAATTTTATACTTCAGGTCAGTCTTCTGCCTAGAAACCCCTAGAAATCTACTGCTTTGCTATATAACTTTTCTGCAGTTACCATACCCATTAGCCAAATGCACTCCCAGGGCTTTATAATGGTACATTAGGACACTAAACACTCCAGGGAGAAAATAAAGCTAATGTAATGGCAAATGACTTTCAAAATATTCTATCCTGTGCCTTTAAATTTCAGACCCTGAAAAGAAAGCAAAAGAAAGAAGAAAAAGAAAAACATGAAAGGAAGAGATTAGTCTGTGACTGAAAATCCAGCTGTGTAAACAAGTTTAGTGACTTCTTTTATCTCTAATTGGTCTTCCACATTGATCTTTCTGGTGCCAAAATCACACACTTCACATTAATTCTTCAGTAATACAACATTATTTCTGGATGGAATTGGTCTGAAATGTCAAACTGATATGTGTCACTTGCAATCTACTAACATTTCCAGTTTTTTCCAGTGAACATCAACAACTGTCTTTAGTTATACTACTTTGAAAGTCTGAACAGGAAACAGGTTTATACCACTGAAAATGTGAATATAGACACTAAAATTGTGTTAATAGTGCTATTCATTGCATAAGACTTAGAAGATACTCAGCTGGCATAAATTTTTTGGCCAAATTACATTAACTTCAGAGATGTCATGCCAGTTAATATGGTCAAATAATTGGCCTATAGACTTCAGAAGATATCTGTCTCACAAATGCAGAACAGGCTGTTGTCTTTCCTGATAGTTTAGGACCTTTGAGTAACAAGATATTCTCATAATTATGTAGACTAGTCTGGAGTAGACACTGGGGTAGACACTGAGAAACTCCAGTTAGACAAAGAAACCACGTGTACAGGCAAATGAAAATCAATACTGATAAATGCAAGGTGATGCACACTGGCCATAAAAATAAATGATTGAGGCAACAAGCAAATGAACTGTCTATCCATCTGACACAGGTCAAAGGCACCCATATGTGAGAAGGAGGCATCAAGGCAAAATCACAATCTGTGTGCAGCTCTGATCAGAAAAACAAATATTTTAGGTCATATGACATGTGGGCACAGTGAAATATATAAAAAAAGATTGTGTCGATATAATGGTGTATTGCCTGCACAGTTAAAGGGGATTTGATAACATTTCACATAGGAATGAAAATGTGTATGAGAAACAACAGACTTCTGTTCTTCAGTCCTTCTATTTCTTCCACAGAATTATTACATAAAACTAGAAAAGTCTAAGTTTAGAAAGAATCACTGAAATACATTTTCCTGCTATAGATGAACTAAACTGTGATTACCTTGCTGTATATATGTGTGTGTGTTTGTGTACAACGCTTAGATATAACTAAGGTTAATAACAAGACTGATGACTAGTAAAACAGTCATAACTAATATAAATCTGGCATTAACTGATAATAAACATTATTTCATAACCAACCAACCAACCATAATTCATGGTTTAAGATAGCCTTTAATGTTTAAAGATTTGTCATATGATAAATAGACTTTTTGTATTTAGTAAGTCCTTTGAGACAGGCAGTAACTGTAAGAAATAGAGTACTAGACTAGATTGATGTCAAATTAATTCAGTTTGCAAATTTCAATTTTGCTACCAATAATTGTTTTCTACCAATACATGTCTAGACAAGACCCTGAGTGACCTGCTGTAGTCATTCCTCTTTTGAGCAAGAAGGTTGGATTAGATTCCTCCAGAGATGCTGCCCAACATTAATGACTCTTTGATTCTATGATTAAATGGAAGAATACAAACAATTTTGCAGGACTAACGTTGGAAGGAATATTTCTGTGCTAAAAGGTGTATATGGCTGAATGTGCTGGAAAAAAACACATCAGAAGTAGGATTTACAGATTGGGGCTTTTTTTTCATTAATTCACTCATAATGGGATGTAAACCAATTACTGTGGTGTATACTAATCTGTGAGAGGGAATTTCTTTCAAAATAGATTTAAATAAATTGTAGCAGACGTGCATTATACGGCCTTAAACTGAAAGAGGTTAGATTTCAATTAGATACAATGAAGAAATTCTACTGCAAGGGTGGTGAGACACTGGGACAGGTTTTCCAGTTATCTAAAAAATAGTGATGACTGAGGTTCAGTGTCAAGAAGCCTTCTCTGGCATAGTTTAAGTATCCAGAGTAGACATAGTTTCTATTGACTCTTCACAGCAGTTTTTTCTTCTAAGAATGTGTTTTAGTGGGCCAAGTTAAATATCATCTTTCCTTGTGGAAGAGGTTTTTAGGCCCGGTCTCATCATTTGTCTTTGATTTCTGTGTTAAGATAGGTTTGTTTGGCTTGCAACCACTGAAAGTAGATGCCCAGTCTTAATTAAAAAATGAATACAGTAGACTGAAAATATTCATAGTTAAGAAGCCAGGAATATAGACGTGAACTTCACTGATTCATCAAGTTACAAGTGTTAACAGTGATGCAACTGAAGAATGTCTTTCTCCAAAGGCAGAGCCATGCCATGGAAACCGAAGGAAAATACCCGTGAGCAGATTTCACCTGGGGACCGACCTCTAGAGGGCAACACAGCCATATGAAATGGCACAGCAGGCCCGACAGGGGCACTGTAAAAACTGCACCCTGATCAATACAGGTGATCCTCCCTTTATATCCTACACCCTTATTTATATAAAACCTAACTAAAAGGACAGGTTTTACAGAATTATACATGTCAACAGATACCCCTTGTATGGTTTCTGTGACCATATTGTACCTTCAGTGACATTCAAACATCATCATAAAATACATGACCTTCCACTCAAAAAATGCATCCCTTAAGCTTGAAACAAACACAAACCTATACAGGCACTCAGATTTTTTATTCTCATGTAGAAGATTAGAATGTCATACTTGGACCTCTAACTCTGAGTCTACAACAGCCCCTGACTACTGATCCTCAAGCCCTTTCTTCAAAGCATTCTCAAACCCACACTCCTGTGATCCAGAATGATAATTTTTAAAGACATGCATATGTGTAAATTAAATCAAAATATTCCCACAGTTTTTATCTAAATATCCCAGTGTCTTTTACCTACTACCTCTCTACTTTTCTTGGATGACAGTTGCTTTACGGAAAGCATCTTCATTTTATATTGGAAAAAACAAAACATATACCAAATATTCTCTATGCTTCACTTGCAAACAAGAATATCCTATTATCCGAAACAAGGATTAGGCCTCAAAGTTCTTTGTTAAATAGATAATACTATAGATATTTTGTTAGCACTAATATAAGAGCAGAAATGGCATATGATTACTTCTCTTAAAAGACTCTGGCAAGCATTCAATCATTAGCTCCTGCAGCCATTCACCATAGACTCCAGACTAAAACTTTCATTTTCAAATGTCAATTTCTGATGTTAAATTAAATGAAAATGTGGATCAGTGTGATACATCACCAACTAAAGTAACTCCCAAGGAAATCACTGGAGTAATGCCATTAGTGCTGCCTGCATTCTCTAAAACATTTGTGGGAACTGAAGTGGGCTCTGTGCTTTGTTTCAGAGGCTGCCAACTGAGATCTTCCTTCTGCACAGCCAAGGCTGTGAACACCCTGCCTGTCAGCCAGGACAGCTCTACCCATGGATTTGAGACTGGCAAGAGGATGTGCTGTGGCTTGGGCCTGCTCCTAATGCACAGGTCAGGCTGCAATCCTTCCTGTAATCCCTACTGCAGTCCCAGCTCAGACTGCTGTAATCCAGAGGGGGCCTCGGCTAACTGGTGTCTGTACAGCCATACGGGGTGCCATGGCAGGGTGGTGGTGGTGGATGGAAGGAGAGGCCACTGTACTGGATAAAGCTGGACAAAGTCAGCTCCAGTCAGCACCAAGTGACCTGCAAGACACAGCTGAGCACAGTAAACCAAGGTGGTGTCACCTGTGGGATAACAACTTCCAGACAGGGCAAAATGCTTCATTGCTGCGTGAGGAGCAATGAAAAATGAGTGAGAACCAGCTCTGCAGAGACCAGAGCAGTGAGGACGGAGGAGCTGGAGATGTTCCAGGTGCTGGAGCAGGCTGCTCTGCAGCCTGTGGAGCAGAACATGGAGAGAGAGCTGTGCCCCTGCAGCCCATGGAGGTCCATGGTGGAGCAGAGATCCACCTGCAGCCCCTGGAGGAATGCACGCTGGAGCAGGGTGATATTTTCTGAAGGAACTGCATTCCAAGGAGAACTCATATTGGAGCATGGAAAAAATTGAAAGAAGGAAGAAGCAGCAGAGAAAGGACTGTTATGGATTGATTGAAAACCCCTCACATCCCAATCCCTTGCACTGCTCAGGATGGGAGAGAGTTGGAAGAGTGGTTGTGAATGAAGGAGTGAAGTTGAGTCCAGGAAGAAATGGGATGGGGATGGGGGAAACTTGATTTAATTTATCTTCTTTCCCTCCATCCTATCTGGTTTAATTGACAAGATATGAAATTAATTTTCCCCAAATCAAGCTTGTTTTGCCCATCATGATAAATGGAAAATGATCTCCATGCGCTTATCAGAACCCAAGAGCTTTTTTATCTTATTTTCTCCTTCATATTCCCAAGAGAGGGGAGCAAGAGCTGGGTGAATATCGGGCAAACAGCCACGGTCAACCCAAAAATATTGAGAATAACCATGATTTTTCTAAGGCAAATAATTATAATTTTACTGCATAATATCTTTGCTGTGCAAGAAGAGCCATGAACTAGAGGCTCCAGAGGAAAAAAATACTGAAAGGATGTACTTCAAGGACAAAGCTATGATGTCTCCAGTGAAGTTTGGCTAGGTTGCACAAAAAGGTTTGATTTGAACCCAAAAATTCTTGTAGATTTTACAAATACAATAGAAGAATATACAAATGAGTATTTTCAATCTCTCCCCCTCTTTCTTCTTATTTCATTAAGCTCATAATGCAATCAGTTGGAGCTGATACACACTGTCCTCTTCAACTTATCCTGGAATTATCTTCAGCATAGGCAACTGAATATGGAACAGTTTTGTAACTGGTGCAATATTAAATCTTCTGAATATCACCCATTGTATCAATAGACAAGAAACACAAATATTTCACAATCCTTTCTGTGGAATTGAGAAATTCACATACTTGGTATCTAACATGGACTTCGCAAAGAATCCTGATCTCCCCATATAACAGGATTGTGACTGCAACCTAGAAAGAACATCTCATGCCCATTTTGCAACTGAAGATCAATTACAGGTTTGCTTTAAAACAACTTCAAAGACTTCTTATCTACATTGGTGTCATCTACCTGGAAATTTTCCTAAGAAAGCAATGAGAGAGCTCCTATCTGCATACATGACCAAACAGACACTATCTCCCAGGAATGCATCTGGAAAATTCTCCACTGAACTTCACAACCTCAAAATCTCTTTGGTTTCCAGCATCTCCAAGATAATCTGAAACCTTAGGTTTGAGAAATTCGCTCATGTTCTACCT
This sequence comes from Anomalospiza imberbis, assembly GCF_031753505.1. Classification (NCBI taxonomy): domain Eukaryota; kingdom Metazoa; phylum Chordata; class Aves; order Passeriformes; family Viduidae; genus Anomalospiza; species Anomalospiza imberbis. Next base: position 15,521,323 of record NC_089681.1, on the reverse strand, counting down.
AACACCAAGCACTGGCAGTTACCAGAGGTCGCCTCTAATCGTAACAAGGAGGGGAGCAACTTCCAGGATGTGTGCAGCAATTACAGATCAAGCTCTACAGAAACATTTCCAGGGATCTGCCAAGTAAATGGGAAGTAAACCAGGTGTGAAGTTCAACCCAGTGGAGGGCAATAGACCCCGGTGTACATGAACAACACTGCAGCCCTCAGTAAAACAGCTGTTTCCAACCTGAACCTTAGGATCTGCAGAGGCTAAGTAGATGGGGATGGAAGAAGAGAAATCAGAATTCTGAGAAAATCATTGATTTTCTCATGACTCTAAGTAAAAAGATGTTCTCACTTGCTCTGTCTGATAATCTTTGTTCTTCTTCATAGCAACAAAATTGGTTTCAAACAAAATCATCCCATGGCATAAAATATCAATGAATTTGGTTATAAATGCTGTTATTGAGATGCCTCACCTATAAATTCATCAGTGACAGGAATTAAAATAAACATCTTTTGGTTGAGAGAAAGCTTTACAAAGGTAAAAGTATGAGGCTATGTTGGGATGCCTTGGCTTAGAAAACAGTATTTTTTTTCACTTTTAGATGCCATTGTAGTAGAAGTAGGAATGTGTGTGTTTATTTCTAAAAGCTTAGCCTCAAATAATATTAAGGTAAATTCAAAAGACAAAAATTGGTATTCAGAAAATATATGTAAAAGACGCTTGCAAACTAATTTTCACTCAATAGGATAAACACAGAGAAAAGAAAATAATTTAAATTACAATGAATATTTCAAAGTCATGGTGGAGCACACAGAAAGTTAGCAGGACTTGTTTTAAAGACAGGGTCTTTCAAGGGAACTGAAAAAGTCCTGGTACTGGTTATATCTTCTCTAATGTTGAAGATGGGACTGTAGCTATCAGCAAAGAGACAGTTGGGCTAAAATGTGACAGATCCCTCCCTCCGCAGTCCATCTCCCAGCAGCAGAGCAACTGTGTTTACACTTGATGCTAAGAAAGTTGTACAGCCAGGAAGACCCAGGGAAAAAAAAAACTATGAATGAAAAGTCAGTTGTCAGCAGAAAGGAAAATGAAGGCTAAGAGAAGTGAAAGCTTTTAAGCAGAAAAAAATCACAGGAGAAGGTGTCAGGGACAATGCCATTAGCAGTGACGAATGGAAATCATTGATTAAGAAAGTAGTGAAAGCAGACAAGGGAAAAATGTCTCCGCTTTTATTTAGCAGTTTCAAATCTTTCAAAGATTCCTACCACCACTTTGTTCAAATGCAGAAAATACATTAGGCATAATAAAAGCACTGATCAAATCCTTGTCAGCCTATATAATAAGGTAGATCTTTCAGGAGAATTGCCTGTCTATTGTGATACAAACCTAATATCTGAATATCAATGATTTACTTTTATTGTTCTGGCTAGATTACAAGACTTGGAAAATGCGATTCGAAGTTGCTGTACAGGCTGATAGCATTTTTTATACATGTGCAGACCAAAGGGCCTACCTAGTCTAGTATTCAGAATCCATACTTTGTAAACAGTATCTTATATTTCTGAACATGACAAATTTATTTGACCCATTTTCTGGGAAGTCCAACACATTCCAGTTACTCCAACACTATTCTTACTCCCTCTGAGTCCATTAAATTCTTCAGCAGAAAAAGCTGAACTGAAATCAATTGAAGTTTTGCCTTTGACTTCAACAGGGTCAAGATTTTCCCCTGTTCCTTTGACAACACTCACAAAAAGACTGATTGCAATTTAAAAAAGCTGAGTCTTAGACCCCATTTCTGCCAATCACACTTACCTCCTCAAGTAAACCTCATGTCCAGAAGCTATTCTTATTTCTGGAGTTCCCAGCACATTCCTCTTCTGTGCCTGGCTTCAGGGTCGAAGTACTTCAGCAAATGGACTGTCTTTATATTTTTTAATTTGTCAGAACTGAACCTGCTGGAGGTACTAAACAAATATTAGTCAAAGAATAACTGCAATAATAAGATAGCCAATTTTGTAGTGAAGCATGCTGAGATGCTATTTGGAATTACTTGCCAAAGAAATTCTAAGAAATTTTGAAATTGTGGATAAATAGATTAAATAAATTTCTGAGAAACAAATCAGTGCTAGCTATTTTGAAAAGAGAGAGAAAATTACTGATAATTGGAGTGATGAAGTAAGCTACTTATAAACCATTTATAGTTGGTGCTATAGGGAATTAAAATTAACTATGATACCAAATACATTATTTTTTCTTTTTGTCTCCTTTTTTAAAAAGACATGGGACTATCACATGTTCTGCCAACAATTAATATCTACAGAAAAACATAAAATTGAGTTTTTCAACTTAAACCAGAATTATGCAATTTCCAGCTAAACCAGGGTGATGTAATTTATCTCTTTTTTTCCAAAACAACTAAGAAAACAATCAAATGTCTTAAATGAGAAGGTGACTGCAGACAGTCTTTGCTAGTTTCATCCACTAATGAAGTGAATAGCAAGTGAATAGCAACAGTGTTTGACATTTCTATCGAGTCTTTCATCCCAAATCACCTTAATCAATTTCATATCCATTTAGACACATCTTTTAGCACTTACTTATGACTGAAATAAAACCACGGAAATGATAGGGCAGTACACATAAAAAAAATCTGTTTTATTTTGCAGTTCAAAAGGGGAAGGATTTTTTTTAACAACTGAAATTATATGGGAAGAGGTTCAAGAAGCTGAGCAGACTCAGTCTATGATTACTCTTGTAAAAGTCATGGCAGAACATTATTTCTCAAATGGATGAAGTATTTGGGACCTTAGGATTCTTCCCTATTCAGGTGAAGATGATGGAGGCCCTGCAAAAGCAGATCCATGTTATGAAGCTTGTTTGATCCAATCAAACAGGTGAAGTTTTTCCCATTTAGGCTTTTTCTTTTAGCAGATAATAAGCCCCTCCTTCTCCCTTCCTTCCCCCATAATCAAAATAAACATTGTCTGAGTGGTGACAATCCATTGATTTAACAGCTTCTTTTAAGCCCTGATCCTTTAAAAATATGTTCATATGCTTAATATGACTAATTCCACTAATAATATACAATAATTATAGGAAATTTAATTAAATACTAACATTTATCACCAATAAAATATCTGAATAGAACAAATTTATCTATAGTATATTGGGATATCATGGACAAGGTTAAGAAATTTCTGCTCCTTTGTCTCAAGTTTGTATTTACATTGGTTGAAACAGAATAGAAGTATTTTCTGATTAAATTAAATAAATAGGAAGGGTGTTTTCTCAGTCTAGCTTTGTACCTTTTATGAAAGTTTACCTTCTTGACTTGTGAATCGTTGGGAAAACTAATTTCTACTAATCTAGAAAAACAATTTCTTTATTCATCTAGATGTCTTCTTAGTCTAGAATTACTCAATTTTTAGTCTCATTAAGTACTATAACATTAAATTCTTAGGACTTATCTCTCTTTTCCTGGAAACATTAGATTAAACTCTTTACCCGAACCAGCATACAAAGACTTGAGAATGTGTACAGTGAGAAATCTGGCAAAGCCTATGTTTATAGAAACATTTTTCTTTACACCATACTTTTGGCAAAAGTAAGATGTATCAAAAAAGATGAGCTTATATCATGTTGCAGCAAATGAAGATCTGCATTCATTCAAATTTGCAGAGCCCCCAGGTTCACTCTTTAGTATATGAGACAGATATGCAGGACTCATTGGCGCATATATGATGCATATTTTTTTTCTTGAATATTCATCAGAAAATTGTATTTGCCATCTGGAAAATACTTTATCAAATCAAAGGTAGCTGATGGAAATGAAAGATGAAACCGGAGCACACTGCTCAGGCTGATTTGCCCAAGATGGCAGTACTGAAATGCAGGCAGCAAAAATGGCCAAGCAGCATAATTTAAAACACTGACCAAAAACTCTGGCTGTTGCATATAAGTGTAATCACATTATTGTTTACATTATTTCAGGTTAAACTGAAATGTGCTAAAAAAGTTTTGGAGAACTGAAAAACTTATTGACAATGGATATATTATTAATAATTGCATAGATAATTTTGTGCGCTTCTATTTGTATCTAATTCTGTTAGTTAGAAAAGCTATGATGGGAAAAAATAACTAAAACATGATTATTTATATGGGAAGATCAGTCTATTCAATCTTACATAATCTTTGAATATTAGAGACATCAAACTTGGAGAATATAATTAATATACTCCAGGGACTGTGGAGAAATAATAAAAAGGAAAAATTATTTTTCAGTGGAAATTTTTCAGTGGAAAAGTACAACAATAAGACACAGGATAAAGAAGTTCAGAACACTTATTCAGATTTAGAGAACAATAATGGTCCTCTAGCAGATGTTAAAGTGAATATGCCCTAATGAATTCATGAACATAAACAAATTCATATACACACAGACACTCATATAGCCCTTACCTTTGAATTCAGTGTTTTAAAAGCTTGCCTGGATTAAATATAAAACAATGGAACATCATATGAAAAATAAATTCTTTCTGCTGATCTAAGTAATTTCATATATCTTTATATCTTCATGTCACAGTATCCATTTAATTTACATTCCACTACTGGCAAGTATGACATTTTGAGACAATAAGATTTTTTTTATCTATATACTAATATAATATGTTTAAGCAGTATTCTCACAATGAATGCTCAGATCCTACCTTTTTGAAGGTAGGAGTACATTAGAAGGGCTGGGAAATTACTAGTTCCATCTTTAAACTAGCAAGAGAGAAGGCATACATACAAAAGAGAAACCAACCAGAAAATTGCAAATTCCAGAGGGAACTGCAAGGCAAACAAAAGTTAAGGGAGGATTGTCAATTTCTGGTAAAGGCTTATGGTCCAGCAAACGTCCCTTTGGCCATTACTGGCAAACCTGTTTCCCTTGTGCTCTGCTCTGCCCAGGCTTTATGAATTAAAGAAGGTTGGGAATAATCAATACTTAAAACAAGAAATCTCTAAGGAAACCCCTAATTTACATGAAGTTATCTTGATTTGCTAAATTACATCAGTTCTTTGGGATGATAAAGTAAGGGTCAATTGTGCCTCTAGCAAGTATTCAATTAGTGGAAATGGGAAGGTGTGGAAAAGATTTTAAAAAGTCAAGAGGTTATATTCCATTCCTGATATCTCAGTAGTGCAATGGGAAAGAGGGATATTCTATAGCTCAGTATATATCTAAGTTGGTTTTCAATTCTGTTTAAACAAGTTTTAGAAACCTCACTCAGAATGTTTTATGGAAAGCTACATTTCAAGGGGTTTTGAAGACTTCCAGTGAATAATCTCTGCAAAAAATTTTGCTTTACAAATAAACACTAAATTGCTGTAATCCAAATTGAGAAGCAGGAAACAGTAGGTCAGGCTTGTGGTTTCTCTCACTATAAGAAGGTAGACAGAGGATAAATCCTTCTTGCACACACCTGAGGATTCACTGGTATGAAGTCACAGACATAGTAATCTGAGATGCAGGTTGTGTGTTTGCTGTCTCTGTGACATATCTTCTTTATTCAGTTTCCAAATCATAATTATTATGGAAGTTATTTAAATTATTATAGGCCAAGATATTCCATGTGTTTCAGTCACTCAACTTCAGTTACATTAAAAAGAGGTCTGATTTTCAGAAAAAGTAGTTGTTCAGTTGCTGAAAAAGCAGCTGTAAATTATTTTAAAGCAGAATCACAAAATATATTCATTTTTAAAGACTATGTCCTTAAAGTGCATGTGGAATAGTGCTACAGATGTGTAGTACGGTCATTCCTCCTTTTCTCCTTTGTGCTTTGCTTTCAGTGGGACCTCAGGGAGTCACATAATTTTAAAATTTACTAGAGAGGGGTAGGGATTTTGGTATTCAGCATTCTACAGCTCTTAATGGTTCCTGCTTCCTCCCTGTTTCCTAGATTCCTTCAGTACTTCACAAACCAAAGCCTGGTGTGGGTGGAGTTGGGCAGTGCAGGTGAGTCCGTGGGGTGAGGGTGGGTAATATGAGCAGCTGAAGGTGCCCAGCAGGAGGCCGAAGGAAATTCAGCATCCTCAGACATGTCTGAGTGGGTGCTGCCCTGCTGTGCCCCAAGCATGCCCAGACCTCCTCCCATCCTCAGACCTCCCTGCTCTGCTCTCAGAGGTCACCTCAGCAGGGAGAGCTGGTAAATTGGCTGCTGTGCCAAACCTTCCCATTTCACAGTCCCATAAAGCTCTGCAGAAATGTGATGTCATAAACTGAGGCAGATGTCAAAATATGTCCAACCCTGCTGTTCCAGCTGTAGCAAAGGTTAGTTCTGCATGGGGAGGCAGGGGGGAAAGTGGCTGCTTTACTTGGCTTAGATTAATCTCCTACCCTGTGGCAATACACAGTTTAGGGAATTTGGAGCTGGAACTTTCAGAGGAAAATCGCTTTGAGAAGGTGGATAAAGCTGCCTGCTTTGCTATCATCAAACTCTTTGTGTCCTTATTTAAAATGTCTAAACGCAAAACGATGATGAGCTTTGAGTATGTTGCACAAAACAAAAGTACCTGCCCGTCCTCTGCAGATTGTTCCTCTGTGCAACTTTCTGGTGTTACCCCAGGCCATCAGTGGTCCAGAAAGTCCAGTCTCAGGTGACTAATGAGCAACCACAGAACTTTGCCTTAGTAAATTAGTATTAATTATTATAAAAGTATCAAGGAGAAGAGGAATACCATGAATTGAAGAGAGCCTGCAACTATGATTCAAATCAGATGTTTTGGTGGTTCCATAGGCAAAGCCAGAGACGATATTTGGGACAATTTTTCATTGTCAAATAAAAATTAGCATTCTTTTTTCTATGCAGAGGTAAATTATGCAGCAATCAGTGATGATCTGTATGGGGCAGAATGGAATCAAAGGTGAGACTGAGATGGAGAAAGAAGCAGCAAAGGAAAAAACTACGAAGCAAAAAATGTCTACCTAATGAGCAGTAAAAAATGTCTACCTGATGTCTACCTAAAGAGAGGAACCCTTAAATTTTCACCATCCCATTCCCTTTATGTTCTTGTATTCTCTTCTGTAGTGATTTATTTTGGTGAGAAGTCTGCAGTGCTTTGCTCTGGAGTACAAGGGCAGTTTAGCAATGGGTTTTCTACTGGCATGGGCAAAGTAAGTACTTGAGCTAAGCAGTTGGTGGATGTAAGAAAATGTCACTTCTTGTGAGGAAAATGTCACTAGAGTGTAAGGAAAAGCAGACTGTTTGCAGCTGTGCTACTGAAGGACAGTTCAGCCATGGCCACCAGGGGAAGAGGGGAGATCCCTAGCAGCTGCTGGCACAGGGAAAAGAAGGTCTTCAGGGTGTTGCAGCTGCAGTTTTACTCCTTATCCTGTATATAGACCTTGAGCAAAGAATTTCAGTGTTGTGCATAGATGAGAATCTGCTCTAAGCCAGGACCAGTCCAGCCCCCCAGACTGTAAGTTTCTGAACACTTTAGACTGATAACAGCTGCCAAGAAAAATCTCACGCTGCCTTTTTCCAAATCACTGTCTGCTCATTTTACCTCCACTTACCGCTGACACAGGTGTTTTTGTCACTGTGCTGGGAACTGCATCAGGGAATTCATGGGGGTTAAAGTCAACTTTCTGGGGCAAGTGGTAGACACAAATATTTGTGCTAGTAGAGGGAAGAGAGCAGGAGTAGAAGGGAGAGCAGGGCAGATAGGAGTGGGTCTGCAGCTTTTGGCAGGATCTCCAGCTTGCAGTGTTCCTGAAACTGCTGTCTCAGGCAGCTGATGAAGAATGAGAAAAGGCCTTGTCTTACCCAAGGCATGTTCCCAGTAATCAACATCTGGTGCAACAGCAGTCAGATCCAACACTTCCCATAGTCCCTGGAACTTTGTTATCCTTTGTGCCTTGTAAATAGCCTTATGAACTTAGGAATAACATTTAATTCATACATGTTTGACAACTATTAAATTTTGTTGAGGTGTTTTTTTTTTAATTTAATCACATATTTCACTCTTGCTCCATTGATACTTTTTCCAGTCCTCATGTTCCAATTTGAAATTCCAATTTTTTTTTTAATTTTTATTTTATTTTTTATATTTAGGCTTTCTGGTGTTCTGCTGCCAAACATCTTTGTCATCTTAGACTGTATGCAGGGTAAAGCCTCCCCTTTTATGTGTGCCAGTAATCCAGACAGCTCTAGTGTGCTATTCCATGTCTCCTCACCAGCAGCACAATCTCTCCAGGAAACAGAGAAAGCTGGCTTAAGTGCAAACTTGGGCTGTATAGGTAAATCCATCTTTATAATTTTTTCTTCTGTTTAATCTGAAACAATTTATGTAGAAAAGTTAATAGTGTATTTTCCATGAAAAGTTTTTTAATATACTAGTTTGCCTAGTACACAGAGAAGAGGGTTTGCATAATATCATGACTAAAAACATCACAGAAATCTCTGGCTTTAACTTGAAGGTGACATCAGAGAATGATTGAGTGAATCTTCAAAGACAAGAATATGATTGGTTAAAAAGCTACACTTAGATTTTTATTTACTAAATAATTAATGTAGTTCAGGGTCTGTTTGTAGAGTGGCTTGGATGAGAGAGCTAGCAAGAATATTCATTTACATGTGGAACAGACACAAATCAGGATTTTCTACTGTCAAACAAAAAACTTCCTAGAATGAGAGCTGAAATAAAACTTATTAAGTTCTAAGCAAAGCTCATTAAATTGTGTTGAAACAAGTCCTTTTTAAGAAGTGAAGTTTTCAAAACAGCACTGAGGGTTTTTGTGTTAAAAGAAATAATCTTTGTCCTTTTCTGGGCAAGAAGAACTGGGTTGTCTCAGAATTGGTGGTAATCATAGCAGCTTGGAATGGATGGCTATGTTCTGTGCTATGAAACTGGAAGCATGGGAAATTTTATTGTTGTCATTTCTTTAGTCATATTACCAGAAACCAAAGATTTGCCCACAAAATTCATAATATAGGACAACAGAAACTAGGACTGTGATCTATTTGATCAAGTGCAGACATCTGCTATGTAAATATTGTATAGCTCTGTCTACAAACAAGCTAAACAATAGGATCACCACCAACCCAGTAGCAGGAAACATTTCCTTCTTCCTAAAGTCTATGACTATATGCAAGATGGAAATAAAACTGCTTCTGTCTTTACAGCTTATCTAGACAAATACAGCAGACTGCAGGTATCGAAATACTAGGTAAAGCTGTTTCAGCCACCCTTATCAGACAAGGGGAACAAGTCAATGGAAGCAATGACAATACCAGCAAATCAAAAGTGATCAAGGTCATTTTCTGGTCTTAGGAGACTGGGATAGTTCTGCTTGGAAACCTGCTGCTCCCCCAGAATGAGCCCACGCACTGAAGCAATGTGCCAAGTGCCTCAGGATCTATCCCATGGCTCTTGGTGTTTGCTGCTTTGCCTTTAAGGGAATAGCACAAACCATTCCTCCCTCTTCCCCTGGGAATTGCCTCCTCTGTGATAATTCCCCAGCTGTGCACGGGACCTGGTTGGGGGCATGTGCTGGTCCTGGACAAAGCACACTAGGGAATGCTGTAGCCACTCAAATTTCTGGAGTCATTATCCAACCCCTGTGCATGTCCCTGTCTTGATTTATAGAGAAGTTTGCCAGAGTTGTGTTAACAAGTGTAATAGCAACGTCAGTGCATCAGCAGTCTAGCATGTTATGCTTAATGATAGAGGTTAATGTATAATTACTAGGGATATATTGCAGTGAGTTATTATGGAAATATAAATAGATGGAAGAACCTTTGTGCTCCAGTTAAGAGCCACGTGTTTAATGGGGTATTGTGTACTTGCATACAGCTCTGGTCTCAGAGGCCTGTGTATTAGAGAGCTCTTGATATGCTGCACCATTTCCATCTACAGATGAGTTTCAGGTTGTTTTGGCCTTTGTCTCCAAATGCTCCCCACTCTATATACTACACTCATAAGGGAGAAACATAAATTAACTGGATTTGTGAGCATTTATAATCACAAAATTATCTAGGTTAAAAGGGATTTCTGGATATCATCCAGTATGGACCCTTCCAGTGGATGGCTATGAACATCTAATAAGTTCCTGCTCTAAACATTCAACTGACTGTCTCAAGAAAATGAGGATCATATTTTGCATTTATAGTTAGTGTCCAAAGTATTGCAATGTGAATGCCACCCTTAAGGAACATTAACTTTGAAAAATCACCTTACCTTTCTGAAAGGTTTTCAGATCTCTTACTTTCATAGCCTGAAATCTTTTTTTTTTTTTTTTTTTTTTTTTTTTACCAGACTCCAGAAGGGAGGACAATACTTAAATTTGATTAAAAGGGAAAAAATATTCTCATTTTATTTTCAATATATTTTCTTTAAAAAAGTAAATGCAAAGTATGTATCCAGTTCCACACCTTAAAATCATCATTTAGAAAGCCTTCCTGAGCCAGTTCTACACACTTTTATTGTCTTATTTTCTTAAAATAATGCTACAATGAGGAGACAGCTAGCTTAGCTTTATGTAGTGGCTTTGCTTTTTGTGTTACAAGTCATAAAAGAAATTATTTCATTCAGAAATAAGGCCACAGAAGCAGATTTAAGCCATCATCTTTACACAGTGTCATAACCAAAGGTTTTTTGGTTTTCTTAAGTGTATTACTTTCCTATTCTTTTAAATGGTTGTATTTCTTCTCTGGCCAACTCCTCTGACACTGTATCAGCACTGATGGAGCTGTTTGGAGGTGGGTGACGCAACTGTCACTGTATCAATCTCACCATGAAGCTGTCGATTCCACAGCAGCATTTGGAGCTGAATCAGACAGTTCCACTGACATGGCAACCACAATGTGTGAAAGACACTTCAATTCCTTCGGATGTGTAGGAGAGACTTTCATTCACAGAAAGGACCCACTGACACTCTTGTTCTGCACACAAGGATTAGTCAGACTCTTCATGGAAATCAAAGGAAGCTGGTGTCAGTACAAACTCTATCTCCTCCAAGTTTCAGGTGTCCCAACTGTCCAGCCTAATTGCCCATCACAGTTAAACTTCCAGTGAACAGTTTCACTGAGATTCTGTTCCTTGATTTTATATCCCCATTGTCAACAGTCTTATAAAGACAGGTTTGTTTGTGATTTATAAAAAATAAGGTTGTAAGAAAACTAGGCCATTTCTAATAATAGAATACTCTTGAAAGAACCCCACTTTCCCCTCCATATGGAATGAAGCACCCTGCTTTTTCATTCTGTCCATTTTATACTGCATTAACACCTATTCTGATATTTCAGTTTGCTTTTTTTTTTTTTTTTTTTTTTTCATTTTAAACTTCATACATTTATAAATCTCATTGGATAAGGGTCAGAACCTGCTGCTAGCAGATACATTCATTATCTTTTCTATTCTCAGGCTGGCTGAACTTGGCACAACAGAGTTTTAATCTATGTCAAGAGATGACAGTAGTTAAAAGGAAATAATCAAGGACACTGCTGCTAGAACAAGCTTGGCACAAATTTAAACCTTACAGTAGCATATTAAGACCTGATAACTATGTTGGTGTGCACGTATATCAGTTGCTTACTTGTGTAGCTGCTGTTGGATGAGAAAGGCATTAATAATGTAAGTAGACTATACAAATAGTGGAACCACAAATGAACATTTGAGGTCATCAGCTCCTACAATTATGAGCTCAGTTAAGTATCTGGAGATAGAAGTGCACTATTAAACACTTTTGAACTCTGAGTAAAGACATACTGCATTGGTCAGGGATAGTTTTATAGTTATAACAGACATTTGGATTAAATGTTGTTAATCTCAAAATACATTCTTAGAATGTGTAATTTTTAAATTTTACTTCTCTGTACATATATGAACTTTCTCTCTGCATATATGTATATAGAGTTTTATATAATACTTACTTTGGTACAGACACTCTATACCAGTGTAAGAACATATATATATATATACATGTATATAGTCTTACGCAATGCATAGTGACCAGCTTTTGTATGTAGCATCTTTTTCAAAATGCATAGTTGATGTCTCCAAAACTGGTTCTGCTCACATATGAAAGCTTTTTTTTTTTAATATGCTACAGTTATTATTTTTATTAATGTCAGGAAATTAAAAAGAGACTGAAAATGCATAGGGTTTTACATCCAAATTCACTGGAAGAATGAGTCACAGAAGTTATTTTTGGCATGGTGCTTTTACAATTAAGCCCTAACCATCATAAACAGATTTTACCATTTTGCATTACTTTAAAACAATATTCTGTATGAGAGTGAATGAGGTCTCAACCATGGGGATGATAAAAAACCTATGGAGAAAGGAAATTACAGCATAATGGAAATGATGGCTGGAGCCATACCACCCAGATCTGTTCGCTCATCCAAACAGAAATGCCAGGCTGAGTTTATTTGGCCAGTGCTTTGGTTGGGACCTCTGAGGAAACCTCCAAGGTTGCTGAAGGAAGTGGTGGCAGCAACACTGTAGGTGGTATTCTCTGTTCTTGAGTCACCACTGCGTCAATGACCTGTGTGATGGGAGACAGCAGGATTTCCTGAAAGAGCTGTGGCCATGATGTGAAACCACGGTCCTGAGTATCAGGAATTATTTCAACCATCATGAACTTCATATGAGGAGTAGACCTGGTGACCCTGGGAACGTGATCACATTTCAATATCAGCCTTTCTTTCATAATTTCTCCAAATTGTTGAAGTATTTCCTCTTCCTTGGGGCAGGAGAATAAAATCAGTAATGTCATGCCAGGATGATGGAGTACTGAAAAACATTTAGACTCCAATATAAGAGACTTTTACTCAAAGCCTGTCATTAATTTGAATGAGATTTGGATCACATCTAGAGCCCTAAGTACAGAAGGACTGTGACAGGGCTAATGTGTTTTTGAAGGAGCTCTTCCCTTTCTATGCCTTTCCCATCCGAGCAATGCTGGCATTGCCTTTCAGCCATAACCACCAGCCATCACTCAGAGGTGCTGTCAGGCCCCATCATGCTCCCAGAGCAGCCCCACTCCAGACTGTTCTCCTCCCCAACCCCACTGCAGTGTAGTGAGACCATGACATTACCTTCTCCCCAGAAACAACAACGCAAATCTGATTTATAACTGGTGGTAAAACTTTATTATTCAAGTTTAGATGTAACAGACATCTTTGCTGCCTGAAGATTGTTTGCATAAGAAATACACCAAGAACATGTTTGTGAGTAGAAATGAACATGCACTATGAAAACCAAAAAACAAAACAAAACAAAAAAACCCAAAACAAAACAGAACAAAAAACACATCCATGTGTTGTAAGGACAAAACATTAAGAGCCAGCATTCTAGAGTCAAATCAGGGCTACAAGTTTAATGATGGTTTTTAGCAACATGAAGTCATTCTTTATGAAGCAATTTTTTTTCTTTTTTTTTTTTTTTTTCTTTTTTCTCCTGCTGGTGAATTTTCTATAAGCTAAATTTACAATGGCATTTTGAGATGTTTCCTTTTCTCCTGTTCTCCTACACAGAGCTCAGAGGCCAAAATGATAGGAATGGAAAACTGTGATAGCTGTCATGATGTTTTTACTTTACTAAGTATAATTTTACTTTCCTAGTAAAGGAATTTTACTTAGTGTAACAAAGAATCAAATGAAACAGGTATTTATCTGGCTGTCAGCCATTTAATTACTGTCTTTTATCCTCTTAAAGTAAATTGGGGTGTGTGTGATTGCTACACAAGTAGCATCTCCCCAACTGCCAGCTTTCCAGAGTTGGCTGAATGAAATAAAAACTGTGAGGAAGAGGGTAGTGAGCAATCCTATTCTGAGGTGAGAAAATTAAGTAAATAATTTTACTTGAGTCCATCTTAACTTTAGAGAAAAGTTTAGAAGGAATTTCTCACTTATCTATCACATTTGGGATATGCTGACAAATTGCTCACTGCTCTTTGCCAAGCATAACTGTCTCCACAGAAGCAGAAGGAAATATATCTATCCTTCTGGCTGCAAAGAAGTGACCTTCTAATCTCCTTGGCTTTTCCTGACCAGTATTAGGAATTAGCATGTTAAGTCAGCCAAGAAAAGTCAATACAGGAGCAAAAATGAGATTATATTAAGACATACTGGGCAAAAAGCAGATGGTAGACAACATCCTTAGCAGATAAAGAAAGTAGTTGTGACTACGAAACAACAGTGTCCAGTCCAAGGGTGGACTTGAAAGTCTGTCCGTGAACTGAGTACTGATCCACAATTGCCAAATCAGTTTTTCCCACTGCACAATCACTATGTTTCAGCACTGTATACAATTAGCATCAGACAATTGTCCTGCTGCCCCCCTAATTGCAAAAATAATCTATTGCTCACAGGAGACTCACGGTCTCCACCTTTTGAGATGTCTCAATTTTCTCTCCCTTTAAAACTGTCACAATAGAAAACAGTGCCTTTTTTAGGCAAAACCAAGATATGTGCATCCAGTGTCTTTCCCCCTTTCTGGATAGTCCATGAAAAATTAAGGGAGGAGTTTCATCAGCACAGTGGCAATTAGGTGCAACACTTCTTTTGGAAAGCAGTCTAAATTTGGCACCTGAACACAAACTGTGCTCTGGAACATCTTCATCTCCTGCTCCATTGAGGGGGCAGCAGCCATGAAGTGACAGCTTAGAGACAATCTGGTTTGCAGATGATCTCACAGGATGGCTCCATCTATACAGAGAGTTACTGGAAACACTGTGCCTGTTCCACAATCTGATTAGTGACAGGCACCACAAATCCTCTAGTTTTGAAACATCTACTTATTTGGTTGTCCAATTTGAGATACGTTTTAAGATCTTACACTACCATTCCTTTACTAAGAGAAGTTCACCACCTTGAAGCCACTGACAAACTGAGAACAAAGACTGATTGTTTGAAAGTTCAATTTTTAGTGCTGTAAGTTGATTGAAACACAGTGGGTGCAGAAATTGTGTGTGCTAACATTGGTTTTCATCTGAAAGGTATTAGAAAAGATTATTCTTTTCCAGTGTCAGGATTTTTTTATTTTTATTAGTACCCATTGTGAGGGGGTCTGGAAGATGGATGGAGTCACGTCTCTTTTGTTAAGAAACAAAACTGTGCTCCCCCTATCCCAATCAAAGAGAACAGACTACAGCAAAATCCCATTTCTTAAAAAGCAGAAATCTTAGAACATCTCAATATGTCATGGCAAGAACAATGAACTTTTTTTCAAATTTTATTTGCATCGTCTAGGTGTGCAATAGTAACATTCAAAGCTCTGTCTTGTTCTTTGCACTCATAAGATTTCATTTCTCCTCATCCCCAAAACCTGATATGTGTATTTCCTGTTAATTTGCCTCTGCTTCTGAGTTTAGCAAGAAGTGTTATGAAGTTCAGGGTAGTGCTGAAGTCTTACAATGCACATGGCCCTCTAAAATATTTTGCCATGAAGATGCAGCTTCTATCAAAGAAGCCAGAAGAACTGGTACATCTTAAGTGAAGTAAGTCAAACCAGTAACTACTGGAAATCGGCAGGCAGCTACCTTTGAAGCTGATAAAAATCACTGCTTACTGAGTATAACATCTTCCTTGGAAAAGCTGAAAAGGACACACACTGGACCCTGACGTAACGAAACGAGGGCAATCTATTTCAGTCCCCACAGAAAAAAAAAAAAGAAACAGAAAATACCCAACAAAAATAAATCCACAAAAACCAAGTCAGAACTTATTATTGGAGAACAATAGTAAAAACATAACCAGACTTTGTCACTGGTATCAAGCTGGAGATTCATCTAAAAACAGAAGAAGAAGAATGTGGCCCAACGTCCTTTGCTAACCTAGAACACTACTGAAGGGTTACAGAACTCAACCACAGCAGATTGAGCGGGATGTTCCATATGCTGCTCACCAGTAAAGAAGCAATGGGTGGAGCAGGAAGGAATGCAGCCTAATGCTGAACAATAGCTTGTCTGTGCCTAACAAATCAGAGAAACTGTGCAATAATGTTTCACCTCTGTGGAAATATAACACATAAATACTGCCAAGATCAGTGAGACCTTTGGTGATCAACTGTGTAAGTGCCTCTCATGCTTGGTGATGTTTGTTGCCAGCTGCTTTAGGCACATTATTTCTCAAAAGACTATCAAAGTGCTGAATGTTTAGGCCAGTTCCCTCCTGGTTTTTCTTTTGCCAAGCCCTATAAGACATTTCCTATCACCTCTCCTTTTGTTTTCCACCTCCCTATTTATCTGGTTAAGTATCTTAATAAGTGCACCAAATACTAGAAGGGAGAGTGGTGAGACTCAGGTAAGTTAAATACAAGAACTTTTTTTTTTTTCTTTATGATGCTTTAGTTCAATTACATGAAAATCTGAGAAAGGCGGCATGTAAGTGAGATCAGAATAGGACCCTTTACATATAATCTCAAGAGAGGACTTAGTCCAGAGATATTTTTATAGAACATTTTAAACAATAAAATGCATGAATGGAGAAATAAAAGACAACATAATATCAGAAAGACATTTTAAACTTCATTCGCTGCAACATTCATGAACCAGTTGAGCTACACCTGCCATCCAACCATAAGGAACTAAGACCCTGCACTGCGAAAAAGAAACAAACCCAAACAAAACAAAAAAGCAACTGCGTAATATTGTAAAAATGGAGTGCAATGCTACTACAGAATGCAATAAAATATCAGTGCTGCATCGTCAAACAGCACTTATGAAAATAATTTCTGAAATGTTTCTTCTGAAACACAGACAAAGCAATAAAAAGAGGATATATGTTTATCATTTTAAGCATAACAATGTGAGTTAAGAGCTTAAGAATACAAAAGTACTTGGAATGAATAGTGCTACCCTTTTTTCCTAAGTAGGCATAAAAATATTTTCATTTCCTTCTTGTTTTTCATACCATTAATATCAACAAATTTCATTCATTTCATGTTATCGTTTACAACTTTAATGCACACACACAGAAAAAAAGATACCTACTGCAATAGAAATAGTTGCTTCATTACCTTGTTTGCTACATTTGCAAATGTAAACAGCGAGGCAGAGCCAGAACTGACTCTAATGCATGATGGAATATCTTTGTTGCATACGTACACTGTAGAAAATAATTATTCAATATGTCAGGCACCATTATTTGAAATGTAATACATTAATATTTACTAGAAAAATAAGGTTTTTTTCTATTTGTTCTCCCAACTTCTTTAATGAAATAAGTTAATCTGACAGTGCATCCAGTAGCTTGTAATATCTTCTACATCCCTGTGGCAAAACAATAAACTACTGGTTGGGACACTAGAATGAAAATGATTAAAGTCAGTTCTTGTACACCCTTGTAGCAAGCATGGAGGCTCGTCTAACAGCACCTTTAACCAATTATTTAATATTTAGTTATTTAGCCCTATTTCCCTGAGCAGTTATGCTGAGGAGCTTTCCCTTCATGGATAGTTTTTAAAAAGCTTTAAGTATTAAAAAGTACTATGAAGACATTTAATGCTACTTAGCAAAAGCTGGTATAAGTCTACTGAAGGGATTGACTGGTATGTATAGCAATGTTAAGCCTGTGGAGAAGTAACCTTAGACTTTAAGGTTTAGAAATGTAATATATTAAAAATATATTAAAATAAAATACAGCAGGTTACCTTATTCTATGCAAATTAAACCTGGAATGTGGCTTCTGTATTAGAGAATTCACTTGCACAAAATGGTTTTCCTAGACTAAAGTGTGCCAGAAAGAATGTAGTGATAAAATGGTAGCTAAAAATCAGCTGAGTCTGAGAAACACATATATGACATTGCTGCCAAAGCTCTGAGGACAATGTGATCCCAAGGCATGTTGTAGGGCAGAAACTTGCCCAAATTAAAGAAAAGAAAATGACTTTTTAACTCTGTATATTTAACATGTCTAGTTCTTATATACAATGTGCATATGTTCACTACACCCCTGCAGCAGTATATACATATACACATCTTTGCACTCTTGCCAGTTATGTCTCTTACACAACAGCAAAGGTATTAATTGTCCAGTAAAATTTTCTCAAGGTTATTCGGCATGATTCACTGCATTCTGGCTAGCTTTGGTGGGCCATGTCCCACTGAATTATCTTCCTCCCCTTCTGGCCACCATCCAACTGTTCTTTTTTCTTGGTAACCCACTCATTTAAAAAAGAAAAAAAAAAAAAAAAAAGAAAAAAAAGGGGAAAAAAGGAAAAAAATAAAGAAGAAAAAGGGAAAAACAGAAAATAACAAGGGATTTAATATTGGATAAGGCATGCTCTCTATATGAAGTGCTTTATAGGTCTTCACAAGACATTACAAGCTATTGAATTCCCATCAAGGAAACCTATTTCTGTTTAATTGTGCTAAGTGCTAAGGTTTACTCTTTAGGTTTTCCATTCTTTTCAGCTTGTGCATTGTTCCTGTGTAGGCCCCTCTGGATGTGAGTTGTGAAGTCATACTTGTCCGTGCAAAGATGCTGGCATATGCTGCACTGGAAAGGTCCACTGTCACCATGGCAACTCATATGCAATGCATACATCACTTCATCCAGAAAGACAATGCCACAGTGCACACACTTGGTAGAAAGTTCATCTTGAGTACTTTTATCAACTTTCTCTGTTTTTACTACATTCAAGGGACCTTCATTTTTTACATTTGGTGGTGCCTTACTCTTTTCCTTGGAGGCACCATTTGCAGTTGGCCCAGGTCTGGAATGCTTTATCGCCAAATCTAGAGGAATGTCATTGTCTGATCCGACAGCTGAAAAATGAGGAGGCAGATTAAAGGTGGGATAAGGCACATAGTTTTGGCAAGGATTTGGTAGGCCAGGCACATGACTCAAGTAGTGTGGATTCCCAGGAACAGACAGCTTATATTTACTCCAGAATCTCAGCCAGTCAGCTTCACTCTGAAAGTCATTGTGTACAAACGGAAGTCCAAAAAGTGGGTACTGGTATTTTTCAATAGGGCTTCCAGGTGGAGAATAGTTTGGATGTTTCACAGGTCTCATGTATTTTTCTATCGGGCTGCCTCTCTCTGAGCTTCCTTTCCCTTCTGATATCGATGAACTGTTTCCTGGGTCTCCAGTACTTTCCTGAGGACTTTTTATCTGAATGTGCAAAGGTTGCATCCTTTTGTGAATATCCAGAGTTTGGCTGACCAATATTGGCTGCTGAGCAGAATGGCTTTTAGTCAATGAACCTGGGGCCTCGTATTTACTGAGGCTGGGAAGTTGAATTTCTCTCTGATGACCTTCAGGTAAATGATCCTCTGACCTCCTCTCTAAGGGGCTTCCATTGACTTGCTCCTCACTGCTACCCCTCTGCTGTTTGTTTAGCTGCTCAGCCTGAAGTGCCTCCGGGTTAAGGCGCTTTCTTGTTCGTCTCCTAATGATCTGTTCACCATTGTTCTGTTTAATGATGTTTAAAGGCCTGGGAGTCTGCATGGAACACACAGAGAATGAACAAAAGGAAAAAAGAAAGACACATTAAACAAATCTCTGAGACCACGCTCATGCAAATTTATCTTTTCTTTTGTGAAGAACTGTCTTACAACAGTGTTACGGGAATGACCAAATTTCAATCCAAATGCTGGTTCATGGCCCCTCATGCTGAAAGTAAACTATAAAATGGCTTATTTTATCCACCTGAGACAACTCTCTTTGACATCCTGTACCTATTTACTTAAAAAGGCATGAAGTATCCAAGCTGTCAAACCATTTATTACCTCTTACTCCTAAAAATTTCTGGGGAGACATGTTGAAAGTGGGTGCTGAGAGCTGGGGGTGAGGTGAGGGAGATGCAAGGCCCTGTGCACTAGTGCTGTTCTGTGCACTTTGCCACCAGAGCTGCTCTTGGGCAGGGGATTGCACAGCTCCCACTGGGACAAGAACTTACCTTCATATTCACCCTGCTCTGACATGGACAGAAACCACAAGCACACACAGGGCACACAGCAAAAGGGCTGCAGGTCCTCTGTGTGCTGAGTGGGAAGATGGTGGCCATAAAGGGACTAAGAAAGATGGAGAAGAAAGCCCAGGAAAACTATGCACCAAAAGGTCTGCCTCTTCTTTGGTATCAACTAGCCCTCCTTCACCCCAGCTGCATTGCTTTCTAAGTGTTACTGATGTGCTACTAAGTCATGAGGGAGAAAAGGCATAGGGCAAAAGGGATCTGTAAAGAAATAAGCATCACAAAGAGGCAGAGGGAAGAACCAAGTGAGGACTTCTGTTTTCATTTGGTACTACCCCACACCAGCTCATGTTAAGTGGCCTTTTTAGAGAAGTGAAAATACCTTTGTGTGGAAAACAAAAAAAAATGGTACAAGGAAGGACAGCAGTTAGGTTTCCTTTAAAAGCTCCTCAAGAGAAAAGCAATGGTATCTGAATGAAAAATGGTGCTGCACTATCAGTATGTTTCTCTACTGGGAAGATGGTTGAACAACAAAAACTACCTAAAAGTCATTCAGTTTGGTGTGTTGGCAGCTGACATTTTTCTTCCCAAAGGCATATAATCCTCTTTTGGTTGGAGGCCAGAAAAGTGCCCTCCGCCCCAGTATTCTACTCATATATTTATTTAGAAATTTTAACATTGTTTTTAAAAGCAGATTTAATTTTGGCTTACAGTCAATATCCAAAGTAATCTGTACCTTGAATGTAACTAAATTTTTAATATATTCATAATTTCAAGCTAATATGAAAACATCCAGAGCTGGAAGAACACCCATTCTATTATTTGCAGAGATTTAGTCGCTCTCTTGAGTTGCCATATTCCTCTCCTTTCACTTACTTATTTTCCCTCAGTTGGGTTACTCTTAATGGTTAACTACACTTTAGATAGTGCAGCTATTTTTTAGGATTTTACTTTCTGCTAAAATGCTGAATCAGAAGTATATACACACTTTGATTTACATTTTTAATAAGAGAAATTTAAACTTGGCAGAAAAACAGCACCTGAACCAGCCTCCTCATGCAGATCAAAGGTGAGACAGAACTGTGTTAAAAAATTACATTTTCTATGTAAATTCTATTCAGATAAAGATTATAGTTTGACCAATCAATAGCAAATTAATATGCACAGGCATATACTTTTTATTATAAGGTCTGTATAATTTCCTTGCCTTTTTATAACAACTGTAACTCAGATGCTTTGTGAGATCTTACAACTTTGTTGTTGCTTTTATGAAATTCTAAACACTACAGACCATTTTTATATGGCTTTCAGACAACTCTCCAATATTTTGGAAATGCTTTTAGTTTTACTTTTCATGCTACAGGTAGGAAGTCTGATTAAGGAAGTAGTTGAAAAAAACATCTTCCTACACAAGATTAGGGACCCTCACACACCTACTTGAGGCTCCAGCTATTCAAAGTTATTGTAGGTTCAACTTTAAAATTCTTCAGCTTGCCAATGACAGTGCTCATCTGATTAAACCAGTCCTTAGATGATTAAAATGTACTCTTTAGTGGTGTAAATCTACTAATTTTCCTTATTCATAGTAGTAAGGTGCAAATAAAAATATCCTGTATTTGGTTACAACCAAGGCAAATAGAAAATGTTAAGGTCACTTCTTGATTTTCAGTGGCACATTAAATTTAGAATACAGTGGAAACATTACCAGAACTTTACTTTTAAAATTACCTATGTCAGATCCTTAATTATATGTTAGACATAATATATTGAAGATGATCACAAATATTTCTACCATCTCTGTATCAATTGGCAATCTCCCCACTCCAATAATATGAGTAACTGAAAAAAATAAAACAAAAAATTCAACAAATGCTTCAATAAATTATTGTGATGAAATTTCTCAAATTCCATGGGAAAGTGGATCCTCCTCTAGACTAACCCTAGAATATGCTGCAATTCTTCACTGAATTAGTCCAAGGAGATTGTCAAGGAATCACCATGGAACAAAATGTAGTGTTTCATTACCAAGTTCAAGCTATTTACAAATGAAGGACAGCACCACAATAATAATGGTCAAATTCAACAATGGTCAACAGTGCTGACTCTGGGGAGACAGCAAATATGAATATTGTGTATATGTTTGCATTTTTTCCCTAAAACATACATATGATGCATTTTTTTCACTAAAACTATTTTAATAATAGACACTTGGATTATAATTACACTTTTAAAAATATATTTGATTGCATTAAAGGAGAGAAATGTGAAAAATGTTTCAAGTTTAATGTCAATTACCCCTTAGATAGATGGAACATTTTTGAAAACACACTGAAAAATTATTCACGGGTATCATAGAAATAGAAATGCAACTTATAGCAGAAATCACTACCACGTTAACATTTGTCAGGCACTATCACCTAGTAGTATCTGATAGATCAGAGATTTTTCTTCTTATTAAATGAAAGTGAAAAAGGGACCCTAGGCTTGAATCAGTGAGGATAGTAGTGTTAGATGGTAATAATCCAATCAAAAGCGAGCTAAGAAATGTGCAAACTACTACAGGTGAGTTTTACTCAGCAGTGTAGCATAATTTAGATGAACAGGGATCTTACAGACGGGAATTCTATTCACTCGATTTTTTATAGTTTTAGACATTTCCCTAATAACTGCATCATCCTGGACCCCTTAATTCAAAACTATGTGTCCAATACATGACACATACTGTAATTTTTCCTGAACAGACAGGCAGACAGATAAAAGAAACATTCATCTTTCTGGTGTCCACCTAAAGAGCATCCTTTTGCATGGGATTGTCTCAAAAGGTGTCCCAAACGAGAGATTTGTTGGATTATTTCAGACTCCTACTTACAAAGGAGTTGCTATCATACCACAGCACAGTAAGGCTTAATGAAATTCTTTTCATTTGTTTGGTCAAAGTTCAATTGAAGACATTAATGTCAAATGTCCACTGAATGGCAGCTTATTGCCATGCTTAAACAGTGGAGCTTAGAGATGGTGCCAGCTTCTTGCTTTTGAGATGCATAAAATAAACTTTGACACTGTATTTCTAATAAATGTTGCTGGAAGTACACTAGTTCTTTCCTACTGGTTCATAAGGATGTTCCAAGTTGTGCTTGAATTCAAAACTGATTCTTGTAGCTTTTATCTATTCAAAAAGTTATGCTGAAAATCATGGTAAGATCCAACACTACAGCTGAGAAAAGTATACTTAAAAAAAGGAAAATAGAGTCGGCAAATGGAATTTCTACAAATAACCAGACTCAAATATCAAATAAAAAAACCAAACTGTCCTTCTTAAAATCTTTGTGGATGTTCACCGCTAATCAATTTCCTTAAAGTAGATATTCTATCTACAACTTTGAGAGGTGTCCAAGAAGATGATACCTGGAGCAAGACCCAGCCAAGATGCTGGACAAGACCATGCATTAGTCCATCTTCTTAGATATTACTGGCCTGATTGGGCTATTCTGGGCCTTAAAAACAGTGAGTGACCCCAGAATGACACAGATGGCAAACAGAGCCAACCCCTCAGACTGGTGATGGTCACGCTGCTTTTGAAATTTTTTTTTTTTTTTTTTTTTTTTTTTTTTTTTTTTTTTTTTGTTCTAGTAAATGGGCTGGTTTGGCAGGATGTTGCATAAACAGGATTATTGTATGAGCAGTAGACAAGACCACTGAGAAGCTTATGTCTCAAATTTAATTTCTGGAAAGCATTTTAAAAAATGCATACTCTCAGTTACCACATTTATATCTAAGCTAGGCTCTAAGCCTGATCTGATACACTGCCCTGGCAAACTCCCAAAGACTACCTCGGTCTCCATTTCTGAATAATAGTAACACTTTTTAATTTCATAGGAATGCTGTAAAAAATAATTAATTAGTCACCTGACTCTCCTACTTGTGCCTATTAAAGTCAGCAAGGATAATATTTAACCAGTGGGTCTTAACCTAAAAGATTCCATGCATTTTGGCACTGATCCAAGGAACAGTTCAGCACGGCTTTCCTGGACCTGGACCAGAGCATTCAATATCTTTCAGGATCAAGTCAAGTGTCAATAAGATGAAAAGCAATATAGACAGACCATGATTATTATTTATTCCCTGACTGATCCTGAGGGCTGGTGAATCTTCCCCTCAGCACGTGTTGAGTGCCTTTAAGTGAATAGCTTCCTTGTTGAGATATTTATCTTCCAGCAGACTTTAAGAACTGTAGAAAAAAGAACACAAAACTCCACCACCCTATATCTCCAGGAAATTTGCTATCAAGAATAGAGGCAAAAGATGTCAAAGTACACAAAAACTGTTTCAAGAGATATTTTAATATAGATGTGATGTCTAATTTCAAGAATTTTGGTTTTTATTATAAGGACTCTAGAATTTAGAGAGCTTTCAGCACAATATCTTAGATGCATGGAAAAGCAATTCCCAGTAAAGAAATAATTTTCTCCTTATTTTGTATCAAAATAATTAAATGCATCACTGGTGATCTCAAACACATCTACTCACAGCATCCCAGGCTGTTTCATAATGAATCACAACTGATCCCAAAGTGACCATTCTGCAAAATCCTGTTAGGAAATTAACTGCAGGCCAGGGAGTGGTACTAATCACACAACCAGGCAAGACCACAGCTGCCCAGCTTAGCTGTGCAGCTCTTTTTTCCTACTGAACAAACCGGTAAGTTCTTCCTACCGAGTGGAGCTTCTGGTAGAGGCCACACGCGTTGCATACATATCCACCATTTGCATTCTTTCGCCAGAGAGAGGTCTTTGTGGTCAGGCAATTGGCACAGAAAACACCCGAGCCTCTACGTCTCTGAAACAGGGAAGAAAAAGGGAAAAAAAACAGGTCAGAGGTGAGTCACATGAGCTGTGGAGTTAGGACAAATCAACACAGGAGTTTTGTCTCTAGACTGGCAACAATGACAGTATAAAACCACACTGCCCATAATGAGGTCAGGTTCAATTGTGCTTAATAGGCACCACTGATTTTCATTATAATTAACCCCAGAGTGATGGATGAGGTGTGTGAAACACCAAAGCCTTTTCAGAATAACAACTTTAACTTTTTGAACTTCAGGTTTTCTGCATTTAATGATGGTTTCTAAACAGCAAATTCTGAAAAAAAACCCTTGGAAGCTGACAGAACATTCTGTAAACTCTCCTGGTTTCACAACAGATTATTTCTTTTTAGCTAGCTCTATTTAAAAGTGTGATTGGTAACAAGAATTCTGAAACACCACCAGTCAATTAATTACAGTTTGTACCTGTGTGATACTAATTCCATTAACAGAGATTATATTTGAATACATGATACAGTCTTTTCCACTTATTTCTGAAATCAGTATAAGCTACCATACAATCCTGCAGCCCACTATGAACAAATAAAAGTACAGTATTCTTGAATGAGACCTGTTCTGAACTTCATTTGAAGCCCCAGAAAACACTGTCTCATCAACAGATAGATTTATTTATATTATTTTACTCAGGTGAAGAAGGCCACAGTGAAGCTTCACTAAATACAAACTGATTTTAACCAGACTGAGCTGTGCATTCATCAGCTTTCATAATGATCCAGGAATATTTAAAAGTAGGCATGTTTATGATTATTGCTCATTAAATTTTTTCTATGGAGTAATGATTTCATTAAACTTCTCATTTAAACAAAAGTCAGGCTGTGTTTGTGGGCCCAAATACTAATAAGCAGGAAATGGAATTCTTTTGCTGAGAAGAAAATCTGAATTTTAACTCTGTTCCCTTTTATCAAAGGGAAAAAACGATCAGTAGAAAACCTTCAGAATGAGTGAGAACAGAGAAAACAGTCTGAGTGAAAACTAATTTTATCATAAATTAAAAATTACTAACACTACAAGTAAAAATTTCAGGGTTTCATAAAATTTAAGTAATTTATTTAACTTTAGTTCATACTGAAGAAAACTGGTGGTCATGCCAAAAAAATACAATGGTTATAATTGTACTCTGATACATTTCAAATGGAAAGCTTTCTGCAGACATAATTTTGGCTTCAAGACTGGAACACTTTCTTGGCATTGAAAGGGCATTTGATTCATCGGGTGTTTCACAATGTATCACTAAAAAGACCTGGTGAGCAGCCAGTTCCCTATAGGGTAATTTTTCCATCCAGATGCAAGTGCTATCAGAGGCCCTCGTCAGCTAAACTAATTATGATCTTGCATTTGCTGATGCCTGCTCACTCTAACGTTCGACATCCTCCATTAATCATCAATACAAGGAAAATGAATGAAACGTAAAGAAATGAGGGCTGGTAAGCTGCACAGCCATAAAAATCTGAAATGAGTGCAATAATTTAACAAGATTGGGGAAATGTTTTTAGTGAGCACAAAGTCAGGCTAACAATTGCCCTTTTAAACCAAGAGCACAATTTCATTTGTAGAGCAGGTTGTGGTACTTTAAAGTGATACAATAAAATCCAGATTGTCATCAAGATAATCTCTCTCTCACCCCCATATATCATCTCCTATTTTGTCTCTTAAATCAGATGAAGTAGTATATGACATTTTTCTCAATGTAGCTAAGGGGAGAACTAAATGGTAGTTGATGTCCTTCAGCAAACATCTAACTAGTTGTGCATATAAGATGCAGCTCGCCCTGGAAAGGTGCGCTCGTCTGCAAGTATATTGAAGGTCCCAATTCTTTTTGTGGCTGGATATCCTCAATCAGCTTCACCTGGCTGCTGAAATATTTTCCATCAGAGTATAATAAAAGTCTCACTAGACTAATCCCAATTTGGTCCACTTGGAGGGTGAGAAGTTTCCAAGCGGAAATGACTGTATATGGCCAGGATTCAGCTACAACTGCAGAACTGTTCCTTTTCATTCCTACTTCTTGTCTGTTGGCCTATAGTTTCTTGGTGTTCTGTATTAACCAAGTGGAGTCTTAATCTGAGTCAGTCTTTCCACCGTTTTGTTTCTGTTTGTGTTCCCTGAGTTTGGGAAATACCCTCTACAAAGTCATGAAAGACTATTAAAACATGGAGAGAGCAGTCTAGTTTGTATGCTGCATTTCTACACACCTGAAGGGGAAGAGAAGGCAGTCACACAGAAATTTTCATTAAATGCAATGGAGCTAGTATATCTATAAAACATTGACAAAAGCAACTCATTTTTCTCTCTTTTCTAAAGAAAGATCTGATTCAACTGGGTATTAGTTGCAATGAAATTGTACAATGACTACAGCTGACAGCAGCCTACAAAATAGATAATAGTAGCTGTATGTATTAAAATCCTATACCTCTGCTTATTCACTACTTACAAATATTTATCTGTTTAAAATTTCAAGTAGTCAAGCTAAACATCCTTTCCTAAATTTAATGCAAAGTATGTAAATTCCTCTTTTAGCTGTTCTAAGTATTGCATCTTATCTTTCTTTACCTTCTCTTATTTCTGTACTATTTAAGGACCTTACAGGGTAATCAACATTGATTATTTCAGTACTGAAGTTTTCAATATAGCTTACATATACTAATAAATGAAGGATTGAAACATCTCTGGAAAAACTTAAATGCTGCTACTTTGTTGAGCATTTTGGTTGCAAAACAGCTATTTAGAGTGGGGACACACAGCATTAGAATGGATTTCCTGCCACAAAACAGGACTATGGCAGAATTGGACTAAAGATTCTTGACTCTCAGATGCTACTAACCACAGAATGGACCTGCTTGTCAAAATACACCTCAGAAATTTTGGTGTCTGCAAGAAAAAAAATGGAGGGCTTTTTTAAAAGCCTGCAATGTAGTAACCTTATTATCTTAAACAAATAGTTTCTTAAAAAGAAAAACAACAAAAACCTAGGCCTTTACTTCTCATATACCAAGTTTTCTAAGTTATTGGTCAGCAGAATTATTTAAATTTTTTGTTGCTAAATGTTCATTAGCAATTCTGCTGTTAGTCATGGTACTTCTGCATGGGTCTGTTTGGCTTTGACTACTCATCACTTGAACTCGTCAATAATACTGGCCAATATTGCTGCTTTTCTGGGTAGTCTTGCAAAGAAACAGGTACTTGAGCTCAAATTCAGCAAAGCCTGGGCAGCAGCTATGGCCCACAGCCCCAATAAAACCCAGCCATGGGCTCAAGTGCTCTGCTAAGCACCAACACTACTATTCTCAAGAAATATGTTAGAGAACTGTTGCTCTCCTTCTAATGTGATCTTACCACAGTTAATTTCTTAAATCAGCATAGTAAATGCAGGTCAGCATGACTAGTCATGAGAGATTCTGAGCCACAGATAAAAAGGTTTCAGTCTGTGATCAATGCCACTAGCACTAGCTGGAGTTATCAATGAGAATGTCATGTACATCCTTGGAAGAATAAGCCAAAAAGGTCTAAATAACTAAAATATGTATCTACTAAGTCAAGCTTTAATCATCTGGGACCTTACAGCCACTACATTACAATCCCAAATCCTGAAGGGGCCAGTGCAGAGAAAAGCCTGTCTCTATTTCCATTCCAGTTCCGAGGTCTGGGTGTTTAATATCACAGTTGTCTCAAATCACATTAGGCTGAAATTTGGCGTATGTTTTTGTCCGCCCAGATGTAACTTTTTTTTTTTTTCTTTCTTGGTACTGAAAAAATTATTTAAATCAGTTCAGCTGTTTATAATTTGGAGATTGGCCAAACTGGGGGGTGGGTGGAGAGGAGATTTCAAGTTTTTCAGATAACCTTCTAACAAATCTACAGTCAGAGTGGCTTTGCTCTGGGGAAAAAGAAAGTATGCACACATTTTAGTGCAGTAGTAGCAAAGGAACAAGTGGATTATTATTTTTATGTAGCTAACATGAAAATTTGTAATTATTCACTAAATATGTCTTGCAGACCTCTCTATTAACTGTTTCCCCTCAGTAAGAACCATGATGAAAGCATGTAATTGCATAACAACCCTTGATATGCAGAGTATTTACTCACATTTTTTATGGTTTCATATCTTGACCATTTCAAATTGAACAAGTCTGAAACTTGGTATATACAGCGTCAAGCTCGAATGCCTATTTTTTTTTTTAACTCCTTAGATGATTTTCACTAGCTACCAATACTTCATTGAAGCAAGGCAATTATCAGTAGTCCTTTCTACTAAGCAATAAACCAGCAGAGAATATGACAACAAGTGATTCATTCAGGTGTCTTGCCAGGCTCTTCTTCATAAAAACTGCTTTCGATTATAAGAGATTGACTCAACAGTTCACATGATTCCAAACTTTGTAGCCATGCAGAATACTTATGCTTCACATTATGCAAAAAGTATTTCATAATGTACAGAACTTTCAGGGTATTTTCCAGTGGAAGTTCATGTAGCAAAATATATCCTGTAAGAGCAAAGCCAAAAACACTGCTCAGGAACTGTGACTTTTTAGCTAGCTAGACTAAGCAATGGTGCCTGACACTCTGCTAGTGCCAAATACATCCTGTTTTCAAAATTTCTGCCAGAAGATGCTTTTAGAAACTCAAATAGGCTCCACAAGCAGCAGCCAAGGATTTTTCTTACATCACCCTCTTTGTTTTGGACACAACAAAACTTGTCTTATTGCTGATTACTTTCACTTCCCCAAAAGAAAATGATGATATGATGAGGACTGTGTGGATTTTTTACCATCTCTGTCCTCCCTAATGTGCCAGAAACAGAGCACACTGTTAATCATGGCTCCAGAACATGAGGTGCAGTGAAATCATAAGTGTTGCCCAGGAATAAGCATGTGTCTGACCCATTTCCAATGATGAAGTCGGGGAATACAAACATATATGCCTCACTGAAAAAAGGCAAAACGCTGGTTCTGGATGCTCTCCTGCAACACGGGAGGTCCAAAAGGAGAGCTCCAGGAACCTGCACACATGCTCAGTATGAGCCAGGTGACTTGCTGTGGAGAGCACCAATTGTAAGCAGCTGGTCTCATCGGGCTGCTACCACACAGTACAGAAAAACAGTACAGTGCACTCGTGATTGCATCTATCTTTGTTGTGTTTGCACTGCCATAATTTTGGAAGAGTTTCTTGTTCCACACCTGCTATGTCATTCCTAATTTGTTCTCCTTATATAAGCAGGTATTTGATTATCTCAAGTTTTGGTGAGGTTTAGATTAAAGTTTAAAACCGGGGCAGCAGGACAGCATCTGTATGTTGGAGTAAGCACTACTTTCTTCTGATTAGGACAGGAAAGGCATCCTTCAGAACTCATTTCTTTTGGTTGCAAAGGCACTCAGACCTTTCTGAATGTTTTTAATCAAAATTGCTTTCTCTCTCTACTGTGAAAATAGACACAACTATCTTTCTGTGAAGTTTCACATTTTAAAAATTAGGCGCTTTTGCTGTAGCTATGTCTAAATTAAAAAGAAACTCATTGAGGTTTCCTTCTCTTTATAACCTCAACAGTTTTTAGAAATACACCAGACACAGCAAATTTTTGTCCCAGAAGTGAAAAACTGAAACACAAAAAGCAGAGTATTACAGTAGAAGTTGTTTTCAACCTTAAGTATGAGTTAACAGATGCCTCTAAGTCAATTTAATGTGCCAAATCCAAACTCTTTATCTAAGACATTTTCAAGAACAATTGCATTAAACAGCTGTATTTGAAAGAGACATAAGAAAGACATTAGGAAAGACACGGTAAAAAGAAAGTAAAAATGCCAAAAAGTAAAGTCAAAATTACAAACTTAATTCATATAGAAAGTTTAGTGGAATTTTTAATGCTGTATCGTGACAGCATCTTTTTATGATATATGCTGTATCATAAACTTTTAATGAGAAGAATCAGGGGGGTTTTAGAGAGAACAGAAAACCAGACAGTAAATTAAACATTACTGCTAGTGCAGCCTTTCAGAATCCTACCCCTGATCCCTTAGGGAGAGTAAATATTTAAATGTTCATGTAAACTGTAATTATTTTTTTAACAGCAACAAAAATGAAGATGAGTAGTTTTTGTCCCATCATTTGAAGCTGTATTTTGTAAAGCTACCTTAGA
Source organism: Anomalospiza imberbis (assembly GCF_031753505.1). Taxonomy (NCBI): domain Eukaryota; kingdom Metazoa; phylum Chordata; class Aves; order Passeriformes; family Viduidae; genus Anomalospiza; species Anomalospiza imberbis. The sequence continues at coordinate 15,490,412 of NC_089681.1, read as the reverse complement.
GACAGCAGCACTCCCTACTCAAAAAAAACCCCAACTCCAGCCCAAAAACCAGGCAGCAAACTACAGTCTTTTTGTGTTGTATCAAGCAATAATGGTTAAGTAAGATACCAGTTGGTTAAGTAAGATACTAGTTTAGGACAATTTGTACCAAAGTAAAACAATGACTGATCAAAATAAATTACTAAATTAAGAAAAACAGAGCTATGAAAAGAAGCCAGTAAATCACTTGCTGGAACTCTTCACCGCCGTCACCTTCTCACCTTTACGTCCTCCCTCAAGTTACAGCTGACCCAACCCTTGCCACTGTGCAGGAAGGGACCTGGCTTTGGATACCACCTTGAGCCAGAGCCTGAGCTCCACAGGCAGGAATTTACCAACACTTTCATCTTCTGTTAATAGCCATATGCAACTATAGGATCGCCTGAACAATCATAATACATTTTACAATGACTTATTAATTCTTCATTCACTTGAGCATTTATCAGTGAAAATCAGGTAGTTCAAATCATGTCTCCTTGCCAATGCAAACAGTTACAACAGGCAGTTTCATAGTTTCCCCTTCAAGATCTGCAGTGGCAGAAATATGAAATAATATAACTTTTTCTGCTGGTAAGATTTCCTTGTCACAGTTAGTGGCACTTAATTTGTAAACACAGAGTGTTAAAAATGTATGTGATCTTCTGACAGGCCAAATACATACATAAAGACTAAATAGATACACGTATTTTTTTAATATGTTTTATTATTTATATATTTTTACCACTTATTTATGATATGAGGCATTTGCAATGAACAATGAGACACGTTTTCTGATTAGCTATATGTTAGTCTGGTTTACAAAGAGCTAAATATTTATTTATCATTTTCCACAAAGTATGATTTTTTATAAAGCAGTTGCCTTCAAATGTCTCTTACTGGATATAATGTATTTTTATGGTCTTATCCTTCAATTTGCACAAGGTGACCGCCCTTAAATCTCTTCCAGTGCCTCAAAGCAGCCAGCACACTATGGTATAGGCTCATTTCTGCTGTATTTTGCCACTGAATATCAGCAGCATGACAAAGACTTCCATGGAGGCAACCCAAAATTTTATTTTTAAGATTTTATTAAGACCAATAGCAAACAGCAAAAATAAACTTGCATTTCCCGCACAAGAATGATGTCACTTTGCAGCAACTGAAACCTATTCAAGAGGAATAGAAATTCTGCCTCCAATAATTCACCGAGTCAATTACACAGGAAAGTACTGTAATGGGCTGTCCCCCGTCAAACAGCTCACGTACACCACTTCCTTCTCAATTACCAACTTGTCTGCATTGCCATCTGTAAAAACGAACGCATACCTTGCACTGCCAGTTTCTGCTCTTGCACTTCCATTAGTGGAACTGGCTGCAGCTGCTCAAGAAGAAAGCCCTGATTGTCTTTGTTTCCCCTTCATGTAGGCACCATTTTTCTCCTTTCTTTTTCTACATCAACTCAAGGTAATGCATTATCTTTGCTGAGGTGTGCTCACTACTCTTTAAACTAAAGTTTGCCTAAATTTGCTTCCTGTTATCTTTTCACAGCTTATCTAACACAGTAAAAAGATGCCAGCAGCATCTCTCAGCATCTTCACCGGAATTATGGAGTTAGTCTTGCAACAGGTTTTATCAATTCTTTTTAAGTACTAGTATAAGAATTGCCAAGTTGCTGCTGGATAAAAAACTTCACACTTTTCTAAATCAGCTTGACCACTCAGGCAATTTTAAAACAGTATTTATGCACAGCATTTAAAAATAAGATTAAAAAAGAAATCTAATTAAGGAATAATAATAATAGTAATATTAATCTGCAAAAAATGGTTAAATAGACATATTGCTGTACCTAAGCAGGACAGAGGGAGCCTGGTTTGGAACAGTGATCCTGGCCCCATAACCTTTCTCTGCTTGCAATTTGCTGCAACAGATTCATGCAGCAGCTCTGATGCTGAACGGCTGCTTGAAACATCAGTGCCTGCACAGAGCGACCACTGCTCCTTCCCAAACACCATGTGCTTCCAAACAAACCCCATCTTTTCTTAGAGAACAAAATGAAGTCGTTATAAGACTCTTGCATTTTAGTTTCAAATTAGAAACACAATATAAAATGGTCTAAAATGTACAAAATTAGGATACCCTTCTGATCAGCAACTGGCTAAAAGTAGTATTCTCAGAACTAAGCATGCTGAAAGTGACATTGAGAAAACTGGAAATGCCTCTGACTCTTTTACTTCTTGGCACAAAGCAAAATTACCAAACCTCTGCTGTCTCAAATGGGGAATCTAAATCAATAGTCAGACTTTGCTATAAACAAACTGACTTTCTGAGATAAAGAGTCATTCACGACAGTGCCTAAGCATGGAATTAGGTGCTTAAATTTAGTCACCAATACCAGAGGATTTATGTTCAAGAAGGCACTCCATGTACCCCTTCTTTCATGAAGTAATCTTACTCATGAACTGAACAGGCAAAACTGGAGCAGAGCTCTGTCCGTATTTCCTTTAACACCCTGGCTCTGACATGGCAGAAGCAGCAGACTGCTTTTGCAGATCTCAGCTACGAGCCAGTGTGTAACTCTACATGTGATAGTAATTGAGGGTCCCAATCCCACAAGTGCTCTGCTGCAAGCGTGAGCTCAAAGCTGCTGGAGTTCTCAGCTTCTGGCATCTGTTCCCACTTCCACAGAAATCAGATGGGCAAAATTAAGTTTTGAGGGAAAAAAAAATCACAGACATTTAAAAAACATTCCCTGACCTTATTAAAGCCCACGTGATCTCTATTTATACAGAAAATAGCTCAGAAAGCCAGCATCTGAGAAGAGGAACTCTCATTTGTAGATTTTGGCTGAGAGCTGCAGAAATCGGCAGGGGAAAGGCTCCTCAGGGGTAAAAATTTCAAAAGCCATTAAGAGTCTTAGAAGCCTCAGTCCCACTGACTTTTGATCACATACATCCTTCCAAATTTGCACCCCAAATCTGGAAACGACACTGTAAGAATAACTTTTAACTCAAAGTTACAAAATTAGGATCTGAAGTTTTCATAGAAGTCTCCAAGACTCAGAGAGGAAATGTCAATTAGGTGTCTACTCCTTGGTGAAAATCAGTGAGGTAAAATTTACCTGTTACTTGTACTTTAGAAAAATTCCCCTTAGGACCATTAATTTTATTTAAAGAAGAAATGTAATGAGAAAATGCTTCACATAGGCAGCTATAGCTCACATACTTGATCAGGAACTGTAATAACTATAATTTGAGTCTCATGCAGTCCCTGTGAGAAAGCTGTTCCTTGTGCAGGATACAAAGCAGACTATGTCCACCTTTTATTTTCAATACACTTAGGACTGCAGTCTTATTGCAAATCTTGTTACGTGCTGTTGCTAGAATGATTTCCATTCAGAAAAATCAACATTTGCCAACCCATACCACACAATTACCATAGTTATTTCCTATTGTGAGCTTAGGGAGAAACTGTGGTATCCCAGACACCACGGTGTGGTAAATATTGAAAATTAGTGGCCTTTTTATAATGGACATTTTCATCAAATCCAATCCATTCCAAACACTTCCAGATAAAAAGACAATATGCCAGAGTCTGTGTCTAAGTGGTTGGTTCTAACATAATAATCTTATTCCATCCTGTGATCACAGTTTCAGCAAAAACACTTGATGGCTTCCTTTCTGATAGCTTTAGAAAGTAAGAATGGACTAGAGCTGTGATCAACTCCAACACCTACCTAAAGAAGTAACTCCTGATAGAGAAAAGAGAACGGAAAAAAACCTCAATATCACCTCTGTATTTTTTAAAAGCTAACCCATCTCAAATTGCCTAGAGTCTCCCTGGTTGCACTGGGCAAAGCAGTGCCACCAGGTCAAGGGAGGGGATCCTTCATTCTGCTCAGCCCTGGTGATGCCACACCTGGATAACTGTGTCCAGTTCTGGGCTCCCTGCTACAAGAAATACCTGGATGTATCAGAGAGAGTCCAATCAAGTGCCACAAAGATGATTAAGGGACACAGTCTTCTGTGATACAAAGAGAGAGCTGTGACTGTTCAAAGTAAAGGAGAAGGCTCAGGGGGATCTTATCAGTATGTACCTGATGGGGGAAGGAAAAGACAGAGCCCTGCTCTTCTCAGTGGTGCTCTGTGAGAGGACAAGAGACAAAGGCACACAGTGAAATACAGGAAATTTCATGTGAACATAATGGAAAATCTTTGTTACTGTGAGGGTTGTTGAACACAAGAGCAGGTTGCCCTGAGAGGCTGTGGAGTGTCTGTCCTTGGAGAAACTCCAAACTGACAGGACACTGAGCTTAGCACCATGTGCTGGCTGATCTTCCTCTGGGCAGTGGGGTTGGATTAGATGACCTCCAGTGCTGCCTCCCAGCCTCAACTATTCTGTGAAGCTTTCTTCAGTGAGAGGCTGTAGATTGCTTGTCACTCTTCTGTTCTAATAATTTCTATCCATTTTAGCCTTAATTGCTATTCATTTGCATTGCAACAGAAAGTATTTTAAATTTCAAGGCTATGAAAGTATTAATTAGTATAGATCAGACAAAATTTTATAGATTACAAACTGTACACCTATTAAAAATGGAGAAACCTACTCTCAAATTCCAATGTAAATAATTTCAGAATGTTTACAGCAAACATTTTAAAGTATCTAAAGTAGTTTTTACAAAAATATTTCACTGCTTGCTTTTTCCTATCAAGATCTTAATGCCTACTTGTAAATGAGACTCAACATACGGTGTTATATAGCATTCTTTAAAAATACCATTAAGATGAGAAGAAGAGAACAACTGTTCTACATTTTAGAGACATTTCTCCTTAAATAGTGTTTATGTACTGCAAGCATCCCTTCCATAAACAAACCAGGTCTTTGGAACAAGTGAACACAATCTCTGAAGAATCTTTACCAGCTTCTATTTCTGGTACATGATGCGTTGTGAATTTTAGGCCAACATGGGCATATGGTATCCTAGTTTGATAGGAAACATTTCATGGAATTCAAGCCACAGCACAATGACTGGAGACCTTAAAATCTGTGACACAATGCAGAGTTAAAAAAAAAAGAAAAGAGAGAAAGAAAAAAACAGAAAAACAAATATTTCTTGATACAATGCTAGAGCCATAGAGGCTTGTAAAAGCACAAGAAGAAAGTAAAGTCATAGTAACTGGTGTGCACAAAGGAATACTCTGAATCCTCTGCTAATCAAGCTTAACCTCATTAACCAAACTGCCTTAACTTCCTCTTTTCTTCCTTTAGGAGAATCAACCCATTAGGAAATAATAAAAATAAAATCCAAACCAAACAAACAACAAATAACAATCAATATCTATCTTAGGAACATTCATGAAGGAAGTGTGGCTTTTCTGCCTTTGCAGCCTGAGAAGCTGATATGCACTCTGTTCTTTCTTTGCTCATTCACATCTGCCCAGAGAGAATACTGTTATTACTGCACAGCAGTGCTTCCAGCAGCCCTAGTCTAATTTTTCTCTTACTGTTAAGAAAGGGGCTCTTAAATTGCTTAAGACACCAGCTCCAAAATCTGTATTGTCGGAATCAGACTGCATTTCACCAAAGGAATTGTTTCTAATGCAAGTGACAAGGGACAGCTTTCTGCTGGGGGCAGTCATTCTCTGAAATGGCACAAGCCTGACAGGAGCAGTAAGAGAGAAACACATAACTTAGGGGGGTTTTCCATCAGGAGTTCTGCGTGCCGAGGACAAAATGTACCCACCCTGTCACATACTCAGGCGTTAGTTCAGAGCGCTGTGAAGGACTGAAAAACAGCTTTCAAGAAATAAGGCACCTCCTGAAGGAGAGGCATGGCGAAAACTGTCCTGCCAGCCCACAGCTACCTTATTTTATAACATCCTTTGGAGTCTTCTTAAATGAAGCTGAGTGTGCAGAAATGCCTTGTAAAACAAGCCCTCTCCTTCCTTTCTGAAGTGGCATCAGCGTAAGAGCTCTGCAGCCTCGCTCCCAAGTGGCTGTGGCTGATCCATATGTAACTGTGAGGCAAAAACCACAGTGCTGCCTGTACGTGTTCACGAGCTCGTGCACATCTTGGACACGGGCTCAAAGAAGAACTGACTGGTCCCATTCTACTACTCAATTTATCAGACTGTAGATAGAAAACATCAGGAAACAGTTTCCTTTTTACCTTCCACCTGCCAGTATCAGAATTCATCTGATTTTGAAACCAGCCTGCAGAAGGCCCACATACACAATTCTGAAATAAAAAGAAACCTTTAAATTTAGACATGCGGCATGAAATCATAACTGCTACTTGTGAAAAGTCTACATTCAAAGCCATTTCTGTCTTACTTGACAGAACAAAAACTCTAACATTCTTAAGAATTCCCTTTTCAATTTATTACAGGTTTTATTTAACAGTGAATGTCAAATTGTTTTCACTCTCTTTCTTTATCTTTATCACCAACTGGAATCTTTAGAAGTGAAAAGGAAAAATATATACACTGGAAAGGAGCACATTTATAATGACATGACTTTTTTCTACGAGAAAAAAAAATAACCTTCCATTTCATCAACATCTTTGCCAAAAGCCCTTTCAGGAACTGAAAAGAGAAGGGCCTTTATGTCCTACATATATTTTATAGGAAACATTTTTTAGTTCTGTGTCATGGACTAGGATTTCACACCTTAGTGGCTGGTCATATGGAAATGGACATGACTGGAAACTTCATGGCTGTGAAACCCTGATAGTAAAATCAGCAGGAAGATGAGGAAGGTGTGGGGAACACTGAATGATTCATGCAGTAACAACCTCTAGATCCTTTGAGGAGATTTTGAGATGACTGCCAATGCTATCTGACTATGACCAGCATCCTGCACCCTCTAAAGCAGGCTGTAAATCTGAGCACGATACAGAGAGAGTATTGCTCTTTTAAATAATGCCCACACATGTAAGTGGATGTGACATGTATGGATTTTTATATGGAAAGATCTTTCCAAAATCAGGGTACAATTACCAATGAGTTATACCTCCCAGAAATAATTCCTAGCATATAAATACCAGGCCCTGTTTCCTTTATTAATAACAGTCTGAGTTAATGAGGGAACAGCTTCCAGAAGTTACTATAAGCAGTGCAAAGCTAAGAAACTTAGCCACAACATTCAACAAATCAGTGCTTTGCAACTGATTCTTCCATTGCCAAATCAAAGACAAATCCTGTCCTACCTCATACGCAGCTAACCTGTTGCATAAAGTACAAGGAAAACAGAAGACACTAGAAAATTTACATAGTTAGCCCCGACTTGCTTCCAGTCTGTTTTCAACACAGAAGAAGAAAAGAGAAAGATTAAAAACTGACTGCACTGAGTTTGCTTTTTGCTATAGTAAGGATAATTCTTGGCTGATTTTACTATGGTCTTGTCATCTACCTTTTGGAGCCCTGGCACATGTGTGGCAAAACCAGAGCAGACATGGTAGACTAATCTTGAAGATGACCTGCATAATGTTACATTTCAGGAATGACAGTCCTGAAGCACAGACTGCCTGCACAGTCAGGGCTGTGATTTCTCCTAGGTTTCAGTTGATTAATGACCTCGTAATGGAATACAAGTTTCCTACAGAATGTTGTAATCTCCCTACAAATTTGGTCTTGTCTGCTATTTACTGGCAGGTTGTACGAGCAGGAGAGAGATCAGTGCTGCTCAAAGAACTGGGTGCAGTCTCAGGAACAGAGGGGAAGGGGCGGGAAGCAGCTGGGCAGGACTGTACCATCAGTTGTTGGCACCAGAGGGTCCTGTGAGGGCTCTGAAAGGGCAGGGACAAAAGAAACACTGGGAAACCATACTTTGGGCAACATAACAACTGGAATGAAACATTTTAAAGATGTGTCAGCCTTAAAAATGCCTAATCCCAGCCCTCATTTTGAAGTGTTCCTGTGGGATGTATTTGCACACACACACACATGCCACCAATAAGCCAAGCAAGCAGCTCACAACTTTATGGCTCATTTTTGAATCCAGTGCAGTCTGCGGATCATGAGTCACACAGCCCATTCTTACACAAAAGGCCAAACAGATAAAGAGAGCAGAGTGAGAAGGAAATTTCTCCATTTTTAACAATGGTTACTCACAGAAGGCAAGATGGGATCCCCTTGTTTATCACAGCACCACGTAAGATTATACAGCTATTTAAGCAGCAAAGTAATACCAAAAAAAAGAGACAAAGAATCTCAACATGTAACTTCAGAAGACATCACTAAATCACAGTGTTCATTAGTAAGGCAATAAGAAATCTAGCACTCACCTAGTAAAGACTCCTAGCCACTACCTCTTCTGAGTTTATCCATTAAACACTGCTATCCTGGATAGAGTAAATAACTGCCAGGAAATCTACTGCTCATAGTTCAATATTCTGGTATTTTTAAAACACACAACCCTTTTCATGCATGGATATCTCCTAATGTGTCTGCTGGAGATTCTGTGCAAAGCACAGATATGCAAGAGGGGATGTTAGATGATGACTGAGTTATGCTCTTAAATTCTAACAGATTTTAGTAATAAGGCTGATCAACTAGTGCATTCCAGACTTTATTGCACATCTTTCTTTTACCATTTCTTCCACCAACCAACTAGTTAATAATAGAATAGGAAGAAAATGCGTGTGCAATGGATAGCAAAGCATTCCAATAAGCCACAGAAGTGGACAAAAAATATAATAGCTGGGAATATCAAGCAAAAATGTTAACATTAACTAGGTTTACTTTTCACACTATTTAAATACGAAAAATTATAGTAAGAAGTTTCTTTATTTTAGTCTCAGCCAATTTTGGGCCACACTGCATGTTAAATAAACTATTATTTAATCAAATACAGGCATATTAGTCTCAATCCTGCTGACAACTTCAATTAGAATATTTTTGCTTCATACAAAAAAAAAGAAAAAAGAAAAAGCTCATGATCTTTAAACTACTATGGCTTCTGCACAACATCTGGTTACAATTTTTTATATATTCAACCATCAAACTTCTATCTCCACAAAACAGTTTACTCAAGATTTGTTTTAATTATCTTCCATTTCAAGCTTCATATGGCTTTGAAAAGAGGGTGAAAAGATCGCTTATGATGCAGACAGACGCAAACTGAAAAGGACTATACATTGAAAGATGATTTTGAAACAGTTTTTAAAAATGAAAAATTCTTTCTATCATTGCCAGGAAACAAGTGCTACTTTAACTGTTTCATTACACAATATCTCTTGGCTTGTTCCTTAACGATTTTAATGGGTTTTAGCTGGATTCTGGATTAAAGCAACTCTTTTTAGCGCTTTCATTGGAGCTATACAAGTCACGAATATGTATTTTCTCTTTTTCTAGCAAATGAAACAGTGGAAACACTGTATTTCCAAAAGTGGTAGTTTAAAACAGAATCTGTAGCAAAAAAAAAAAATCATCTGAATGTGATAAAGTGTATAAGAATGAATTTTATAACAGCACAGAAAAGCTTTGCTCATAAAAAAAAAAAAGTTGCAATGCATTTTAAGCATGGTAGAAATCTAATTTATTTTTAAGAGCCTGTTCACCTGTGTAAAGTTAAGCACATTCACAAGCTTTTCCAAGACTGGACCTAAAACAAAAATCAGGAAAATACCTGAGGTTCTGTTTTTATTAAATGTTAGAGCCTCAGGCAGCAAAAAAGACATAACTATATTTTTCTTAAACAAGTAGAGGGGTGCTACATCAAATGAAAGAGCCATCACTACAGATAGAAACTGTCTTCTTGTGGTGGAATCACTGTAAATGGTGCAGGATATGAAACTTCTTATTAATTTATTTGCATTATATATACGGATTAATGGAAAAGCATTATGGAAAGCTGTTATTTATTTTATGAAGTAACTGCTTTCAAATCCAGTACATGAAACATCTTTTTCCTGTTTTTTAATCAGTCAACACCCATCATTTCAAGATAGGATAGTCAAAGAAACTTCAGAGTTTTTCTCCTAGAGGTTTCTTCTGATGCCATGCACGGAATAGTTTAGACATGGAAAGTCATCTTTTATTTTTTCCTCCTCTTAAAGATGCTCTAAAGAAGCCAGTAAAAGACATAGATGCAAAAACACAGCTTATAACCATGATAAACTTATAAACAGTTGTGTTTTACTGACTCCAATTCTCAGACAGAAACTCTCTTAAATTTGGTAGTGGAACAATGCACACAACCTTTTTAGAATTTATTTTTAATGAGAAAATTTAATTTGAGTATTAAAGGGGACTGGAAAAGATAATTTTATTTTGGTTCTGTGAAAAATTCTGGAATTAAACCCATAATAGAATAATGTCTCTAAGTGGGTGACCACCAAAGACTGAAGCATATAAAATACATGCATGAAAAAAAACACCAACCCTTTTCAATCCATGACCAACTACACCAAAACAAGTCTGATGTCCAGAGCCTACTTCAATTGGTCAGGAGGACCTCTGAGCAGGCTACCTTGCTGAACTCCAGGCACTGCCTCCACTGGGACTTCAAGAACTGCTGAAACACTTCCCCTCTTAGGGGTAATATTTGACACTTTGTTTTGTTACCAGAAACAGGAAAACACAGAAAAATGCAAAACTTTAAGAACATGAACATCACTGATAAAAATAAGTCACCGTTTTTCACAAAGCCTTGGTTGGCACAGAGGATGATGACAGAGATGAAGAAGCTGTATTTTATTGAACAGATTTGCAATCTCAGGCTCAAAATTCTGCAGCTCCCTAAAAGACATGACTGATTCTCTGGGTTACAGTTGCCACCTCAGCCTCTCAGCAAAACTACTTCATGTGGATTAAAGTGAGGAAACATGAATTGTCACTGACCTCACAGACACAGCCTGTGAACTTAGGCTTCAGTATTCCCTGCCACCTTTTTATTTCAGGTATGAAGAGCAGGATCACAACTCAAAATAAGAGGAAGCCAGTGGTAAAACCTATTGCATGTGCACCTCCTGCACACAATCCCCACCAACAATCCCAGGATACATTTGGAGTATGGTGGGAATTCAGACACGCGATTTTGATTAATGTTAATGCAAGTCGTGTGGCCAAATCCCTGTACACTACTTTGAGAGCTTATTCTAAAATTGAAATATAATTAAGGTTGCAACACAAACCAAATAAGGCAGGGAAATGACACTTCATTAGTAACCTATTGGGTGCAAGCACCATAGGTAACCTGTTGCCTCAGTACTATAATAAAATGTTTAAAGTGTTTATATACCACCACTGTCAGCTGCTTGTGAAAATACGGTAAAGACATCCAGACACAATTTAAAAAAGCCGGCTAGCTTCTGCAACTATATAAATTACTTCTGTAGATTATTTAGTTGTGGTACTGGATCACAAGGTTTTGCATACTCTTCCTAGTGACACCTGGAGACCAGCACATTTGTTCTCTTTGTAAATTTATATTGAAGACCAGCCATGCATAACACAACTGACTGTCAACAGAGGAGCTGAAGAGAGTAGGAATGCATATGAGGAGTCTGCTTAGCCAAGCTCATAGGTAACAGATAAATGATTTAAAGATTGTTTTCAGTTTTCCCCCTTGCACAAATCTGTATTCCAGATCCTTATAACTGTGAATACCAAATTTGAACTGTAGAGCAAGAAAGGGGGCCATGCATAGTCCTTTGTCCCTAGCACTGCTTTTGCAGATGACTAAAGTGGCATTTCTGTGGTCACTCTCCTATTCCTGCTCTGCAGAAAACTGCTAAGCCAGTTTTGGTTTGGGTCTTTTGGTTTTTTGCTTCCATTTGTTTGTTATTATTATTGTCACCATTATGATTATTAATAACAATAACAATAACAATAACTGCTATTATTATTATCATAATCGTCATTAACATCAGCATTAGCATTGACACTATTATTTCTGTAGACTGCGCTAAGGTTTTTCGTCTTTCTCCATCACATAAAAGCCAGTGGAAAGAGGAGTTCACTGAACTCTCTCATGGAGGCTACAGTAACCTTTTTACTAAAACTCAGTAGAAGATATCAAAGAAACTAATGGCTACAAATTATAATCTGCAATAACCCCCTTTTACAGTCCTTGCAGTGCAGAAAGAACAGGGTGGTTTTGTGTGTGTATATGTGGGCATGAACAATGCAGCAAAAGAGAGGAAGTGACAACTGATAGCAGCAATATTCTGCTGTGCTTTACAGAACACGGAGATCTCACAGTAATAAGCAGACAATGGTTTTGAGACCGAACAACTTTCCTTATTATTACCAAAAGCAAATTAAATTAAAGACACAAAATACAATTCAGTCCTTCATGTAAGATTTAGGATTATTATTATAAACCTCAAGTATTTTGTGCTGGCACTCTGGACACGTGTAATGTTGTTGCTAGTATTAAATTCAACGCTTTTAACATACGTACTGCAAAACAAAATCTGAGAAAAAGAACTGCTGTTTAATGGAAAAATATTAGGGCAGTAAATGTTAATCTCTATTACATATCTATTCATTATACTCCTTGCCATACTTTTAGCAAGTTCAGAAGAGAGGACTACTAAGACAAATTTGACTTGAAGTCTGTAATATTACTTCACAGGTACATTTGGTAGACTCACATAAAATGTCCAAGTAAAATTATCTAAATTACAATGAATATTTTTTTTCTTTTATAAACTCATTGAATGTGTCTTATATAGATAGGCTTTTATTTAACATTATGGTCTCTTTAAAAATGGATGAGAGGTACACTGTCTTTTCACATAGTGCAAGAAGCAGGAGTATGCAGACAGCTCAGAGGATGTAATTTTTTCTCTCTTAACATAAAAAGATGTGTGAAGTTACTAAGGTTCTTCAAAAAGGCCTAGTAATTGAGCCTGGTTATGGTCTCATTAATGTGCAAGTTTCATTTATCACCGTCTCTCTTTGAGGGTTATATGCATCGATTCATGAAGACTTGTGGCACATGGTTTTCATTTGCTCTATTCAGTGCTTCTTTTAAAATCAGTTTGCACTAGATTGTAAGAAAAAGTCTGAAAGTAAATCACACTAGCCTTCTGAAAATAGAAATGAGAAAATTTCAGCTTTTTTAAAAAAATTACAATTAAATGCACTTTTATTCTCTTTTCATGCTCTTTACATGTTTTTCTTTCAAGTATGTTTAATAACATGTTTGCTGGAGATAGTAATAACATAAAAAGAACAAACAAAACAATGTGCACTGAACAGGGGAGATGTCTAGTAAGCTCACTAACACAAAATGCAATTGTTTTTACTTCATGTAAATGCAAGTGACAAGAATAAAACAGGCAAGGTCTTTTCCTGCTGATCTACAATATCCATGATAAGTTGTACAGTTTTATAATGAGATGTCCTCATATAAATTTCCTTCTGCCTTCTTTCTTTACTTTGCTTTTCTAAAATATGTATCACTTCAAGTATTTCCATTCTGCATGTCACTGGCAAATGCCAAAAATAGAGAAAGAGAGATCTGATAAAGATAAAGCATGACAAAAGTTTCACGGATAATTGCCTTCACATATCCAGTTCAGCTCTCATCTCTCCTAATTAGCCTCATTACCATACCTTAAGACAGACCAGCAGTCACTCAAACTCCCTGTTTTTAATGTCAAAACTATTGCTGACAGGCAAATGGACAACACATGCACTGAGCGAGTCTATTCTGGGCTATTCTTTTACAAGACTAGCCTCCAGCAGAAAATACTAAACAATAGGTCTTCTATAAATGTATAATGAAAGTATACATACAGTGTGTGAATACTCAATAAATTATTGTTCTATTCATTGCTCCATCACCTCTTAAAATGAGGACAATAAGAAAAGAAAAATCATTCTCCAGAATATCAAAGAGATCAAAACATTGCAGTACTTCACTATTACTGATAGAGACTTTTAGTACAGCCTTGCCACAGCGAGTGAAAAAAAAATCACTTGAGTTCTGTAAAGTTTGACTATGTCAGTACAGTAATGCTTTCAGCATACCCACGCTATCTCAGGAAGCTTTTCTGTTTTTACAAATCATGTTCAAATGAAAAAGCTTCATCCCATTGCTCATATTCATTTTAAAATAGCTCATAAAAAGTATCCACAAATAGTTCACAGGGGCACTAGAAATATTGTAATATTAAACTCCACTGACTATCAAAACATTAAACTGTATAATGGGAAGGCATTGAAATCCTTCACAATGTCCATTTCTTTTTCACTGTTGTTTTAGTCCCACATTACATTATGTATGGAATTTACATACATGGTACTTTGTTTTCATTTTCTCTATTTCTCTATAAATATCTTTCTGTCTAACATCTAAAATTTTTATATGTTTTTCTACTACAACCTCTGGGTAAAAGGTGCCATTTTTTAGTGACTTGTCGTATTTTCATGTTCACAGTACCATTAATAAAATAAAAGTACTGTTTTATAATTTTCATAACAGAAATTTAACACTTGAACTATCACTTATTTAAGAACTGGACATTACACATTTACTGCCTCTTTTCTCCCAAGCTCCTCAGACACAATCCTCTTTGTGATATTTTTTTTTTTGGTACAGTTGTGATACAATCTCTATAGCAAAAAAAATCCCAAAACAACAAAACCCCCCAAAATATAAAAAAACAAAACAAAACAAAAAAAAATCCCAGTGAAATTGACTTTCTGCATTTTGCATTTTGGGAAAACTAACAGTCCATTCAGCATGACTGAAAAATACCCTGAAGGCTAATATTTACTACGCATGGCACACACACAGGAGCCTTGTTAAAAATCCACAACAAATCTCTCATTGCAAACAAATCCAGAGGCTTGAGAGCCGCTGCAACTGTCAGGGTAATGCTGATCCTGACAGCAGAAAGCTGCTTTTTTACCAGGCTAACAGCTAGCTAGATGTCTGCTGGCTTCTCACCAAGATTTCACTATTTCAGTTTCTTCTCTTCAGGATTTATTAGGTGATGAATATACAGCAATCTATGAAAGGGCTGAACAGCATCAAAAGAAG